>NC_092876.1:444336305-445773805 GCF_028372415.1 Notamacropus eugenii | reverse complement strand
TCTCTCTCTCTCTCTCTCTCTCTCTCTCTCTCTCTCTCTCTCTCTCTCTCTCTCTCAGTTGAGCTGATTTACCTCACACTCATTGGGAGAGCTCCTTTACTCTGTAGTGTCTGGCATGTATATTTTCTCTAATTTCTATTTTACTATAGACATAGATAACTGAATTACTTGCTAGTTGTTACGTGTTTATTGTGGGAATAACATTTGGTGAAAAAGGAAATCAAGTATTGGATATAAAGCTTGGAGTTCTCTTTCCTCTATTAAAAAAATAACAAGGAGAAATTTAGATTGAACCTGAAAACTATAGACTATAGTCTTTCTCCTCTCCTCTCCTCTCCTCTTCTCTCTCTCTCTCTCTCTCTCTCTCTCTCTCTCTCTCTCTCTCTCTCTCTCTCTCTCTCTCTCTCTCTCTCTTTGTTTTTATCTCTATTTACAGTTTATATATGTATATGTGTGCATATATCTGTGTATATAGACTATATTCCATAGTATTTAAGGGAACCAATAGATGGAATTCTAGTCCAGTACCCCCTCTCTCTGATGAGAGAAGAATGATCTTTGGCCTCCATCTCCTGTCTCCTCTGTTGGCAGGAATTAACATCTTTCTTGGACAAGAATCAGGGGAGAAGACGCTAGAGATGTTTATGCTGTCTCCCTTCAGGCCACACAATGACATGCCAGGGATAAAAGTGAGGGTGTCATTGGCTACAAAAGTGTGCCCAGAAGGCATTTTAGTCAATTAGTTTTTGGACTCTCTGCCAAGAGGCAAGAAATGGAAACCAAGGCACCAGTGTTTTGCGGTATAAACTAATCTGTAAAATACCCTGGAGTACATGGCAAAAGATCATAACCATTATTGCTTCACAAAATAATAAAAAGCGGTAGAGGTGAAAATAAGTATGAAGAAGGCTTGCTGTGAGACTCAACTAAGTATATAAAATCCAGTTATTATAGATCAAAGCGGCAGGAAGTAGAAAAAAGACAGAAAATGGAAGAGATGTGTTAGTATGTTTATAATGATCTGTTTTCATCATCAATGACAATGGACGCTACTGTATTTGGACTTTAACATCCCAGTCTCTGATGATCTATATGAAGAAGGAGAAATGGCACTTATAATGACAAAGTCAGAAAGAGTAACTAGATATGACAGACCAAGTAAACACAGAGGAAATGCTTCTGGGAATGAACATAATATTGAAGGCTTGGAGAGATCAGTTTCAAGACATATGAAAGATTCCAAAAGAATAGGAAAAGTCACAGATAATATTAGTATTCCAAAAAGACAACTGAGTGTATATCAATAAGTGATAACACACATGCTACTTTCTCATGGTAGTTAAATCTTTATGGGGATGACCTACTTATATATTAAGGGAATCCTTGCTGAAAAAGATGAGAACAGCACAAGCAGACTTTGGCAAATGATTTTCCAAAACAGATCCCATCTTCACATTATCACACTTGACTGAAAAGGGAAAAAAGAGAATGCAAAGTTCAACTTTTTTTTAATTATAGAAAATATTTGACTCAGTTGAACAAAATGCAACTTTAAGGTGTTACTTCAATAAGAAGTCTTTTCTTCATATGTTAAGTTCATATAAGCATGTTTAAGCAAGTCACATAAAATTTCTGAGGCTCATTTCTCCACCTGTATATTGAGTGTTTTGGATTAAAAGACATCTCAGTCCTTTTGCAACTGGAAATCTATTATTCTACCATTTTGATAAAGGTAGCAAAAGAGATAATACATTTTCTGATTATTAATACCAAGTGAAGCATAAGTTAGAGATGTATGCTCACCACTGCTGTGTGTGTGTCTATATATATATATATATATATATATATATATATATATATATATATATATATATATATATATATACATATATATACATATATACATATACAGTATATATACATATACACTACTGTATATACATACACTATTGTATATACATTCTTCTATGTATACTTTCCATGATTTCTGTTTTGTTATTTGTTGTTGTTCAGTCTTTTCAGTCATTTCTGACTCTTCATGACCCAATTAGTCATTTCCTTCTCCAGCTCATTTTATAGATTGGAAACTGAGGCAAAGAGGTTAAGTGACTTGCCCATCGTCATACAGCTGGTAAGTATCTGAGACTGGATTTCAACGCAAGAAGATGAGTTTATACTACCTGACTACTAGCACTGACACCATTTAGTTGCAACTGAATTTCAGACAAAAGCCTAAACATCCCAGATTTTCTAAGAATATCTGAATTTCAGGAGATGAAAGTGTAATCTGTTCTTTTAATGAGGGTTGGCAAAAGACATATCCTTTTACAGACCATGTAGAATGATTTGGGGTTCAGACAATTGGGTCATTATGCAGAGATAATTCTCAAACCCTCTAATAGTAAGGGACATGACTGTAGAAATAACCCATGTCAGTGATAGCAAATGTCAAATATCAGGATGTATTCTTATCTTTTCTTTTGCTCTAAGTATGTATCCCCTTCCCTCCCTCTTATCTCATTTCTCTTTGGAATATTGAAGTGAACCTAATACTAATGGGAAAAGCTTAAAGTTTAGTCACTCATCCAAGTACATCCTGAACTAAATAAAACATCAACTCTTGGATCTGATAAGTAGGCAGCAATGGTATACTAGAAAGGATTATCAACTGTGAACCAGGAAAAAATGTTTGAATACTTCTTCTATCACTAGCTCAGTATGCCACTTAGGAAACAATCTCTCTAGGTCTCAGATTAATCATCTATAGAATGAATAGGGCTGGACCACATGACCTCACTGTAGTCCTTTTTGGTTGAGGAGCACATGATTTTAACTTGCAATAGACCAGAAGCTCAGAATCCGCTAAAACAGATCATGTGACTTTAAACTACATTGAAGTATACAATGTCCTGGACAGGGGAACTGAAAGTCTTTATGTCCTAATCAAATCACAACTGAATTCTTCAGTGCATTTTACTGAAGGTAATAAACTGTCTAGTTTACAAAAATAGTGAAAAACTGTCCAGAGGAGGGTGAACAAGATGGTGAGAAAATTAGAAACCATAACACACAAGTCTTCATTGAGGGAACAAAGGATGTTTAATCTAGAGAAAAGACTGGGGAGAGCCTGAGTTTATGATAGCATCTTCAAGAATTTGCATTTATTATTTCGCATGTATAAGTGGAATCACTTGTTTGGCTTGGCCCAGAGTACAAAGCTAGAATTAATACATCAAAGTCACAGAGGAATTAATTTAGTATCAGTCCAAGGAAAAAGTTTCTAACAGATGGAGATTTCCAGAATGTGAAATGATTACTCCAGGAGGTTGTGGTTCATCTCAACAGAAGTCTTTTATCAAAATTCGTATAAACACTTGTTGGAAGTGTTGTAAGCAAAAATTACTGCTCAGGTATGCCTTTTTTCTACCCTAGATGTAGAAAGATTGTGAGTCATTGAAGACTTCAGTGGTATTCTTCCTCTGATTCTTGATGAAAAGGTTGGTCTTCAATGCTCTGATTGACCGCAAAAATACATAAAATGCATGTTTAACCACTTTGCTGACTGTACTTATGGTCACACCAAGTCAATTGTTGCAAAGAACCAAGGAAAAACCCTTAGCTTCATGAAAAATAAGACAGAAAAAAATTCAAAAAGCAGAAATTCAAGACTTATTAAAGTGCTACTTAATAGTCATAGCTATTGTTATCCATAAAAATGAAGAAATATGCTCATTGCCAGCTTCAGTCTGTTTTTGAAACTTAAAAAAAAAAAAAAAAAGGATCACTTAAATGCCCTCATAGGTTCCTTCCAACTCTGAGCCTATTGTTATAACTTACATTGACCGAAATAGGCAACTAGTCAAGTTTTTAAAAAATTTTTAGCCAAAGTCACATTTTGAAAGCTAGGATAACATTTCAACTTGTGTCATTATTTTTGTAGATACTAATAAATTCCTTCAAAAGTATTTGAGATCTCAATTTTTCACTTTATTTTTTGTTTCACAATAAGCCACCACAATAGCCATGCAGACTTGACAGTTTTCCCCTCTGTTGGAAAATGGTGTGTTTCCTTAGGGAAACTGTTCTAGACAGCTGTGAATATTTCTGATGCAGCTGCTTTAGCTCAATTATATTTGACAGATGGAAAACTCACAGGTGACTGGAGAATGCAAGAGGATATTCCTTCTTCTTAGTGTGAGAACTGAAATGATTTATGTTGATTATACCAGTTTTTTTTTTTTAATTACTTGCTAATACATCTTTCACTGGGAACTCTTCAATGTTGCTAAGGCCACATCAATAAGGTCTTTTATCTTTTTCCTTTGTAATTATTTGAGATTTTAGTTTGAACTTAATTCAGTATTTAACAAATGATTACTTTGCTGAAATTAAAATTGGTTTATTTTTTGATGTCCCAGGGAAAAAAAAAATCCAAGGTTGATCAACCATTTTTTTTTCCATTTCAAGGAAATAGATTGACCATGAAACATTAGAGTCATTAGACAGAAAAATTTAGTGGTATATTGATATGCCTGAAAAAAAGAAAATATTTTTTAGAGCGGTGAGTAGTTCTACAGAGGATTTACAGGAAAATACAATAAGGAATCAAGTATTGAGAAGATATAGAGGGGCTTCATTTTGAAGCTAATGCCATGCTGATAAAATCACAGATACACCAAAGTACCAAGTAAAAGCATTCATCCTTGGGATTATGCAGTTTTTCTTAAGAGAGGGCAAGTAAGTGTCCAAGAGTAAAAGAGATTTTTCTCTTTTTTCCTGGTCCTCTTTTCTAGTTCATGATCCTGGTTATCCTTTTTATGACAGAATCAAATAAACGATGTTGACGTGGGATCTTGACAGGCCATACTCATTGTAAACATCCTGATAAAATGGATTCAGAATGCACTTTATACATTTGCTTTTTGTAAAGGCATGCTAGATTAAATTCCCTGTCATCAGTGTGATGTATATATTGCTACATATTAAAATATGAATAAAAACTTTTTGGTGAATCTTTGAACTCAAGATTGGTTGGTAAAGAATGTACCAAATTCATTGTCTAATCTCTGTCTTTGTCATATGGGGAAATATATTTAGAATTGTAGTTGCAAACACATGAAACAAGTGTATGAGAGCCTGAAAAACAAAACAAAAAAAAAAACGTGTCCTTGGAGCAAATAATATCTAAATAAGCTGAGCTTGTTTTGTTCATTCACTCCTTAATTTACCTATGTGTTTGTTTATTTGACCTGACTTATGATATCATTGATGTAGGACAGAGGCATTCCCAGCAACATTCCACCATGTGCTAGAACCTGATTAAAATCTAATGGGAAAATATTTAACCAAAAAAAAAAATACAGTAGGATATAGGTAATGTTAATATGTGGCTTTTTAAGTCAATGTGTGGTCTAGGGATCCTCATGTATCTTCTCTTTCTGTTTGAGTTTGACACCACTGGTGTAGAGAACTCCCCTCGAAAATATTTCCTCTAATACTACCAGCAGCTATTCTACAACTTATAGTCTTAAAGAATTGTGCACTGCATTAAGAGGTTAACTTTTGTAGATCTGACCAAGGCCTTTGCTACTGTTAGTCTTGAGGGCTTATGGAAAATTATGTCAAAATTTGTTGCCTGGAGGAGTTCATCAGTACTATATGACAATTTCACTATGGGATGCTTGCCCAAGTTCTGAATAGTGGACGATGCTCTCATGCCTTCCCAGTCACCAATACAGTGAAACAAGGCAGTGTGCTTGCTGCCATGCTTTTTAGTATGATGTTTTCAGCCATGTTGTCAAATGCTTTTAATGAGGATGAACACGGCATCAAAGTCAACTACCATAGTGATGGTAAGTTCCTCAATTTGAAAAGGCTACAAGTAAAGACCAAAGTAGAGGGAGTGTTGGTGCATGATTTTCTGTTTGTAGATCATTGTGCACTCAGTGCAGTCTCTGAAGCTGAGATGCAACAAAGTATGGATCAATTCTCTGCTGCTTGTGCTAATTCTGGCCTAATAATTAACACCAAAAAAAATCAGCCACCATCACACCATCCATATGCGGAACCATCGGTTACAACAACTGGAGAAGCTTTGAATGCTGTGGATAAGTTCACTTAACTTGGTAGTGTACTTTCCAGGGATATACACATTGACAATGAGGTTGATGCATGCATTGCCAGAACTAGCTTAGTATTTGGGAGGCTCTGAAGATAAGTATGAGAGAGAAGAGGTATTAGACTGACTACCAAACTGAAGGTCTACAGAGCCATTGTATTGACCTCATTGTTGTATGTCTGTGAAACATGGACAGTCTACCAGTGCCATGCCAGGAAACTGAATCAGTTCCTTTTGAACTGTTTTAGGAAGATTCTGAAGATCACTTGGCTGGATAAGGTACCAGATACTGAGGCCCTTACTAAAACTAAATTGCCAAGCATTCAAACTATGCTTCAGAGAGAGCAACTCCAATGGGCTGGCCACATTGTTTGAATGCAAAACATACCCCTTGCCAAAAAAGACATTTATGGAGAACCCAAACGGGGCAAAAGATCACATGGTGGTCAGAAGAGGTGATACGAGGACACACTCAAGGTCTCTCAAGAAATTTGGGATTGATTGTGTGACATGGGAGACACTGGCACAGAATCACTCAGCACGGTGGGCCCACATCAGAAAGGATGTTGTGCTGTATGAGCATAGCAGAATTGAAACAACTCAAAGGAAATGTAGGATGCACAAATTTGGAGTATCCATCTCAAATATTCACATGGACTATCTCTGCCCAATCTGTGGTATAGCATTCTGAGCTTGTATTAGTCTGATCAGCCATAGTCAGACACATTGAAACTTGACTTTATTATGATTATGTCCTTTTGGTCCTCTTCAAGAACTGACAAAAACTGACTCTCCCAGGGTTATACTAACTGTGTATGTTAGAGGCAGAAAGTGAATTCTGTTTTCTCTGACCTTAAGACCTCTTTTTTCTATTCACCATGCAGTGTTGTCTCTTCTGAGACTGAAATAAAAGATGTCAAGATTTAAGACAGAGTGCTGGGCTTCAGGAAAATAATCCAGGCTTTGAATCCCATTCCTCTCCTTTCCCTTTCAGGTGAGAGATCATGGGAAAACCCGGACTTCAGTTTCTTCATCTATAACCTGAGAGACAAAAAGCTTGCATTATTGACTTCAAGGGGTTATTGGGGAGAACATGATGCCAACGTTAAATTTCTAGATGAATGTGAGGCATTATCAAGATCTAAGGAATAATTCCATTCAAGGAATACTTGCTATATCTCTAACACAGATCTTGACCTTGGGGCAACAAAGACAAAAATGAAATAGTTGTCCTTAATGAGATTATATTCTAATCAAGGACTTTCATTCCCTGTATTATAATCATAAAAGAGTTGAGCTAGAAGAGATTTTAACAAGTAACTAATTTTGTCCTATCCCCTCATGTTACAGATAAAGAAACTGAGACCCAGAGGAGTGATGCAATTTGTTTCAGCGCCTTTGAGTTTTAATTAGCAATTCTTGGCCAAAGTCTTAATCCAAACAATGTAAAATAGAAGCTGCCACATAGAGATGACTATTGCCAGACATGAGTTTATAGCATAGGTTTCCTCATATGCTGACTGGGGAGCTTTTGGGGGTACCACTTTAAGAGACCCAGGCATAGTAATTCAAGGCTGACAAAACAGAAAAATAACTACAAAAGATTTCCCCATCTAGGTAGCTAGAAAAAGTCCTTTGTGTTTCCCCCTTTTTTCATATTTATTTTAACTAATAGGGAGTGCCACTGACCACTTACCCAACATATTTCATAGATTTAGAATCAGGTGACAGCAACCCCATGCTCATACCTCTACTTCCAGTAAAAAAGAACACTCAAGGGAAGCACCAGGCTGTCTTAGTTCCTTAAAGAGTTTCTGTTTCTACCTTTCAGTTTTGGATAGTTATATTTATTATGTCTTAGCATATTATCTTTATGGATTTATATAATTAGTGTTTGGTTCACCTCCTGCTCACCAGGAGAACTTTATCTCTCTTCCTTCTTGATGATTTTCCGTAGATTCTACTCACATGGGCATAATGTCCGCTACCTGGACAGGATTTAATTATATACAGTCCTTACTAATGATCACAGAAGCAAAAGGAATGACCCAACATAATAAAACAACTGCTTTTCCCAAATAAAACTAATAGAGCCCAAACCTGGAGATAGGCATGGCTCAAGTCCCTCCTTCAGTGGATCCCATTTTGAGCTAGCAAGCATCCCCCCTACTTTCCCACCCCCATCCACCAGAATGGCGAGTCTAATAAGTCAGAGGAATTGGAAACCAGAGCCAGCTCTCAATGCCTTTGCTTTCTTTTCACTGTTCTGGCACTGGCAGAAATTCCAAACCTGTTTTCCAACTGATTGTTGGCTTATCTAGCTCATTGGATGGATTCTGTGTGGCTTCAATCAATCCTTGCCACTGTTCATGACCAGTAAAACAATACAGTGGAATTAAATGGAAACAGACAGAAAAAAGAGATTTCTTTCCTTACTTTGCTCTGGTTTAAAGGTTTTGAGGGAGTGGGGAAGGGGAGCGATGGACCTTTTGGAAGTATGATGAAGCCTGTGGACCCCTTCTTTCAATAATGTTTTAAAATGCCCAAAATGCAATGCACAGGATTGTGAAGGAAACCAATTATAATGGAATATGGTTATAAAAATATTAAAACAAAGATACATTCATGTACCTCAATAAAGGAACCCCATTTCTAGACCTTAAAGCATCATTTATTGAATATCTACTCAACTATATTCCACATTAATTTGTCTCTTTAGATTGTCTTGTCCTTACAATTGAGGCAGGCCTAAGACACACATGACTAAGGTATAATATAAACATCCTCATGTGTAGAAAGATGACATAAAAGTGGAATCTGTAGAAGTTGTGTATATAGTATAATCATCAAGATAGAAATGGAAGATCCCTTAGTCATTTAGCCCAAACTGCTCCTATTTGCCCTCCTTGTGCAGTCATGAAAATTACCAAGGAGCAGAATTAGAATTCTAGGACCCCTGACAGCAAATCCAGTGCTCTTTTCACTGCAAGTCCTAGCCCATAACTTTTGAGTTTGGTTTAGTTTTAGATGAGACCCCTGATTTCATTGTAGGGAATTCCTAATGACTAAATTCCCTCTACCAATGCAGATAGACAGACCCTTGCGTGTAACAATAGTGTAAACAGAATTGTCTGAGGCACTGAGAAGCTCAGTGACTTTTCCCACAGTCAATATGTGGCAGAAATAGATTTTAAAGCCAGGATCTCTTTTTTCTAAGGTCAGCTTTCCAATCATTATGTAACCTTTTCTCTGCCAATGCCATCATTTTTACAGGTAAATGAATGAAAGCTCAGAACTTCTCCCAA
Organism: Notamacropus eugenii; assembly: GCF_028372415.1. Taxonomy (NCBI): domain Eukaryota; kingdom Metazoa; phylum Chordata; class Mammalia; order Diprotodontia; family Macropodidae; genus Notamacropus; species Notamacropus eugenii. The sequence goes on along the minus strand of NC_092876.1, from coordinate 445,764,382 downwards.
TGTCATCCAGCAAATTAGTAGCAGAGTGAGTATTAGCATCTTGTGTCTCCTCAATCATTCTTTCCATTATTTCATAAGATCTGATTTGCTTCCAAATAAGCTTAAGCTTAAATACTTTGGCCACATAAAGAAAAGATGGGATTTACAGGAAAAGACCCTGATGTTGGGAAAGATTGAAGGCAAAAGGAAAAGGTGACAGCAGAGGATGAGGTAGATAGATGGTGCCATGGAAACAATGAACATAAGCTTGGACAGACTTTGAGAGATGGTGGAGGATAGGAGGGCTTGACATGCTATGGTCCATGAGGTCAATGAAGAGTTGAACATAACAGAATAACTACAAAAAGCTTATTGATAATTCTGTGGCTTATCTTTCTGGGTTTCTTAGGTTCTGTATCTTACCTGTCTTGAAGCTCCAAGATTTGATTACTCCTTCCAAATCTCTGACCCCTTAGCACCCAGATTTTTGGGGTTTTTTTTTCTGACAAATAATTGATGCCATCCCAGCTCACCAATACTACCTCCTGTTTTATCTTTCGGGTTCCCAGAACTTCAGCTTATTTTTTGACCTCTGACTATACTGGACCCCTCAACGGACCACATCAGTTTTCTTCCAAATTTTGCTTCTATTTGACTAGTTCTCACTCATAGTTGCTTATATCTTAATATGACATTTAGAAACTGCAAATTATTTTTAGGTAATAAAATTAATTGACTGATTTAATATGTCCCCAGAAGAGCTAGGAAAAATATGATTAAATCCCAGAATTTTACTGGAATTTAGCTAGAAGGTGCCATGGAGGCAATCTAACCCAGTCTTCTTATTTTATAAAGAATGAATCTGAAGCCCATAACTTTTCATGGGTAATATCACTAGTATATTAGGAATGTCATGATTAGAATTTTGTTTCTTGAAAACCACCAAAATGTGAGGGAAGACTAATTTTCCCAATTGGAAGAAAGAAAATTAGTCCTTTCAAGCAAGGTAAGTTAGGTACCAAATTAAAGACTCCAGGGATTGGCAACTTAGATAAAGTTGAAAGTACTGTAATTGAGGGTAAAATTGGATGTGTTTCTCATAAGTACTGCCAATAAATTGCCACCCTACCCCTACTTCTAAAACCTGAAGAGCCAGGGGCTCATCATCAGTTAGTTGGATGCAATTTACCAGGTTAGGCATGTAAAATGGCCCTAGGATAAAAGGCTTAGCTCTACATAAAAGTCTACTGGAAGGCAGGGTTTGTGAATATGGACAGTAATTAGTTCTGGAGAGGAAACCTGAAAGGGAATGGAAAATGCTGGCTTCCAAAAAGACACTAAAGTCAAAGGATCATTGACATTCAACGTAAAGATAACAGTGTTCATTGTTATTCTTTTGCCCAAATCCTTCTTAGTCTAGAATGCTAAGCTATCAAAATACAAACTCTGGCAGATTATACTGGCCTGAGGAAAGGCTTTGGGTTGTGGTTTGGCCAACATATTGTGCCCCACTCATCTAAGTACCAGCTGATTTTAAAAAGGCTCATCACCGGAAGTGTGGTCATTGGGTAATGAACATTTTCAGCCACAATAATTCATGTCAGCTAAAAAATGGAAAGGGTACAATCTGCCACTGCATGGTCTTCACTGCTAAAAATCACAGACCTATTGAAGGATTAATAAATATGTAATCCCAGTCCCAAAACTCATTGGAATGGGACTCTCTCCTTATTGGGGGAAAACCCTACCTTATGGCTGTATGAGGGCTAGGGTAGAGTTGGCAGGAGCAGGAGAGCTTCAATCTCTTCAGTCTTCTTCAAGTTTTCTTCATATAAGTCCCTGGGGACTTCTGGCTTCTAGCTTCAAGAGGCAAGGAACCCAAGGAACTTCTTGGCTAAGTATCATATGTGTTCAGTGTGGAACTAATATGTAGTGAGACCTTTGTCCTTTACCCTAAAAGAGTTTAGGTCCCATTTGTCCAAAGAGCCCTGGAAGACCTCACCTTGACAGCTCCTTGGATTTCCCCATCTGATCTGGTTTTCCCTTGAGGCCTTAAGCTTTTTATTATCACCATGCCCAAATCTCTGTTACCTCCTGATTTCCTTTGGCTGCTTCCCACCCTTAATCTTATCAATATCCCATTCTCCAGGCTACTGGTCACTCCCATTAAGATCCTCTGTAGATTCAATCTCTAGTCATTCCAGGGTACTGGTCATTCCCATCCAGATCCTCCCTAGATTTGACCTCTTGTCACCTCAGAATACAGATCATTCCCATTAAGGTCTTACATCTAGACACCACAAACTACTGAACATTCCCATGAAGACCATCCATGGAATCCCCAGACTACTTGACCACCCCTAGATTCTTCCTTCAGTCTTTCTGTATATAAGATTCATTTTGTTTTCCTGAAAGTGGTCCAATTCTATCTAGCCTGCTTATATTAGAATTACAAAGGCTCAGATTCAACCTGGTCAGTTGGCATTAGTGACACAAATGCTTAGATTCTTTAAGAGTCTACTCAATATTTAGAATCTTTAATAAATTTTATTTCTCTTTGGCTGAAAGAAAATTTGGGTTGAAGTCATTCTGGCAGGACCCTGTGTGTCAGTATTTTGGGGTTCCAAGCACTCGTAAAACTTAACAGTGTGAAGGGAGAAAAAAACCTTGGAAATAAAGCCTGGAGTCCTTCTTTTCCTCCATTCAGTGAAACTGTGATCAGAAGTTAGCTTAAACCTTAAAAATCATACCCCATAGACAAGCAAAGTGAGCAGAGAGATATAATTCTAGCCTGATACCCCACTCTCTAAAAAGAGCAGAGGTGCAAATCCCTGACCCTAATATCTTTTTTGTCTTCCTGGTAGGAATCAATGTCTCCCTTGGAAAAGGGTAGGGGAAGAAGAGGCTAGAGATGTCCATTTTCCTTCCCTTAAATATCAATATTGTAAGTCTTGGTGATGTGATATTTTTTCAGGTTTCTGATCACTCTTAGCCAAGAACCTATTCATCCCAATCAGTAATAAAAGAAAAGTAGCAGAAGATAAAATATGAACCAGATAGTAGAGAATGAAGGAGCTCTCCTATTGGGAGGGAGGTAACTCAGTTCAACAGAAAGAAAGAGGGAGATCTTAGATCTCACACAAGGGTAAGTTCCCTGAAATTTCTAGTGTAGAAAAGTAGGGACAGGAACATGATGTAGGCTGGCAGCTCCTATCATGCTGGTTTCTTCCCATAGCCTTTTCCTTCAGCAACCTGAAATGGAGTTGGCATCTTTTATCTTTTCATCTTTTTTGAAACTAGAAGCCAGCAGTGCCCAAAGTCCAATGACTCAGTGACTTAAAACCTGGAGACTGAAAAGACTAGAACTCTCCTTTTCTTGCCAATTCCCAAATCTGTAATCTGTGTCTATCAGCTCTCCTTCTGTAGGTGAATAGAATTTTTTATCATGAAGTTGTGGTGGATGATTTTATTGATCATAGTTACTAAGTCTTTCACAGTCAATTATCTTCACAATATTGCTGTTAACAGTTATCATTGTTCTGATTCTGCTTACTTCTCATTGCATCTGTTCATATAAGTCTTTCCAGGTTTTTTCTGAAACTAACTCTTTCATCATTCCTTATAGAATAATATACTACATCATATTCATATACCATAATTTGTTTACCCATTTCCCAATTTGTGAAGATCCCTTCAGTTTCCAGTTCTTTGCCACCACAAAAAGACATAAATATTTCTATATATATATATGGGTTCTTCTCCTTTTCCTTTGATCTCCTATGTGTATGATTTAATAGCTGTATATCTTGGTCAAAAGGTATATAGTTTTATAGCCCTTTGGGCATAGTTCCAAATTATTCTCTAGAATGGTACACTAGTTCACAGCTCCACCAACAATGTATTAGTATACCTACTTTTCCCACCTCCTTTCTAGCATTTGTCATTTTCCTTTTCCATTATGTTAGCCAGTCTGATGGATATAAGGTAATACCTCAGGATTGTTTTAATTTGCATTTCTCTAATTGTTAATGATTTAGAATTTTTTTCACATTACAATTGATAGCTAGCTTTAATATCTTTCTTTTAAAACTACATGTTCCTGTCCTTTAATCATTTCACAGACAGGGTTATTTCTAATGAATTTGGCTCAGTTCCCTATTATATTAGAATAATAAGACCTATAATAATAAGAAGAAAACTTGCTATAATTCTCTGCTTGTCTTCTAGTTTGGTCTAAATGATCTGATTTGTACAAAAACTTTTTTAATGAAAACTATTTGCCTCTTATTAACATCTCTATCTCTTGTTTGGTCATTAATTTTCCTCTTATATAGAGTTTGATAAGTAATGTTTTTTTTTTCATTTTCCTCTAATTTGCTTCAGATACCAACCTTTATGTCTCAAGTATGTCTTCATTTTAAGCTTATGTTGGTATTTGATGTGAGATGTTGGTCTAGACTTACTTTCTGCTTTTCCCAGAAATTTTCTTAATTAATGAGCTCTTGCCCCAGTAGCTAGGATTTGGAGGTTTATCAACCACTAATTTACTGTGGTCATTTGTTTCTGCATGTTGTCTACCTAATCATTCCAGTGTTCAGCCACCCTATTTCTTATCTACAATGAAATTATTTTGATAATTACTATTTTGTAATAGAGTTTGAGATTTGGTACTGCTAGACCCCTTTCTATCACATTTTTTCATTGATTCAATCCTTTAATATTTTTACATTTTGTTCCTCCAGATGAATTTCATTTTTGTTCCATAAAATTATTCTTGGGTAGTTTGATTTGAATGGCACTGAATAAGTCAATTAATTTAAGTTGTGTTGTTATTTTTAGAATATTGGCTCATTCCATTCATGAGCAATTAATATTTTTCCAATTATTTAGATCTATCTTTATTTGTTTTACAATTATGTTCACATAGTTCCTGTGTGTTTCTTGACTGGTAGACCCCCAAATATTTTATACTATTGCATCTTGAACGGGATAATCTATAAAAAACAGTAGCCAATGAGAAAAGAGTATGGCTTAGTAATGTGTATATAAATAATTTATAATTGGGGAAAATGGATACCAAAACTCTGCAGTGATTATAGAATAAATATAATTTATTTGATCAGGAAGAAGATGAGAACTAGGTTACTGAACTTAACACTAGAAGGATCAGATATATTTATTGATACAAAAAATTCATTGTGATTTTATTTTGAAATAAAAAATTTTCATCATATCTCTATTTCCTTTGCCTTCTGGACAAAGAAAAATACTCTATCAAGTGGACTTAACTTGGTAGTTCTAATATTTTCAATTCCATTTTTAACAGAGATGATCCAGAATCTGAACTAAAAAGTATAAGAGACAGACAAAAGTATAGATTTCAGCCTGAGATACCACAACTATGTCCCTGTATTCTCTCTTGTTTAAAGGACCAAGTTCTGATAAGCAGAGGAATAATTTAGAAGCAGAAAATCAGAGCAGCTATTCAGTGGACCAACTATTTTGGTTAGGGACATTAAGCCTATTGATGGAGGTATAGCATGACTCAACTTAGTTTAGAGTTTAAGTATTTGATCTGTTTAATACAGAAGCTATATCTATCAAGGAACTTTTATGGATAGACCATAAGACAGAACAAAGATGTTGAAGATTATATGGTTCAGTAGTCTATGTTATCCTGAGCAGATGGGTATTCCTAACTTGTACGTTCCCTAGCCAGTTTCTAAAAGTGTGTACTTTCCTTTATATTCAAAGTGTGTATATATATATATATATATATATATATATATGTATATATGTGTGTGTGTGTATGTGTGTATATATGTATATATATGCAAAGACTAAGATTTGTTTATTATTTATTATTTATTTATTATTCCTTAATTTGCTTTGATATATAAATAACTGTGGCTTCATTTCTTTTGCTTTAGTCTTAAATAAGTAGTTAGGCTTAAGATCTAGTGTGTTATTATTCTAAATGACTGGGTTTGTGTAAGTTGAAGTACAGTGGTAGAAGCTTGGGTATATTTCCCTACAATATGGTTAACTCTAGAATCCTAGATAGATTGAATGCTTCCATATGATTGTGGTCCATTTCTGGAAACCCAGGCCTTCCAGTGTGAGAGCAATTTGGAGATGGTGATTCAGTCAAGATGGTGAATGAGAGTGGTATGAAATGAAAAATATTGGTGACCAATCTATGCACCTGTAACATCTATAACTATTGTTACAAAAGATGCATACATTTATGTAATCATTTTCCAATTATCTGATATTTTCCTTTTATTGAAAGTCAAAGAGAAGGAGGAAGAAAAAAGGAGGAAAAGGAAGAGGAGAAAAAGGGGAAGAAGAAGAAAGAAGAGAAGAAAGAGGAGGACAAGAAAATGATTTCATAAATCAATATTTTCTGAGAAAGATATGTGTATTCAAAAGTGAAATGGACATAATCATCATTATAATTCCATATTTACATGAGTTTAAAAGTAACTTTTCCCAAAACATAACTGTGGGACAGATACTGAAAATATTTTATTAAGAAATTGGGGTAGTAGTCTTTGCAGTCCCTGAGATTCCTTCTTCTCCCTCCCTGTGTCCCTCCTATGGCTAGATTTTAACTTGAGAGATGAATGAAGTGACCAGAAGTGATGGTGTTATATATCCATAAATAAAATTCATGACTTGCCCATCTGGTTGCAATCCCATTTTTGGATGCTAAGTCTGAAAATACAGAGACTGTGAGAAAAACTATAGAAGAAAAAAAAAACACCAGGGTACAACTGTCCCCTGCTAGCTACAACAAAAACCACATAGGGAGATATGACATTGGTGAGCTGACCTAGAAAGACAACTTAAAAGTATGAATCAAACCTGGGACAAAGGGCTGGCAGCCTACTGAGTTACAATCACCCTCAAAAATTTGTGAGAATGGGGGTGATGGAGGGTGGAAGACAGGAAGGATATGAAATTGATCCAGAAAGCAGTGCAAAAGAATACTAAGTAGAAAAAAATGGATGTGATATGAATGTAGACCCCCCAAGCTCCTTCCCAAATTGAAGTAGGAACTACCTGGGGACTCTTCAAGTCAGACAACAGCTTCTAGCTGAAAGGCAGATAAGTAGGAAATGTTTTTAGTGAAATAAGTAAACTTCTCACAGGTCTGCTAGTAACCAAGTCCTCTTGAATTCCAATTACTTATGAATTCAATATGGTGTGTGACTATGTTTCTAGAGCATATTGATATGTCACTATAAATGCTGTGTTGTTGTTCAGTTGTGTCAGTTGTGTCAGATTCTTCATGTGTGGGGATTAAAATTGTCCAACCTACAATAAAAGAGATTGAGGCAGAGCTCTAAGCCATTGGCACTTTATTAAAGGGTCTATGGGCCCCTCCAATGATGGGAACCTCGGATCTTCCTCATGATCTGAGATCCCTCCTTCCAGGACTTTATTTTTATAGAGTTTAATATCCAAATATGCAAAAGAGGCATGTCAAAATACAGAATCTCATTGGTTGATAGACCTTGCTCTTGAAGGCCAAATATGACCTATTAATAGGGGCGTCTTGGGTTGGGTGAAGTCACCTCTACTGACAAAGTATTCATAAGATGATCACCTTCTCATGTTGGATAAAAGACAACAATCTAGGGTATAAAAATAAATTGGGGGACTTTCCAAAGCACCAAAACTTCCCACTTACGCTGAGTTTGGACATAGAATTTGAGCAAAACAGGATGGACATGTCTTTGTCAGCATTGTTGGGGTTGCTCAAATGAGCCTTATAATTTGTCAAACAAGGAGTGAATATTCAAGTTTAAGGTCCTCTGTAAGAACCTATCTATCTAATTCTCCTTGATTTATGCAAAATATAAAACTGATTAATACTTACTGAAACTGAGTAGGAGTCCAAATGAATTATTTCTCACTCATCACCACATTTGTGATTTTCTTGGTAAAGATGCTTGAGTGGTTTGCCATTTCCTTCTCCAGCTTATTTTACAGATCAGGAAACTGAGACAACAAGGTTAAGTAACTTGCCCAAGGTCACATAGCTAGTAAGTATATGAAGCTGGATTTGAATTCAGATCTTCCCATCTCCAGAACTGGCATTCTATCTACCGTGCCATCTGGATGTCATGTATAAATGCTGATTTATCTATACAGTATTCAATGCCTTATTAATGGATATAATAAAATGGCACTGATGAAACTGACAGGCAAGAATGCTAAGAACTGTGCTAGAGAGGAAAAACTGAGCAAATTTTGTTTTTCTTTTTTTCTCCTGTTTTTCCTTTTGGGGACCACTTTTATTTAAACTTGAATTAGCAGTCCTGAAAGGTTTCCAAAGGAATCTGACAATGAATGACTTTGTCAAGAACAGAAAGGAAGTTGAAAGGACCTTGGAATCTTACTTCAAATGATATAAGCAGCTGTGGTTGCTTCAGAGGCAAGACACCTCCATCTACTAAACTCCCTGTTGGTGAGGATGAAGTTTCAGAGAAGAAAGTAGATATTGATATTGATGACTTCAGAAGACAAGATATTGTGGATACAAAGCTACTCAATTAAAAAAAATCATTTTGAATTTGGAATCAATACAGGCTAGGTAGAGTCAATGGGATGGTTAAGCCCAGATTGTTTTCTGTGTTCAGGTAAATTCTCTGACTTTAGGTACCTAGGTGGTACAGCTTGACCTGTACTCCAAAAGTTCAAATATGGATCCAGGCACTTATTAGTTGTGTGACCTTAGGCAAATTAGTTAAGCTATGTCTGTCTCAAGTTCCTCTTCTCTAAAGGGGGGTCTGCAATCTCATCCACCTCCCAGGATGGTGTGATGGCAAGCAAAATAGGATCTTTTTCTGTTTTTATTTTAGTACAATCAAGTGCCTCTCCTTTAATCTTGCCTTTATCAATCAAGAGTCTTTACTAGGAGTAAAATACAGAATTAAGAGTTTCTTTAACTAGAAACAGCGTGTGTATTTGTATAGTTAATTATTTTAATGTGATTAAAGATCTTTCCCACCCATTAATGGTCCTGCCCATTAAAGGGAGCTTGATTAGGGAAGATTTGTGTGAAGGACTAAGCCTTTTGTTAATGAGGCACTTGTGATGCTCTCTGGCTCTAAAAAGGTATAAATATTCTGAGTTGAGATTTTACTTTGGGGCTTACTGGAAGTGTTTGTTTTGCCAGATGAGGACTCTGAGAAGCTGCTAAGGAGCTCTCCAGCTTTGAAAACCCAGATACTGGTGCTTCCCTCTCTGGTAACTATGGTCGGACTGTTGGACCTGTCGTTTGATGGGCTGGCAGAGGAGGTCATGTCTGTTGATCTTTGATTTCTCTATATTTTCTTTGAAGCTCAGGGTGCTGACTCCCCTGAACTAGGTGAATGATACTTGTGCTTGGTTAAAGGAATGCTATATGTGTTTGATTAAAGTGATTGTTAACCTCTCAAAAGCAGCCTTTCCTTTTATGAATGCAGATCTAAGAACCTGTGCATGTTGGAGTGCTTACCAATACAGGTGGTTTTAAGGATAAACTGAAACAACTTTTTTAAAGTGTTTTGCAAACCTTCTAGTACTATATAAAACCTACTTATTATTAGTATTCTATAAGTTTTAAATGTCCCACATTTCACTCCCCTGTAACTAAATGGGAATGTTTCCCCCCTCTTTCCCACTAATAATGTTAAAAATAGGAAATGTTACCCTATTCTACTTTCATCTCCCTTAGCCATTTACTAAGCTCAGGGATGCCAAGGCATAAATCTACATACAAAGGTATCCTGCCCAAAACTCCCTCTGCCCCACCACCAAAGAGGAGGGAGCATTTCTAACACATTTCAGAGATGGAAATTTTCCTATGTAAAAAAATAATGCTGGGTAGCCATCTTTGGAGCCAGCATACCACCTGAAGTAGTGTCATCACATTAATCTAATCTGGAAAACCAATTTGAAGACCTGAAATACTCCACTGCTATTTCTAGTCATCTGTAAGGAATATCCTTTTGTAAATCCCCTTTGGAAAGAGAAGCTTCTGTGTGGATTTCCATTTCCCATTCCTAGTCCAGTGGTAAGATTACCATGTAATTACTCATTTGGAGAGGCATTTGCTGCCAAATGGAGGAACTGAAATGGATAGGATAAATTGATCAAATCTCTTCCTCATAATGAAATTCCTTTGGGATCTTTCATTATAATTGCTTTAGTGTGGACCCAATTTACTTTCATTTTTTCCCTAATTACACAGTTTTTCAGTTTTATTCTTATATTTGTTACTTCGAATTAAAAATCTATCAAAACTAGATATTCCTCTGCCTAAAATTTTAATTTCTTGCTTTCCCCTATAGATTTCTATCATTTGACTATATATTTTATCAAGGGATATATGGAATGTTCAGGGAAGCTGGCACCTCAGGTGTGAGGGCTTGTTGAGTCCTTTTCAGGGCTGCTCACTCACCTTTGGAGTCCACCTGGTACTTTGAATGGCTCTCACCTGTGACTCCAAGAAGCTGTATCACGCCCAGTGACAACATTCTAGTAAACTGTCTTGGTAAGATGGGTTAAACCAGGTTGAGGGTAATCAATACGCCTCAAACCTATTGATGAATTAGGAGGATGTTTCCCCTAAACGTGAATACTTTTTCCAATGAAATGGATGAGAACAATTTGCTTGAATGGCCATGAAGGTGGCTGAAGCAGGTGCTATAGAGTGTTTAGAGTTTGGTCAGACATCAAAGATGCCAAGATCATCCATTGGCTATCTCCTGGCCTGTTCTGAGCTCTCTCCATTCTTTCATGCATTTGTCTTACTACTGGACTTTGATGGCTCCAGAAGAGAGAGTTGATTTTGTGCACTTAAATTCTCACTTAAATATAATTCATAAACAAACCCTGTGATGTCCTTGACTCTCTCTGAAAAAAAAAGACAAATAACGAAGTCAACAACAACATATTTTATCAGTTTAAGTTAAAAGAAGATATCTTCTCTTAGGGCAATTAAATATTCTTTCTTTTTTTTTTTCCCAGACTCTTTAGATTGAGGGGCAGTGTTTGATAGTGGACAGTGTGCAGGTCTTTGAGTCAGGTACATATAGGTTCAACTCTTGCTCTGACACTAACTCCACGGCTACAAATGAATCAGTTAACCACACAGTACTTCAGACAACTGCTTAACATATCTTATTCCAAGGGAGTTCTAGATCCTTGATTAATTCCTTGCTTAAATGAACTTTGGGGACTTTTTTGATATGGTACAACACAATTAACACATGTATTATTAGGAGTTCTCAATGAATCCTTGATACTTTAATGGCATTGTAACAGATTGGGAAAAGTCACTGACTTTAGGAGTCACATGGAAATAAATCAATCCCTTGTCCAACCTAATGATTGTCCAAAAATCATGTGGAACTTTAAAAGTGGATCCCATATACTGGCCAGAACAATATCACTAATTGATGTCTTCGTTCATGGCTAAATATTCAGAATTAGATTACTTATAGATACACTCAACAGTATTTCAGAAAAGCAAAGAGAAAACCTTTATAATTTCCTCCCTAAGGTACCCTATACAAATGGAATCATATGGAACATAAAATAATAATTTTTTTCTTAGAATTTATTAAAATGATACAAATTTTAAGAACAAAACTGCTTCCATTAAATATATTATTATTTAGAAAAATTAAGATGATATAGCAATTGCTAAAAATAGGCATAAATGCATTATAAATATTGATAACCAAAGGAGTCCTAATGTGCCACAAAATACACACACACGCACACACACACACACACACACACAACAACAACAATTCTATGGAATCATGGCTTTCATCTGAATACAATCTTGGGAACTAACTATAATAAGCATTACTTACATATTTAGCTAATAATAATTTACAAGAGTATTTGGTGGATGATTAGGATGACATAGTTCTAAGAAACTTTGAACAGATGCCTCTATATCTCAGTAAATTTCTCAGTAGCAAAGACCTTCAAGATTAACTTTTGTTCCAAGGTGTAGGCCCCATAGATATGTATTATTGGTGATAGTATTTTTCTTAATGAAAATAACTTTTAAAAGTAAAGCAATGCTCCTCCTTTTCTCATCTCCGTAGACCAATTCAGTGGGACAGGGTTAGTTAATGGAGAGTAAGCCTTAAAATTAGGAAAACCTGGTTTCGTACTCTGCCTCACACATACTTGCTGTGTGATCTTGTGTAACTCATTTAACTTCTCAGTGATGTAAGCAACTCCATGACTCTAAGATGCAGAGAAGGTACTTGTACATTGGTAGAGAAAGTTTCCTCACCAGGGATTTTCTTATAAATTTGAAATTATAGGTGAAGTCCCTATCCCTAGGGGTAAGGTATAGTGCTAAGTTCTGGTGATAAAAAGACAAAACAGAGATCATCTCTGCCCTTCAGAAACTTGAATTCCACGTAAAGGACATAATATATTAAGATATACATAACTATGAAATATTGACAAAATGATTTCAAGGGGGAGAGAATGAACAACTTGGGCTATCAATCCAATGAGGTTGTTGATACTCCCCCTACAGTAGGCTTCTTCTCCTGCTTCCCCTCATGCCTTGAATGTTTTTCCTATCATCTCTGACTCCTCATTTTCCTGACTTCCTTCAAGTCCCAGCTAAAACCTCACATGATACAGGAAAACTTTCTTGATCCTTCTTAATTGTATGGAGTTTCTTCCCTCAATGATCATTTTTAATTTATCCCATATATTTCTTGTTTGTACACAGTTGTTTCTCCCTTTAGATCATGAATCCCCCAAGAGCAGGTTGTTTTTTTTGTTTTTTGTTTATTTTTAGTATTCTTTGTTAGGACAAGTTAAGACAGTGCCTGGCATATTGTAGGCACTTAATAAATGTTTACTGATAAACTGATGTCAAGAAATACCTTATGTAGGAGGTGACATTGGAGTTGATGCCCGAAGCAAAGAAGGAATTTAAGAATTGGAGATGAAAAGGGAGTCAATTTGAGAAGGAGTGGCATACTCTGAGGAAAGGACCAGTAGAATAGGAAATGTTATATATGGGAAACAAGAGCAATCAAGCTAGTTTTTCTGGAGCACACCATGAATGAGGAAGAGTAACATGAAATAAATCCAGCAATATACTCACCATTGGAGTCCAATTGTGAGAGGCTCAGGTGCCAGACTGGTGTGCATTTTTTCTTAAAGATAGTAGAGAAAGACTTGCTCATTAGGAATCTCTATGTAAAGGATTGTTTTGCAGTTTGGCAGGTGTGTGGAGACCACATTGCCAAGGTGAGAGACTGAAAGCAGTAGATGATGAAGGACTAGACTAGGGCCATGGTCATGGGAGTGAAGAGAAGGGGGCAGATGAGATAGAGATTGTGGAACAAAGAGGTATAAGATTTGACCACAGACTGAATATGGAAGGTATGGGAGACTGAAGATACAAAGATAACTCCAAAGTTGTGAACCTGGGAGACCTGAAGGATAGTGGTGGCCTGGACAGAAGTAGGGTGGTTAGGAAGAAGACTGGGTTTGAATTTTTAGGTACCACAAAAAAAATGATCGCCATTACATTTTCTCAGCCATAGTTACTGCAGGGAAAAAAAAAAAAAAAACTTTGTTACCTTTACACTTCACTACAAGACCTTAAAACAGTTATCAAATAATTAATAAGAATTTTAGGAAAGGATTTTTAAAATTTCTCTCCCAGAATCTTTAACAAGCATGGAAACATCATCCAATATATCATAATTGTTTGTAGTGATAAGACAACAAGTATTAAGGGAAAGTTGTTAATAGGTGTGAGGGTTGGATCAAAATTGTTCCCAACCCACTTAGTTCTGACAAAGTTTTCATAAGCACATCACAATTTTTCACTAGGTTTGATCAAATGCTGGTTACTTTGCTAGGTGGGACAGGAAATCTCCCCACAGAGCTAAGACTCTTGGCCATACCCTGTAAGGACTGTATAAAACCAATAAACTAGTTGGATTCAGATATTTGAGCAAGTGGTGAGCAGGGAGGAAGCCTTGTAGTCAAGCCTCTGAAAAGAAACTATTCGAGTTGGGGGTGCGCTTTGACCTCAGTCCAGGTTTCTTCTTGTACTGGTGGAGGCTTATGAGCTACAGATTTAGAAAGACAAATCTTTTTTTTTTTTTATTTAACTTTTAACATTTATTTTCACACAATTTTGGGTTACAGTTTTTCTCCCCTTTTATCCCCTCCCCCCCCAACCCCAAGCATTCTAATTGCCCCTGTGACCAATCTGCTCTCTCTTCTATCCTCCCTCTCTGCCCTTGTCTCTGTCTTCTCTTTTGTCCTGTAGGGCCAGATAGCTTTCTTTACCCCTTAACCTGTATTTCTTATTTCCTAGTGGTAAGAACATTACAGTTGATCCTAACACTTTGAGTTCCAACTTCTTTAGCTCCCTCCCTCTCCACCCCTTCCCTTTGGAAGACAAGCAATTCAATATAGGCCAAATCTGTGTAGTTTTGCAAATGATTTCCATACTAGTTGTGTTGTATAGGACTAACTATATTTCCCTCCATTCTATCCTGTCCCCCATTACTTCTATTCTCTTATGATCCTTTCCCTCCCCATGAGTGTCAACCTCGGATTGCATTCTCCTCCCCATGCCTTCCCCTCTATCCTCCCCCCCACCCTGCTTGTGCCCTTGTCCCCCACTCTCCTGTATTGTGAGATAGGTTTTCCTATCAAAATGAGTGTGCATTTTATTCTTTCCTTTAGTGGAATGTGAGAGAGTAGACCTCATGTTTTTCTCTTGCCTCCCCTCTTTATCCCTCCACTAATAAGTCTTTTGCTTGCCTCTTTTATGAGAGATAATTTGTTCCATTCCATTTCTCCCTTTCTCCTCCCAATATATTTCTCTCTCACTGCTTGATTTCATTTTTTTAAGATATGATCCCATCCTCTTCAATTCACTCTGTGCACTCTGTCTCTATGTATGTGTGCGTGTGTGCATGTGTGTGTGTGTACTCCCACCCAGTACCCAGATACTGAAATATTTCAAGAGTCACAAATATTTTCTTTCCATGTAGGAATGTAAACAGTTCAACTTTAGTAAGTCCCTTATGACTTCTCTTTGCTGTTCACCTTTTCATGGTTCTCTTCATTCTTGTGTTTGAAAGTCAAATTTTCTTTTCAGCTCTGGTCTTTTCATCAAGAAAATTTGAAAATCCTCTATTTCACTGAAAGACCATTTTTTCTCCTGAAGTATTATACTCAGTTTTTCTGGGTAGGTGATTCTTGGTTTTAGTCCTAGTTCCTTTGATTTCTGGAATATCCTATTCCATTCCCTTCGATCCCTTAATGTAGAAGCTGCTAGATCTTGTGTTATCCTGATTGTATTTCCACAATACTTGAATTGTTTCTTTCTAGCTGCTTGCAATATTTTCTCTTTCACCTGGGAGTTCTGGAATTTGGCCACAATGTTCCTAGGAGTTTCTCTTTTTGGATCTCTTTCAAGCGGTGTTCTGTGGATTCCTTGAATATTTATTTTGCCCTCTGGTTCTAGAATCTCAGGGCAGTTTTCCTTGATAATTTCATGGAAGATGATGTCTAGGCTCTTCTTTTGATCATGGTTTTCAGGTAGTCCCAGAATTTTTACATTGTCTCTCCTGAATCTATTTTCCAGGTCAGTTGTTTTTCCAATAAGATATTTCACATTATCTTCCATTTTTCCAACCTTCTCGCTATGTTCTGTGATATCTGTCTTTCTCACAAAGTCCTTAGCATCCATCTGTGCCATTCTAGTTTTGAAAGAACTATTTTCTTCAGTGAGCTTTTGAATCTCCTTTTCCAATTGGCTAATTCTGCTTTTGAAAGCATTCTTCTCCTCATTGGCTTTTTGAACCTCTTTTGCCAATTGAGTTAGGCTAGTTTTCAAGGTGTTAATTTCTTCAACATTTTTTTGGTTCTCCTTTAGCAGGGAGCTGATCTGCTTTTCATGCTTTTCTTTCATCCCTCTCATTTCTCTTCCCAGTTTTTCCTCCACCTCTCTAACTTGATTTTCAAAATTCTTTTTGAGCTCTTCCATAGCCTGAGCCCATTGGGTGGGCTGGGACACAGAATCCTTGATTTCTGTGTCTTTGCCTGATGGTAAGCATTGTTCTTCCTCATCAGAGAAGAAGGGAGGAAATGTCTGTTCTCCAAGAAAGTAGCCTTCAATAGTTTTATTTCTTTTCCCTTTTCTGGGCATTCTCCCCAGCCAGTGACTTGACCTCTGAATATTCTCCTCACACCCACCTTGCCTCCTGGTCCTCCCAGCCAGCATTTGGGGACTGAGATTCAAATGCTGCTTCCCGCCTTAGGGCTTTTGGCGGGGGCAGGGCTGCTATTCAGTGTGAGAATTAAGTTCAGGTGGTCAGGTCGGGGCAGGGCCGCCTCTCAGGCTCAGTTCCCTCAGGGGGTTTATGTACAGACCTTCCACAAAGGATCCAGGCTCCTGCCTGCTTGAGGAGCCCCTGTCTGCAGCCGCCTCTCAGCTTCTATCTCCTGGGGGGGCCCGAGCCATGGGGGCACCCCACTCCCCTCTCGACCCGCCAAAGAGACTCTCTCACAGACCCCTGTCACCTGTGGGTGGAGGGGCTTGTGCCACCGCTGGAGATCCCATCCCTGAAGCCTGCTCGGATCTGTACCTCTCGGCGCCGTGGCCGCCGCAGGTCTGGGCTGGGCTCCGTGTCTGCAGCGCGACGGACCTTTTGCGAGAAGTTTGCAGGTCCCTCTGTGGGTGGAGGGACCTGCGTGGCCACTGGAGATCCCGTCCCCGTAGCCCGCTCGGATCTTTTCCTCACGGTGTCGCGGCCGCTGCAGGGCTGCCCTCTGCTCCCAGTCCTGGCGCCCAGTCTGCAGCGTGAAGGACCCCCGCGAGAGGTTTGCAGGTCTCTCCAGAACAGAAATCTCCCTCGCTCCAATATTCTGTGGTCTCTGGGTGCAGAATTCACCGTGAGTTGGTCCCCTCTAGCCGTTCTGTGGGTTGTGGGTTCGGAGCTATGTGTATGTGCATCTTTCTACTCCGCCATCTTGGCTCCGCCCCCCTAGAAAGACAAATCTTCAACCCTTCTGGGACCTTTGAAACCCTAAGGATGAAATGTAACCAGGCCTGCTCTGGGGACCTGACATGTGGGAACTGTAATAAAGACCTCCACTAGACTAGCGAGGCCCTGACTGATATGTTCAATGAAGGACAACAAGATACTGTCTGCCTTTTGGGAGACAACTTCCACCAGATACAATCTGAGAAGCTGATTATTTGCCATCTACCAAATCCCAGAAAGAGAATGGATCTGTGTTCAATTTGTACCTGAAGAAAGAATTCTCTCCAAAAGGTAGCAAATAAATGGTCAAATAACGCTTCCTTGACGTTTTCTATTGAGGGAGTAACCCATTGCCTCCAGAGACAGTCATTCCACTCTGGTGTGGTTGTTCAGTCATTTTAGTCCTGTACAACTCTTTGTGACCCCATTTGGGAATTTTATAGCAGAGATCCTGGAATGGTTTGTCATTTTCGTCTCCAGCTCATTTTACAGATGAGGAAACAAAGACAAATGGGGTTGTGACTTACCCCAGGGTCACGGAGCTAGTGAGAGTCTGAGGCCAGATTTGAAATCAGAAAGATGAGTCTTCCAGACTTCAGGTCTAGTACTCGATCCATTGTGTTACCTAGTTTCCCCTCTCCTCTTGGGGATACCTCTAAGTGTTAGAAAGTTTTTACTTACATTTATCCCAAATCTACTTCTGTAAATCTTCTAGAACTGAATGCAATACTCCAGATATCCTCTGAATGGGAGCAAAATCCAATAGAACTACCACTTTCCAAGTCTAGGACACATTAGCTCTCTAAGATGACATTAACTACTCACCTAGGGGCAGATAAATAGATTTGAAATGTGAAAACCTAGCTTCCAATTCTAGCTCTGCTATTTATTGGCTATGAAACTTTGGATAAATCTTTTTGTTTGTTTAAACCACTCTAGGCTTTCATTCTTCATCTGGAAAATGAGAGGGTTGGTCAAGATAATTTCTAAGGTCCCTTTGGGATCTAAGTCACATGACAGCACAATGGTTCCCTATTATGATACCTCGTTAATCCTCCTTAAAAAACAATGGATTTGTTCCAATCATATCAGGTGGGGCTTTTTCTCAGATGTTCCTTGTGTATACATAGGGCACATGACAAATTGTAGGGATGAAAGCAATGGTTATTGGGGGTTCACACTGAAAGCTAAGTAAGCTAAATTTAGTATTAAGGGGAAAAAATTATATACTGACTCTCATGTATACAGTAAATAGAGTTTTGGATCTGGAGTCAAGAAAACCTGAGTTCAAATACAGCCTCAAATATTTCCTAGCTGTATGACTATAAACAAAGGACTTGAGCTCTGTCTGTCTCAGTTTTATCAACTGGAAAATGAGAATAATAATAGCCCTTATCTCTTGGACACAGAAAGATCTGAGTTCAAATTCAGCCTTAAATATTAGCCATGTGACTCTGGAAAAATCATTTAACCTACTGTGTCTCAGTTTCCTCATCTGTAAAATGAGTTAGACAAGGAAATGGTAAACCACTCCTGTATCTTTTAGAAACAAACAAACAAACAAAACCATATAAGTGAATAAAGAATCAGAAACCACTAAAACAACTCTAGAGCAGCAATAACCTCCTCTCCCACAGGTTGGTGTAAGGACCAAAGGAGATATCTTTAAAGGTGTTAGCCCAGTTCCTGGCACATAGTAGATGCTTTTTATTAAATTTTTTTTGCTCTTTCTAAACTTCTTCATCTCTCTGTTTCAGTTTTCTGATCTATCAAATGAGATTTGATTGCATATTTTAGAAAGTAGAATGTATAGTATAAATGGGGCTTTGTATATGCTATGATAGATACCTAATATGAGATCTGGCCCAGTTTGTCTCTAGGGGGAGAGGAACATTTCTTCCTTTGTGCAGAGTAAGAGAAGGGACATGTCTGTATCACCAGTAGACTAGAAGAGAAGAAGCAAGCAGGAACTGCAATTGAAATGGTTCGAAAATTGTTATTGGACTAGAATTGTATCTTTCCACTACATATCAACCGTCTGTAGTTTAGGAGCATGAAAAAGTGGTACAGAATAAAAGTTTCCCTTGTCATTTGAAAAAATAAGAGTAACAGAGGGCAGAGTCAAGATGGTGGAGTAAAAGCAGGGACTTGATAGAGCTTCTCCACACTAAACCCAGTCAAATACCTGTAAAAAATTGCTCTAAACAAATTCTGGAGCTGCAGAACCCAAAGAATGACAGAGTGAAGAGTCCAAGACAGCCTGGAAGATTGACAGGAAGTGTCTATCATCAATGATGAGAGCAGAGTTCAGTCTAGCATGGGCCATGCCTGCATAGATGAGACCTTAGCAGACCCTGGGAGGACTGAATCACTGGTACCTGTGACAGTTTCCAGACTTCTTGACCACAAAACACTGAGGACAAAGTACAAAGTGAGTAGAAAAAACCTGTCAGATCTATGTGAGAGAGTAGAGTCGTCTGGCGCCAGCCTCATGGTGGTGGAGGTAGAAGAGCAATGGACAGCCATGACAGCATCAGGGGCTGCGACAGCAACTATTTCTGGAGCTCTAGACCCACAGATTGAGAGGCAATCAAGCCACTGACCATATAAACCCTCTCTCCCCCACTAACACTGGAAGCAGAGAACTACCTTAACGAAGAGCTCAAAAGTCAAGTAATTGGCTGAGGACATGAGCAAAACCCAGAAAAAAAAAACAACACATCAGACTATAGAATCTTACTCTGGTGACAAGGAAGATCAAAACATACAACCAGAAGGAGACAATAAAGTCAAAGCTCCTATATCCAAAGATTCCAAAAAAAAAAAAAATACGAATTTGTCTCAGGTCATGGAAGACCTCAAAAAGGATTTTAAAAATACAGTAAGAAAAGGAGAAGAAAAATTGGGAAGAGAAATGAGAGTGAGGCAAGAAAATCATGAAAAATGAGTCAACAATACTGAAGAAAATGACACCTTTAAAATAAATGGCAAAAGAGATCCAAAAAGAAAATGAGGAGAAGAATGCCTTAAAAAGCACAATATGCCAAATGGAAAAGAAGATCCAAAAGGTCACTGAAGAAAATAATTCCTTAAAGATTAGAATGGAGAAGATGGAAGCTAATGACTTTATGAAAAATCAAGAAATTAAAAACATAACCAAAAGAATGAAAAAAATAGAAGACAGTGTGAAATATCTCATTGGAAGAACATCTCACCTGGAAAATAGATTCAGAAAAGAAAATTGAAAAATTATTGGTCTACCTGAAAGTGATGATAAAAAAAAAAGAGCCTATCTTTCAAGAAATTATCAAGGAAAACTGCCCATATATTATAAAATCAGTGGGAGAAATAGATAATGAAAGAAATCACCAATCACCTCCTAAAAGAGATCTCAAAAGGAAAACTCCTAGGAACATTGTAGCCAAATTCCACAGCTCCCAGGTCAAGGAGAAAATATTGTAAGCAGCCAGAAAGAAACAATTTGAATATTATGGAAACACAGTGAGGATAACATAAGATCTAGCAGCTTCTACATTAAAGGATAGAAGAGTTTGGAATACGAATTTCCAGAAGTCAAAGGAGCTAGGATTAAAATAAAAAATCACCTGCTCAGCAAAATTGTGTATACAAATTCAGGAGAAAAATAGTCACTCAATGAAATAGAAGACTTTCAAGTATTATTAATGAAAAGATCAGAGCAGAATAGAAAATTTGACTTTTAAACACTAGAATCAAGAGAATCATGAAAAGGTAAACAGGAAAGAGAAATCATAAGGGACTTACTAAAATTTGACTGTTTACATTCCTACATGAAAAGATAATATTTACAACTCTTGATACTTTTTTCAATATTAGGGTAGTTGGAAGGATGATAGATAGATAGAGGGCACAGGGTGAGTTGAATATGAAGAGATGACATCTAAAAATAAAATTAAGGGTTGAGAGAGGAATATATTGGGAAGAGAAAGGGAGAAAGAGAATGAGGTAAATTATCTCTCACATAAAAGAGGCAAGAAAAAGATTTTTCAATGGAGAAGAGGGGGGAGGTGAGAGGGGAAAAGTGAACTTTACTCTCATTGGATCTGGCTTACGGAGGGAATAACATGCACACTTAATCTGGTGTGAAAAATCTATCTTCCCCTTCAGGAAAGTAGGAAGAAGGAGATAGGTAGGGGTGGAGGGTATTGGGGAAGGTGAGGAGATGATAGAAGGGAGGACAAATGGAAGGAGGGAATAATTAGAAGTAAACTCTCCTGAGGAGGGACAAGGTCAAAAGAGAGAATAGGATAAATGGGGGCAGGATAGGATGGAGGGAAATGTAGTGAGTCTTTCACAATATGACTGTTATGGAAGTGTTTTGCATGACTACACATATATAACCTACATGAAATCGCTTGCCTTTTCAATAAAGGTGATGGGGAGGGAGGATGAGAGAGAAGTTGGAACTCAAAGTTTTAAAAATGAATGTTAAAAGTTCTTTTTGCGTGTCATTGGGAAATATAAAAGCAATGGGGTATAGAAATCTATCTTGCCCTCCAAGAAAATAAAGTGAAAGGTAATAACAGAAGGGAGAGGTGTAATAGAAGGAGGGGCAGATTGGGGTAAGGTATAATCAGAATGTACACTGTCTTGGGTTGTGCAGCAGGGAGAGGCGGGGAGAAAATTTGAAACTTAAAGTCTTGTGAAAGTGAATGTTGAAAACTAAAAATAAATAAATTAATTAATAAAAATAAAATAAAAGTAACACTTAGCTACTGCCCCCAGAACCATTCCTCACATTTCCCACAGAAACACAGGTGTGCCCATGCACTCAACCACAACCTTATCCAGTCAGTCTTAGATAGGACCACAATACTCAGCCAATCAGAAAGCAGTACAACCAGGATGCCCAAGCAAGATGCAGACCCCAACACAATAGAAGGGACTTTCCCTAAGTAGGCACCTGCACAGTAATGGTAAAGAACTGACCTGAAGTGAATTTATGATGTAGAGAGGCTTATTATAATATCATAATCATATATACATACTCCCTCTCATGGGTTTCTCTGCATGCATTGTGGGTAATTATATGGGCAGTTCCACTGTGGTTTGGACCCCTTCCCTACTACCTAATCCCTTAACAAACCCCTTCTGCCTTTTTAATATTCGTAATTTGTCACTTAGTTGATAGTTTAGATCCCTACCACCAAACACTGTACAAAAGTTCATCAAGACTCTATAGTAAACCTCTTATCAACGTAAGCAGTCAACACAAATCAGGGAGTTCATACAGATTAGAATAGATGGATGAATACCCAAGAGTAATGGAGCTTTTTGACTAAGAATATAAGATCTTATCTCCTGCAAGAAAAGAGAAAACAATCTCTATCAGAGGAGTATTCCTGGTCTCAAGGGTTTCAGGAAGTCGAGGACACGGTAGGAGGTAGCTTCCTCCCCTGCCTGCATTCTCAGAGTCATCTCCAGTTCACCATTCAAAAGTCTACTCTCACTCCCTCTTGATCATCTCTTCCATCCTTTTTCTCTGAGGTGCCAATACAGGTAAGCAGAATCTTGAGCTCAGTAATTTCTCACTCAATCAAGACTTATGTCTTCCTTGGTGTATTTAGCACTCAATTAAAAGACTATCCCTTAGGAAAACTATCCCAGACTTGGGAAGAAGTGGGTTAAAATGTAAGCTCTTAAATAGCAAGGACTGTTTCATTTTTACCTTGTTGCATTCTCCTCTCCCACCGCCAAATCCATTACAGTGCCTTGCACATTTTAATTTTTTGAGGTGGGGAATTGAGATTGGTCTAAACCTGCAATTTCATCAGTTGAAGGAACTCCCAGAGTAGCAATTTCTTCCACTGAGGCAATTTATATATTTAGATAATTGACTAGGGCACGAGGGGGTTAAATGATTTGCTCTGCTTCACACTGCCAGTATATGCAAAGGTGGGAATTGAACCCAGGTCTTTTTGATTGTAAAATTGTTCCTTTATCTATTGCTCCTCTCATATTTTTTTGTTTTTGTTCCATCACTTTTCATCATTCTTTTTAGCTTCATTTGGGATTTCTTCTGGCAGACACTGGAGTGGTTTTCCATTTCCTTTTTCCAACCCATTTCATACATGAGGAAACTGAGGCAAACAGGGTTAAGTGACTTGTTCAAGATCACATAGTTATTAAGTGTCTAAGGTCAGATTTGAACTCAAGAAGATGAATCTGCCTGATTCCAAGAACAGTAATCTATCCGCTCCACAACTTAGCTGCTCTGCCTCACATAGAGTAAACATTTAATAAATATTTATGGTCTTTAGGATAACTTCCAAGGATGAATTTTTGGAATAGAAAGGAAAACACAACTCTGCATAAAGGAAAAGCTAAATTTTGCATGCATAATAACGATAATAGTTAGCATTTCAATCAATAGTCTGTCAACAAGCATTTATAACAATGTTTTGGGAGCTGTGCTAAGCCTTGAGGGAAAAAAACAGAAAAAATTCCCTGCTCTCAAGAATCTTGAAATCTAATGGGAGAGGTAACATGAAAACAAGTACACACAAACCAGCTGTGTACAGGATAAATAGAAAATAATAAATGGAGGGAAGGCTCTAAAATTAGGAGACACCATCAAAAGCTTCCTGTAGAAAGCTGGGACTTGAAAGAAGCTAGGAAAACCAGAGCATTCCAGGTCTGGGGTACAATCAATGGATGGTCTTATTAGTGGAATATCAGAGACCAGTGCCAGTGGATAGAAGAATATGAAGGGCATGGGGGGAGCCTGGTGTTTAAGGGGAAGTGGTACCCATAAAAAACCTAGAAAGGCTGGGAGGCAGGGCGATATTAGGAAGAGCTTTGAATGACAAATACATTTTTTTTATTTGATCCCAGAGGTGGTAGAGCCATTGGAGTTTATTGAGGAAGGGATTGACGTTTTTGGACCTAAGCTTTAGAAAAAAATCAATTGGTGGCTGAATGGAGTAGATTGAGAAAAATGATTGTTTTCTTTTTATATTAGTAACCAGTTTTATATACAGGACCCAAAGATCTTCTTTCTGCTTACTCATTCAAAGCCCAGTCTCTCAGGGATATTTCTGACCCTGCTTAAAAATACACCCCATCCAAACCATCTTCTCTAGGTAGAATTCTTTCCATAACTTCACCATTGTTCAACTTGAGTATGACTGGGTGGGAAATGGATTCTTTTGTACATATTGTTGGAGGCAGAATTATCTGGGAGTGCTGATGTGATCAAAGCCATATCTCCCAGGATCTCATTAGAAAAAGCCCACTATTCATTTTCTCATTTATTATTAATCCATTGATTTTCACCCTCAGGGACACTCCCTTTTCCAACGGTATTTAAACATTCAGTGATTTCCACATGGGGTCTTTGGTTCCCGAGAGGACCACTGATCTCAATATATTGATTATTTGCTAGCCTAATTAATAAATATATTATTAATTACTCAGAAACTCTGACTCTCAAACTTTTCATTCATCAGACAGAAGTAGGGAGAGAACTGTGGCAGACACACCAACCAGGTCTAGTCCAATAGTGAGGTGATGAAGGACTTCACCAGAGTGACGGCAACATCAGAGGAGAGAAGGAGGCAGAATGAAGAGATTTTACAAAAATAAAATCAACAAGCCTTGAATATGAGGGGTGAGAGATTGGGAGGAGTCAAGGATAATACCTATATTGTGAGGCTGGGTGACCAGGAGAATAATGAGTGCCTTTATAATCAATAAGGAAATTTGGAAGAAGGTTTGAGGGGAATATCTATATTATATAATATGTATCTACATGTATATATTATATTATATAATATAAGATAATATTTTTAAAGTGCTTTGCAAAAAAGTGAGAAATATGTGTGTACATATGTATGTGTACATGTGCGTGTATATATGCATATGTATGTATGTATGTATGTATATTCTCATTTTATCCTCACAATAGCCCTGGGAAATAAGTGGAATTATTACCCTCATTTTGCAGATGAAGAAACTGAGTCATGGAGAGGTTAAAATTACTTTTTCACGGTCACACAATCATAAATGTCTGAGACCAGATTTGATCTTAGGTCTTCCTGACTTGAAGTCCGACATTCTTACTCACTGTGCAATTTCATAAGGGAGTTATGGCAGTTTCACTGCCTATACATGGTAGGATGCAATGTGTTAGATAAACTAGAGTCTTTCTTTTAGAAGACCAAAACTGAGCTAAACATACCCAAGGAAAAGTTGACTTCTATTGATTTTTCAAAAACGTTTGTAGGAAATTTTTAAGTACATATAAAGTTTGCTGAGACAGAAAAAGTTGCAGTAAAGGTAAGGACAACATTGCTAATATGTTTTACTTGGTTTTAATAACTTTAGTATGGCCTATTATCATAGTAAGAAATGAGTGGAATCAGTCTCAGAAGACAGACATAGGTAAAAAAAAAATGCCTTAGGAAGGCATCTCAATTTCAAAGACACATCAGTGTTAAAAATGGTATGGAAATATTTCAGGAAAATTGAAAAGGAATGACTTTCCTTCATCCCAGTCTTTTGTAGAAAACAGATACAAAAGGGCGTAATGGATATATTGGGTATATTATTCATCCTTATTTCGATGCATCTTCACCCTCACTCCTCTTACCAATCCATCTTCAAGCTATACTTTCCCCAAAAAATCAAGAAAAAAGCCATGATAGCTGTCTTTTCTATTCTGCCCTGCAGGCAACCATTAAAGTCAATGAGTCTCTGTCTCTGCTAATGTGATTGCTTTGAAACCAAATGTGTACCAGAGAGCTTAAGAGTGATGGAACATTCTTCTAAGAAGGACCTGTGCTTTTAAAAAAAAGATTAGCCTTACTGAAGAAATTTGTGCACATCATTTTCTTATGAAATGTAACAAATTAATTCCACATTGAGAACTGGAGATACTTAGCCCAGTCACGTATACTAATACAATTGCTTCTGTTTTGGAAAACACTGAAATTAAAAGAGAATATTTACACCAGGAAAGGCATCTACTAACTTTAGATAATTTGACAAAGTCTTGCGCTACCATGTCTCTGTGGACATGATAAAGTCTACCAGAGTGCCTCTTCAAGAACTTTGTGTGATGCAAAGAGGAGACTTCATTTTCAGAACATGACACTTTACTATTCCATTGAGGTAAGTGAGCTTCTTCAAGGATATTACAGAAGATGATGAGCTTGGCTCCTTTCTACCTTGAAGTATATATGAAATTAGTTCTGGCTGAATAGGAGTTCTTTATTGAAGTGCCTACTCAGGCTAAAGTGTGGGGATATGTTCCTTGTTCATGTAGCTGGGAAAGAACACAAGAAACTGCAGTCATCATAGACAAATATATTTAGAGCTGCAAAGGACCTTAAGCTCAGCCAAACACAGTAGAAAGAGCTGATTTTGGAGGAATAAGGCCTGTGTTTGAGTCCTGACACTTTTACTTAGCAAATCATTTCAATTTTCTTAGCAATCTTGTGTGTAAGAGGAAAGAGAATGGATCGTGTCTACAATTCTTTCTGGTTCAAAATCTATCATTCATTCTATGACCAGAGAAAAGTGGCATGGATAATGTCATGAATGGCATGTTAATGGGGAAAAAAGGTAAAAGATATAAAAGAATCATGTAGAAAACCAAAATTTACCAAGGATTTAAAATGCAGCTACCCTTGGTAGCATTCTATCTGGGTGATGATGTGGAGAATATAGACCTGTGGTTTCATTAGCCTAGGGAAATCCTGGTATTGAAATTCCTTCCTCTAATGAAAATTGGGACGTAGATACTCCTAGGTGGTACAATGGATAGGATGTCAGTCCTGGAGTCAGGAAAACTCATTTCCTGGAGTTCAGATCTGGCCTCAGGCACTTAGACTAGGTGTGTGATGGTGGGCAAGTTATTTAATTGTTTTGCCTTAGTTTCCTCATTTGTAAAATGAACTGGAAAAGGAAATGACAAATTTGCTTCAATATGAAGATGAGTAGTAGTAATAGCTGATATTTATATAGGTTCTACACATACATTCCCACTAAATATATTTTCACCTTAGCCATGTTGCATAGAAGAATGAAAATGAATGGGAGAAACGCAAATATGAATCATTAAACAAAATAGATTCTTAGCCTGGATGAAAGACATTTGCATCTTTAGCACTAATTATGTCTAGATGAAAAAAATCTTGATTAACTTTAATGTTTTTTAACCTTTCTTCAAGAATGATCTAATTAATGAAAATCCATCCTTCTTCATCTTCCTCGAAAGTAATTATATTTTTGCATGTCACTTCACTCTGGGGAACTGTCTCAAAAGAAAAGAAGAAAATCAATCTCATAAAATTCTAAGAACAGGAATAGATGAAACATATTTGCTGATAAGAAGGTAAAAAGAAGGGGAGAAGGGGAGAAAATAAGGAAAGAATAAGTATGAAGCACGTGAAAGGGAGTAGTTGAAGGGGGAAAAGACCCATCTCAGGATGGTTCTTAGAATGGCTACGAGAACATTTCTATTTCAAGAGATGCCCACCTTCTTCAACAACATCAGCAACCTCTTCTCATCAACTGCCAACAATAGTCAGATAAGCAAAAAAAAAAACCTGCAGGTGACAGCATCCCTCTCCCTCCAGGCCAGTTTAGCCCTCGTGCCCTTCATCTAGGGAGGAAGCTCCTATGGACAAGGGACCAGCCATCCCTACCAACTATCAGCCAACTGCTACTCACTGGGCAGGCAGGCCAGCTTAGCTAAGGCAGCAAGGGACCCTAAGAGAGAGATAGGAAGCAGCATGTGTCAGATGGATCAGACCACTATTCCCATTTTGCACCGCCCCCCCCCCCCCACATATCCTTTGAACCTCATATTCTTTTAATGGCAATACTCCCGATCCTTAGATATCATCCTGGTATGCAACCCCTGTTGCCTGGCAACAGTCTCTACAGGTGATACAGCCACATCTATTGAAGACCCAGAAAAGACAATTCTTGACACCAAAGTCCTTGGCACTATCAAACTGTTCAACATTAGCAGCTGATATGATTATCAATGGAAATGGCATTAAAGAAAAGGCATTGCCAAGTACTTTATCACTTTACCCTAAGGAGCACAAGACCTTACCATCTGATTTGCCCCTGAAACCTTCTATATGTATTGCCTCCTCCACTAAAATGTGAGCTCCTTTAGAGCAGGGGGTCTATCTTACTTTTCTATTTTTAGCCCCAGAACTTAGCACTATGCTTTTGCATATACTAAGTATTTAAGTAAGTCCTTCATTCCTTCATTCACTCATTCATTCATCTAGAATGTATTACTTTGCATTTTTAAGGCAAAGCTCCTCTCCAAATTTTGGTTCAGCTTTTCTCCCCTGGAATGCTCCTTTCCCTGCTCTAAGCCTCACAAAGCCATGGAGTTTCATCCAGAGACATTGCTCATAACAAAACCAAAGCAAGCTGAAATTAAAAACTAAAACCAACTTCCAAAATTTATGAGAGAAACAGAGAAAGTGTGTGAGAGGGAAAGAGAGAGAGGGAGGGGGGGTAAGAGAGAGAGAGGGAAAGAGAAAGAGGGAGGGAGGGAAGGAGAGAAAGAGAGAATACAAAAAAAATTGACTTATGGTGAGTCTGATCATATATGATGTATTCCGTCATACACCTCTGTGCTTCTTAGAGTATACCTCGCTATTCTCACTCACCAAATTCCCCCTTCCCCTACCGCATTAGCAATAGCATGGTGTAGGGAGAGAACCCAGGGCTTAGAATCAGCAGACCAATATAAATTCCAGATTCTACATTAAAAATATTGGCTAGCTGGATAGATATGTGTATATATTATAAATATATTATTTATTAAGATATTTATTATACATGGCTGTGCATATATATATATATGTGCATATATATATAAATATATATATATATTTAAGTGTGTGTATGTGTGTTTGTGCGTGTATATGTGTACATGGACAACATGGATCTTATTTTGCTGGACGACGCATGTTTGTAAAAAACAATTTGTCTTTCTTTCTCACTTGGCTGGGAGGAGGTGGGAGGGATAGAATGTGGATCTGAAAATAAAATTTAACTTAAAAAACTAGAGGGCATGCCAGAATAGCTCCGTTTTCTCTTTTGGCAGGCTTTCTAAACTGGTAGAACATGAGAACACTGTGGATATATGTTACCTAGATTTGGGGAAGGTTTTTGATCGCAACTCTCTTTGTGTTCTTATGAAGAGGTTGGACATATGTGAGCTGGGCAGTACTGTGGTTGGGTAGATTTAGAATTGGTTTAATGGCTGAGCTCAAAGAACAGTCTTTAGTGGTTTATTGTCTCTGCTACCTGAAATGTTTTCCCCTTCAACTCTGCCCTGGCTTCCTTTAAGTCTCATCATTTACAGGAAATCTTTCTCAACCCCTCTTAATTTTAGAGCCTTCTCTCCATTAATTATCTCCTATTTACCCCGTATATAGCTTGAACTGTATATATTTGTTTGCATGTTGTCTCTTTCATTAGATCATTAGTTCCTCGAGATCAGAGATTGTCTTTTGTCTCTTTTTTGTATCTTCAATGCTTAACATTGTGTCTGACACATAATTGGTATTCAAAAAATGTTTATTTATTGACTGACTTGGATAATGGCATAGATGGCAAGGTCCTTAAATTTGAAAATGATACAAAGTCAGGAGCAATAGCTATCACTCTGGGAAACAGGATTCAAAAAAAGTTCTTGACAAGCTAGAATATTGTACTTTTAACACTTTGATAACTATATTTCAATATAATTTTTTCCTCTGTAATTTTTTTATTTTGTATTGTGCTTTAAAAAACATTATTCTAAGAATTTGTTCCTGGGCTCTACCAGACTGCCAACGCAGTCCATGATGTAAATTAAAAATAAAATTAAAAAATATGGGGAAAATCCCTGAACTAAATATGAGAATGGGCATCAGATTCTCCTTAGACAGGAAAATTAATGTGTTAACAGAACTAGTTTTATCTTGTGCCTGAAGGCAACAAGAAACATCGCTTGGTCAGTTAGGACATAAGATATTGGTCGGTTCTTAATATATTATACATAATAATGATTTGCAAAGAAAAAGAAACATGAAAATAATGGCAGCTTATTCAACAACATCTTTTGTTAAAGAAGAAGAGAAGGTAAACAAACAATGCAGCCAAACCTTAAAAATCCAATAGAAATAAATTTTTGCTATTCAGTGACTTAAAAGCAAAGATGGGAATCAGCTATGATGGTGAAAAATACACTGAAGAGAATGGTGGTTCAGTAGTAAAGGAAATGCCAAGGCCAAAACTTGGAGGCTTAACATAAGCCTCATGCCTATATGTCACAATTTTTTGACAAAAGAATTGGAGCAGTTAAAACCTTTACACAAATAAAGAATAATTTCCAATCAACTACAAAGAGCTTATGAGAGGGAAAGGACAATATTCAGAGACACTGGACAAAAATAAATAGATTCTGTCAACTGCGTTGATAAGGAGAATATCCACATTGATGAAATTACCTGTTTCAAATCTTTATTTCAGTATGTTTTCAAAGAAGGAGGAATTCTGAGTGAGTCAGAGTTATTAGAAGGTGATATGTGTAAGGGCTGGGGCCTTTATAAATGGGTATCATACCATGGGTATGATATATGGGATATGCGAGTAGATATCTATCTGTCCTTTGATGAATGGATGGATGATAGATCCACATGGAGATATATGTGTGTACCTCTATCTACCCATCCATATGAATATATATGTGTACGTATCTCTATCTATTTATCTGTCAATGAGAGGGTGAGTTTTCAAGTAGAAAATATAAGTTATAAGATGGAGAAACAGAACATGTGAGAAAGAAGCAGCAGAAGAAGCTAAAATGTCAATTTGAATGTCTCCACAGTTCTAACCAAAATTCAGAATTCCTTACACTAATGTGTTATGCTGTATTTATTCTATAAACTCAGGACAAAATTGTAGAAAGAAAATATTCAATTTGTATATTTTCCCAGGTAATGATAAGTTCCAGTTAGATGCTGCCTTCTCAGGGCTCATTGGTTTTGGGGGAGAGACGAATGGCTTCCTGGGGGTGAGAGAATGTAGTTAGGGAGGAGAGAAAATGGAGGGACAGTCTTTGATCAAATCACATGTGGTCACTAAGTCTGCTTTTCCAGCAAGACATCATTATAAAGACAGGCAGCTGAATCTGTTTTACATATACTCAGGTAGATAAAAATTTGAATATTTTCAGAGAACGTCTACTTTGCAGAAGCAAATCTCATTTCCTGGAAATCAGGTTACTTCATTTTCTTCCCTGCCATTAGCCAAGGACATCATCTGGGACAGTATCCAAATGAGTCCACTATTACACACTCAGCTTAATTGGTTCTCTTCATTAATTTATTCCATTTTTGAACCTACACGGCAACCTGAAGATACCATACTATATAGGAATAACAATGAAACGAAAATGAGATTCCTGCTGCCTGCCTGAGAAATTATTTCTTTTTGACCTTTTATTTTGAATTGTCAAATAGTAGAGAAGCAGAGTTAATCTCTCCTCATCAGTTCACTAACTGGCTGATCTAACATTTGCCAAAAAATAAAAATTCAAAGGTGCGTACATTAAGACGGGCATTAGTGTATTGGTTTCAAGGGCCTATTTGTTTTAACATTAAGAAAGAAAATGTGAATTCATAATAGAAAGAAAACTGAATTGTTAAATTATTTTAGAAGTAATTTGAGGCTTCTAACATAAAAAAAAGGAAACTGATAATATATTACGAGTAAAGATCAGTCCTGATTTAAGAAAATCCAATATGCAAAAATTGTTTAAAAAATAGCAAACTGTAAAGCACTCATATTAAAATATGAATCCTACAAATAGCAATTTCCTCAGTCCACTAAGAATATGACTCTTTTCTGGAAAAAAACAAAAGATTTAAATTCAAGGAACTTACTTCATGAAATGAAACACAGCTGCAATTCTTTGATGGGTCCATTCTCCCCCATAATAATGGAATCCTTTTTCAGCAATACAGGATCCAGGTTCTTTTTCAATTACGCTTCTTCTAGGCATAGCCTATCAAAGAATCCTAAGACCCATCATATACTTAGCAGGATATTGAACATAATATACCAATACAGAAAAAGAGTTTATTCACAGGGAATATAGTATGCTTTCCCTGAATAGGGACTTTGCAAAGTACCTTTGGATGATCATGGGGTTGAGATAAAGGAGATCCTATTCCTTTAAGGAAGTTTCAGGGTTGGAACAAATATGGAAAAAAGTCATCAAGTGAAGTCAACAAGCGTTTTAGGGATCTGTTAAGTGCTGAGGTAACAAAGAAAGGCAAAAAAAAAAAGATCTGTGATCTTAAGAGGAAGAATCAATCCTATGTTTTGGAGTGTATATTAGAGCAACAAGCTATGGGCTGTGGGTAGGGTCAAAAAATAGAAGAGGGGAAAGGAGCACTTGAGGCGGCCATATGGCAATTCTAAGCTCAGCAGTAGCACTGAAATCCTGGTGACCCCTATCTGCTTACATGCACTGGTGTCCAGATTATCCATGATCGCGTCAATTTCCCAGAGAGCATTTTTCCTCATCCACCACCTTAAGTGATGTAGGTGTTGTGTTTAGTTGTCTAGTTAGTAAGAAATGACTCTATGAATGATTTCCTCATTATTCACATTGCTTTATATCCTAAATATTTTTCCAAAATGATTAGATTGGTGACTAAAATAGCCTAGTAACAGAAAAATATTATGATGAACAGGGCCACAGAATGAGATTTGCAAAATTGATTACCCCCAAAAAAATTGTACAACGTATGTGTACTAATTAATAGAAAAGGCAGCCGAAAAAGAAAAATAATATATTTTTCTTTATCCAAGCAGTATTATGTACTGAAAAGAAGTCAAATTCTGGCTCTACTACTTTTTACTTATGTGACCTTAGGAAAGTTATCTATATCATATGAAGATTGGATCCAATGTCATCTAAGGATTACATCAAATCCCAAATCGATTATTCTTCTACAATGGCAGCTGAGAAACTATAGCTACTGTTACCATTATCTTACAAAGAAACATCCCTGAAAGACTAAAGGGAAGACCTGACAGACTAAAACTGAATGATGGTCATACATTTTCAGAATTGAGAAGTCAGCATGTGTAGTGAAGACTGAAGGCCACTTTAACCATGATCTTTTTCAAATATGTTACATTGTAAATATTTACTTGTCTTTACTGGACTATTAGTAAAGAGTTTATCTAGGAATACTGATATTTATTTAAGCTTAAAAGGTTGAGGAATAGATAAAAAATACACATAGGTAGATGTATGAGAGAGAGAGAGAGGTTTTGGGGAGAGAGAAAAAGGGAACAAATGCTTATAAGGGAAAAAAAGGTTTCTCAGATTTCTTAAATAATATTTAATAAAATAGGGTGAAGTCTCAGAGCTAATTAATTGAGATGTGTTACAATTTTAATAATTATTTGAAAATATCAGACCATGTTCCTTGATTGCCTTACAACCTAGGATAAGAATGAAAAATGAAAATGAGGGGCACCATGTAGAGAGAAAGGTGATAACTCCACTTGGGATATAAATGAGGATGAACCCTAGAAGCTTATTACATGTTGGATTTTTAAAAATTTGTTTCTTTCCTGTAGGTATTTTCTCTCATTATAAAACCAGTGTAATCAAAACTGCAAAGTTCCTGACCGTGCTACATAGATTAATGAAGCTGTTTTAACTATTTCACTATTTTGTTTGATATAATTGAAATGCTATTGTTTAATTACTATATATGTTACATATTTAATGTTGAACATAATTAGTTTGCTAAATATAATTTTTATGCTACAATTATTTGAAAAAATAGAGATTGGTATATTTAATAAGTATGAAACTTTTAATCAAGTATTCAAAAAGATCTTAAGAGACCCAGTTAGGAGTAGATCCAAAGAATAAAATGAAAGACAATATAAGAACACTGAAAAGAAAGGTTAAAGAATTGCAAGGCAATTCATAGTCACATCAGGGCTGGTGAGACCACTCAGTTGTGTGATATATCAAAAGTTCAAAAGACATAGTTTCATGTAATTAATTATTTTATTAATTATGCTAGCAATAATTAATAAAATGGGTCACTGTCACTCTCCAGTGCAAAAGATCCCTCATGAAACTCACTGAGAGATTAGACCTATTCTAATGAGGGGCTGAGGGAATCATGACTATGTCCCTCATGGACACTCAGGGACTATCTCAAGCCACTACTCCCAGCCACAAGCTATTTCGCCTGCTTGATAATGGGCCAATATTCACCTTAGATTAAATTCTTTGTAAGATTTTCTTGTTGGATGGAGTAAGAATTCCACGATTTTATCTCACATTCATTTTGGTCTTCAGAGAATTAATTCAGAGAATTAATTCAGAGAAAAAATTCAGAGAATTAATTAATTAATGACCTAATTTCCAAGTGAGGAAGGGAAATAATCGTGGATCTCTTCATATTTAATTATTCAATGACAATTTCTCTTAGTTAGAACTCCAGGGTAATTAGATGTCACAATGGATAGAACATTGGACCTGGAGTGAGAAAGACCTGAATTCAAATCCCACCTCAGATAATTTTTAACTGTGTGTCCCTGAGCATGTCACTTGACTTTTTTTCCCGGCGTTGTTGTGTGAATAAGATGTGACAGTATTTTCAAGCATTTTGCAAACCTCAAAACACCATGTAAAGGGAATGATAATGATAATGATGACCTGGTCTAATGGATCATGCAAAAATAGCACTTACACCGATAGTAAGGAGATATCACCTAGGAACTGAATGACATCCCCTCAATACTGATCGGGAAAGATTATGGAGACCTTTATGTGAAAACAGAGACCTGATAATAAGGAGATTTAAGGAAATTCTTGTCAGATAGAAACAATTCGCTTGTGAGAAAAACCAAAAATAGACTCCTTATGAAAGAAGAAGACAGTTTACTTATGGATAAGGCAAGGACAAGATCCCCTAAATTGAACAGAGACACATTTCTTCTGGGCAAGGCTGAAATAACATTTATCAATGCAGAACAACATCTTAACCTGTAGTCAGGAAGCTCTTCTGGGAAAGTACTGTACCTTTCTGGGAAACAAACAAGGGGAGCTGATATCAACAGAGAGAATCACTACTGAATTTGACAGGCATCTGAGTTAGGAAAAAATGAGTAGTTTAATGGTCTGTCTTGACGTATACAGTTTTGGAGTTGCCTGGATTCACATGACAAACCAGTTGCAAAATCGACAGAGATGTTTTGGTATCCCTGCAATAACACAGAAATTTTTTTTAATTATTTTTTTGAGACAACCAGTTAGTGATTCATTGTATACATATGAAAAACCAAGAATTCACAGCTGCAAGACTACATGTTCCCCTATCAACCATTATCATCATCATTATAAAAATGCGTTCCATAGAATCTTCAGAAGTAAGCCCCATTCCCCTGAAGCTCACTGTCCTAAAAGGTAAAAGCTTTGTCCTGCTCTTATAAAGAGATCAACTAAAAGCATATTTCTTCCACTGTTCAATGATCCTTTTCCTCATTCAACAAAACTATGTGTTGCTTTTTTTTCCCAATTCAATTTTCTTTTTCATTTTTGCTTTCAATGTATTGTAATAATCTTTATTTTCTTGGACTTTATACTACTGTCTTATTTCTTTCTTAATCAAAAGTTCAAAAGACATAGTTTCATGTAATTAATTATTTTATTAATTATTCTAGCAATAATTAATTCTTCTTTCTAAATCACTTCTGAGAAGGAATAGCCACTTAGAAGGAATAGCCCCTTGTCAACTAATGTGAGAAAAGTATCCCAAAGACTCCTCCTGTGAACCTATATATATATACCACACCTGCTCAGTTCCTTTCTACTAAAGATGGAAGGAGAAAATAACTGTGCCCCTTTGGGATCATGTTACACATGAGGCAACCAGGTCCACATTAAGGGATTTACCCTCTATCATACAGTATATATGAAGACAGAACTAGAATCAGAACCTGAGACTCACTCCAGAGACCTTTCAACTCCATCTTCTTTCCACCAAAGATGCAAAGACGGTATATACTCTGCATTTACCAATTCCTGCTGCTTGGCCTTGTATTGAAATCATTCAATAGGAAAATCCCCATAGCTACTTCCATGTTCACAAACTCCAAAAATGCCTTTTTCTCATGATAATCTTTTGTTTTTTCTTCTTTCTTTGATCTTTAGAAGTCTGCTGACTTTGTGGTTTGTGTGAATTCTGAGCTAAAGAGACTACAATAAAGGGGAGCTGTAAAGCCTGGGGAAACAGATAAGGTTAGATTTTGAGATGGCCTGAATCACAGCCCAGAGACAAAATGGCATCTGGTTGAAACTGATCAAAACCACTGTCCACCCCACTTAGAATACATGTGAGTCTCTGGACAAATGAGATTTTAGTTAGGAAAGGGACTAACTCTATGATCATCCCCTCCTCCTTCTCTGTTCTGGGATCTTCTTCACTCATAGCCCAAGGTACTCATTGTATTATTCAGTATATTATTTCATTATTCAATATTCATCATTTCATATATTCATAATATTATTCAGTTTATTTTCATGAGTGTATGCATATAAATACATACACACACGTGTGTGTGTATGCATGTGCATCTGCTTTCCTTAGGAACATTAGTTTTAAGTAAACTAGAAAGCTCTTTTTTCAAGAACTCTTTGTGCTGACTGGAAAATACCCTGGGCTTCAACATTTTTTAGCTGCTCTTTCAATATAGCCATTTTCTTCTGAGAAGTTTTTCATTTTTGGTGTTCTTTGTGAGTATGTTGAGTTTATTTTGGTGAAGATGATGATGAAAACAACGTGACAGTGGCTAAAAGAGCTGTAAAGATCTGGGTTCCAGGTCTGCCTCTGACACGCACTATGTGTTGACTCTGGGCAAAGTACTTCAATTCTCAGTGCTCCAGGAAACATTACAAGGATATATTATGGAGAAGGTACAAACCTCTATAGGTAGACATTCAGGCTTTTCTTAAGTCAGTAAAATTATAGACTGAGTCCCTGTCTCCATCTAGATGATGGCTTGTTTCTATATCTAGTTATTTCTTTATAACTAAAGTGTGAACGTTTTGATTTCCTGTAAACATGCCTTTACTCTCTCTGACCCTCTAATTTCTTTTTTGAGCTGAGATATCTGACACTTAAACTTTTTGTTTCTGGTTATCAAGTCTGTCCAATACTCTTTGACTATTGCCCACTAATTCTTTAAAGATTTAAAATTTAAAAAATGTGTATTTCCCCTTCATGGACACAGTCTGCAACCCTCTCTACCGCACAGTTAATAGTCTTTTTGATTTGCTGTAACTGAAGAGAAATCACTATCCAGGGATGAACATTTGGTGACCAGACATTCTAAAATTAGCAATGCTGATCTATAGGAAATGTGTTCATATACGTTAATCTAACCCAATAAACCTTAAGTGCCTACTGTATACAAGCTACTATGTGCTAGGTGCTAGAGATACAAAGATAAAAACTGACATAAACCCACCCCCCAAAGCTCAAAGTATGACAAATTACATGTATGCAAATAAGCACTTTATAGGTTAAGTAAACAAGATGCCTAGACAAAAGTTGCTAAGAAAATCTGAGGAGAGAGAAATCATTTCCAGCCATTTGGTACTTCAATTGGCTTGGCCTTGTAGGAATTTCAACATGCAGTTGAAGAAAGAGTGTCATTCACGTTTAGGGAATGGCCAGAATGAATGTACAGAGACAGGAAAATGAAAATTAAGATCTAGGAAGAGCCGATATCTAACTTGACTAGAATATCAAATGAATGAAGAAATCTCAAATGAAATTGGGTTGGAAAGACAGATTGGAACTATCCAAAGAGGGCCTTAAATGTCAAACTAAGGAGCTGGCATTTTACATACTTGACAATAGGGAACCAGAGAGTTTTCTGAGCAATGGTGTGACATGATTTGCCCTGTGCAAAATTTTGACAACTGTATGAAGGATGGATTGAAAAGAGTGGAGACCGGAAGGCTTCTTAAATTAGTAGGACTTGCCAGAGCTTAGAGAACTCAGACATTTCAATTCCATACTTTCTCTATGTTTCTTTATAAATATTTTTTTAATACAAAATGTGGTTTAAAGAAACTAGACTAATTTAGATTTTTAATTTTACTGAGTATAACAAACCTTGATTGTATTACAAAATATCTGAAATGGTCCCACTTTTGAGTGATCTTACCTTCTATTGAGAAAAAAAAAAAGTAAAAACCAATTAAAGATGAAAAGGTATAGGTGCTTCATTCTCCAGGGTGATATCAATCCCTGACAAATGAATGCAATGCTCCTATCTGTACAAAACTAATCATT
This sequence comes from Notamacropus eugenii, assembly GCF_028372415.1. NCBI lineage: Eukaryota > Metazoa > Chordata > Mammalia > Diprotodontia > Macropodidae > Notamacropus > Notamacropus eugenii. Next base: position 445,725,942 of record NC_092876.1, on the reverse strand, counting down.
TTAATAATTCTACTGTGGTTTCCTCTTTAGGAAATCTGACAAAAACAAGATGATAGAACCTGGTCTTTATGTACTATTGCTACAATTTTAGCCAGAAAGTAAGTGCTGCTATCTGAAATGTTTGAAAGACAGTGAGACAAATCTGGAATTCCTCTGGTAAAGCTGAAGGTGAATAGTAGTTTTGTAACCACAGTCCCTCATTTCTACTCAAGGTTTTAAAGGGTCCCTCAGAAATCTGAGGAAGAGCACAGAATACCAGGAAGAAAACATTTTCCTCTCCACTGTAGCACACTGCCCCACCCACCCACCCCAAATCTAAGAAAGAGAGAAGGTAAACCATGGAAATAACTCAGAAGTTAATCATCAGGAAACCACATTTGATTATACAGCTATGTGTACCCAGCTAAAAATTGACAAAGTTCTTGATTGGTGACCATAAGATCATAGATTAAGAGGTCATTTGGTCCAGCTTCCTTATACTACAGATGAGGAAAATGAGGACAGGACTACAGTTTATTTCTCCTGAGAAAGCAGATTCACTGAGGACCCCTACTCTATTTCAATCAGTATCAATGAATTTGATATGATTCTACAGAGGCAGTGATTATAAGTTCTGTATATTTGGCCCTAGAGTTGTGGCTACAGATTCTAAGTTCACTTGCTTAATCATAGGAAATTAACTAGAGCCTCTCCACCCTTGTTTTTCCTTGTCATGGTGACCAAGCCTAGCATGGCAGAGATGACTCAACTATATGGAAAGTCCCTCAATTTATTTTTGTAGCTCCAGACCATTCTCTTGCCCAACACAATACGGTGACTATCTTATGATCACTTAGTCAGTGGAGATGCCCCATGTTTCACCCAGTCTGTGACACTGCCCCCAGCCCCAGTCTTCCACTGTTACTTTTGGCCCTCAAGAGCAAGCTATATCAACCAATGAGATGTTGTACTTTGCCATGCCTCTTTGCATAGTTGGGCCAGGAAAGGCAATATATTAATCCATACTTTGTATAAGTCACTTAGAAGGGCCCTATGAAAGGCTTCAAACTCTAATGTAATTTTCATTACTTGTATCAGCTATGGAGCTCACTTGTGCAACCATAACAATGCTGACAAAGATATCTCCATCCTGTGTTGCTCAAATTTCATGACCAAACCAAATATGGGTGGTGGCATGGTATGGAAAATTGTCCCCTACATCCCACCCCAGATATTTTCTTGCAGCATGTGTATAGTTCCTACCTCATCTAAGGAGAAGTTCGTCTATCTTATGACCATGTAGTCAACAGAGATCATTTCCTGCTTCCACCAGCTTGTGACCCTGCTGATATATTGTTTGCTTATTTTAACTCATGCATCATATGTCAATCAATGGAATTATCCTGTATTTGGTATAGTCATTCTTGAATGTCTAGATATCTTACCCCCTAAAAATTGGGCCCTGGAAGGAGGGGGCATCTCAGATCATGAGAAAGATCTGAGGTCTACTCCATTAGATGGGGACCATAGACCCTTTAGTATTGTATTATTGATGCAATGCTCTGCCTCAGTCTCTCTTACGATGAATTGAATAATTTTTATCCCCACATCTCAAAGCCACATAGCTTGTAAGTACTAGAGATAGTATTCAAGCAAGTGCACTCCCATGAAGCCTAAATGACTTACTATGACATGCTTTGGGTGGCAGCAAAAAGCAGCTCAATTAAGACTATTCTAATATTCTGCTACCATGATCACCCCCCTCCCTCCACCCTCATTCCCAATATGTGTCTATATGTTCTTTTTTTGTTCTATATAGTGACTTTCTGTCAGGTGACCTTCTTGGGCCTCAAAATAAGCAAGTTACCTTGAATTTGGAAAATCACTGCAAAATCTGAGAAGCTCTTTTTTACTTTACATTTTTGTCTCTCCTGATTCATCTTGAGCTCTGCAGAAGCTTTAGTAACAATCAGCAATAAAGTGATTGATATTTTTAAAAAGACTATAAATCTCCATAGAAATTGTATTGAATAAAGACCTTCTATGTCATTTTTAATTGAGGGATTCATTTCTGCCCCTTTTCCTTCTGATTCTCCGGGGGAGTGTTTTTGGTTTGGTTTGGTTTGGTTTTTTCATTTTCTCAGATCACTCAATTCAATTCAAGATGAATTTAGTACGTGCCTACATTAGGTTCGACATTAAGGTAAGTGCTAACTATGTAGAAAAAGCGAAATATTCTGTACTCCCAAGGAGCATCATTCTACTGGGGAAAAATAGCATGCTTACAAATTAAATAACCACCAAACACATATGAAGTAGAGATGCAGAATGTCATGGACAGCGGCCTTCATTGTCAGGAAATCCCAGGTTAAAGTACTTCTTGGGACACATATTAGCTACATGGGCTAGTCAAAACTTTTCAGTTCTCTCAGTCAGTTGTCCTAGACTAAAGTTTCCGAGCAACTGCTGATCGGCATTGGTAGAGAGTTTCGTTGCTATGTTTGCCACATCATTGGCATCACAGGTCTTGAGAAAAAAAAAAAAACAGTTTTAGGGAGGGATAGAATCATGAAGAATGGGAGTTTCAGGAAAGAATCTATCTTTGTTTTTTGTTTCCCTTTCAATTGCCAACTGCTTCTAAATGGGAGGGACTGAGTCTTGGACATACTGTCTCCATGGGGACAGCATAGGTCATCAGAACTATACAAATGGATTGGAGACTTTGAGCTAGGGTAGACCTTAGAGATTATCTAGTTCAACTCTTTGAACTTATGCATAGGGAACCTAAAGGCTAGAGAAGGAAACCGCTTTCCCAATGTCCTGCACGTTAGGGTTAAAACCCATGTCTTTTGATTTCCAGTCTAGTACTTTTTCCTCTGCAACACAGCTCTTATGTTGATTTCTGTCTGAGCTTGGGAGGTCATGAGGCTTAACTAAATTATGAGTCTTGATTCTCTAAGTAACCAATTTTGCAACCATGCCCAACTCTCCACACTTTAGACTTCCCTTGAAATGTCACCAACAATGACAATAATGACAGCAGCTGATTCAGTTAAGTAGTCTAGATCTTGACTCCTAAAATACAATAGTAACCTGAGTCGAGTTTCAGAATCTGGCAGAGTGGGAATATTCTGGACTATATTTCTTCCCCTACCCCACCCCAAGGTCATAACACAAACTTTTCCTATAGTGGTAGAATGAGAACCATGTTAAGTTATCTTAGAGTGTTTATGTGATCTTCCTGAACTCTTCATTTAATACAGCTGGATTTTAAAGTTAACTGTCCAAACTACTTAATTTGTTTCAGTCGTTACACTTGCTTTCGGGTACTAGGTAGAATTTGCTAATTTCTTAGGTGTAAACACTAGGGCTAAAATTTTAGTAATCAGCTCTCCCTAGCAGGTTACATATGGCTCCAGGAAAACTCTGATAACTTGTCCTTCCTTGGGCCTCTGTTTCCCCACCTTTAAATAATGACATTATAGCTAGACAATCTTTAAGTCATCACCTTAATTTTGAGAGACATCAGAGAATTCTTCATATCATGGCACAGTTGTGTAAAAGATGGTCTTCATTTTGATATTCATATCACTGCCTCCAAAAACCAAACATGCTAGATTTAGAGGCAGACAGAAAAGTTGGGTTCGAATCTCAGTTCTCCTTGTATAACCTAGGGCAAGTCACTGATCATCTCTGAACTTCAGTTTCCTCATCTCTAAAACGAGGGAGTAGAACCAGAGAACTTCGATGGACATTCCTAGCTCCAAATCTATGATCCTGTAACTCAGACAATTAAAAGGCCACTGTGGATGCCACTGAATGTTTAGGTGAAAAGTTGAGTGTATCTCCTTCATCTGCTAACTCTTATCGTCCAAACTAGCACCTCAAGATAGAAAACAATTGTTAAGGGTGTTTAGGAAAATAATCAATCAGAAAAGATAAATTGTGTATATTTTATCTTCAACTTTTCTGAGGTAGACGCTGAAAGACAAGTTATTGCCCTGACAGTGGAAAAAATATATTAGGCCACCACAGGACCTGCTCTAGGGGAACAGGACAACATCTAGTCATTATTAATATACTAGAATTGAGGCTAGGGAAATATTCAGGAGGCAGAATATTAAAGATGTTTAAAATATTCCCGGAACGTTTTTCCTGGGAGCAATTCGTAACTGAACTTACTTAGACTTTATTTTGTCACCTGGAATGGAGACGTTTCTTAGTAGGTAGCTCTGTAGCCAGTTGAAAAGGAAGGAAAACAAAACACAATTAAGCAGGTTAGTTGGCATAGGATAGAAGCTAAGTACATTGTCCTTGAATTCAACCAGTTTCCATTTTTCTTTTGCTGAGTTTAGTCATATGAGTTGTGCATTTGCACAGCCATAAGCAGAATATTTACAATAAACATCAAAATCAGTGGCCATTATTTTCCAGCCTTTTATATATTCAGTTTTCCCCATGCAAGACTTAGCAATTCCTCCTTTGTAGCTGTTGATTCCAGTTCCATATCCAGATATGTTGTTCTGAAATAGGCTTAATTGCACTTGGCTGTGTAATATTTGAATAATAGAGCAGCATCATTTGGAAATGCAGCAATACAGCTAGCAAGTAGGCCAAGAGATTTTAGTTTATTCTTAAAGAACAAGAAGTACAGGGAGGAAGTGATACCTTGACATTATTATTTCCTTATATCAGGGCATGGAGTCTGAGGATATTAAAGTAGGAAGGGAATTTAGAAGTAATCTAGTTGAATGTTCTCATTTTACTCAATAGAACAGTAAAGGTCACCAACGTGGAGCCAACTTGGCAGCATACAGGCCAGGACCCAGTTGAACTCCCCCAACATTCTCCTGCAAACAACTTTAAAATAACCCCTCATATCAAATTTTGGAGTTGCCGAGCCAACAAAAGTCAGATGGAGACATTTTTTTTTCCAGCTTAAGACAATTTAGGAGGTCCACAGGAGAAGTCTGTAACACTGGGCCTTGGAGGCAGCCCTGACAGGATGAGAAGTGGGTTGGACAACTGGTTGGAAAGAGATTACAAAGAGCCCTTTGTTGACACTGGGTATATCTGGCACCAACTGGCAAGTCTCTTGACCATAAGCAATTCTGAGTTGCAGTTGCAGGGCAGAGAAGAGTGCTGGTGGTCAGTCACAAGGGAGCAGGGGCCCTGATCACAGTGTCAGGGCCAAGGGGAGTGCTGTTGCTCTCAGCTGCAGGGGAGCAAGAGCCCTCCCTGGGTAAAGACAGACCAGGAGAGCAATGATCACACCTCTACTAAGATAGTACCACTTTAGAAGCACCAAAAACTTACAGACACCCCTTTGCTCCTTTCTGTTCCCTCCCCCCAACTAATTCTGAAAATAGTAGCACAATAAAGCCTGAAGTTTGGCACAATGCCTCCCTACACCAAGGTGAACAGAGCCCAAATTTAATATAAAGTTCGAAATCAAGAAAAAGGGTGGGAAATGAGCAAAAAGCAAACAAAACAAACAATCAAACAAGCAAAACAAGAATTAGACTGTAAAAAAGGTACTTGTAACAGCAAGCATAGTAGGATCTTTGATGTTTTTCTGGATTGAGCTTTAACCAATCACATATGTACATATGAGCTCTATCCAATCAGATACTGAGTACAACTGTATATAAAGACAGAGCTGATGTTGAGAAAGCAGATCTGAAGAGAGCTAGCCTGGAAGGGGTGAGCCAATATTGAGAAGAATAGAGCTGAGAGGAGACCTGAGCCAGTAGTAGACCTGAGTCTGGAGGAGACCTCTGAGCTGAGGAACCTCTGATGGCAGAGACTTGTTGAAGGATCCTCCAAATTTGGAAAGCAAATAGAGCTATAGGGAAGAAACACTTTTGAGAGCTTTTAAAGTGACTTTGGAGGTGAACTGAGATGAAGGTGCAGGTAGTGTGTGTCAGTATTGTTGTCCTGTTCAGCTTTGTTTTCCCAGAGGCAGAAGCTGCAGAGTGGAGCAGTCCCCCTGAACTGAGCCATGGAACTGGAGTGGAGAGCTGCCTAGGTGTGAATTCAGGAGAGAGTCAGAGGAAGAGCCACGGGACTTGAAAGTTAACCTCAAGTTAAGATGAAAGAGGACTTTACTTGAATACTTGGCATTGATCAAAGATGTTGTGAATATGTTTTAATTTTTTGAACAATATTAAGTCTATTGCTGAATAGAGGACCCATTATACAATGCAATTAGACCCTTCAAATGATTCACAACAGCAGCCTCAGGTGTGCTGCCATGGCTAGTGTTACTATGGTGGCAGAGAAGTCCAAGACATCTATAGTCATATTAAAAAATGCCCCAACTCACTATTGATGAGAAAAAGCCAAATTAAAACAACTCTCCAGTACCACCTCATACCCATTAGAAATGACAAATCCTGGAGGGGATGAGGGAAAATTAATACATTAATGAATTGTTGCTGCTGGGGTGTAGGGTGTGTTCAGAGAGGAGCAAAACCTTTGGTGTGATGGCTGCTGAACCCTTTGAGGGGTTCTTTCTACCTTCGGTGCCCACCTGTTCCACCCAACTTTCACCTGTGGCTCCAAGAAGCTGCAGCATGCACAACAGCCACACCTTGGAAAACCATTTTGACAGATGGGCCAAACCAGGCTGAGGGTAACCAAGGGGTCTCAGATCCATTGGTGAGTTAGGGGGCTGTCCACCCCAAGCATGTGAAGACTTCCCGTGGTAGAATGGGTGCATGACAATAATTTGTTCCAATGGCCATAAAGACAGCTGAAGCAGGTGATGTGGAGTGCTTAGAGCTTGGTTAGACACTGAAGATGCCAAGGTCATCCACTGCATCCTGAGTCATTTGCAGATATCTTGACTCTGTCCTGCCACTGGGCTATGATGACTCCAGAGGAGACAGTGAGGCTGACCATTTTGTGCAACTCTGCCTCACTTAAATCCAAATTACACATGAATCAAAAGACATCACCCATCCCATTTTACTGTTATGCCTTAAAGTCCTATTGCAACAGGCAAGTGGTGAAGCGACAGGTATAGATACACTGGGAGCTGTAGTCACAGTACAAGGGACCCAGGTCACAGAGTCTGGGAGCAGCCTCCCTGGTATCTGAGTAGCCTGTTATGACTCATACTGCTCACCTCCTGGTGTGACGAAGGGGGCTAGAAAAGGTGCCCTAAAAATTGTCTGCTTACCCCACCCTGGTCTGATTACTGCAGCAGGCAAGGAATCTCACTCAGTGGTCAAAACACAAAAAGATGTACAAAATGTACAAAAACATCTGCAAAGATGATTCCACTCACTATCAGCACATGGAACGTGCCACTTATAGATAACACAAAATCCAGTAAATCTGGAAGACGAATTGCTTTTGTTGAAAAAGAACTCAACAGGTATTGCATCCAAATAGCAGCCCTGTGTGAAACAAAACTGGCAAATGAAGGCCAGCTTACTGAAGTCGGCACTGGATACACATTTTTCTGGAGTGGCTGCAGTGAAAGGGAACCCCATGAAGCTGGTGTAGGTTTTGCAATTAAAACCAATCTAGTCAGAAAGCTGGTATGTCTGCCAAAAGGAGTGAATGACAAGCTCATGACAATATGATTGCCACTCGCAGGAAAACGCCATGCTGCCATCATCAGTGCCTATGCTTCCACCATGATGAGCCCTGATGAAGTCAAACAAAAATTTTATGAAGACCTAGAGACCCTTATCGTCAATGTGCCAAAAGAGGACAGGATTATAATTCTGAGTGACTTTAATGCTAGAATAGGCTCAGACTACCAGACCTGGCAGGGAGTCCTAGGGAGGAATGGAGTTGGAGGCAGCAACAGCAATGGTCATTTATTGCTGAAGACTTGTGCATCACATGACCTTCTCCATCACCAACACTGTTTTCCACTTACCTAAATGCAATAAAACTTCAAGGATGTACCCTCTCAGCAAACATTGACATCTAATAGACTGTGTGATTGTAAGAAGATACAAATAAGATGTGAGAGTGACAAAGGGAATGTGTGGTGCAGAGTGCTGGACTGATCATAGACTTATCTTTTCCAAGCTAAATATTCGCATTCATCAAAAGTGCTGCCCCCAAGGCAAAACGACCACCAGAAGAATTAATGTCAGCAAATTAGAGCCATTCTCTGAGCATGAACAGTTGTTGCTAACTTGGAGGGAAAGTTGAACCAACACACAGTTGGCAGCGATTGAGCAGAAAAGGAGGGGGCAGGTCACACCTCTTCAGCCTCTGCCACCACTAACTCCTCTGCCACCAACTGTCATGCAACCTTGGGTTGCTGGCTCAGTGTGGCTCCTCCAGCTGGGCAGGAGGTGGCTGAATGGGGGCAGAGGTTGAGGAGAAGTGTTGTAGCTGTAGAGTTCCCTTCATTTAGAGCATCTCCATGGGGTCTTCCCACTCTGTCCATGCCTTTTAAGGACTTTGTCTTCCTGGAGAACCACCTTCAGTGGAAAGCTGGAAATAGCCTGTCTTCAAATTTTATCTCCTAGTTTTCCATTTTGTTGCACTTTAGAGGAACACCAAGAAATCATGAACAACTTTAGCAATCGTGAATTTAACTTCACTTTCCTTGATGAAGGCTTTACTGCTAAGGATATACTGGACCAGAAAATTAATGAAGTTTCTTCTGATAACGATAAAGATGCCTTCTATGCTGCTGACATTGGTGGCATCTTAAAGAAACATCTAAGATGGTACAAAGCTCTTCCTGGAATAACTCCTTTTTATGCTATTACATGTCATGACAGTAGAGCTGTAGTGGAGACACTTGCTGCTTTAGGAGCAGGATTTGATTGTGCTAGCAAGACTGAAATATAATTAGTACGAAATCTTCGGATGCTTCCATAGAGGATGACCTATGCACATCCATGCAAACAAGTGTCACAGATTAAGTATGCTGCCAACAATGGAGCACAAGTGATGACTTTTGATAGTGAAGTAGAGTTAATGAAAGTTGCCAGAGCTCATCCAAAGGCAAAGTTGGTTTTGAGGGATTGCCAGTGATGACTCCAAAGTGTCTGTCATTTAAGTGTTAAATTTGGTGCCACTCTCAACATTTGTAGGCTACTCCTTGAGCCAGCAAAGGAACTGACTATTGATATTATTGGAGTCAGTTTCCATGTGGGAAGTGGCTGTACTGATCCAGAAACCTTCATCCCAGCATTTTCTGATGCCCAATGTGTCTTTCACATGAGGGTGGAGTTTGGTAATATGTATCTTCTTGACATTGGTGGTGGCTTTCCTGGTTCTGAAGATGTAAAGCTCAAGTCTGAAGAGATCTCAAGTGTAATCAATCCAGCACTGAATAAGTATTTTCCTTCTGACTATGGAGTGAGATTCATAGCAGAAACAGGCAGATACATCATTATTCATGTTTGCAGTTAACATCATTGCCAAAAAACTTGTATTGAAGGAACAGACAGGTTCTGATGATGAAGATGATGCAAATGACCAAATTTTATGTACTATGTAAATGACGAAGTATATGGATCACTTAATTGTATCCTGTTTGATCAAGCTCATGTTAAACCTGTTCTACAAAAGAGACACAAATCAGATGAGAAGTATTACTCTTGTAGCATATGGAAACCAACATGTGATGGCCTTAATTTGTTGAATGCTGTGATTCACCAGAAATGCATGTGGGAGATTGGATGCTCTTTGAAAACATGGGTGCTTATACTGTTACTGCTGCTTCTACTTTCATTGGATTCCCGACACCCACTATCTATTATGTGATGTCTGGGCCAACATGGCAATGCATGAAACATATCAAGAACCAAGGTTTTCTGGCAGAAGTAGAGGATCAGGATATCAACCTTTTGCCATTATCTTGTGTTTGGGAAAGTGGAATGGAACATCACTCAACAACTTGTACTTCAGCTAGTACTAATGTATAGATGCTCTTTGTAGCAATTAATTGCAAGTTTAGCTTGAATTAGAGCATTTGGGGGACCATTAACTTAATTCCTGCTAGAGTTAAATATGTTTTAAGAATAGGGTTGGCACAAAGGCAACAATGTTGAAGACTAAGAAATGGGGTCACACTTACCTGTGTTCCTATGGAAACTATTTGAATATGTTTTGCATGGATTTTTGTTCACTTTTTCAAATATGCTTCTAAAGATTGCCCCTCAGCTGCTAAGCAAACATTTGTTGCTTGTAAAATGGCAGAATGGGATTGAACTTAGTGTTGTGACCTGTTTTAAAATAACAGTATATTGAAATAGTTAGGTATTGGAAAATTCTTCAATCGTTAAAAACTGGTTTGCATATAATGCCATTAAGACAATTAACCACAAATACTTAGAATGAATTCAATTTCTTCAATTAAAGGTTTCAGCCAAGGATTTCTTCTGCTGGGGGGCAGAGGGTAATGGAAGTGTATATATTTTGAACTCCCATTGAAATGTTTCTCAAGATCCTAGGCATTTCTAGTTACCATTTTAAGGCCCTATACTTAAGATGAAAAAAATGTCAGAATGAGTTCAATTTCTGTCCTGCTTTTTTGTAAATAATGGCTAGGAAAAGGACAAATATAATCGAGATGCTAAAATTGAAAGACTTTTCTGGGGCCAAACAGTCATTGTAACTCTAAAGGTGAAATTGTGACCTAAGCCAACTGTTACAGCCATTCGTTGGCTATAATCGAAAGGCATACTTAATCGTTGAGGTAATAGAACATTTTTGTTTAGTTGACAAGATAATTTGACTCAAAGAAAAAAGATCATGACTTAAGTCCTTAAACCCTTATTTCTTCCCCTCCTCCATTCTCCCCATCTTTGCTTAGTGGGACAAGGTACAGTTGCAAATTGAATCAGGAATGTAAAATATTTGTCAATAGTGACAACTCAATAAACTGAAAACTCAAAAACAAAAAACCAAAAAAAAAGGAAAAGGAGTGGGCAGCTTTCAGAGATTTGGAGTACAGAACTGCATTTGCTCATCTGGGTCAGAACACTCGCAAACACCGAGACTGGTTTGATGAAAATGATGGGGAAATCCAGAAGCTGATAAATGAAAAGTGAGAACTCCACAGGACTTACCAGCAGGATAGTTCATCCATCTCTAAGAAGGCAGCATTTAATTCCATCAAAAGTAAAGTACAAGCAAAGCTTTGAGAGATGCAAGATTTCTGGCTCAGTAAGAAAGCAGATGAAATTCAGTTTTATGCTGATAGTAACAATCCAAAGTGCTTTCATGATTCCCTAAAGGCTATTTATGGACCAAAAATTTATGGTGCATCACAACTATTCAGTGCTGATGAAGTCTCATTGATTAGTGATAAGGACATGATCCTAGAGAGATGGGCTGAACACTTGCATAGTGTTCTCAACAGACCATCATCAATCAATGCTGAGGCTACTGACCGTTCACCTCAGGTTGAAGTCAATCCCTCCTTAGCTAATCCTTCCTTAGTAAACTACTCCAATAATTCTGGAGAACAATCTGGAAGTAGGCTCAAAGGGCTATAAAACTCTGCATATCCTTTGATCCAGCAAAACCACTACTAGCTATATGGGGGCAGCTAGGTGGTGCAATGGATAGAGCACCAGTACAGGAGTTGGGAGGACCTGAGTTCAAATCTCACCTCAGATACTTGACATTCACTAGCTATGTGACCTTAACCCTACTTGCCTCATCCTGGGTCATCTCTAGTCATCCTGATGAATATCTGGTCACTGGATTCAGTTGGCTCTGGAGGAGAAATGAGACTGGTGACCTGCAAAGCCTTCCTTCACTTGAAACAAAGTCAAGTGCAAGTCATGTCATCATTTCTCTGATGCCATGATCTTCTTCGGCAATGAAGGACAAACACACACACTAGCTATATATTCCAAAGAAGCAAAGAAAAAGCAGATATACAAAAACATGGTGTCAAAGAATTGGAAATTGAAGAGATGCTCATCAACTGGGAAATGGCTGAACAGGTTGTGGCATATGATTGTGATGGAGTACTAATGTATTTTAAGAAACGATGAGGAGAGTGTTAGAAAATAATATGGTAAGACTTATATGAACTGATGCAAAGTGAAGTGAGAAGCAGGAGATCATTGTGCATAATAACAGCGATGTTGTAATAATGATCAATGTGAAAGACTTGGCTATTCTATCAATAAAATGATCCAAGTTCCAAAGGACTTCTGAGGAAAAAATGCTATCCACCTCCAGAGAGAGAACTAATGAATTCCAAGTGAAAACTGAAGCATAATTTTCTCATTCTTTATTTTTCTTTTTGAGTGTGATATGGCTAATATAGAAGTTATGTTTTGCATGATTTCACATGGATAACAGATATCATATTGCTTTCTTCTCAATGGCGGGGGGAGTGGTAGAAGTGAGGGAGAAAGCATTGAGCTCAAATTTTAAAAAAATGTTAAAAAATAAATGTTTTTAAAGGAGGGAGGGAAGAAATACTGTATGTCTTCTTCGTACTCCACCCTTGCACCAAACTAGATTTAGACATCTGAAAAATAATCAAATCAGAGGAAATCATTAAACTAAGCCAGGCAAAAATAAAATAAAACTACTTTTGATTCAAAGCATTCTTTGATAGTAGGTAGAAAGAACGGATCTAATGCAATTTTCTGAATAGCAGTAAGATACTTTAAGAAAAAAACTTTTGTATTTGCAAGGCGCACACATAGTACTATTGTACCTTTAGACTTCAATAAGAAAGAAAACATTTTCAGGAAAAGGTAGTGAAAAAAGGAAATAAATATAAAAGTTTATACTATTTCACATGAAAATTCTTAAAATAGCATGTGTATATTTAAGAAAGTAATTGGGCTATATTATTATAACAGTAGAACTTTTACAAAAGAATATATTTGCTTTCAAAGATGTAATTACAAATATACAAACATCCTCTCCTCCACATATGTGTGTATGTGGGGAAGTATAATCCCCATTCACCTCTAACAGTATTTCACTTTTGAGGGAGGGATGAAGATTAGATTCAAAATTTAGCTTGGTTCCCATAAAGCACAGTCCCAGTTCCAGGTACAAACCTTCTGGGGGCTTGAGTCCCAGGCACTCTAGCTTCTCATCTCATGCTGAGATGTCTGGCTCATAGACCACCTCACCTGTAATACAAAGTCTTGAACTCCAAGTCCCTTGAGGACTATTTCTGGCACCTGAAATTGAGGGCAAACAATGGAACAGAAACAAATTTCCCTAGATCCATTTCTTGGAAGTGGGATAAAAAAGGCAGAGCAGGGGAAGCACATGTCCCTGTCGCCTCTCATGACTTCAATGTAGAGCCTCCACCTGGGCACAGCAACTAGGAGCATAGCCCAAAGCAACTGGGGAAATAGAGTAATCCCTGTTCTTGCCTGCTTTAAAGATAGGCAGTCAAAGGAGGCTACCCCAACCATGTGGTAGGAACTCAGCAGGCTCCACATTAGGCAAACTAGACATGCTTACAAACTGGGTTACATTATTATCTGAACTTCTATTTGAAAAAATATTCTAGGAGCAATCCATCCAATTATATATGTTGGGGCAGGGGACTGGGGCAGCACAAGGGGTGCTGCAAAACTATTCACTCCCACCTTCTGAAAGGGCACGCGTCAGCATCAGTTCTCAACCCACGTGCATGATAGAGACCAGGTTCATTCCTAGTGGAGTCTGATCACTTAAATCCTTTTAGGATGCAATTTATTTTCTTACGCTTATTACACCTCCCCCCACTCCAGCACCTCAGGGAAATTATATAAAGCTTAGGTTTGGCTTATGTCTAAAATCTCCTCAAAATGGAAAATAGAAGGGTATGCAATATGCAATGTAAATAAGACAAGAAGAGTTATTTCTTCCACACAAGAGGAATGCTTAGGTAGCAGAATGTATAGAGGCCCACATATAGCAAGAAGGCCAAGGAGGCCTGGAGCTGTAGGTGGCTAAAAAGGAAGACAGAATAGACATCTCTAACCACCTCTTCTCCCACCCTCCTCCAAGGCAGGCTTTTGTCCCTTCCAGGAGGTTGGGGCCAGAGGCCTCTGATATCCTCAGAGAGAGGAGGTACCAAGATAAAAGTATATCTGTCTTCTCCCATAAATACTGCTTAACCAGGGGTTATGATTAGATTCCATCTAACTTTGGATAGATTTGTCATTTCTGAGGGTAAAAGAAGTCCCAGGTTCTACATCCAAGGCTTGACGACTTTACAAACAAATATCTGTTCCACAATGAACACACATAGAGAACAACAAAGAAACCAAATAATAACAAATCATAAGTCAGAGGTCTACAAAGGAGAATATATACCAGACAAAGAAAAATGAAGGCACTCACCCATTGGGAGAGAGGTAGCTCAGTTTAACCAAGAAAGAAGTTCATGAATCTTACCCAAGAGGAAATTCTTTGCTGTCTCTAAAGGAACGAGTAGGGAACAGGGACATTTTGGAGACTGCCTGCTCCTTTCATGCCTTCCCACACTCTTTTCTTTCCGCAGTCTAAAAGTGGGATTGGCCTCTTCCATCTTCTCTCCCAGAGCTGGAAACTGACTCTACTGTACTCTGGAATCTGGAATATGGAGTCTCCTAAGGGGGACTGGCCTTTGGAGAATCTCAAAGGTTATTGACTGATAACTGAAGTTGTCATCTCTTATCAATCTCACCCTGCCCCTCATGCAGGGCAGGAAGTTCATCTATTCCAATAAGGAAAGAATTGCATGCCAATGAACTTTGAGATAGGGGTTACAATTAAAACATATCATACTAACAGGCATGTGTTGGTAGACTCAAAATAATATTCAGAAGCTTATAACTGCTTCCAGCCTCAGCTGACTCTGAGAATCTTAGGCAGCAGTACTATCTACTATTATGCTGAGAAGCTGAAACTTAGTTATCCAAAAATGAAGCAGTTTGATGGAATGCTGAATAGGCATTTTAGATCTTGCCTTGCTCTGGACTGTATCTCTAGTATCTTGAAGCTCACATGATTGTCTCCTTATATGAGGCTGTTTTAGGCATGACTCTAAAGCTAGTGCCCTCTTATTTTAGGTTCAATGTTGGGACAAAATGAGTCGCTCACAAGGCTTTGAATATTTAACCAAGGAAGAGTTTCATTTTGACCCAACATAGCAAGGATATATATCATGTGTCATTAGATACAATGGCATTAGGCTTCTCTGAATGTGGCCTCCCTTTTCTCCATTTAGAAATACATCTAGTCAGTGTTTGACCACTTGTGTGGTCTCAGGCATCCACCATATCTGAGAAAATCTAAATACCTGAAGCTGGGACTTTTCTATGTCCACGGGCTAGGAAGCTACATCAAGGAATCTAGAGCAATGAGGCTGCATGCAGAAAAGAAGTTCTGTCAAGAAAGTCAGGAAAATTGCATCAGGAAACTGCTAGTCCTATCACAGAAGCGTTTTATGCCCACCCATTTAGCTTCTTGAAGATCACAGAATTGTCTCCCTCACTGAACCTTACCATCTTGGGATTTCTCTTTGGGAAGCTATACTCAGGAAAGGAAACATAAATCAGAAAGGCAACCAGGAGCCCAAAGGCCCAAGTCTAGCTCACCTAGCTGAGTACCTATCTGTTATCACATGGAAAAAGTCACCATTTCTTCCAAGGCAGGGGAAGGACAGCTACCTTGTCTTCTCACTTTCTTCAGGATGGACTAAAACTGACCTAACATGCTTGGCTGTAAGAAAGAGAAGAGGCAATCAAAGGTGAATTATCAGGTCTTTATGTCCAGTGGTCAATGTAGGTATTGCTTTGTCATCACTAAAGTACCTGAATTCTTCAGCACTGAGAGAAACATAGGCAACAATGAGAATCCAGGAGCCTTGTCATGCTGAAAACATCCTAGAGCTGAACTAACATACGTGGTCCACCAGAAGCAGGGAAGATCCATCCACATGTCTTGTTACACTAGGCTGAACTCTTGTCATGGTTTATGAAAAAATCTTTAGCACTTATAAATACATGCTTTTGTAATTTTTAATATGATGAAATGATTTTAAAAATTTTGCTAAGTACTACGACCATCATTACACTAATTTTACAAAGACAGAAACTGATTATGTGACTTGTCCAGGGTCCCACAGCTGCAAATTTTTTTTCTTATGGCACATTTTTCCAATGTACATCCTTCCTAGACAGCACTATGGAATTGAGAATCTTTGCCTTGGTCTTTATCTTAAATCATCATAGTATGCATTTTCAATGGGATAACAACTGATTCCATCTACTTTATATTTCGTGGTTTATTCTCTATCCATACTGTTGGATAGTTGAAGACAGAGGTAGACATATTCTGATATCCAGACAATCTCTAAGGTATCTGAAAAAATAAAAAATGATTATGATATTAACATATTATTATAAATACAAGATGTTATTAGTTATGATTATTATTAATGACCATTCTAGCAATGAGATTATTTTTTTCTATGAAGACCTTAGCATGGATTTATTTTTGAAAATTGATACTTATGCTTTGCGGAAATAAATTAGAGCCCAGAGCATGAAATGGGTATAAGAAAGCTTTTTTTAACTCATTTTAAAAATTTTGATTTCCACATTCTACCTTCCCTCCAGCCCCCCCGCCCATCCATCAAGATGGAAGTAATATAATGCCCATTGTACATGTGAAGGCAGCCTAAATATATTTCCATGTTAGTTACATTGCTGGAAAAAAAAGAGAAAGAAATGAAGTGGAAAGCGTATGCTTCTATCTGGACTCAGTGCTCATCCATTCTCTACCCTACAGGTGGATAGCGTTTTCCATCATAAATCCTTTGTAATTGTTATGGATCATTGCATTGATCACAGCAGCTAAATCTTTTACAGTAGATCATCATTACAAGGTTACTATTACTGTGTACAGTATTTTCCTGGTTCAACTCAAATATGTTTTCTCAGGTTTTTTTTTTCTTCTGAAATCATCCCCCTGATTATTTCTTATAGCAAAATAATATTCTATCACAATCATTATATCTCAGCTTGTGAAGCCATTCTCTTGCTGAAGTACCACAAGAAAATTTCAACAAAGAATTAGGAGACTCAGAAAGTTCTGGATTTGGACACTCTTAAGAGAGGGCAAACTGTGGTGGGGTGGCTCAGTGAAAGATTGGAAACTGGGAACATGAAAGTAATAGCTACTTGGAAAATATCCTAGATGATGTGTAAGAAGTTCAAGAGATCTTTTGTTGAGGAACTGGAGTCCAAGTGTACAGAATATTAGATGTACTTTGAGACATTGTCAATGTATTGGTAAATTTTGACGAAATTTATATCTTTTTTTTTAAAACCTTCCTAATAAGGAAAAGTTAGATGAGTAGGAGAGGGGTATATTTGGAAAAGAGTGCAACATAAGTGAAAAAGTACTCACACTTTTTTTTTAAGATGCACAAAGGATGTCAAAAATAAACTTTATATACATTACGATTTAGAATTTTGCCTAAGATCAACTGTGGTCCACTCTAGCATGGGACATGAACATGTAGAAGTCACAAATTTCTAATCTAGATTACCTTTCTAATTTTGAAATTATGAATATTAATTGCACTGTAATCACCTTTAAGAAATGTGAAGGTTTAGATCAGACCACTGAATCATAAATTCCCAGCAACTATTTGAAAATCAGTTAGAAAGGAGATAGCAGACCTATTTTTTGATGACAACCTTGCTGAGAAAACTTATTTTTACTTTGCAGCTAATTATTAAAGCATAATGTATTTTTAAAATATATAAAATATCTGGTGAGCCCAAATAAATGCAATTGAAATTTAGACCCTGCAAAAATGGAGAAAATGAAAATTGAAGCAAAATCTGCTAATATATCTAAATAAAAGGAAAATAAAAACCGATTAACCTCTGGAAACAAGGAATGGTAGCTAGAATGATAAAATTGAATTAGTCAGATGTCACATTACACTTTGGAACTAAGATGCTATTGTCCAAATTCCTTTAAAAACTTCCTCTTGCTCAGACCATAGTTGCCAGAAAGCACTGGTACAAAATGTGAAAAGAGCACAGTTGTCTGTTCCATATACGTGCATCAAGATCATTAAAGACCTGATGAAACCTTTAATAGCCTGGAGGAAATTGGAAAG
This sequence comes from Notamacropus eugenii, assembly GCF_028372415.1. Lineage (NCBI taxonomy): Eukaryota > Metazoa > Chordata > Mammalia > Diprotodontia > Macropodidae > Notamacropus > Notamacropus eugenii. The sequence goes on along the minus strand of NC_092876.1, from coordinate 445,707,884 downwards.
AAGGCATGGGGCTAAGAATTACATCATAAATCAATTTTTGAATGCATGCCTGTTAAAAGTATTGTGACTCCATTGATGTATCATCAAACTATTTTGGCCAGTTCAGGCAAGCAGCGTAATTTAATTCAATTCACTAAACGTATTATGTACCAGCTAGGTGTTGTATATTAGAAATCTGAATGAAAAAAAATCATTTATCAAAAGCTTACTATGTGCCAGGTACTGTACCAGTGATGCAAGTACAAAAAAACAAGGCAGTTCCTGTTCTCAGAAAGCTTACATTCTAATAGAGAAGACAATAGATATAGTAGATGGTGGTTAAGGAGAGGTGTTTTGGACTGAGAATTCATGAGTCTGTGAGTGGAGTCAGAGCTTAATTGATTGACAAGTCCTTAACAGGAATGGCAGACTTATTTCAGAGTTAGGAAGGTAGGAGAGTGCCCATAAAAATTATTCACAGATTATCAATTATTTATTTGTTTTCAGTTTTCTACCATCACTTCTATAAGTCTTAGGTTTTCTCCCCCTCCCTCCTCCTCCGTCCCCGAGAGGGCATGCAATCTTACATGGGTTCTACACATACATTCTTATTAAACACATTTTCACATTGGTTATGTTGCACAGAAGAATTAAAATGAATGGGAGAAACCATAAGAAAAAGTAAAACAAAACAAAGCACAAGAGAAAATATTTTGCTTCATTCTGCATTCCAATTCCATAGCTCTTTCTATGAATGTGGAAGGCATTTTGCCTCAAGAGTCCATTGCAAATGTTTTAGGTCCTTGCATTGCTGTGAAGGGTTAAGTCTACCACAAAAATTCCTTGCACACTGTGGTTGTTACTGTGCACAAAGTTCTCTTGGTTCTGCTCCTGTCACTCAGCATCAGTTCATATTAGTCCTTCCAGGCCTCTGTGAAGTCTTCCTGTTCATCATTCCTTATAGCACAATAGTATTCCATTACATTCATATACCACAACTTGGTTAGCCATTCCCCAATTGATGGGCATCGCCTTGATTTCCAGTTCTTGGCCACTACAAAGAGAGCTGCTATAAATATTTTTGTACATGTAGGACCCTTTCCCGCTTTTATGATCTCTTGGGATACTGTTCTAGAAGTGGTATTGCTGGGTCAAAAGGTATGCACATTTTTGTAGCCTTTGGGGCATAGTTCCAAATTGCTCTTCAGAATGGTTGGATCAGGGGGCGGAGCCAAGATGGCAAAGTAGAAAGACGCACATACACATAGCTCCGAACACACAAACCACAGAACGGCTAGAGGGGACCAAGCCAGGGCGAATTCTGCACCCAGAGACCACGGAGTATTGGAGCGAGGGAGACTTCTGCTCCAGAGAGACCTGCGGACCTCTCGCGGGGGGGTCCTTCGCTCCGCAGGCTGGGTGCCGGGAGGGGGAGCGCAGTGCGGCCCTGCCGCGGCCGCGACACTGAGGCTACGGGGACAGGATCTCCAGCGGCCACGCGGGTCCCCCCACCCACAGAGGGACCTGCAAACCTCTCGCAAAAGGTCCATCGAGCTGCAGACACGGAGCCCAGCCCGGACCTGCGGCGGCGGCGGCGGCGGCAGCCACGGCTCCAAGAGGCACAGATCTGAGGGGGCTCCGGAGGCAGGATCTTCAGCAGCGGCACGGGCCCCCCCACCAACAGGTGACTGACGGGGGTGGGTGAGAGAGTCTCTTTGGCGGGTTGAGAGGGGAGTGGGGTGCCCCCAAGGCTCGGGCCCCGCCGGGAGGTGGGGGCTGAGAGGCGGCTGCGGACGGGGGGCTCCCCAAACGGGCAGGAGCCTGGATCCATTGTGGAAAGTCTGTGCATAAACCCCCAGAGGGAACTATGCTTGAGAGGCGGCCCTGCCCCTGACCACCTGAACTTAATTCTCACACTGAATAGCAGCCCTGCCCCCGCCAAAAATCCTAAGGCGGGAAGCAGCATTTGAATCTCAGTCCCCAAACGCTGGCTGGGAGGACCAGGAGGCGAGGTGGGTGTGAGGAGAACATTCAGAGCTCAGGCCACTGGTTGGAGAAAATGCCAAGAAAAGGGAAAAGAAATAAAACTATTGAAGGGTATTTTAGTGGAGAAAAGACACTTCCTCCCTTCCTTTGTGATGGGGAGGAACAATGCTTGCCATCAGGCAAAGACACAGAAATCAAGGATTCTGTGTCCCAGCCCAGCCAATGGGCTCGGGCCATGGAAGAGCTCAAGAGGAATTTTGAAAATCAAGTTAGAGAGGTGGAGGAAAGACTGGGAAAGAAAATGAGAGGGATGAGGGAGAAGCATGAAAAGCAGATCAGCTCCCTGCTAAAGGAGAACCAAAAAAATCTTGAAGAAATTGGCACCTTGAGAACTAGCCTAACTCAGCTGGCAAGGGAGGTGCAAGGGGCCAATGAGGAGAAGAATGCTTTCAAAAGCAGAATTAGCCAATTGGAAAAGGAGATTCAAAAGCTCACTGAAGAAAATAGTTCTTTCAAAACTAGAATGGCACAGATGGACGCTAAGGACTTTGTGAGAAAGACAGATATCACAGAACATACTGAGAAGATTGGAAAAATGGAAGATAATGTGAAATATCTTATTGGAAAAACAACTGACCTGGAAAAAAGAATCAGGAGAGACAATGTAAAAATTCTGGGACTACCTGAAAACCATGATCAAAAGAAGAGCCTAGACATCATCTTCCATGAAATTATCAAGGAAAACTGCCCTGAGATTCTAGAACCAGAAGGCAAAATAAATATTCAAGGAATCCACAGAACACCGCATGAAAGAGATCCAAAAAGAGAAACTCCTAGGAGCATTGTGGACAAATTCCAGAATTCCCAGGTGAAAGAGAAAATATTGCAAGCAGCTAGAAAGAAACAATTCAAGTATTGTGGAAATACAATCAGGATAGCACCAGATCTGGCACCCTCTACATTGAGGGATAGAAGGGAATGGAATAGGATATTCCAGAAGTCAAAGGAACTAGGACTGAAGCCAAGAATCACCTACCCAGCAAAACTGAGTATAATACTTCAGGAGAAAAAATGGTCTTTCAATGAAATAGAAGACTTTCAAATTTTCCTGATGAAAAGACCAGAGCTGGAAAGAAAATTTGACTTTCTAACACAAGAATGAAGAGAACCATGAAAAGGCGAACAGCAAAGAGAAATCATAAGGGACTTACTAAAGTTGAACTGTTTACATTCCTACATGGAAAGACAATATTTATAACTCTTGAAACATTTCAGTATCTGGGCACTGGGTGGGAGTACACACACACACACATGCACACACGCACACATACATAGAGACAGAGTGCACAGAGTGAATTGAAGAGGATGGGATCATATCTTAAAAAAAAAAAATGAAATCAAGCAGTGAGAGAGAAATATTGGGAGGAGAAAGGGAGAAGTTATATGGGGCAAATTATCTCTCATAAAAGAGGCAAGCAAAAGACTTATTAGTGGTGGGATAAAGAGGGGAGGCAAGAGAAAAACATGAGGTCTACTCTCATCACATTCCACTAAAGGAAAGAATATAATGCACACTCATTTTGATAGGAAAACCTATCTCATAATACAGGAGAGTGGGGGACAGGGGCACAAGCAGGGTGGGGGGGAGGATAGAGGGGAGGGCATGGGGAAGAGAATGCAATACAAGGTCGACACTCATGGGGAGGGAAAGGACCATAAGAAAATAGAAGTAAAGGGGGACAGGATAGGATGGAGGGAAATATAATTAGTCCTATACAACACAACTAGTATGGAAATCATTTGCAAAACTAAACAGATATGGCCTATATTGAATTGCCTGTCTTTCAAGGGGAAGGGGTGGAGAGGGAGGGAGCTAAGGAGGTTAGAACTCAAAGTGTTAGGACCAAATGTAATGTTCTTACCACTGGGTAACAAGAAATACAGGTTAAGGGGTCAAGAAAGCTATCTGGTCCTACAGGACAAAAGAGAAGATGGAGACAAGGGCAGGGAGGGAGGATAGAGGAGAGAGCAGATAGGTCACAGGGGCAATTAGAAAGCTCGGGTTTGGGGGGGGAGGGGATAAAAGGGGAGAAAATTTGTAACCCAAAATTGTGTGAAAATAAATGTTAAAAATTAAAAAAAAAAAGAATGGTTGCATCAGCTCACAACTCCACCAACAATGAACTTGTGTTCCGATTCTTCCACACCTTCTCCCACATTTATTGTCTTCCTGTGTTGGCATAATAGCCAGTCTTATAGGTGTGATGTGGTACCTCAGAGTTGTTCAGATTTGCATCTTTCAAATCAATAGTGATCTAGAGCATTTTTTCATATGACTATAAATAACTTTAATTTCTTCCTCTGAAAACTGCATATTCATATCCTTTGACCATTTATCAATTGGGGAATGACTTGTATTCTTGTAAATTTGACTCAGTTCTCTATATATTTTATAAATGAGGGCTTTATCGCAGACATCAGTTGCAAAAATTCTTTCCCAATTTTCTGCTTCCCTCCTAATCTTGGCTGTATTGGATTTGCTTGTGCAAAATTTTTTCAATTTAGTGTAATCAAATTATTCATTTAATAATAATAATAATTTTGGGGGAAGGAGAGAGAAAACTTAAGACTTATAGAAGTTATTCTACAAAACTGACAACAAATAAATTAATAATAATTTTAAAAAGAGTTCTTTTGGTAGCTAAAGTGGAATATTTAGGAATTTGTGGGATGTAAAAACAAAAGGAATGAAAAACTATTCAAAATTATAATGAAAAAATGTTAATGCCCAATGCCCTCTGGGCACCATACCTACTTGTATACCAACAAAACAAAGCTAAACTTAAAAAAAATTATTCACAGAATAAACTTCTCTATACATATTCAGTGAGAGAAATGATGACTGTGTCTTGAGTGCTAAAATAACCTGTTGAAAAATGTAAAAAAAAGTATTGAAAAACTGTTTAGCTAGAAATGGATCAAAAAAGATTGCTGAACTAAATTCATTTTTTAGAAATGGAATTATGTCAAACTGAGCTAGCCAATTGGCCATTGTGTCAGAATTCACTAATTAGTTCTGGGCACTCATGAAGTTTAACTCTATTTTCACCAAATTGACTAAATTAATCAGTTATAATCTCTTTCAGTCCACCATGAAGATAGAGACCAGTGACTTTCAAATGCAGATGAAAAGTGGTGTTCATTTTCTTTAAAGAATTCAGAACATAGACACAAGAATAATCCATAACTAGAAAAAAGGGGGAATTATTGATTATGTGGGATAAATGCATGAATCAACAAACAAAAAAGGGCTTGGATGCAGGATTCCCATAGGGAGAGGTCACTACTAGATGAGAAGATCAAAAAAAGTTTAATGAAGTAGGGGAGAAATCCAGGAAAAATCAGAGTTCTGAATGTAGTAGTTAAATTATAAAAAAAAAAAAATTATATTTCCTTTTGATATAACAGATTGATTTAGCTAATTTAGTGAAAAAAAAAAATCAGCTAAACTTTGCATATGCCCAGAATTAGTCAATCCTGGAACAATGATCAATTGGTTAATCTCGGTTTGAAATAATTCAACTTTTCAAAATTAAATTTGAATCTACAATCTTTTTTTGGTTCGTTTCTAGCTAAACATTCTTAGCCATATTTTTCTGCTTTTTAACAGGTTATTTTGCACTGTTGAAACACATTTATCTCTCACATTGCATATATATGGAAGTTTACTCTGAGAATAATTTTTGTGGGCATAAAAGGGCACAGTATATAAATATAGATAGATCCATTCTTACCTTTTTCGTGAGACAGACAAGAACAATTTTCAATCTCAGACCTAGACCCTAGGGGAACTCTTGCCTTATTCTTAGATAGACTATACTGTATACTACAGTGCAACCTTGAAGTGCCCATTAAGCTTTCAGAGCTCCATTGGATGAATTTTATCACCCAATGGATATATTAATGAGACATCTGGGAGAGTTATCTGAGACAAGGAGTGCTTTCAGAGAATGATAACTAGTATTGATGAAGGCTCCAAAAGTTTATATTATCTGAATTATTCAGGCTTCTTAGTTATGTTGGGGGTGGGGTGTAGAGGAAAAGTATATCCATAAAACATAATATGCATGGGATTAGATGAGAAGACATCTAAAATTCCTTTTCCATATTGCTTCATTTAATCTCATAAGAATTATAGTGACAAGTAGAAAAAAAAAGGGTTTCATATATTTGTGAATGGAAATATGGTGGACTGAGAAAATCACTAAATTAGAAGTTAAGAGGGATGAGTTTCAGCCCTGCCAGTGATATTAATTAGCTGCGTGACTTTAGACAAGTCACTGCACTGCATTTCACTGGACCTCAGTTTCCATATCTGTAAAATCAGAAGGTTGAATTAAATGATCTTTAATGGCCTTTTTCCAGGTGTGAGATTGCAAACAGTGGATTTATAGATTAACCATCAATTGAAACTTTGCAACACAAACTACCATACTATGGATAGGAGAAGAACCAGGAGTATCTCAAAAACCTAGGGACAAGACAATGTCAAGAAGAAGAATGTGATTTGGCAACTGAAAGATCACTGGTAACTTCAGAGAAGAAAGATTCAGTTAAATGTTGAGGTTGGAAGCCATATTGCAGAATATTAAGGGAGTTAGAGAAATAGAAAAATGTATCCTAGTTATTCATCTATGTTTCCAACATCTTTGTCTTCAGTTGTTTCAATTGCATATAAAGTCCCTTTGCATAATGATATCCCTCAAAAATTCCAACCACACATACAACCTCTTACCAACCTCTCATCACACTTCATATTCCTTGTGAGAATCTAACTTTGTGAATACGGAAATAAAGCAAAAAAGCTTACCCAATGGCATGATATCTTATCCCATAATCTACCATTAGGGAAGGAGATGTTTCTAAAGGAGCAGTGCCTGTCACTGCTCCATTGGAATCTATAACATAACTAGCATACTCTGAAATGTCAGAGATAATGCAAAAGAATTATTTATTAAAAACTTCCCAACTTTATGTGAGGAAAATTTCAAAAGCCCTGTAATCTGCAATAGAACTGGGAAGCATGATGCTGAATGCTGTCTCTCTCCTTTTATGTATGCTTGTACAACACTGACCTGTTCTGGGGTGGAGTAGGTTTGCTTGAACCTTTGGGGATTGGGAGGGAATGTAGTCAGCCCTTGAACAACTTACCAAGACCCAATCCAATTATGAGTTATAGTTAAGTTGTGAACTGAAAGTGTTTCAGGAAGTGAGGTATGGCTCAGATGTCAAGTACTTTATCATAAGTTAATGCCTCAAGTTCTGTACCTGAGGGTGCAGTCAATCCCCTGTGCCTCTCCATATTTCACTTTGGGTTTCGTTTCATCAGGGATAGGCCAGGAGAGAAGAGAAGGATCACTTTTTAATGGCAGTTGGTTTCTATTTAGATTTTCAGACTGTGAATGGTAACACCACTTCAGAAAATATGTTCCTCTCTAGTACTTACTTCTTAAAATGAGAGCCATTCTGCTTTTTATTCTCCATTTAAAAGTGAAAAAAATCTCCTAAATCTTTTCCTCAAGTATCAGTCTCTCAATATTTTGGCCTCTAGTCTTTTTTGACTTCTTAGTCTATCTCTGACCTTTAGACCCTGTCAGACTCTCAGGAATTAAACTTACATGAATATAATTAGATTCCTGCTATAGGAAGATGTTGAAATTGGTATTTCTTTCATAGACATGGCCTGAGGAAAGCCAAGCAAGCAGCATTCATTTTTTTACATTTGCAGGAGAGAGATATACTCATTAATTGCCTAGGCGAGAAGATGTTTGTTTACCTTTTCCTATTATTTCCCAACTAAAATTTTAAAATAAGTGTAAGGTAAAATGAATAATAATAAATAAGAGGAAACTGACATTTACATAGCACTTAAGGTTATAAAGCACTTTACAGACATCGTCTCACTTGACCCTCTGAACAACCCTGGGAGGTAAGTGCTACAATTCTTATTGTCTTCATTCCCATTTAACAGATGGGAAAATTGAGGTTTAAAGAGGTGAAGGGACCTGATCGGAGTCATAAAGGTAGTGAATGACTAAAGCAGAATTGGTTTTCTAGAATCCAGGTCAAGCACCCTGTCCATTATGTTTTACAATCTACTAATGAAAAGACTCAAGAGGCCTAGATCATGGTCTGACCTTTTGATAAGTGAATATGAAAATGTTCATTGTCCTCATCAGGATCACCTGGTGCAGATGGTTTAGCTCTTCTCACCACAGAAGCAAATGATAATATTAATATTATCACATCATTTAATATTACAAGAATGAAACAAAAGGAAATGGAAATCTTTCATGGGGGAGGGGCATAGCCCAGCTCCTTTTTAGGATATAGCTCATCATATTTTAAGTTGATCACGTACCACTGGAAAACTGGAAGAGGTTGTACTGATTGGGTTGTATAGGGGACTTGATGGAGGAGAGAAACTTCTCTGGAAGGGGCTATCTGTTCAATGTGTAGATTCTGAAAAAGGATCCTGGATACTGAAGTTTCAGTATAAGGTATATGGAAAAGAAAAAGATCCTTATTTGAGTATATAAATGAGTTTCATCAGTTAAGAGACATTAACACTGATATAAAATGAGTGGAATCTTTAAAAAATTATAATCTTTTGCTTTTGTACTATTTTCATTTCCTAATGTATCACTAGTGCTAGGTGATACATTGGATAAAGCCTGGGACTTGGAGTCAGGAAGACCTGAATTAAAATCCTTCTTTTAAGGAAATTCTTTCCTCAAATCCTTGCTAACTTTGTGACCCTTGGCAAGTCATTTAGCCTTTCTCAGTTTCCTCATCTGTCAAATGGGGAAAATAATAGTACTTACCTAGAGAGCTGTTATGAAGATCAAATGAAATTGCATATAAAGTACTTGACAAATTCTAAAGTGTTATACAACTATAAACCATTATCACTCCCCCCTATTTAAAGAGTTATTTGTATAATGAGGAATGAAAAAGAAAGAGGTAGAATAGCGGAGAAAAGCATATTAGCTAAAGTCACCAACACATAAAACAAATGAATTGATAATTTATTAAAATATAAAATGGGGATGAGTTCTTTGGGTACTCTGGGAAAAGACATAATGGCAGTGGGAAACAGGGATGTAATCATGCTTCAATAGGGCACAGAGGGTGTTGGGAAAAACAGTACAGAAAGTGCAGGGACAATTTACAAAAAGGGGGACACAGAAAAGGACAGTTTGGGGACAAGTAGTGAGGTGGTAAAGTAAGCCAAGAAGTGTGAAGAGGACAGGAAGTGGGAGAGACAGAGTATCACTTATGTAAACATAAATTAGATCTGGGAGAGCTTGGCAGCATGGATCCAGATGGAGAGACATGAGTACTTGGGGTGGGGCAAGAGTTTGAGGTCTGATTTTTATAGGATTTTTTGGGAGGGAAACAGATCAACTCTTACCTGTCCTGCCTTGGGATTATTTCATTAATGTATCCAAATCATTTCAAAATTTTCAGTAAAAGTTTGAAGTTAACATGTCTACATCATCTCAAAATTTTCAGTATCATTTGGTGATTTGTTGATCTTAGTATGGATGTCTAGAGTTTGTCTGAAATTTACATATCACAGGACTAAAGACTGATGGCAAATTCAAGATGGCATCCGCTGATGCAGCACATAATCCTAGGATGTGATTTTTGGTTAATATATGATAAAATTTGCAAATTATGTTCCTTTGATCTTTGGAACTCTTTCTACATGACTTCTAGGTTTCCCTTTGCAATCTTATTTCCTGCTATAGCCACTTTATGCTGGCTACTTACATACTTTCTTACTATAAAGACAACAAGGGGAAGAACATTAAGGGGAGGATGGAACAAAATGCAATTTTAACACCCCAAGTTGGACAATTTAGTCTAAGTTCCTCTACCCTTGCAAAGAAAGGAAGCAAGTATATTTTTAATCTCTTCTTTGGAAAAAAAGTCTTCTTCAGTATAATTATACAGCATTTGTTTTCTTTTTTGTTGTTATTGTTTTAATTTATACTTTTGTAGTAATTATGTATTATCTTTTCCTGGTTCTATTTACTTCACTTTGTAGCAGTTCATCGAAGTGTTCCTTTTTTGTCACTTTCATTGCTCTTGCTGTGCAGTCATATTATATTACATTCTTGTAACACACCATTTTTCTGTCAATGGATGTCTACTTTTTTACTATTCTATGCTATTACAAAAAAAGTGCTACTATAAATATTTTGGTGTTTATGGAATCTTTGTTTCTATATTTTAGTTCCTTGGGGCATATACTTAACAGTTGAATCTCTAGATTAAAGTCAAAAGGTTGTGCCAGAACCAATGTGGGCTGCCTCAAGAGAGCCAATTATTAAATATTCATTGTGACCATTGATGCCTTGGAAATCAGCAAATGCTATAAACCAGAATTGATTTTATTTTTTTGTTGATTGTCTAGATTTAAGAAAGTGATGGAGAAAATAGTAATAATTCAGATTGAACTTAAACATGTGTTGAGTGTACTTTTTTTTTTTTTTTTTTTTTTTACCCCAGAGACTTGGCTGTTAAACATTTACCAGTATACCCCTAAAAAGGATATGGTCATTTTCATCCCTTTGCTTTCATAATTCAAATGCTTTCCAAAATGTTAAACCCATTCACAAGTGGTTGCAACTCTTAAGAATGGTCTGAGCAAGACTCTCTAAGACTATTTTGCAGGACATCTTGAGAGATTGAAATATCAGAATATTGATAGATAAGACACCCCACTGGACTAGGTGAGATTGATAGATACACACTAGAGTTTTGAATAAATGGAAATGGGTGCCAATTGGCAATAGCAGACTTCCTAGGGCAGATGGGAAAGAACACGTGGAATTCTGGTCAATCTGGCCTCCCAGTATCAGTGAATGGTCTTGGAATTCCGGTACCAAGCAGGAAAGCACATTCTACATGTAGATGGAGGGGGAAAAGGAAGAATAAATTACTAAAAGTTAGTCCTAATCCTTGATTCTCTAGGACACAGGTACATAAGCCCATCCAGGGTCATGATGCTTCCACATTTAAGTCTGTGTCAGTGTGTGTAAGCAGCATTGTCCCCCTTCCCTCACTTTGGTGAGAGATGTGTACAATGCCCCTTCTCAAGGCTTGACCCAGAGGGCTGGGCTTGAGACACTTTCCATGACTTTAGTGGAAGATTTGAAGGTCTGTCCCAGAGACACCTAAGACGAGTTGTGGATATAGCTGTGGATATATGATTGCTCTGCCTAAAGAAGTTTGTGTGTGTGTGCGTGTGTGTGTGTGTGTGTGTTTATGTATATATGTATGTGGTGTGTACTGTATGAGAGTGGGAAAGGGTTGAAGGTCTAAGAGACCTTCCATATGAAAGTTAAGAATAAAATTCAGTGAAGACCTTTAAAGTTTAGTTCTCCATTTTGCATTGACAGAGCTTGGCAAGATCGGAAGACAAAGGGTGAAAACTGGGAAGAGCCAGTCTCTGTCCTACTTATCCCCCTAAGAAAAGGTCAGGAGAATTCTGAACAGGAAAGACCTAAGACAAATAATCCAATCCTTTTTCCTGTACAGACACACTGACTGAGCAGATAATAATAGATTTAGAGATGGAAGGGAACTTCAAGGTCATCTAATCCAATCTCCTCAATTAATAAATGAGGGAAGAGAGGCCCAGACTTTAAAGGGATTTGCCAAAGGTTCCATAGGTACTAAATGACAAGAGTCTAGATCTGAAGGAAATCTTGTGACTCCTAATCTAGCACTTTCTACAGTTCTATGCTAGACCTGCAGTTGCTTACTCCACATAAGAAGGAAGGACCCTTACAAATTCTAGGCAGTTTTATCTCTGGGGCTTGCAAACTCCTCAAGGATACTCTCAGAACAAGAAAACCTACAAGCCTGAGGAGAGAGTGGTGACATGGATGCTGCCATTTCCATGGGAAGATTTCCTCACCAGCTCACATCACTCTAGAAGCAACTGTGAGGAGAAGGGAAAAAGTAACTGACTGCAGTTCAAAAGAAGCATTTAGGCATAGGAAGAAGTAACTATATGTTAAAAAACCCCTATATGACCAACCTTGAAGTGCCTGTGGTTACTTGGCATAAGAGGATTGAGGATTGGCTAGAATGGAGTAAAAAAAGCTGATACATCCTTGTTAATGTTACCATTTTGAAGCCAGCATATTCCAGTATAGAGTTAGTATCAATGGAAATTTACAATTAAATTCTGTCAAATAAACATGGCACAAGGGAAGGACCACTGGATTTGGAGTCATTAAGACATGCATTCAAATATTGCTTCTGATCCTTATTAGTGGGGGATTCTAGCCCAGTCGTTTGACCTTTCTGGACCTCAGTTTGTGGTTGTTCAGTTGTTTTCACTGGTGCCTGACTCGTCATGACATTTCTTGGCAAAGTTGCCCTTTCCTTCTCCAGCTCATTTTACAGATGAAGAAATGGAAGTAAACATGGTTAAGTGCCTTGCCTAGAGTAACACAGGTAGTAAGAGTTTGAGGCCAGATTTTAACTCAGGAAGGTGAGTCTTCCTGATTCCAGGTCTAGCATTCTATCTACTATTGCACATAGGTGACTGAGAACCGTGTTGTGTACCTAAAATACAAATAGCTGTTAATTTGCCAGTAATGAAAACACACAAAAAAGGCACCCTTTTCACTCTTTGCCCTTCATACTTTCTTGTCCTGAAGTTACAGCTTTCTATTTATTGCCTTTCTGGGAGTCTCTATGGCTTATTATCCCTACTACTAATCTATTTACTACATCAGGAACTCTGTCACTTAGAGTGACTAGACAAGGTTTTACCTGTTTTGAACTTCCCATTTTATTAGCAATGTGTAGCAATAAACTCTCATTTATTAGCAATTTCAACTGTGAAAGACTTAGCTATTGTGATCAAGACAATGATCCAAGATAATTTCAAAGAGCTATGATGAAAGATACTATCCACATCTAGAGAGAGAACTAATGAACTCTAAATGTAGAGTGAAGCATACTTTTCTCACTTTCCTTATTTTTATTGTTCTGTTTTGTTTGTGTTTTCTTTTGCAACATGGCTAACATGGACATATGTTTAGCATGACTTATGTAATCCATATCAAATGACCTTCTAAAATGCGGACAGGAGAGGGAGAGAATTTGGAACTCAAACTCTTTAAAATGAGTGTAAAATGCTTTTGACATATAATTGGGAAATATTTAATACAATAAATAAAACTATTTTAAAAAATGATTAGTTAAAATACAAAGCTGCCAGATGGTACATATTCCTTCTCCATGATTGGAAAGATCCTGGGTGAGCCCTGTTTCCCTTCTGGCAGAGCAACTTTGCCACATTCCAGGGTCTCTATCTCAGAAAGAATTTATCTTAAAAAGTTGATTTGAAGACAATGTTTGTGCTTCTTGCCCTGGTAAAATTTGCAGAAGTTTTCCTCAGGCATGAAACATGTTAGTTATGGCTCTGTCATACTCAGCCTCCATGGTGAACAATCCAAATATGTCACTATTCATCTTTCCATATTTTCCAGAACCTACTGCAATGCCTTTTACATAGTAGGAATTTAATAAATGTCTATTGAATCGAATTGAACATGGCAGCAATATTCTGTATTGCACTGTGCCTGGGAAAAGTCATAGATACATACAAATTGAATGTGTGATGCCTTGGGAATGGTTACATATGGCAAGAATGCCTCTCAAAAAGAAAAATAAGACTGCAACCATTGTGCCTGGGAATTAGAGTAGTGACAGGGTCATGCAAGAGCTAGCTTGAACCAGTTCACAAAAGCCAATGGTTAAATTTTGTGTGGAAATTGGCAAATACTGCAATTCAAAACTTGATTTATTATTTTGTTGATTGTGTAGACCTAAGAAAGTGAGAGAGAAAATGTTAATAATGCAAATGAAACTTTAAAACGTATCATCTATACTCTGCTGTAAGAAATGATGAAGGGATGACCTCAAAAATACCTTGGAAGACTTATGTGAGTTGATTCAAAGTGAACAGAGCAGAACTAGGAGAATGTTGTACACTGTAACTTTGTAGCAATAATCAACTGTGAAAGGTTTGCTAACTTTGATCACTACAAGGGTCCATGACAATTTCAAGGGCTCATAATGAAAAATGCTATCCATCTCCAGACAGAGAACTGATAATTTCTGAGTATGTTTTACTTTTTCTTATTTTTTACCCAGTATGGCTACTGTGAAAATGTTTTGCTTTCAAGGGCTCATAATGAAAAATGCTATCCATCTCCAGACAGAGAACTGATAATTTCTGAGTATGTTTTACTTTTTCTTATTTTTTACCCAGTATGGCTACTGTGAAAATGTTTTGCATGATTTCATATGTTTAATGAATAGAATAGTTCCTGCCTTCTAGATGGGCAGGCAATGAAGGACAGAGAGAATTTGGAATTGAAAATAATAATAAATATCCTGGGAAACTAAATAAAAGTGTATCACATGTAATTTTTTTCCCCTAGAGAGTCAATTATTAAACATTTCCAGGCACATCACTAGTTAGTTTAGTTAGGACAGATTTAACTGGTACTGATGTCTCCAGATATTAATTATTTATATATTTAATATAAACAGCATTTAAAATCTTTCTTAATTTCATTAGTATAAAATATTTATGTGTGAATTTCTATTCTTAGAAAGACTGCAGCAAATTATATACAATTTAAAAGCAAGAATTGAAAGAAAAAACATTATAATCATTTTGAAATGCTCCCTAGAAATATTCTTTTTGTCTTATTTTAAATGATCATTTATCATAGTTTAATGTTGTTAGCTTTTACTTACCCTTCACTTTAAAAAGGTCATTTTAAGAACAAAATATTCATTGGCAAGAATACTTTTAAAACTCCTAAATCTGCAAATTGCTGAAGTTCTTTCTGCTTTCTATTCTCCCAGTCTCTTTTCTTTAATTGGATTATTTAATTCATTCACATTTAACGTAACAATTTTGGAGCTTATATTTTCTTTCATTTATTTATTTTGCATTGATTTTTACCTCCCCCTTCTTCTGAGAGAGTACTTTGTCTCATAGTTAGTTTTACTTAATACTATTTGATGCTTATCAATTGACAGTGAATCTCTTCCCTTTGTTCAAGCTTCATTAACCTATTCTAAGTTCTTTGAATTTGCTTAAGTTGTTAGTTTCTTCTACGTCTATCTATTCCTTTCAGTCTTTTGAGCATGCTCTTGTATCTCCCAGTTAAGTATGTAGTTCTAAATATTCCCTGCCATCCTTCTTTTCATTTCTTCCATCCTCTTAGGCAGTATTCTTTCGCTGCACCTCTTTCTAAGAAGTTTTTGTTAGCTTTGTCCATGTTTTTCTTCTTTTCTAGTCTATTTTGTATTCTATTCTGATTTATACTCCATACCCCTACATTTTCCTTTTTTGTTTTCTACATCTTACCAAACTTGACAATGCACACATTCATCCTTCCTATTTTTATGATGTGCTTCATTCTTAGAAATATAATTTCATGAAAGAAGTAATGTAGGATAGGAACAATCTTACTTTATGTCAATAAATCTGTGTCCCCAGTCATAAGGGTAGATTATTCTATCTCTGATTTAACACTCTCTTCCTGTCCCTCCTTTTACCCTTCTCCACTGAATGTTCTTGGGTACTCATAGGATACCTCTCCTGAGGTGGGAGAGAGTCCTAGGCTATGCAATCTTACTTATGGAAAATGGCCTCCTAATGTTTGACTTCCACAGTTCTTCCCTCAAGTCCTTTGTATATACTCTCTCTCTCTGTCTCTCTCTCTCTCTCTGTCTCTCTCTCTCTCTCTCTCTCTCTCTCTCTCTCTCTCTTTCTCTCTCTCTCTCTCTCTCTCTCACACACACACACACACACACACACACACACACACACACATGGATACACACGCATATAATCACTATCTCTTACTGAAGATATATATCTATCTCTTCTTCATGAGAATGTTCTTTAATGGCACTTTCATTTTTGTCTTTTGGAGTAAACTATTCCTTTCTGTACATCCTCATTCTAGTTGTTACCATCTCTTACTTTTATTTTATTCTTCCAAAGACCCTCGTCTTGTTGAAAAACTAAAGAATGTATTTTCATGAAAGAATTTATTTCATTGCTTTGTCTTTTCCTGATAATTGTACTTATTTATGTTTCTTGAGATTTTCTTATTCAAAGTATGTGCAAGTTACATATTCTGCTGAACTCTACATTTTGTTTTGCAGGAATATACCAAATGACATTCTTTGGGTGAAAGTCCATCTTTTTTCTGTAATGTTTAGACTCAGTTTGGCAGCACATTATATTTGGAGTTGCAGCAAAGAACTCCTTGTGGGGGGGGGGGAAGTACAGAATATATTATATTAACCAATCATTTCTCATAACTTTTGAATAAACGTGGTTTGTTCAAATAGACATTCCTTCATATTTGAAAGGTTTTTCTTTCTGTTGCTCTCAAAGTTTGTTGTGTTATTAAAATTAAATATATACCTTGGAGATTTCAAAATCTTTATGTTTTGTTGGAAGTCAATTTGCAGATTCAGTTGATCAGAATTTTGTTGTCTTAAAATCAAAATTCTGAAAAATTTATGTCATTTTTTTCCTGCAGTTATTTCCATCCATGATGCTTATGCTTTTTTGTTGCGTTGTTGGTTACTCTGATTTGCATAGAATTCATATGTTCTTTTAAAGTTAATGCTTTTTTGCTTCTTTTCTGCCAAATTTTTTTCACTTCTTCATTTTTGTCTTCCAACCCTATTGTTTGTCTTTCAAAGTCTCTGCTTCTTTGGGAGAGAATATCCATTGTTTCTTCTAAATTATGCATTCAAATTTCTCTCCCTCAATTCCTATTGTTCTGATTTAAAAATAAATTTCATTCTTAACATTTTTCCTTAGCAGTTCTATTAATCTTCTGAAAAATCTTAAGCTTTCTGGCTGTTATTCCATGATCTCTGGGGAGCACCCAGAATCATTTTTCAATTAGGGAATTTTTGTTTATTTTTCAACATGGGAGAATACTAAGTCATAGCAATCTACCTACTCTTTAAGGTTTCCTTCCTTCCTTCCTTCCTTCCTTCCTTCCTTCCTTCCTTCCTTCCTTCCTTCCTTCCTTCCTTCCTTCCTTCCTTTTCTTTTCTTTTCTGCTTTTCTGTCTTCAGGAGGCTCTCTGTTGATCTGCTTACAAGATATATTTTTACTTTGGCTTTTTCCTTTGCTTATCTGATCTTTCTGCCTTTCTCTTTTATTTACAGTAGGTTTTCTCTGGTGACTATCCATATGCTTCAGCCCCTTCCCTTTCAGCAAGATCACCACGAAGACTGGATATTCTTAGCTTATTTTCTTTGAAATGTGAGGGGACCTGCCCTGGGTCACTGTCCAGAGTAAACTCTTAGAGAAAAGTACTAGACCCACCTAGTTTTTTAGTCCTACTTTTTCTTTAGCTAGAATATGTGCGCACACACACACTCTTCCTGCAGTTATTCCATAGATCCTTAATATGGCTGAGCAGAAACTGTTTCTCCCTCCTCGTGAGGTGAGGACATATTCAGGCTCTCATTTGCTTGAGGGGACCAGGAAAGATTATATACAGCTGGACCTGAAACGTAAGCCTGTGAAGGTGTTTGTCTGCAATGAATCTGGCATACGTACTGGGTGGAGGGATAGGGCTACTGGATGGAAGCTATTAAGTATTTAAGGTCTTTGCTCTTATTGAGATTTTGTTTTATTTAAGAAAGCGTTCTTGTTTTCTCTCTTTACAATTCTTCTTTAGTTGCCCTCTCCCTGATACATAATTATTCTTTTTCTTTTTGAAGATAGTTGCAGTTGGAAAGCTTGAGGAAAATAACCATACTAGCTTACTGGTCACATGATATTGGATAATGGGAGCTCAATACTTTTAATCAACTGTTCTACTTAATCAGAGAAAGAAAAATCCAAAGTTTTCTCCTCTTATCTGAACAGTGTTTCCACAATCAGGAAGGCAAGTTTATTGATCTGTTGGTAAGGAAGGCAGAAGTTATTGCTAATAGCCCTAACAAGGTCGTTAACCCCTCTCTCCCATTCAGAGATTGCTTATACATGAAAGGATCTGTGATTCATGAGAAACTCTCTGTGAAATTCTGTCCCTTAATGCAGCTTTTACAATAGATCTATGACAATAAATAAGTCTTAGGGAGTTGTGTTAAGCACAGAAAAGTTAATTATATTGCCTAAGGTCATACAATTAGTTAGTGTTAAAGGCAGAATCGGAAAGCAAGTCTTTTTCACCCTGAGGCTAGCACCCTCTTCGTTATGTCTTTTTGGCCATAGACAATACATAAAAGTAAGGAGCACCTCAACTGCTGAGCTTCTGTTAGACTGGCTCATTATACACAAAAGTGTGCAAAGAGCATGGGACAGATATGCTGTATCAGAGGTGTCAAAAACATAATCCAGGGCCTGCGTGCAACCTACAACATTCTCTTATGTCGCCGGAAACCAAATTAAAAGGCATTTCCAATCAGATTTTAATGTTTTAATTTTTTAAAAGTGTGGTTTTCTAAGTCATTATTATTAAACAAGGATCCTTATGTATGGCTTTGTTGTTGGTGTTCAGGCATGTCAGATTCTTTGTGACCCTATTTGGGATTTTCCTGACAAAGATACTGGAGTGGTTTGCCATTTCCTTATCCAACTCATTTTACAGATGAGAAAACTGAGACAAACAGGGTTAAATGATGTGCCCAGGATCACAAAATCAGTAAGTGTCTGAGGATGGATTTGAGCCAATGAAAATGAGTTTTCTGATTCCAGGTTCAGCTCTCTATCCACTGTGCCCCCTAGCTGCCCTTTATGTATTGTTTACTGACCCCCGTTTCTATTTGAGTTTGACACCACTGCTGGACCATTACCTTAAGGAGAAGGGCCGATGGTAAAGCTCCTCCAGTGTGTTCTAAGATGCCTGGTCCATGATCCAATGCCCACTCCCAATTACATAGTGGTGGAGCTTATTGCTTTTTTAAGGAAGGAGAGTAAAAAAGCACTTCATGTCAACACTTTTGGAAATCTGATCCCTGTCCCCCTATGTTATGGCTATTCTTGGGGAAAACCTTGTGAATTAGGCTATGCTATAATCCACTTTGCCACTGGGTGGTGCTATAGTGCATAGAGTGACAAACCTGAAATCAGGAAGACTCCTCTTCCTGACTTCAAATCTGGCCTCAGACACTTACTAGCTGTGTGACCCTGGGCAAGTCACTCAACCCTGTTTGTCTTAGTTTCCTTCTCTGTAAAATGAGCTGGAGAAGGAAATGGTAAATCCCTCCAGTATCTTTGTCAAGAAAACCTCAAATGGAGTCACAAAGAATTGAACATCACTGAAAAAACTGAACAATGACAAAATAATCTGCTTTTAGTATTAGACAAATTATATATTCCAGGGTTAGAGGTAGTAAGAATTCTGCACACAAGGTCAGTGGTAACTGTGTCCCTTATTTCTTGAACCTTCGCTTTGCCCCTCGAGTGTGTCTATAATAGAGTTTGTGGAACTCTGGGAGACGAGGCTGTGGGATTCTGACAATTGATCTCTGGAAAGGATAGATATCCATGTTTTCTGTCCTATTTTTGATTTGAGTAGTATAAGTCCTTGCTGCTTACTCTCACTATGTCTTCCTTGAACTGGACAAAAATTAAATCCCTATCATTGTAATAGTAATATTTCTGATACATCTCCGACTCTTTAGGGCTTCTGTTTTCTATAAAATGCACAACCTCAGAAAATACTTGCTCAGCCAATTCTCTCTCCCTCTGCCTTTCTCACTCTCTCTCTCTCATTTCCATCTGGCCCCCCAGCATAATATAATTAAAGCAAGCTCTGTGAAGAAAAACTAGGGAAAAATTCCTCTAATAATCAATTTACATCTATTGAACAAATATTAAAGAAACTGTTTTAGGTGGCACAGTTTCAGACACAAAAAAGATAAGCACACTCTCAAAGAGGTTGTTGTTTCTGTCTTTCATTTTCCAAGATCAATGACATCACATGAAGTCTTCGCTTACCCTGAATTGGATTTAAGTGAAGCCATGTCATACAATTGTCAGTCTCACTCTCTCTTCCAGAGTCATTGAGGTCCAGTGGCAAAGCAAATGTCAAGATGTTTGACAATGGCCCAAGATGCAGTAGGTGACATTAGCATCTTCCGTGTCTGACCAGGCTCTAAAGGCTCTACAGCACTTGCATCAACCACCTTCATGGCCACTGGACCGTATTGTACTCTTTCATCCATTCCATTGGGGAAAGTCTTCACAAGCCTGGAATAGACACCCCTTTAACACACTGACAGGTCTGAGACCCACTGGTTACCCTCAACCTGGTTTAGCCCATTTACCAAGATGGTTTACCAAGGTAGGATACTGTTCACTCTACAGCTTCTTAGAGTCACAAGTAAGATTTGAGTGACCGGTGGGTGTCAAAGGTGAATGATCAGCCCTGAAAAGTGTTCAGCAAGCCCTCACACCAGAGCTGCTCATCCCCTTCAAACACCTCATACACCACTCTCAAAGAGGTAGTGCATAGTAGAAAGCACAATGAATCTGGAAACAGAGCACCTGGGACCAATTTTGGTTCTGTCACTCACATGACTTTGGGCAAATTGCTTAGTCTCTTAGGCCTCATCTATAAAAATGGGAGCAGGGAGAGAGTGGAAGGGTGTTAGAGTAGATGACCTCTGAGGTTTGCACCAGTTTCAGCAAAATCTATGATCTTCTAAACTAGATAGAAAATAGCAGCACAAGAATGTTAATTACCAGTAAAATGCGTCTTATGCTAAATTATACTGGCGATGTATCCATTTCATTCTCTCTTTGTGACTGTTATCCAAAATTCAGTTTTCTCCTCTTTTCTGATTAAAACATTCAGGTTGGAGAAGAAAATCAGTTTACTTGAAGATAGGCCTGCATTTCTGGTCAATTAAGGCAAGAGGGTCATTCAAGATTTTTATGTTGTAAAATTATGTGCTAGCTTTTATTCTCAAAACTACCATAAATAGGAAAATATGTCATAATTCATACAAAAGGCTCAATAATTTAATAATTTTAACTACTTTCAGGACATAGACTATCATGTTATACTAAATATCTTTTCCTCTTCATGAATGGCTTAGCTACACAAAAGTTTATCTGAAAGAGATGTACAAGTTTTATTTTTTTAGCTGGTAAAAAGGAAGAATATTTAATATTCAGTGTTCAAGGATATGCACACTAGCAAATACACTCTCGAGACTTGAGAAGCACTACTTCATAACTCATATTTTTAAATATTTACTCCAGAATAATAACCCAGGAGCACAAATTTTCTTTATTTTGTAGACAATAGTGATCAAAATGCTCAGAGGCATTTTTCTGGTCTTTTTAAAAGAACATATGACAAAATGATTTGTCAGAAATCTATTTATTCAGGGGAGCAAAATATCAAAGAAAATATTTGAAGTGATTTCCAAGTTATAGGTAATTAGCATCCACATCAACATAGACTTCTTAAGTGTGTGGTTTTATAACTTAAAAGAGAATATTCCACAAATTCCACCAAGAGTTAGTCAATGTACTTACTTTGATTTCTCTTCGTATGACAAATGAAAAAAAGTATGGATAATTGTAAAGTTTATAATATTATCTCTAATTATTCCAAGTGCACAGTCAGGACCAAGAGCCAAGTCTTCTTGGAGTTGTCTTGACATACTTTTTGTGAAATGTCCCAAGAGCACTGAAATTAGGATTATGTATATATGTGTGTGTGTGTGCGTATACGTGTATACATACATATACATGTTGTAGATATGTGTGCATACACACATATATACTGTATACACAAACATACATACATACACATACTCTGGAAAGTAGTGAGTCGTCTCTTTGCCTATCAAAACTTCAATGGTAAGAATGGTGACCACCAGGCATTGGTGGAGCACCTGTAGGTCCAGAAGGCACTTGAAAAGGATTGTTAGGAGTAAGATAGAGTCCTGGTGCAGGATATGATCCCATAGGTGAAGGGAATGGAGCTGGTGCTGGTGGTCCCCATGCTCCAAGTGGGACAGCTCCCAGAGGAATAGATGCTCTTATTGATGGTGCTTGGGGAAGAGTAAGATACGGCCCTGCCGATGGATGTGGTATATTAGGTGTAGAGTGCTGCCCTCCCATTCTTTGTGTCCATGGTCCAGAAAACATAGATCTCCATGACTCTAGGGGACCAACTGTAGCTGGATCTGTGGGTGTACTATAAGGTCTTGGAAGCTCTGGAAAAGGCTGTATCTCCAAGGGAATATTCACACTACAGAAGGTGACTATGAATTTGTTGCATAGTTCTGAATCACAAAGTATAATAGACTCTCCATATAGAAGGCAGGAAAAAAAAAACATTTATTCAGACACCAGAAATCCAAATCCCAACCCTAGAAAGCCAAATCCATCATAGCAACCAAGAAGTCAATATATATTAGCACTGCAATTGTACTGCCTTGAGCCACTCCCACCTCTGACCTTCCTACAAACAAACACTCACAAGACTAGCTATGCTTGCCTGCATCCTCTCTCCTCTGCCCCCACTGCTCTCACCAACTTCCTCTCAGCTCTACTCCACCCTTCCTGTTCCAACCTTTCAGAAAGCTCCTCCCACAACATGTGACTTAGGCTCCCATGTGATTTAAGCAGGTCACTTGGGTGTATTAATGGATAGGAAAGATCTTCAAATTAAGCAAAAAGTACCTTAACAATACAAAGGCATATTTGGTGTAGAATATGGCCCTCTAGGGCCAGGAACTGGCACAGATAGAATTAGATAAGGACCACAAGGTGGAGGACAAAATGGTCTACATGGAGGAAAGGGGCCGGGAGTCTAGGGGGCGGTCCAGCAGACACTGAAAGATATATTCCTGTGGGTGTAGGTCCAAAAGGCACACTAGAGGGTGACTGCACTTGGTGGAAGTCCAGATGGCACAGAAGGAGGAGCACTTGAGCTATTCCAAGAACTGGGGCCAGGCCTGGGGTGGCTGACCAGGTTTTGTACCTCTCATAGTGGAATTTTTTGTGGGTGAATGTTCTTGTAGAGCATCTGTCGATGAAAATTCTTCAGATATTTTCCTGAGAATAAGGGCAAAGGGAGAGAAGAGCAGCATGTTATGTGGCACAAGATCTACAAGTTTTTAGTGAATTATAAGCTATGGCATCAGAAAAAAGGCATTGTGATCTAGAATTATATTAAAAGAGGTTTGACTTACAGGAGTAAAGAAGCAATTTTCCTCCTCTACTATGTCCTGGTCACATCATGTTTCAAGTGTCTTATTCAGCACTGGGAGTTACATCTTAAAAAAGACATTGAAAACCTAGAGTAAATTCAGAGAAGGACAAACAAGATGGTGAAAGGCCTTGAGATGTTGTCATATGCAAATGAGTTGAAGGAACTAGGGATTCTTAGCCTGGAAATGAGAAAACAGTGGGGATATGTTAACTGTCTTCAAATATTAGAAGGGCTCTTATGGGAAAGAAGGTTTGAACTTGTTGGAGTAGGTGATATTCAAGGTCCCTAAGCTTCTGTGATTCCCCCAATATGGAAATTAAAGACTTAAAATAGAAAGTGCCTGTCAACTAACTCCTCATGCTCCAAGTGCATGTTTGAATCAGGAATTTCTATTAGAGAAATTAAGTTTTTTTTAGTTCCTCTATCTTTTCAATCTCTCGTGTGACCTTTGATAAATTAATTCAACTTTTGCCCCTCAATTTCTTTGTTCATAAAATGGGGGATTTGGACTCCAAGGTTTCTTCCAATTCTAACTAGATTATATGTTCCAGATTTTATAAGACATAGCACTGGGCAGCATTTTATGGTAATCATTTCATCATGAATCAAACCAAGGACATATAGGCTCAAATCCCGCTCGATGATCCCTATTTTCACTGTGTATTTATAAGTGCTAAAAATACTATGTGAAAGGTGACAATTTCATTATTCATGGAACATTCCGATAGTTAACCGAAGGTGAAAGGTTCCCCGCAAAATTGGCCATGCTTATTTTATAGTGCTATAAGCTATTGTGAATATTGTTCACTGTGTGAATAAAATTCATTTGTTTTTTCTCTCAGCATGTCACTATTAAACCATAAAAAAATCAATAGCTGCAATTCAGAGAAGCTTTTGTGAGAACTTGGCATGTAAACTATCAGTGCTTAAAAATAGATGACAAGAATTTCTATGTAACTATATGAGTGATGCTAAACATTCGCATAAAATGACCTATTAACTATATACCATGACTGCTTGATTGGTAATGAGGGCAAGGTTATACAGCCGATTGTCTGCCCCTTTATTCTAGGTAAGACAGCAAAAGAGCAAAAAGTACAATGGTTGAAGAGAATGTTCCTTTTGGATTGACTTACCCCCTTTTCATGAAAAATAGAAAATATAAGAGAGACAAAGAATGTCGGAATCCAGCTGGTGAAGGAAAAATAGTAAATATGGCCCAATCTGAAGCCCAGGTGGGAAGCTCTGGTTGGGGCTTGGAGTAAAAGATCAGAGGTAGAGGCCAGAGTGGTATAATCTAACTGGAAAGTAGTGTAGTAGGTCAAAGTCCAGGGTAGAAAGAGGAATGAGAAGCTCAGAGTCCCAGGACAGGAGCTTGCGGTTCCAGGTGAATGGTAAAATCTAGAGCACAGAATGTGGCCGAACAGGATCTGGCCAAAGTATAAATATTGCTGCAAATTATTAAAATTAGTGAAGAGATGACAGGAAAATACCCCGAAAATAATCCACAGTGGTCAAGTTTGTTTCATGCCAGAGAATCAAGGATGGCTTAACAGCAGGAAAAAAGCAAGCAGACTTAATTAGAGAAGCAATAAAATGGATATGATTATTTTATAGTTGTAGAAAAAAACTTTGACAAAGTGCAACTTTCATTTAAAACTTTAAAAAGCATAGACATGAAAGGGTTCTTCTTTAATGTGATCAAGAGTATATTTATAAATATGAGAAATAGCATTACTTTCTATGAAGAAATACTAAAAATTTTGAGTACAAATAGGGATAAAAAAAGGATCCCCCTTCTCACCTCTATAATTTTACATTTTGGGGAAAAAATGATAGACGTAGCGATAAAACAAGAGAAAATAATTAAAGATGTAAATAACAGCAAAGGAATTATAAAGTTATACCTATTTGCAGATACCCGATTGGTTTACTTAGAAATCTCCAGAGAATTGACAAAGAAATTAATTAAAACTAATGCCTTCAGTAATGCAGCAGGATACAAAATAAATCCATAAAATCACTAGCATTTCTATCAGTACTATAAATAACCAGGAGGAAATAATAATATAATGAATTCTACCATATTAAGTACAAAATATAGAAAATCACTTAGTGCTAACCTTATTGAAGACAAACAAAAGATTTATATAAAAACAGCTATGCCAAATTCTATAGAAATAAAGAAAGAGAAGTAAACGGAGAGATGTTCAGTTTTTATGGTTGGACCACAACAAGATGATAAATATTACAATAGTGCCAAAAGATAAAATTTTGATTCAATGGTATACAAATAAACCTTTCAAGTATATACTTTATAGAAATAAACTAAATGGCATCTAAATTTATTTGAATGAATAAAATGTACATAGTCATAAGGGAATTGATGAGAAAAATAGGAATAGAGGAGATAATGCATGACTAGAACTCAAATTATTTAGTTAGCTATTTTATAAATGGCAAGCTCACTTCCTGGCTCTTCTTTTCCTATTTTGTAAATATCTTTTCAGATATATAAATATTCTTCTGGTGACTCCTATGATTGTATCATATGCCCAACCTCTCCATTTTAGAGTTGGAGAAAGTGAAGTCTGGAAAAGTAAAGGAAGCAAGTATCAAAATAAGGATTGATCATTTTTCACAGTATATGTGATATATACATGCATGTATACACACGTGCATATACATGTATATATATATATGTGTATATAGCAAATAAATTAGAATTGAGAGCATCATGTCAACAGCACTCTATTGATTTTTCATTCTCTTTCTCTTACTTTTCCTCTTTCCTTAGGTCATATTCACTTTCAGGTACTATCTGGTATCTATGAATGGGAAGACACAGTGACTTAGGGTTTTATTGCTTAAATGGAAGAAAAAGAATTGAATTTCCTACCTCCTGTCCAAACTCCTAAGTCGGCATATCAAGCACTTTCAGCCTGCCATGGCTTACAGCACACTATTTCTCTTCTCATAATACATCCCAGCAAAACTAGCATTCACGCTATTTTTCATTTATGACTTTTAATCTTCTCTTTGTGTACCTTAGTGCATGCTGTCCCCTATCTCTGGAATGTACTCAGGCCTTATCTCTAAATCTATGAGTCCCTACTTGCTTGTAAGGCTCAGTTTAAATTGTGTACATGGCATGAAGTCTTGGCATGAAGTCTTCTCTGGCCCCCAGCTGCCAGTGCCTCTCCCGCAATTATTTGTACTTACTTTATGTAAATATACACACACATATGTATATATGTGCATTGTGAACCTCAGTTTATTAGAGAATCTGTTCTAAGAAAGAGACAAACGAAATTAGGGTTCATATGTACAAAATTTAATTTCTCTCAAGCTGGCTTGACGTGCATTGATGGGAGTTCAGTCCAAATCTGGGCCCCACTAAAGTGGCCAGTTCAGAACTGGCTCAATTTGGGATTTGGAGGTACAGGTTATATGCCCTTTGAAAAGTAGATGTTCCCAAGGAGTGTCAATCAACCCTGATTGGTCAACATACTGGGAGGTGGACTATATTAAAATGAGGTCTTGAGTACATGTTAATCTTGGTCAACAGGAGCTGGCATCATCCTGTCATCATTCCATCCATTCCTAATCTGTCTTCACCCAAACCTGAGTAAGATAAAATCAATTCAGGTTTGGGTTAGGTTGGATCAGGGTAAGATTCAATGCAATCTTATTATCAGCAATGGCCTTCTGAAGAACTTTGAACCAAAGGCTGGAGGTGGGTGGAATTCTGAGTCTAGAAATCATTGTTCACAGTATATATGATATATAAGGCATTTATACACATGTGTATATAGATAAATACACACAACTGTGCATATATTACATACATAGTTATTCATCTTCATTCTCAAGGAGGTCCAATAGCATCACAAGGGTGATGACTTGTATAAGAATTGCATCTGAGTGAGGTAGAGCTGCATAAAAATTGCTAGCCTCTTTCTCCTCCAGAGTCATCAAAGGCCAGTGGTAACGTGAAGGTCAAGAAATATATAATCCAAGATGCAGTGGGTAACCTTGGCCTTTCTAAATTAAGATCTTTCCCAGGTCTCACTTTGTCTGAGGCCACACCCATTTAATGATTAAGGGCTAGGTAAGAAACTGAGACCAAAGATAAACCAATTTATCATTCCAAAGATATCAATCTGAGAGAGGAAGATCCTCGGAGCTTCTGTCCAGAACAGAAAATGATTGTTATTTATGTGCATTCTAAACTATCAGAACTAAACAATAAGATACAGACTTGGGCTGAGCCTATTATTGTTCATTCAGTGAAAGTCAGAATGATTTGGGTTTAAAGGTGTACTCAAGTAGACGCACTTAAATCACAATGAGCTTTTCTTAAAGCCTGTTTTTCTGAGTTATATTTCAAGAAATCAAAAATGAAAACTGTTCAGGTCAAAAGTAAATTGTCCTAGCTTTAAAAGAAATGAAGAAGACAAAGAAGGAGGAAGAGAAAGAGAAAATAAATAGCAGCAGTACTTCTCAACATCTGTTCAAATTGGAAGGTCCCCAGAGAGGAGCTACTACTACTTTTAGATAAAATGGTAAAGGAAGTTAATACAAAACCTTCTCCTAAGAACCTGGTTCACTTCCTCTCACAAATACACATAGAATTCATGGGTGTAAGAAATATGTGTGACAAGGTTTAACTCACATGTGGATTAATATAGTATTATATATTCCACATATGGTATTATGTATGTGTGTGTGTGTGTGTGTGTGTGTGTGTGTGTGTGTGTGTGTGTGTGTATATATATATATATATATATATATATATATATATATACGTATGTATAGCATATGTAGTATACTATACTAGATAGATAGATATACACAATGGTTGTTCATTCATTAAGTCATGTCTGACTCTTCATGACCCCTCATAGCACACCAGATCCTTCTATTCTCTACTATCTCCCAAAGTCTTACCCAGTTCACATGCATATACATATACATACATATATACATGTGTGTATACATATGTATAGTATATAGTATGGTATTTTGAGTTGTAATATAAGTATACGTAATAAATGTGTTACATATGTAATAAAGCTTTGTATGTGATATAAATGTATAATATATTATGTATAGCATATGTGGCTATGGCATTTATTTCTTTGTATGCATTTTGACCTTCCTCGTCTCCTTAGCTTATAAACTCTTTTAGGATAGGAAGTGTGCTACTTTTACTTTTGTTTTTCCAGCACCAAGGACAGTACCTGACACATATATTGTCAATAAATGCTTGTTGATTTATTGACTATTCCTCTGGCAAGCATAATAGTAAACTTCTGTCCATCTCAATATGTCACTTTTGCCATAATGATATGTTTTATTTTAATTTTTGGAGGACAATGAAAGAAACAACAATTCTGTTCATTGACATCAGCCACACCTAGGGAGAATCCATAATGATATCTTCCTAGTGAGCATTCTAGTGAAAAGCGAAAAATTAATAGTAATCTAGCAGTTTTGCATATACTCTACATCTGACTATCTAAAATCATTCAAGGGTATATACAAAGCCCCAATTTTCTTTTTTATGAAAGAATATGAATGAATTGAGGGTGAAATAGGATCAGGGGTTGGCCTGATATTGGAAGTTCATTAGTTCAGGATGGCATCAGGCACTCATAAGTAATTGAAAAGTTAACAGACAGAGCTTCACTTAACCCTAAGCAGCAAGGATATGTAAAATCAACTTTTGGATCTATTTTTATGTCAAAATAATCTGGTCAACAGGGTAGGTGACTCAAGAGAATTTAAGACATCTGCTGAGTCAGAAAGGTCCTAAATCTATAAGGATGGGGTCTTTTCTGTGCCTTTAGCTAATCAGGAAGTTGTGTCTAGTCAGGTTAGGGTTAATCAGGTCACCTTTAAGGAAAAATAAATTCCTGTTGCAGATGGGGCTCCCTGGTAGATATTGGTTCTCATCATTGGAGTCTATCTTGAGCAAGGAGACAAAAAAGCTGCTTCCTAAATACTATGAGGCAGATCCACTTTGAGAGAGAAACTAGATATTTACCTTCAGGCACATAGCAAAGTAAACAAGTGTAGCCAAAGTGGCAGAAATTAATACCAAGGCAATACTTTCATTTTTCAATTTTGAGTTCTGAGAAGCCAAAAGAAATATTTTAGGTGTGTAAAGACTGATGTGAAGAGGGAAAGATGTAAGTCTGCTCTCCCTCTCCCTCTCCCTCTCCCTCCCTCCCTCCTTCCCTTCCTCTCTCTCTCTCTCTCTCTCTCTCTCTCTCTCTCTCTCTCTCTCTCTCTCTCTCTCTCTCTCTCTCTCTCTCTCTCTCTCTCTCTCTCTCCCTCTCTCTCTCTGTGTCTCTCTCTCCCCTTTACTGTTCATTGCATTTACCGCAGCATTGGTACCTTCTAGCAGGCATGAGCTGAGATAATTAGCATAACTTTGCTGTGCTTGCATAGAGTTGGTTAGAGCTAGAATAATAGATATAATGAGACTAATCACAGGGCTGTGTTTCAGTCTTGAGAGTTCTGCTGTCAGCGTAAACTACAGGAGAAAAGGCAGGGCTGTATTGCCTGCAAATGACATCAAAAGCCACAGGATTGGAATGGAATGCGCTTAATTAGTCTCTCTATCTTTCTTATGTTTTTAATATTCAGTGGGGGCGGGGGGACTGGGATATAGAAAGCAATTTCTTTAACTTCTTAAGTAAACACAAGACAAATAAAACAAATGAAGCAGCTGGAAGTCAGGGTCATAGTTACTGCTGTGGAATTCCAAATTAGAAACGTGGGCGGAGAGAAATCATAATGCAGGCAGCATTGGAAAAGAGAGATTATTAGGCTGAGACAAGCCATTATTTATCAGTTGAACCTTTCTTCTTTTCCTGGCTTTAAGTGTGCCTTCAAAAGAGAGAGACTTTCAAGTAGAAGGAAGACATCTATAAATAATTGAACAGTACAGCGTTAGAGTGGAAGACACCTCAGAGACCATCCCGAGCTTCCCAAATACAGGTCTGAGGCAAAATTTTCTCAATCTGTAAAGGTTTTTACTACTTTGGGACCTTACTGCTTAAATCCTATGACATTAAAATACTGACTTTTTTTTCTTCTCCTCCTTATCTTTCTGCCATACTCTCCTCCTTAGACTTTTTGCTTTTCCCAGGTTGCTAGCCTCAGAGCTGCGGAGTTACTGAGAGGTCGTTGGAGAGGGTTCCGCAATTTACAGGAGAAAAATTAGATATTTTCTAAAGTGAAATATAGTTTAGTTTGGGAAACAATGATCTAGTGCAATAGCCCATACTTCGGTTTCAAAAACAAGTCCTGTGAGGTTCAAAAGCTTCCCTAATATCTAATAGCCGGTTAACACCTAGCTAGGGCTGGAACATACTTTTCCAAACTCCCAGCTTAATGCTTTATCTAGTACAGTAATCTAAATAATTATTTACCTTTAAAGGCACTAGACTAATAGTGATACAAATTGTTTTTTATCTTTATCTCCCTCTCTGCTGGAGACTATGACAGTACTATAGCTTTTAAAATATTCCATACCATAGGTTCTTTCTATGGGTAGGTAGATGGAACAGTGGACGGTGTGCCAGGTCTGAGTCAGGAAGACTCAGTTCAAATCTAATCTCAGACACTGGCTGTGTGACCCCGTGCAAGTCACTTAACCTTGTGTGCCAGTTTTCTCATCTATAAAATGAGCTGGAAAAGAAACTGGCAAGCCTCTCCAGGATCTCTGTCAAGAAAACCACATATGGGGTCAAGAAGAGTCAGACGTGATTGAAATGACTAAACAATGACAGTGTGGTATAGTATGATGAACTTGGAGTCAGAGGTCCTATGATCAAATTTACTCCCTCACTATCTGTATGACCTTGAAAAAGTCACTTAGCTTTTAAGAACCTCATTTTCTTCCTCTGTAAAAGCAGAGGATTAAATTAATGCCCTCTAAGGTCCTTTCCAAGCTCATGAACAATGTTCTGTTGGTAAGCCTCCAATATAGAACTGGTAGCTTAATTCACCCTAAACAATCTTCATTTTTATCTCACATAGCAGAGATTATTTCTGCACTGTTTCTCTTTCTCTTGATGGCAAGCATTAGTGTTTGGAACATCAGCTATTTTTCCCCCTCTCCTTCCATACCTGATCCAGCCACACGGTCTCTATGCCAGTTATGGTTGCCCCAACTAGCCTCACCGGCCGACATAATATTTGATCAATATCACAAAAATGATCAATATCATTTTTGAGTAAAAAGCTCCTTTTTTATCTCTGTCCCACACCTCATTCTTTCTTTACATTAGTTTAAAGACAATATATCAAAAGAGAAGGATAAATTCTAAATTAACTTCCATTTACATTTCAATCAAGTAAGGTGATTTTAAAAAATCACTTCACAGTGTTTTTACTACAATCTAAATTAAGCCATATTTCACACATATTCATTTCGCATACATTTCACATCAGGAGACTGAGCTTAATCAATACTTCTGATGGAGATATTAAACATAGCTCCCCCACACTGACACAACCTCTGTAAATGAAATACAATAAAAATTAATGAGTGAGCTAATTGCTTTCTCTGGATACAGTGACCAGAATAATCTTAAGGTATTCATAAGTCATAAAACTGCCTAATAATTTTAGTCCTGGGCAAAGAATACTATCTCTCTATAAACATGATATAGAACTTTATTGTATGAACCTGAGTTCTTGAAAACAGAAGATGTTCTATGATATTTTTATATTCTTGTATGGTAATTTTCCATTATTTGGGATTCTAACTTCATAGTAGTATGATCAACCTCAATGCAAGCCAAAAGGTGAAGATGTGAGGTCATATATATGCCCATGGCTGTGAAAATGAAATCTGAATCAGTAAAACATCTATGCAACTGCCATGTAAAAACCCTCTTCTACACCAGTTAAAGAAACTGCTACTGTTTTGTTTTGTTTTGTTTTTATAAGCAGACAAGCTAGAGTAGTTGTAGTTGTAAGTGTTATTGTCTGGGGAAATTTTTTCTTTGTATCAAAGAGTGTATGAATTTTAACTTTAATCTATGAGGAGAAAAATTGAAAGGAAAATATAGAGAAGAGAGAAAGAAGGCAAAAGAAAATTTCCTTCTCAGGAGATTCGCCAACTAATATTTTATGAAGACAATGATAAGGAGGACTTTGGGAGAGGTGAGTCTGGAAAAGGAGTCTTAAAAGTGTTCACTTGAGAGAGGATAAAGAGACTATTTTCCTGTCATTTCTGTAAAAGATAGAAAGAAATTAATTGCAGGGATCTTCTTTCTATTTGAAAACTCTGTAACCTTTACCTTGTGAAAAGGTTACATTCATACTATTCATTCTTGTGAAAAGAATGAATAGAATTCTTGAAAATATACTTTATTTGCCATCCTGGAAGAACTCAATTATGTGGGACTAGTTTTCAGAAGTGAAGATAAGTCTCTTGTGGTTATGATATATGTTTCAGGTGACTCAGTCTGAGATTTTTCCATTGCTAAAATATTATAATTTATTATCTATGTATCTTTTTATTATTATTTCATTGATAATAAATTATATATTCAGTAACACTGATATTTATTTAATCCCAGAAGACTGAGGGATTTAACGTGGAGGCATAAGTAATTACTGTGGTGACAGAAGGTTTCTCTAGTTTGTTAAGTAAATATTTGATAAACTGATATGGGACCTCTGAGTTTAGTTGATTCATTGAAAGATAAACTGAAATTGTTTTAATGAATGAGGAAATATGACCCTTTGATTAGAACTCAGGAGGATTAAACTAAATATGAGAATATGTCAAGTAATAGCTTGTAGGGGATGACCTAAAATGACATCACTGGTCCATGTTACCATGTTACTAACCTTATTACATCTATAGTGTCGATATCCTTAAAAGTCTACAAGACAGAGACTTACTGTGGAAGTCAGTGAAAATAAACATCATTGCAACCAAAAGTGAGCAATAACATTTAAACAAGCAAGTGTTTTGAATTCTGCTAAAAAAAAAAAGTGGAAAGACATAAAAATTAGCGTTGATGATCATGTCACTGATGTCAAGATAATATCTTAGGAGTAGGCTGCTTTGCTCTTTATGTGGTGGCAAAAATTTGGAAATTGTGGGGGTGCCCAACAATTGGGGAATGGCTGAACAAGTAGTGATATATGAATGTAATGGAATACTATTTTCTTAAATGAAATGATGAGCAAGTAGATTTCAGAAAAAAAAAAAAAACCTGGAAAGACTTACATGAACAGATGCTGAGTAAAATGAGCAGAACCAGGAAAACACCGTATACAGTAACAACAGCATTCTGTGATGATCAGTTTTGATAGACTTGGCTCTTCTCAGCAATACAATGATTTTAGACAATCCCAAAAGAGTCATGATGAAAAATGCCATTCACATCCAGAGAAAGAACTATGAAATCTGAATGCAGAAAGAAGCATGCAATTTTCACTTTTTTGTTGGTTTTTCCTCCTCATGTCTTTTTCCCCCTTTTGTTCTGATTCTTCTTTCACAACAGGACTAATGTGGAAAGATATTTAATATAATTGTACATATGTAATCTATAGTAGATTGCTTGTTGTCTTGGGGAGAGAGAAAAATTTGGAAATCATAATCTTATAAAAGTGAATATTGAATCATTATGTGTAATTAGAAAAAAATAAAATAGTATTAAGTGGGGAGAAAAACTGAACAACAGCATCTGAAGTGTAGGCTGCTTTAGCACTGGATTCAAAAATTAATTTGGCAGAAAGATAGTTATGCTAAACTACTCATCGTGCAGATGTACATATTGTATTTTGCAGTCTTTGAGTACTTCTGCAAGTCCCTGTCTTCTAGCTGTAGAACTGGCAATTAGGGTAAGTTCACCCTAGCAGTTACTGTCTAAAGTACAGATGTAGGATACAGGACTTAGCCAGCAATAATTGAGAATTCAGTTCTTTGGTCCAGGTTCTTACCTTTAACAAATAGAATGTTCCAACTGAGAACTGAGTCTTGGGAGGAAAATGAACTATACAAAATACTTTTCAGAGGTGTTTACCAAAATACCAGATACCCTGACAGGGATAATCAGCAGTTCCACAGTTATTAATGTACATTCAATTCTGGCCTTCTAATTCCAATAAGTCAGGTAGTCTTTCTCATCTCCCAACGGATAGATCCAAAAAGTGGGCATTGTCTAGTCCTAAGTACATTACACTGATATCTATCATGTACTCCTTCCCCAGGAAATTTGTCCCTGAGAAATTTCCTTATTTTGCAAGACTGAATCTGCCTGGTACTCATATTTCATCAGCATTTCCTGCCCTCTTATCGGGCCCTCTGATTAGAGGGCATGGCCATAGGCTTGAAGGCATCTATTTTAAGGAAGGGGTTCAATGCAGTTTTCTCCCCATTTCCCACTGTTTTTTCATTTCTTTGGACTTGTTCATCATGACCTTTTCTATTTTCAGTTTCTTTTTGTGTGTTTTCTTCCCCCGTTAGATAATGAGCTCCTTGAGGGAAACAATTATCTTTGATTTTACATGTATTTGTATTTACAGCAGTTGATATGGTGTCTGGCACAAAATAGGTGCAAAATAAATGTTTCTTTACTGATCCAACCTGATAGAGATTACTCAGTACTATCTGACTTTAAGGGCTTCAGGGATTCTGGGAAATTTTTCCCTTAATCAAAGAAAAAAAAATAATCATTGACCTGTTTTGTTTTCATTTCACCTTCATTCCCAAAAAAACCTTCCTCCCAATACATACAGACACAGAGGCAGAGAGAGAGAGAGAGAGAGAGAGAGAGCCATCCCATGTAACAAAGGATAAAAAAGGAAAGAGAAACAATCCATTAATTCTACCTAATACATTAGTTGAATCTGTATATGCAATGTTCTGTATCCATAGGCATGCATCTATGAAAACAAAGGATAGAAACCTATTTTGTCATCTCTTCTTTGGGTTCAGACTTGGTCACTATTACACAATATTGTTTTATTTTTACTTTTGTACTTTTCTTTTACATTGTTGTAATCATGGCACATACGACTCCATTTGTTAGCTATTCCCTAATCCTTGGGGGATTCTTTTGTTTTCCATCATTTAATACCGCAAAATATATTATTATTAATATTTTGGTGCATATGGAGTTTTTCCGTCCTTGAGCACCTTGGATATATGCCTTGTAGTGAGATATCTGAGTGAAAGGGTAGGAACTTTTTTGGGCCCTTACTTAGCATAATTCCAATTCTGAAATTTACTGAACCAATTTACAATCTCAGAATCCACAAATTGGCAATAGTATATTGATGTATCTGTCTTTCCATAGCACCTTCAATAGTGGTTGTTCCTGTATTTTGAAGTGAAACCTCAATGTTGTTTTGATTTCCATTTCTCTTATATAATTTGCAATTATATTTGTGTGGTTGTCAATAGTTTATTATTGTTTTAAGAAATGTTTATTCATACACTTCAACTATTTATTCAAACAAGAAATGACTCTTGGCCTTAACCCTAATAGTTTCCTATATTTTAGATAGCAAGTCCTTATCAAAGATGTATGATGTATGTAAAGATTTTGCCCTTTTAGCTTCTTTGGGATAGTTTTGGTTGCAACTAATATGGAATCAGTTAAACCACAGATTTCCTGGCTCTAGGAGGATAAGAGCACCATTTAGAGAACATGCCAATATCTTCTAAATTCTGGTTCATGACTTTTAAAGGAAATAGTCAGTCCAAGATGAAGTATATAGAAAAATAATTTAGCAGATCCCTCCCAGTCTCATCAGACTAGGTTGACTATAATCTTACTCTGAATCATGTCTAGCTCATACCCCAAACATTTGCTTTTTAGTGCTCCAAAATATGTAGGAAACTCAGTCACTGGGTGAGAGATGGGAGGAGAGGCAGACAGAAGAAAAATACTGACTGAGTGCATCCAGTATCTGAGCAAAGGGAGATGATTCCACTGCAGGCTTCCAGGGAAGAAACATGATGCAGTTAAAAGAACACAATTTAGAATCAGACGACTTGTGTTTGAATCCAATTTCTGGTATTTATATAGCAGTGATCTTGGGAAAGTCACTTACTAAGTTACTCTGGGACTTCATTTCCTCATTTAGAAAATGAAGAGCCTAGATTAGATGATTTCTGATTCTATCTGTAACTGTGTAAACCTATGACTTTAGAATGTTGCTTATCTGAGTGCCCAATTAATGACTCAATGGATTGGCAAGGAGAATTGTTGTTGTAATAAACTAAATTTAAATTTAAATACACTAAAAATAAACTAAATTACAAGAATTTTGTTGCAATAGAGTATCCATTGGAACAAAACTCTGATCCAGCTCAAATAGTCATTCACCTGTTCTTTCTCAATAATCTGGAAGCTCCAAAAGACTCTGGTTTCTGAATCAAGACTCAGGCGTCCTTGACTAATTTTAAAACATAGAAGTCTGGGCCTCTACTTCTAAGGAGTGTAAGAGTAAGGTTTTAGGGTTCTGTAACATGTCATGGTTTTCCATCATTTTATAAACTTGGTCTTTCATAAATTTTTGGATGAGGAATAATATGAGATTGGGTGGTAACTTCTAAAGAAAAGCCTTTTATCATAGCCTTAAGGCTTCAGGAGGTCCATGAACTTAGATAGAAAGATATATATGTGTGTGTGTGTGTGTGTGTGTGTGTGTGTGTGTGTGTGTGTGTGAGTGTGTGTGTGTACACATACATATATACATATATATACACACATACAAAATTTGAACAAAAAGCATCTCCAATAATATGATGGACCTAGGGAGTGCATGGATAGACCCATGAAATGTGGTAGTGATATTAAATATATAGACATATGTGGGATTTAAAGGATGTTATCATCTGCCTATATTTTGCAGCACTGAGCACATCCTCCACATAATTATTCAAGACCCAAAAGCTTTTGAAAATAAATCATTAGTGTTCATCACAAGATAAGATCTTTAGGGAACCAAAACCTTAGACCTTATGTTAGTGTAACTAGATGAACCCTTTGAACTGTGTCCTAAACCCCAACATATGCCAACATATCTGAAAGTTAAATCAGCTGTTGATTAAGTGGACACGTTATTTTTTTTTTTTTTTGGTAAGGAAGGATTTTCACTATAACATAGTCAGAAGCCCCCAGGTGTCCTCTTTCTTGCTCCTCAAGCTTTGATGCTGGCACTGATTTCTACCAATAATGCACTGAGTTCATTCTGTCACTGGATCTGCAATTCAACATTTCATACTCTTGGCCACAGATGCTAGCACAATCTAACCAGCACAAGCATCACTAACCTGAACATTCTAACACCTTCTTCATCAGGGATATTTTTGGCCATAACTTTTTCCCAGCTGATTTAAGTCAGAAACTCTTTCTCATAATCTATTCTAGTCCCACAATGAACTAGAGTCTGTAGGAATATTGTTAGAGAAGCAACCAGCTTGGTATGGAATTTTGCAGAGAGAATTTCCATAGAGTGCTATGGAGCAATATAGTTACACCCAAGACACAGTGAGTAGTAACACTAGGGAAACTGTTCAAGAGATCTACCATGTTGCTAGTGCACTGACTTCAGTCAAGAAAATTTAGATTTAAACACTATTTCAGACACTTATTAGTTGTGACCTGGGGCAAATCACTTAAACTCTCTGGGCCTCAATTTCTTCATCTGTAAATGTAGATAATAATGTGTGTGTCATTTACATCATAGTATTGTGTGAAGATCAATTGGGATAAAATATGTGAAGAACTTTGCTTGTCTTAAAGTGTTATACAAATGTCCAGTTACTATTACACATGCTCTAGGGATATAAATGCTATAAATGCAAGTCAAATTTCCTCATTAAGGAAAAGTTGAAAGACTTCCAGGTACAATTGTTTATGTCCCAACTTTTTATCAAAGAAAAATATCCTTACATAGGAAAGATGAGATAACCCAGGAGGGACATAAGAATTCTAGCTCAGGCTTAATTTAGGCTATTATGTCTTCTCATTCTATTATATCTTTTACTTTTATTTTGTCCTCTGAAGCCAGCCTATTCCCTCTTCAAATTAACCTTCAGCTCGTATCCACATACGTTTCATAGGATTCCAGAGTTGGAAGATAGTACAAAACCTGTCTCATCCCACCTCTACCTGAATAAAATCCCTCTCTCACATACCTACCAAATAGTCCTCTGTTTTCCACTGAAGAAATTAAGTGGAGGGAGGTTCCATTATCATCAGAGGAGATTGATCCTAGCTCTAAATCTTTCTAAATGTTAAGTTTTTCCTTAGATAAAACCACTTCAGTCAGGATTAGATTATAACTCTCTCACGGGACCAATCCTTGTTTCAGATGAGGGATTGTTGAAGGTATAAACAGCCTCTTTATTCAGCTTACAATCCATCAAATCTTCCAGATCTTTTTAAAAGATGAACTGTCAAACTATGCTTTATGAAGTTGATTTCTAAACCCAAATGCAAGATTTTAAGTTTATCAACATTAAATTCAGTCCAATATTCTAGTAAATAGAGAGTATTTTGGATCTTAGATCTGTCTTCTGACATACTAACTCTCTCTCCATCGAAGTATCATCTTCAAATTTGATAAGCATACTTTTTATGCCTTTAGATACAGGTCATATAGGAGATTCTATAGCATAGGTTCAACACCAATCCCATTTCTGTAAGTTTCATCATTTTGTTAGAAAATAATTTTTCATTACAGTAATATATTTAATTATGTCCATTCATTTCCAATGGATGGATATGCATTTTGTTTCTAGTTCATTACTACCACAAACACTACTGAATATTTCAGAATATATTATTTCTGTCTTTGACTTTTTCAGCCACTAGGTCAGGAGATTTATATAGATAAATTAGTCACTTTTCTTACATAATTGCAGATTCCTTTCCAGTATAGTGTGGTCAATTTGCTGTCCCACTCTAGGTGCTTAAGTGTATTCTTTTTTCTACAGTCCCTTCATCATTGACTAATCTCATAATTTGTTTTCTTGTCCAATTTACATAGTGTGAGATTAAATTTCAAGTGTTTTAATTTGAATTTTTGCACTGTTAGTGATTTGGAAGGATTTTTTATATGGCCATTCGAGTTTGTGATTAATTTTGAGTGTTATTCATAACCTTTAACTTCTTGTCTGTTGAGGAACGGCTCCTGGTGTCTTACTTATTTGTATACGATATCAGACTTTTATCAGTGATAATTGATAGAAATTATTTTCCCACTCTAAATTTTCTTTTCTTATTCTATCTTCATTGACTTTATTCATGTAAAAGCTTTTATTTGATGCAGGAATTTTGTCATTTGTGACTGCCTCTATACCTTGCTTAATTGAAAGTTATACCCCCAACCATTGTTTTCAAGGTACTTGACCTTATTCAATTCTATTATTAGCATTGATATTGCTATTATACATTTAAATTCAAGTTGAGCATCCATTTTGTGGTTATTGTGAAATATGGAATATGACATTGGTCTGAATCTGATATCTGCCAAACTACATTCCAATTTTTGCAAGAATTTTTCTCAAGAAAAGAATCTCCCTAAGTAATTTATAGTCTTAGTCATCAACACTGTACTGTTGTTTTACATTGCTTCTTTTAATGGATTAGCAAAACTTCCATTAATTTACTGGGTTTTTTTTTCAAACCAGTCCAATTGTTTGATAAATATTTCTTTATAATATACTTTCAAGTTGGGTAATGTTGTGTATCTTTCCTTTGTTCATTTTTCCTCATCATTTCCCTTTTCTTCTTCTGAAGGAATTTTGTTTTATTTTTCTAATTTTATAATGTATTTCCTAGATATACTTTATGTGGTTGGCATAATAATAAATCTTCAAATTAATTAAACAACATTACAATTTTTGTTAAATTAGCATGACCTAACCAAATCCTTCCTTCTTTTTTCTTCTTTTATTTCTGTAAGATCTATTTTTCAATTGCATTTATGGAAATTTTTTAAAGCATCCAGATTATCTAGCAGGTATGTTTACAAATATGGTTCTTTGGCATTTAATATCTTTGTTAGAAAGGTAGCAAAAAGGTACCCAGGTCGTATAATGAATAGAGTGTTGAATTTTGAGTCAGAAAGATCGGAACTTGAATACTGCCTCAGACACTTTAGAGTTGTGTGATCCTGGACAAATCACTTATTTCTTTAGCACCTCCCTTATCTATTGTTGTTCAGTAATTTTCAATCCTGTTTGAGTCTTTCTGACCTCAGTAGGAGTTTTCATGGCAAAAATAACAGAATGGTTTGCCATTTTTTTCTCCAGCTCATTTTACAGATGAGGAAACTGAGGCAAACCGAGGGAAATGACTTGATCAGGGTCATAGAGCTAGTAAGTATCTGCAGACAGATTTGAACTCACAAAGATTAACCTTCTGGACTCTAAGTTCCATATCCACTACCACCTAGCTGCCCTATTCCTCATCTATAAAATCAGTGTCGTGAGGATCAAATAAAATTGTGTATATATGCACATATATACACATATATGTATAAATGTGTGCATGCACACATATACACATACATGCATATATAATATATACACATATATGTATGCATATATATAAAACTTTGTAAATCTTAAAATATATAAATTATGGCTATATCATTATCACTATAATAATTTCTTTATGGTATTTGTTAGTAAAGCATAAAAATAATGATTTTAGGGGCTTGTTTTATATCTTATTGTCTTGCTAAAGATATTAAACATCTCTTTTTCATCTGTTTATGTGTCAACAAAACCCATTTAATACATAGGAGTATATAAGAAGTACTTAATAAATATTTGCTGATTGATTGAGATTCACTTCTTTCTTGATTTTCTAAGTTAGTCACCCTGTTTTAAATAAGTTTTCTCCTCCTTTGCTGGTTTGTACAATTAATTTTCTTTTCTTGTCTCATTTCAATAGTTCGCATTTCTACAACTATTTCAGATGACCTTGGGGCAAAAGGATGGACTTAAGCCCATTTGTGTTAGGAAAGCTCCTGGTGCTTCTCCATTGCAAAACATTCTCTAGACTTTCAATGTCCAGCACAGATCATATTAAAGAAAAACTGTACGCCTCTGCTTTTTAGAATTTTTAATGAACGCGATTTTTCATCAAGGGCATTTTTTGTGTCTGCTCCTCATGTAAATATATACATAGGTCGTTGTTTTTATTGTTTATATGACTATGCTAACTGCTTTCCTCATATTACATCTTCATCATCAGATCCTTGTATAAATCCAATTTGGTCGTAATACGTTACTTTCTGGATATATCGCTGCACTCTCCTTACTATATTTTTATTTAATTTTTTCCATCGATATTCATTAATAAGATTTCTCTGTTCTCTTTATCTATTTTACTTTTTTTCCCTTTTTTAGTATTGAGATTGTATTTAACTCAGAAAGAGAATTTGACAGAGTGCCTTCTGTCACTATATTTGAGGTTAATTTTTATAACAATGGATATCATTGCTCTTTAAATGTTTGATAGAATTCTCTTATAAATCCATCTGGAGCATTTTTTTTCTTTTTCAATTACTCTGTATCTTAATTTTTTCTAAGATTAAGTTTGATAAGCTCTTTATTTCTTATTCTATTAGGCTAGGCACTATCCCTGTCTTACAGTAATAATCAACTTCCTTTCAATTCTCCATTTTGCTGTCATTTAACCATATGCATTTATTTGTGATATTTCTAAACATCCCTCTTTTGTAAACTTTCTTCGTTCATTTTTTTTTATTTTGGTTATTTTATTTTCTTCTTTTCTGGATAATAATAGGTAACAGGTTTTTTGCTTTTGTTCTCTTTTAATAAGACAAATTTTTAGCAGTTCTGTTGTCATTGTGTTTTCAAGTTTCTCTATTTCTCTTGTAATTTTTAAGATTTTTTGTATTTACTTTCGAGTTGTTAAGTTGTTTATCTTCCAATCTATTGTGTTTTGTAGTTAGTTCATTTATACTCTATTTTCTATTTTGCTAATATGTTTCCATTGAAAATTATATTTTGAGAACTTTTAGATGAATGTCATACTTTCAACATATTCTCTATTTCTGTTTTCATAATTATGTGGTTTTCCTTGATTTCTATCAGCCTATTCATTATTCGGTGTCGTTATTCCCTTTGAGTTTTGTTTTATGTTCAGTTCATATTTATTTTATTTGTCATTATTTTATTGCATTATCATCTTTTGAGGCAGAGTGTGTTACTTCTGCTTTTAATAAAATATGTCCTAAAATCATAGGACAGTTTTAATAAAGTATTAAGAAAGTGTTAAGTTTTAATAGCTTAAAACTGCACTTGAGAGTTTGGGAGCACAACATATTTGTCCATGGTTCCCTTAGGACTTATTGCACAATTTATTTTTGTAAAAGTACCATGAGATGCTGAGAAATTGTGATTTTTTAAAATATTACTGCTTAGAGATAATAATATTTACTTTTTTTTACAACAATCTGTTCAGAGTTATGTTTCTTTTCTTGTCTTTGTGTTGGATTCATCTAGCTCTAAGAATATTAAAATCTTCCAATATTATTAGATCATTACCAATGTCTTTTTATACATCACCTACCTTTTCTTTATGAATACATATGCTGTGACATTTCATACATATATATTTAATAATTTGTTTTAAACCTATTAACTTTTAGCATTATAAACTTCCCCAATGCATTTTTCATTACATTATCAATTTTATAGTTGTTTCATATGAGATGATGATGGTGATATCCTGCATTTAAACGACACTTTGTGATTTGCTTAAAATTTTTTAGTTGTCAGTACTGATAAGATCACTACCTGTACTCCAAGTAATAGATTTCTTGCCCATATTTTCATAATTCTTAGCAACAATTTACAGCTTGATTCTGGCAATATCACATGTTCCCACATAAATCACCAAACGTAGTTATCCAGTTTGACAAATCTCGGGATTTCTTTGTCACATCTTGGATATAGCTCTGTGAAGATATCAGATGTTTCCATTATTAATTCCATGGTTGACAAATGGTTGCCTCATCATCTCTTAGCAGGAGGCCACCAGTGCTACTACTAATCCTTTTTTTCTCTTGTCCCTAATGGTATGAAATAAGACTGGAAAAATAGGTTGAAAGTATTTGAATGACAGGATAAAGAACTCATAATTTGTTTTGATTGGTACTGGGGAGCCACTGATGGGTTATGAGTGAAGGAATGATTAAGAAGAGTTTGTCATAGCAGTGAGTCAAGGAAAGTACAATAACCACTAATATTATAGAAAAGTGTGAAGATTTCATTTACAGAAAATGTAGAAGGTGCAGATAATTTTATAATAACTTGCATAGAGTAAATTATATTTATACTTTAGCTATGACCAAATACCAATTGGCAATACTCAAAGAACAGATTGGTCTGATTTCTGAAAGAGAATGTAAAGGAGATCAAGGAACTTGACTTATCTTTCTAAATTATCAAAAAAAAAATGAAATATTTCTTTAAGGAAAAAAAAAATTTGGCTTTAGCACATGTTGCTTACTGATTTTTATCATCAGCATCTCATGCTGATGGGTGGACTTCTGCACTTGGACCAGCAAGCAAGAAAGCATGGAACTTTGTTACCGGACCTATTCAAACAGACAATGGGTTAACCACTTGTCAAAATTCTATAGAGGAAATTAATGTGCCAGGAAGGCAGTTGGAGTCAGCAATATAATTAGGGCAGGGCAACTGTGGCTTTGTCCTAGTGGGCCAAAATTAGAGAGTAACAAGAACATTTTAATTCCTTTAGCAGAAGAAATAATGACATATAGCCTCTCATTTACCTGGAATATTAGTCAATATAGTAAACTCTGGATTGCAAACCTCCTCTTCTCCTAGCAACAATATCCCAGTTGAGATACATACACACACACACACACACACACACACACACACACACCCCAACAACATAAACTTTGGCACTCATATTGGCCTCTCTGGCAATAGCCTTGCCATGGCATCCCAAAGTAACATCTTATGGGGATTGGTGTCCCTATTTCAGGATGGCTTTCTGCCACTTGCCCCATGCCTTTCTCTTGCTCTGTGCCCATTCTCTTGCACTAGGTTAAAAAATTGCTAGTTCAACTAGCAATTTAGTTCAACTATATTTAAAATGATTTAAAAATGATTCAACTACATGATCTCCCTTGCTTCCTTTAAGTTCCAACTGAAATATTACCTTCCACAGAGAGCCTTTTCCAATGCCTCTTAACTACAGTGCCTTTCCGCTTTTAATCATCTGTTATTGATCCTACATAAAGCTAGGTTTGCATATATTCAT
Organism: Notamacropus eugenii; assembly: GCF_028372415.1. Taxonomy (NCBI): domain Eukaryota; kingdom Metazoa; phylum Chordata; class Mammalia; order Diprotodontia; family Macropodidae; genus Notamacropus; species Notamacropus eugenii. The sequence goes on along the minus strand of NC_092876.1, from coordinate 445,663,264 downwards.
TTACGTGTCTCCACCAGCAGACTATGAGCTCATTGAGGACAGGTGCTGTCTTTTGCCTCTCTGTTTAGTACAGCGCTTGGCACATAGTAGGTACTTAAAAATCATTGATTGATTGACGGACAGACATGTATTCTAGGGTTACTTCCAAATCTAAGATTTTATGAGTGTCTGAATAAATTCAATTATCCATAAAAATTCAGCCACCTAGACTCTCCTTCAATACCAATGCGTATCAGAAAACTGAGGTACCCCACTATAATAAAATGATGCATTTTATCAGGTTACATGAAAAATTTACATGAGATCAAAATCACGATATTTACTGTAATCTTCATTGATTGAAGTAACTTTAAAACATGATCTCATGGAGGAAAATGGGAGGATAATTTTGAAGAATGAGAATAGTTGGTAGGTTTGCAGTGCAGGAGCTAGGGGATAATAACTACTCCTTCTCCTTACATTATAAATGTGGTTTATTTGCAATTTTTTAACTTTAAAATTGAAGTCGCTAATCTTATGATTTCTGGGCTGCCTTAACTTTGTTAATAATTGATTTCTTTTACTTGGCACATCTTTAACAAATACCATAGCAATTGAAAGCATGCAATCTATGTATCTAAGTGAATGCATTATTGAACATTCTCCCAGCAGCTTTTCCTGTTATTTAACCCTTTCATCACATATTGAGATCTGAAAAAAAGAGCTATATTTCTTATTCTGACTTAGCCCAAAGCTGACAGTATACTCAGCTTCATGTAAAATGTGAAGAAAATGTGACCATTGGGAGATTTTCATCAAGTAAAGATAATGAGACTGATTCCTCTGTAGCAAGAGGAGTTTGTGCCCCAAAGGGAGTAGACTCAGAATCACACTGTATGTTCTAAAGGTGATTTTGCAGAAGAATGAACACATATACCAAAGACCACCTGCCATACTCTTGTGAAATACATAACTTGAAGGAGAAACTTGGATTTATGCCCAGTTCTTGGCACTGACAAAAGGTTCCACATCGAGTCTTATTATCATTTATGAGTGGAAATGACATTAAAGCGGAGAAATTAACATGTTTTTTTTTCCCTCTGCACCATGAGGACAATACAACTTTTCCATTTGACTTTCAGCTGAAACATTCTGTTATGTGTTGTCTCCAGCACTAGAGTATGAGATCCTTCAGAGCAGAGACTTTTTTTCTATTTGTATCCCCAGCACTTAACACGGTATTTTATTTTTTTTTTACTTAATAGTATTTTTTTCAAATTAAAAGTAAAGATAGTCTTCAACATTCATTTTTTGTAAGATTTTGAGTTCCAAATTTTTCTCTCTCCCTCCCTTCACCATTCCCCAAGACAGCAAGCAATCTAATATAGGTGATACATGTACGATCATATTAACCATGTTTCCACATTAGTCATGTTGTGAAAAAGATTCAGGACAAAAAGGAAAAACCATGAGAAAGAAAAACAACCAAAAGGTGAAAACAATATGCTTTCATCTGCATTCAGAGTCCATAGTTCTTTCTTTGATGTGGATAGTATTTTCCATCATGAGTCTTTTGGAATTGTCTTAGATGACCGTATAGCTGAGAAGACCTATGTCTATCATAGTTAGTCATCATACAGTGTTGCTGTTACTATGTACAATGTTTTCCTGGTTCTGCTCACTTCACTCAGCATCAGTTCATGTAAGTCCGGTTTTTTCTGAAATTTGCCTGCTCATCATTTGTTATAGCATAACAGTATTCCATTATATTCATATGCCACCACTACTTCAGCCATTCCCCAATTGATGGGCATCCCCTCAATTTCCAGTTTTTACCACCACTAAAAGAGCTGCTATAAATATTTTAGTACATGTGGGTCCTCTTCCCTTTCCTATGATTTTTTTGGGATACAGGTCGAGTAGTGCCATTGCTTGATCAAAGGGTATGAACAATTTTGTAGCCCTTTGGCCGTGGTTCCAAATTGCTCTCTAGAATGGTTGGATCGGTTCACAACTCTGCCAACGATGCATTTGTCAACAAAGTACTTTGGCACAATTGTTATTTAGTCATTTTTCAGTCATGTCTAATTCCTTGTGACCCCATGTGGGATTTTCTTGGAAAAGATCGTGGAATGGTTTGTCATTTCCTTCTCTAGCCTATTTTACAGATGAGAAAACTAAGGCAAATAGAGTTAGGTGACTTACTTAGTGTCACGCAGATAGTAAATGTCTGAAGATTCGAGCTCAGGTCTTTCTAACTCCAGGCCCAGTGCTCTATCTACTATACTCCCCAATTTTGTACAAAGTAAGTGCTTAATAAATACTTCATTCATCTTTCATGCTATTTGGGAAACAGTTGACATGGACTAGATTCCACTCAAAAAACATTTATAAGACACTTCCTTCCAGGAACTGTACTAAATGCTGGGGATTTTTCAGTCATTTCAATTGTGTTCAACTGCTCATGACCCCATTTGGGGTGTTCTCGGTATAGTTTGCCATTTCCTTCTGTAGCTCATTTCACAGATGAGGAAACTGAGACAAATGGTTAAGTGACTTACCTAGCATCACACAGCTAGTCAGTGTCTGAGGTCAAATTTGAATGCAGAAAAATGAGTCTTTCTGACTCCAGGGTTGGTGCTATATTCACTCTGCCACCTAGGTGACTCCAAGTACTGGAAATATAAGTAAGACAAAGAAAGACAGTCTGTGCTTTCAGAGAATTTGGTTGGTTGTCTGTTTTCCCTCATTCTTGAAGAGGGCCAAAATGTTATTACCATGTTAAAGTCGAGTTATGGTTTGTGCAACTGTGACTAACCAGACCGACATGAGCACAGAAAGCCCTACCATGTCAGGCACAAATATGAATGAAATATATAAAATATATTCACAAATATATGAACTTTGGGGTGGAGATGTATCTATATTTGTGCATCTCACATTTTTTTTGAGATGCTGAAATTCTGCTTTACTCATAGAGCACCATTCTACTCACAGAGCACAGTTCTTTAATTGATGCAGGATGCTGGGTGGTTCTTTGCCAGTATCTCCCATGTTATATTATCAATAACAAATTTCTTTAGAAAGACCTTAAAAGTGTCCTTCTATCACTTTTTCTGACTACTCTGTGGGCATCTTCCTTGTTGTCAGTTCTCCACAAAATAATCTTTTAAGCACATGTGTATTTGGCATTTGAACAATGTAGCCAACCCATCCAAGTTGTGCTCTCTATAGTAAAGTTTGAATGCTTGGTAGTTTAGATCAAGAAAGGACCTCAGTATCCAGTACCTTACCCTGCCTGATGATCTTCAGAATCTTCCTAAGATAATCCATATGGAAGCAATTCATTTTCCTAGCAGGTGCTGGTATACTGCCCAGGTTTCACAGGCTGGCAACAATGAGGTCAGCACAATGGCTTTGTAGACCTTATTTGATAGGCAGTCTAATACTGCTTCTCCCACATGTTTTGTTAAAGAATTTACAATATAAAGAAGGAAAACAATGCACAAAAAGAATCTGAAAAGCAAGGGATGGGAACACCTAGCTCAGGGGGATGATGTTCTGTGGAGTTCAAACCAAGCAGAGCTGTTATTGAAAAGTGGACAGTTACCTGGAAAGTTCGGAAAGTTCAGAGCCTTTTATAAAAGAAGGCTTTGGAAGTATTTTAGTATTCCATCATCCACCCCACCAGTCAGAGTGGGGAAGTCACTGGAGAATTGGTTATCAATCAGCATAATGGTGAAATTTCAGGTATTTAGTTTGTTCTGGTTGAAGCATGTTATTTCCTGGAGTCTAAATGAAGCAGAACTGTTGATGGAAAGTGGAGAGCTACCTAGAAGATTATTGGTTATATATGAGTTGACTTGAGGAGTAAAATGTAAATACACTACATGAAAAAGGTAAAAATTCAAATTTTAATCCCCTCCCTCAAGCAGTGACTTGATTTGGTCCAAATAATTTTGGTGAGCAGCACCCTACCTAAAGTGAGGAGACTAGGACTTTGCCCCTAAGTGCTAACTAACATCTGAGTGGGAGAGACATGTTCTTCCTTTCCATGTATCCCTGTATCTTCCTAGAAACTGTATCCTTGGCCTTCCACTGGGCTTCACTATTCAGTGAGGTCTCACCTGTTCCTGGGCCACCACTCTCAGGGTCTTTGCACCACTGTGCCATCTTAGATCTTCTTTCTTAATCCCGTGTTAGAATTCCTGGGAGACTAGCCATCTCCTCTCCCAATGAGAAGTCCTCACAGTCAGACTTTCTCTTTTGCTGCTTCCATACTGCAGACTCATCAGACTCTGTTTTGTGCTGTCTGCCTTCACTTTTTACCCAGGTGAAATCATCTATTTTCATGACTCTTGTGGCAAGTTTTCTTTTTTGTAATGGCTTTTTAAGGTTGTTATTCTGAACTTAATTAACACCATAAAATATGAATATTTTTACCTACAGAGAAACCTTTTAAAAGGGAATTATATATGAAATCACAAATCTCCACTCTACACAGCTTATTTTTAAAAGTAGATGATAAATTTAGCATGTTAATTCCAAAGCTGTCCTCATTTTCTGTTTTCCTCCCTGACCCTCATTCTCTTCCATATACTTTAAAGAGTCCTTCACTGTAATTACTTTTTTATGATTCACTTTTATTTTGGGGGGGAGGAGGAGGGGGGTATCACTAGTACCTCTTTTGCTTACCAGTTCTCCACCCACCGAATTTATTTAATCTCTCGTAATAAATTAGCATAATTAAGTCAAACAAATCTCTACATTGGTTACATATGAAAATTCTTGTCTCCTTTTGCACTTCTGCTCCATCACATTTTTGTGTGTTTCAAGCGTGGTTCTTATAAGCAAGATTCTTTTTTTTGGATTCTGAATTCTAATCCATTCTGTTCCCCATTTGACATTTAACGGGTTAGCTTATTCTTTTGTGCTATTATTACAAATTGTATGTTTCTCTAATTATATGTTTCCCTAAAACCATACCCTTTTCTGTTCTCCTCTTTTTCCTCCTTCACTAAAAAAAAAAAAAAAAAATGAAAGAGTTACAAATCTCTACTACGCTAGTAGTAATGGAAACAATCTGCTTCCTTTCCGCCCCTCCTCCTCTTTTCTACTTCACCAGACCATGACCACTACTTTTTGTGCTTTCTTTCTCTTTAACACCCTTCTTTATGATGGGAAGTTGGTTTTGCTTGTGACTTTTCCACAGTCTAAAGTTCTGCTAAATCCCTCTTTCTCTTTCCATTGTTCCCACTTTTTTTTAACCTACTGAGTTTACTGCATTATTTTACCATAATCTCTGGGCATGAATGTGTGTTCACCTCTCCTTTGTCCAGTTCAGATAACAATGAGTTTCATGTCACAGTGATTCATGTCATCTCTTCATCCATGTCCACTCACTTTTTCCCTCACATACCACAGTTAAGAAAATTAGTAAGTTATATACTTCTGTCCTAATTTCTTCCTTTATATATTCCTTTTCCCCTCCCTATGTTTTCTGTCTTCTATTAATACTATCCACGAAGGATTTCACACACACACACACACGCATACACACACACACACATGTTAAACTCTTATTTAATTTTTTCTATGTGCTTGAAGACATTAGGATTCTGAAGGGATGCTTGTCTCTTCTCTGCATATTAAGATATAAGTGCCTTTTAATGCAACACCCCTTCCAATTACTCTAGTGTACTTACCTTTCTGGGATTCCCTTGAGTCTCGTGTTGACATTTCAGAATTCTTACCCCAGTTTCTGTGTTTCCATCTAGATTCCTTTTTTTATCTAGTAGTATTTTTGTCCAATTACATGCAAAGACGTTTATCAACATTCATTTTTGTCAGCTTTTGATTTCAAATTTTTCTCCTTCTCTCTCCCCTTCCCCAAGACAGCAAACAATTTGATATAGGTTATACACATACGATCATGTCAAATATATTTCCTCATTAGTCATACTGTGATAGAAGAATCAAGACAAAAGGGAAAAACCAATAGAAAGAAAAAATAAACCCCCAAAGCAAAGAAAAAAGTGAAAATAATGTGTTTTGATCTGCATTCAGACTCCCTAGTTCTGTCTCTGGATATAGCTGGGGTTAGCATTTTCCATCACAGATCTTTTGGAATTGTCTTGGATCTCTGCATTGTTGAGAAGAACTTAGTCTATCATCGTTCATCATCATATAATGTTGTTGTCATTATGCACGATGTTCTCCTGGCTCTGCTCACTTCAACATCCTCCATTCCATTAAAGTTCCACTAATTTTACTCGTTAGGACTATACTTTGTGTCATGGGGAAGGTATTATTGCTTGTATGCCTTTATCTTCTTTCCTCTAATTTCTACCCTATTTTAGAACTATGACCCCAGGATAGGCTCCATGTACTTAATAGGATGGTCAAACTCTATTTGTCTCTGCCCCTAATTTCTTCTTCTTGTTTTCCACGTCCCCTTCTATTTCTGTACTTCAGAGATTTGAAAGGTTTCAGTTTCCCCAACCAGGTTTTGTTGTCTTTTGGCTGATCTAGAGAGTCTCCAATCAGAAAACAGCTTGGGTCATACAACCTTCCTGGGACACCCTTTGCCAGGACACTTATACTAGCTTCTCTTCCCTCTGAGTCTTCTCCAATGAGGATGCTGCTATGGATTTCCATTCATCTCAAGGTGTCCCAGCCAAGTTGCTATTTCAGTCTTCCAACTCTATTCATGCAATTTTGCGTTGACTTCCTTGACATATCCCACCTTTGCACCACCTCTAGTATCTGTCTGTCTCTTTGTGTAGTTCTTGAATGGAAGGAATTTACCATCATTTCTCTTTGGACTTCTTGATCATTATTCAATCTGCTACCATTTTAAATGGTTATTGGTGTATAAGTGGAAACTGGACTTAAGTATGAACTTTCATGGCACCATTTTAGCAGAAAGTTTCTAAGATTTTCAAAATTATAGTTTACGTCTGATTTGTGTTCTTTTCTCACTTTTAAACGTGTATGTGAGGGTGAAATGTCAATAGATATCACTAATGACTGGCATGTAACTAGACCTACCAGAAAACAGTACTAAAGAGGATTGCATCACTCTTTGTTAACAGATCCTGGAAGGAAGAGTTCAATAATTACTTTGCTGACTACAGGATTCATTAGTGCTACTGATACACTTGATGTTGCCAATATAAGTGGGAAGTCACAAGGAGAAACTATGGAATTACAGAATCTTCTGTGATGCTGATGCTAATGAGGCCGGTATATCTCTCCTTGCCCTGACTTGGTAGGAGAGGTCAAAGAGAGGTACTTAAGAAGAAGCACCAGAAGAAAACACAAGTCAGTAAGTCAGGAGTGAGTGGGTTGTACATATACATGGGATGGAATATACAATAAGGTTTGGCATTAAAAAATGCCACAATGATTCACAATTCCCTGCATAATATAGATTTTTTTTTTTGCTGTCATATAAGCTCAGTTCTAAGGTACAATATCAATAATTTCATAGAGATGAAAAGGTTTAGTTGAAAAGCTAAATGGAATATGAGACCTCAAAAATTATATGTTAAAGTTATATCTTGCAATTACTTTGATTTAGGATTGATGAATCAGATTTAGAATTAAGTAGGTTTTACTTTTTAAAAGTAGGTTACATTGAAACCTCAGCTATCTGAAGAATAGTCTTCTAAAACACCCAGGTTCTAGGATAGCTCCAGAACTCAATGCACCCCATACTCTCACTGACAACTCCTCCTCTAAAAAAAGCACAAATGCTGAAGAGTTTGCAAACCATTAAATGAACATAGCCAAGAAGAGCCAAGAGGCCCTGAAAGATAGTACACCATGTACTAGCACTGGCCAGTTCCCTAAGCAAAAGAAACAGTGTTCTGAATGCCTGGTGATGTTTATAAATGGCCACCAGCCACATTTTTCATAGAAAAGCTGGAAAAAAATGTGATAGAGGTGACAGAAGAGACAAAAGAAGAGAACTGGAGAGATAGGGGAAAAGGTCAGGGAGGTATCAAGGACAGTGGTTACTATCGCTATGTGTTAGAATAAAGACCCCTGCAAAGAGCTGACATTCTGACAGCAGAAAAGGGAAATCCAGTGACAAGGAGGCTAAAGATAAAAATCTACAACGTTCCTGTCCAAGGACTAACAGCCACCTTCATGTCAATATTGGAGCTTTTAAAGGCATAAAAACATCTCTACAGTGTTACATCTGTGGAAAGGTTCAAGCAAATATCTCAGCAGAGCCCCATCGGGGTATACCCTGTTGAAAACACACAAATTAAGCACTGTACAAAATCAGAAACATGTATGTTATTGAAAAGTGAGTAAGTAGTTCATAGGATACTGGGCATAGAACCTGGAAGACCTGGGCTCAAATTCCACCTCTGACAGAAGCTGAGTGACTTTAAGCAAGTCACTTAACATCCCCAATTTTCAGTTTTCTCATCCATAACATCACCTACTCTTCTTGTGGGCAGTTAGGTAGTACAGTGGATAGTGGGAAGGGCCCGGAATCAGAAAGACTCATCTTCACAGGTTTAAATCTAGCCTCAGATGTTTTGCTAGCTGGGCAAGTCACTTAACCCTGTTTACTTTCCCCATCTGTAAAATGAGCTGGAGAAGGAAATGTCAACCATTCCTGTATCTTTGTTAAGAAAACCACAAATGGGGTCTCGAAGAGTCAGATACAACTGAAATGACTCAATGACTAGTATTGTGAGAATCAAAAGAGAGAATGTATGTAATATAACTTATATAAATATATGTAATATATGGAAAAAGCTTCACAAGTCTGAAAGCTCTCTCTTATTATATAAATGCCCTGTCAAAAGTTAAGCCATTACATACAAGAGGAGAAGGTGTAAGTTGCATGGCTGAGCATATGTAAGCAACACAGAAGAGTTAGGATGAATCCATCCATCCTGTGCTAGCCTGGAAGAGAAAATGAAATAAATACTTCTTACAGAGGAGTGATCCACATGAGTTACATTTTTCCTTAATATCAAGGCATATAAGCATCAATTTTATTTGTGTGTGGTAAGTTCTAGATTTTTAATATTTGCAAAGGTGAACACTTATTGAATACTCACAAAGCCATTTTATCTTCAGCAAGCAAGCTAAAGATATTAAAATTTAACTTTTTAAAAAATTAACCACTAACTAAAAATTAAACCACTTTAAAAGCAGAAACTTTGAAAACAACTCCTTTTTCTCCAACCTTGGCCCTTTTCCTAAACTACAACCCAAGCTTTTCAACTTCATCTTCGTAACTAAGAAAACATTTTTCAAACTGAACCTTGTTCCCCTCTTCTCATATATTATTATAATGACTCTTGTAAGAGTTTAATGATTGGTAACTAGAGGTACATGAAATGTTAAATTTTCCTTCTTTTCTCACCCATCCCATGCCACACAGAGAACTAGAACCACATAATACTAGAAAACAAAATACTCAGAGGGGATAAAAAATGTCTAATTGATTTTCCCCTAATCTGGCTATAAATTTCTGTAATCCTAGCACTGGGGGATACTGTTCACATATCATAAATTGCTTAGTTATTCTCCAGTTGATGGGCATCTACTTTGCTCCCACAAATCATATTGTAATAAATATTTTAACTCATATCAAGTCTTTCTTTGTCAATGACCTCCTTAGAGCATATGACTCATTGGAATCCCTGGGTCAAAAGGGTTAGATATTTTAATCATTCAGATTGCATAATTCTAGATTTCTTTACAGAATGGTTATATTAATATATAATCCCATGAACAATTTATTAATGTGCCTGTATTTCAACAACCCTTTAAAAATTGACTATTCTCGTCTTTTCCAGTTCAGAATTTTGTTCATTTGTTTGCTTTTAGTTTTTTTGCCTTTCTCTTACTAGTAGTAACTTAGAACATTATTTCATATGTTTGCTAGTAATTTGGAATTCTCATTTTGCAAATCATTTGTTCATATTCTTTGACCATTACTGTTTTGGAGAACAGTTTTCAGCCTCATTTATTATTACTATTTTTTGTGTATACATATATATATGTATGTATAATATATACATACATAAATATGTACATACAAACACACACATGCATATATATATTTACACACAAAAATTACCAATGCCTCATAGATGATCTTTTCCTAACTACTTCCTTTTTGTTTTAGATGCATTAATTTTATGCCTTTTGCTTTCTCTTTACACTAGCTCTGTTTTCCCTATTGTAGTTCAGGGAGCACCTATATAGTAAGTACCTATTCAGGAAATTTGGGGTGCTTTTTCTGCTGCAGGGACACCTGGGAAAACAGATAAAGCTCAGGTCTAGGGAAAGGAGGGAATGGAAAAGTACTCAATAAGCAACTTAGAACAGGTTTAAGCTAATCCTTTATTTGTGTTGATCAAAAGAAATGCTAAACACAGAGAGTCATTATCTTAGCTCTATCCCTTCTGAACAACGATCTCCATATCCTTGTTTTTTGGCTTCTTAGCTGCATCGCAATGCCTCTTGTGGTCACTAAGGAGAACATTTGAAGTATTATTTTTTTTAATATTACTGTTACTTTAAGGTTATTTTTGACGAAATTTTACTCAGCCAAATATTGAATAGACCTGGGAGAAAATTCTGTTCTGGTGTCATTCCTGAAGAAAGGTCACTTTGTGAATATGAAGAATTTGTGGGCTTTGAACACTGGAAATATCCTTGAACTAATTCATGACATATTAGGGTATATTCCTCCTCCATATTCCATAAGCAAACTTGATACACATTAAGTACAGGAGTGACTGTGATTTGACAAAGCTATGTTTGTGGTCCATATATGTGAAATTTTGCACGTGATTAATAAGTCAAAGGGCAAAAAAAGCAATAGTGAAGATGTGGAGAAGGATGAGAAAACCAATAAGTAGAAAGCTACCATTGACTACTTGTGTGACTCTGGGCAAAATGTTTCACTTCTCTAAGTTTTAGTTTTCTTATCTGTATAATGAATGTCAGTGATTTTCAAAAGCAAAAACCCCAAGTATAAGAGAGGTGAAGTCCCACTTAATATTAGCTAGCAAGTTGGTGTATGTCCTTATATCCTTATCAAGTGAGAGCATCTCTGACTGAGTTGAGTTATAGATCACTCAAATAAAAGATAATATGCTAGATGTAAAGAAGTCCTTAATAAATTTAATAAGTCCTTTATAATAAATTTCAGAGAAGTGGATAGCTTCTAGCTAAATCAGATGATAAGTGATTTAGAATTGGTTGAATTCCGGAGCAAGGTTCATCAGAGAAGAAATTTGAACCAGAAAAGCAATCAAGCTCAGAAATTTGAGTAGGCAGATACCTTGTGATTATAGAAGAGGGAGGGTAGAGATGAGCCCAGAGGGAGTAATGTGCTCCCACCTCTTGCTACCGATAATGTCGCTGGAGAGATTAAACCAGTAGCAAAGTATGAGGAAGGAAAAAACTAGACAAACTGAGAAAGCAAGAAGTCTTCATAACAAAGTACAGCAATAGTCTCTACAAAAACCCCAACCCTCAAAGCCCAAAACAGATATAAGGCCTCCACAAAAATAGAGCACTTCCAATAATCAAAGGCTATGGATTTGCCCTTTGGCAACATAAGCTCACTATGTTTGAGCCCATTTCCCCGAAAGACTTTGCACATGGAAGGGAAGAATATGTTAAACATTTTATATAATTTTTGAAACAACTGCTCTTCCTGTGTCATATCAGTAAATAGCTCCTTTCCAATAGCTAATTAAGTATTATATCTGCTTAACTAAATGGTAATCAGACTAACTAAGGGCTTATGAAGTCATGTCTAACTCTTTAGGGAAATCCATAGAATGGTGAGAAGTAACATTGCCTTCTGGGGATCCAGTCTACCACTTGGAGTGGGAAATGGAAAATGAGTTGTAATGACAAGCAAAATAGAATCTTTGCTGTTTTTGTCTTAGTATAATCAAGAAGTATAATGCCTCTATAGGGTCCTTTGTCTGGCCTGGGAAGATTTGCAAGAAGGTCCAGGCCTTTTGTTAATGAGGCACTGCTTCTCACTCTAAAAAGTATATAAAGATTCTGAGGTGCAATTTTATTTTGGGGCTTACTGACTGGAAGTGTCTGTTTGGTCAGATGAGGACTCTGGGAAGCCACTAAAGGAGCCCCCCAACTTTGAAAACCCAGATGTCTGTGCTTCCCTCTCTGGTAACTATGGTCAGATAGTTGGACCTGTCTGTTGAGTTCAGACAGAGGAGGCCATGTCTGTTGATCTTTGATTTCTCAGTATTTTCTTTGAAGTTCAGGGTGCTGACTCCCCAGAACTAGGTGAATGGTATATGTGCCTGGTTAAAGGAATGATACATGTGCTTGATTACAGTGATTATTGACCCCTCAAAAGTTGCCTTTCCTTTTATGAATGCAGATCTAAGAATCTGTGATAGCAACCCCACCGTGTGCACATTGGGGTGCTTACTGTTCCATGAGCTCAGAGGGGATGTTACATAAAGAATGTAGTGTACAAGTTTGTGTAAGGTCAAAGTTTTTTTGTCTATTTGAATGTTTCTATACGATTACAGGAAATTGGCAACCAGACCAAGACTGCCTCTAATCTATGGGTGACTGAAGCAGAACAGAACAGGCTACAGTTAAGAGAGCCAGGAGTCAAACAGAAGTTCAATTTCAAAGTGAGGGACACAGCTTGAAAGCAAGGAGGGAATCTAGACACATGTGCTAAGGTCTTGCCTCTGGGAGGAGGACCCAAGGCAGTGTGGGGAGATCTCAATACTTCTAGCAATGGTTGTGCAGTAAGCTGTAACCCTAACTATGAGGGGTAACATCAGTAATGTAACAAGTTTATTCACAGCAGGGTTTTGTGACCAGAACTTGTCCAAGCTCAGAGAATACCTGGTCCAGGTCAAAATAATACAATAATTATGTGATTTTTGCTAGAGATTATCCACAGGGTGAATGCAAGGGATTGCTGTTATGCCAAACTCAGAGCACAGTTTAATGGCTGCGTCTTAGTTCTGGAAACCAGGGTGTGTATATCTCCTAATCTCTTGACAAAATAAATGAAGAAAAGTTGGGCAGAATGTTCTCTAAAGTCACTTCCAGCACTGTGATTCTGTAACTTAAAAGTTCAATGTTTACTTCTAAGTACGTTTATAGGCTGGAGGTAAAAGAGTAGCATAAAAAACAGAAAGAAAAAAAGTATTGCTGTCTGATAGCAGAAAACCAAGCAATGAACATTGACAGGGTGAGATACTCTCCTTGTTTTTTTTTCCTCTTTCTAATCTTACTTAATCACATAGTTCCCTGTGGTGTCTGAAGTGAGAACTAGAAATCAGCTCCTAGTCCAATACCTCTTAATGCATTTTATGAAAAAACCTTGCCAAAAAAAAAAAAAGACAGCTTAGAATTTCTGTACCTTGACAAGGAAATAAAGATTACTTCATATCCTTTTCCTCAAGATGTTCTGTTACTATCTGACACTAGGAAATGTGGAAAGGAATAACAATAAACTCCCTTATTTTAATAGTAACGTTGGAGCAGTTGTTTACAGCTTAATAACAAATTACCACATGTTCAGAAAAGGACTGTGACAGCTTCCCACCTACCTCATTAAGGAAGGAAAAGAAGTTTTATTCATCAGAATCTGCCACGATTTTAACTTGTGGAAATAATTGTTCAAGTGTGACGATCACAACATTTTTCTTTGCTGGATGGTTTCTGCAGCTGGAACATATCATAGGCTCTTTGTAGCTAGCAGTGCTCCAAATACAAATTCAAATGAAAAATTCAGCCAACAACTGGCTCTTCAGCCAAAATGTCACCTGCCAAAATTGGTCTTGTAGAATTCGTCGCTCCCACCCCGATTGACTGCTTTTGTTTCATCCCCGCTCTGTCGAAATTTAGTGTCTAGTACATCTACTCCATTTAGTAACAACTGGAATGCAAGGAAACGCCAAAAGCAAAGCAAAGACAGCTAAAACTAGTTGAATGATTAACTGACTTGCAAAGCATTCTCAAGTGTTAATTTGGTGTGTCCCTGAGTCTGTGTGGTAGGTTTTTGTTGCTGTTGGGTTTCTTAAGAGAGTGGTAGATTTTTGACTGTGATATATACATAGCTGTGTGCATATTCTCTCTCTCCCATTAAAATGGGAGCTCTTGAGGGTAGAGCCAGTTTTTAGCTGACTTTGTATTTCCAGTGCTTGGTGAAGTGCCTGCCACACAGTAAGCACATAAAATGTCGATTGATTATTCTTGACTCATCAGGACCTGTGATAGTATTGGTATAGGGAACTTACTATTAGGAAATCTCCTCCACTAAAGCAAATAGGCAACTATTCTTCAATTAATAGACTTAGAGGGTTGTCTAGGACATGGAGACATTAAGTGGCTTTCCAAAGGGTCACAGATCCAGAGGTCAAATTTGAACCCACGACTGCCTGGCTCCAAGGTGAACCCTTTATCCACTGTTAATTTGCTTCTCCCAAATACTAATAACCAGAACCCAAAGGAAACCTAACTAATCAGAACTAAAAGCAAACATTTTCCCTTAAATGTGCTTTGTGACCCAGTTTTGAATGAGAATGCAAACAAGGGATTTTCTAAAATGATTGAACTCACATTGAATATATATATCTAGCTGAACTCACACTTGAGCCGCTTTCAATCCAAGGCTGAAGTACAGAGTGAATGCAGTCATGCTGGAAGGAAATGTCCCTAATGTCGGAGTAATGGTCATTGCAGGGAGGGGCATCTCAGTGAGAAAAACTTTTGGCCAGAAGCTATTGTGACCGATTCCTCCAGAGGATCCCAAGACAATCATGGGAAAGTCAGTTGTTTCAGGAAGGTGGCACAACGCCTGGCACTTCCAGAAAGGAAAATACCTCTGTAGGACAGTGTCAAAAGATAGTCCCTTTAAAGATAAATGGGATGGGGAGGAGAAATAGAAGGGAGGGAACTACAAAGTTAGTCATCATAGCTGTGACTATGAATGAGATGAACTCACCCATAAAACAGAAGCAGATAGCAGTGGAATAAAAGCCAGAAGCCTACAATATGATGTTTACAAGAAACACACTTGAGATACACACTTGAGATACACACAGATACACATGTGAGATACACATGGAATAAAGGTAAGTAGCTGAAGAAGAATCTCTTGTGCTTCAGGTAAACTTAGAAAAATTAAAAAGCAGGGATAGCAATTATAATCTCAGACAAAGCAAAAACAAAAATAGATCTAATTAAAACAGAAACAGAAACTACAGCTTGTTAAATGGTGCCATAAACAATGAAGTAATATCAATTCTAAACATACAGGCACTAAATGGTAAAGCGTCTAAATTCTTAAAGAGAAAGTCAAATGAGTTACTGGAGGAAATAGACAGTAAAACTATACTACTGGGGCACCTAAATTTTCCTCTCTCAGAACTTAATAAATCTAACCAAAACCTAAATAAGAAAGAAGTTAAGGAGATGAGTAGAAATTAAGTTAGTTAATAGATCTCTGGAGAAAAGTAAATGGGAATAGAAATGAATGTACTTTTCCCTCAGCAGCACGACACCTGAACAAAAATTGACCATGTATAAAGGCATAAAATCTTCACACTCAAATACAGAAAAGAGGAGCTATCAAATACATTCTTTTCAGTCCACAGTGCAATAAAAATTACATTCAATAACGGGCTGTGAGAATAGGTAAAAAATTAGTTGGAAACTAAATAACCTAATCCTAAAGAATGAATGGGTCAAAGAACAAGACATAGAAATAATTAATAATTTCATTAAAGATAAAAACAGTCATGAGACACTATACCAAAATTTATATGATGCAACCAAAACAGTACTTAGGAGAAATTTCGTATCTTTAATGTTTACATCAATAAGATAGAGAAAGAGCAAATCAATGAATTGGGCACAGAATCAAAAACAAACTAGAAAAAACAAACAAACAAATGAAAAATACTCAATTAAACACCAAATTGGAAATTCTGAAATTCAAAGGGGAAATTCACAAAATTGAAAATAAGAAAACCATTGAACCAATAAATAAAACTAGCAGCTGGTTTTATGGAAAAAATAATAAAATAGATAAACCATTGGTTGATTTGTTTATTTAAAGGAAAGAAGAAAACCAAGTTACCAGTATCAAAAGTAAAAAAGTGTAAATAGACTAGCAGTGAAGAGAAAGGTAAAGCAATTTATTAGGAATTATTTTGATCAATTGTTTGCCAATAAATCTGACAAGTGTTCAACATATATAAACTTATTTGAATTGATGTACTCTATTAGTCCTATGATGTATCACACCTTTTTCTACCCCTCCCCCCAAACTGACTTACATCACACTTATGTGTGGATGCAATTATGCTTTTATAATGAAAATCCCAGAGCATCTTGGTGGAAATATACTCATTGGTAGACATCAATGCCCTGTTTTTGTGTGAGGAATGGAGTGAGTTGCGAAGAAAGAAGAAATATTCAGTCGCAACTTCTTGGTGATCTCATGAGTTTCTTTGCACTCTGCAGTCATTTCAAGTTCTTCTGGCTTCTAACTTCAAGAGAGAAAATGGATGATGCCAGCTCCTCTTCATATTGCTAAAAGGAGAATTAGACTCTGTAAAGAACCCAATATGAGATAAGGTGGCAGTTTCCATCATGTCCCTATCCCCATCTTTCTAAACTAAAGATTTCAAGGCATTTTCTCTTGGGTGAGATCTGGAACTTTCTCAATTCAACTGAGTTATATCATTCCCAATGGGAGAGCTCCTTCAATTTGTATTGTCTGGTACATATTTTCCTTTGCATACTTTTTCTCATTTCTTGTTTGCTATTGCCTTGGATAAATGGGTTCTTTTGCTCCTTGGTATATGCGCTCTTTGTAGATCTGGTTCTTGGTGGAAAGACAGTCAAGCTTTGAATAGAAATCTTGAATTTTCTTTTCCCTTACTAATTAAAAACATCAACAGTTTACCTTGAAACTGAAATCCATATTCCCCAGATTAATAACATTTAACAAAGTAGATGGATATAATTGTAGCCTGGCAACACCTCTCTTGAGAAAAGCAAGGTAGCCAAGCTTCTGACCCAAACTTTTGCTTCCTCTCCTGGCAGGAAATAAAGTTTCCCTTAGAGAAAGGTAGGGAGGGCGAGGAAGAGGCTAGAGATGTCTAGTCTACTTCACTTTGATCCACAAAACAACAATACCATGTGACATGGAGGATAGGGGACAGATTCTTTACACCCTTATTGCAAAAGATATTCCTGAAACCTCATTTGTCTCCCTAGCTACAACAACAGCTTCTCAACTGTACACATCATAGAAGATTCTGTGCTGAATTTTCCTGTTACTGGTGGTGAAAGATAAGGGAAGCAGATTCTCCACACTTGCACAATTCTGGGACTCACATGAATTTCTGCTCCAAGTCTCTTAGAGACAAGATATCCCTGCAAAGTCCATCATCAACTAGGGGTGAATGGTGGGAGTGAATTTTCCAAAATCACTTCATTGCAGGCTTAGATGCAAAGCAGAATGGAGAGATTCCATGGAATAACAAAGTTTTCAAGCTTTGTAAGTGAGCAAGAGGCTGCCCCAGGAGTGGAATGGAAATGAGAATTGTGGGAGAGATTGAATGAGAAGGACCCGTATGTCTTCTCTTTATCACAAAAAGCCATTTGAAAGCCCAAAGTTTTGAGTATATTATTTTATTAATAAAGAGAGTGTATTTTTTAGTGTTAAAATATGATTATCTGAAATATAAAGGAAGCTGAGGACACAGGTAATGAGGCATCTGTGATTTAACCTGCATGTGAAATAAGGTCACCTGACCCTCAGAGATCAGAGACAAGGAGTGATTTACAGAGATGACGTATATATTTAGAGAGAAAGAGAGAGAGAGAGAGAGAGAGAGAGAGAGAGAGACAGAGACAGAGACAGAGACAGAGACAGAGACAGAGACAGAGAGAGACAGAGAGAGAGAAATTGTTTTGAATATAATTCAATTGAACAAGGCAGGTCACCTCACTACTTTAGCTTCTCCTGTGCTACACAGCCTTTCCTCCAGATGGTACCTTTTGTAGCCAGAAAGTGTACTGGAAAAGAGAAACTTGTGGTCAGTGGTTAGCAGTCACCCTCCCACCCCCCATTTTCCTTAGAAGAGCCCATGGCTCAACTTAAATTCTAGTTCAAGAAAAAAAGGGGGAACTTATATACTAAGAATGGGAAAAAAATCACTTAATCTCTGCCTAACCTTTCTCCAGCTGTCAGAAAGAAGGACTTAGTCTCTGGTCAACCCTGCTTTCTTCTAGAAAGAGGGGTTAGCCTTTTGAAAGACCTTATATTCATGGTTGTTTTATTCTTCTAAATCATCTGCTACTAAATAGTAAAGTCTTCTCAGTCTATTTATTTACTATAGCTATAGGTAACCTAGACTTCAGAGACTATCTATGTTAGTCTGACTTAGCTGTTAGAGCTAGTGACGTTATGACCTTCAAAGACTTAAAATTCTAGGTGAGTCCATGGTGTTGTATAAGTAGAAAGCCACATATTATAACTAGGACTTGCCTTGAAAAAGGGATTGGACCTGTCATTTCATTGGTATAGAGAAATGACAGATAACGAACTTGCCTAAAGAAGTTGTGTAAAAGGTATCATCAAGAACATATATGACCAGAAAAGGATGGGGGCCAATTGTATCAAGATGTGTAGCTAAAAGGTGAATAACTCCAATATTATACTGATATACGTTAAGTACTAAAAGACCTAGTGCAAGGCCTCCAGAGCATTGCAAGTTGTCAGTGGAGGAAAATGGCATGCACATGAATTACACAGGACTAGAAAGCACAGATGGGTGATGATTAACTCTGATAGAGAGAATGCATTCACTGATGACCACAAGGTTCATAACAGTATTAAGGTACCTATGTGTTTGTTTCCTTCTTTCAAGGGGCATAAACTATATTGAAGGGTGCTCCATACTCCTACAGGTATAGTTCCTTAATATAAATGATCTAGGAGAAAAAAGAAAATGAACATTAAAAAATTACTCACAATTTTTTCAAATATAGCTTAAGCTTCTAAGATCTCATCATCAAGGTCTTTATCTTCCAAAGGTTTCTCCATAAAAAGAAAATCAAAGTAAACATAAGTCATTAAATGGTAAGAGTTTTATCTCTGGCTTAACTCCATTTTGTTAGGAAACTTTAAATAATGATTTTTGCATCTACAGAATGGAGAAACAAAGGTTCTATTTTCATTTAGGTGAATGAATATACTACAAAGCTCTATTTTATGTGGATGATGAGAGTTAAAGAAATACAGCCAAGTAGCATTAATTAAGTAGCAATTTTTATGAGATCAATTGATAATATGCCTGATTCATTAAAATGCAATCAAGACCTTGTTTGGTTATACTAATGCTCCAGTCATCTCTGGCTTCTGTTCCTTTCCTGTGTTCCATCTATGATAAATTGGAAATTAGCTGATGTACTCTAACCCATTCAATTAACAAGAAATATCTTAAGTACTTATTCACATGGAGTTACCTCAGTTCAAGTACTAATTATCTCACTCCTACACTATTGCATTAGCCTCCTAATTGACCACCTTACCTCAAGTAGTTTCTCCAATCCATTCCCTGTCAAAGTGATTTTCCGAAAGTAAAGATCTGATCATATTACTCCAATACTCAGTAGATCCTAATGGTTCCTTATTGTCTCTAGGATCAAGCATAATCTCCCATTTGGCTTTTAAAGCCCTTTACAACTTGCTTTATCTTACCTTTTCAATCTTATTTTATGTTACTCCCCTTCCTGGGTTTAATAGTCCGGCTCAAAGTCACCATTTTATTCTTTCTCTCATAGGATGCTCCATCTCTCATCTATCTGACTTTGAATTTGCCAAGACCCTAGCCCTGAACTGCACCCCAAATTCATCTCTGCATTCTAGAATCCTGGTTTCCTTCAAAATTCTGCTCATGCTGTATCTTAAACATGAATCCCTTTCTGACCTGCCGAGTTGTTAATGTCCCCTCCAATTTACTTTGTATGTATTAATGCACATGTAGTCTCCTCCAATAGTGCGTAAGCTTAATCTAGAGATAAGTATTGTTTCATTTTTGTCTTTGTACTGTCAATATTTAGCATAGTGCTAGCTTATTAAGTATTCAGTATATGCTTGTTAATTGGTTATTCATAAGATATTGGAGGGAGGTATAGATAATAAGACAGAGAACCTTCATTCATTCAGCAAGACATGGTGCCAGATGGCAGGAGTCATGTAAGACTAAAGCCTGGTAGGGTTCAGTCAGTTATATGATACGGTAGCTAGGGACACAAGAGAAAAGGACATTGTATAGTTGAATTGGTTCACCAATGCATCAAGATAGAGAAAAGAGAAAAGAGTGGGTAGTGCTGGGGAGAAGGCCAGGGAGAAAACTGAGGGGTTTACAGTGTGAACAAAGTGTATGGTTTGTAGGGTTTGGTAAGGAAAGGAAAATGGAGTGGTAAAAAGACAATAGATTATGATTAGATACCAAGATTTCAGAATTCTGGAACATGGAGGTCCCATATTTGTCAGTCATGGACAAGATCAAGGTCATGAGTTCTTAAGCAGGGTGGAGGAGTAGGTCATAGGAAATGAATAGGTTGAGGACCTGAATGGCTAGGGTCTTTGAGGGACAGTCAATATGGATGTAGAAGTCCCTTGGGATGAAGGCAGGAATAGAGTAGGAGAGAAAAACTGTGAGCCAGGGACTGAGCTCATTCTAGAAGGAAGAGGAGTGACCTAGAAGTCTGTAGACAATAGCTGCCAGGTTTCTGAGTGGGTCACAGATGAAAATATCATGAACTTCAAAGGAGGAGAGGTTATTGAGTAATGAAGGTGGGGGAGAAACTGGAAGTGACAAAGCGGAGCAAGGAGTATTCAAGCATCCCCCCTCAACCAGTGAGTGGAGGAAAATGAAGGAAGGTACACCAGTACTGGAAAGTATAGCCAGTACTGGCAAGTCAGGGATGCTATGTTATCGGGGGGAGCCATAAGGGACCTTTTTATTCTTTATATTGTATCTCTAGTCTCTAGTATAGTGCTTGGCACACAGTGGATGCTTAATAAATGATTGCAGATCTGTTGACAGAGCTGAATTGGAGAAGGCAGAAAAAATAAGGAAAATAAATGGCGGAATGCAGGGGCTGCAGAAAACAGTGTTGGTGGGTGCAGTGGCAAGGAACCCAACTCTCTTTTGACTTAGGTTAGTACTATAAGTTGCAGTCTGTACAGGTTTTTAGGGGAGAGCTGGGCACTGAAGGGAATATCATTTTTATTTCCATTCAGATGCAAATTTTATGCTTCCATTAACCTGTAAATAAAATTGATCATATTTTGAGTCTTATGAGTCCATGGTGTCTGTCATGCTAGGCATACCCTTGGAGAGTGGCATCTATTCACATTCCCATATCATCGAGGTGTGAAGAGCGGGGGTGGCAAGGAATGAGAAATGAGAGATTCCCATAAAGTATCCGTGCCCTCTGTCAAAAGAGCTTCTGACAAGAAGGTTACATGTGATGATATGAACATGCCCTTTGGGCCCAACCAGCCATAACCATCACTCAAGCTGTACATAGACTGTATTCTGTTCAGAATGACCATGTATAACAACTATGAGTGGAGGGAGGGGTTTCTCTCCCTGGAACACACAAATATGTGCTGAAAAAAATCTCCCTTCCCTCCAAACACTTGCAAATTCTTAAAGGGCTGTAAAACTGTGACCAGGTCCCACTAATTGGAATGCATTCAACTTAAATTATTCCTTTATTATCCTTGTTTCTCCTTCCCAGACTCACTGAGTTAGCTAACCAAAGGACCATTCCCACAAAGAGAAGTTAAAGAAAAACAAATTAAGGCTGCAACTACATAAAATGAAAGGAAAGAGAAATTATGTCATCTGGCACAGCTTTTCCTCAGAAACCTATACAGTGCTCACCAAGTAAGGGGAAAGATTTGGAGGTGGGTCACTACCCATCATCAGAGCTACCACCAGCAGTGTAGTCTAGAGCCCTTGTGTCCAGTCACTTCACTTTTACTCTGCTTTTATACTCTCTCTAATACAGTACTTTCCAGACAGTTTGTCAATTACATTACCAGAAAGATCATTCAAAGAAGTTTTCTGTGAATTACCAGTCACATGACTGCTGCTCTTTGGGCACTACCTAAAGGTTTGGCCCCTTCTGGTATCTATTAGTTTTGCTTCCTTTCTTATTTGGGGAAGGTGGCATTTTCTTTTTTTTTTCCTTGCTCCTGCCTGTTAGAACAGAAGAATGATTTCCTGTTGCTTTGTATACATCATACAAGAAGCAATTCCTTTGGCCTGATATTCCTTATCTAGTCCCAGGTAATGATATGAAACGAAATCCCTAGTGACTTGGTCCATTTTCAGTTTCTACCATTTGTGGTTTTTGCTTTGCTTTTCAGGTCTCTGCACTGACCTGAATTTATCCAAAATTTTTACACTTCCCATTTTTGCTGCGTATTGTTAAATAGAATCGTTTTTAAAATCTTGCTCTTGAATGATCCTGAGTACCTTGGATAACGTCAATACCTTGTCTTTCACTTTGAGTGGACAAATACAACCAGTAAATCAACTCTGCCTCCTTTGTGGCTATGTAGAGAGTAAGCGCAAATGAAGAATTTTAGTCTGGGGTGGTGCTCGCATTTTCTGTTCCTGTTCAAAATCTCTACAACTAACTACCTCCACTCCCTCTCTGATTCAGCCATGTTTTAGCAGGCATATTTTCCCTTTCTCCTTCTAGCCTTATGAACACAAAATTCCATTCCCAGGTGATATTCAGGGAACACGGAGATCTCTGATCATTGCCTGGAATAGGATGACGATGAAAGTAGAGTTTTATCTCCACTTTCAATATGAGCCTAGGAATTATTGTAGGTCAGAGCCATGGGACCTCGTTAGGACCTGCTGTCCCAAGTAGAGAGCTTATTTAAGACTCACTAACCCTGAGGCACACACAAACAAGAGACAAAAATTGGAGTCCTATCATTTCTACCATCTTGATTTTTCACCATTAAAGCATTCTGGCTGCTTTGCTCTCATTATCAATCAATCAATCACCAAATATTTATTAAGCAACGACTAAGTGCCAAGCATTATGCCAAATGATAGAATACAAACACAATGAATGAAGTAATTGCTACTCCCTGGGAGTTTAGTTTTTAATAGGAGAAATTAGGCATGCATAAAGACACACGATATAAATATAGAGAGAATAAATGCAAATAAACACAAAGCGATGAATTTTAAGTTAATTTATGAGGGAGGAATTGAGCATTTAAGGGGATTGGTTGGTGTTTTAAGTTGCACCTTGAAGAAAGAAAGATTCTATGAAATAGAGGTGAGCAAGGAGTGTATTCCTGGTATCTGTGAAAGTTATCGGAAAAGCACAGAGATGGGAGATGGGGTCATGTGTGGGGAATAAGGAGAATGATAATTTGGCTGGATCATCAAGTTTAAGAGGAGGAGCAGTGTTCAATGGGGCTGAAAAGATTGGTTGGGGCAAAGTTGTGAAGTTGTAAAAGCTAAACAGAGGAGTTTATATTGAATTCTAAAAGCAATAGAAATCCAGTAGAGTTTATTGAATAGGGGTGTGACATGGCCAGATCTGTTCTTAAAGAAAATCATTTTAGAAACAAAATAGAGAATGGATTGAAACAGAGAGATCAAGTAGGAGGCCATTAGAATGTTCTGTATGAGAAGTGATGACAACCTAAACTTAGGTGGCAACTGTGTGAGTATATGTGTGTGTATATGTATGTGTGTGTATGTACATATACACACATACATACACACATGCATTTATGTGTACCACATTATACATGCATGGATGTGTGTATTGTACATGCATACACACATACATATGTACATGCACATATAGTATGCATGTATGTTTGTATGAGCACACATGTATTGCATGTGTGTACATAGACATATATGCAATTATACATATGCATACATACACACATGTGTGTGTATATATGTATGCACACACATGTACATGTCTATATGGCAGCTAGGTGGCATAATAGAACGCTGGACTTAAGAGTGAGGAAGACCTTAGTCATAATCCATCCTCAGATACTTACTAGTGGTGTGACTCTAGGTAAGTAACTTAACCTCTGTTTTCTTTATTCCACTGGAGAAGGAAAGGGCAAACCACTCCAGTATCTTTACCAAGTAAACCCAATGGACAGAGGTTCATTGGGTCATAAAAACTCTGTTCACAATTGAAACAACTGTACAACAACAACTCTACATATGTGTGTATGTGTATATGTATATGAATATCTGTATATATACACACATAAATATACATATATACACATATATACATGTATATATATATATGTATGTGATAAGCATAATGACTGATTAACCACATGGAAGCTGTTGAGATTACAGAGAAAGATAGTATATAAAGAGAGAAAAGAGTACAAGTCAAGCTTTGGGAAATATATACAGTTTGGGAGCATAATTTATGTGGGGAACCAGCAAAAAAGACTGAGTGGTTAGAAGGTGAAAGGGAAATGAATTCCTCCTGTATTGACTTAGTTTATTCAAAAGTTCTTCAATTTATACAATTAAAAATGACCATGTCTTACCTATGAACTTCTCTTGTTGGTCAAAAAAATCATCTTTCATCAGCTTATGTCAGGAAGTCCAAAGGGAAAAGAATATTCAGAAGGAGAGAGGGGTCAACAGTAAGAAATGCAGGAAATAAGTCAAGAAGTCAATAACCCAAGATAATCAAATTAGACAATTAAGAGATCGTGGGTAAATGTGGGGAACATTATCAGTAAAATGATGAGGTATGCAACCAGATTGAAGAGTGAGGAACTGGAGGCAATGGGTGTAGTCAGCTTTTACTAGAAGTTACCTGAGAGATTGTAGAGATATAGAATCATGGTTTGGAAGGATGCTATAGGATGTTTTGAATGTTTTTGATTTGTTATAAGAATAGAAAAAAAACTTGGGCATGTTTGAAGTCTACGGGGAAGGAACCAGTAGAGATGGAGTTTAAAAATTAGAGGAAAGGAGGATGATAAAGTTTACAATCTTCTGGAGATGATGGGAGTGCATAGGATCAAATGCATGGGTTCTTCAGTATAAGAATTGCAGAACCTGAAAGAGAAAAAAGACTTCCTAAGTGATTTAGTTCAACCCATACCTGAAGAAAAATGTCCTATAAGATGTCACTGTTAAGTCATTACCAGGTTCTGGCATGAAGGCCCAGGTGATGAGGAGTTCACTAACCCTGTTCCATTTTGAGACAGTTTTTTAAGGAAGTTCTTCCTCATCCCTAGCCTAAATTTGCTCCTCTGACTTCTATACATTAATCGTTATTCTGCCTTCTGGTTTTGACTCCTACTCCAGCCTAAGTTCTTAATTTGGGACTTTGTTCCAGGACAGTCTTCATTGGGATGGTGTTTGCTCCTCACTTCACTTTTTTCTGAGTTACTGCAATGCACTTCCATTTTCTTTAACTTCTCTTGGCTTTAGTTCTGTAAAATGAGGGATGTGGACCTCTTGACTTAGGTCCTTGAGATCTCGATGTCTAGAACACAATGCTTATCTTTGGATTCCTTGGTATTGTCCACACTGAAGCTCTTTTTTGTTGTGGCTGCTGGCATTCATCTTTCATTTGCAGAGGACTGATGGCATCATTGGAATGATACCTTGACTCATGCATGAGTTGGATTAAAGTGAGGCAGAGTTGCATGAAGGGGTCAGCCTCACTCTCTTTCAGAGTCATGAAAGTCCACTAGCAAGACAAAAACCAGGAGGACCAGGATCATTTTCAATTTTTCTTTTTTTAATTCTTTTTTTTTTAGCTTTCAGCATTCACTGGCACAAAATTTTGAGTTTCAAATTTTTTTCTCCCTCCCTCTCCTGTCCCCTCCCTAGATGACAATCTGATATACAGCCATCATTTTCAACGTCTGACCAAGTTTTAAGAACTCCACAGCATCTGTTTCAGCCACCTTCATGGCTGTAGGAACAAATCATTTACATCCACCCATTCCACTGAGGAGAGTCTTCATATGATTGGGGTAGTTATTTCCCTAACTCACCAATGGGTTTGAGGTCTGTCATTTGGTTACACTTAACCTGATTTATCCTGTCTGCCCAGACAGTTTGCCAGGATGTGGCCACAGCAGGTGCTACAGCTTCTCAGAACCACAGGTGAGAGTTGAGGCCATGTGGACCCGAAAGGCCTTAAAAGGGCTTAATAAGCCCTCCCACCAGAAGTGCTAGTCCTCTCTGAATACCCATATACCCCTGAAGCTTTCTTTATATCATTACTGAAGTAAAAGTCAGAGATGGCTCCTCTGGGAACTTTCGCCTGCTCATCTAAATCAGAAACACTCCTAGCTCCTTGTTAATATCACAAGGTTTTAAAGAACATGACTTTTTGGGAAAAGAAATTAAATCAAATGTCCTAAATGTACTCCGATGCCTTTGTTCAGTTGCTGTTTATAACAAAAAAAAAAAAAAATGGGGGAGCGTCTTAAAAAGAGAGGAATATTTTGTTGGTTTTGTTCTGTTATATGATTGCCGCTGAATGATGTTCCAATGCATATTTCCTTCTTTGGAGAGGTTATTTAATCAACTTGCCTTCTCTTTCAGTGGTAAAAGAGCTCAAAAAAATTTAGTTTTTAGTGACGTATACAACAAGAAATCCTTAATACAGGAATGAAGTGAAAGTCCAAAAGTTAGGATATGGACTTTTCCTACCTCTTCTGCTCATTCAGCTCTTTTTGAGCTAAGCCAGCATAGTGAGTCTATTTCTTTTACACAATTAAAAGTAGTTAGAAGGGTATCTAATTATGTATTTAATAAAAAAGCCTTTAATAGTTCCCAGAAGTTCCTACAGGCTCACAGCCTAGGGAACCATTAAAAACGAGCCCTCTTTTATTTACATTGTTTCTTCTTAAGAATTTTTCCTTCCTTCCTTCCTTCCTTCCTTCCTTCCTTCCTTCCTTCCTTCCTTCCTTCCTTCCTTCCTTCCTTCCTTTCTTTTTCCCTTCATTACTTCCTTTCTTTCTTAGTTCCCTTTCTTCAAAATTTATTACATGGCTACTATGTACAAAGCCCAGCACTAAGTAGTAAGGTTATTACAAAAATAGATATAGCATGATCTCCATTTTGAATAAGCTTGCATTCTAGTAATGATAAGACACAGAGTAAACACAAATAACCATATGACAGGGAAGATTCTAATTGGTATTATAACAAATGTACAGAAGTGTGCTATAGTAGCTTAGAAGAGATACTGTAAGCCCAAGTATTTACTTTTTCTGTGTTTCCAAGAATTTCCAGGGCTTGTTAAGATAGCAGAAGATGGTAATGTCTGTGTGGAATGTGGGCACCAGATAGGATAAGGCAGACAATTTTCCAAAATAAAGACATTTAAGCTTCTGGTATATGAATTCAAACAAGAGTCCATGGCACCTTCTATATTTTGTCTCTTCAGAACAGCAGTATTCCTTAGCAATGGATTCCTCAGCTTTTGTAGTACCTCAGCCCATTGGAACAGCACAGTTCAGTCACTCTGGTAACTAAAACTTGGCTTTGAATTATGTCTTCTTTCCTTTTGTCTGGAGTAATGCTTCTCTTTCCTTAAATGATTTCTGTCAACCATAAAGTTGTTCTGGTGCCTTGACTTGAAAAATGAAATCGTGATTGATTGTGAACATATCAAAATTGTTTTTTAATGTTGATTTTTTGTTTTGTTTTGTGTTTTCAAGTGCTGTCTCAGGCTTGAAGAGAAACAGCATCAGTGACGAAGGGTAGGTACCACAGAGCTAGGAAGTGAACCTTAACAACAAACGAGGCAGATTGTGTAGTGGACAGCGTTGGGCATGGAATCAAAACTGAACACAGACCCTGTTCAGATGCTTGCTAACCGTGTGATCCTTGACAAGTCACTGACAGTCTCAGTCTCTTGATCTCTAAATAAGGGAGTTGGGCATGATGTTTTCTAAGGTCTGTCTCTAAACCTATGACCTTATGGGAATGGACATGAAATGCTTCCTGTCCATACAACATTGATTGTCAACCCATAGTGTAATTTTTGAGATGTCTCCTTTGTATATCCTTTATAACTAATTACTCACCAAGGCTTGCCAACAAATGCTTCAAAATGGCTATTATACTGATCCATTCCTAACTCTGCCTATCCATTCCTGTTGCACCGAGACTATTCCTAATGCTGCACCCCTTATGCCCATATTTTTCCCAAGATTTTTGCCTCTCTAGTTATATGGGGTACCTAGGTTTTATGGGGAAGTGGATTCAGCATTGAATTCATTCTCCTAACTTCATATCTGTGCTGCAACATAGTCAGAGAGACCCTAAGGACTGGCTGGTGAACCAAAAAGGGAAGGCAAGTGGTATTTTCCAAAAAGACAAGAAAAGGGGATGTGTACAAAAGAGAGGCAGTCCACCATGCATGAACCTTGTAGTCTTGAATGGGTCTTTTGAACCATCACAGGTTAGAATGAGGAAGGTATATTTCAGGGATAGGGAAGTGGACAGCCTGACTGGAGTGCAGAGTTGATGTTGGGGAAGAGTTATGGATAAATTTGACTAGATATCGTGTCCAGATAAGGAAAGTTCTTGATTGCCAGAATGAAAATTTAGGGGTTCATCTTGAAATTTTGCTAAATAGATGTGTGAAAGAAACTGATCAAAATATAAGTATTCATTGTAACCACCCAAACAAGAAACTGAATAAGGGAAGGACTGGGCAGGGGAATGGTCTGACAAAGTCAAGTCCAGAAAACAGCAAAGAACTAAAAGTCAGGTGATCACCTGCACCATAAGGGCATCTGGTTTGACCCTTTAATTTCTCAGTCTCTCAGATTGTCTTAAAGTCTGAGGTAAATGATGGTTCATGGTAACTTGCTTAAGAAAAGAGCAAAGCTACACCAAGTGTACACTGGAAGAAAAAAACAGATAAGAGAATACTGTTTTTGTCCTCAACATTTTGGATGATGGCTCAAAATAAATATTGGGCTCTTGATCTC
Organism: Notamacropus eugenii; assembly: GCF_028372415.1. NCBI lineage: Eukaryota > Metazoa > Chordata > Mammalia > Diprotodontia > Macropodidae > Notamacropus > Notamacropus eugenii. Next base: position 445,634,199 of record NC_092876.1, on the reverse strand, counting down.
AGCAGTGTGAACTGCAGTACTTAATGAAACTTTGCCCAGCCACAAGAAATCTCTTTTACCCTCAGTGATCCATGAGTTTTGGGGGTATCTTAAGAGAAAAAGAGAAGCTGAAATCCAGAAATAAAATGTTTATTATGGTTGTGGATTTAAAAAAAAAAGTGTTGCAGCAGCAGTTTTTTGACAAATGCATGATGAGAATATAAGATACTTCAACACTGGTCTAATAAATAAATAAATAAAACCCAGAGGCAGAAAAGTCAAATGCGATCTGGCAGTCAAACGATGACTCAAAAAGTTGTTTATTTTCTTTATAACATGAGGAAGTTGTTCATTGAAAATCTAAAGGAAATCAGCAAATTCTCATCAAAATAGAGAAAAAGGAACAGAGTTAAGATATAAAACAAAATGAAATGAGTTTTAAATGTGAATTTTAATAATGATTATTACTATGCTTTGATAAATCCTCATATGTTATATATCATTTTGGATGACATTTTCCTCTCTGAGAAATAGGGCATCCTGTGTTCTTCTCCAACAAAGGAATAGTCATTCACTCATTGTGCTGTTGTCTTACCTCTGCAAATAGATTGTTCCTTCTAGGAAATATTAACACAGCATTCCTCTTATGTACACGTTACAACTCAAACTTTTCTAAAGTTCTTAATATTGTCTTATCTGTTAATCATCAAATATCCCTAAAAGTTAATTTGAGGAGTCTTAGCCCATAGAGAAAGCTCTGGACATGGAGTCAGGAAGGTCTAGATTCAAATCCTACTCAGACACTAGCTATGTTACACTCGTCAAGTCACTTAACCTTTGTGTCATTCGTCTAGCACATCTGCAAAATGGGAGTGAGGGGATCTCAGTGATTTCTAAATTCCCTCCAGCTCTAAATCTATGTTTTTATGATAATATGGAGGGGGGGGGGGTGAGAGAGAGAGTGAGAGAGAAAGAGAGAGAGAGGGAGGGAGGGAGGGAGAGAGAGGGAAAGGGAGAGGGAGAGGGAGAGAGAGAAGAGAGAAGAGAGAGGGGGAAGGGGAGGGGAGAAAGACAGAGAGAGCACCCCTAGGGAGGGCAGGAACACTAGAGCTCATTTCTGGCATCAAACACTTACTAGCTATATTGCCATGAGCAAGTCACTTAACCCCTGAGCAGATCTCTAAGAAAGGAGCAGACAGACAAGTTGTCAGGCTATGGACGGAGTTTCTGCCCTGGGAGTTCTCCAGACTGATGAAATCACAGATTGAAAAAAAAAAAAGGAAACAAAAATTCCTAGAAGATAAGCAGGAAAAGAATTATCTCCATTACGCAGAAAGTATATTGAGAGGAAGTGGGGATTTGATGATATCTCACATTTGTACTGCACATTTGAGGTTTCAAAGCACCTTAACATATGAGAAGCAGAAGATAAACATTAAATCATAATTAATGTTACAGCAGGAGCACGCTTTTGGCTGTTATTTTTATATAAATGTGGAAATTGGTAGTTACTATCTCTCTTTTTTTTTATTTTAGTCTCTTCAAATAAAACCAATATATCTAGGTCACAGCGACTTTTTACTCCTACTAGACCATCATTTGGGGGGAAGGTAATGGGAGGATTTTTTCTTTAGGGAATATTATTCTATTTATAAAATAAGGCCATATATTTAACAACCAGACCTCAACGTGAGTGGCCTCCATCACACTCAGCCTACTGAGTTCCAGTCTATCATTAAGGATGTCATTCCCATGGGTGGTGATTGCTATCAGGATGCAGTTGAAAAAAAGCCTCACATGCTCAATAGTTTGTGTACAATGTGCAAAAGTGTCATATTTTTTTTTATTTGAGTTTTCAACTGGTATGCGTAGAGCTGGTTAAATGCAGCTTGAGTTTCCTTCCTTCCTTTTCTCTGCTTCTTCTGTTCATCTTTTTTCCAAAACCCTTTCTGAAGAAGCACTATTTCATTTCTGCTTCAGCATTTTCTCTGTGCTGGGGAAGTGGACTACTACTATTATTTCCCCAACAGTAAAGAACTATGTGAGAGAACGAGATCTTAAACTTCAGTGCCTCATGTGTTTCTTCCCCATACCAATGTTCATACTTTTCTTGTTTTAGTTCATTCTGCAAAATACTAGTATGAGCTCCTTGAGAGTAGGGACTGATGTTTATTATATTATCTATCACCTATCTATCATCAACCTATTTTTCTTTTCTCCTTTCCTTCCTCATTCTTTCTTTTTTTCATTCATTTATCCAGTCTAATTATTTCATCCACTTGTACATTTATTTATTTGTCTGTCCATCCATCTATCTGTCTATCTATCTATCTATCTGTCTAATTATATGCTTCTTTTTCTTCGCATACACAGTGTTCAGGAGAGCGCCTAGCCACATAACATCTTTCCTTTCTTTGGTCATTCATTTATCCATTTTAATTAGTTCATTCACTTATTCATCTGTTCATTTATTCACATTTATTTGTCTATCTATTTTTCTATCCATACTTCTATCGATCTATCGTCTACCTATCTACATGCTTGTTTTTCTTTGCATACACAGTGTTCAGGAGAGTTCCTAGCAATGCAACAGACTCTTATTAAATGATAGTTGACTGATTGGGGGATGGGAGAAAGAATATCTTTGTCACCCAACTTCAGTCCTGAAGATAGTGGTGGGAAGATGGAGGTTATATTCTTTTGGTCAAATTCTATCTGTGGATTTCTTTTAAAAGCTAATAGCACTTATTATGAGATTCTCCGGCTCTTCGAGAAAGCATTTATTTCAGTTCTCTGTTCTCTACTAAGTCTCACCAATGTTGAAAAAATGCTACCCTATATGCATATGGTTCATAATCTGTACTACAAACACTTATACTCCCTTATTTCATTCTTTCATGATTTCATTGTTATAGGTAATAACAATAATAATTGACATTCAATAACACTTTAAAGTTTCAAAATATTCTACATGTATTAACTCATTTGATGCATATAGTAATCTTGTGAGATAAGTACTATATGTGTGATCACTCCCATGAGGACTGTAATACATTTTGACCTGAGTAGATAGTATTCATGAGACGTTGAAGCCAAAAAAGAATTGCCACCATTGGTAGCTTGGTAAAGAGGGAAGAAAACTGAGAGGGTCCATCAGGAAAGACCTGGATCCTCTTTAACACTTACTGGTTTTGTGACCATGGACACATTCATTAAATTCTCTGAGTTTTAGTTTCTTCAACTGTCAAACAGGACTTAAAAGATTTAACTCACAGGACTCTTTTGAAGGTCAAACAAAGCTGTGTTTGTAAAACTCCTTGCAATCTTTAGCTTGCTATGTAAATATTAGCCACTCTAGTAATGAGCTTCTCTACACTTTGCTAGGTTACTTTTTGGGTCACGCTCAGTTACAGAGTCCAGTTTCCATAATTTTCTGTCTCGGTAAGAAGAGAATTCTTGCTCTGCTGACATAACCTTTGAAAACTCACTTATGACAGAAAGGCCAACAAACCTTTCTTCTGAGTATACTTTCTACAATGCCTGTTCTCGAATAATAGACCTCAAGATGGATGAAAACTTAAAGGTCATCTCGTCCAGGGTTTCTTAACTTTTTCCACTCTCAACCCCTTCAGCTCTTATTTTAAGAAGTACTAATTACAATGAGGGTAAATGATTTGCCTAAGGTCACTTGGTGAATATGTGGCAAAACTGTGATTTGATCCCTGGTCTTCTGGCTCTAAATTCAGCACCCAGCCTATGACATTCCCTGCCCCCTCTTGGTGTGGTGTCAGCCTGGACTCTGGCAACAATGATTCTGGTGGTAAATATAATAAGTCCACAATTGTTATATGGGTCTTAGATCCCTTTGGACCACCATCACTGTCAGACCACATCTTTTGGGGAAGGCAACGAGCAAAGGTTTTGTGTGGGAAGGCAGAAGCACTCTCATTAGTATCTACTTATATGTATTTGTTGTGTTACGGTTTCTAGTAGCTGAAATATCTTCCCAAAATGTGATACAGTTGTTTGCAGCAGGGCACCCTTTGGTAAAAACTTGGAGGACACTTTAACTCTTTTTGTTGGTTATTGTATAGATAAAGTTACTGATGCTATCAGTCCTAAGAGGCCTTCACAATTCTTCCTGATCAGCTCTCCCTAAATAACTGTAAGACAAATGGCAAGGCAGTCAAAAAAGCATGCCACAGTTGTCTAGACTAGAAATTCCAGTTACCAGAAGTCAGGAAAGATGTCTAAAAATCCACATTCCACCCCTAATGTATGTAGACTGAATATGTCATGTCGAGTCCATATAGTCCCCACTGAGGAGAGAGATGTACCAGGTGGACCAAACCATCATGATAACCACTACCTCACATCATTCTCTGAACACCACCTCACTTTTAGTGGAGACAACCGAGGACCTTGGGCCCCCAAACCCTAGGAATCTGAATTAGAACAATAGAATCCCCAAGCCCATAAGCCCTCCTTCTAGCCCTGTTCCTGTAACTATCATCCATGGGAACAAATCCTGTGAAGATGGAGTCCATTATCCTCACCTAAAATGACCAACAGCAGCTATCAATCAAATTCCACAAGTGAGAATCAAGTCCAAGAATGCTGATGTGGCATAAGAGTAACATATTTTTTAGTGTTAGCATGTTCTCCATAATGCCTAGTCTTTATAATTCACAGAATCTTAGATCTAGAGATGGAAGGATATTCCTTCAAGAATAGCAGTGGTCTCAGACTCATGACCTTGCTTCCAGGCCTTCTCCAACAGCTATCATCCAGGGAACTAACCCTTGAGGAGAAGTACCCAGGCAGATGTTTCCACAGATGCTACAGTCCCCTCAGAAGTCATATTTAGTGAAGACCTTCAAAATAAAGTTGTCGTCAAAGTCCTTGCCATTTTTGAATGGTTAAACATCAGACACAAATGTGATTTATCAGTGGAAATGATATCAAATAAAGGGTATTACCACCTGCTTTGCCACTATGACCTAAAGACCATGAGGTCTTTCCATTCAACTTGCAATTGAAACTTTCTATATATGTTGTGCCTTTCCATTAGAATTTGAGGACCTTGAGAGCATATACAGTCTGTCTTTTCTTGGCATATCTCCAACATTTTTTTTTTCATGGTAAGTGCTTAATAATATTTTTTTATTTATTCATTACAATACATTAAATTGGACCTCATACTGTAGAATACCTTTTGGGCAACCATACACCTAGCTGTCTCCTAAGAAGGAGCTTACATGTTAACCATGAATGCTACTATCACGTTGTCACTTCACAATATAAATGTAATGAACAGAATAGCTCATGTTCCTAATGGCATAGATGAATATGTTTTTGTCATTGTTGGTGCTACTATTGGAGCCGTTTGGGGATATGCTGTATGGCCTTAAAGCCTAGACCTGTGTTCAAGCCCTACCTCTCAGATGCACTGGCTGTGAGATATTGGGAAAGTCCTTTATAATCTCGGTGTCCTACTCCCATACTGCTCCCCACCTAGTGGTTCCATAAGTCATGTAACAGCTGCTGACCAGCTTTGGTACATCAAGTTTCCTCACTGGTAGTGATCAACACCAGTGAAATTACAAACATGGACAAAAGTAAAAAGATATTTACAAGCACTTTTTCACAGAAACCTTTAATCTTTACAACAATCATATGAAGGAAGTACCATAGCTATCATCCAAATGTTACAGGTAAGGGAATTGAGGTTCAGAATGGTTAAATGACTCATTCATGGCCACAGAATTAGCGTCAGAGATGGAAGTTGAAATCAGATCTCTCATGACTCCAAGTCCATTACTCTTCCCATAGGCCATGCTCCAAGACCAGAGACATTTGATAGCAGAACTGAGATCTGCAGTCAAAACTTTTGACTTTTGACAATGCCATTTTCATGATATCACGTTGGTGATGCAGAGACAAGAGGCAAAATCGTTGCAGTGATTCCAAGAAATAGCAGGACTTATATAGGATGACTTTTGTAAGCCAGAGAACTTTAAAAAGTTAAAAGACACTGGTTTCCAACCAGAGTTTTATGTTACAGAAAATTAGAGTATTGACCAAGGGTTCATGCTTTAGAGGTCTCCAATCTACCAGAGAGTGACTGGTAGGTGAACAGTAACTCAGGGAGGCAATCAGTAGGAGAGGAGATGGTTACTTCATCTGAGAAATTAAGGCCTCATAAGCCTATTATTAACCTATACATTGCCAGATTGTCAGATTAAAGAGAGGACTTCCTGCTCTCCTGCCCTCCGCCTACCCTGCAAGGATGCCTATCAAGTGTTTTTTAATCTGACTTTTCTGAGATAAATAGATAGATTGATTGGTTGTTGTCCTTCATTGTCAGAGGACAAAAATGACATCACCATGATAAAGAGAAATTTCAGTGTGTACAACTGTGACTGATCAGACCAATATGAGCTCAAAATGCTCTACCACAGATTGGGTACAAATAGTCCATGTGAACATTTGTGATGTCTTTTGGTTCTTGTGTAAATTGTATTTAAGTGAGGCATAGCTGCATGAAGTTATCATCCTCACTCTTTCCTCCAGAGTCATCATAGTCCAGTGGCAGGACAGAGTCAAGACATCTGATGATGGCACAGGATGCAATGGATGACCTTGGCATCTTTGGTGTCTAACAAAGCTCTAAGTGCTCCACATCGCCTGCTTCAGCTGCCTTCATGGCCATTGGAGCAAATTGTTCTCATCCGCCCATTCCACCAGGGGAAGTCTTCACATGCTTGGGGTAGACACCCCCCTAACTCACCAATGAGTTTAGGATCCCTTGGGTTACCATCAGCCTGGTTTGACCTGTCTGCTAAAACGGTTTACCTGGGTGTGGCCGCTGCACATGCTGCAGCTTCTTGGAGCCACAGGTTAGAGTTGGGTAGAACAGGTGGGCACCGAAGGTAGAAAGAGCCCTGAAAAGGGCTCAGCAGCCATCACACCAAAGGTACTGGTACTGTTATTGGTACTGGTTCTGTCTGAACACACCCTACACCCTAGATAGATAGATATAGATAGACAGACAGACAGACAGACAGACAGACAGACAGACAGACAGACAGACAGATAGATAGATAGATAGATAGATAGACAGATAGATAGATAGATAGATAGATGAATGAATAAAATGTAAAGGTGATGCTGAGAAAAAGCACTAGAGTAGTGCTATATGCCCAGGGCCCTGTATTGGCCCCAAGGAATGGCCCTGATCTTTGAATCTCCCCAGGGGCAGTTGTCCTGCCAAGCAACTTCCAGTTCAGAGGATAAAAGCAGCAGCAGCAGCAGCAGTTGCTTGAGGGGAACCAGGTACAGTACATGCCCTTTTAGGTACTATGTTTCACAACAATCAAAGGTGGCTTCAAAACCTTTCTGTTTCTCTCCAATCCCTGAGTCACACCAGTGCATACCAATGGGCAGATCTATTCCAGAGACACAGTCACTGGCCCCTGCTCTCAGAATTGTTAGATCACGTACATATTTATTTGTTCTTTGTAACTTTGGCTCCATTTATTTCTTCCATAAAACTAGTCTAATTTCTTTCCTGGATAATTTCCTGCTTTTGTGGCCAGAGTTTATTCTTAATTACTGAGAAACATTGAACGTGTTCCAGCCCTCTCTCAACCTGAGTGATACTGATTAAACTAGAATACACAAAATTATGATTTGTTTTGAAGGATGGAAAATGATTTGTGGGGAATATTATGTCAAAACCACCTTAGTTTGGATCTGCCTTTAGACCAACAGTCTATGAAGGTCAAAACACAGCAAGAGAAAGCTGGTCTCCTCTGTTTTAAGGAGGGATCTCTTCTTTATTTCAATAAATGCTATTAAGAGTTGTTACCGTAAATCCTGTTCTAAGCCCTGAGGATACAGAGACATAAACAAAACAACTCTTGTCCTAAGGGAGTCTATAGTCAATGTAGGGAAAGAACAAGTATGCAGATAAGGAAATACCCTCACTTTAGGAGGGAGAAGGCACTAACATTTCAGGGGATAAGGAAAGGGTTGGTCTAAGAGATGACTCCTGGGCTGAACCCTGAAGGAAACTAAGAATTTTAAGAAGTAAAGGTGAGCATTTTTGGCGTGGGGGAAATAGTCTGAAGAAAGTGTAGAGGCAAGACTGATGTCACTGCTTATCCTAAATGCATTCAGTTTCCCATTCTAAACATGGAATGTTTCTATCCCTTATGAAGTTGAATATTTTCTCACTTGGATGCACTCAAAGGACATTTTCGAAATAAGTACCTTTTCTACCTTGGCTAAATGTTTCAACTCCTAGCAGCAGAGTCTTGTCACAGTAGGCATTTAATGAATAATTAGTATTCATGATGATGGTGAGGAACAGGAGAAGAAACTATAAATAGATACACAACATCTACACATACTTTTCAGTATTGTTGTGAGGATAAAATAAAATCTGCAAAATGCCTTGTAAGCCTTGGTGCTACATAAATACTGCCTATTAATAATTATCTTCATAGTAAAATCCAAATTGAATTTCTGTTGAAATTCTAGCTTTTTCCAACTTTTACCTTGCATATAGAAAAGGTGACTATAAGCATCAGTTTCATATGCCAGAAATTTCTCCACTTATATAAAAAGTAGACATTTTCAATCCAATTAGGATGTTGAAATGATGGATAGAAGAACGATATTTTTTTAAATAATCATGCTAACTCTTATGGTGCCTATGGTGATTGCTATTAATAGTGAATGCGGGGAACCATTTTTTTTTTTTAAATGTGTTTGGAGGAGAGAGGAAAAAGACTGAAAATCTTTATTCTGCATTCATAGAAGTTGGATTCAGCATCATGGGGCCATAGATTTAAAGTTGGAAGAGACCTTAAAAGTCATCTAATCCTCATTTTGTAGATGAAAAGCCTGAGAGGCTCAGGGAGGGTAAATGGTTTGATCACTGCTATACAACTAAAGTGTCAGGGGCAAACACAGGTGTATCTGATTCAAAGTCCAGGACTTTAGCTACTACATCACTGTTATCTCTCAAGAAGACCTATCACTGAGGACAGCCTCTGCTCCTTAGTAGCTACATGACCTTGGACAAATCAATTCATCTCTCCTGGACTCTAGTTTCTACATCTATAAAATGAAAGACTTAGACTAGGGAACCTCAAATATCCTTTTGAGCTCTAATATTCTACAATTCTGTGCATTACAAATAATTACAAAAGTCACGTTATTCTACACACATGAAATATGAATTAAGCAATTATTTTAATAATGTTTTAGGTGAAATCAGAAGTTCCCATGTTGTCCACCTTATCCTCTGGAAGATAATTTGCCAAAGTCATTACTTCAGCTACTTCACTAAACATTGGCGGTCAGATTTTTTTCTTTCAAAACTATTTGAAGGATGAAATAGTAGAAATAAGGAAAACAAATTAAATGAAAGAATTCAATTTGTATTTCTTAGGACAACATTTTATGGCATAACCCTTTTGTCCATAACGACATTATAGATATGAAATACATGGCTATTGCTAAAATTTATTTTTATTTAAAATAAATCTTTATATAATTTAATATTATTTCCATACTGAAGAAAATTAGGGTTGATTTTCACCTAGTACTCCTAATTAAAACAACAATTCATGATAGAAATGCATCTGACTCAAAAGTTCTTGACCTAGATTTTTTTTTTAATGGTCTGTTATCCTGAATAAGAATTAGCAGCTAGGTAGTGCTGTGGAAAGGATGCTGGGCTTAGAGCAAGAAAAAAACAAAAAACCTTAGTTTAAATCCAGCCTCAGACACCAGCTGTTTAACCATGGGCAAGTCATTTAAGCCCTATCTGCCTCAGTTACCTCAACTGTAAAAAGGGGAACATAATAGCATCTATCAATGGGAGCATTGTGAGGACCAACTGAGATAATATTTGTAACCTTTTAGCACAGTTCTTAGTATGTAATGTATGCTTAATAAAGGCTAATTACTTTCCCTTTTTTCATGAAGAAACAATGGTATAACCAATTGCCAAGACAGGGGGTTATGTGTATAAATAGGGGTACAGTTGCACAACCCCTAAGTCAGGGAGTAGACATTGGCTATGTCTTCTGAAGAATAACTCAGCCACCCCAACACTTGCAATCTCAACAATACTATGGTGGGGAAAAAAGTGTATCATAATCATTATGATATACATATATTAGTCCCTTAAATACACAAAATGCTGTAAGCCTATTCTGAGACACTCCCTCCCTGAAGAATATGGAAATGCCATACTTTCTTATGTCCTTTTTCATCCTAACCTTGACTTTCTCCACTTAGGATGTTAAATGGTTCTGTCTTGGCTTATGATGAATGTGAAAAGGGGGAAATAGTCTTTCCCTCCTCAAGGAAATTTATAGAAGGATGTTATCTCCTTGCAGGGAAAAACTCTATATATTTAGATTATAAGCTTTGGGTTTGAATTCTATTTCCAGAATTTACTGTAGAAGAGTGTGTTCACGTATTCAGCAAGTCACTTAACCTTATTGCACTTCATTTTCCCAGTCTTCTCTAAGGTCCCTTTAAGAATCTGCAAAACTATGAATTTATGACTTTTTGAAGTGTGCTATAACATATTGAATTGAAAGTCGCTAATAAGAATGTCCAACTTTAACCACTGGCCAGAGAATATTCTGGCTAATAATGCCATCTCAATTATATTTATTATCGAGATCTCAAACTGTCATGTTGTGTTACATTTACATTACATTCCAGTATAGTGCCCTCAGAGTGATGATAGATTAGGATAAATAATTAGGACCAGTAATTCTATTGATACAGGGAACTTCTGAATGAAACAATTTCCTCTACAAATTGCAAATCAGCACAACCTATTTTGTCCTTTTCCTACTACAGGTTTAGATATGTTGTATTTTAAGATATTAAAACCATTTCCAGACATATCAAATCTTGCCCACAGCACCAGGTACCTTGGAGAAGGCACAGCAAAAGAGTATAACAGTTCCTGTCTTCAAGAAATTGACGCTGTCTTTAGAAACTAAGGCGAAGTCTACAAACAAAGGAACTCTAGAAAAGTACAGGATAGTACCAAAAAAATAATAGGACTATAATATTTAAAATAGACAACAAACATAGGAACTAAGTGATGAGAAAAATCATTGGTGACTGAGGTAACCCTAAAAGGAAGGCTTCTAGGAATTGAAGAATTTATTTTGGAGGGGAAATGAGGGGAAGGCAATAAGTATAACATCACCAAAGGCATCAGAAAGGAAATGAGTATTTCACATAGTAGATTTAAAAAGACAAGCCACACTAAAATAGAAAGTTCCTACTGTAAGGTAGTGGGAGATGAGGTTAGATAGGTAAAGTGAGTTCATGTTCCTAAAATTAATTTGAATTTCATTTCCATGCTTTGCACAATGTTCTAATTAAGTAACACATTTACATGACACTTTTAGTTTAACGTGTTTTACACTCTGTGTCGTTTGATTTTCACAACTCTGTGAAACCATTTCAAAAACTGGAGATTATGGGGTTTCATGGAATTTGCACTCAAGTTTCCCAGATTCTGCATTCAGCACTATGCTACCCTAACTTTGAAGGGCAGAGTGCTTTCTTCCCTCTTTTCAGCTGGATGTGGTCGCTTCTTCATTGAAAGCCCAATTTAAGTGCACCTCCTTTGCAAAGCTTGTCTGATTCACTTTCCTCCCTCTGAATCAATTTTCCTCCACCTCCTTCACAGTTTTTGAGTAGCTGGGCTGTGCTTGTGTTGCACTGAACATCTCCTTTTGTCTCTTTCACGTTCACACATTGTGTAAGCTCCCTGAGAGCAGGACTCTGTCATTCTGCTTTTCTTGAATTTCACCACGGTTCCCAGTACAGTGTTCTGCACCAACTGCGGTTGCAATAACTAGGGATGGCTGGCTAAAATAATTGCAAGATCAGTCCAATTGTTTTGGCCATCTCTTATGGGCTATTTCAGATTATTTCACAGCCCAATCAATTATCCACTACTCATTTAGAGATATAAGAAGGTATCCTGATACGATAGTAAGGGTACTGACTGGCTATGGTATCAGAAGACTTAGGTTGAAATATTGCCTTTCATGTTGGCTACCTGTGTGACCTTGCCTGAGTTATTAACTCTCTTGTACTTTTTCTCATCTGTAAAATGAATTGGTTGTATGTAATGCTAATTATGAGAGTCAAAGATCTTCCCACCCATTAATGGGCTTGCCCATTAAGGAAAGTTTGATTAGAGGAGGTTTGTTTTGTTGGAAGACCCATACTTTCTGTTAATTTCTAAGGAGGCACTTGTTCTCGAGGGTTGTGATGCCCTCTGGATCTGAAAAGTGTAAAAATTCTCTGAGGTGAGGTTTTGTTTTGGGGCTTACTCATTGGAAGCATTGCCCTGGGTAACCCCTAAGGAGCCCCTCTTGCTTTGAAAACTCAGATGTTGCTGCTTCTGTCTGGTAACTATATATGTATGTAAAGGTCAGATAGTTGGATCTGTCTGTTGATCTGTGTTGTCTGGTCAGACAGTTGGGAGCCCTGTTTATTGGTCTTTCTGTTTGTAATTTCTGTTTGTATTTTCTCTAAAGTTCAGGGTGAAGACTTTTCCCCCTGAAATAAGTGAATGACATATGAGCTTGAGTAAAGTAGATTGTTGACCCCTCAAAAGTTTCTTTCCTTTTAGAAAAGCAGCAGGCCTCCCAGTGTATGCCAAGGGTCTTTGCTGATACAGTGTATTAAATGGACTTTGTGATACCTTAAAATTCTTGATTTATGACACCAAGGTAATAGGTCATAAATGGAAAATACTATTATAATTGTTGTTCAGTCATACGTGACTCTTCATGACGCCATGAAGCATAGCACGCCAACACTGTCTATGGGGTTTTCTTGCAAAGATACTGGAGTGGTTTTCCAATTCCTTCTCCAGTGCATTAAGACTTGCCCAACTGGGATCATATAGCTTATAAGCACCTGAGGTTGGATTAGAACTAGGGTTTTCCAGACTCCAGGCTCAGCACTCTATCCACTGAATCATCTAGCTGCCTCACTATAATGTGGAGTGGGGGAGGGTTCTGTGTGTATCTTTATATGCATATACACTCCATTATAGATGAGGACTTAAAATATAAATGTTATAAAAGCAATTTCTTTGTACAGCAATTTGTCATTTTTAGTGTAAATGAGGTTCTAGAAAGTATTTGCCCTAAAAATTGAACTCTACCTACCCATTTTTCTGTGTCTCTTTTATTGATTCATTGCTTGCTACATTTTTTAAAAAGAAAACAAAGAAACTCTAGAAAGTATCTTGTACAGCACAATCTGCAGTAGCCAGGGAATACTTAATGCCAGATAAGTCTCTTCTAGCTCTATATTCTAATGATCTATTGCTACCTCTTTTAAAGTATCTCCTGCCCTTGAAATTTTATAAACAAGATTTTTATGTGGTTCTTTGCACTTTTTAAAAAATTTTGCTATCTGGCATAATGATGCAGCGCCCTATTACTTTTCAGAATACGTTTGCTCTCCCCCCTTCTTTCATGCCCATCTTCATGAGCTAAATGCATGTCCTAATTGAGTTGCATTATAAGGCTATTTTCTACAACTTCATTCTTGCTGAAAAAAATATGTGCACACATGGCAAGTGCATAATGGTGCCTATCGTATATTAATAATGAATTAATACTGGTGGAATGCAACTCGGAATAGGACAAAAATAAACTACAATCCAACCAAGAACCACGCTTATTTTTCAATTGGCCAAAAAAATATGCATAAGATTGTGACTTGGCATTCCATCTCAGAGGAAAGAATATGAAATTACTTCCAGCATCATCAATTCACTGATCGTAACCCTGAAGATATACAAACAGTACTGAGCATGTTCCTCCTGTCTCCTGGACAGAATGGAATGTGCTGAAATGAAAACAAAAAGAGAGAGGCATAAACTCCCACGTCCCATTTAAATTTGGGTTTATTTTAGTATTTTTTAAAAATATCAAGGTCATTTCTGAATACAGCTGCACACACTCTCCCATGTTAAATTGAGCCCTTCTCTGTAAACAAGGGAAATTGGTGAGCAAAAACGAGCAACACATGATCATGTATGGTTATGCCTTTACAGTCTACTGCCTCTGTGCTAAGAGAATAGTGGTATGTTGCAAGGCATATTTTCCAGGACCAAGAGTACTCATAGTTGGGCTTTTTTTTTTGATTCATGTTCTTTCCACTTCAATTGTTATAAGCACTATGTCTTTCTTTCTTCAGGGTCTGCTGAGTTCACCCAAAATCATAGGATTTCAGCATCAGAAAGCTCCTCAAAGACCATATATTTTAACTGGTACCCAACCTGACCCGTAAATAACTAGTCAACCTTAGCTGGAAAACCTTTCTATCTTATTTCATACAAATCTCCTCATATTTCTCTGAATACCTGACATTGTTTCTTAATTAAAATTTTAATACAATGGTGAGTCCAAAAGACAGGGGGATTTTGTTCCCTTTCTTTTCATTGAATCCCCTCTAGACACATAAAATCAGACTGGGTATAGCCTGGGGAAGCCTGGTCTCTAACAAGATGGGTTAGCCATCTTTTTCTCACATTCACTTCCACATTGCCCTCCTGTCCCAGTGCCCTGGGTATGATTTCCTCAATGCTTAGGTTTTGATTTATGTGTTAAGTCTTCCCAAAAGAGGACAGTGGAACAGTATTCAATGTACAATATTCATCAGAAATGGGACAATATTAATCAGAAATGGGACAAAACTAATCAGAAATGTATTTTCTACATACAAAAGAAATGCTTAACATAAAATGCTCACAGGTGCACATCAACAGCATGGTTTAAACAGTTAACCAAACAAGTGACAGTAATGGCTATTAGTGTGCTTATGACAGGCTGTTGAGGCAAGCCTCATCACTGTGACTGTTGAATAAGCTTCATTCCATTTCACTTCAACTCTGCACCAATCCCTTGAATTCCATGCTACAACCAGACACCATCCCAAGGGTATGGGCTCCTCTTTCTCCAAAGCAGAAACTCTCCCTCTAATCAGACCATTCCACCCAATTGTCCCAGGACCTCTGAACCTCTTGAGACCATAAAGTCACCTCCAAGGAGAACTACTCAGGAAAAGAAAAAACGTCCAAGTTCTAGTTCACCTAGTTGAATCTCTCTGTTCTGTTAAATGAGAGAGGTTGCCATGAGGCCAAAGTAGAGGAACAGCATTAGACCTCCTCCTACTGTATCCAGAAAGAGACTATTCTGAAGCTATGAGTAGAATCAAAAGAGGCCTGTGGCTATTTGTTTATTTAAGGACCACATCATCATCAGGTCTTCCAATAAGGGGACTATTTCATCATCCCAAAGCAGAAGAGTCCTTTAGCATTGATTACCTCACCCTAAGTGAGTTCCTGCATAGACCTTGACCTAAAGGGCTTAAGGTCTCCCAGTGCATCGTGAGTCATCTCCAGCAATCCTGCGGAATATCTGGTCACCAGATTCAGATGGCTTTGGAGAAGTGAGGAGAAGAAGGTGACCTACACAGCCCTCCCTCCCTCACAACAAAGTCAAATGCAAGTCATCATTTCTCTGATGGCACAGTCTTCTTCAGCAACGAAGGATAAACATAACAACAACCCACTCTTGGAAACTACCAGTGAATTTGTCCTCTCCAAAGGACCCAAATATTGAACTCTCCCATACATGGCCAGCTGGAAGTTGGTAAGATAGCTCTATACATATCCTGATCAAATTTCAGTTATACAATAATATATCTACTACATGTGTATGCCATTGGCAACCATTTTCTTTGGTACTACAAAAAATACTGATATAAATATTTTCCTGTGTGGATAGAATACCCTGCTCCTTAGGGTATATGACCATAATATGACCACAATGTGTCAAAGGATATGAAGATTTTAGTCATTTTTTTCTCATAGAATTCCACATTATTTTCCTGAATGTTTAGACCAAGTCACAAGTCCAGCAATGGTACATTAGTGGGACTAGCTATTTATTTTTGGGGGGGGGAGGGGAAGGCAATCGGGATTAAGTGACTTGTCCAGGGTCAGACAGCCTATAAGTATCTGAATTCAGATTTGAACTCAGTGCCTCCTGACTCCAGGGCCAGTACTGTATCCACTGTGCCACTTAGCTGCCCCTAAAATTAGCTATTTTTAAAAGAAAAGCAGAAACATATTGCCTAGGTTTCTCTCTCTCAATGTGGTCTACGGTTCATTCTGGTTTGTTTTTTCTTACTTCATAACAGCACACTGATCTCTAAGCCCTACAGCACTTGAAATAAAAAGTACATTTACTTGAGGACTGGACACTTGGAAAACATTTTATAAGGCTTCCTTGCATCTTAAGTAATGGTTATTGTGAAAATTATATGTCCTGGTATGGTCATGGGGCTTTTTTTTAACCTTTTGGCAAATAATCCTTTTTTTCCTTCTGTGTTTACTTGAATTGCTTAGCAATTACTTCTTATCAATATGAACAACTATATTAAATCCAGGGTGTCAATGTTGAACCAGCTTTCTGAAAATTTAAACAATCAACTTTTCACAATGAAATCAAGTGCAGAAAACCTCAGGGGCCTCTATGACTGATTTTTCTTAGAGCAGCAAAAATGTTCATGAAGTAGCAAAAAGGGACAAACAAAAAACAAAATCATTAAATGTGGTATTTGGGGAGATGAGCCTAATTTTTTAGGAACAAACCAGTAACCAGAAAATTCTATTTCCCTAGGCTTACTATGGCAGTCACCCCTTGACCCCCAAATGCACAGCCACAGATTTTTCAAAATGTAAAACCTTTCTGTAAATAAACCCCAAACTGAAAAATGAATCCGGCCATTAGCCAGAAGTAAATGCTGTTTGTGAATGAGGCAATGAGACTGATTTTTTCCTAAACCACACCAGAGATTAGGTCTTGTTATTTTAAAAACAAACCGTAGCTGCCTCAGCTACTGGGATAGGAACTATGAGAGTGAAAGCATGAAATTTCTATAGTCACCATTTTTCTGTTCCTCAAAGTCTGAGTGACTTTTACACCATAAGGTGAATGGAGACCAAAAATAACTGCATCCTACATACTGTCCTCTTTTCTCAAGATTATTTTAATGAGTAATGAGAAGCTGAAGACTATCTCTCATTTTATGACCCAATTGATTTGATTTACAGGTGACATGCCAGAAATAGTTCTTTCAAGGTGTGCTGGACTCAAAGAAAAAAAAATCCACTCCCTAGGTGTCCATAGGGAGATCCAAAGGGCATCTTGCCAATATGCAATGTAAAACAGAAGTGTCAAATGCATAGATTGCAGGTAGACAGCAGTCTACCACTCTTGAGTGTGGCCCAAACCAGATTAAAATGCAATTGGGAAACGTTTAACAAAATAAGTAACCAAAAATATACTTAAACACAGTTGGTTTTCTAAGTCCAAATACAGACTGCAGAGATCCTTATGTACATTTTAGAGGCCCTTATTTCTATTTGAGTTTGACACCATTGATAGAAAGAATAAACATCGTGGAGTTAGAGTTTATCTCCTGCCACTGACAATGAGCAGCAGTTTCTCTATCTGCAAAATAGCAAGGTTAGGTTACACATAGGATTTTAGATCTACAATCCTATGATGGGTTCATCTAGAGATCATATTTCTATATTTCCTGATGCTAGGATGTCAAATAACTGTACCATTCCCCTACACACTAAGAACAAGATGTTTCCACAACATCTGTATTATCTGGATAATTGAATTTGTGGGTTTTAAAGGAATTAATTCATTTGCAGTCCTTTAAATTGAATTCAAATTAAATTTTCCTTTTTTTTCCCCTCTCTTCCCAAGATGATTCTCCTTCCCATGTCTTCAGGTTTTTCCTATTTAACATGGCCCTAATCAAAACTGTTCAATAATCATTTCTGTGATCTGCAACCCAGAACCCTTCTCTGTGTTTACATAGAAAGAAGTTCATTCCTGGGCAATTTCCCTCAAATTACTCTTTGTCTAGAGTCTTTACTCAGAATTTTCTCTGAGCCCCTCATAATGGAGGTCCTGTCTACAGCAAAGGTGAAAGGTCTCTTAGCTGTTCCTATATACCACCACCTCAGACAAACCACAAGCAGAAATGATATATATCAAAATAAAAGGAAGCCCTTATTTCACTAATTGCAAAACTTCATAGAACACCCTCTGGTAGGTTATATAGAACATACACAGATATCTCCTATAAGATTCCAATCTAATGCATGGAGGTTTTAGTCTACTTCAGGCCATTAATTACTAGGGGGATAGTAATATGTAGTATAAAAGAGAAAAACACTCAAATGGTCTGAAGTTTTTTTAGTTTTCAACATTCAGTTCCACAAGATTTTAAGTTTTAAATTTTCTCCCCCTCTCTTCCCTTTCCCCTCTCCAAGATATTGACATTTTGATATATGCTTTACATATACATTCATATTGAACATATTTTTACATTAGTAATGTTATAAAGAAGAATTATATCCAATGGAATGAACCATGAGAAGAAGTAATAAAACAAAACAAAAAATAGAGAGAGCAAATAGTAGGTTTCAATCTGCATTCAGACTCCAGAGTTCTTTCTCTGAATGTGGGTAGCATTTTCCCTCATGAGCCTGTTGGAGTTGTCTTAGAACCTTGTGTTGCTGAGAAGAGCCAAGTCTATCAAGGTCAGTCATCACTCAATATGACTGTTGCTGTGTACAAAGTTCTGGTTCTGCTCACTTCACTTAGCATCAGTTCACGTAAGTCTTTCCAGATTTTCCTGAAGTTCACCTACTCATCATTTCTTCTAGCACCATAGTATTCCATTACATTCATAGGTCACAACTTGGTCAGCCATTCTCCAACTGATAGACATCCCCTCAATTTCCAATTCTTTGCCACCACTGAAAGAGCAACTAAAAATACTTTTGCATGTGTGGGCTGGTCTGCAGATTTTTGACATGTGTGCCTCACTCCCAGAATACTTTAAATTTGGACCTACTCTCCCCAGGGTCATTGTGTGTGCACTTCCCTGTTTAAGAGAAAACAATTTTGTAATTATTTTTCTTGCTATATCTTCTCAGCAAATTCATTTTTTAGAAAAGTTAATATAACTCTACTGTTGTTGTTCAGTCGTTTCGGTCCTGTTCAGCTCTTCGTGACCCCATTTGGGGTTTTCTAATCAAAGATACTGGAGTAATTTGTCAGTTCCTTCTCCAGATCATTTTACAGATGAAGTAACTGAGGCAAACAAAGTTAAGTGACTTGCCAAGGTCACAAGAAGAGTACATCTCTGAGGCCAGATTTGAACTCATGAAGAAGAATCTTCCTGGTTCCAAGCCCAGTGGTCTATCTTCTGTGCCACCTAGCTAAAGTTCACATATAATCAAGACCATTCTCCTTCTCCAATAGATTCTGTTTCATGGGGTTGCATACAGTCCTCAAGAATTATATCAGTATCTTGTGGTTGAGGCTCCACTTCCTGAAAGAAAAACATGTGTGTTCATCTTTCATTGCCAAAGAAGACCATGTCAACAGAGAAATGATGACATGATTTGCACTTGACTTTGTTTTGAGTGAGGTAGTGCTGTGCAAGTCACCAGCCTCACTTCTCCCCCAGAGCCATCTGAATCCAGTGACCAGATATTCATCAGGATGACTGGAGATGACCCAGGATGAAGCAGCTGGTGTTAATTGACTTGCCCAAGGTCACACAGCTAGTGAGTGTCAAATGTCTGAGGTGAGATTTGAACTCAGGTTCTCCTGACTTCTGCAATGGGGCTCTATCCACTGCACTACCTAGCTTCCCCTGAAAGAAAAAAAAAAAAGAAAAGAAAAACATATTCACAAATGAAAGAAGGCCTACCCTCTTTCCATCTTATAGTGACCACATAACTCATAACAGCTGTGTAGGGGAAGGTCCAAATTTTCTGTGTCCAAGAACTCCACCTCTCATTTCTCAGTCCTGAAACTCAACACTCTTGTGCTCTTTTCAATGCTTTCTTTCTAGTCATATCTTCACTGCTGTCTTATTACTCCTCCAACATCATAAACTCATTCCTTATCTATGGCCCCTCTCCTACCTCTGCTCTTTGCTTTTCTTTTCTGGTTCATGTCCTTGTCCATGCTAAATTGGATTAACTGTCAGACTTGTCTATTCCCTGTTAAAGACCAAATCTGAATAGCTCAGATCTACAATATTCCTAATTCGACAAATCATTTCCAATGGGCCAGGAAACACCAAGGGCAAAAATACTCTTGACAAGGCTTTGGGAAATACGATCAAAGTTGTAGATTAGATGTCAATGAGAATATTTGCCTATTTTATAGGAGATATATTCAGGACCACACCCTTAACCTCGAGGCATGTTAAATTGTTCTGATCACACTCTTTAAATTATCTTGTTAAAAGGAAAATATTATAATAATCACCGTCTACTATAAAATTATAAATCTCTGCTATGAGGTCATTTGGTTGAGCATTCATTTAGAATATTGTTCCCATGGAATTAATTAGCCTCTGAAATGTCACACTTTCACACACATAC
This sequence comes from Notamacropus eugenii, assembly GCF_028372415.1. Taxonomy (NCBI): domain Eukaryota; kingdom Metazoa; phylum Chordata; class Mammalia; order Diprotodontia; family Macropodidae; genus Notamacropus; species Notamacropus eugenii. Next base: position 445,613,651 of record NC_092876.1, on the reverse strand, counting down.
ACACACACACAAAAATTAATAGCATTAGTTGGACAAGGCTATGTCTGTCCTAGTGAAATGATGGGTAGCTTCTGATTTGGACAGTCTATTTCTTTTTTCTATTAATTACCCTTTTCTCCCCAAATAAGAATCTATACATATAAGTAATTTCAGTAAACAAGTCCCAAATATAAAATGCTTATCATTATGACTTTTTACTCTCCATCCGGTCTCCCTGAAGCAACAATGAATTCTGAGGGAAAGAAAAGAGGAAGCTTATGCCAGGAAAGTCAAACTTACCACCATCACATCTCCCCTCTGACCATGATGGGGTAGTCTAGCATTCTGAAACTAAGAGCCATAGGAAGAGCAGACCAAATGGTTAAATCTGCTTCCAACCTATAAATGGCATAACTGAGGGAAGAAAGCAAAAAGGGAGACCACTTTCTCCACTACCACAAGCAACAGTTGCTCACCAACTGCCACCCACGTGGTGGATAGTCACAGAAGCTCTGGGCATGGCAGCACTCCTTAGTTCACCATTCTTGCATTTCATAGCCATCATTCAGGGAAACAAATCCTATAGAGACTAGGCCAGCTATCTTCACCAATTGCTAAGCAATTGTCATATGTAGGACCAGAAGCAAGATACCCTGAGAGGCAGGAAGCAGCATGTACCAGGCAAGACCAAACACCACCACCATCTTGGCTACTTCCCCTCAGACTCTGCAGAGGATAAGCTATGACCATAAACTCAAGGGCTGTAAAAGCAAGCACTCCAACATACACAGTGGGGCCTGCCATCACAGGTTCTTAGATCTGCATTTCTAAAAGGAAAGACAACTTTTGAGGAGGTCAACAACCAATTTAATCGAGTATATGTATCATTCACTTAGTTCAGGGGGAAAAAAATCAACACCCTGAATTTCAGAGAAAATTCAGAGAAATCAAAGATCAACAGACATGACTTCCAACTGTCTGACATAAGCAATACATACATCATAAATCAACAGACAGATCCAACTGTCTGGCCATTGCATACAAACATAGTTACCATAGAGAGAAGCACCAACATCTAGGCTTTCAAAGCTGGGGGGCTCCTTAGTGGCTGCCCAGAGTCTCGTTTGGCCAAACAAACACTTCCAAAGAGTAAGCCCCAAAGTAAAACCTCACCTCAGAGTACTTATACATTTTTCGGAGCCATCACAACCTTTGAGAACCAATGCCTCATTAGAAAATTAACAAAAAAATGTGGGTCTTCCTACAAATCTTCCCTAATCAAACACCCCTTAATGGGCAGGCCCATTAATGGGTGAGGAAGATCTTCCCATTAGGAAGTAAAATTGTATTAACAATAAGCAAAAATCCATTATCAATACAAGGGCTTTTACCATGGCAATGCTCCCAGCCCAATACCCTTCCATAGCATCTTCAGAAGCAGTCCCTGTGGAGACATAGTTTTGTAACTGCTCCTATAGGTGTTGTGGTTACAACTACTAAAGGTCCAAGAGAAAGAAAAGTGTTTCTGCCACCACAGTTGTTGACACTGTCAAATTGTTTGACATCAAAAATTCATATGATTTTATTAGTTGAAATGATTCTAAAGGAAAAAGCATAACTGCCAGGCCTAGAGGCCTGAGGGCTACCCGAGTCTTCTTACCTTACCTCTCGCAGGTCTTCGGCTGGCCAAACCGGATAGTCGTATGAGAGAAGAGACCTCCCAGAGTCGAACAAAGGTTAAGCTTTTATTCAGGGTTCTGGTTACAAGTGCAGGGGAATTCTTCCTTAGGAGGGAGCGAGGAATCTCCCAAGGAGGCAAAGATCTTATAATAAGAGATTGGAAGTAGAAGTGTAAGTGGGGAGAGAGGGAGAGGGGAGAGCGAAGAGAGGAAAAACGGAGCCTTGTCCTGTAACGACCCCTCCCGAGCTAAGAGCGCCTTCAGGATTTCCTGACCCCAATTAAGCTCTCCAGCCGCATAGTTTGCATCTGAATACCGTGCCTGTTAGATAACAATAGGTGTGCCCAGACCCAGGACAGTCTCTAGGGGGATGCTCCTCCCATCACGTTTCTTACGGGAAGAGGCGGAAATACACGAGATTGCTCGGTCTCACTCCTCGATTCCCTGGTGTTTATGGGGGGGCCTCGTGAGAACTCTAAGATTTAGAAGTTCCCACCTTTACCCGCCCGAGACTGTCCACATGGAATTGAGCTTCCATCCCCAGCACATAACCATCTGCTTTGCTGCTAAAGATCATTGTGATTTTTTTTATCTGAGTTGCAGCAAATGCCTTCTTTAATAGAACATGAGAACAAAGACTGTCTTACTTTTCTATTTCCTATCTCAAGTACCGAGCTAGTACTTTGCACATTGGAAGCGGTTAATAAGTGCTTCATTCATGTATTAATTCTTTCATTTATTCATTCCATCAATGGAATGTATTCTGCCTCCATCCCTCTTTAAGAGGCAGAGAACTGAACCAGCCAAGAGGAAGAACTCATAACAATAACTCACAAACCCGGGATGTCCCGTGTGCAAATGGATCCATTGTTACTGCCAGAGGTCTGAACTTTGTGAGTGAATTCTTCCTTATTGATTTCTTATGTCCATTTCCTAATTTTGCTCTTTCAATCTTCTTTTTCAGATAATGGGGACTCATTTCCATTGAGGCCAACTTGTCCATGTTTTTATACTTTGATTGCCTTTTCTGTTGATGTTTTCTTGATATTTCCTTTCAGACACTGTTGTTACCTTCCTCTGCCCTCTGTGGTTCCCCTTTTGGACAGGTTTCCAGATATAACAAACTTTCCAAAAGGATTCTGGACATGACTTTATTACTTCACTCTTCAAGACACTAGGAAGTAACATAGGTTCAACACTACCTATGTTAGTTCCCAATAAAATAAAAATTAAATAAAAGGCACCCAACTAAGAAGATAAATCCTGTGATATAACAGAAATATATGCAAAGTAATGTGATAAAATGTATTTTGAACATCAACAACTCTCTCTGTCTTAGAGCTTTCACTCACCCAACCAATCTCTTTGAGTAGCACAATAAAATGGTGCCCAGACACTTCTAGTCTCAACTGAAAATCTACCAAAATTGCAGTTTTGTCTGAAAGCAAAACTTAGAACAAAATTTGAGAGCATGAAGTTACATACAACAGCAAGGCCAAAAATGATGTGAAAATTACTTATGGACAAAAGAGATTTGCATTAATTAAAATGTCTCATCCCTGCAGAGAGGGTTAAGAAGGAAGATTGGCTTTGCACCCAATAGCATCAGTTTTATGGCTTTACATCAAACTTTACAAATGTGCTTTTTTTACTTAAGAAAATGAAAGGAACATTTTTAAAAAATCTCACAGGGAAAGAGATAAGATATTGCAGAAGACTTGAATATATCCATTAACATCAGCAGCATTTCATCTCACATTTATGAATTTGGTCAATTTTTATCACACTTGTTGTTAAGGGATAATCAAGCAGGTGCCATTTTATGGGGCACTAATTCAGGAGTGATTCCCCAGTGAAAAATTCAAACACAAGGGTCAATGATTGTGAGTAATAGGAATGCTGTCATTAGGAAAGGTGGGAAGTACCATAAATCCCACCATTGCTCCCTGGAGCAGAGTTTAGCTGTCAGTTCCAGTCCTGGCTAGCTCAGAGACCACCAATGTGGCCAACATACTTTTGGATCTGTCACTTCAAGGGCACAGGAAGGTAGGAAATTTTTGTTTATTTTGATAGAAGATGTCAGGTTTGTATATGTGTATGTGTGTGTGACTTTTTTTTTTTACCCAAACCATTCATTTCAAAACAAAAATATTTAAAGGACACCAGTTAGAACAGTCGTTTAGTTAAAAGGTCCACTCTAAGCCCATAAAGATGTTACTAAGAGGCTGTAAACTTGAAATTCAAGTCAAAGAAGCCAGTGCATAGTTCTTATTCTCTAACCATTTCCAAGTTCATATGAACTAAGCATAGAGGTATTTTGCAGGCAATGCAAAATATATTCACATAATACAGAAAAAAAAATCAGAACATAATATAACATACTTGGATGTCACCTAGAAACTTATCCCTGCCTAAGAGAAATGTCCCCAAATATTGTGCAGACACCTATCCTTACTGAGATAGAAGCCTGAGGGTTAGGTCATATGTTTTTCAATTTCTGCCAATAAAAAGACAGGAGTTGGGTCTTAAAGGGATAGGTTCTATTTTTCTCCATCCCTGGGTAGGCTGAATGTTATTAGAACTGGCTGTGAACTCTTTGAATTATCATCTGAGACAGACAGCTTTTCCTTCTCCCTATTCTGGGGGAGAATCTAATATAAAGACTGAGTTGTGTTTAGGATTCCATAACACCAAGGATTTTTATTTAAATTATGACCAAGAGAAGAGGAGTAGCTGTACAACAATTGAGAAGAGATTTAATCCAAAGTTTCTTCTCTTTTCTTTGTCTTTTTATATCTTCCTGATTCATGTCTTTAAAGATATCTTACCCCTCACATAAAACTATATATTATTTAAGATGTGATTGTGTTTGTGTACATGTTTTTGCAGAGAAAAGGAAATGGAGGATTCTAAAATAGCTAGAGATACACACATACACAAAATTCAAGTGTGATCTAGGTCAGAGATTTAACCTCTGTCCAATTATAATTGTGAGCAAGCATTATGGTCTTGAACAAAAGGTAGAACTAAATTCCAGGGCTTTCCCCAACTTGTGTGGTGGACACCAAAGGTTAAAGTTGGGATAGAGACATGTCAAGATAAGGCATACAGTAAAAAGCACTGGATTTGAACCCTGACCTGTCTCTTCTTCTGTAAAATGAAGTAATAGGAATAATTGTTCTCTAAGATCCTTTACAGCTCTAAACTGATAAACATTTGGCCTGACAAGACCTCTTGAACTCATTGGGTTTCCTTTAGACTTATACACAAGATTTCTATATAAAACGGTGGTTTTCCAACATGTGATAAATAGAACACTGGAGATCCAAAAGGGTTGGCCAGTTGGACCTTTAGTATGATCCTTTTGGAGAATGGGTCATACTTTTGCTTCTGCCTGAGATTAATAATGAAATTGTACTATTTAATAAGAGACGAATAGACATCACATCATTGATGCTTCATGGAAAACAAGGTTAGGCTTCTCAGTAATCAGTATGGACTATCTTTTTAGTGATAAATAGCCTCATTGCTCATTGTCTCTTTCTTGCTCCCATTCTTACAGTCTAGATTAAGAATCACAGAATTAAAAGACTATTCCATCCCTCTTAGGGGTAAGGCGGCAAGATGTTTTTAGTGATCTAACCCCTTCTGGCAAATTTTGGAATGATCCTAATTTGGAAACTCCTTGGAAATCTAGCCTAAGATACACCAAAATAACACATTTATTTGAAATCTTTTAGAATCCCAGGATTCACCTAGCTCTAAAACAGAGATTCCTAACCTGGGGTCCATGAATCCATGGAAAGGGGTCCATTGGGTAGATTTCAGGGGGTTGGTGAACATAGATGGGAACAATTTTATCTTTATTTCCATATAATTGATTTCCTTTCTAACTCTACAAATTTTATGTCATGCATTTTTAAACGATGTTCTGAGAAAAGATCCAGAAGCTTCACCAGACTGCCAAAGAGGTCCATGATACAAAAAAAGTTAAAAAATTCTGTTCTTGAGTACATAGACCAAGGGTGGAGAACCTGAGGCCTCAAGGCCACATGTGGTCTTCTGGGTCCTCAAGCATAACCCTTTGACTAAATCCAAACTCCACAGAACAAATTCCCTTAATAAAAAGATTTGTTCTGTAAACCTTGGACTCAATCAAAAGCTGCACCCAAGGACCTAGAAGGCCCCATATGACCTTGAGGTCACAAGTTTCCCATCTCTGCATAGAGCAATAATTTACAACCATGTCTTATAGCTATCAGTAATCCAGGGAGACTCAAGAGTTGTCTCTAAATTTATTGATATTTGTGTCCACTATGTTAAATGCAATGTCAATGGAGGATTATCTCCTGGCTGCAAACAGTAATAATTGCACTCTTGGGGAAAATCTGAATTGCTACACAGACTTTAGATTCACAACTTAAATCTTAGCAGCTAGATCTTACCCACAATTGCCTTCTTTATCTCTTGATGGTCTAATCTACAAGAATGTGCACAAGCTCATAAACTGCTCTATTACGATGTATTATCTGAACCCTGATGACGTTGACCCACAACATATTTTCCCTTTTCAGTTTCATTTTACCCTAATAATAATTTCTCACAGTTGATCTTTTTTGTAAGTAGACTGTCTAATCCATTCCCAACCTCATTTGTTTTGTAGTTATTGAAAACTTTTTTGTTTCATTTTGTTTTTTACAAAGTTGATCCTATATTATTTCTACTTTTATCCTTCTTTTTAGGAAATTTAGCTAAAAAAATAGAGACCACCTATGCATCAAAATATAATATGCCTAGGGAAGGCCCTCTAAAACCTGTTATAGATAAACTTTCTCATTTTGAAAAGGTTATCTAAGAATTAAGGAGACAGCATGACGTGATTGATAGGATACTGTCTCCAGAGTCAAGATGACTGTTTCAAGTCCTACCTTTGACACTTAGTGGTTATGTGATCCTCATTTTGGGCCACTGAGCTGTATATTCTCACAAGGCCAAGGATTTCTGATTTTCTTGATGTCAATGATTCCTTCACCAATACCAACTATAACCCATTGAAAAATTGATCAAGTCTTTAAGACCAACTCTGACTTTGACTTTGAATGATTGTGACATAAAACTACCATGACAAGTCCATCATGTTGTGTCCTGACATAGAAAGGCTGGTGCTCAGATGACATGAACAATTTGACCCAACTGGCAAACTGAGACAGTCTCCAATAATAATCCCAAGTCCCAGTCTTTTTACTGGTGTAGATCAGTGTTCCACAACTTCCTGAGGGACAGAGTAGGATTGATGAGAGGAGAGAGAAGAGTTCTAGTATCTTTGGGTTCTTGAAATCTCTCCATTCTCTTCAGGCTTCAGGTGCTTTTGGCATGCACTTTGGGAAGAGAAGATGAACAATGAAAGAGAAACTTCATATTGATGAAGGAAAGAAAGAGGCTGCCATGAGAGGAGTTGGCAGTCCCCACCATGTCCCTATTCCCAGCTTGCTTCACTAGAGATTTGAGGGTGAGATCCAGAACTCCCTCACTTAATTGAGTTGAATTATCTCATTCTCCATGGGAGAGCTCCTTTGCTCTGCATTGTCTGGTATTTATTCTCCTAAATGTACCTTCTCTTGTCTCTGTTTTGCTATTGACTTGAATAAGTGAAATCTCTTTGGTAATTGCTATGTGTGTTCATTGGGGAACTGCATTTGATGGGAGAGGAGTCAAGCCTGGGATATAAATCTGGAAATCTTGATGTCACCATTAATGAAATAGTGATAAGAGGTTTACTTGAAACTGAAAACCACATCCCTTAGACTAACAATATTTAAGGGAACAGATAGATATGTCTAGCCTAGTATTTTACTCTCTGAGCACAGCAGTATGAGCAATCCCCTGGCCCACCTCCTGCCATCATTCCTGAAAGGAATTAAAATCTTTTTTGGAGAAGGCTTGGAAAGAGGCTAGAGGTGCCTGTTTTGCCTCCCTTCAAGCCTCACAGTGACACCCCCTTGCTACATGTGAAGGATAGTCTTTGCAACATGATAATAATATTTCCCATTTCTAAAATTCTTGACTGCTTTTAAAGCATATTCTATACAATATCCTTGTAGGGCGAGTAGCACAACAGTCTAGAAAATTCAGGTGAAAAATCCAGCTGGGGTTTAACACTTTCTCCTCAGCACCAGCCTACATACTACACATCAGCAATGCCTTTAGAATCCCAGAGTTATAGGATGCAAAGGGACTTTAGAGACTACTTACTCCAACTCTCTTATTTGACCAAGAAGGAAACTGAGGCCCAGAGAAATGAAAGGGCATATTTAGGGTCACTCAGGAAGTTAATGACAGAAGTAAGTCTACAATCCAAGTTTCCTGAGCCCCAATCTTGTACTCTTACCAGAACAGTAATAAACCTGCCTTGGAGTCCATACCCTGGAATCGTCTGAGGCAGTAACAGCAGAGCAAGGTGAGGTTTGTCTTATTAAAGAACACTGGAAATCCTGTATTGCTTCTCATTGTTCTTCAAATATTCTGAAGAGGAATAGAAAAATAACAATGCAATTTAAAGAGGGCTATTGAATGTTTCACTTTATTTTTTAAATCTCATCTACTAGTTGGTGTTGAGTATCGATTTTGGTAGGAAAGCCGAATAAACTTGTGGGAAACCTCTTACAGAGAGTAAATTCAACTGCAAAAAATATTGCTAAGTTTGTCAAATGCAAAAGCCCAGGATAACCTAATGAAATGGGACTGAGGGAAAAAATTAAACATTTTAGACATTTTTAGGGTGGTTCCCAAAATAACACAAATCAAAACAGAAAACATTCAGCTATTTGGTAGGAGATGTTTTTATGAAATTTTTTTTGTCAAGTTTTCCTTTCTTTCTGCTTCTCAAGGAGCCCAATGAATACCATCCTTCCGAAATCACCCCTACCTCGCAATAATCACAAGTTCATTAGGTGGAATTGTCATGGCCCCCAAAGCAATAATAATAACTGACATTTCTGTAGCACTTTAAGGTTCACAAATGGCTTTGCATGCCTTGATTCTGTTTCTCAAAACCCTTTGAAGTAGGTGTTATTACTATTCCAATTTTACTTAAGAGGAAAGTGAGGCTTAAAGAGATGAAATAATTTGCCAATATCTCTAGCCTCTCTAAGACTAGGTCCAATACCATGGGTTTCAGAAGTCTCTTCTTGGGGAATGTGTTCAAGATCACATATTATTGTTGTTCATTTGTTTTGGTTGTATCTGACTTTTCATGACCTCATTTGGGGTTTTCTTGGAAAAGGTGCTGGCGTGGTTTGTTACTTCTTTCTCCAGTTCATTTTACAGATGAAAAAACTAAGGCAAACAGGGTTAAGGGACTTGCCCAGGGTCACACAGCTAGCAAGTGTCTGAGGCCACATGTGAACTCATGAAGATGAGTCTTCCTTTCTCCAAGCCTGGTATTTTGTCCTCTATACAATCTAGTTGCCTACAAGAGCACAAATAGCTCCCACATACTCCTGGAGTTGATGACGTCTCACCACATCCCTAAGACCCACTTCATCTCTGCTTCTCTCTGATCTGCCTACTGAAAGCAAGGAAAAGAGGCAGAATCACGTAAAAGATGAATCCACGATAAGAACTCCCTTTCATAACACAGTAGGAGATGACCCCTCTGACAAATGTCCAGGCCAATCAATTCATAATCAAGTACTGAGAGCAAACAATGAGAACTTTACAAAACACCAAGGGGCTTATTTAAATCTGCCATTCATTCTTCCTCATTCTCCTCTCAAGTCTCTTGACTCTCTACCATGCCATAGCTGCCTTCTCACCTTAGAAGTTCACTCCACCCCTGGTCTTCTCATACTAGAAATATATTCCACTCTGGTGGTCCCTTCCTCTGATAGGTTGGTTCCTCCAAGATCTCCAATTTAATGAAAGGGAACAAGCTAATTATATTTTGTTCCTTTTGGGCTCTATTCCTGATCTCAGGACTTGCTCTACCATGTCATGATTCAGGTAATTCCCTCTTCCCTTTTCAGCTTCATTTCATGCGCTGTTAATCCTTCATTGAGGCTTCATGAAGCTGCAGCATGTGCAGAGGCACACTCCAGTAAACCTATCCCATCAGACAGGCTAAACCAGGTTTAAGGTAACCTATAGGCCTCAAACCCATTGGCAAATTACAGGGACGTCTATGTCAAGGAGCTGAAGACTTTCCCTAGCTGAATGGGTAGAGAAGAATAATTTGTGCAGTGGCCATGAAGGCAGCTGAAGCAGACATTATGAAGAACCTAGAGCTTGCTTAGATATACGAAGACCCCACTACATCCCAGGCCATGCTGGTCACCTTGATTTTTGTCTTGCCAATAAACTCTGATGATTCTGGAAGCGAGTGAGACAGATGACTTTGCTCAACACTGCCTCTCTTAAATCCAATTTATGCATGCCAAGACATCACCCATATTCTGATATCACGGGTCCTCTTCCAAAGGCCCAACAATCCCTCATTAGAATATAAGTTCCTTGAGGGCAGAGACTTTCTTTCTCTCTGTTCTATTATGTATGCACAATGTTTGGTATAGTACTTGGCACATATTAAGTTCTTAATAAATGTTGACTTGGATAGGCTTGACTAGGAAGATGAACTTAAATGTTGCCAATTACCCTTTGCCCCACAGTAAATTCATCAAGATGCTCAGCAAACTCCCCTGATCAATCCTCTACAGTGGTATACTTCCAGGGGAGCGCTGCTTTAGGCTATTCTGGGCTTTTTATTCTACCTTTGTTGGATTCTTCCTTTAAAGCAATTTTTTTAGGAATTCAAAAGATTCTCCTGAGAGGATATTATGAACAACTTCTCATTTTCTCCCTGATGGTTAAGCTACATCTAACCCTCTTTCTATCAATCTCTCTGGTGCCTGACCAGGCTACAGATCAGTCTTCCTCTTTGTGAAATTATTCTCTAGGGCAGGATTATATCCCACTCTTTCTATCCCTCTTTACATTTCTCTCCTTCTATCTTTCCATCTCCCCCCAATTTCCTTGATTCTTTGTTTCTCACAAATATCTCTAGGCTCTTGGATGGCACCCTTCGTGATGGGAGATGGGAATAACTCCCATTCAGTTCCCTCTGGTTTCTGTTTGGCCCTCTTCGGGCTCAGCTATACTTTAATAAAGCAAACAGACCATTTTCTTTTTATTTCCTTCCTCCAAGGAAGTCAGCTGCTGTTCTTAATAGGGCAAGGTTTTTAAGGGGCTCACATCTGTATCATTCATACACAGTGTTTCTAATCCAATTATGGTGTTTCTAGAAGGGAAAAACTGCCTTCCATGCCATCCTCAGATACTTCCATTAAACTCTTTCTACACTGACCCCATCAAGGATATTTCTAGCCTTTAGACAGTCTTGTCAGTTGCTAGACAGGCTCCCTGTCCTCCTTTCTGTTTAGGCATATTTTTCTGTCATAATTTCTGCCTAAGCTGCTTATTCATCAGGTGGTACTATTGGCATATTGTTGAGAATAGACAGTGGCACATTTTCAAGTATGATATACTCTGGGGTTCTCTGGCAGCATCAACTTTTTCTCCTTGTATGGTTGGCTGAGAAAAATACATATGGAATAAATAGACTATTATGTCTCTCCATGAATGCTAAGGTGGGATTTGGGATATTGCTGGTGAACTATAGTGTCATTGCTTCAAATTTAGTCCTCTTCCAGTGATCCTGTGCATGGGTGCAAGTCTCATCAAAGTTTGATTCTGAGGTATTAAAATCTTATTGTGACTTTTCATTCTAGTGGAATTGTGAGCACCAGAACTTTGACCTTGTACAATTTGGATGACCTGATCTTGGTGAGCCAATAGTGTTTTTTTTTCCCTTTTCTTCATCATCATCTTCCTTCCTTCCTTCCTTCCTTCCTTCCTTCCTTCCTTCCTTCCTTCCTTCCTTCCTTCCTTCCTTTTTTCTTTCCTTTGCTTTTCAAATCCAAATGAACTGAAATCACTTCAGCTGGTGATGAAGTGGGAGCTCATAAGGTAATAAAGCTATGAATTTATGCTTATTGGTTTCTGGAAACAACTTTGCCACAATTCTGAAATACTGCTCACAGTTCACTGAACTCTTACTGGATCTTGAATTATAACTGATGCTCCTGAACAGAAAATATTTGTCAAATTTCATCACTATTATGTCTTGTGACTTTGGGTAGCTTTTGATTGTGTTGACAAATCTGGGCTTCTGGAGCTACTCTTTCCATTCTGGATCCACTCTTAATTTAGTGTAGGCCTCCATTCTTTTGGTACCCAACTGGTACTGCCAGTTGAAATTAGGAGAAAGTCAGGGCAATGCCACCTGTGATAGAAAATACAGAAGGTGGACCCTGAATACATTTTCCTGCCCTCTCAGTGTCAGAGTAGTAGAACAGTTGATGACTATTACTTACAGATATGGGGCAATAGTAATAATTTGCAAGTCACTCTAGATATGAAAATAGGAATGTGCACGCATCATCTATTGCAGCTGTTTTTATCAGAACTGAACAAAAGGGACTATTGCACATACAAGTTTTAAAATAAATGTTCAAGCTGCAGCTGAGTCTGATCATTCTATGAGCTATAAATTCTCTGAGCCATAATGTCATTGGCATTGAAGAGCTTACTCTAGATGGGGTATATGACTTGCTGCCTGAATGCCTATCCAAGTAATAATATTGGGCTCTTTTCTCCTCACTGCCTTCATTTCTCTCTGGTTTGTAGGTTAAGGACTTAGGAAAGCAAGGTAACTCTTTTGATAAACCAGAGTGACATTACTGAACAGGAAATTACTGTAAAGAAAATTGCTTTCTACTGAAACATCCTTTTTTATGAAAGCTTGCTAAGTGTTAAGGTTTTACCTTAGAATAAAATCAGTATAATCTATTATGTCTATTACTCTATTAATGATACACAGAGGTTCTATAACACCTGAATGATAGTATAAATTTATCACGTTGGAGGGGAGGAAAGTTCTATATAATCTGGCAAATGCTAAGAGGGAAAGGTTAAATTTTGACAGAGGTCACTAGGAATTATCCTACTTTTGATTCCCAACAATTGCATGGGTCATTTTCATAACAATACAAAATAAATTTCCCAATATCTTTGGTATTCCTCCTCTTACTGCAGTAAAACAAACAAAAATACCCCAAACAGGTTGTAGATATTGATATTGAGATTCCTAGCATGGTTTCATGCAATAAGATGAAAATAAATGTCTCTTGTGCCTAGACTATGTGTCAACACATTGAATCTACTAGAGTATAAACTCTATGAGAATGGGACTATGTCCTAGTCAATCTTTGTGTTTTACCCAATCTAAGCACAGAATTCTGTTTACAGTAGATGTTTATTTGACAAATCACATCAACAAATCACATCAAATCAACTGATCTCCACAATGATCATGAGACAACCAAGGATTTGACTGTAGGTTCATATCACACCTTCAACATTTCCTACCTCTGTGATCTAGGTCAAGTCACTTAATAGACCTGGGTCTCAGTTTTCTCATCTCTAAAATTAAAGTATTGGACTAGATGAACTCTGAAGTCCTTCCCAATGCCAGACTATGACCTCTTTGAAGGACCCTGAAGCATTGAACCTAATATACAAAAGGTAGAAGAATTAGGTTTTCATCCTCTTCCACACAAAGGAACCACTAAGCCTGATTTTCTCTCATTTCTAAGGTAGCAATAATTTAGATACACTATTTTTTTCAATGCATTGTGACATTATTTGCCAAATCATGCCTTTGGTACATTATATTGTCTTCAAGTAATCAATGAATATATATTGAATTCCTACTGTATATAAAGCACAAAGAAAAACAAAATCTTTTCTACCTTTACAAAACGTGTAATCTAGTTGAGAAAACAATTCACCAGTTCAATTTGATGGGCATTTGCTAAATGGGTATTCTGCGGTAGCACTGGAGATATAAAAACAAAAATAAAAAAAACAATCCAAAGTTTTCAAGGAGTTGACATTTTTCTGGGAGATCTATGTAGGTAGATATGAATTTACAAAATAATTGAAAGAGAGAGAGAGTTCAAGGAACCAAAGGAAATTAACAATTATATTGTACTATATTAACTATGCCTTGAATGATGCTAAGAATTCTAAGTATAGAGATGAGGAAGGAGCATATTACAGCCTTGGGGAACAATGTGCACAAAAATATGGAGTTGGCAGATGAAAGACTCAGTTTTGTGAATTATATACAGATCATTTGTGCTAGAATATAGATTGTGTAAAAGGAGAACAGTGTGTAAGCCTGGAAAGGTAGTCTGGTGTAAGCTTCTGAAGAGTTTTAAATGCCAATAATTTGTCTTTTATCCCACAGACAATAGGGAGCTACTGAAGATTCCTGAATACAGGCACAGCATACCTAGACTTATGCTTTAGGATAATTATATAGGAAGATTTTTGTAACTGTGAGAAGGCTGTTCATGAATAGTCCATGAATCTTGTAATAGGATGTAAGCTCCTTGAGTGGAGGCATTTTTTTCATTTTTCCCCAGAATAATTTCTCAAATGTAGTAGCTTCTTTTAAATATATATAATAATACATAATACATAAAATATGCTATATATTATATATCATATTATACATGTAATATAATAATATCATGATATAAGCATATATTATATATAAATATATGTATATAAATGTAATATATACATATATTAATATATGTAAATAAAATCTAATTTCCCCCAGTTACACATAAAGACATTTTTTAACATTCACTGTTATTTTAAAGTTTTGAGTCCCAAATTCTATTGCTTTCTCCCTTTGTCCTCCCCCGCAAGATTGTAAGCAACATGATACAGCTTACACATGAGCAATCATGGAAAACGTTGCCATATTAGTCATTTTGTGGAAGAAGACTAGGACGAAGGAAGGAAGGGGAGAGAGAGAGAGAGAGAGAGAGAGAGAGAGAGAGAGAGAGAGAGAGAGAGAGAGAAGAAGAAGAAGAAGAAGAAGAAGAAGAAGAAGAAGAAGAAGAAGAAGAAGAAGAAGAAGAAGAAGAAGAAGAAAGGAAGGAAGGAAGGAAGGAAGGAAGGAAGGAAGGAAGGAAGGAAGGAAGGAAGGAAGGAAGGAAGGAAGGAAGGAAGGAAGGAAGGAAGAAAAAGAAAGAGAAGTAGTGGTTTCTTAATAAATGTTTATTGAATTGTTGAATGGGAGTAGAAACTATTTAGAATATTATTTCAATAATACAAAAGAGAGGCACTGAGGGCATGAATTGGAGCAGAAGTTCTTAAATTGGGGTCCATAACTTGTGTTTTTAAATATCTTTATAACCTTCTTTCATCATAATTGGTTTCCTTTGTAATAGTTTTGTATTTAAAGCCATTATTCTGAGAAGTGGTCCATAAGTTTTTGCCAAGACCAAAAGGGTCCATGACACAAAGAAAAGTTGAAAGTTTCTAATCAGTATGATGGGGGAATAAGGAGAAAGGAATGGGTGTGACAGATGTCATGATAAAAAGGATTAAGACTTAGAAACTAGGATAAACAAAATACAAATATTAACAGAGTTCATATTAAGGTATTGTAATTGATACCTAAAATTTAGAAGCATAGGTACTGAAATCGTTTTTTCCCAAAAAACTTTATTCAGAGGGGAAAAGCATTGACTTTCCACTCTGGAAAATGGATGATATTGCAATTAATTTTACAGAAAAAATAAATACAGCAGAAAGTTGCGGGAGGAAATTGAAAAGCTGAACAGATCGGGTTCATTATTGATGGTATTTAATTTATACTTCCTTCATAATCAAGAAAGCAAGCAAATCAACAAACATTTAAACATTTGATATGTATCAGACACTGTGCCAGGCACTGGGTCTGTGACTAGAGGTCTTCTATTAAAAAGTCCTGAATTCTAATGGAGAGATAGCATAGGCATGTATATATATACACATAACTCATACATGGCAGAATCCTTATGACTTTGGAGAAGAAGGGATTAATAACTGAGGGAGAGGGAATCAAAAAAGGTATTATGGAGAAGATAGCATTCAGTCAGAGTCTTAAAGGAAAGTGAGAAATCTGAGTTAGAGACAAGGAAACACATCCCAGAAATGGAGAGCAGACATTGGAATGATGTGCATACAGGAAATGGAACTCCTTTTGTGAGAAGTAGCAAATACAGTAGTAAGGTTATATCACGGTGTGAAAGGAAGTAATTGTATCACCAAGGCAATATTCACAGCACTGGTGGGTGACTATGAATATGTCAGCATAATTCTCAATCACAAAGTATAATAGACTCTCCATATAGAAGGCAGAAGAAAAACATTTATTCAGAAAGCCAAATCCCCAAACCAGAAAGCCAAATCCGCAAACCAGAAAGCTGAATCAGACATAGTAGCCAAGAAATCAATACACATTTTCACTGTAGGGGACAAAGTCATTCCCAAGCCTTCCTTCCTCTGCTGGGGTCTTCCCACAAACAAGCACTCACGAACCTAGCTGTGCCTGCCTGCTTGTGTCCTTCCCAGCTCTGACTAACCTGACCAACTTCCTCCCAGCTCTGCTCCACCCTTTCTGTTACACCCATTCAGCAAGCTCCTCCCACCACATGTGACTTAGGCTTCCATATGATTTAAGCAGGTCACATTGGCCTATTAGTGAAGGGGAAAGATTTTCCCATTTAAATTACCATTACAGTAATGTATAATACAGAGCTTGAAAGGTACAGGGTCAGATTGTAAAGAAGTTTAAATCTCAGTCAATAAGCCTTTATTAAGCACTTACTGTGTGCCTGCTACTGTGCTAAACACTGGGGAGACAGAAGTAATTTGTATTTGATCCTTAAGGCCTACACTTTAGGAAAATCACTTTGGCAGCTGTGTAGAGGACAGGCTACAGTAGAAAACACTAAAGACCAATTAAGTTGTACCAGTAATCCAGATGAGAGATGCTGAGTACCTGAACTAGACTGCTGGCTATGTGAACAAAGAGAAAGGCACATATAAAGGATGTGTTGTGGAAATATAAGAAACAGAATTTCTCAACTGATTAGATCTATAGCTGTAAGTGAGCAAGAGTGAAGAGCTGAGTGTGACAGATGCAGGTAGATGGCATGACGCATGCCTCCACTGAATGTAGAGCAAAGAGTGTGTTGTACTTTAGTTGTTTCAGGCTTGTTCAACTCGTCATGATCTCATTTGAGGTTTTCTTGGCAAAGGCCTGGGGTAGTTTTCCATTTCCCTCTCCAGCTCATTTTACAGATCAGAAAACTGAGGCAAACTAGGTTAATTGACTTGCCCAAGGCCAAAGAGCCAGTAAGTGTCTGAGGTCAAATTTGAACTCACAAAGATGAGTCTTCCTGACTCCAGGCCTGGCACTCTCTCCACTATGTCACCTAGCTGTCCCTGAGCTCATAGATTATTTCAAATCATCTCTGATTCTCACTAGTTGTATGTGAAATTGGGTATATATCATCCAAACCTTTTTAGTTTCCATTTCCTCATCTCTCAAATGCATGTAGCAACAGCTTCTACATCAGAAGACTGTTATGAAGATTGAATGTATTATACTATATGTAAAATGCTTTGCAAACTTACAAACACTACATAGTTGTTAGCTCTGATGATGATTATGATTTTAAGGTTGTGAACTGGGTGACTGGGAGGATGGTGGTACCCTCAATAGTAAGAGGGAAATTTGGAAGAGGAGGGAGTTAGGGGGAAGGGAATTATGAATTCTGTTTTTGATCTGTTAATTTTGGCATTCCTAAGGGATGTACACACTGAAATAGACAATGAAGAGAAATGTTCAACAGTGAGATCTGAGCTGGAAAGATTGACTTTGGAGTATCTGTATAGAGATTATAACTAAAGTCATGGAAACTGGTAAGGTCATTTAATGAGAGAACGTAGAGCAGTGGTTCTCAAAATGTGGTGTGGCAACCCAAGTGAGTTGGTCACCAAGATTCTTTCAGGGAGTCAATGAGGTCAAAACTATTTTCATAATAATATTCAGATTTCTAACTTATACTATGGTAAACCTAGATACAACCCACATAAACAAAAGTTCCTTGGATGGTTCTCAATAATTTTCAAGAGAGTAAAAAGTCTTGAGGCAAAAAAAAATTGAGAGCCACCAGTGTAAAGAGAGAAAAGAAGAGGGGCCAGGATAGAGTCTTGGAGTATGTCCATGGTTGGGGGAATGATGTGTATAATGACCAACTAAAAGACACTGAGAAAAAAATAGTCAGATAGGTAGGAGAACTTGGAGAGAATAAAGCCACAAAAATCCCAAGAGAAGAGAGTGTTCTAGTTGAGTTCTAGTTGAGTGATAAGGTAAGAGTCCAGATGACAGAGTTTCAAAGAAAGTGAAGCACAGGTAATTGAGAGAAGAAAGCTTTGCTGAGAAAGGGAAGAGAAATATATCATGTTTTCTGGTGGAGATGAAAGGATCTAGTGAAGGATCTCTAAGGATAAGGAAGATTTGGAGTAGGGAGCAAGGAAAAAAATGTATAAGGAGAAGTTGAACATAAGAGACTGAGGAGAGATAGTAGTAAGAGTAATCTACCAGAGAAGAAAGAAGTGGATTTTGTCAAGGGTAGATGTAGAGGGGTCAGCCTCTTCATCAGACACTGAGGAAAAGACTCAGTTAATGAGTCTACTGTAGAAAGCCATTTCTGACCTCTCCAGATGCTAATATTCTCTTTTTCTCCTCATGGTACAATGGAAAAAGGCACTGATTTTGGAGAGAACTTGGGTTCAAAATTCTGCTTCTGATTCTTATAATTGTGTGATCTTGAGCAAAGCACCCAAAATATCTGGGCCTAGCAGTTTCCTAACCTAAAAATAAAGAGTTTGAACTAGATGGCCTTTGAAGTGTGTCTCCTAACTCTAGATCTATAATCATATGATTTCTCTAATGTATGTGAAATTATCATATATGTGATTATTTATATGTTGTATCCCCTCTGTGAAGCCTAAATGATCTTTATTTTGTTTTTTATCTCCTCAGAAAACAAGGTGATCCCTTGCATGTTAGGCAGTTAATTAGTATTTATTTGATTGAATTAGATTGAATTATTTGATTTCCAAAAGTAATATTTATGTGTTGTCTTTTTTAAAATCAATGTTGCATTTTCACAACTAAAAGCATGTTGGAATCACCTCCTAGTACATATCCTGAAGGCTGAATGAAATAAAGCCAAAAAATAGAGCTTGCTTATGGACAAAAGGTTCCCAATCATAACCTAAGATTTCTTTATTTTACATTCATATACCAAGTAGAGAACTAATTAAAGTACGTGTATATTGTGATTGAGAAAGTCTCCACAGAATCAAAAGATCTCTTGGGATCTGGATTTTTCATAGACCACTTATGAATTTCATATTTATTGTTCCTAAGTCAGATAGCCGTCTTTAATCAGGAACATACTGGTTTTCAAGGACATATGAATTGTTGAAAACTTTAGCAAATTCATCCTTGACATTTCAATGAAAAAGATGCTTATGAATGTGAGAGCTTGTTGCCAACTGCATTTTACCTTGAAAATATCATTGCGATATTTATCTGTTCCTTTATTATGACTTGAATTTCCATAGACGTTTAATTTGACAAATGGTACTGCACTTTAAAGTAGTCCATAACTTTAAAATTGTTACTATAAGAAGGGAAAGAGTACATTGTTATTCTAGAGTGCTACTATAAAAAGTTTGAAATAATTTTCACTAATTTTCACCATGAAGATATGCTTTTAACTCAAATCAATTCAATTCAATTCCAGGTTCAGTTCAAAACAGTATAAATGCCTACTACCTGCAAGTAACTATATAGCCCTAGGTATACAAAGACAAAGATAAAATATTCCCGCCCTCCAAGTGCTTGCATTCCTCTGAAGGGATACAAAATTGGAAACCTCTTGCATGGAAGATAGAATATATTCCACTCAACCTTGCTTTTTTCAATGTTTGAGAACATTGTGGCACCAATGTGATATTCACAGCACCTGTGGAGGCTATGAAAATCCTGGCACAGTTCTGAATTGCAAAATACCACAGCCTCTCTTCATGAAGACAGAACCAAAACATTTATTCAGATATCAGAATCCATCACAGCCACAAAATCCATCACAGCAACAAAACTCCATACCCAGTAACAATGCAGAGAACAACACTATCCCCAAGCATTCCCCCTGCTAGGCTTCCCACAAACCAGCTCCATTAAACAAATCACAAACAAGCTCTTTCACTCATGCTAGCCAGCCACCTGCTTGCCTGCATCCTTCCTAGCTCTGAGTAGACTCTGACCAACTTCGTCTCAGCTCTGCTCTAGTTCCACCTCTTTCTGTTCCACACATTCAGCAAACTCTTCCCACCACAGGCTCCATGTGACTCAGACTCATGTGACTCAGGATTCAATGTGACTTAAGCAGGTCATATAGGTCAGTTAATGGATGTGTATGATCTCATTAAGAAGCAAAATTACTTTAACAATAAGCAAAAATGCATTATCCATACAAACATCAAAACAAGTAGAGAAGTAGCTGTGATGTACAGCTACGGTATTTGTGATGGAGTAGAAAAAGCACAGGGTTTGAAATCAGAAGAACTACATTGGGTCTCTGACCCTATCTCTTTTTGGTTGTGTAGCTATTTACTGGCTCTGGGACCTTACAACAGTTAATGAAACACCAAATCAAGCTTATTCTTCATCTATAAAATCCTGACAATATTATTTGTAGTATTAACCTTCTAGGATTGTTGTGAGGATCAATTGAGATAGTGTATGAAAAATTATTTCCTTCTAATTCAGGCTACATTTACATAATAATAAAGATAATGGCTTCTATTTGAATATTTCTTTATGATGAAAAATGTTACTGATCTGTCTTTACTATATCATTAGCCTGTCCCTGCACTCATGTTACTGGCTTCAACTGTTTTACTACTCTCTTAATACTGTAGTGTGTTGTCGTTCGCCCTTTAGTTTCCAAGAGGACCAATGACATCAGAGGGTGATGTATTGACTGGTAGGTGAATTGGATTTAAGTGAGGCAGAGTTGCACAATGTCATCAGCCTCACTCTGTCTCTTCCAGAGTCATTGAAGTTCAGTGGAAAGTCCAGAGTCATTGAAGTTCAGTGGAAAGACAAACATCAGCATGACTGGCAGTGATCTGGGATGCAGTGGATGACCAGGCTCTAAGCACTTCACAGAACCTGCTTCAGCTGCCTTCATTGTTGTTAGAACAAATGGTTCTCATCTACCCATTCTGCTGGGGAAAGTCTTCACATGCTTGGGGTAGACACTCCGCACCTCACTCTAGTGAGTAGCACACTGTTGAAGTCAGAGGACTTGAGTTCAAATCCCAGTCCCGACATTTACCAATTAGGTACAAATCACTTGAGCTCTGAATTTAAGTTTCTTCGCTTGTAAAATGAGGAATATTATAAAAGTGTTACCTATCTCACAAGGCTATCGTGAATCAATGTTTCATGAAACATAAACAGATATTGGAATGTGATATAGTATATAAAAGCATTGCATTGAATGTTTCATCCCTTCGCAGGGAAGTGGTCTTACCCAGTCTTAAAACAGAAAAATTAAAACATCTTAAATAGGCAGTACACGGTTACAAATATCTCCCCTTCTTTGGAGGGTGAGAGGGGGCAATAGAAAATTTACAATAGCTTTCAAAATAATTTATTAACACTGGTTAATATTAATTGAATAATATTATTGCAAGAAAACTAGGTGAGGAAGCAGAACTTCTAGGATGTAGTAGCAGTCATACTTTAGTTGTGGAGGCAGCTAGGTGAAGCAGTGATTAGATTACAGGATGGGCCTGAAGTCAGAAAAAACTAAGTCCATATCTGGTCTCACATTTAATCTCTGCCTGCCTCAGATTCCTCATCTATAAAACTAGGATAATAATACCACTTACTTCCCAGGATTATTTTGGGGAAAACATGAAATAATATTTGTAAAGTTATTTGCAAACCTTCAAGCTTCTTGTACAAATGTTAGCTATTATTAGCATGACCTTCAGCCAGATCACTTCATTATGCCTGAAATGAAACAATATTTATATAATATTTATAAATATGTATATATTTATAAAATATTTATAAAAGCACTAGCACAGTGCCTGGCACGTAGTAGGTGCTGTATAAATATTTATTCCCTTCCCTCTTCTTTTCTCACTTCATGTTGATAACAATATCTACTTTACTATTTGTGTGATTATATGAGTCAAACCAGATAAGATATATGGGAAGAACTATATAAATGCTAGGCATCATTGGGTTTAGATTTTTTTCTGCCTGAAGTTTCATTACAAGTAAACCATACTTTTAAGCTAGTGGTATTTCTACATTGGAAAGACCACACAGGAAGAAGAACAGTTGAATTCAGTGTATTAAAGTTATTTGCAAACTATTGAATTTTATGAAGTTTTTAAGCCTTAAACAATGTTATTTCTTTCTACCCTCTTTCATTTTCTCTACAAACTTGATTATGAAAAGAAAATCAAAACAGGGAAGAAGACAAAGCTTGAATGAGGAGGGGAGTTTTCAAATGTATTTGTGAACTATTTCATCCTGGGCCATATATTCAACAGCCTGCTGCTGCCATCCTTTGTAGTCTCATTTGTTAGATGTCTCTGTCTGGGATAACATTGACAAAGTGGACTTCTTCATAGCCACACTGCCCATCTGTTCTTTGACATCCTGTCAAAGTCACTATGAAAATGTGAAGTATTAAGGGAATGTCCAAGGTAGCGCTCATTAACGCTGAAGGAGGCCACAGCTCAGCAGAATTTGCTGGTGATTTCTCTGAGGAAAAGATAAAATGGAGAAAAGTATTTAAATACAGCGTTTGCAACTTTTTAATAGGCATGCAGTGCTATGCCCTAAAAAAAGAGAGTAGTTAAAAAGCAAAATTGAGTCCATTTCAATAGCAATCACACCGTGTGGTCAGGACCTGGGATAGAAATGAAATGTGACCTTGGGAAGTGAACACTCTGAAGACGAGGAGAGCTTGTTATGTTAGACATTGATGAAATTTCAGCAGCAAAGGAAGACACCATCCACAAGGCCAATGAAGCTGAGAGAAGCCTACCTTAGTATAAACCAAGATCTATAACTTTTTTTCAAAATATCAAGAGACTCATCTTGTCATTGCTTGGAGATAAAAATTTACAAGCCATCATGTGATCCAAAATAGCCCAGCATCTCTAGGGTTGGTAAGACGCTATAGGAATGAATGGATGGAGGAGGGGAAGGGTTTGCAAGGAAGCCTTTCTTTCCATCTGAAATCCATTATTTCTAATTGCTATTTTCCCTTTATTTAATTTTTTTCCTTCAAATGGCAAGTGGCCGATTTTAAACTGGATCTAAAATTGTAATTTAGGAACTAGATGTTAGTGCAATTTGATTTAAATATCTTCTGGGGCAAATATCATTTTAGTAGCAGTATAGATTTCATTTATGTGGAGGCCTCCCACATAACATTTAAAGATTTGTGAGTCCCTTGGAGATGCAGGTGAGGGAATTGTTACTGTTTGCTTCATGCTAACAGGCTCAATTTTTCAATTTGTAATTAAAAAGTTCACAGTTATCTGGAGGGGGCTGCTGGAGCAAGTGCTCTTCATGAAAACCTTGGGAAAGTCGAACCTTGAGGCAAAGAGACTAAGAAGGTGATCACCTTAAAATCGGAATGATTAAATGTCTGTGCTCACTAAGGCTCAAAGAATACATTCAGTAGCTACGGAGAATCTTTGAAAGGAACATGGTAGCATAATCTAAGCTTTGCTAGAAATTCACAGTGAACATGAGACTGTTGTCTTTGGTCTATTCTCTAGGTTGAATGGAAACTCCTTGAGAACAGGGAGATTTTTTTTTTTTTATTTAGGGCCTTGGATTCTTAGCACCAAACATGATACTTTGAACCCAATAGATATTTAATCCAAACATGCTAAATTGAATTGAAATCTGATCTGTTTATAAAATTTGGAAAAGGCATGAATGAGTCTGACCTCATTTTTAAGAGTCTATATTTTGTTTTCATCTTCAATTCAGTCAGTCAATAAAGAATTTTTAAGTATGTACTAGTGCAAGGCTTTGTGTTAAGTGCAGGGAATAAAAAAGTGTGGCAAAAGACAGACTACTCTCAAGGGGCCCACAACAGAGGGAAAAAAATGTAGCAGGATTTATATAGTTTGCAAGGCACCTTACACATTGTGTATCATTTGGTCCTCACAACAGCCCTAGGAGGCAGTCTCTATTATCCCTATGTTACAGATACAGATGCTGAAGAAGTCAGGTGACTTGCCCAGGATCACATAGCTAAGAAGTGTCGGAGTTGGATTTGAACTCAGTTTTTTGTGACTCCAACACTCTAGCCACTATACCAGTTAGTTGGGTGGTTTGTTTGGCTTAAGAAAATCTCAGTTAACCAGATATTTATGTACTTTATAGGGGATAGGTAAATTAGCTGATTGCTATCAGGGACTTAGAATTTTTGTTTGTTTTGTTTTTAAGTGGCATTTAAATTGTCTACTGTGAATTAAGTCCAATCTCCTTTACTTTCTGGTCTTATCATTGTTCAGTCCTTCAGTCAGGTCTGATTCCTTGTGACTCCCTTTGGGCTTTTCTTGGGAAAGATAAGGTTTCCCATTTCCTTTTCCAGCTCATTTTATCCCATCAGATGAGGGAACTAAGGCAAACAAGGTGATATAACTTGCCTAAAGTCACACAGCCAGTGAGTGTCTGAGGCCGGATTTGAACTCAGGTCTTCCTGACTCCAGGACTGGCATTCTCTCCACTGAGCCACCTATAGTTGTATCTCCCATCAGTAGTACCTGTAAGCAAAGCAGGCAGCTACCAATATGAGGTGATTTTGAAATTCTAGGATAGGTCATCTTTGACCCAAGGTATCTCTGCTTCTGGCCATGCATAGCTACATGAAATTCCCATTAACTTCTGCACTATTATAATCAACCCTAGGACTTTATGCTGACTTATTTTATCAGATTATCTTGCCCAACATTTAGCAGAGCATTGAGGGAACAAGTAATAGGTGGGATAAATTTTGCTGGGTGAAACATTTGAAATATCAAGCGATTAACAATTTATCACAGATTGGGAGGACCTGGCATCAAACTGATGGGGAGAAGAGAATAAGAAAAAGTGTAGAAATGAGACTGAAAGGCTAATTAATGCCTACTTCACCATTTTGCCCAGGACTAGTCATTTCTGCCCTTCTCTGTGCCTGGCACATAATATACACTATATAAGTAGAATAATAGAATTTGGAACTGGAAAAGATCCAAAAGACCGTCAAGTCTAAATCTCATTAAAAATGGGGAAACTGAGACCAGGGAGGTTGAGTAACTTCTCTAATGTCATACACTATCTATAATGACAAAGTAAAGGTTAGAATCTGGGTTCCCTGACTCGCAGTTTAGGGTTCAGTAATAACTAACTGAATGAATTAATAAGTAATTCTTAGAACGATGTCTTTGATAGAGGTACTGAAGCATCTTGAATCATCAAAAATTTAATCATGTCCAAGATACTGTGCTAGTAAAGAAGACTAAACCAGCATATTTTTAAAAATATTTGGAAAAATAAAGATTGAACCAGGAATATTTTTCTCATTAACCTTCAATTAAAAAGCAATTTTGATTCAACCAGAACATCTCATTACTAGAGTGTCTCAGGTTATAAAAATTTAACAGACAAAGCAAAAGCATGAAAGGCAATATGATACAAGCACAATTAAGGAAAGCAAAGGTTTTTCCTTCATTTTGTAAGCTATCAGTCAGGTTCAGAGTGATCACAGAGAGATATCTCTAAAAAGAGAATCTGAACGGGATTGGGAGTGGCAGAATCCAACAGGAGAGAGATTGTGGCAGATTCACAGCCTAGGACAGACTGGAAGGTCCATGGGAACGATCTGTTGCACTGGATTGAAGGAGTACACAGCACACAGAGCACAGGCTGCATCAGTGCGATCCCCGCCTTGGCAGGGCTGAGCAGGAAGCCCTGGGCAGTCTGAGACAGTGGGCTCACTGTGGATTCTTGGGCATATTAGCCCAGGACAGGAGTCCAGCAGAACCAAGCAAGTGAGAGCCTGGAGCTCCAGGTAACTGCAGTAGCTGCTCTCAAGACTATCAGCGCACAGATTAAATGTCTGTAAATCACCTACTTGAACTTCCGGGAGCTAAGATGGCAGAGTGACCCATACATGCTCCACCTCACCCCTTGTTGGCCTCGAAAGACCCATAAAATATTTCCCCAGTAAAAATTCTGGAACAGTGGGATCAGCCAAAGAGGTAAACAATCTCTTAGCCCATGAGGCTAGGAAAATTGGAAAGAGGGGGCCCCTTTGCTGTGGCTGAAGAGGACCAGTGCAGGACCAGAGCTGTCACAGACAGCCCCATCTCAGCAAACCAGAAGATCCTGAGTCCTAGGGGGGGTAGAACCTGCAACTGCCAACATCAGGACCCTAGATGTGCCTCACCACCCCAGGGGAATCAGGAACACACTAAGGCAGATGGGTTCACAAACTGCTGAGCCTGCCTAAGCTCTAGCTCAGCAGAGGAGACAACCTGTGGCCAGAATACCCCTCCTCCACATTTAACATAGCTTGCTCCTGGGAAACCCAGAACGACTTCACCTGGGCTCTGCTTTCTTACACCAACTGCCTCAGCACCAGGTAATCTGCAGCATTTTATCTTCTAGCTGAAAGAACTAAAGGCCACAATACACAAAGCCTCAAGTTCAAGGCACAAGAACTGTGGGATAAAGCACCTTGTGAGCCAGAAGCAGAGATCTACTTTGAAAGCCAAGAAAAGGGTGATCATCATGAGTAAGAAGCAAACCAGAAAAGGAAAGACCATAGAAACTTTCTATGGGGAAAAGGACCAAAACACAAATACCAAAGAGGTAAAAACTTCAGAAGGGAATATGAATTAGTCTCAAGTACAAAGAACATTCTTGGAAGAGCTCAATAAGGATTTTAAAAGCAGATTAGAGAAATAGGAGAAAAATGGCCAATGATTTTAAAAATATGAAAAAAGAAATTGCAGAAGAATTTGAATGGAAAATTGGATATATGGAAAAGAAGTACAAAACTTTACTGGAGAAAATAACTCCTTAAAAGGAACAATTGGACAGATGGAAAAGGAGATGAAAAAGCTAACTGAATAAAACAATTTGATAAAAATTAGAAATGGTTAAGTAGAAGCTAATGACTCCATGAGACATCAAGAATCAGTCAAACAGAATCTAAAGAATGAAAAGATAGGAGAAAATGTAAAATATCTAATTGGAAAAACAACTGACCTGGAAAACAGATTCAGGAGAGAAAATCTAAGAATTATTGGTCTACCAGAAGGCCATGATGAAAAAAGAGCCTGGAAAATATCATCTAAGAAATCATCAAGGAAAATTGCCCAGAAGTCCTAGATCCAGAGGGCAAAATAGTCATCAAAAGAATCCACCATTCACCTCCTGAAAGTGACCCAAACTGAAAACACCAAGGAATATCACTGCCAAATTTCATGAAGGAGAAAATGCTACAGGCAGCCAGAAAGAAACAATTCAAATATAGAGGAGCTACGGTCAGGACCACACAAGACCTTGCAGCTTCTACATCGAAAGACTGAAGGAACTGGAAAATGATATTTCATAAGGCAAAAGAACTGGGACTACAACCAAGGATCACTTACCCAGCAAAGTTGAGTATAATATTTCAGGCAAGGAGATGGACGTTCAGTGACATAAAGGATTTTCAGACCTTCCTGGTGAAAAGGTCAAAGCTCAATAGAAATAGAAAATTCAGTCTTCAAACACAAGTCTCAAGGGAGGTATAAAAATGGTAAACAGGGTGGGTGGGGGGGGAACTTGTTATTCAATATGGGCAAACTGTTTATATCCCTATAAGGAAAGTTGATACTTGTTAATCTTGAGAATTGTATATTTATCATTATATGTAAAAGGGATATACATAGATAGAGGGAGTGGATATAAAGTAAATGATGTGATGATAAAATGTGATTTAAGGGTGAGAAGAGATTGTAATGGGAGACGTGAAAAGGAGGTGGCAGAAAAATGTAAATTATATCACAAGAAGAGGCACTAAAATATATTATGGTAGAGGGAAAGAGGGGAGGAAGATGAGTATTGTTTGAGATTTACTCTCATCTGGTTTGATTCAAGGAGGGAAAAACGAACTCCGTTAAGTACAAAAATCTAACTAGTTCTATATGCAGTAGGAGGGGAAGGGACAAAGAAAAGGCAGAGCAGGCTAAAAGGGAGGGAAGAAGTAGTAAGGGAAAAGGGGAGTAAAAGGCAGGGGGACTGAAAGAAGGAAGGGAAGACAGAGGGAGGTGGTGGTCAAAAATTAAAACACTATTGTAGAGGGGAAGGGAGAAGGAAGAACAGAGTGATCATAGATCCAGAGCTAGAAAGGACCTTGAGGTCATCTAGTCCAACCCTCCCAATTTACAGAAAAGGAATTAAAGCCCACAAAACCAGGGTCATGCAGGAAGTGAGGGGAAGAAGCAAGATTTGAATTCAGGTTTTCTGACTCCCAGTTAGT
This sequence comes from Notamacropus eugenii, assembly GCF_028372415.1. Lineage (NCBI taxonomy): Eukaryota > Metazoa > Chordata > Mammalia > Diprotodontia > Macropodidae > Notamacropus > Notamacropus eugenii. Next base: position 445,585,393 of record NC_092876.1, on the reverse strand, counting down.
ACTCATTTTGTTGCACTATTGCCTACTTATTAGTGATGTTAAACCCCTGAAAATCAAAGCCATCGATGCAGAAGTCAATCAATCAATTATTAAGTGATTACTATGTACAGCAACTGTGCTAAGCACTGAGGATGAAAATAAATGCAAATAAATAAATAAACTGATGATAGACAAATAGAAAGATAGACAGACAGACAGACAGACAGACAGACAGACAGACAGACAGACAGACAGACAGACAGACAGACAGATAGATAGATAGATAGATAGATAGATAGATAGATAGATAGATAGATAGATAGATAGATAGATAGATAGATAAGACAGGCCCTGCCCCTACAAGAGCTTAAACACTGAGGGAAATAAGTAGTGCATGAAAACACAGGGACAGTATAGACAGTAATATCAGAAAAGAGGGAAATGATTCTGGAAATTATCTTTACTTTTACTGTTGGAAAATCGGAGCAGCTGCTTCAGTCACTGACATTTGTCAAGAATGCGCTTCACTTTGTCAATGTCCTCATTCTCTGCAATGAATTATTGAATTCCGCCTTGTTTTTTCCCACATGGATCCCATTCCAGGGAAAATTTGGCATAAGCAACTCATAACCAGAATTATTATGAAGAGTTGGGCAAACAGAGAAATTCTTGTCCTACTGCAGCCTGCTTAAATTAAGCCACAGAATGCCTTCCTTCAGATCAAACCTTGATCACATTCAGGATCAGGTTGAAATTTTTCTTCCATTCATATTGGTTACATGCATCCTTCTTCTATTTTAAGAGCTCCTATCTGAATACAGCTGTTTTGCAACTTTTCGATGATCCCAAATATTTGATCATGGACCCAAATGTCTCCTTATATATTCAAAATAAACTAGAGTCTTACAGGATGTACCACAGATGGAAGTCATTTTCCATTGCTAAAGTTTCACTTTGATGAAATCACAAATTTGTGTGATTATTTTTTTCTTTTGAAAAATTTAATTAATGTATTTGTTTTCCCTTTTCAACAATCACTTCCATAAGTTTTAAAGTTTTCTACCCCTCCCTCTCCCTCCCTTGCCAAGACAGCTTGCAATCTTATGTCGGTTCTACACATACGTTATTATTTAATGTATTTTCACATTAGTCATGTCGCATAGAAGAATTAAAACTAAAGGGAGAAACTATGAGAAAAACCAAAACAAAACACAATACAAGAGAAAATAGGTCCTTACATTACTCCAAAAGGATTAGTCTATCAGAAACAGTCCTCACACAGAGTGCCTGTTACTATGTATAATATTCTCCTGGTTCTGCTCATTTCATTCAGCAGCAGTTCATATAAATCTTTCCAGGCCTTTCTGAAGTCCTCCTGTTCATCATTTCTTATAGCACCATAGCATTTCATTACATTCCTATAACACAACTTGTTCACCCATTCCCCAGTTGGTGGGCATTCCGTCAATTTCCATTTCTTGGTCACCACAAAAAGAGCAGCTATAAATATTTTTGTACATTTTTATGATCTCTTTGGGATACAGCCCTAGCAGTGATATTGCTGAGTCTAAGGGTATGCACATTTTTGTAGTCCTTTGGGCATAGTTCCAAATTGCTTTCTAGAACAGTTGAATTAGCTCACAACTCCAACAACAAGGAATTGGTTTTCCATTTCTCCCACATCTTCTCCAACATTTATCATCTTCCTATTTTGTCATGGTAGCCAATCTGATAGGTGTGATGTGGTACCTCAGAGTTGTTTTCATTTGCCTCTCTCTAATCAATAGTGATTTAGAGTATTCTGTCATATGACTATAGATAGCTTTAATTTTTTCCTCTGAAAACTGCCTGCTCATATCCTTTGACTATTTATCAATTGGGGAATGACTTGTATTGTGTGATTATTTTTGCACAGTATATATGCTATATCTTATGACACAGTTAGGACTACCTAATAGCTCTTCCTGTTGAGTAAAAAAGGAGGTTAGGTAAAAAGAGATAAAAAGAGAGGTTAGAGTTTGGAGGAGGGAGGAATGTGTGCAAAGACATCCAAAATGTTTTATCATGACATAATGAATATATAATATATACGGTGCCCCAAAAGTCTTAGTGAAACTCAAAGATTTTAAAGCTTGAAACTTCTCCAAGAGTTTTGGGATTGGCTGTATAATATGTTATATGAGAATAGGATAGAATCTATATTTTATTATTGAAGAATGTGCTCTCAAAACATACACCAAATCAGTAGAGTTGGAAGCAACTTTAGAGATGGAATCTGAGAATAGTAACCAAGGAGAGCAGCTGTGTATGAGATCATAGAAACATTATTTTGGAGTCAGAAGAGACTTTAGAGAATAGCAAATATAACTCCCATCATTTTCTAGATGAGCAACTCAGACCCAGAGATGTTAAGTGAATTGCCCAGGGTCACACAGATAGTAAATAGAAGATCTGGGATTTGAACCTAGTTTTTCTAACTCCAAAGGTAGCACATAAGACAATGTAAAGTGCCTTCCTTTGTACTGTGACCTTTAACTCCAAGTTATATATTTTCACTAGACTTACTAGTCATACTGGTATGAGGTCTCATATCCTCCAAACTTAGATAAACAAAGAGTTTCTCTAACTGGATGCTTCTTCAACTAATTTATCTGACCATCTGTCCCATCTAAGGTGTTCCACCATTACTGTCATGGTGATTAAAGAGTCTAAACTTTTTGTCCTCTGAGTCCTGAGGTGTGGCTTTATTTCCTACAGATGCTACCTATGCTTTTTTGTAACTTCATTTCTGTAACTATTTTAAAGTCTGGATTCAGTTATGTTTAATTAACTGTAATACCTCTTGTCCACCTGTCCCTTCTGCTCCCCTTTCTTAAAGAGAAGTTGACTGTTCTTGTGTTATAAATCTTTTTTTTCATCTTTTTCAAAAAGTACACTGAAAACTTCTGCCAAAGGCTGAGTAAAACAGTGAATTCATTCTTTATAAAGTATGATATAGCAAGTCCATTTATTACAGAAATACTCCATTCCTTCAGGACCTTTATTTGGTGTCTTTTTTCAGTATCTTGAACCAATAAGTCCCCGACATCTGGACAGGCAAGCAACACATCATTCCTTTTAATGACTTGTCTTACCATTTGTCATGGATCCAGTTAAAATTTCACAGAATCTCAGATTTGAAAGTGATCTCCGAAGTTATCTAGTTGAATGCATATTTAAATAAGAATCCTCTCTGCAATATCCCTAACAAGTGGCCAGGTGATCGACCCTTTGAAGATCTTGAATGAAGAAGGACTTTCGTTTGAGAGAGCACATTTCATTTTTAGATCTAAATCTGTACTTCTGTTATTTCCAACTATTATTTTTAATTCTTCCCTGTGGGTTCTAGACAAATTAATAGATGAGAGAGAGAGAGAGAGAGAGAGAGAGAGAGAGAGAGAAGAGAGGGGAGAGAGAGAGAGAAGAGAGGGGAGAGAGAGAGAGAGAGAGAGAGAGAGAGAGAGAGAGAGAGAGAGAGAGAGAGAGAGAGAGAGAGAGAGAAGAGAGGGGAGAGAGAGAAAAACAGCGACACAGAGAGAGACAGAAAGACAGAAACAGAGAGACAGACAGAAGGATGGACAGACAGGCAGAGTATTTATCATAAGCAAACAAGACAACCCTTGCTTTCAAGGTGCTTACATTTAATGGAGGGAAGACAACAATTAAAGAGGAACTGGAAGAGAAGGGACTCACCTATCAAGGATGAGAGAAATCCAGAGTCAGAGTCCACATTACTGTGGAGGGGGAGGACATGGAAGTGATGGTATGGGTAGTGAAGGGATGTTTGGGGCAATTAGTAAGGTTACAGAGGGAAACAGAACCCTTGCAAGATAAGGGAAAATATTTTTTCATCCTACATTCCTTCAAAACTTGAACACAGCTGCTAAGTCTTCTCTTCTCAAAGGTAGACATTCTCTATTGCTTCAGTCTTCGTGTAACATGAATTTAATGCCATTCACCATCCAAGATGCTCTTCAGCACATCGATCTTTTCCCTGTAGGTATTCTGATGATGGCAGTATATAGGGAACCTCCATGTTTTAAATGCTAATCTTTTCTTTAGATAGTTCAAAATCTCCTTAACAATTTTGGCAATTATTGTTCTCTTTTGACTCATATTGACCCTGCATTTCACTAACACCCACCCATCTTTGTCAGATTTCCTTCCATCTAGGTATATTTTTTCCATCTAAATACAAAACTCCAGTGTGAATTTTTTATAATCAATGTCCTTTCCCTCATTCATTTCTCATTTTTTATCAGTAATAACTGGAAGAAGGAAAATACCAGGAGAACTGACATTCAGTATACTTAGAGTGCATCAGGCTTTTACCAAAGAATGTAGTGGAAAAATTTTGTGGTGGCCTTCACACCAGGGTTCCACCTCATGATCTTTCAAGGGCTTTTAAAAAATATTTGGAATAGATTAGATTTTTACAGAAAGAAGGAAGAATTACCTAGCTGTAGTTATACTTTTGTTTCCTCTGCCAAGAAGAATAATTATTGGACTGGAAAGGACAGAACAAGGAAAAATAATGGGGAGTTAAGTTCCATAAGTAAGGATAGCTCCTTAAATCATCATAAGGTGAAGTAACTAAGTATGCCATGAAGTTATACTACTTTTTTAGTGACACTATGAACTTCTATTAATACCAAGAACTAACAGTTTTATGGAACCTACTATGTGCCATATACTGTTTTGTCTTATGGTTATCTCATTTCATCTCCACAACAACAACTTTGATAGGACCAATTGTCATTAGCCTTATTTCACAGTTGAGAAAACTGAGGCTAAGTGACTTGCCCAACTAGTAAGTGTATGAGTCCAAATTGGAACTGTCTTCCTGCTTCTAGGGCCATGCTCTATACATACTGTACCACTCCTCAGCCTTGAGCTCATTTCATCTATTAAATTTAATAATCCCAACACTGCTTGCATCTGTGTTTGAGCTTCTTCTGTTCCTTCTTTAAAAAAAATGTTGCATTGACATTTTCTTTCTTTCGTTCATTTTTTCATGTTATTACCCACCAGTTTCATAAAACATGATCCATGGTACCTACAGTCTCACTGTCCCTCCAACAGAAGCTCTCCTTTATAACTAATACATAAGCATAGTAGAACAATGCAGTTCATTCAATTCATCAGTCAACAAGTATTTATTAACTGTTTACTATAGACCAGACACTAAGTACTGATATACTGATATACGGGGTGTCCCCAAAATCTTAGTGCAGTTTTAAGCTTTAGTAGCTGAATTTCTCACTCAGAGCATTGTTATTAGCTTTAAATTACACTAATACTTTTGGTGTACCCTGTATGAAGAAAGGTAAAAACATGCTCTCTGTCGTCAAGGAGTTTATATTTCAAAGAGGGAAACAAATTTGGAAACATTGTAAATATTACATTTACAATGTGATGGAGTGTTATCTCACGGGGGAGGAACAGGGTGAGGTCTTGGGAAGAGGGAGAGATCAAGAAACACATCTTGAAGAAATTGAGATTTGAGTTAGATCTTGAAGAAAGCCATAGATACCAAGGGGTAGAGATGACGAGGGAGAGATTTCCAAGCATGGGAGATGGCCACCGAAAAAAACAGATTCAGGAGATGGTGTGTACTATATGAGGAGCAGTAATAAGGTTAATTAGTATCAATGGATCACAGAATACAGAGAAGACAGTAAAAGGTAAGGAGATTGGAGAGGAAGAAATGAACTAGGGTTATGAAGGACTTTAAAAGCCCAAAAGAAGATTTCATATTTGATTCTGGACATAATGAGATGTCACTGGAGTTTATTTAATAGGGTGGGTACTGACATCGTCAAACTTGAGCTTAATAAAAATCCCTGGCAACTGAGCAGAGATGGGACTGAGGTGGGAGACTTGAGGTAGGGAGACCAATCAGAAGGCTATTGTAATAGGCAAGGTGAGAAGTGATGAGTGCCAGCTGTTCAGGTTGAAAGGAAAGTTTACATATGAGAAATGGAGTGAAGGTGGAGAATGATGAGACTTGGCAACAGGTTGAATATGTGGGTGAGTACAAGTGAAGAGCCCAGGTTGATGCTAAGGTTGAGAGCCTGGATGACTGGGGGTATGGTGGTGCCCTCAAAATGAACAAGGAAGACCCAATCTTCTGATTTCTCCCTTCTTGTTTCCCACATCTACTCTCTACTCACTCAATCACCCTTGTTCAGGCCACCACTTTGTATTTGAATTACAATAATTTCATAAATAATTAAAATATATTAAAAATAATTTCATAAGTGGACTACCTGCTAAGAGTCACTCTCCCTCAAATTATCATCTACACAGTGTCTAAGGAGATTCTTCTAAAGTGTAGGTCTAACCATCTCTCTCTCTCTCTGTCTCTCTCTCATACACAACACACACACATATACACATACATACCCACAAACACACACACACACACACACACACACACACACACACACACACACACACCACCACCACCACCACCACCACCACCACCACCACCACCATCACCTTATTCATCAACTTCAGTGGCTTCATACAACACACCCTCCTGTAGCATGAATGGGTAAATCTCTCTTTTTTGTAACATACTTTTAAATTTGTTAAAATTTATTTTATTTTTAATTCATGGAATAAGTGTTTCCACAATATGATATGATAAAAAAGATGATTTCACGTGAAACTGAAAATTTACTACATATAATTTGCCATTCCTTTTAAATATATAACAAAGTGATCATGTAAATCTGTTTTAAGATGTTGTGGTTTTCACTGTGTCAAATCAACAAGCACTTGATAAGGAAATACTATGTGCCAGGCACTGCACAAAGTGATAGAGATTCAAAGAAAGGAAAATAAATTTTAAAAAAATGAAAACAGTTCCAGCTCTGAAGCTCACAGTCTGATAAGGGAGACAAGATGCAAACAAACATGTACAAAGAAGACCGTGTTTTGTCCCTTGCTCTCAAAGAGGACCATGACATCAAGATGATGATGAGACTTGCAGCTGACTTTGGTTTGAGTGAGGGAGGGCTGACAAAGAACACAGAGGATAAAAGGGGAGGTAGTCTCAGAGGGAAGGTACTAAGAATAAGAAAGAAATTCTTTCTTGTAGAAGGTATGCTTTCAGATGAAACTTGAAGGAAGTTGGGGAAGCCAGGAGGCAGAAATGAGGAGAGCATGGACCTCCATGAAAAGATCCAGAGTTGGGAGATGGAATATTGTATATGAGGAAGAACAAGAGAGCTGGTGTCACTGGGTTTCAGAGTATGGGGGTGGGATATTGGGGTGGGGAGAAAAGGGGAGGAAGGTTTAAGAAGATTTGAAAAGTAGGAAGGTGTCAGATTCCAAAAAGCTAAGGAGAAGACATTATATTTAATTCTAGAAGAGATCAGATGCCATTAGTTTTGCTGAAAAGGAGGGGAGAGGGTGACAGGTCAGATCTGCAGTTTAGGAAGATCAATTTGACAGTTGAGAGGAGGATGGACTAATGTGGTAAAAGACTTGAGGCAAGGAGATCAACCAGCAGGCTATCACAGAAGTCCAGGTGTGAGATGATGAGAGCATTTTATTATGTCCAGATGCTTGATAAAACTAATGGAATGTCATTTACAAAGAGGATTATTGGAAGAAACTTGTAAGCAATAGGGAATCCTTATTCTGCTTGGACTCTCTACAGGACGTCCTCTACTTCACTGGCAAACACTTAGGGTGAGCATATGTCTCCTTGTTTTATATCTCACTTGATGTGGCTACATGGTAAATTGTTGAACAGTTAGCTTCTTAGTCAGATCAGGCATAAAATTTGCTATGAATTTTATTATGTGTATAAGGGATACTTTGAGGAGAAGCTTTAGGCTGCACTTTGTTCTACTGGGTCATATATGAGTGTTTTCATTAATTAACAAACACTAATTACATAGTAATCACTAAATAAATGCTTATTGAATGATTGAATTAAAAGAGCTTGTTTTCATACTCGATAGTATGAGAAGAGGAGATTTGCCCAACAGGGGAGTAACGTAAGAAAAAAGGAAGGGGAGCATCCAACAAAGAAGCAACTGTATGTGGTGTAAATTGTTTCTGAAGGGTCTGAGGACATCATGGTCTGCAGTCCAGAGTTATGAGCTGCCATGAGGACATAGATGTGCAGGTATCTCCCTGCAGGTTTCTGTGATTAAGTGACCCCTCTTATCTGTAACTGCTACATGCATTGTAGTGTGGGTGAGTGATCTAGGCCTGTAGGTGTTGCACAAGTAAAATAAATATAAGGTAATTGAAGACACTAACAGTGTGCTGGGGAGGGGACATGTAGAGGGGAAGAAAAACTTCATGAAGCGGTAGTTGAACTAAATTTTAAAGAAGCTAGGAATTCTAAGAGGCAGAGGCGGAGAGAGTACATTCCAGGGATGAGGGATGAACAGCGCAAAGGCTTTGGAATGCCATAAGTGCAATTGGGCTATTTTTGCTAAACCATAAAACCATGAAGGACAACAATGGACAACAAACCTAAAACCAAATTGTGAATGGTTTTATTGATAGAGGAGTGAGTATTTTATCCTGAAAACAATGGAGAATCGCTGACACTTTTTGAACAAAGGCGTGACATGTGCTTCGGCACTATCACATTGACAACTTTGTGGAAAATTGATGGGAGAAGGACAAAACTTGAGCAAGAGAGAAAAATTGAGATCATTTCAACAGTTCAGGAGAAAGGTAATACAGGTCTGAATTAGGGTAATGGCAGAATGGATGGAAAGAAGGGGATCTATACAAGAGATACTGTGGTAGTAGAACTTAAAGGACTTAGAAATTTATTTGATGGGGTGGGGAAGAAACGAAGAATTAAGGATGGCATTCAGATTTAAACTCTATCTGACTGGAGGGGTGACAGTGCCTAATTCAGAAAATTGTGGCAAATACAAATACAAATGAACCATGTGATACAGCATTATGTAAGCAAGTCAAACAGAAATGAAGACCATGTGTCTTTCTCCTGTACCTTTCCTTTTGGCCATATTCTTCTCTTCCCCACCCCCATTTGAAGAAAGAATCATTACTTCTGCTTTGTCCATTTGTGGTCTAATTTTGTCAAAGAACAAACTTTGTAACCCATGCTTTGTTGGGTGACTTCAAAAGGCATCCCTAGAAGAAAACAATGTGGATCATTTATCTTAGAAAAATAGTCTTCGATTCATTAATTAGGAATAGCTGAGGCCAGTTATAAGGGCAGCTCTTAGAGGGTGGAGTCAGTTTATGCTGATAATTGAGAAATCAGTGAATGGGAATAACTTTTCTGAGAAAACGATGCATGACACAAGAGAGAATATGACTGCTATAAAAGTACATTCAGAGCTTTTTTTAAAGACTCATCAGCTCTCTTGTTGAAAGTAGATAGAATGTTTCATCTTGAGTCATTCAGGATTGTCTTGAACTGTTGTATTGATCAAAGCAGCTAAATCCTTCACAGCTGATCACCCTTACAATATTGCTGGCTCTCTGTACAATGTACTCCTGGTTCTGCTCCCTTCACCCTGTATCATTTCATTTAGGTCTTTGCAACTTGTTCAGTCATTCCCCAACTGCTGGGTAACCTCTCAATTTCCATTTCTTTGCCATCACAAAAAAGCTGCTATAAATATTTTTGTACAAATAGGGCCTTTTCCCTTTTCTTTGTTCTCTTTGGGATACAGATTTAGTAGTGGTATTGCTGGGTCAAAAGGTATGCAAAGTTTAATAGACCTTTAGGAATAGTTCCACGTTGTTCTCCAGAATGTCTGGATCAGTTCACAACAGTATGTTAGTGTCCTTATTTTTTTTTATATTCCTTCCTGAATTCATCATTATCCTTTTCTGTTGTGTTAGCTCATCTGGTAGGTGGTAACTAAATCTGAGGTGGCACCCCAGAGTTGTTTTGTTTTTCACTAATCAATAATGATTTAGAGCATGTTTTCATGTCTGTTGATAGTTTTGATTTCTTCTGCTAAAACTATTTATTAATCTCCTTTGACCATTTACAATTGGGGAATGGATTTTATTTTATTTTTTAAATTTGACTCAATTCCCTATGTATTTGAGAAACGAAGATTATATCAGAGAAATGTGCTATAAAGCTTTCTGATTTTTCCTCATTGTGCATGTGTCCTTTCAGGAAAATGTAATTTGCCTGATAGTCTCTTTGAATTAGGTCTATTTTTTAATTTTGCTTTCGCTGAGATCGTGATTGCTTTCCATTTTTTTAAACGTCAGCTAAAATATAAAATATTCTACTCCAGCCCTTTAGTTTTACTCTATGCATTTTTCTCTTCTTCAAGTGCGTTTCTCATAAACATGTTGTGGGATTCTGGTTTCTAATCCATTCTGCTTTTTTATTTCTGTTTAATGGGCATGAATTTACAGGTACAGTTTTGATTGCTAACTGTATTTCTTTCCATCCTATTTTCTTCTGTTTATCTTTTTTTCTCTCTTTTTGTCCCTCCTCAAAAATCTATTTCAGATCTGACCATTGCCTCCCTTAATCCACCTTCCTTTTTATCATCTTCCCTTCTCTTATCCCCTTCCCCTCCTATTTTCCTGTGGTTAAGATAGATTTTTATACCTGTCAGAGCACGTATATATACACATATATATATATATGTATATGTATATATGTATATATATGCACACACACAGATATACCCATATATATACATACACTTATATACACATATATACATACATATATACATTCATATATTCATACACACATATGTATATATATATATAAAATTTTTTTCTTTGGACCACTTTTGATAAGACTGAGGTTCAGGTTCTGCTCCCCACCACTCCCTCACTGTACTCTCCACTATAAAAGCTCTTCTTGCCTGCCTGTTTTGTATGAGACAATTTTTCCTTTCTTCCTCTCCCTTCCCTCTTTTTCTAGTGCGTGCCTCTTTCTCAGTCCTTCAAAGTTTTTTTCAGATCTTCCCAATATAATTGACTCACTCTAAGGCCCTCGATCTATGCCATCTTCTTCTAATTGTGCTAAATAATCAGATTCTCAGGAGTTACATTTATTGTCTTTCCATATAGGAATGTAAATGGTTTAACCTTATTCAGTCTTTCATGATTATTTATTCATTGCTTCTCTTGAGTCTTGTGTTTGAATGTCAAGTTTTCTATTCTTATCTTTTCATCAGGAATACTTTAAAGCCTTCTGTTTCATTAAGCGTGTGCCTTTTTTTTTTCTTTTGAAGGATTATAATCAGTTTTGCTGGGTAGGTTTTTTTTGGTTGTAATCCGAGTTCCTTTGCCTTCCAGAACATCATATTCCAAGCCCTCTGCTTTCTCGATGTGGAAGCAGCTAAATCTTGTGTGATCCTGACTGTGTCTCCACAATATTTGAACCATTTCTTTCTGACTGCTTGCAGTACTTTCCCCTTGAACTAGGAGCTCTCGAAATTGGCTATAATACAATAATACAATATAATATAATATAATATAACATAACATGGTATAATAAAATATAATGTTTTCATTTTGAAGTCTCAGGAAGTGATTGGTAGATTATTAAAAAACTCTATTTTGCCCCCTAGATCTAAGACATCAGGACAATTTTACTTTATAAATTCTTTAAACATAAGGTCTAGGTTCTTTTTTTTTATTGTGACTTTCAGTTAGTCCAATAATTCTTAAATTATCTCTCCTCAATCTATTTTCCAGGTCAGTTTTGCCAATGAGATATTTCATTTCATATTTTTTGTTCTTTTGACTTTATTTTATTGTCTCAATGTCTTGTGAAGCTATTGCCTTCAACTTACTCGATCCTAATTGTTAAGGGATTATTTTCATCAGTGAACTTTTAAGCCTCTTTTTTCCATTTGGCCAATTTCAGATTTTTTAAAGAGTCATTTTTTTGATGAATTCTTGTGCCTTTTTTAAAACTATATGACCAACTGTTTCTTAAGGTTTCATTTTCTTCAATATTTTTTGTGCCTCTTTTACCATTCTATTCATTCTCTTTTTCTTTTTTCAGTTTTTTGAACCACTCTCATTCCTTTTCTCAATTGTTCCTGCACTACTCTTATCTCTTTCTTCAACTCTTCTAGGAATTCTTGTTGGGCTTATGTCCAATTTGCATTTTTGAGGCTTCGCTTATAAGTATTGTCTTCTGAGTTGTGTCTTGATTTTTGCTGTCATCACAGTAGCTTTTTATAATTAGGTTCTTTTTTCTTGTTTGCTCATTTTTCAGCCTATTTCTTGACTTTGAATTTTATGTTAAAATTAGGCTCTGCTCCCTTAAGGATGAGGAGGTACTAGTCTGATTCTCAGTCTTTTTCCCATTCTATTTTCAGAGTTTTTTCTGGAGGTCTGCAAGTTTTCTATGCTTCCAACTTTTATCCTGGGAGACAATAATACCACTCTCATTCTCCTGATCTGCACTCTGGTTTTTACTGAGGAAGTACCCCCATCCTCCTGTTGCCACAATGACTACTACTCCTCTTAGCCTTGGAATGACAACCAGGACCCCTGATTCTGTGTGATCATACATGCTCCTCTCTGCCCTAGAACTGTGACCCAGAATCATGTATAGGCAATGGAACTGACAAACAATACCCAGTCCTGTGCCCAGTGTCAGCTCAGGGTCCCCTGTAATCTCACTCCAATCAGGTGTCCAAAACCTTACCAGCTCTGAGTAGAGAGCTTTTTGAACCTGCTGCTGCTGCTGACATCTCCAAGGGTCCATGGTGTTGCATCAGGACTAGCCCCCTCTCTTGTGAACCTTGTAAGTTGTCTTGAACTGGAAAAAAAAATCTTGCCTTGAGCTTTTGTTGGCTCCAGAATTCAATTGGACGTGGTATTTTAAAGTTGTTTGGAGTAGAATGTTGGAAGAGTTTAGTTAGGTTGCTACCTCTATGATACCATCTTGATTCTTCCCCCTTAATTCAGAGTTCTTAAGAAAAATAATTGAGGCTTAAATTTTAAAGACACAACAGTGAATTTAGACTTGTAAAAATAAAAGAGTTATTTAATTCATCATCATAGCTCACATGATGCTTTAATATTTAAGAACTTCCCTCACAAAAACTCTACGTAATGTCATATGAGTAATATTATTCAGAGACTGACAATTATATAACTGAATCTATCAGACATAAGGTGACTTTCCCAAGGTCAAACAGCTAGCAAATGTTTACAGCCACAATTCAAATTCAGATCCTTCAGCAACGAATCCAGTGCCCTCTCCTCATTATTTGTTAAATGGTTATTTAACACCTGTATTTTAAATAACTCCAAACTGTCATGGTTTGAGATAACAAGAAAAATGAATGAGGGAACATGAAGATATGAAAAGCAGATAAGTTTATACTCAAGAACTTTATTGTTTCCATTTGACTTTTAATACTTTAAGATGTGTATGATTTTTTCCACTATAGGTACTCTGCTCAGCCAGATTACAAGACTTTCATGCCTCAGTAGGATGCTTTCATGAGTTGCTGTGGCCAAGAGATCACCTGTAGCCAACATATGTCTCATTTTGCATTTTAAATCCCCTCTCGGACAGAAAGTACATGTAAATTTCGTCTTCAGTTGTCTGAACACATGGTTGGTCATTTCATGAATCAGAGTTTGACATTCTTTAAACGTTTTTCTTTATAATATTATCATTTAAATTATATTCCTAGCTCTTTTCACTTCACTTTGCATTAATCCATAGAGGTTTTCCTTGTTTCTCTCAAACTTTGCATTGAAGTATGTCTTAAGGCATGATAATATCCCATCACATTTACATGCCTTTATTCGTTTATCTGTTACAAATAGATTGGCACTCAGTTTCCAGCTGAGCCTTTACTAGTACAAAGACCCATGACAATTCCCTGTATCTCCAGGACCCTTTCATTCTATAAAGCTTCTATTAATAAGATCTTCTTCCAGGATGAGGCTGGAGAGGGGTCTTAAGTTCATTTTTGTCTGTGCCCACTTACTTCCAACTTTGCTCTGATTAAATATTATAATTTAGAAAGTATAATTGATCTGTCTCTTCCCTTGAAGTCATGGCTATTTTATAGATGTTGAATCTTATACCGTTAACTAAACTCAACAAAATTTTTAAAGTCCTACTTTGTGTGGAGGCACTAGGAAATACAGGACATAAGATTTAGTTCCTGCCCTCCAGGGGCTAACTTTCTTCAGGGGGGGAGAGGGGGGATTTGGAATATGTAAACAAAGAAGCAAATGGTAAATGAAGAAAAAAAACTAATGACTAGGATAATCAGGAACAGATTCCTGTATATGGAGATGAACTTGAAAGAAACTTAGGATTTCAAAAAGCAGTGATGAAGGAGGGTATATTCCATGCATAGGGAATTGGGGGGTTAAGGGATGAAGAAGGGCTGGTTTGGGGATAGTGGGGCATGAGAAAGGATGTCTATACAAAGGCTAGGAGATGGGGCATGGAGCAGGAAGACTGGCAACAGCAAGAAGACCAGATTATTAAGAATGTAGAGTGACTGAAGGCGAGTTATGTGAACTCTGTGAAGGCAGGCTTTTCAAGAGATCATGTAACTGTCATGTCTCTACCTACAATAAGGATAACAAAATCCTCCCTGTCCACATCACAGAACTTTTTCCAAATTTGATTCTTCAGTAAAAAGCTCATTTTGATGTTTGCTTTTGAAATTGGAAACCATTGTTTTATCTCATTGTGTGTTTTATTAAGTATTTTTTCACTAATCCACTGAAATACGATTCCTTTTTAAATTTTATCCAGGCCCTCTAATACCATATGACAAATCTGTTATTGAAATCCTCATGTTTCTAAGTTAATGAAGCTCATTATAAATCATTAAAGGGAGGGAGAAAGGTGAGGAAAGATCAGAAACCCAACCCACTATGTTCTTAGCTAGATCTTTTCCATTAAAATAAAGGTTATATAATTTCCCACTTACGGAAGACTAAGGATGTTAGTATAATGATATATTAGGGGAGAAAATGTTCTTAAAAAAGATTATTGTCTGATTTAATTCACAATTTCATATTTAGGAAAATCGTGTTTCTCTTTTCTATATAGGACACAAAAAGTCAATATTCCCTTAAAATTTAATTCCTATAACAAAACATGGAAGGGCCTTTCACCATGAAGAATAATAAGGGGATAGTGACATCTACAGGCAGTGAGTATTGGTGTTAAGCATGATGCAGAAAAGATTTAACAGTATTTGGAATAAGCATAGCTTCCCTCCAAAATGTTCTTTGTTACTTATCACATAATGTTCATTAGATGAGGTGAATTTTGCTATGTGACTGAAAAGCAAGCAGTCAGATAGAATTGTATGACTTTTCATGTTCCTTCCAACTTTAGGATTTTGAAATTTTGGAGCAGTGGAATACTAGATGACATGGAACATATGTGTGTGCACACATATATGTGTGCATAAAAATTTGAAGATCAAATGAAAGTCCTTTCCAAATCTTAAAGTGCTTTAAACAGGTGAGCTATTTTCCTCCAGTAGAATATAAATCCTTTAGAGTAAAGACTATTGTGTTTCTTGTCATTGTATCCCCAACACCCTATAGAATGCCTGGCATATGGTAGCAATAGCAGGTGCTTAAAGAGTGCTGAAACTTGTTAACTGGACTGATTATTCTTTTAAAAACTGAGTTATAAGGTTGCTCTTAAAATCTAGCTTGTCTGAGTATTCCTAAGATTATTGTTGAGAGATATCTTAGATGTCAACTAGTCAAAATGCTTTCCTGATGCAGGAATGCTCACAACAAACCTCATCTTAACCACCTTCAGTAATGGGAAACTCACTCCCTAAAAAATCATCCCATCTCATTTTGGAACAGCTCTAATTGTTGGGAATTTCGTTCTCATGGTGAGATAAAAATCTATTACTCATTTCTATCCACTAGTCTCAGCTTTGCTGCCTAGGGGTGAGCAGAAATGAATAAATTCAGTTTCTCTTACATTTGACATTTCCACAGTGCAATACACTGAATGTTGATCCCATGGATCTATGTTCAGATCCCACGTCTGCCACTAATTCTCTGTGATCTTGGACAGGTGGCTGGATTGCTCTGTGCTTCTGTTATTATGAGATCAGTACAGTTATCCCCAAGGGTAGGAATCAATGAACTATAGCACAGTGTAGGAATGGTTTTTATATGCTTTTACAAAAGCAGGCAGTTGGCTGGATTTGTCACTGTCACTCACTAAACCTTGACCTAGGGACCATAGCCTTCACAGTCCTGATCCAATTGGCCCTTTTCTTTTCAATCTCATTTGACTATTTTGCTGTGGTTCAGTTGTGCTGAACTCTTCATGACCAATGTACCATAGCAACCAGACCCTTCTATCCTCCGCTATCTCTTGAATTCTGTCCAAGTTTATTGTTTCCATGATACTACCTATCCATCTCATTCTCTGTCATTCCCTTTTCCTTTTGTCTTCAATCTTTCCCAGCATCAGGGTCTTTTTCAATGGGTCACATCTTCTCATTATGTGGACAAACTATTTAAGCTTCACTTCAGTATTTGACTTTCCAGTGAATAGCTTGAATTAATTTCTTTAAGTATTGACTAATTTGATCTCCTTGCTGTCCAAGGGACTTTGAAAAGTCTTTTCCAGTGCTATAATTCAAAAGTGTTGATTCTGTAATGCTGATCTTTCATTGTCCTGTTATATTATTTAAGGACACCTAATCTCCAAGCACAGGATGCCCTTCTCAATAGTTCTTTCATGTTTCTAGTTAAGATGATGATGATGATGTGAAAGGTCAGAGAGGAATCCAGATCTACCATATATACTCCATGAAATATTTTAAAAATAAGCTCCAGATCGAATAAGTACTAACAAAGTCAAAGAGAAACAGTAGAAAGTTCCTCCAACCAGCCTAAGACTATATATGAAGATAACCAAGTGGTTGTGGGCAATTGAAAAGTGATGAAATCAGAGAAATCAGTGAGAGCTCAGGTATGCAGCCAAGAAGTCTGCCAGAGTTCTAAGCAAGGACACTCAGAGCAGTAGAAGTCAGCAGCCCTTTGAATGGCTGTACTTCCGGAGGGCAGAAGCCCTCATTGTTCTAAACATCTTTTTATCTACATTCTGCATTGGCTGGTGTGGCTGTAGCCTGCAAGCACGCTGTGCACAGCCACAGCAGGAAAGGAGAAAGCCAACAAGAAGAGCACTGAAAGTTAAGTTCAGCACCATGATTACTCCCATCCATGAAGCAAAAGGGGGTGCAGCTTGGTCCCAAAGCCTCAAACCTGGCTACTTCATACATTTTTTGATGCATCATTTATACCATCTGACAATGTACTTCTTCATTTCCAAGGTGTTGTAGACTGCTTACCCTTACCATGTGCCTCATTATCCTTTGGATGATCCTCCATTTCAACTCTTCAAACTTATATACAGTTTTTGGAATCTCAACCATGTAACATGACTGAAAGAATGTAGCTTTCAAAAAAGGGCTTTATTTCAGAAGAAATCTTGGGGTGATCATATTTTATAGCCTTTTAATGTTTGCAAAATGCTTTGAATTAATTACCTTATTAAAACCTCACAACCTCATGAAGTAAATGTTATCATTCTCATTTTATTGATGAAGAAATAATGGCTGACAGGAAACTAAATGGCATGCAGGATCCCACACCTAGTAAGAGTCTGACACAGGATTTGCACCAAGGTCTTCCTAACTCAAAGTCCAACACATTATTCTCTCTAGGCCATATTCTCTCCCAAAAAGTTCTGTATAATTTCCCAAAATCAAGTTACTAAATACTGGGTTTCCTAATTTTGGTTCAGCAACACTTTTTCTGTATTGGAGGGAATAGATCTTTACATGGCAAGTCTTGAACACTAGTTAATTTCCCAATATCACAAAACATGCCCTATATACAGTAATTACACAGCTTCACAGGATATGTCTACAATGACCTTCACTGTAATATAAGTTCATGTTTCAAAAGTTATTAAAGTTTTAGGAAACTTGACATAATTTCCTATAATATGTTTTGTCTCAAGTCTCTTAAGGCACTAAATTACATAAGCACTATGACAAAATGAGAATGCTGATTTGGTTGTTGCATCCTCTTTTCTTTTATAACTCCTTATAAAAGCTCCTTTTTTTTTGCTAATTTTTCCATAGGGTTTTTGTAAAAAAGGAAAATCACAGTCAATACCTCAAGCAAAGCCTTGAAGCTTTTGAAGCACTAGGTTTCTTTACTTTGGATAGGGGAGACTGAGGAGAAATGAATTAAAGGATAGCATTTACTGTGGGGACAGAGGTGTGGAGGGTCTCTCCCTGCAAACCAAAAGGTGCTGATTCTAGGCACTATGTTCCAATATAGTGAGCTTGTATATGACGAAATGAATATATTCTTTAATTTTCCTTCCCATCAAAAGCCCACTTTATTCTCATGAACTGGACATGTATTAACAAACAAAAACATTCCCCTTTACAAAGATCAGAGACAGGTTTACATCTGAAAGTGTCAATCTCAATCACATGTAACTTGGTAAAAAGTTTTCACATATTTCCAACCCCAAAATTGACCTTCCAACACTACCTGGGTGATCTGTGTTCCCTTCTGAACTTTCTTCTCCATTTATTTTTTTAATGATTCATTGAACATCATTACTTCCTGCTTCTTTGGTATCACTTTTACCACCCTCTCACAGATACCTTTTTCTCCTCCTCACCAAATAACAACCTTTCCTTGTAATAAATAACTTTAGTCATGCTATGCAAATTCACATTGGCTGTGTCTGAAAACACCTCTCTCATTCCGTATCTCTAATTCATCACCTCTCTGCCAAGAGGGAGGACATTATTCATCTCTGTCCTCTATAATTATAACTGGTCATTGTGCTAAAAATTGTTCTTAAGTCTTTCACAGTTGTTTGCTTTTGCAATGTAGCAAATTCTCATATAAATTGTTTTCCTGATTCTAACCACTTCACTCCATGTCAGTTCATACAAGGTTTCCCAGGTTTCTCTGAATCCATCTCATTTGTCACTGCTTATGATCCAATAATATTTCATTTTTTTCATATGCTATAAATTATTTCAGCCATGCTCTAATTGATAAGAACATATTTTGCTTCTGGCTGTTTGTTACAACAAAAAGTGCTGATATAAATATTTTTATGTATATGAGTTTCCTCTTTTGTCTCTTTGGGGTACATATATTATCACTGGGTCAATGATTATACACAATTTAATAACTTTTTGAGAAAAATTCTAAATTTCTTTCAGAATCAACTCCTTCAGAACTTTACTAACAGCACATCTGTGTGATTATCTTTCTATATCCTAACAAATAATTACCATTTTTCTTTTTTTGCCCTCTCTGTCACTTTGATAGCGTGAAGTAGAATCTCAGAAATGCTTGAATTGCCATTTACCTTCTTGTTAGTGATTTATAGCAATTTTTTTACATGTCTGTTGAAAGACTATATTTTTCTTTTGAGAACTTTCTGTTCAAATCTTTTGACCATCAGTTTTTGGGGAATGATTATTATTTATATAAATTTAAATCAACCCATTATGTATCTTGAATGTCAGACCTTTGTGAGATAAATTTGCTGAAAATATATTTTTCTCACTTCACTGATTCCTTTGGAATAATTCCTTCTTTGATGTTGTTTACTTAAAATCTTTTTCCCCCTTTTTATGTTCTGCAAATTATCCATTCTATCTCATGTGATATTCCTTGTTCCTTGCTTTCCTCATCCATAGTTGTGAAAGATATCTCTTTACTTATGCTTCTTTTTCTAATTATGATTTTTATGTATGTCTTATATGCATTTGGAGTTTCTTGTAGTATATGGTAAGATTATTGGTCGAAACCTAATTTTTGCCAGACTACTTTTTCAAGAAGTTTTTGTAAATCATGAGGATTTACCTCAATGGAGATTTCGCGTTTCTTGAACACCATGCTACCATGCTGGACAGTTC
This sequence comes from Notamacropus eugenii, assembly GCF_028372415.1. NCBI lineage: Eukaryota > Metazoa > Chordata > Mammalia > Diprotodontia > Macropodidae > Notamacropus > Notamacropus eugenii. The sequence continues at coordinate 445,565,441 of NC_092876.1, read as the reverse complement.
ATGGGCCTTGTATACATAATCTTTTCCTCTGGTAAACCTTTCTTTTTTCTAATCCAGTGCCAAATTATTTGGATGATTATTGCTTTGTAGTATATTAACATAGCAGAGATCCGATACTTTTAGTCTCCTTATCTTTTTTTTCATAATTTGTCTTGAGATTCTTGCTTTTTTGCCCCTCCAAATGAATTTTGCAATTGTTTTGTCTAGTTTTACAAAGAAATCTTTAGTAATTTTATTGATATAGCACTTATTATAATATTTTAAGTATTATGGTGATTTTTATTACACTAACACAGGTCAAGGATGAGTAATATCTCTCCAATTCTTTGTCAAGGTTTAAAAAGAATATTATGTAGTTGTATTCATGTAATTATCTGTGTATGTGGTCAACTGAACTCTCAGGTATTTTATATATCCTGTAGTTATTTAAAAGGAATTCTTTCTGTTATCCCTCTCACTGCGCTTGTTGCTAATATGTAGAATCTAGACTTCTTTATGACCTTTCATGTTGTTACCTTAGTTGGTGAAAATACCCTTTTCCAGAGCATACCAGTGATGCCATCACAAAAACTGAGCAAAAGAAAAATAGGAAAAAAGGAAAATATTGTTAAATAGGAAAAGGAAAAAGGGAATCTGCTCACATTCATTTAAAACAAACAAAAAAACAATAAGCTAACACTTTGGTCAATAACTGCGTTCTAGCAATTCACAGATAGCTCGACATTCAGCAAAGAAGACACACTGGACACTAACCTGAGGCTTGAGAAATGCTTGCTTTATTTCTGACTTCTTCTTTAATGGAAAAACAATGTTGTCCAATGCTCCACCTGCAGTGGCAGCTGCTATTGGTTGGGCTGAAGGAGGAGATGAAGTCAGTAAGATGCTCCCTACATTAAAAGGACAGGCATGAGCAGAGTTGTAACTAGGGAACTTTTGCACATGGGGCAAGTGACACAAAACATGTCTGGAGAACATGATCAAAAAAGATTCTCATTTCTACCATAGGCAGAGAGCAGCAACATTGACCCTGGACACCTAAGGCTGCTTCTGGGTGTGCAGGAAATAGTTCCTGGGGAACGGTAGCAAAAGACCTGGGAGGTGCATATTTGCACTGTGGTCATAGGGAAAGGAAGGAAGCACATGCAATCTATGATTTTCTATTTTAACTAGTTGTGCTTACTGATTATTTTCCAAGGTCAGTTTTTTCTAGGCAAGTACTATTATTTTAGCAGCCTAGGGCAGACCCCTACTTGTAATTCTGGATGGACAGCCAAGAGGATGAATCTGAAGAAAAATATGAGAATTTGCTTTGAAAATGCAGCAGTTAGCTTCAATTAGTCTTTGATCCAGGATCTTTTGTGACTGATTTGGAATTTCAACAAAAGATGGCTTACTTCCTTTTCGTCACCCACTAGACAAAGTATCTCTCTCTCTGTCCCTCTCTCCCTGTCTCTCTCTCTCTCCCTCTGTCCTCCCCCTCCTTTTCCTCCTCCTCTCTCTGTCTCTTTTCTCTTCACTCTCTATCTCTCTCTTCTCCTTCTCCATCTTCCTCTTCCTCCTCCTTCTCCTCCTCCTCCTCCTCCTCCCTCCTCCTCCTCCTCCTTCTTCTTCTTCTTCTTCTTCTTCTTCTTCTTCTTCTTCTTCTTCTTCTTCTTCTTCTTCTTCTTCTTCTTGTCTCTCTCTCTCTCTCTCTCTCTCTCTCTCTCTCTCTCTCTCTCTCTCTCTCGAGCACACACACACACACACACACACACACACACACACATATGGCTATGATGGCCCATGACTCCAAGTACTGATAGACATTTAGCTTTTGTTCATGCTTTGCTTTCACATAATTTCATGACTTTCCTCACCTGTCCCAAGGGAGAATCCCCTTCTCCATTTGGCTTTATGGTTCAGGTTCAGACACTGTCCATATGCCCTCATCCAGTCAAATACTTAGGCAAAACATAAGCTTTCACATGATTCTGCAATAGTCTGTTGGTATCAAATAAATACTGTATAGCATAGCTCATCAGTTGAAAAACCGCTTGGCAAAAACACAAAAGCATATTTTAAATCTCTGAAAAATACTTTTAACAACATTTGGTTAGAAGTCAGGAAATAGTGGCAGGTGGGAGAAAGTATGAAAATATCCCTGATGCCTTATGGAGAATAGGCACTAAGAGAGGAGATGGAAAAATTGCTAAGAGACAGAGTTATGTAACCCATGACCCTGAACTGAAACTTTGAGTTTATATAGAATATGTTCTATCTGGAACTTCCCACATCCTCATACTCTTTGGCTCATGCTCCAACCCAAAGTTTCTCCTGGAAACATCAGAATTTGGTTTGTTTCTACATTTCCTCAAAAAAAAAGGATGATTAGCAGCTCCCATGCCAGGGATATCAAAATAGTTGATACTGAGCAAGCTTTATGGGGCTTAATGGATAGATAGATAGATAGATAGATAGATAGATAGATAGATAGATAGATAGATAGATACATAGATACATAGATACATAGATAGATACATAGATAGATAGATAGATAGATAGATAGATAGATAGATAGATAGATAGATAGATAGATGACAGAATGAATGAATGACAGAAGGAAGGAAGGAGGGAAGGAAGAAATGAATTAATTAATTCAAAGGACTGGAGATCAAGGCCATAATAAGTCAAAATTACTCCCCTTTCCTCTCCAATCAGTCCCATTGCTACTCAAGGATATGAACAGTTCTCTGGTCTTAAAAAAACTAAATAGAGGGTAAGGTGTCCCCACACATAACACCAACTACCTCCAATTTCATGAATTCATTGCAGTATTTGAGGACTGAAATGGAATGGTAAAACATTTTATGGAAGAACAGAGATGGTAAAGGAAATGAAAGAGGAAGGAAGAAGAGAGAAGAAAGTGACACTCAACCATCTCTATCATACACCAGGGGCACAGAGTAAGGGGGCAGAAGAAGCAGAAGGCATGGCCAAGGAAGACAGCCAGAAGCAACGCATGGAATGGGGAACTGTACACTTTATACAATTGAGGATCCTGTACTATCTCATACTATGTGTGGTATATTCTATTCTATCCCACAATCTCCCCCATCTCTCATTTAAGAAGTGACTCTAGCATAATTCTCCTGACAGCACTGTCCCAGGTGATCCAGCCCCTCTGGGGAAGAACTTGGAACTGCTAGAGAGCCAAGTCACCTTAGACTCTAAAGGGCACCTCACCTCTTCTAGAGACCTTGATAGTTATCTGGACTTATAGTATTAATTTGAGTGATGCTGCTCACAGACAAAAAATATTGTTGGAGAGTCATTCCTGTTTCCTTCCCTAGAATTCAGACTCCACAACTCAGGGAAGAGAAAAATACAGATTTGCTTTCCATCTAGGGTTTCCTCTACTATGTCCAGGAAATTTTACCTAGGAATTGTATTGCTATGCCCCTATTTCTGCTTCACATTCTTGAAGCTCCTAAACTGATCCAATGACTCTTATCACTACCTCCATCCACTGCTATCCCTGTGACTAAGTTGGTCCCTGACACACATGAGTTCTTGGAAGGGCCATATGACTGCCCAGACTTCTTCCCTCTAGCAAACAAAGTCTGAATTTGTCCAACTGAGCTCTCCAAGTCTAGCATATTAGCTCTGGTTCTCCCTCTGAAGGGCTTTGTTACTGTCTCTCTGATAGCTTTTAAAATACTGTGTAATTCAGAGTTTAGGAAGTGGTCATGGAGTCATGATAAATTGAGTTTAGGTACAGCCTCTGAAATGAACTGTTCAAATGACTTTGGGCAAGTCCTTAAACCTTTCAGGGCTGAGGGTACATTTCTAAGAGGAAAAGGAAGGCAAATAAGGATTTATAGAGGACCTAAAATGTTCCAGGTACTTAGCTAAGCTGACCCAAAAGAGAGTACTCTAAATGTGACTTTGGGTATGGGATGGAAAAATGCCCAAATTAAAAAATATATATGTATAAAATTGGAAATGATAGAATGTAAAAAGATTTGGAATCAGATTATCTGTGTTTGAATCCTGGCTCATCAATTTACTACCTGTAAGTCCTTAGACCTGTCAGTTAACATTTATTGACCTCAGTTTCCTCATCTTCAAAATGAAAATACTAAACTAGATGATTTCTAGGGTCTTTCCAAACTTTAAATCCTATAAAGTGCAAAGAAAAATAATAGAGAAAATGACCAGTAAGCTGAAGAAGAAAATATATATATATATATATGTGTGTGTATATACATACATACATATATATGTATACACACACACACACACACACACACACACACATATAAGACACCTGGGAACAGTCAAAATGAGTTTAGGTGCCTATATGCCAATGCAGAACAATGTATAAACAATTCATTTGGGAGCTAGGTGGTTCAGTGGATAGAGTGCTGGATAGTGAGTCAGGAAGATGAGTTGAAATTTGGCCTCAGACACTTATAAGCTGCATGATCCTGGGCAAGTCACTTGACCGCCATTTACCTCAGTTTTCTCAACTATAAAATGGGGATCATTATAGCACCTACTGACAAGGTTGTTGTGAGATCGAATGAAATAATACTGTAAAATGCTTAGCCTAGTGCTTTGCATGTAGTAGTCAGTATATAAATGCTTATTCCCTTCACTTTCCCCCTAACACAAAGAAGCAAATGTGGTTTTGCAAGTATTATGGAGATGTTGCCATATATCACAGACACAGTGGTAAGACATCTGGTGAGAAGATTGTTTGAGGGATAGGGAATGAGATGAAGCGTGTGTGAAGACTTTGTGAAATAGTGGGTCAGGTGAGACATGCGTGATCCTGATGGCAGAATCTCAGAGTGAGAGTTCTGGAGACAAAAGGACTACAACCTCTAAGGTATGGTCTCAGGTGTAGGGAAAACAAGAAAATGGCTGTTGATAAGGCATTGATTGGTTGGTTGGTTGTCCTTTACTCTTGAAGAGGACCAAAATGACATCACTATGTTAGAGTCAAGGTGCAATGCATCTAGCTATGACTGATCAGACCAATGTGAGCTCAGAATGCTCTACCACAGGTCAGACACAAATAGTGCAATGCGAACATTTGGGGAGGGTTCTCTAAATTTGTGTATCTTGTGTTTCTTGGGTCAGAAAATGGCGAGATTCAAGATGAAGCATGGCTAGGATTTGACAGCAAAAGTCAGCCAGGTTGAATATAGTCCAATCAGGACTGCAGGCCCTAGCAGAGGTGGGGAACTTGTAGCTTAGAGGCCTCACATAGCTTTGTAGGTCCTCAAGTGCAGCCCCTTGTCAGAATCTATGAAGTTTGGATTCCATGAAAGGGACACACTTGAGAATCTAGGAGCTCCAATGGGGACTGACACAGGTTCCCTATCCCCTCCCTAGGGCAACCATATTTCTAGGGTGGACATTTGTCCTCTGTTGATTTATAAAAGAGAAAGAGTTTCTAGCATATGATTCTAGCTACTTGGTTACCTCTTTTAGCGATACGGTAGAAACCCATTTTTTGTCATCTTCAGTAATATGACTGAATAGTTTCTCTCACTTCATTGTATAAACTGCATCAATCAATGTCCATGACCTTTAAGGAAAATTTTTCTGCAATTTGTGTTGGCAATGACCTGATTCTGAACCACTATTATAAACGTCTCCATCTCTATTAACATATATGCATTAGTCAGGCACTTAAGAGATGCCTCTTTTTCAACATATTGTTAGATTGTGATTGTTGTCATGTTGTATCTTTTGAGACCACACTTGTATCTCAGCCTTTTCATTCCTTGGGTCATAATTTGGATTTACTTCTATTCAGCAAATCCATTGGCATGGTCAGCCTGTACGATTGCTTTGTGAAATAAGGTCTGTTTGCTTGAAAAATATTTCTATACATAAATCTGTTTATTATGTGTTATGAACAGACTTATTGATCTTTTTCTTACCTTTTTGGCTGTTTCTTACCATACATAAATGTTCCTGTTCTCATCTTTTTATGGAATTCATAACAGATGGTACTGGAACAAGCAACCGTTCTACTCATATCTTTTATATTTCTTTAATTGTTTATGTTATTATTTATATATAATTCTTTTATATTTTATATTCTTTTATATTTGTTATTCCCTTACTCTCCCAATTTGCTAGGACTTCCTCTCAGCCGGTCGTTGCCCTCAGCAAAGCAACTCATAATTTCATGACTTGTTTGTGATAATTCGTAAGGTAGAAAAAATAACAGAAAAATTCTATTCTGGCTTTGATTTTCACTAACAGAGAGGATATTGGTTTTGAGGGGTGAAAACAATGGAAGCCTGAGAGGTCCCTCAGTCGAGTCTATGATAGAGGTTGGGGAAGCCTGGTGTGTGCCAGATTGCAGGAAAGTAGGTTCCAAAACATTCAGAGGAAATACTTGTAGAATTCCATAAAATAAAATGCTTTGGGGGCAAGTCTGCTTAGGAGGGATGGGAGCTGCTCAAAAATGAAATTCTGGAGACAGAAAGAATAACAACTGTAATGAGGAAGAAAAATGGAAGTTATCTGAAGAGTCTGGTGTGTATGCATGGGACGTTTACCAGTCAACTTAGATATTCAGAAAGAAGTGTGCAGGAAATGGAAACAAGACCAAGCAACAGAGGAAATATATAAGACCATGACATAGTTCTGTGAAATAATTTCAGCAATGCTAAGGCAAGGAATGAAGCAAGGCTGATGTCGGAAGCTAAGACAAAATAAAGTGATTTTAGTTATATCAGAAGAAAAGGGAAGATAAAACAAGGGATAAAAGCCTTGGGTGGATGGGATGATAATAACAACAGAGTAGACAGAGATGCTCCCTGCTGCGGTTTTCTCTCTCAAGGAGAAATGATCATTGCACCAGGGATGACGGAGCAGAAATTGCTAAGGGGGGATTTATAACAAAGATAAGTAAGGAGATAGTAAAAAAAATTTTAAGTCCCTGACTTCTCTTGATGAATTTAAGTCTTAAATAAACTACCTCTGAGAGTAAACTCCCTCATGGGTCAGATAAACCACCTCTCCATGCACTGAAAGAACTGGAAAAAGAAATTGTTGATTCACAGTGTATGATATCTGAAAGATCATGAAAAATTGAAGAAGTATCAGAAGCTTAGAGAAGGGTAAGTGGTTCAGACTCTAGGTTGCTGAACTTGACTTCAATTCCTGGGAAAATTCTAAAATGATTAAAGCAATGGTTCATGAACAGTCAGAAAGGAAAGCAATGATTACAAAGAGCCAGTACAGCTTCATCCATAACATGCTGTGCCATTTCAATAACCTCATTTCCTTTTTGTACAAGATTGCTAATGGATGACTCCTTGTAGAGATATAGCTTACTTCAATATTAATAAAGCTTTTAATAAAATATTTCCTTATATTCTTATGGAGAAGATATGAATTAGATGAAAAAATGAAGTGGATTGAGAACCAGTTGGATATGAGTTTTTGCTAATAGTTCAACGTCAACATAGCAGTTTATGGTGGAGTACCACAGAAAATTGTTTGGCCCTGGGCTGCCTAACACTATTAATGACTTGCTCAATAACATGCTCATTAACTTTGCAGATGGCACAAAGTTGGAAAGAATAACTAACCCACTGTGTACATGTGTGTGTGTTATTCCATCAGTTCCCAAAAGGATCTTGGCAGGCTTAAACATCAGGTTGAATCTAATAAGATGAAAGTAAATTATTCTATTTGTCACCAAAAGAGCCAAACGAGTAGAACCTGGAACAAAAGAAATTGGAAAGAGACAAATCTAGGCTAGATGTTAAGAAAAAAACTTAGCAATTAGAGCTGACCAAAAGTGTAGTGGCTCCTTTAAAAGGCGATGGACTCCACCTCCTTGGAGGTCTTCTTGTGTTCATCCTTTGTTGCTGAAGAAGACCAGGCCATCAGAGAAATGATGACATGACTTGCACTTGTCTTTGTTTTGAGTGAGGGAGGGCTGTGCAGGTCACCAGCCTCACTTCTCCGGAGCCATCTGAATACAGTGACCAGGTATTCCTCAAGATGACTGAAGATGACCCAGGATGCAGTGGGAGGCCTTGGCCCCTTTGGTCCAAGGTCTATGCAGGTACTCACTTAGGGTAAGGTAATGCCCATTCATTGAATAAACCTGTTTAAGGAGTAGCCAAGGCAAGGGCCCTTTAATGAGGCAAAGAAAAAGAAAGTCATGAGGCTAGGAGGAAAACAGCAACAGTTTTAACAGTCTTAAGCCAGGAAGATCCAGAAGAGCCCTTTGCCAGGGGCGCAGTGGTGTCAGAGCCTCAGAGTGCAGTAGGTTAAAGGTTCTAGGAAGGAAAAGAAAGGGAAGGGAAGGGAAGGGAAGGGAAGGGAAGGGAAGGGAAGGGAAGGGAAGGGAAGGGAAGGGAAGGGAAGGGAAGGGAAGGGAAGGGAAGGGAAGGGAAGGGAAGGGAAGGAAAGGAAAGGAAAGGAAAGGAAAGGAAAGGAAAGGAAAGGAAAGGAAAGGAAAGGAAAGGAAAGGAAAGGAAAGGAAAGGAAAGGAAAGGAAAGGAAAGGAAATCTAGCCAGTAAAACCCAAGTCAACTGGGCATCTTAAGCAGAGGCTAGAAACACACTTTGAGGGCTTGTTATTGTAGGGATGAGGTGGCTGCTAAGGTCCCTTCCAGCTGTCTTAATTCTATGATTCTGTAATCTTTTACAATGGGATCTACAAAGAAATAGTCCTGAGGCAAAGATTTGGGCTGCTATTATTTTTTATATTTTATATCCTACATCCAAGATGATTATTTAGTTGGATAAAATTTTTATTGTTGTTATGTAATAATAGATACGAATACATGAACCAGAGGATTTTTAAAGAAAAAAGCACTGACTTTTCTAACTGGTTGTTTCATAGATATCTTAAACTGAACATTCCTAAAACTGAACTTCTCTTCTCCCCCAAACTCTCCTTTATTCCTAACTTCCTTATTATTGTCAAGGACATCACTCTCCTCTTAACGTCCAGGCTCACAATCTAGGCATCCTCCTCAACTCCAAACATTCTCTCACCCCACCCCTTTTCCAATCAGTTATAAAATCTTGTAGTTTCTATTCTGCATTCATAGTACCTTATATATATATCCCCTTCTCTACCGTAACATTGCCACCACCCTGGTGGAGGACCCTCTTCATGCCATGCCTGGACTATTGCAATATCCTTCTGCTTGTTCTCCCTAGATCCAGTTATCCCTCACTTCAATCTATCTTCCACTCAGGTGTCAACTGATGTTTGTAAAGTATAGTTCTGACTTTATTACCACCTTACAGTTCTTTGCACATGGTAGGTACTTAACAAATGCTTATTGATCAACTGACTAATAAAACACTCAAATAGCTCCAGGATCAAATAGAATTTTAAATTCCTTCATAACCCATCCCATTCTACCTTTCCAGTCCTTTTATATCCGCCTCCCTCCAAAGATACTCTTTTCTGTTCCTCAAACATGGTACTGCAGCTCCTGACTCTGAGCCTTTTCTCTAGCTGCCCTTCATGCCTGGAATACTCTTCCTTTCTCTCTGCCTTCTAGTTTTCCTGGCTTCCTTCAAGTGTCAGATAAAGCCCCACTTTCTGCAAAAAGCTTTTCTTAATTCATTTTAATCGCAGTGCCTATCCTTTTAGACTACTCCTAATTTACATACATATAATAAATAAAATTTATATTTCATGTAACATATAATATACTTAGATATACATACAAACATACACATACACACAGACACACATAGAGTTGCTGTTCAGACCCTATTTGGGGTTTTCTTGGCAAAGATACTGGAATGTTTTCCCATTTCCTTCTCCACATCATCTTAATATAAGGAAATTGAGGCAGCTAGGGTTAAGTGACTTGCCCAGGATCACATAGCTAATAATAATAACAAAGATGGCAGATTTGAACTCATGAAGATGAGTCTTCCTGAAATTAATCTTAGCACTTTACTCATTGCACCATCTAGGAGAGAGAGAGAGAGAGAGAGAGAGAGAGAGAGAGAGAGAGAGAGAGAGAGAGAGAGAGAGAGAGAGAGAGACAGAGACAGAGACAGAGACAGAGACAGAGACACAGAGAGACACAGAGAGACAGAGAGACAGAGAGAGATTTTGTTTATCTTCTCTTGTCCTTGGAAATGTGGATTTTTCACCCATTCTTTGTATTCCTAGAGTTTAGCACAATGCTAGGCACATACCACATACTTAATATATGCTACTTCACAGACTGATTGACCAATGTACAATCCATGAAGCAGAGTTTTAAAGCACAAGGAAAGTATTTGGATAAGAATAAAAGGAGAGAGAAATAAAATTATATTTTTGTGCGAGTATACTACAGAACAGTGTGCAGGGAAAAAAAGATAGGGATGACACTTTTCTAAGACACATTCCAAAAATTACACAAAAGCTAGATATAGAAATAAGCAACTTAAACCACATAGACATATGTTAGAATCCTCATTCTACTAAAGTCAGAACATTTGGTCATTTCTTGGCTTCTTTCATGAGTCAGAATTCCATCATAGACCTAGAATCCTGGTTGTGTCACCCTGGGCAAGTCACATACCCTCTGTTTGCCTCAGTTTCCCCTTTGGCAAAAAGGGGATAATAATATGGCACTCTCTGCTAGGATTATTAAGAGGTTCAAATATGATAGTTATTGTACCTTAGCACAATTCCTGACACGTAGTAGGCACTATGTATGTTAGCTGTTGTTCTTGTTGTTATACAATCAGACACACTTGCACTTCAGTTCTGCTTATTTCTTTTTTTGGTTTTGTAACCATAGGTAAGTCCATTAACATCTCTGAGTTTGTGTTGTCCTCAATAGAATGAAGTACATGATACCTGGAGCACAAAATTACCTGCTTCTAGGGGCACAATTGAACAACATATGTAATAGGCTTTGCAAAATTTAAGGCAACATGTAGAAGGAACAATGGGTAGAACTTCTCCTCCATGTTTAATTGTGATTAATTTTGAAAAAATAATTAGTGAAATACAAATGACAGAAGGAACCTTGGTGAAAGAGTGACACAGAGAGACAGAGATTGAGATGAGAGAGTCGAGAGAAGGATCAAGACAAAGAGCAGAGCATGGGAGGGTCAAATTCTACAAAGTCTACAAAATATAGATTCCATTTAAAAAAGACTTCACCAGATCACTTAACACTAGATTTAGCAGCTGGTCTTTTCAAGGGGAGGAAAGGTACATTTGGAAGAGAAAGAACTGACGAGTTTTCAAGTAGAGCCTCGAACACTGAAGGACTTCTATTGAGACTCTGAGTTTATGTTTATCTCACCTACTCATGATCAGTGTTTTGAGATTTACTCACCCTAGGCTGGTGCATTTATGGAAAGCTTCAGCTTACTTTCTACTTCAAAATCAACTCCACAACTTTCAACCTCTGTGGACCATCTGGAATCATCTGATTGTACTCTAGATAGAGTGAATTTCTCAGGCAGCAGCAATGTTTTCCAGAGCCAGAATAGAGCTGGGAACCAGTACGACAGTGAGGTAGGCACATGTCTTCGATCACTTTACGAGTGAGCATTCCTCCAGTGACTTGTATGCTATTAAAACCCCCGATTATTAGCTTAAAGTGAATGGGACTTGTCTTTCTTCCTTTCAACACTATGCCTAATTGGCAGAGTGCCTTTGGATACTAAAATGGATAAATTTTAGGCCAATAAAAGCCATGGAATATTTACAGAACTCATTACCACCACTACCATCCCCTTGAAGAGACAGAATAACACTGCAAAGTGTCCTTAATGAAATCTACAACAACGTTTAAGACATTGGTCTAATAATCTACAGTGGAAAAAAGAAAGCAAATGAAAAATATATAGTGCCCAGACATGAATCTGGATAGCTTGTCCATAGTAATAATTATAATAGCTAACATTTATTAAACATTTACTGTGTGCCAGGTATTGTGCTAAACACTCTACAATTATTATCTCATTTGATCCTCACAGAAGACAGGTGAGGAAACTGAAGAAAACAGAACTTAAGTGATTTTCCCAGGGTCCCACAGTTGCTAAGTATCTGACATCAGATTTGAACTCAGGTTTTCCCATCTCTGGTCCCAGCATTCTATCTATTGTGCCACCTCATTTATCAAGATGATGATAAAAATAGCTAGCATTTATGTGGTACTATATATTTATATAGGTGTCAAATATGTCACATATATTACATATACAAATAATATATATATATGTTTTATCAATTTTCAAAACTGCTTTATAAATATCTCACTTTATCCTCACACCAACACTTGCAGGTAGATTTATATTTTGCAGGTGAGCTAACCAAGGCATACAGATTAACGCGCTTGCTCAGGGTCACACAGCTAGTAAATATATCTTTGTCAGTGACTACAAAGTGTATCTGCCCTCCCCAGAGTCCTCTGAGTAGAAAAGCTGTAGGTGGTGAACCCCCCTCCTCTCCTCCTTGCCCTCCAACAGTAGCACCTGTGCACACAGGTTCAGCCTAGAGCTCCTGAAGTTGGTAGGAAGGAAAACTGGTTCTCTAAGGCTAAAGTGACTGTAGTTGAAAATTCACCATCATCATTGCCTGATATATGGCTTTATTGTTTTCTTCAGCTCTCAGTGTGGTTTCAGACTCTATCTTGTGAGGGCATGTATTCCCATAACTTGGTTAAATGCCATAGGACTAGCATATTGGCCTCAAAACTACTGGGCAGATGCTTTTCCAGTCTACCTCCTTATCTCTTTAGTAATTACTTACCTATTGATATTTGGAATTAACTTGATAAATAATCCTTCACTGAACTTTACTTATACATAGATAACTATGTCAAAAATCAGCCACAGAAAAAAATCTCAAGAAAAAACTGTTCCCACCTTAAAAATCATACCTATTAGTGAAGTAAACCAAATGTTTGTTATTAATGCCAGAGGACTTTACACTTAAAGCTGAATTATATGGGAAACATCTCACTCCCAAACATTCATTTAAGAATTTTTTGAATAGGACTATTTTGACCTCTATTTCCCTCTAACACACTGCATTAATTGAGAAGGGAAAAGACCCAAGCTGAATGGAGACCTGGCCTTGAAGCCAGGTAAGCCCTGATTAAAATCTCATTTCTGAGGTACTAGTTGTATGACCCTACACAAATCATTTAACTTCTCAATGCTCTATTGAACTCTCTAAAACTCTGTGTCACAGAGAAAGAACAGAGTTTCCTTTTTTGGGGGTACCCTATATCAGTTAATAATGGGTCCAGTTCCTATCCCTATCAGATTTTTCTGGGAAGGTATTCCAAGTATTAGTTTATGACTGGAAGAAATAAAATACTGTATGTCATATGTACTAGTAAAGAAGCTCTAATTAATGTTTAATTAAAGCTTGTAGTTAATGAATGATAATAACAAAAAAATGACTGCAGAGTTATATCATAAGGAAATGCAGAGATGGATCAGATTGTGGAACTGCCATAACAATTTGACTCTGAAGAGGTCACTGCCTTAAAAACCCATGTTTTTATCACCAATATTCTGGTGGTCATGTTGCATAGCTGTGAATACAGGACCCCATTCAGTGGTGGGGGGTTCGTGTAATGAAAATGAGGGCAAAATGGATAGAGTTGAATTAAGTGGTCTATTGGTATCCCTGAGAAATTAAAGGAGCTAAAAAAGGACCTTATGGGTTTGGTAGATCCTTTATGAGGAATTTAGTATTAAGGATGGGGTATGGACCTGAGATTTCACTGGTATAAGGAAATCCTGGAAAAGGAAACATTTGCCCCTTGTACTACTGCAGCACCTTCTCTACAACGTTGCCTTAGAGAGTTAAGAGTACTGAATGGTTAAGGGACTTGCCCAGGTTCACACAGCCCATATGAATCAGAGGTGAGACTGGAATGGAGATCTTCCTGACTCTGAAATTGGTCCTGTATCCACTAAGCTATGCTATCTGAATTTACAAGTGGCAAAATGGGCAAAAATCACAGAAGATGAGGAGATATGGAGGGGCTGTGATGTGGACCTGAAGGTGGAGGTACCCATATCAATGAAATCATATATACCCTAAAACACCTTTACCCCACCAATGATACACTAAAAAGATAAATAGTTCAAGAGTAGTTTAGATAATTTCGCAGTTGATAGCTAGCACTAGAGTAGAAACCACAGACAGTTAACCTGCTGAGGTTAAGATCATTGAGGACAACTGTGCCCCCTCCGGGTTCGTGCCAGCAACCAAGTACTAAGCTTAGTGTCCTATGAATCTTTCTTAGAAAGACTGTTCTTATATTCTTTTGCAATATTTTCCGAGGAACTGAATAGTTAGTTCTCATTATATTTTAGCATGTGTCCTAGAGTTTGACTAATACTCACCTCACCCCCAATAAAAACTACTGGACCTAGAGTACTGTGCGATAGTACTTAAATGATGTGCGATTACAGTTATCCCTTCCCCAGGGCAGAGCATGATGCCACCATGATCTAGAAAATCCACATAAAATTATTTAGCCCTCCCTTCATACTGTAGAAGAAGTCTAAATTATTATTATATTAAAAGATAAAATGCGTTTTTATTATACAATATTCTACTTTTATTCATTTCTGGGTTTTTAAATTTCTGTGTTGTCTGCCAGCCTTCAAGTGTCCTCCGTGGCTTCTGCAAAACTCTCCCAAAATTATCATTTAATTGCTTATGCTGACCCATGACATATTAAAACTTTGATGGAGAAAGTCACAATATGAAAGGGTTAACTATTTTTTAATATTATATTTACTCTAACTTGGACATCTCCTACGACTGCATGATGTAATAGATATGGCATAGGATTTAGTGTTAGGAAGACCTAGATTCTCACTAGATATGTGACCCTGGAAATTGATTTTATCTTGGTGTCTCAATTTTTTTATCTGTAAAATGAGAAGGTTGGACTCATGGTTCCAACTCTAAATCTATGATTCTATAACCAAAAGATGCTTTGAGCAGAAAAAAAAAATGTTTTTATTCTGGATCGGGGATTTTATCAGTGTATTAGAGCTCCCAGGAGAGAAACACGCTCTACCAATACAGGTTGACAAGATGTCTGTGCTTTAAAGTTGCTTTGACTACTGAGAAGTTGTGACCTGCCTGTGACAGTTGCAGCTCCTATACCTGAGACATAGCATTTAAAATCAGGTCTTCCTGACTCCAAGACAAGCTCTCTAATAAACAGCATTTTTATTTTTTAGAGACTATTTAGGAATGTGAAAATATACCTAAATATACGTATAAAGAATTAGTGGCAGAGACAATGATGTTCAGAATGTAAATAAATGTAATTAGAATACTGATGACATCAACTTTAAAAGAAAAAAAAAACAAAATTCATACCAAGCATTATGTTTAGATAGATTTTGCATTCTTATAAAATAAACACATGCCTCAAAAATTTCTTAGTAATCACCATCTTCATTTAAATCACTGAGATTTAACTTTGTAAGGAAACTAAGTCTTTATGGATAGTAAGAATTTTTCTAGGTTCTTTCCCATAGAAATATTTTCGTTTATTCTTTGTAATAAAATGCCTCATTATCAGAGTTCTAAGGGAATTTCAAAGCTTTATGGGAGCCAGAATGTAATCATTTTTCTTCCTTTCCACAAAAACACTTTTTTTGGCACTGATGCAGTGTTTAATATTCACAAATCTAAAAGGAGAAAGGAAAATGTACATCAAAATTATGTTTTCTCTTGAAGTGGAAAAGGATGCTCATCAAATGCTACACTTGGAAATAAAATTAGAAGCTAAGCTCTCTGATATTGCCTTGTAGTCTCTGAGCAGGTGTGTCCTTATTTTTCTCTCTATCTGAAAATAGAGAATAAGCAAAACTCATTTCTGGTGCTAATGATTCTATAGTTGATACAATTAATAAGGTATTCCCAATTTCCTAAAAGCATTTTTAATAACAGCAATCAAACATAGCTTCAGCAATTTGGTAGAATAGATGTTGTTATTTGAAACACATTACCAGTAATCATGATGCCCAGCAGTTGTTGTTAGTGGTGTTTTGTTCTCCAGCTGGTAATGCTGTTACCATGCCAGGAAACCTGTCAAAACCTTTCCATTCGCTGCTGTGTTTTGTGCTTGACCCTTGAGAGTAAATCTGAATGTGAAACCAAGACATACATATATCTCAAAAAGAATCCATTTTTTCCCCTTGACCTTACTACAAAATGTCTCTCTTGAACCTTCCACCAATTTTCTTCTGCAATAAGGTATAAATCAGTCATCAGTTGAATTTTGTAATGTGCTAATGTTTTGGTTTTGTGTATTTCAACCTTAATTAAGTTTTGTATTTTATATAATAATGTGTCACTAACCATTATGTGTCACATTCTTTATCATCTTCATTGATTTCTAAATATTTGAATTTTCAAAATTTTCAAAATTGTTGTTTCTCTTCTTTTTCTAGAGAAAACGTTTCTCTGTGAACAACTTCTCTGAAAAGAAAATTTTCTCTGTAAACCAATATATTAGAATACAGTTATAAAATATGCATAATTGGTTTTCTTTACAATCTTATGTCTTTTATTTCTTGAATTTAAAAATGTTACTTTCAGAAAGGGTTCATAGATTTCATCAGACTGCCAAAGGGGCTCATGATATAAAAAAGGGTAAGAAGCTCTCTATTGGTATGGTATCATCCCTTAACAATGGCTTCTGGTATATGCCTCTTCTACTGAAATCTTCCGATACCTTTTCATTGGTTCCTTAAATGGGAGATACCACCCCCTGGGGAGTGCTAGAATGATCAGGGGTAGGAGGAGGGAGACTAAGTAGCCTAAGATGCAATTGAGGGAGGCAGTGAATAAAAATAAGGGGAGCTGGAAGCATAAGAAAAGAAGACAATTTTTAATTAAATCATTTTACTTGTTTTCAGTGTTCTACAATCACTTTCATATATCTTAGATTTCTTCCTCTCCCTCCCCACTCCCTCCCTGAGAAAACATACAGTTTTACATAGGTTCTACACATACATCCCTATTAAATACATTTTCACCTTAGTCATGTTGCATAGAAGAATTAAAATGAATGAAAGAAATCATAAAACAAAACAAAACATAATACAAAAGAAAATGATCTACTACATTCTGCGATCGAATTCCATAGTTCTTTCTCTAGATGTGGAAAACATTTTGCCTCAAGAGTCCACTGGGAATTTTTTAAGTCCTTGCATTGCAATGAAGTACTAAGTCTACCAGAAAAACATCCTCGCACACTGTGGTCGTTGCTATGTACAAAGTTCTCCTGGCTCTGCTCCTTTCACTTAGCATCAGTTCATATAACTCTTTCCAGGCCTCTCTGAAGTCTTCCTGTTCACCATTTCTTATAGCACAATAGTGCTAAGTATATTACTAATGTACTTAGTATATTAATTTGTTAATATACTATTATTAATTTATTCAGTCATTCCCCAGTTCATAGGTATATCTTTGATTTCCACTTTTTGGCTACCACAAAGAGAGCTACTATAAATATTTTTGTACATGGGGGAACCTTTCCCATTTTTATTATCTCTTGAGGATACAGTCCTAAAAGTGGTGTTGCTGGGTCAAAGGGTATGCACAATTTTGTAGCCCTTTGGGCATAGTTCCAAATTGCTCTCCAGAATGATTGGATCAGCTCACAACTCCACCAACAATGAATGTGTTCCAATTCTCCCATATCTTCTCCAACATTTATCAGCTTCCTCTTTTGTCATGTTAGCCAATCTTATAGGTGTGATGTGAGTTGTTTTGATTTTCATCTCTCTAATTAATAGTGATTTAGAGCATTTTTTCATATGACTATAGATAGCTTTAATTTCTTCCTCTGAAAAGTGCCTGTTCATATCCTTTGACCATTTGTCAATGGGGGAATGACTTGTATTCTTGTGTATTTGTCTCAGTTCTCTATATATTTTAGAAATGAGGCCTTTATCACAGACACTAGTTGCCAAAAGTCTTTCCCAGTTTTCTGCTTCCCTCCTAATCTTGGTTGCATTGGGTTTGTTTGTGAAAAAACTTTTCAATTTAATATAAGCAAAATAATCCATTTTGAACTTCATAATGTTTTTCTATTTCTTGTTTAGTC
This sequence comes from Notamacropus eugenii, assembly GCF_028372415.1. Classification (NCBI taxonomy): domain Eukaryota; kingdom Metazoa; phylum Chordata; class Mammalia; order Diprotodontia; family Macropodidae; genus Notamacropus; species Notamacropus eugenii. Next base: position 445,547,343 of record NC_092876.1, on the reverse strand, counting down.
AAAAATTTCTCCATTCTCCATAAATCTGATAAATACTCCATTCCTTGCTCCACTAATTTGTTTATAGTATCAATCTTTATAGCTAGATCATATACCTATTTGGACTTTATTCTTGTATACAGTGTCAGGCATTGGCCTATGCCCAGTTTCTGCCACACTGCTATCCAGCTTTCCCAGGCATTTTTTGTCGAACAGTGAGTTCTTATCCCAGAAGCCGGGGTCCTTGGGTTTATCAGACAGTAGATTGCTGTATTCATTAACTACTGTGTCTTGAGTACCTAACCTATTCCATTGGTGTACCCCTTTGTTTCTTAGCCATTACCAAGTGATTTTGATAATTGTTGCCTTATAACACAATTTGAGTTCTCGTAGGGCTAGGCCACCTTCCCCAGCATTTCTTTTCATTAGTTTCCTTGATATTCTGGACCATTTGTTCTTCCAGATGAGTTCTGATATTTTTTCCTAGCTCTAGAAAACAATTATCTGATAGTTTGATAGGTATGGCACAGGATAAGAAAATTAATTTAGGTAGAATTGTCATTTTTATTACATTGGCTTGGCCTACCCACGAACAATTGATGTTTTTCCACTTACTTAGATCTGACTTTATTTGTGCGAAGTGTTCTGTAACTCTTTTCATATAGTACCTGGGTTTGTTTTGGCAGGTAGACTCCCAAATATTTTATAGTGTCCATCTTAGCTTTAAATGGGATTTCTCTTTCTATCTCTTCCTGTTGGGCTTTGTTAGTAATATGTAGAAATGCAGAATATTTGTGTGGATTTATTTTGCAACCTGAAACTTTGCCAAAGTCGTTTAATATTTCAAGTAATTTTTTTACTTGATCCTCTGGGAATCTCTGAGTATATCATCATATTATCTGCAAAGTGATAACTTAGTTAGAGAAGACAGTTTTTGAAAAACCATTTGTGCATATTTCATCTGTTGTGTCACAGAGTTAAAGTCATAGTGATTGCATTATTTTCCAAATAAACATTCAAAGTGCAAGTTATAACCAAGCAGTGCTCAAGTCCGTTAACAGATTTTTTAATTAAATTTATTTAATTTTGATTTTCAACATTCACTTTCACAAAATTTTGAATTTTAAATATTCTCCCCATGTCTCTCCTCTCCCACTCCAGGATAGCATGTATTCTGATTACCCCTTCATCCAGTCTGCCCTCCTCTCTATCACCCCACCCCCTTATCCCCTTCCCTTCTATTTTCCTTTAGGGCAAGATAGATCTCTATACCCCATTGTCTATATATCTTATTTCTCAATTGCATGTAGAAGCAATTTTTAACATTCATTTTTAAAGCTTTGAGTTCCACATTCTCTCCTTCCCCCTCTCTGTACCCAAACAAATTGAGAAGGCAAGCAATTCAATATAGGTTATACATGTGTAGTCATGCAAAACACTTTCTTAACAGTCATATTGTGAAAGACTAACTATATTTACTCTATCCTGTCCCACTCTCCATTTATCTTAATCTCTCCTCTGACCTGTTGCTCCAAAAAGTGTTTGTTTCTGATTACCCTTTCCCTCAATCTACCATCCCTTCTACTATCTCCCCTCCTTTATCCCCTTCCCTCTTGCTTTCCTGTAAAGACAGACTTTCATACCCAATTGAGCATATATGTTATTTTCTCCTGAAGTCAAATTTGATGAAAGTAAGGCTCACTTATTACTTCTCACTTTGCCCCTCTTCCCCTCCATTGTAAAAGCTCCCGATATATTCCTTTCAACATTTAATTTCATTTTTATAAAGATATCATCCCTTCATAATCAACTTACCCTCTTCTCTTCCATCTGTTGATATATGTGTGTGTGTGTGTATGTATATATATATATATATATATATATGTGTGTGTGTGTGTATGTATATATATATATATATATATATATACATATGAGTGTATGTGTGTATGTATACATACATATGTATACATATACACAGAAATACATACACCTATATACACACATACATATACTTATATGCATACATATTCATATATACCTATACATATACACATACATACATATATGTATGTGCATGTGTGTATATATGTATATATACATATATATGTGTATATATATATATATATATATATATATATATATCTCCATGCAAATACACAAACAAGCACACATACATATACATTCCCTCCAATTACCCTGATACTGAGGAAGGTCTCATGAGTTACAAATATCATTTTTCCATGGAGGAATATAAACAGTTCAATTTTAATAAGTCCTTTATGGTTCTCTATCCTGTTTACCTTTCCATGCTTCTATTGATACTTGTATTTGAAAGTCAAATTTTCTATTCACCTCTGGTCTTTCCGTGCAGGATGCTTGAAAGTCCTCTATTTTGTTGAAATTCCATTTTTTTTCTCCTGAAGTATTATACTCAGTTTTACTGGGTAGGTGATTCTTGGTTTTAATCCTAAGTCCTTTGATCTCTGGAGTATCATATTCCAAACCCTCCAAACTCTTAGTATAGAAGCTGCTTAATCTTGTGTGATCCTGACTGTTTCCACAATACTTTAGTTGTTTCTTTCTGGCTGCTTGTAATATTTTCTCTTTGATCTGGGAACTCTGGAATTTGGCTACAATATTCCTAAGAGTTTTCCTTTGGGGATCTCTTTTAGGAGGTTATTGGTGGATTCTTTCCATTTCTATCTTACCCTCTGGTTCTAGAACATCAGGACAGTTTTCCATAATAATTTCTTATAAAATGATGTCTAGGCTCTTTTATTGATCAAGACTTTCAGGTAATCCAATAATTTAAAATTATCTCTACTGGATCCATTTTCTAGGTCAGTTGTTTTTCCAGTGAGATATTTTACATTGTCTTCTATTTCTTCATTCTTTTGGTTTTGTTTTTATAATTTCTTGATTTCTCATAAAGTTGTTAGCTTCCAGTTGCTCCATTCTAATTTTTTTGTGATATTCAATCATTTTCAGTTGTGTCCAACTCTTCTTGACCTTGTTTGGGGTTTTATTTTTTTTCAATTTTTCATTTTTAACACAGTTCATATCACATAACACAATTCCAACTTCTGGTCAGGTAATGTTTCTTTTAAAGTATTTGCAGTATAGACCACAAATGGATTTTTTTTAACATTAACCAGCTGAGACACAGGTAATACCTATGCATGCTAACTTCATAAGCCCTTGACCTAATTGTCTCCACACTGTTACTAAGAATTAAAGGACCCTAACTTCTTGTTGTTGATCTAAAGTCCTAAACCTAATAGCTTAATTTTAGACTTGACTTCAGATGTTCCTCTATCAAAAATCTATAATTTAATAGATCTGGTATTAAGCTTACAAATCTTTTGATTATAGGAAATTGCCACTAAGAGTAGAGACACTGCAGGGAAACAATATCTTCCCAACTTCATGTTACTTCCAGGCAGGAGTAGATTGTCAACTTGCATTCAGTGAGACTTAGAATCTGCCAGGTGTCAGTGGAGAAACTGAGTCAGGAGAATCCTACCTCAGCCCAGACTGAACAGCCGCTCTCTCATCCTTCCCATGAGATCACCTTTTGCAGTTCATACCAGCATCTCACAAGCTTATTGGCATCATGGATTGGAGGCTCAGATAGCCTTTGTTGCTATCCATACCTGGAGTTAGACTCAGAAGAACAGTCCCTTAATAGTCCCATATCATATTAAAATAGTAGGTTCCAATAACCAGGTTTCAGATATGACTATAGTTTCACATTGGCTAAGGAACATCTTTTGAGTTAAGTCTGAAGTGCTGTACATGCCCTTCTATACCTGTTCTAGTTCCTGCTTTAATAACAATCATAAAATCAAATTTACCATCAAAATCTTAACTTTTCCATCAATGTCAAATTTTACCCAGAGTTATCTGCCTCTAGGAGACTTAGACTAAAATGTATTTCCCCATACTAAAGATGTCTCTCATTTAGTCTCGTTAATTAGTTCAGTCAATTGTTTTGATACTAATTGCTTTTACATCACTTTGTAACATGTCCAGTTTTTCTCTTCATCTCTCCCCTCCCCCACCCCCTAATACCTTGCATTCTGATTACTACTTCCCTCAGTTAGCCCTCCTTTCTACCACACCCCACCCTTCCCTTATCCCCATCTTCTCTCTTGTCTTGTAGGGCAAGATGAATTTCGATGCCCCATTACCTGTGTTTCTCATTTCCCAGTTATATGCAATAATAATTCTCAACATTTGTTTCTAATACTTTGAATTCCAACTTCTTTCTCTCCCTCCCTCCCTACTCATCCCCACTGAGAAGGCAAGCAATTCAATACAGGCTATATATGTGTCATTTTGCAAAAGACTTCCCTAATAACCATGTTGTGAAATACTAACTATATTGCCCTCTACCCTACTCTATCCCCTCTTATTTTTTTATTCCCTCATTTGACCTTGTCTCTTCCCAAAAGTATTTATTTCTACTTACTCCCTTCTCCCATTTGCCCTCCCTTCTATCATTCCCCTTACCCCACTTGTTGCCTCCTCCCCTACTTTCCTGTAGTATAAGACAGATTTTCATACCAAATTTCATGAGCATGTTATTCCCTCCCTAAGTTACATGAGGAGCGAGCAGCTTCACTTTCAGCATCTCCCCTTCTCCCTTTTCTCCTCCACTGAAGATTTTTCTTTATCTTTTTTATGAGTTATATAGCCTGTTCCATTCTATTTCTCTCTCCCTCCTCCCAGTTTTCCCTCCCTTCCTCTTTAATTTTTATTTTATATTTTTTTGTGGATATCATCTCTTCTGATTCAACACAGCCTGTATTCTCTGTCTATGTGTGTGTGTGTGTGTGTGTGTGTGTGTGTGTGTGTGTGTCTGTGTGTCTGTGTGTATACAATCCCTCTACCTACCCAAATACTGAGAAAAGTCTCAAGAGTTATAAATATTTTCTTTCCATGTAGGAATGTAAACAGTTCCACTTTAGAAAGTCTTTTATGATTTCTCTTTCCTCTTTACCTTTTCAAGCTTCTCTTGATTCTTGTGTTTGAAAGTCAAATTTTCTATACAGTTCTGGTCTTTTCAACATGAATGATTAAAAGCCCTGTATATCATTGAATAACTATTTATTCCCTTGAAGTATTATAATCAGTTTTGCTGGGTAGGTGACTTTTGGTTTTAATCCCAGTTTCTTTGACTTCTGGAATATCCTATTCCAAGCCCTTTGATCCCTTAATGTTGAAGCTGCCAGATCCTGTGTTATCCTGATTGTATTTCCACAATGCTTGAATTGTTTCTCTCTAGCTGCTTGCAGTATTTTCTCTTTGACCTTGGAACTCTGAAATTTGGCCACAATATTCCTAGGAGTTTCTCTTTTCCAGTCTCTTTCAGGAGGTGATCAGTGGATTCTTTCAATATTTATTTTGCCCTCTGGTTCTAAAATATCAGGACAGTTTTCCTCGATGATTTCACAGAAGATAATGTCTAGGCTCTTTTTCTGATTATGGGTTTCAAGTAGTCCCATAATTTTTAAATTGTCTCTCCTGGATCTCTTTTCCAGATCAGTTGTTTTTCCAATGAGATGTTTCACATTATCTTCTATTTTTTCAGACTTTTGGTTTTGTTATCCAACTGCTTGGTTTTCTCATAGTCATTCATTTCCCTGAACTCAATTCTCTCTTTCAGAGAACTGTTTTGTTCAATGAACATTTGAATTTTCTCCTCCATTCGGCTAATTCTGCTTTGTAATGCCTCCTTTTCCTCATTGGCTTTTTTGGACACTTTTTCTAATTGAGTTAGCCTCTTTTTGAAGGTGTTATTTTCCTCAGCATTTTTTGGTTCTCCTCTAGCAAGCTGCTAGCTTGCTTTTCAAGCTCTTCTATTGCCTGAGCCCAGTTTAAGTTCACTTTGGAGGCTTTGGAGGCAGGGGTCTTAACTTCCTGTGGCAGTAAGCCTTGTTCTTCCTCGTCTGAAAGGATGGAAGGAGACACCTGTTCACCAAGAAAGTAACTTTCTATGGTCTTATTATTTTCCCCTTGTTTGGGCATTTTTCCCAGCCAATTATTTGACTTCTGAATCCTTTGTCAAGAGATTAGACCTAGCTGCTCAGTTTCCCTGGGCTTTGGGTGGGGGCAGGGCTATCACTTAGGGCTAGGGGTTAGGTCAGCTGCTGCCTACTGCTAGAGGCTTTAAGAAGAGCTGCCTGAACAATGGACCCAGGTTGCTTACTGGCCTCCATATCAGCCCACAGTCTGCTGTTGCAGCCTCTGCCATTGCCTGGGGCTACTGCTGGAGAAACCCCCTTCCCTTTCTCCCAGCTAGGAAATCCCTCCCCCACTGACTTTTGGAGCTTTCTTTGTAGCTTGTGGGTTGAGTTATCTGGGACCTTCCCTGCTAGGAACTCTGCTGGAGGTCTGTTCATGTCCTGTTCCTCCCAATGCCATGTGGCCAGGGCTGGGCTCAGGGTCCTGTGAGATAGATCTTTCCTGTCAGCCTTTTCAGGTTACCTTTGGCTAGAAACCTCTTTTGCTGTGTTGTTCTGTAGCTTCTGCTGCTCTAGACTTTGTTGAGAGTCCTTTTTACAGGTATTTTGTGGACTGTGGGGCAAGTGCTAGAGTATATGTGTCTTTCTACTCCACCATCTTGCCTCTGCCCCTCTATTCTAATTTTTAAGGAATTAATGTTTTTCAGTGAGTTTTTGGACCTCATTTTCCATCTGGTCACTTCTGCTTTTTAGGAAATTCTTCTCCTCATTGGCTTTTTGGATCTCTTCTGACAATTGTGTCAGTCTATTTTTTAAAGTGTTGTTTTCTGCAGCACTTTTTTTTTTTTTTGCATCTCCTTTAGCAAGCAGTTGACTCATTTTTCATGATTTTCTTGCATCCCTCTCATTTCTCTTCCTGATTTTTGCTCTAGTTCTATCACTTGATTTTCAAAATCCTTTTTGAGTTCTTCCATGCCCTGAGACGAATTCATATTTTTGTTGGAGCTTTTGGATGCAGGAGTTTTGACTTTGTTGCCTTCTTCTGGTTGTATGTTTTGATCTCCCTCATCACCAAGGACATAATATAATACCCTTTTACCTAGAAAGTAAGATTCTGCAGTCTTATTTCCTCTCTCTCCCCTGTTTGCACATTTTCCCAACCAATTACTTGACTTTTGCACTCTTTGTTAAGTGGAGGGCTCCAGAAACAACCCCTGTAGCTGTGGCTGGGGCTGGCTCTGGGGCTGAAACAGGCTCCCCTCTCACCCAGGTGAGAAACCTTTCCCACTGACCTTCAAATCTGTCTTTGGTCTATGTGGGTTGAGAAGGTGAAAACCGCAACAGCTGCCAGGGATTCACTCCCCTGAGGCCTGCTCCAGCCCCATCTGTGCAGACACATTGACGACTGTACTCTGCTCCCAGACTGGGGAAATAGACTGTTCCTATGGACTTTCCAGATTGTCTTGGGCTGTAAATTTGCTTCAGTCTACCATTTTGTTGCTTCTGCTCCTCTAGAATTTGTTTACAATCATTTTCATGGATTTTTGAGGGGTTTAGTGGAGAGTTCAACCAGGTTCCTGCTTCTCTTCCACCATCTTGGCTACGCATTCCCTCAACCCCTCTTTGACAAATCTTGACAAGCAAGCATGGGTAGGTGACTGTGTAGTACATTGTTGGGAAGTCCAGTATCCATCAGCAGGAATATTTGTGTGTAATGACTTGTTTACAGTGTGATTGTATACATACAGCTACATGATCCAATATTGTGTCATCACAATTTCAATGCAGAAAAAAACATAAATTTACAACAAATTATTAAATTTATGTCATATTAAAAATATATATTTTTTTGAAATTACACAAATTTGTTTTTAAAAAATTGTTAAAGAGTTAAAGAAAATAGATTTGGGGGGGCACTGAGTTTTGGTTTGTTTTCAGTTTTCAGATGAGTAGATTATAGTAGAATGAAGGTCAGTGATATCTCCAAGGTCACAGAGAAACTTTCTCTTTAGAACTCCTTTAGAATACCAAATTCAATACTCTCATTTCAAATCAACTTTCCTCTTATGTGACCAAATAGTGTGAAGTTATTCCTGCATATTATTTATTTCACAGTCCCCACCATGAGAAAGAGTAGAAATAGGTTTCCCTTAAGATAGCATGACTCTGTTGGTAAACTTTCAAGTTTCAAGCTAAAATAAGAGAAAATAGGGTAACAGCTTTTGCGTAATAACATTTTATGATCCTGAGTTGTATTTTTAAGTAGACAAAAACACTAGTATACTTGTTTCCTGTATCACACTTTTATATAAGCTTTATTAGCCAGTCAACTCATCAGTTCTGCAAGAAATAAGTTTTCCCCAAGAGAATCCAAATTTACAGGGTTGTTGAAATAACATTAAAATACAATTTTCTAATCTTTCTTAGGCCTTTCCTGTTCTAGTACCAAAGACTATTTTTATCCTCCTGAGAAAATAGATAGACAGTTTTATCTGGTACTAGAAAAAAAAGCAAAAAAATGCAAAAGTAAAATGGATCTTTCTTTTTTTATTTGAAAGAGAAGAGATAGAAGTTTGGCACTTCTATTCTGGGTCTAAATTAGCTCATTTCAAGGTAAGGGAATGATGGGAAATGGTGACTAAACTCAAAGAAAGTAACTATTTGGAATTTCCATCTTAAATTTGTACAATTCAGTACAAAAGAAATTTCTCTTCCAAAAGTCTTTACATTTGCTTTAGCAACTTAATAGAAAACCAATTTTTCTCCAAATCATCTTTTCTTCTTCCTCTTTTTTCTTTTTTTTTTTTTTGTCCTTTGTACTTTTTTTTTATCAAATTCTTTCATAACTGAAGACAAGAAACATTGAGTTACTATCTTTGGCTGAAAGCCAAAAAGGTTTAGGAAAAGAAGAGTTGTTTTTTTGTTTTGTTTTTTTTTGACTACGACAAATTCTACACAAATTTTAAATTCACAACTAACATTTTGTCCAGCTCAAAAACCTATGAAAGGTACACAATTCAAGCAAATAATGTAGCCAGGTAATTTGAAATAAGAAGCCAACTTCCTTTCTATCATGTAAAAAGAAATAATAAATACAGATTACTTAAGACAGAAAGTAATCTTTGAGGTGAAAGCATTGGTGGGTTGTTTGTTTTTCATTTCAACTTCACACTGTCCTATCCTCTTAAATATCTTGCTTCCTTGTCTTATTGTTACTCATGCCTGGCCAAATCCTAGCCTTACACTAACCTCATTTACTTCAGCCATTTCGATTCATGTACTCTTGACAAAATCTGGAGGAAGCCATGCAAACAAGCTAACTAAGCCTACGACTACTAACTTGTATTATCTTGTTGTAGTATGTCCTTCATTATTGAAGAGGATCATGACTTCAGGAAGATGATGCCATGGCTTGTGGGTGAATTGGATTTAAGTGAGAAAGGGCTATGCAGGCTATACCAGCCTCACTTTCTTCTCTGAAGCTATCTGGTTCTGGTGCCAAGATACAGATCAGGACGACTGGAGATGGCCTCCTTATGTTATCTAACCTCAGCTGGGACCTCCCTGCAGATTCCACGTCCATTTCTCACAGAGGCTGTTCCAAACCTTTTCTTCTCTCATCAAGTCTACCATGCTTAACATTTTTCTTTCTCTTCACAGTTAAAGACCTCGCCTCTTATTTTATTGAGCAAATTGAGGCAATTCACCATGAGATTCTTTTTCTTTATCTTACAACTTTGTGATATCCCAAACATTTCCCCTCTATAGACTCCTTCTTTGCTCCAGTCCCTGATCATGAAGTCACCTTTTTCATATCAAAGCCAACTTTTCTATATATGCCTTTGAACTCATTTTCTCCAGCAAATTGATCCCTCAATCATTCATCCTCTCTTCCTTTAATTTTCAATATCTCATATGATCAAGTGATCCTAAGCCATCTCATTCCATCCCATTGTCTCCAGCAGATTGCTTTCTCATCCCCACCCTCTCACTTATTCCCAATTTCTCATTGCTTACTGGCTTTTTCCCTATTGCCACAAACATATCATGTCTCCTCCATCCTCAAAAAACCCACATTCTTCCATCCATCCACACTATTATCTCTTATCTCTCCTGCCTTTTATGGCTAAACTTCTTGAGAAGGCTATCTTCAATAGATGACTCCACATCCTTTCCTCTCACTGTCTTCTTAACTGTCTACAATCTGACTTCTGTCCTCACCATTCAACCAAAACCATTTTCACCGAAGTTACCAATTATCTCTTAGGTGCTAAATCTAAAGGCCTTTTCTTAATCTCCTTCTTGACCACTCTGCAGTTTTTGACACTATCAATCATCCTATTCTCCTTGATGCCCTCTTTTCTAGATTTTTGGGACACTATTCTCTCTTGGTACTCCTCCTACCTATATTGCAATTCCTTCTCAGTAGCCTTTGTTGGATCTTCATTCAGGTCATGCCTACTAACAGTGGGTGCCTCACAGGATCTTGCCCTGGGTCTTCTTTTCTTCTCCTTTTATAGTATTTCATGTGATGATTTCACCAGCTCCCATGGATTCAATGATCATCTTTATACTGGTGATTCTCAAATCTGCTTATCCAGCCCTATGCTCTGTGATGACCACTAGTCTCACATCTCCAACTGCCCATTAGACATTACTAACTAGATGTCCTATGGATATCTTATACTAAGTATGTCCAAAAGTGAACATATTATCCTCCCCAAAACCTTCTCCCCCTTCCAAATGTCACTATTATTAACGAAGTCATCCTTGTCCTCTCAGTCCCCCAGGCTCACAACCTACTTATCATCCTCAGTTCCTCACACTCTGTCACTCCAAGTATACAAACTGTTGCCAAGGCCTATTGACTTTTACCTTAGTAGCACCTCTCAAAAATACTCCCTTTTCTCCTCTGATACTGACACCAGCCTGGTACAAACCCTCATGTCCTTATCCTATTGCAATACCTTGGTGATTGGTCTGCCTGCCTCAAGTCTCTCCCAACTCCAATCCATCTTCCACTTAGCCATTAAAGTGATTTGTACCTAAAATCATATGTTCAACCATGTTGCCTGATGACTCAATAAGCTCCAGTGACTCCCTATCACCTCTAGGATCAAATATGGCATTCTATCTTTATTGTTCAAAACTCTTCATTACCTAATCTTCTCCCTATCTTTCCACTCTTCTTGCATTTTATGCCTCATCCCAAATACACCACCATGTACCCTGCACCAGTGACATTGGCCTCCTTACTGTTCTTTGAGCAAGACATTCTATCTCCCAACTCGGAATTTTCACTGACTATGCCTCACGTATGTTATACACTCTCTCCTCAATTCTGCTTCCTAGATTCAGTCCCACCTTCCCAATGCCTCTGAATTCTAGTGCCTTTCCTCTGTTAATTATTTCCTTTTTGTCCTTTACATAGTTTGCCACATGTAGCTGGTCATGTGTATGTTGTCTCTCCCATTAATGTTAAGCTCTTCAAGTGCAAGGATGTCTTTTGCTTTTCTTTGTACCACCTCTGGTTAGCATAATACCTAATACATAGTAGGCAATAAACAAAGAAAACGAAATTTTATTAGATCCTACAATTCTCTCAAAATATTATTTCACATCAAGCTGCTTTTCTTAGCTAATCTCCTAGAAAAAAGCTTCCCAAACTGATTGTCTACATTTCCTCTTTTTTCACTCTTCTCAATTTTTTGCAAACTGGTTTCCAACCTCAATATTCAAATGATATGTCCCTCTCCAAAGTTACCAAAGAAGCGTTCATTGTCAAATCAGATTGATGTTTTTTAGTCCCCTACCTTATTGACCTCTCTGCAGTATTTGAAACTACTGACCACTCTCTCTCTCTAAATACTTTCTTTTCTCTGTTTATTTTGTTGCATTCCTATCTCCTTGTTACATTACTACCTATCAGACCGCTTCTTCTCAGCCCCCTTTTCTGGCTCAATAGTCAAATCATGCACCTGACTGTGGATATACCCCAAAGTTTTTTCATAGGTCCTCTACTTTCTCTGTTTACACATGATCTCTTGGTAATTGTATCAGCTTCCCTAGCTCAATTATCATCTCTCTATATGTGATTCACAGACACACACACACACACACACACAAGTGTGTGTCTACACATACATACATATCTATCTATATATATGTGTGTGTGTGTAGATAGATAGATAGATACATAGATACATAGATAGATGCACAGATAGATAGATAGGTAGATAGGTAGGTAGGTAAATAGATGATAAATAGACACACATTTATCTCTTCTACATTGTGACTTTCTCCATCACAGTTCCCATATATTATGAGTTAGCACAACAAATTAAATGAGAATTTTGGGGGAATTTCGAGGAAGCCTCAGATGACACACTAATGCCAGTGGATGAGACAGTAAAGATTAGATACTCAGAAATGCATAAAATATATATAAAGTCTTGTATAATATCAAAAAAAAGAAGGAAATCTGCAAAGCTAGAAGACTTCTCCCAAAGGGAGGGCCAAAAATTTCATGTGGATTTTACAGATCAGGGGGTACCACTGCCCTAGTCCCCATAACATGGAAGGGATAAATGTGTGTGTATACAAGTATACATGTGTATGTGTGTGTGTCCACATCTAGCCCTACTCTCTTTCTCTTTCTCTTCAGTCCTGCATCATTGACTTTTGAATATTTCTAATTGAATAAGCTAAGTATATACAAAACAAACTTCATTATCATTTCCCCCAAACCCACTCCTCTATAGAACTTACAAATTTCTGTTGAAGACACCATCATTGGACTAGCCTCCTACGTTTGTAACTTTAACATTGTCTGACTCCTAAATCTCTCTCACCTCACATATCCAATCAATTATCAAACCTTGCCATTTCTGCTTTCATGACATCTCTTGCATCTAATTCCCTTCCACAATTCACACAGGTACCAACTTGAATAAAGCCCTCATCACTTATCAACTAGACTTTGCATAGCTGCCCAATTAGTATCTTTGCCTGAAGTCTTTCTTCACTCAACTTCATCCTCCACTCTGCTAAGTGATTTTCCTTAAGATCAGTTCTACTGTGACATGCCTCAACTCAATAAACTTAGTTGTTCCTCATTGTCTCTCAGATAAAATATAAATTCTCTGATGAGCTTTTAAAGCCCTTCACAACTTAAACCTGAACTATTTTTTCAGTCCCATTTTATATATGTGTGTGTGTGTGTGTATCCTTTGCCACACTCTGTTTTCCAGCCATACTGGTCCTGTCTCTTTTCCTTTTCATTGGCCATTAGCCAGTCCTGGAGTGAACTTTCTCTTCAATTCCATTTCATTGAATCAATCCCTCATTTCTTCAAGACAGAGTAAGTGCCATTTTTTATGTGATGCCTTTTCTGATCCCTCACCACCTCCAAATGCTAGTACCCTCTGCTGGTAGTTATCTCATATTTGTTATGTATATGTTTATACATACTACATACTACATCCCCCTCCCCACAGCCCTCCCTCACTCAAAACAAAGTCAAGTGCAAGTCATGTCATTATTTCTCTGATGGCATGGTCTTCTTCGGTAAGAAGGACGAACACACACACTACATCCCCCAACCTCAATTAATATAACTAACAAGATAATCTGTGCCCTGATATATTTATGAGTTATAGAATCAAAGTGGGGACTGCATGTGAACATGTCTTAGAGACTATATTGAATCAATCAAAGGTGCAAATTAGGTTCAAACAAGTATTTAATCAATTTTATAAGAGTGGAGTGCTTCAGCCTTTGAATGAAAACAGTTTATGTCATATAGTAAATGGAATGAAATTACTTGAAAAAATAAAAACACCTCTGTACCAATGTATAATGAATTCTGGTCAAGCTTCAAGAGTGTTTAACCAGGAGACAGCATGGGAGGCAGGGACAGGAGAGAAAGTGGAGAGGAGGCAGGAAAGGCAGGGGGTGTGTACATGCAATGAGGAATGCTATCGCGTTTCTAGAGAATGGCCCTATGTACTTTGAAACATCTGAAAGATTTGGAATAACAGAAGCCCAGTAGAGTACTACACCTCAGAAGAACTTCATAGGATTCCAGGAAGTTAGAAAGAACTCCCATGCAACCAAGAGGTCATATTTGCCCCTTTCCTCACATTTGTTCTAAGTTGGAGCCCAGTGTGTCCTAGATTTTTTGGGGGTTGCCAAATGTTTTGATTACAAATACCCCTTTCTAAAAGCTAATTAACTCTGGCTAATTGATATCAAATGGTTAATTGATCCTGGATGGGAAATTGTTATCAGTATTAGAACCATGAACCTTGTAGCATTTCCTCTAGTATGTCATACTTTGGGCCCCCTGACAGTCAATGGGAATGGGAATTGGGGAACTTGCCCTGGAAGAGGTGCCATATGCACAGAAGGGAATTTTTTTTGGAGAGAAAGCAAGAAGAGGTTCATAGTTTTATCAGTGTCCAGTGCACTCTACGAAGTATGTGCTCTAAAAAGTATTTCTTGATGATTAAGTCGTGAAAATCATTTCATTACAATGTTAGGGAAGTAATCATTTCATTTCTGAGAGGAGTGAAACATCACCCAGTTTTGCCTGGCGGGGTATCCGTTTTCCAAGGCAGTCAGTGATTCCTTTCTAAGAATCCCTATAGATCTAGTTGATGAGGAATTAGCAAGACACCTTAGACCTGCTTTTCCCCTTCATAGATGGAAGATCACTAGTAATGAGCCCTCTAGGGCAAAGAGAGAGTCATCTTTCAACGAACTCTTCAAATTATGTTGCTTCAATTATGCTCAGACATAGTAGAAAGTGGTCTGTCATTTGAAAGCAAAACGGATACTTACTGCGATTTCTAACACAGATAAATGTGCTTATATAAGACCAAAGTATCTGGATCCAGATGACAAGCAGACAAAAAGAAATAACTTGGTCCCTTAAGGAAGTGTACATTCTTTTGAGTTGTCAGGATACTTTTTAACTTAGTTTTCCCTTAGAATGAACCATTAGTACAAATGGCAAGAATAATAGAATCACATTAGAGCTGGAAGAGACATTAGCAATAAAGAAAAAGCACTTTGTGTTAAAAGACTTAAATCTGAAGCCCAGCTCTGTTACTTTTTCACTGTATGAACTTGAAAAATTTTTCCCAACCTCTACACAATGAGGTTGATAATACTTGTTCAATCTAACTCAAAAGTTTATGGTGAAAATTACATGAGATCCCTTCTCTGGGGAAAGAGTAAGACAATGCAGAAGATTGGATACATTGCCAAATATGGTCATATTTGTTAATTAGTTTTGTTTAACTTTTTTTGTTACATAGGAGAGGCCAATGGAGAGTATATATCAAGAAACAATATCCTACTAAACAGCCTTTTTTTCTTATTCTGTACATCGACTAAAATTTTTTAAAATTATTTTTCTAATTAACATGCATTTATTTTGTCTCCTCTCCATTTCCCCCAAAGAAAGAAAAATAATACCCTTATAATAAATATGCATTGTCAAGCAAAACAAATTCCTATATTGACCAAATCCAAAAATGTGTTTCATTCTGTACATTTAATTCATCACTACTCTGTCAGGAGGTGGGTACTGTTTTTAATCCTTAGACATCTAGAATCATGATTGTTTGTTATGTTGTTAGGAATTCTTAAGTCTTTCAAAATTGTTGACTTGTACATTTTTGTTGTTATACTATAAGGTGGCCTCCCGGTTCTACTCAGTTCACTGGAAATCAATTTGAAACTATTCCTAAAAGCTAGGGTTAATTTTTTTCATCTTATGGTTCTTCATTTAAATCTTCCTTACATTCATTCTCTTTATAAGATGAGAACTTTTAAGATTTCTACCTCTCATTTTATTAATCTGGAAATTTTATACTGTTGTAGGCTACCCTCTCTTTCCTTTAATTTACTCAGCTTTGACATAATATTACATATGTTAATTTCTCATAATTCTTTTGTTGTGGTCATGTTGATTATTTTATTTTAATAATATGGTTTTAGCCTTTTTAAAATTGTTAGTGATTGGGGTAGGGAGGAGGCAGAGCCCAGATGGTGGAGTAAAAGCAGGTACTTGTTGAGTTCTCCCCCAAACCCCTCCAAATACATGTAAAAAGTACTCTAAAAAAATTCTAGAGCAGCAGAACCCACAAAATGACAGAGTGAAACAAATTTCCAGTCCAAAACAACTTGGCAGGTCAACAGGAAAAATCTATTGCTTCAGGATGGGAGATCAGTATAGACCAACACTGGCCATACAAGCACAGATGACCCTTCCCTTCCCCCCTTCCCTCCACCTAGCAAATCTGGAGCAGATCTAAGGTGACTGAATCATTGGCAACTGTGGCTGTTTGCAGACTTCTCAACCCACAAATGGCAAGACAAATTAGAAAGTCAATAAGAAAGGTCTTTCAGGATCTGGGTGAGAAAGGAGTAAGGTGCAGCTCCAGTCCCAGGAATAGTGAGGTGGAGGTGGAGGTGGAGGCAGTGGCAGCATCATTGGCTGCTTCCAAATCTCTCAGCCCACAGATGGTGTGGGGATTGAACAGCTGTTCATAGGAGGATGGCAGGGATCTCTTTGCTGGCACTGAGGCAAGATTCTCTTGTTTTGCCCTGCTTGGATCTGGGTCACAGTCCTAGGTGGTGGTCCTGGGGTGAGAAGGAGAACTGGTATGGCAGAGTTTGTGGAAGCAGGGGAGAGGGAATCTTCCTTAAATTTGCAAGGCAAAAAAAGAGTGCTTGTAGTCACTCACAGACCAGAGCACAAGCCAGGAAAGGAGTAACCACCTCTCCTTTGATCATACAACCTTAGGAAAGTTGAAAACTTGAAGGCCCGAAGAAGTATCTCTGAAAATAGCTGCACAAAACCCCTGAAGCTTGGGACAATACCCTCTCCACGTTGGAAGCAGAGTCCTACCTTAACAAAGAATTAAAAAGTCAAGCAGTTAGCTGGAAACATGAGCAAACAGCATGAAAAAAATCAATTCAAACAGCATAATATTACTTTGGTGACAAAGAAGATCAACATATAGAACCACAAGAGGACAACAAAGTCAAAGCTCCTACAGCAAAAGCCTCAAAGAAAAATATGAAATATGAAGTGGATATAGGCCATGAAGAAGCTTGAAAAAGGATATTGGAAATCAAGTAAGAGAAGTAAAGGAAAAATTGGGAAGAGAAATGAGAGTGATGGAAGAAAATCATGAAAATCAAGTCAACAGTTTACTAAAAGAGACCCAAAAATATACTGAAGAAAATAATACCTTAAAAAATAGACTAACCCAAAGCCAATGAGAAATACCTTAAAAGGAGAATTGGTCAAATGGAAAAGGAGGTCCAAAAACTCACTGAGGAAAATAATTCCTTAAAAATCAGAATGGAGCAAATGGAAGCTAATGACTTTATGGAAAATCAAGAAATTATAAAACAAAAGCAAAAAACTAGAAGACAGTGTAAACTATCTAATTGGAAAAACAATTGACTTGGAAAATAAATCCAGGAGAGATAATTTTTTAAAATTATTGGACTACCTGGAAGTCATGATTGAAAAAGAGCTTAGACATCATCTTTCAAGAAATTATCAATGAAAACTGCCCTGATATTCTAGAACCAGAGGGCAAAATAGAAATGGAAAGAATCCACTGATTGCCTCCTGAAAGACTTCCCAAAAGAAAAACTCCTAGGAATATTGAAGTCAAATTCCAGAGTTCACAAGTAAAGGACAAATTATTGTAAGTATCCAGAAAGAAACAATTTGAGTATTGTGGAAATATAACTAGGATAACACAAGATCTAGCAGCTTCTACATTAAATGACTGAAGGGCTTGGAATATGATATTCCAGAGGTCAGAGGAGCTAGAATTAAAACCAAGAATCACTTACTCAGCAAAACTAAGTATAATCCTTCAGGGGAAAAAATTAACATTCAATGAAATAGAAGACTTTTAAGCATTCTGTCTGGAAAGAACAGAGATGAATAGAAAATGTGACTTTCAAATACAATAATCAAGAGAAACGTGAAAAAGTAAACAGGAAAGAGAACTCTTAAGAGATTTATTAAAGTTGAACAAACAGTTTACATTCCTACATGGAAAGATGATATTTGTAACTCATGAGACCTTCCTCAGTATGAAGGTAGGTGAAGGAAATAGATAAACAGACAGGCAGGCAGGCAGACAGACAGACAGACAGACAGACAGACAGACAGACAGACAGACAGACAGACAGACAGACAGACAGATAGATAGATAGATAGATAGATAGATAGATAGATAGATAGATAGATAGATAGATAGATAGATAGATAGATGGCACAGGGTAAGTTGAATATGAAGGGATGATGTCTAAAAATAAAATTAAGGGGTGAGATAGAAATATATTGGGAGAAGGAGAAAGGGAGAGATAGAATGGGTTAAAATATCTCACATAAAAGAGGCAAGAAAAAGATTTCACAATGAATGGGAAAGGGGAGATATGAGAAGGAATGAGTGAAAGTCACTTGCATTAGATTTTTCTTAAGGAGGGAATAACATACACACTCAATTGGTTGTCTTATCCTACAGGAAAGTAGAGGGGAAGGAGATGGGGTTTATGGTAGAAAGAAGGGCAGATGGGGGAGGGGGTAATCAGAAGCAAACACTTTAGAAAAGGGAAAGGGTTAAAGGAGAAAAAATAATTGGGGGGTGAGATAGAATGGAGGGAAATACAGTGGGTCTCTCACATGACTGTTATGGAGGTGTTTTGTATAACTGCACATGTGTAACCTGTACCGAATTGCTTGCCTGCTCAATAGCAGTTGGTAGGGAGAGAAGAAGGGAGAGAATTGGGAACTCAAAGTTTTAAAAACAAATGTTAAAAATTGTTTTTGAATGCAACTGAGAAATAAGATATACAGGCAAAGGGGCATAGAAATCCATCTTGCCCTTCAAGAAAGTAAAGGGGAAGGGGCATGGGAGGGTGAGAAAAAGATGGGCAGACTGGAGGAAAGGGTAATCAGAATGCAAACCATCTCAGTGGGGCAGGGAGAAGATGGGGAGAAAATTTGGAAATCAAAATCTTGTGGAAATGAATGTTGAAAACTAAAAATAAATAATTAAATTTAAATCTTAAAAAGAAATGATTGAAATACATGACCTCTAGGATTTCTTTCTAAATCTAAATCAACCTCAGGAGGTAAAAAAAAAATATTGGATTTAGAGGGAAGGGGCTCAGGTGCACATCTTGGCTCTTGTATTTACTAGCTGTGTGAACATTGAAAACAAAAAAATTTTTCTGGGTCTCAGTTTCCTCATCTGTAAAATGAGGATATTGACCCAGAAGGGACCTCTGAAATCTCTTCTATTTCAAAATCTTTGCTCCAGTGATAATCCAAGACGATTTATAAATGTGTTTTTAAGGCTATGGTTAATGGAACCAGAAGTATTTAAAGACCTTCGGTTGTGGTATTTGTAATGATGGCTCTAAGACAGAATAGTCAAATAAACCTGAAACACCGTGGTGGTTCTTGGATTTACTAATGCAATACAACAGTAAAGACAAAGGGTTACATTCAGGAATATTATATCAAAGTATCATACTGTCAAATGGTGGGTCTTGAGGTTTTAGAAGTGCTAAGGGAACCATGATTCTGTGGTTGCTTCATTGCCATGGGGGATGAATTCAAAAGGATTGCCACAGACCCCTCCCCTTCCATCCTAACCTCTCCTCCTACTACAAACAGACCTTCTCTTACACTCCCTACAAAATCACTCATTCTTTGGAAGTAAGTCATGATTGTTCATAATGACACAATCCACAATCTGTGACAGCAGACTCTATGTCACATATAGTGATTGTTGGCTACATTCTTGCCAGGGTCCTCCTTAATATGCGAATCTTTCATCTGAAGCATGGTCAACCACCAGAGAACCCAGAGTGGCTTCAGAAAGGGCCAAGTAACAGTTGATCTGGTGTTTGCTGCCCAACAACTCCAGAACAAAATCCAGGAGCAGAAGAGAGGTCTGTACACAACATTTGTTAACTGCCCAAGACCTTTGTCAGTCATGAGGTCTTGTAGAAAATCATGACAGAATTTGGTTGCCGGAAAAAGTTCATCAGTATTGTATGTCAGTTTCACGAGAGCACACTGGCAAGGGTTCTGGATAAAGGATGATGTTCTCACACTTTCCCGGGCACTAGGAGAGTGAAACAGGGGCGATATGCTTGTTTCCATGCTTTTTGGCACGATATTTTCAATGATATAGTCAGACCCCTTTAACGAGGATAAGGAGAGCATCAAGATCAGTTATCACACTAACAGTAAATTATTTAATATTAACCTATCTACTCCCTCTCAAACAAGGACATAAAGGATAACTCAAGTACAATAGACAAACTTTCACATCTATGTCTATATTAACATTATCACAAAGTATGAAAAAGTTTATTTCTGTCTTCTAAACTTGCCCCCTACTGATGTCTTGGTGATCATTCCAGACGTTTATTCTCTTTCCTTTCTTTAAAGCATTTCTTTCTGCTGTTTTCCATGGCTCTTTAATGATTTTTTCCCTTTGACTTTTACCTTCCTAATATTTGTGTTCTTGCTCATGATTTTTCATTTCTAATTATCCATCCCACCACTCAACATCCATTTCTCCAATGGTTTTAGCTCATGGTCATAGGGTTGTGTTTTTTTTTTAAATAATATTTTTCCCAATTACATGTTAAAAAATTTAACATTCTTTTTTCTTAATTTGGAGTTCAAAATGTTCTCTTTCCTTCTCTTTTTTCTTCCCTCCAGAGATAGGAAACAATTTGATATAGTTTATGCATATCATTGACTTTTAGACCTGGAAAGGACCATAGAGATCATTTAATCAAATCCCTTCATTTTGCAGATGAAATGATTTGTACAGAGTGACATGGTGGCAAAGACAGGATTCTAATGTAGGTCCTCTGACTCCACATTCAGTGTTCTTTGTACTGCATCACACCTTGTCAAATACCATCCTGGATTTTATGAATACTCAATCACACAAGTTTTCATTCTTTTGACAACTGACTTGAAGTGACTATAACATGGAAGACATTGAAAGTCTATTGTTTGATTCTGAATAAGTACATATTTGTGGTATATAACTCAAATGTTCTCAGCACAGATCAATGTGCTTGATCTATGTTAGAGGATTAAAGCACTCTATCAACAAAAAAAGAGGCAAGAAAAGACTTTTACAGTGGAGAAGAGGGGCAAGTAAGAGGGAATGAGTGAACCTTACTCTCATCAGATTTGGCTTAAGGAAGGAATAACATATACACTCAATTGGGTATGGAAATCTATCTTCCAGGAAAGTAGGGGAAAAAGGGATATGAAAGGGGATGATAGTTTAGGAGAGGGGGTAATCAGAAGCAAACACTTTTGAGGGGGCACAGGGTCAAAGGAAAAAATAGAATAAATGGGGTGTAGGATAGGATGGAGGAAAATATAGTTAGTCTTCACAACATGACTATTATGAAAGTGTTTTGAATAACTACCCACGTATAACCTATATAGAATTACTTGCCTGCTCAATGAGGGTGGATGAGAGGGAAGAAGGGAGAAAATATGGAATTCAAAGTTTTAAAAATGAATGTTAAAAATTGTTTTTACATGCCACTGGAAAATAAGTTATGCAAAGGAGTATAGAAATCTATCTTGCCCTACAAGAAAATAGAGGGGAAGGGGATAAAAGATGGGGAGGGAATAGAAAGCAGGACAGATTGGGGGAAGGGGTAATCGGAATGCATATTTTCTTGGGGTTGGAGGAGGGGAGAGATGGGGACAAAATTTGGAATTCAATCTTGTGGAAGTGAATGTTCAAGCCTAAAAAGCAATATTTTTTTTAAATTGTTACAATTGATTCATTTTGTTATTCTTTTAAAAACTTTTTGTTTATCAATATTTTGTCTTTTATTCTACTTATTTCTGCTATAATTTTTTATATTTTTAGTATGCTTTTCTATGATTATAACTTTACTTTCAGCTTTTAATTTGCGTGTTTAGTTCATTAATCTTATGTTCTTTTCTATTTTAACATATTTTCATATATATATGCATATATATATATATATATATATATATATAGGCATACACACAATTACATTGCTTTTAAAACTACTTTCTCTCTATCCCAAAATATATAGCATTCTTTCATTGTTGTAATATTTATCTATTATTTCTATGACTTGTTCTATGACCTATTCATTATTTAGGTTGTTAATTATTAAGTCTTTATTCTTGCCAGTATCTTTAAAAAAAAAAAACTTCATATCAATTGTTTTTATTCCATTATGGCCTATTCAGGAACGAAATATATTCATTATTTCTTTATGCACATTATCACTTTTTGTGAAAGCATAGCGTTATGTTGAATTTTGTTTTAATTTTTCCATTCAGATGACAGTATGAGTTAGTCTTTCAAAACATTTTTTTCCAAAAATGTATGTAACTCTGTGTTCTTTTTTTATCTTTCCTTTAGATGAACTCAGTTTTGAAAGAACACAAAAGAACACCAATTGTTCACTACCTATATCTTTTCCAAATTCACTTTGTTTTTCCTTTAAGAACACAGATACTGTGGTTTTTAAGGAATATGTATTTAATAATGATATTGATTCATTGTCTATGGTGTCTTTAAACATATTGTTGAATTCATGTTTATCTTTCTTAATGCTTTGAATTTTTAATATTGCCTTACTTAAAGTCATAATTGCAACCTCTGCTGTTTGGATTTATCTGAAGCATAGCAAATTTTATTCTAACTTTTTATCCTTTGTATGTCTCATATATATTATACACACATATCTGTGAGCACCATATACATATGTGCATATGTGTGTCCATATGCATACATACATATATATATTTCTTGTATGCAGCAAGTTCTTGGGTTTTATTTTCTTAACTACTCACCCATTCTTTTTGGTTTTACTGGGGAGTTAAATCTACTCTCATTTAAGATTATAATTGTTAGGTTTATGTTTTTCCTACTTGTTAGAAAATTCAGAGAGATCATAGAATTATAGATTTAGAATAAGAAGGGACCTTCTCAAGGTTCCTTCTTGATAAACTGAGGATTAGAGAGATTCAGTTAACTTCCTGAGAATTACACAAGTAAACGTCTAAAGTAGGATTGTAACCCAGATTATCCAGAATCCAAGTACAGAAATCTGTCCAAAGCACCATACTACCTCAAAGATGATTTTAGCTGGACTTAATACCCCTTTCTCCTCAGTATGAAAGTCCCTTCCCTTCTGACTTGCTTTGTACTGGTAGCATGGTCTTTTTTGAGCATGAAGAACAGACGACAGCTTTGTACTAGAGTCCCTCCTCCCTCCACAGTTAACCGATTTTATTTTCTCTTGCTGGGGCTAGATGAGTTCAAAACTCTCTTTCATTAAGGTGTACGTGTTCAGATTGGTTCATCGCTAATAGAAATAATCAAAGACAGGACAAAAGCCACAACAGGGGAAGGTTAAGTTGCAGTCCTGGCACTTATAGAGGGATATGCTGAGTATGGCTAGAGAGAGTGCGTTCATCCTTTAATCTTCCTCTGTTCACAAAGTTTTACCTTGAGGATGAGTGGGCTGTTGCTTTCTCCTTGTTTTTCTAAGTGTAGCTGCTGTATTTATTACAATTCTTATTTTTCTTTTTAGGTGGTTATGGGATGTGTTAGGCTGGGACACAACGATTCATTTTGCCATCCCCTGGACTGGACAAAGACTACAAGACATTCACTTACAGATGGACAGGACTACCAATCAAATAAAACCAGCAGGTCCCCAAGACCCAAGGCAAGTCCATTTTTAGTTCTTCCACTAGGGTTCTTATCAAGGAGAACCTCCCAGAAATTCTGGAATTGGGAAGGTAAGAGCTTTGGTCTGTGACTCCTCGGTACTTCTGTGTCTGTTTGTCACCAAAACAATTACTAAAATAAAAATTAGAAACCAAGGAAGGAAAATGTTTAACATTTAAAAAAAAATTGGATGTGGCTCCTGATTCCCACCAGGATGTCAGCGATTCAGACCACACTAAAGGAAGACCAAATCAATTGGTCATCAGCTTTATTAAGTGTTAACTATTTGATTACTGGGGCAGCTAGGTGCTGTATTAAATAGAATGCTAGGCCTGAAGTCAGGAAGACTCATCTTCCTGAGTTTGAATCCACCCACCAGCTCTATGACCCTGGGTAAATCACTTGCCCTTTTTGCCTCAGTTTCCTCATCTGTAAAATGTGCTGAAGAAGGAAATGGCAAACTACTCCGGTATCTTTGCTAAGAAAACCCCAAGTAGGGTTACAAGGATTCAGATATAATTGAAAATAATAACAATGTAATTACTGCTGCTAAGCTCTGAGATACAAAGAAAAGTATAAGCATGGCTTTTACCTACCCAGGAGGCCCACATTTTAACTACTGACCAAGTTCCAAATTTGTTAGATCCATTAAGAAAGAATTTCCTTCTTCCTATGCAAATCATAAGCCCTCCACACTTTCTCATCTGGTGGAGGGTTTGTGTTTTTGCTTCTTTCCCTAAATATTCCATGAAAGATTTATCTAGCAGGTTAGAAGCCCTCCTCTGGATCTGTCAATATTCCTGGGGCTATCTACATCTCTTAAACTGGTTTGCTTTGAGAATGGCCCACACATGGATGTCTGGGTGGTATTCCTCACTCTGAAGTCATCCATGGCAGCACACCACTTCACAATCTGTGTCTCTCCATGGACTTTGAGTCCCTTACACATGAGCTACATATAGCAATGAGCAATGAGCAGTCCCACCCAGGGGGAATAGGGTTCTTTGTAGTGGAGTAGCAGTGTTTAATCTAGCCCTGGGGCCACTTTGGGTTTGCATGACTTTTAGCAACCAGAGGGCAGCAAAGTGCTGAGCTGAGGCAGCAGGACTGGCTCAAGTTGGCTGCTTAAAGGACAAAGTGGAATTTCATGAACATCCAAGCATCTCTAGCAACAGAGGCTTGGAGAACAAAAGAGAACTGGATTTAGAATGAAAGAATTTTGAGACCCGATTTTCATAAAGTGCAGATGTCCTCCTACTCAAAAAACTCCAATGGTTCCCTATCATTTCTGTGATTCAAAGCTCTACTTAACATTTAAAGCTCCTCACAACCTGCCCTAATACTACATTTCCAGCCTTATTACACTTGATTCTCCTCCATACATACTCTGGAATAGTCAAACTGGTCTTTTCGTTATTTCCATACACAATCTCTCTCGCATCTCCTTGCTTTATGTTGCCTAAAATATTCCCATCTCACCTCTCATCTTTGAGTCCCTTGTTTCCTTCAACCATAGGTCAATAAACATTTAAGTGCCTACTATGTGCTAGGCATTGAGACTCAGCTCAAATGTCATCTGAATAGGTTTTTGTAGTCCCTCCCCCCCATCTTCTAATTTTATTTCACCAAGATTATCTTATATCTGTTTTGTATAATGAAAAATTATTATTTTACTATTATATTAATAACCAGTTGTTGCCAGGCTTCAGTTTTTTCTCCTTTTATTTCCTTATTTAGGGTCTAGCCTCTGTCTCTGAAAGAAATGACTGATTGATGAGATTGCCCTAATGCTTGGGGAACATGCTACTCCATCTTGGGCTGGACCCCACCTAACTAGGAGACCTTACTTCTGTTTACAGTATAAAAAGAATCCGGTCTAAGTAAGTTCTTGCCCTTAGGAATGAATTTAGGTGACACAGCTCAGGTCAAGGAGAAAACCAGTCAGAGTGGTTTGGGTTCTAGCCTAGTTCCTCATTAAATGTTCACCAAGCAGGGCTGAATTTTAACTTGCCAGGGGCAGCCCCTTTTCCAAAGGTATTTAAAACATTTGCTGTCTCGATTGAGTGTCTTGCTTTCCTGAGAGAACCATTAACTATCAGTTTATTGGTTATTAGCTAGCTGAACAAAAAATATTAATTACCCAGAAACTGTCTCTTGGGGTTTTCATTTGTCACAATACATGTGTGTGTGTGCATGCATGTGTGTATGTGCATAATTTTCTCCAGTTACATTCTAAAACAATTTTTCACATTTATATATATACATACACACATATACACACACGTGTTTTATACACACACACATCTATCATATGTACATATATACACACATATGATAGATGTGTGTGTATACATGGGCCTCCTGTAAGGACTGTTTCACTTTTGTCTCTGTTCCAGTAGCTGGTTTCCCAATGTCAAACTCATAAGGAGTCAGGGTTACAGACTACACCTGAGATTTCAAGGGTATAGGGAAATCCTGAATTAGGAAACTTCTACAAATACAGGTTCTTCTTCTCAACAAGTAATAGCCTTGGAGACTTAGCTGGGGATGGCAAGAGGTGAGGCAGCCTGCAGAGGATCCCCAGCCCATAAGCACCAGAGTCCAAAGCAGAACTCAAGTTTTCCTGGCTTTGAAGCCATTTTTTCCCCTATATTTCGCAGTGTACATGGAGGGAGTGTCCTTAATAAATGTTTATTGATTGACTGGCCCAATTTTATTAACTCTGTGACACTGACCAAGTTGACCAGGTTGTTTAGCTTTGCCAAGTATGAGTTTCTTCATATATTAAAATGTATAACAATATTTGTACAATCTGCATATCAAGGGTCATTTTAAGGCAAGTGTAATATAAATGTAGCTAAGGAGGGGTATAGGAGTACAGGAGATGAGAAAACAAAGAAATCAATCTGAACCTCAAGACTGCATAGTCATGACAAAAATGGGGCTGGAAGGCAGGGTGAGAATGAAGGCAATTTCTGATGCTTTATGGCATCTGCACCAACTGGCCAGGCAGACAAATTCAGTGATTAAAGCATCAGACACCTTTTCCTTATGGGTAAGACATAGATTTAGAAGTGTAAGGGATCTTAGAAATCATCTGGGCCAAGCCCCCCTCCTTCATTTTATAACTTAGAAAATTAAAGCTCAAAAAAGAAACATGGCTTTGATGTTACTAATAAGTGGCAGTACTCTTTCCTCTGTATTAGGCTATTTCATATGCAAAAATCTGGTCATGTCATTTCTCTGCTCAAGTCTTTAGTCTCTCACTATTACTGACTAAGTAATGTCCAAACTTCTTTGCTTCATAATCAAGGAGTAGAGAGGAAAAACATCGAGAGACAGAATTTGGAACTCAAAACTTTAAAAAAAAATGTTAAAATTGTTTTAGAATGTAATTGGGGAAAAATTTCAGAGAATTCAGGTAGAAATTTTCTGGAGGTAGGCAAAGCTCAGCAGAGAAGTCAGCATGGGAGATAAATCTGAGATATATTGGGGGCATTATGAAGGAAGAGGAATCAATGGAAAGCTGTTGTCCATTTGTGGGATAATAACAGCTTGAAACATGTTAGTGATTATGAAAACAGAAAAGAAGGAACGTTAATGTTCACTCATTTCAGGAGTGTCCAATTCTTTGTGACGCCATTAGGAGTTTTCTTGGCAAAGATACTAGAATAGCTTGCCATTTCCCTCACCAGTTCATTTTGCAGATGAGGAAACTGAACCAGAGTTAGGTGACTTGCTGAACCCTTTACAGGGCTGCTCATCCACTTTTGGTGTTCACCTATCACCCAGCTGTCATCTGTGGCTCTAAGAAAGTGTGGCAGGAACAGTGGCCACACCCCTGTAAAACCATCTCAGCTAATGGGCTAAAGCCTACAGTAGACCGAGATGCTATATATCACTTGGAAGTAGGAGAGCAAAACTCAAGAGAGTGCTCCTCTTGGAAATGTATCCATAGAGAAGTGATGGTTAAAGCCAATGGTATGAGCAAGGTGAAAAAGAAAACTATTTACTCACAAGTAATTATTTAATCACTGGAGAACATCAGACTCCGTACTTATGTTTGAAATTACTGACTTTCCTATTTCTTTTATATAAAAGCATTTTAATCATGAGATAAGCTATATATTTAAATAATACAACTTACAACAAACTTTAATGTAGAAAATATATATAATGTCTGCAGGGTATAAAGTGTTGTTCATAAAATGAGGGCCTAAGTACAATCATATTCTTTTTTTCGGTACACAGCTTTATAACTTAAATAGAAGTAAACATCCTGATGAAATAACATCTGAAGCACCAGAGCATAAAATTAATATGCGTCAAATGGCAAGAAGAAGCTGATCAGTTGATACAGTGTTCCATAAAGTTTTCATGCATAATTTAAATAAAGCTGTTCAGCAATTCATGGGTTTAACAAGTGAGGTGCCTTTTATAGCTAAATTATGAAGTGTATTTGTTTAGAAGGTAATATGTTTGTTGCCATTGAAAAGTTTAACTAATTCCACTAAGAAGTGATTGATAGAAGTTTCCACCTCATCGTGGCTGACTCTCCTTGTTCTGTTGCTGTGGAAATCATTTATGTTCTATGACATGTAGGAAATGAATCGATTTTCTTATTTCTATACCATAGGTTGGTAAGGGACATTTTTTGAACAGTTCATCAGAAGGTTCTAATGATAGTAATGAATCTAAAAGAATAGAGAACATAGGTGTGGAACATTAGGTCGAACTAGAAATCTTTGAGATGCCTTCCAACTCTAAGATTGTGTGATATTCAAGACCAACATTAAATGCACAGATGAAAGCACTTTGGCACTACTTTCAGAAATTACATATGATTTAACACAGTGAACTGGCCAAAGTATAGCCAATGAACTTCTTCCATTTATTTTTGCCTTCTTTCAGTAATCTGAACCAATGCATCAGGAGTTTATAGTTTCTGAAGGCTTCCTGATTTACCAAATGTGTTCAAATATCTCATATTAGGTAATGGTGATTGTTAATATAATTTTTTCTTACTGTTGACTCAGGTCTGGCAGTAGGAGAAAAGATCTGTCCATTATTATTACCTCCACTGCTAGGACAAGAGAGGTTCATAAGCCATTAGCCCCAGGATTGGTAGACCCTCCCTTTATTTGGAAATATACAGGTATTCATGGTATGGAAGAGAAAATTGGAGTGACAGAAATGGGAGCAGGGACAAAAAGGTAGCAATATAAAATGAATGGAAAGGCAAATAGAATGAGATTGTAAATTACACATTCAAATAAGGATTTTGAACTGTATTCTGGAACAATAAAGATCTATTGAATATTCTCTGGTAGTAATGTTATACGATCAGACCTCTGTTTTAGGAATATCAGTTTGTCAGATGTTTAGAGAATGGATTAAAGAGGGGAGAGACTAAAGCTAGGGAAACTAATCATGAGGATCTTGCAATAGACGAGTCAAGGGGTTATAAGGACAAGAACTAGGGTAAGAAGCTGTGTGAGTAGAGATTATGGAATGATTCAAGGGATGTTTTAAGGATTTGATGGACAAGACTTGACAACTTATTGGATATTGTTATTGTGTTTGTCCTTCGTTCCCAAAGCGGATCATGACATCAGGGCAATGATGACATGACTTACAGGTGACTTTGATTTGAGTGAGGGAGGTTCAGTGCAAGGTCACCAGTCTCACTTTCTCCTCCAGAGCCATCTGGGTCCAGTGGCCAGGTATTTATCAGGATGATTGGAGATGGTCCAGAATGCAAAGGGAGACCCTGGCCCTTTTAAGTTAAAGTCTTTTCAGGTTTTCACTTTGAGTAACTCCCTATTCAGTCTTTAAGAAGTGAGTCAACGGATGGCCCCTTTAATAAAAAAAAAATCAAACTGGGAGGGAAATAATCTCAGAGTTACTGGTCAAAAAAGAAACAGATGCTATTACATTCACTCTGAGCCAGTAGGGATCCCCCAAAGAAAACCATTAGGGATGCTTGGGCAGGGACCTATTGCCCAATCTATGAACTCCAGAGTGAATTGGGTTTAAGGCTTGGGCCTCGAGAAAGAAATCTAGCCAGTAAACCCAAGTTAACTAGAACAGCTTTCAGTCATCAAAATTTACCTTCCTTGGGAAAGGGAGAGGAAGAGGGAGAAGGAACTTGAGGTAGGGAGAAGAGTCAAGAATGACTTGAAGGTTGTAATCATAAGTGACTGGAATATTGACAATGCCATCTACATGGTGGAAAATACATATCAGTTTCATTTTGAACAAACTGAGTTTGGAATGCTTATAGAATGCAGCCAGGTAAATTTCCATCAGACATTTAATAACGTGGGACTGGAGCTTAAGAATGAGGTTAAGGCTGTAAATAGAGATTTGAGAGTAATCTATATAGAACTGACCATTGAACCTATAGATGGCAATGAGAAGGCCAAGGGATAAAATGGATAAAGAGAGTAGAAATACAGACAAAAATTTCCAAGATGCCACCAGATAGCCTGACCTCAATTTCCATCTTCTTTTCACTCTGACACACTGTCTTACCATTGGATTGCTTAACTCAGGACCTCATGTGGGCATAGGACCATATAGAGTTGGTCTAGAGTTCAAAACATATCTAGTTCAGACCTGTCATTTGACAGATAAAGAATCCTAGGCTCAGGTAGGTTGAGTGACTTGTCACACAGGACATATATGTAGTAAATATCAGAGGAGGGATTTGAATTCCTGTTCTCTGACTTTATTGCCAGTTCTCTGAGTCTTTTTACTGTTCTTTGCTGTTATGAAAAATAAAGGCATGAGAGAAAGTTAAGTTTCTTGAAATAGAGTGGACAGTCAATTTTCTAGCAATTTCTGCTTCTTACATTGTGGGTTATCTCCAAAAAGTGTTGTAAGTGTAAAGCCCCATACTGAGTGGGGAGAAAATGAATTTGCCTTTTAACACTTCTAACATGCAAATATATTTCTTCAGGAGGACAGTTTTGCATAATATATGCATTCTGAAAGTATACATATACTTTGCTTAATGCATAGGCTTTCTCTATTGTGACTTCTCCAAATGTTGAGCTCCCTACACGTTGTTTTATTTTGCAATTTTAGTGCAGTCTTTCTCAAAGAAGAAAAATAAATTCCTGTTTAGGTAGTACTGGCATTTTCTAGGAAATTTCAACTTGAAAAAAAAGCTAGATGAAATTGTTATTTTGAACAACGTTACTTAGTCTGTTATAATGTTATCAGTCAGATCTCATATGGATCACTGATTTGTGAGCATTTATTTATCTCAGGCACTTTAAAGCCATCAAACAGTAATGTTTGGCAGGAATCAGTTATGATAAAATTCTGTTTTGCCATCTGAGTGCAAGAGGGAGGAGGGATAAAAAATTAGAATTTAATGAGTACTGACTTCATGAATGCATTTGAAGGGAGAAGATGTCTTTAGTCAAAAATAGAAAATTACACTAGGAGATTGCTTCCTGAATCCCTTTGTTAGAAATGATCCAGGTTAATTGCTCATTCTAAAACTGTTGCTCCATGGATTTTACTTTTTTTAATGATAATTCTGTCTTTATGCACTGCCTCCAAATTGTGTGGCAAATAGCCAGGACCCTCACTCCCCTGAATTGTTTCAAAATCATGTAGGAAATTATATTTGCTAGCTGGATGCTGTTTAACTAGGAATCCTTGGCAATGCCTATACAAAATGCAAAACAAAACATGAAGAATTGCATGGTGACAAGCTTTCCCTGTCAGACTATTATGACCCTTGGAAAATTTAAATATGAATCAATAATACAAAGAGTAAAGTAGAATAAAGGAATGACTCTTCCCCCAACTCAGGAGAAAATACAATTTACTATTTCTTTCATCCATCAGGTATTCATCATGAAGTATATTTAGGAGAGCTTTATGCTGGTTTAATTTTATATGTTGGAAGTAGAATTCAACATCTACAAAATCTAAATGTAATTTATCCTTAATTGCACGAGGACAGATCATAAAGACAGAAGAAGTCTTTGTTTATTATCTCATCCAGTCTTCTCATTTTACAGATGAGAAAACTGCTTCCCAAGGAGGCTTAGTGATATGCCCAAGGTTAACACATTATCATTGTCAGAACTGGTATTTGATCCCTTGACTTTAGAGCCTATATTTTTATTGATTCATACCACAACACTTCCAGAAGTCAACTTGTAGAATGAAAACCAGTGTTCCTTTCAAAATTCAAAGATCAGGACTGGGCTTTGAGTCAGAAAAACATATATTCAGGTCATGCTTCTGATCCAGTGGCCCCAGACAACTAACTAAAATTGTAAATTATAGAGGAGGAAATAATCTGCATTTGTGAAGAGTTTACACACAAGGAGTTCTCCATACCAATGAAATAATAGGTACAAATAGTACTCCCTCTAGTTAAAAATATAGTATAACTTTCTGATAGGAAACATGTCACATACTATCTTTTTACTTGAATAAGTATGTTTGGTCAAGCAATAAAATGAAAAAGTGCCTATTTATAATACTACCATTATAATGTATTTACTATCTATGCAATTCAGTTTGAAATGCTAAAAGGAAATATGATCAGTAACAGAATTTTCCATATACATGGCTCAATTCACCACTTCTGCCTAGCAGAAGGTCTTGCACATAGTAGGCACTTAATAAATGCTTATTAGATTGTACTGAATTGAGGTTCCTACTGGTCGTGCTTTTCTTTTCCTTAAAATTAATAAAAATGTTTCTAATG
The DNA here is from genome assembly GCF_028372415.1 of Notamacropus eugenii. Taxonomy (NCBI): domain Eukaryota; kingdom Metazoa; phylum Chordata; class Mammalia; order Diprotodontia; family Macropodidae; genus Notamacropus; species Notamacropus eugenii. The sequence goes on along the minus strand of NC_092876.1, from coordinate 445,514,851 downwards.
TCCATTTTTTAGAATTCAGAATCCCATTTCCTATAGAATTAGTCTTATGGAAAGTGATTATAAAATAAATCCTCCCCCAAAAGTCTTGAATTACAGTCTCAGAGCTAGAAAAACCTGATTCAGGTCCACTCCTAAACAAGAGTCCCTCTACAAAATGACTTAAAAGTGGTCATCCAGCTGTTACTGGAAGACTTAGAGTGAGCCATGTGCACCAGCCCAAGTCACTTTACGTTGATTCTAACTATTAAGAAACTGTTCCTTACATCAAGCCTAAATCTGTCTCTCTGTGACTTCCACTATTTGCTTCTAGTTCTTCATTCTGAGTCCAAAGAGAATAATCATAATCCTTCATCTATGAGATAGTCCTTCAAATATTAGAAGCACCAGATGAGTGCTATGGTGTGACTCCTTAGTCTTTCTTTTCTCCAGGCTAAGTATTACCAATCCCTGATGTCATAGTCTGAACTCCCTGATTTCCCTGCCCACCTACCCTCCACCCTCAAAGCCCTCTAATCCAGTGACCTTCAAATACTGTATACTCATGTTCCTCTTCTCCTCCTGCAGTTTTCTTCTTCCTTACCACTCCTCAATATCTCCTCCAAAAAAAAAGTTCCAGTCTTCCATGTTGAATTGTCCAACCATTTTAACTCATATAGATTTTTCACTACTCAATCCTATTTTGTAATTATAGTCAGTATCACATAGTTGAACAGTTATTTTTTAATTGTTTCATGTGTGCTAATCTTGTCTTTCAAGACAGATTATAAGCTTCTTGCAAGCAGGGAGATTTCTTCTGTAGTTCTCATGAAGCTAATACATTGCTGAACACATAGTAAATGTGCAGTAAAACTCATTGGATAGATGAATGGATGGATGGATGGATTATTGTATAGACACAGTCTCCAACTACCTCTAACTCTATGCCATAACCACACTTGTTTTCATTCTAGCCAATCTCTTAGATAAAAAAATAACTACCCTATGAGACATGGTCATAACCTTTTATACCTTCTTATTGGGATAATTTTGGCTAATGAAAAGAAAACTTTAAAGGTCAGTGAACATAAAATGAAATTAATGAAAGCAACATGTCAAACCACTCTCCAAGAAACTGCACAAAATAAGATGGAAGCATAATGTCAACTGCCCAAATTATCTAAATGGATTTGAAATAAAATGATTCCAATTGCTCAAAAGCACAGGCAAAATCCTAAATTCAAAGTCTGATATATCAAAGAGAATTCTATATGGAAGCCTCAAGCACAAAATTAAAAGATCCTTCGTTGAAAATTTGGATAAGATATTTTTTTAAACTGTTTTTTTGAATGCAAACATTGAAATATATGTATATTTTATTTCAAAGCTACTTAAGAATATTTTTATGCTTTTTCCATATATTCTTTCTGGCAATTATCTGGTTACTTTTAGACTTATAAAGGAGAGGTTAAAGGGTGTGCTTGTTTTCTAAACCATGCTTAAAACTTGTTGAAGTCAAAGATATAATCAAAGTTGATTTCTTTAGTGACTTTTGGCACATATAATAGCAAATGTCCTCCATGATATGATTTTTTAATCCACAAAATCACATCATCATCATCACAGTTTATGTTTATATGAGACCTTAACGTGTAGAAACAGAATATTAGTCATTCTTCACAGCAATCCTGTAAAATATTATTGTCCCCATTTTATAGATGAGAAAAGTGAAATTCAGAGAAAAAATGAATTTATTTCCTGTTGTCACATACTTGTGGCAAATCTGAGGATTAGAGTAAGGTGGTCTAATTCCAAGTATAAGGCTCTTTTCATTACATCATGATGTGTAATGATACAATAATTATCATGCATAGTTGGGATTTTACAATAAAAGCAAGTGGCAAATTTTCATATAACTGAAACTTGCATTTTTAAATTTATTTTTTTATGAAATAAAACAAGTATTTCCATAAATGACATAACAAAAAATTATTGCACTTGAAAGTGCAAATCTATTATGTACAACTTGCTATTCCTTTTAAATATACAATAAATTGGTGAATCAAGATGGAGGAGTAAGCAGTAAGTAGCTCTCACTCTTCCTTATTTACTTTAAAAAAAATAGAGAATATTGTCTCAGGAAAAATCCTAAAGTAGTGGAGCCAGGAGAAAGACAAGGTACACCAGCCTTTTAGCTCAGGAGGATAGGAAGATTAAGGGAAAGGTCCCTTTTGCTCTGGCTAAAGAAGATCAATACAGGATGGTAGGCATCCCAGCAAGCCAGTGGCAAGCCCCAAAGCCCCAGGGTGATGAAGCAGGTAACTGCCAACACCAGGTACACATCAACACCAGCTCTAGCTTAGGATCAGGTAAGCTACCCACCTCCAACTGCCAGCATGTGAGGCCCCAGAACACAAAACCAGTAGCCAGGATCCTTGTTCTGGGACAGTGCCCCCTGTGCCCCAGAAGCAGAAACCAACTTAAGAAGTCAGAAAAAAAGGCAAACAGCATGAACAAAAAGCAAGAAAGAAAAATACAGAGAATAGAGAAGTGTCTTGGTGACAAGGAAGATCAAAACACAAATTTGGGAAAGGACAACATTGTCAATATACCCACATTCAGAACCTCAGAGGGGAATATGAACTGTTCTCAAACCCACAAAGGCTTTTTGAAAGAGCTCTAGAAGGATTTTAAAAGTCAAAAAAGAGAGGTAGAAGAAAAATTGAATAATTCCTTTAAAAATACAATTGACAAAATGGAAAAAATACACTGAGGAAAACAACTCCTTAAAAAGTAGAATTGTCAAAATGGAAAAGAAGGTACAAAAATTAACAGAAGAAAACAACTCATTAAAAGTAGAATTGGACAATTGGAAGCTAATGACTATGAGACATCAAGAATCAGTCAAAGAAAATCAAAAGAATGAAAAAAATAGAAGAAAATGTAAAACACTTCATTAGAAAAATAACTGACTTGGAAAGTAGATCCAGGAGAGATAATTTAAGAATTATTGGTCTACCTCATAACCATGGTTTAAAAATAAAAAGGCTGGACAGCATCTTTAAAGAAATCATCAAAAAAAATTGCTCTGAAATCCTAGAACCAGAGGATAAAATATTCATCAAAAGAATCTACTGATCATTTCCTAAAAGAGATCCAAAGTTGAAAATGCCAAGAAATATTGTAGCTAAATTCCAGAATTATCAAGTCAAAGAGAAAATATTTCAAGCAGCCAGAAAGAAACAATTCAAATATCATGGAAAAACAGTCAGGATTACACAGGACCTTAAAACTTCTTCATTAAATCATTGGAATCTCTATATATTGCTAATAAACCCCAACAACAAGAGATAGAAAGAGAAATCCCATTTAAAGTTATTGTAGATTGTTGGGACTGGAAGCTCAATTCCGTGTGGACAGTCTCGGGCAGGTAAAAGTGGGACTTCTAAATCTTAGAGTCTTACGAGGCCCTCCATGAACAGCGGGGGTTCGAGAAGGTCAGACCGAGCTAGCTCGGCTAGCTCGGGTATTTCCGCCTCTCCCCCGGAGATACCTGATGGGTGGAGTCTCCCTGCCCTCGAGGTCGTCCCGGATTGGAGCACACCTAGTTACCTAACAGCACGGTATTGAGATGCAAACTGTGTGGCTGAAGATTAAGTAGGATTGAGGAAGCCTAAAAGCTCTCTTAGCACGTGTGGAGCCAAAGAGAAAAGTAGGGCTCCGCTTCTTTTCTTTCCTCTCTCCCCTCCCCCTCTCTCCCCGCTTGTACTTCTACTTCCATTCCCTTAAGCTTAGCCTTCTTAGGAAATCTCCCCCTCTTCGTCCTAAGAAAGAAGACTCCCTGCACTTGTAACCGAAACCCTGTAATAAAGCTCAACCCCTGTTTGACTCTGGAACGTCCTTTCTCTCATATGTGCATCCGGCGTGGCCAGCCGAAGACCTGGACAGGTAAGAAAGACTTGGGTAGCCCAATACAGGCCTCTAGGCTTGGCAGTAGATATTATAAAATATCTGAGTCTACCTGCCAAAACAAACCCAGAAACTATGTGAATACAGTTATTAAAGTCAGATCTAAATAATTGGAGAAACATCAAAAGACAATTCTACCTAAATTAATTTACTTATTCAGTGCCATATTGAACTGCCAAAAATTATTTTATAGAGCTAGAAAAAATAATAACAAAATTCATCTGGAAGACCAAAAGGTCCTGAACATTAAGGGAATTAATGAAAAGAAATGCTAAAAAAAAGATAGCCTAACCATACCAGATCTTAAAGTGTATTATAAAACAACAATCATTAAAAGTACTTTATACTGTCCAAGAAACAGAGTGATAGATCAATGGAATAGGTTAGGTAAATATGACACATTAGTCACTGACTATAGTAATCTACTGATTAATAAACCCAAAGACTCCTGTTTTGGGGATAAGAACTCTCTATTTGACAAAAACTGCTAGAAAAACTGGAAAATCATATGGCAGAAACTAGGCATAGCTCAACATCTTATACCTTATACCAGGATACAAATTTAAATATAAAGACTGATACTAGAAGCAAACTAGACCAGCAAGGAATAGCTTACCTGTCAGATTTATGGAGTGCAGAAGAATTTATGACCAAACAAGAGATAGAGAAGATCATGAAATGCACAATGGGTAATTCTGATTACATTACATTGAAAAGTTTTTGTACAAATATGTACAAACATATACAACATGAGGAGGGAAGCAGAAAACTAAAAAAGAATTTTTCCAACCAGTGTCTCTGAAAAAGGCCTCATTTCTAAAATATATAGAGAATTGAATCAAATGTATAAGAATATGTCATCCTTAATTGATAAATGATCAAAGGATATGACTAGGTAGTTTTCAGAGGAAGAAATTAAAGACATGAAAAAATGCTGTAAACCATTATTGATTAGAGAAAGAAAAATCAGAACAACTCTGAGGCACACCTATCAGACTGGCTAACATGATAAAAGAGGAAAATTATAAATGCTGGAGAGGATGCTGGAAAATTGGAACACTGTTGGTGGAGTTGTGAATTGATCCCACCATTCTGGAGAGCAATTTGGAACTATGCCAAAAGGGCTATAAAATTCTGCATGCCCTTTGACCCAGCAATACCATTTCTAGGTCTGTATCCCAAAGAGATCATACAAATGGGGAAAAGATCCACATGTACAAAAATATTTATAGTAGTTCCTTTTGTGGTGACAAAGAAATGGAAATTGAGGAAATGCCCATCAGTTGGAGAATGGCTGAGCATACTGTGGTATATAAATGTCATGGAATACTATTGTGCTATAAGAAATGAAAAACAGGCAGACTTCAGAAAAACCTAGAAAGACTTGAATGAACTGATGTTGAGTGAAGTAAGGAGAACCAGGAGAACATTGTACACAGTGACAACCACATTGTGCAGTGATTAACTTTAATAGACTTATCTCTTAGCAAATGCAAGAATCTAAGACAACTCCAAAAGACTCTTGATGGAAATATATCAAAATACATGTCTTCTTAGGGTGGGAAGAAGGGAGAGAAGGAGAGAAAATATGGAACTCAAAATCTTATAGATATGAATGCTGAAAACTCAAAACAAATAAATAATTTTTAAAAAATAAATATATAATAAATTTATTATGTGAATTTCTTTTTCCCCCCAAATCCCTAGTTTTGTAGACTAGGTAGGCAAGATCCAGAGAAAGAAAGTGATTAGTCCAGAGTCATATAGCTAATAAGTAGCAGAGACTTGTAGCAAATGTATCTACATTTTGGAAGAAAAAGATCAGATCAGGAAGGAAATAAATTCATAAATATTGATGTCAATGTCTTATTTTCAAAATCATTCCCATTATTGGTTCAGTCTTGGAGGCGTATCTCAGGCTACTTTCTTACTTGTCTATGCAAATCTAGTAGAGGCACAGGGAAATTTTCTACATAGAAAAAGTAAATCTTTCATAGTGTTTTCTTTCTAGGGTGGTGGATAATTCTTCATCATAATACAAAGTGGAAGAAATACAGAGAAAGAGGCTACAGAGAGATAATAAATTTAAACCTAGAAAAGGTCTGACAAGTCAAGTGATATGAACATTTTCAGACTGTTGGGGTATTGTTTCAAGAGAGAATCACTTAATGTTTAATCATTTAGTTAATTTAAGCATTAGGCTTACATCTTATTTTGTTCAGTTTCTTGGAGAGGGGTTTGGTCTATTATTTTCAGTAGAGATGATCCGTAGGTTCCCAAAGTGAGCAATAGTACTTTCTGAGGGGGTGCTGGGATAATTCAGGATGGATGATTTGGTGGGGTTTTTTTTAAATGACACAAATAAAAAAAAACATATTAAAGGGTTAAAGGAAATAGATTTCCTGGGGGTTGCTAAGCAATTTTTTTTGAAAAGGGATCAGTAGGCCAAATACATTTAGGAACCTCTGAATCCAGCCCCATTTCACAAATGAGAAAAGTGAAGTCCACATATCCTTTATTGGTGATATTGATGGCAATGTCTAAAGTATGAGTCTGCTCATGGAATCCAAAGGACTTGGAGTAATGACTCTGCCATGAAGCAACTGCTCGACTTAGGCCAGTCTCTTTAACATCTCTGGGCTTCAGTGTGTTCATCTGTAAAATCAAGGGCTTGTACTAGACAATCTTCAAGATCTTTCAGCTCTGTTATTTTGGGAAGTGATTTGTCCAAGTTCTGGCTAGTTTGCAACAGGGCCAAGAGTAAAATCCTATCTGAAAGCCCACATGATTCAATGAAATAATACTGGACTTGGTGACATGAGGACTGAATTTAGTCTTAATTATTTATTAGCTGTGTGATCATAAAAAATTACTTAACCCTATAAGGACCTCAGTTTCTTCATCTGTCAACATGTATATAAATTGCTATCCTAACACTCTGTGTCCACCAGGGTTGTTGTAAGGAAAGCACATTGCAAATCTTAAAACACTATGTAACTGGGAGTTGTGATCCAATGCTAAATCTTGTCCTTACAGAGCAACTTACTCAGTTGGAGGACTCGGTTCCCAGAACTTGCAATAATCACCTCTTTAACCTAGACATCCAGGTGATGGCATCAATACTGTGAGTACAGCCATCAGAACTTTCCAGACCAAGGGCCTGGGCAACAGAACATAAGTACTTTGCATCATTTGCATAGTTTTTCCTTCTCTTTAGAGTTTAGCACAGTGCCAGACACGTAGAGTGTGCTTAATGAATGCTTATCAATTGATTATAAAAACCAGTATGTGCCACCTTTCTTCTTGGATGTTGTAGCATGAATGGGATATTCACAGTCCCTATGGCAGCCATGAATATCCCAGAGCAATTCAGAATCTCAAAATACGGCAGACTCTCCACAGGAAGGCAGAAACAAAACATTTATTTAGACACCAGAAAGTCAAATCCATCACAGTAACAAAAATCTATACACAATAAGAAAGCAGAGGACAATAAAATCATTCTTAAGTCATCCCTCTGCTAGGCTTCCCGCAAACCAGGTTCATTAAACAAATCACAAACAGGCTCTCTTAAACAAAATCACAATCACTTTCATACTAGCCAGCAGTCTGCATCCTTCCCAACTCTGACTGCTCTCAAGACTAACTTTCTCTCAGCTCTGCTCTAGTTCTGCCTCTTCCTGTTCCACCCATTCAGCAAACTCCTCCCACCATAGGCTCTAAGGGGCTCAGACTCATGTAACTCAGGCTTCCATGTGACCCAGGCAGGGAACATGGACCTATTAACAAATATGAAAGATTTTCCATTTAAATTACTACTACAGACATTTCAATCAAGTAGGACCTGCTCCCCATCTCTAATAACCAAGTCTTTGACTTATGCCCCATTCCAAAGTTCCTGGAGAATTCTCATCTCTGCAAATCTTCAAGATGGAAGCTTTCAGTCATATCATGAACTACCACTGCCATTGCCTTTTCTTTACAACTAAAGAGATTTACTTTTTTTCATTATTTTAAAGGGAGAGGCAATGAAGAGACATGTCCATGGAGAGGACATTGGACTTGTGAGTTCAAATGTATTGGAAACTACTTACTTGAGGCACTGAGAGGTCAAGAAATTTCCCCATGAAAACACAACTACTATAAAGAGCTAGAGATCTGATGAGAAGACAATTACAGAGATTCAAAAATTTTTGGATGGCCAGACTTAAAGAGTTTTTTTAATCATTTAAGCAACCAAAACACATTTGTCGTTTAACAAAAGGCTCCCACTTTCCTCCCCTCACCCCACATACAAGTTTTACATGGTGATATTTCAAATCTGAAAAAGGAAAAAGGGAACATTTCTAGGTCTGCCATATGTAAACTATCCATATTTGGACTGTTAATGGAAAAAGAGAAACCACATGAAACAGTGTCCCCAAAGACTAATTGTTAATGGTTTGATGTCAGCATGGCAAGAGGTCTCTAATGGAATGACCAAGGGACATATGCTTGGTCTTCTACTGTTTAACATTTTCATCGCTGACTTCTATAAAGGTGTAGGTGGAAATTTGAAGATGATAACAAAGTTAAGAGGGAGAATTAGCACACTGGGTGATGGAGTCAGGATCTAAAAAGACCTTGACAGATTAGAGCATTGAACTGAATCTAAGAAGATTAAATTAAAGAGGATGCATGTAATATTTCACATGTAGGTCCAAAAAAATCTACTCCACAAGTGCAAGATAGGGAAGGTTTGGTTAGTTAATGATTTGTGTTAACAGTGTGCTATGGAAGGCAAAAAGTTAAGGAAAATTCAGGCTGCATGAAGAAGGCAACAGCTTCCAGGAATTGGGAAGTGATAGCCCCACTGCACTCCATGCTTATCAGACTGCATCTGGAGCATCATGTTCAGTTCTTGGAATCACAATTTAAAAAGAACATTGATAAGCTGCCAAGTGTTCAAAGGAAAGCAACCAGGATGATGAAAGGCCTTGAGTCCATATCTTTGAAAGATCAATTGAAGGAACAGGGAATGTTTAGCCCAGAGAAGATGAGTCTTGAGTCACATAGAAGTTGTTTTCAAGTATCAGTAGGGTTGTCATGTGGAAGAGGAAACTGATTTATTCTGTTGGTCCTCAGAGGGCAGAAGTTACTAAAAAAAAAAAAAAAAAGCTTGGAAAAGAAAAATAAACTTCCTTAACAATTAAAGATGTCTAAATAGGCTTCCTTAAGAAGTGATGAATTCCCCCTCCTTAGAGATCTTCAAACAGAAACTGAGCAAATGCTTAGGTATATTAGAGTGGAACTTCCTTAGTGGGAGTGTTGAATCTGATGGCTGCTTAGTTCTTTCCCTACTCTCAAATTCTATAATTCTGTGACAGATAGAGGGCATGGTCTCAGGTGTTACAGACTGTGAGGTTAGACTGAGAAGCCACCTCTCTTACACTAACAAATCACTGCAGAAATTGATCCCAAACTCAAAGCAAGAAAAGTTGTAAAAAACAGTTCAGTCCAAATCTGCACGACTAGAAAGCAATTAGTAAAATACAGATCAGTTGGAAACATGCGAGACAAGGCTATGATTGGACTAATAGCCTGGGAAGGCACAAAATAACTGGGTAATGAAGTGGAACCCACTGTAATGTGCAAGAGTGCTCCAGGGACAGTACAGAAATCTATTATTTAGACACATGCTATATCTAGTGGAGAACTAAGCCCTTAAGCTAAAACATTTTGGTTTTGTTGTCCCCATTCTGATTCAGTTCTGCTACAGACAGAATTGGTTCAGGATTAAGATGGTAATATTAAAAATAGCTAAGTTCTTCAGAAAAATTTTCAGAGATACAAAGGTAAGACTGTAATCAATGGGAGAGAACGTGTTCTATGGAATAATACGTAATCTCTGAATTATTCCCATGTTAAAAATGTATTTATTTGTATAAACTTTGTCCACCAGTTTTCTACAAAAAGAAGTAACTTTACTGTCTGACTATATTTTACTGCATAGTTATACTGCTGTTCTACAAAGGATCTAGCTCAAAGTTTTTCTTTTAATTTCTCCTAGAGATAAGTTTAAAAATGCTCGGTATCAAATGATTACCAAGGCGTAGTTAAATCGGTATATTGTGATATGATGTCAGAAATTTTTATTGAAGAATTCCTTGAGGGAAAATGCTATCTCTAAGCAATAGACCCCATCCCTTTATAATGTACCAGTTCACTCTAACAAGGAGAATCACAAATAGGAATTGGTCAAATATGACTATGGCACAATTTGGTAGGAAAAACAGTTCTCTGCTTTCCCAATCAGTGCTGGACAGCTCCTCACAGAAAAATTCACAGAATATTAAATTTTGTCAGGACCTTAAAGATAGCTAACATTTACATAAAATTTATAGTGAAAGTTGGCAATAGACTCTACATCTCATGTATATGCTCATGTACATGAGACTGGTGATAAACTCTACATCTCTCTTATGTATATGCTTAAGTAAATGCTCATAGAATTTTGTCCCCACCTACACTTTATTCCTACTCTGAACTTAACACATATTAAATAAAATGAACATTTCCATACATATATAGGAATGAGAAAAGGGCCCTGGAAATCTCTAGATGTACAATTTGCTTTTCTTTATAAGAATATATATATATATGTATACATGAAGAATATACATACATACATATACATCATATATCTATGTGTGTGCTTATGTATGTGTGTGTATATATTGGGACAGCTAGGTGGTGCAGTGGATAGAACACTAGCCCTGGGATCAGGAGAATCTGAATTCAAATGCAGCCTTAGACACTTACTAGCTGTCACTTAACCCTGATTACTTCCAAAAAAAAAAGATATGTGACATATAGCCATATGTGTATATGTATACACACACACATAAATCTCAAAACTAATTTTCTTGTCAGTGACTTCTTCTGACTTTCCTTCTGTTCTCTTCTATGAATTAAAAAAAAAATGACTCAATGACCTTTTTTGTCTGCAAGCAAAATATCAGCAAGCAAAACAAATTCCAACACTGACAAAGTGAAAATTTGTGTCACTCTTTACCATGAGTCCTTCACCCCTCTGTGAGGAATGCTTCATCAGTGCTTCATTCTTGTTTTTCTGGAATCATGGTTAGTCATTGCATTGATCAGAATTCTTAACTCTTATCAAAGTATTTTTTACAAAGTTATTGTTACTATATATCCTATACATGTATATGCAGGAAAGAGAGTGCTAGGCTAGTGGTCAGGAAGAGCTAAGTTCAAATCTCAGACATGATCCTGGACAAGAGACTTAAATTCTGTCTGCCTCAGATTTTTCATTTATAAAAAGGGAATGATAATATTGCACCTAATTCCTATGGTTGTGGTGAGGAGAAAAGGAGATATTTGTAAAAGGATTTGCAAACTTTGAAGTACTATAAAAGGAGTAGTAGTAGTAGTAGCAGCAGCAGCAGCAGCAGTGGTAGTTGTCTTCATCATCATTATATACTGGCTTCCAAGTTCTGACTAGCTTAGATAATTTTGGAGAGGTTCATAGCCAGAAATTGTCATCAGTTGGTGATATTTCTGGAGGCAACAAGCCATGAAGTTGTGGAAAGATTAAATAATCTTGGCACTGGAGAATGTACCAGTGAAGTCCTAGATTCCAATCAGGGTCTGCCACTAACAGGTCATGGTGACCTGGAGGAAGTCCCTTGACTTCTCTGATGCTCAGTTTTCTTCATTTTAAAACTGGAGAATGGGAGAAGTACTAGAAAGTTAGACTAAAGAATCTCTAAAGATAATTCCACTTTCTATGGACTTAGTAAAATACATAGTAAAAATATAATTACCTAAATTATATATATAATAGACACATATATATGTGTATATATATATAATAAACATATACATGTGTGTATATATATACTTACATATATACATGCATACATGCATATATATGTATATATATAAAGAACTGGAAATTGAGGCTTGACGAAATAACTTGCCCAATGGCATATAGCTAGTACAGGGCCACACAAAAATTCAGTACCCAGATCTGATTCTGTATCCAGCTACCTTTACACTAAGACATCTTGTCCAATATTCTCAAGTTTTAGAGGTGAGGGAAGTGAGGCCCAAAGAGGTTAAGTGACTTGTCCAGCCACACAACTGGTTCAGAAGACAAAATTCTGCACTGTAGGAGCTGTGATGCAGGAATACTTCCAGTCTAATATTCTATCTGCTACACCATGTTGTTCTGTCACCTTTGCATACCTGAGCTGGAAACTGTACCAAAGAGGGCAGACTGAGACATGTTGACATTATGGGAAACTTTTGGTGTCTGCAGCTGTATTGGCGTAATAAACCAGATGAAGGTAGTAGCAAGGTGGGAAAAGTTTGGTGAGGGGTTCATTGCCAACTTGCAAGACCAGGTAATACAATTGAAACTGTCTAATCTAGTTATCTTGTTATCCTGTAGTGAACTGACAAATGGAAAGACTCATTCAATATAATTTTTTAATTCATTAATAAACTTTATTTGATACAGTAAATGCTTTTCAACCAAAAAAAAAAATATTCTTCAAACCTTTAAAAACCATATTTTTTGAAAAAGTCTATTATCTGTTAAAAGGAAGGAGAAATGACCTCCTTGATTTTGGCAATATGATACCAACACTGGCTTGCGTTTAACTAGAATTTTACTCCTTCTTCATGTTGTTTTTATTAATGTTATTGGACTCATTATGCATGTTGTTATTATTTGGAATATGCTTTCTACACATTAAATCTCTTAATAAGAGTCTTGCCATGTCTCTCTAATTTTCCATATTATTCTTTCCGCATGGCATAGTAATATTTCATTAGGGCTATATAATAAAATTTCTTCAGTCATTTCCCAATAATTTTGCATATACATTTACTTCTAGCTTTTTAATCACAAAAAGTGCTGTTACTAACATTCTGTAAACATAATTTTCCCTTGCTTTTAATATCCTTCTTGGCTTATAGTCCTAGTAATGGAACATGAGTTAAAAAGTATAAGTAATTTAGTAACTTTTCTGGCACAACCGCAACCTGACTTACAGAATGTACCCACTATCTCACAAATATACCCATAATGAATTATTGTGTCTGTCTTGTCATATAATCCATTCAACAGACTATTGACTCAGTTTCATTGTTAGTTTCATTGGCATGAGGTTACATTTCAGCGTTATTTTTATTTCTGTTATTTATTTCTCTGCTTATTGATGACTTTGAATATATTTCTGGTGAGGTATGTTAATGGTTTGCACTTATTTTCTTTTGAAAACTTTTCATTTTCATTGACTGTCTATTGGGTAGTGTTCTTAGGCTTGGATATTTAAGTCTCCATGGGCATTATTCTAATCACGTGTCTCTTTGTTTTTGCACCGACTATCCCCTATTCCTGGAACACATTCCCACTTTTCATCTGCCTCATAGAATTCCTTATCTATTTAAAATCCCTGCTTATGCAACACTTTTCACATGAAAACTTTTTTGATTCCTGCTTGGAGGGTCTTCCCTCCAAGAAATTTATCTTGAATTTAATTTATATATGCTTATTTTTATACCACTGATAGACTCCAAACTCCTTAAGAGAGAGACTGTCTTTTCCTTTGTGTTCTCATAACCTAGAACAGTATCTGAAATACAGTAGACACTTAAAAAAATGCTTGTTGGGTAATTTATTGACTGAGTATCAAATTTTTATCAGTTATTCAATGAAAAGATTTTTCTTTCATAGTTCATAGTTTTCTTCTAATTATAGTTGCATTGATTTTGTTTTTACAAAGATTTTAAATTTATATAATTGAGAGTTTTTTATCTCTCACAGTCTCTTCTTATACCTGTCTGATAATGAATTTTCCATAATTATAAAGCACAAACTCTTTCATTCTCAAGTAAGTAGTTTTTAATGGTATAGATTTTCTCTTTAGATTGTCTCTTTGGAATTTTTTGTAGAATAAGGCACAAGTTACCTATCTAGACCTCTTTTCTTATCAGACAACTTATAGGTTTGTCCACAGTCTTTGTAGAATCTTTTTTCTTTTCAGGAATTTCTTAGACCTTAATTCTGTAGTTTATTATGTATTAGACCTGTGCACTGTGTTTCTATATCTTAGTTTTCTGGTCTATAACTTTTCTAATTTCTATTTTTTTTGTCCAGTTTCAGATAGTCTTGATACTCTTTTGTATTTTTATACCTAGCAGCAACAACCCATCATTTTTTCTTTTTCATTATACAACTTAATGTTCTTGACTCTTCCTCCAAATGAATGTGAGTCCCACTAAATCTACATAGCCATTTTGGTATTATCATAATTTTTACTATACTGGTGGATCCTAGTAATGGTCATTCTCTATTTCTCCAACTAGTTTTCTTCACATTGCTAATCTGACTGCTCATCTCAGCATCAACAAGCTCCATTTGGTTGTCTTAGAGATGAAATCACTGCCTATCTCATGTCAGTCCTAGGGGAAGGGACTACAACTTGGTTACAAATGATGGTGGCTGTGTTATTCCCTCTGATTTCTTATCTTCCTCCCAGTTTCCACTTCCTAGCCTACACTTGGTTTGCATCAACAGTTGCAATATTCTTTACACTTGAATAAATTCCCCTTCAACATTACTTGTAGGGCTTTGAGCAAGTCACTAACCTCCTTAGCCCTCAATTTCCTTATCTCTAAAATTAGTGAGTTACATTATCTGGCCTCTGAGATCTCTTTCAACTCTGTATAAGATAGGATAACATAGGAGAGGATATTAGAGGTGGATCAAATATTAGTATTTTCTTAATTCAGGTTACATTTTGGGAACAAATGAAGTATTCGCAAGTCATTGGACAGTTAATAAAAAGGTTCTACAGTAAGGATATGTGAGAAGGATACAATGGTATTTAGCTTCAGCTTTGGCAAAATGATCTCCCCATCTCCTAATAGAAGTAAAAGTGGTCATCAGAGCAGTTGCCTCAGGGGAAATGAGTCAATCAGTTCTCAGGGATAACTTTGTCTAATATTAAAGAAAATTAATTTCTCTTGCAAGAGGGAAGGAGGCCTGGGCCTGACTCATATTGTAGGCAACCTCTGCTCAATATTAGTGCCATCGTATGTGATATGATATGCAATCCTCTTTTATCCTTCCTTTCAGTAGTTTCAATCTAAAATCCGACAGAATGGTCTACACTTACTACTTACAGCTTTAATTTATCTTTCACGTTGTTATTTTTTAAAATTTAACTTAGTGATTTATCTAATCCAAAGTTACAAGATAATCACTGGCAAAATTAATCTGAATTAAAATCTAAGATAACAGTTAGTAACCTGTGTTCAATAGCCAATTTTCAGTGATAGATGGGATAGTTATCACTGTAACACCCTCTGCCTAACTTCCTGTTTAAGTCCTGATCACCTACAATACTGTTCACCCTCAAGCCAGCCCTTACTTCCTAGAATGGTTTTCAACACCCTGCTTTCCTGGCACAGATCATCTCTCCATATACTAAAAGAATAGGGGCCACCAACTTGGCATGCCACTTATAAAATTTTGCTATCTACTGATCTATGATTCCCACCCCCTTTCCTCAAAGTTGCCATGATTATAGCAACAGTATGTGTGCATTTGTCTGTGTGCAGAGAAAAAGGATTTTCAAGATTATTGGAATTTCAAGATTAGTGGTGTTTCCTCTTGGAATTTCTTTTCCTCTTGATACTAAAGCTAAAGCACTTTTGATCCATTCAAAAAAGTAGTAGACAGCTACTGAAAATTCATCTCAAATCAATTTTTTGAAAAGCATTTATTAAATACCTACTCCATTCAAAGTCCTAGGGTTACCAAAAAGAAAAAAAGTAGGCTTTATCTTCAATGAGCTTATATTCTACTGAAGGATATACAACATGTACACAAATGTTTATAGCAGAATATAGGAGAAATAGCAATACACCGAATCTAAGTGAGATAATAAACATGTATACAAAGAAGCGAGTAGAGAAATAAATGAATAATTCTCTCCTTGTGCCTAGCCAATGGAGGTTGATTGATTTCTTTATTTAATCTCTGACCTTTCCTCACAAGAATAAAAAGTACTCCATTTAGAGAAGCAATAAAGGCTATTTCAATGGAGGGTTATAATCATGTAGGTGAGAGGTTTTCTGGGAAAATAGTTGTAATGTGGGTGAGAAGGAAAACAGTTTTCATTCTTTTCTTCTTAAAATGGGGTGGAAGAAGGAAGATGGAAAGAGAAAAACTGTACAAGTATGTCTGTGATGAGCTTTAACATTAAAGCACAAAAATGGTTGTATTTCTATAATGAAATTATTAATTTTATGAAGGAGGAAAAAACCTCACAGTTATATATATACATATATATATAATTTACATATTCTCTTTGGGAAGTTATATATATTTACCCTCAATTTTTCCTCTATCAAGCACTCAATCATAATTAGATGAGAGTTTGAAATATTGATCGTTTGACATATTTTCAATCTGCCGTTTAAATATAAGCAGAACTAAAAAAGAGGGAGCAGTTGATGCGCATTGTATCACTTTGGGGGGAAAACATCTGCTGTACCTTTATGGTGACAAGTATTTTAGAAACCAGTTCAGAAATGACATAATCTCCTTTGAATTCAGAATACTATTTCCCTATGCATAAAGTTTACCTGGATACATTAAAGTGATGGAATGAATTCTAGCCATTTGGGCTCAAGATGAGACTCAAGAAAAAGGCACTTTAATTATAACTTAAAATTCTATTGTATTATTACACATTGTTTGGAATTTTATAAAATAAAACAGATTTTTGAATAAGTTAACTTTCCAGGTCCTCCCCACCTTCCAGACACCCCCAAGACCAAATTCTATTTTTCTTGTTCCATCATGACCAACTCTTCATCACTTCATTTGGGGTTTTCTTGAGGAAGAAACTGGAGTGTTTTGCCATTTTCTTCTCTAGCTCATTTTATAGATGAGGAAAATGAAGCAAATAGGATCCCATAGCTAGTAAATGTCTGAGGCCAGATTTGAACACAGAAAACCCATTATTCTGAGCCTTCTTGATTTTAAACCTGGCTCTCTTTTCACTGCACCACCTACCACCTCCCACTACTGAATAACAATTGTAACTCATAGGTATCTGCAGTTTTTTTCCTTGTGACTTACTGGGGAATATGATTTTTAACACTTTTTACTGGATAGGGAATGCTTTTTTTTTAGTGGAGTGAAGATTATTTGTTAAAAGAATAACAGTTTTTATTTAATTTGTTTTACCCAATTATATATAAAAACAATTTTTAATATTTGTTTTTTTAATATTGTATTCCAAATTCTCTCCTTCCCTCCCACCCCACTGATAAGGCAAGCAATTTGATATAGGTTATACATTTGCAATCATGCAAAACATATTTCCATATTAGTCATGTTGTGACAGAAAACACAGACAAAATAATACCAGAACGAATAAAGAAAATTGTGTTTGTTTTTTAAGCATGCTTTCAACTTCAAGCTCCATTTTTGTTTTTTCCTCTGGAGATGGATAGCATTTCTTCAGAATTGTCTTGGATCATTTTATTGCTGAGAATAACTAAGTCATTCACAGTTGATCATCATATAATGTTAGTTTACTGTGTATAATGTTCTCCCGATTCTGCCCATTTCACGTTGCATCAGTTTATGTAAGTCTTTCCAGCTTTTTCTGAGAGCACCCTGATCATCACTGCATAACAGTATTCAATCACAGTGTATACCGCAATTTGTTCAACTATTTCTCAAGTGATGGGCATAACCTCAATTTCCAATTCTTTGCTACCGTTAAAAAAGCTGCTATAAATATTTTTACATATAGGTATGGGCTCAAAGAGGGTGTAATTATAGTTCCAAATTGCTCTCTGGAATCATTGAACCAGTTCACAACTCCACCAATAATGCATTAGTTTCTCAATTTTCCCATTTAACCTCCAACATTTGCTATTTTCTTTTTCTATCATATTAGGCAATCTGATAGGTGTGGTACCCCATAATCTTTTTAATTTGCATTTCTCTAATTAATAGTGTTTTAGAGCATTTTTATATGACTGCAATAACTTTGTTTTTTTCTGAAAACTGCGCCTTGGCCATTTACAAATTGGGGAATGTCTCTTTTTTATTATTAATTTGACCAAGTTCCCTATATATTTGAGAAATGAGGCCTCTATCAGGAAAATTTGTAGTACATTTTTTCAGTTATGATTATTATTACTACAATTACTATTACCCATCCTATTTCTCCCCTGTTTATCCTCTTTCTCTCCTTTCACCCTGTCCATCCTCAAAAATGTTTTGCTTCGGACTACTACCTCCCCCTAATTCTCCCTCCATCCTATCAACCCTTCTGATATTTCCTTCTTCTTTCACTTTCCTGTAGGGTAAAATAAATTTTTATGTCCAACTAAGTGTGTGTGTTATTCCCACTTTGAGCACATTCTAATGAGAGTAAGGTTCAAGCATTCCCCATCACCACATCTCCCCTCCCCTCCACTATAAAAACTTTCAGATCTTTCATATTTCTTTTACATGAGATAATTTACCTCATTCTCCATCTCACTTTCAGCTTCTCCTAGTGCATTCCTTTTTCTCACAGCTTAATTTTTGTCTTTTTTTAGATAATCATCCCATCATATTCAATTCACACCTGTGCCCTCTGTCTAGGTATACTCCTTCTAACTACCCTATTAATAATAATAAAAGTCTAAGGGGTTACAAGTATTATCATCCCATATAGGAATGTAAAGAATTTAACCTTATTGGATCCCTTATGATTTCTCTTTCCTATTTACATTTTTATACTTCTCTTGAATTTTGTATTTGAAAGTCAAATTTTGTATTCAGCTATGGTCTTTTTTTGTCATTCTTGGAGGTTCTCTATTTCATTGACTATCCATTTTTTCCCCCTGAAAGATTATGCCATTTTGTTTGGTTCTTAGTTATAATCTTAGCTCCCTTGCTCTCTGGCCCTTCTCCCCTTTAATATAGAAGCTGCTATGTATATGATTGGTATACAATTGTATATGTGTCTGATAGTGGTTCCACACTATTTGAATTGTTTCCTTCTGTCTGTTTGAAGCATTTTCTCCTTTAGCTGGGAGCTCTGAAATTTGGATACTATTTTCCTGGAAGTTTCCATTTTGTGATCTCTTTCAGGAGGTGATTGGTAGATTCTTTCAATTTCTATTTTACCCTCTGGTTCTAGAATATCAGGGCAGATTTCCTTGGTAATTTCTTGAAAGATGATGTCTAGGCTCTTCTTTTGATCATGAATTTCAGGTACTCCAACAAATTTAAAATTATCTCTCCTCAATCTGTTTTCCAAGTCAATTGTTTTTGTGATGAGATATTTCACATTTTCTTCCTTTTCTCATTCTTTTGATTTTCTTTTATTACCTCCTGATGTCTCATGGAGTCTTTAGTTTCCACTTGTTTAATTCTACTTTTTAAGGAGTTCTTTTCTTCAGTGAATTTTGTACACATTTTCCTATGTAACCAGTTACTCTTTTTAAGGAGTTCTCTTCATTGCATTTTTTGTGCCTCTGTTACCATTTGGCCTATTATGTTTCTTAGGATGTTACTTTTTTTGTGCCCCCTTTACGAAGATGTTGACTTTTTTTTCATTATTTTCTTGCAACACTCTTGTTTCTTTTCCCAATTTCTCCTTTATTTCTCTTATTCTGATTTTTTAAAATCCTTTTTGTGTTCTTCTAGGAGTTATTTTTTGGGGCTTGAGACCAACATTTTTCTTTGACACTTTGAATGCAGCAATATTCACTTTGTTATCTTCTCAGTTTGTGGATTGATGTTCCCTGTCACCATAGTAACTTTCCAGGGTCAGGATCTTTTTTCATTATGTGTTAATTTTTCTCATCCATTTCTTGACGTTTTTTAGAGGCAATTAGGATTAAGTGACTTCCTCAGGGTGACATAGCTAGTAAGTATCTGAAGCTGGATTTCAACTCAGGTGCTTCGGACTCCAGAGCTGATGCTCTATCCACTGTGCCACCTAGCTGCCCATTGACTTTTGACTTTACATTAAAGTTGGGTTCTACTCCTAAGTGGAGGGGATACTACCCCAAGCTTCAAGTTTTTTTGTGTAGCTAGTTGTGGGGAGGAGGGAAAGTCTATAATCTTTCAGTTCTTCCAAAATGTCATGATCTAAAGCAAGGTGTGTTGACTATTCTTCTAGCCTGTGCTCTGGTCTGTAAGTGACATGAAATCTTTTTTTGCCCTGAAATTATGAGAAGGGTCCTTACTCTCTTGGGCATACAAGCTCTGGTGTGCTAATGTTCCTCCTGACCCTGGGACTACAACTCAGGACTGCAACCAGGATCCAAGTTTGGGCAATGCAATAGATTCCTGCACCCAGGGCCAGTAAAGTGACCCCTATAATATCCTTCTGACCACTTATCTGAACCTGTTATTGTCTTTGGACTAAGAGTTTTGGAAGCAGCCTATGCTGTCATTGATTCACTCACTCCCAAGACCTTCTGCTAATTTGCTATGGCATGGCCTGTACTGGCATGACTTGCCCTGGCACAGCCTGTACTCCACTCTCACCCCATTGTGATAGACCTTTTCTGTTGGCCTTCTAATTTGTCTCATATTGAAAAATTGTTTCACTTCATCCCTTTGTGGGTTCTGCCACTCCAGAATTTATTCTGACACCTTATTTGAAGTTGTTTGGAGGAGAATTTGGGAGAGCTCAAATGAGTTCCTGACTTTTCTCCATCATCTTAAAGAATAGCATTCTAAAAATAATCAAAATAGAGGGTCAAGAACCCTATCCTCCTTCAAATAATAACTGGATCGAAAGGTTATGAGAAAACACCTTAATCATTATAATTAAATCTTATATTTGATTAAAGTCTTTTATTGGTGGCTTTAATCAATTGAATGAGCTAATATTCATAAGGTGTTTAGCACAATATCTGACACATAGAAGGTGCTTAAAATGTACTTTACCTCTTTACCCCCTTTAAATATCATTATGAGCTACCAAATATTAATTGACTAGTAGACAGTGTAGCACAGCGAATAGAGTGCTTCAGTGATCATGAATTCTTTTGTCAGAACTTTAAAAAAACATACTGAATGGGAAATTTTTCAAAAAGCAATAATTTTTTTTGCATATAAATATTAGTTTACATGCTCCCCAATAAATAAGAAGAAAATGTGAAAAAGAAACCAAAAAGATACGCATAAAATGATATTGATAAAAATCATATTTTACTCTCATTTTCATGAGAAAATCTGGTAAATATTAAACAACCCTCTGGTAAAAAGAAATGAAGTGAGGTGAGGGTAAGTAAAATGAATCATTTCTTTCCCTACTCACTTCCTTACATGTGTACTTATCACCTCACCTTGCTTGGTTCTATTGCTTATCCTTCTATTTTCTTTCTACTATAATTATCTGTGCAAATGTTGTATCCCCTCAGTAGAACATGAACTCATTAAAGGCAGAGAAATTAAATGAAGTGAAGTGAAGAAAAATGAGGTGAGATAAAATGAGATGAGTTGTCATTACAACGTATCACACAAAAAAAGAAGCTTCTTAAGTGTTTGGATGAATGAATTTTAAAGTAAATGAGAGATGGTTCTGATTTTTGAATTGGAGTACCATATGAAAACATTTGTCCTCACTGTTCTCTTTGCTGGTCAAAATGAAACCTGGAATATTGTGTTTGATTTGAGTTGTTGGGGTTTTTTTTAGAGCTAGATATGTGATTTCATTGGTGTGGAAACACATGAATGAGGAAGCTTCCTTTTCTATACAAATACTCTTCTACAAATGCAAATGCTTTCTGTCTTAAAGAATTGTCCAGCAAACTAAGAGAGAAGTTAAGTGATTCATCAAGGTTCCCAGAGGCTCGCACAAGGCTCTCAGTATGTATCAGCAGCAAGACTTGAATCTTCAAGTTCCTCACTCTAAGTGTCTCAATCTACTTAGCCACCTTGTCTCAGTTCTGAGTATTACAGTTTTAAAAATACAGTGACAAATGAGCAGATTCAAAGGGAGATAAACAAAATGGTTAAGCATATGCGAATCATTGTCATAAGGAGTAACAATTGAAAGAAATTATGATATTTAGCCTAGAGAATAAGAAAGTTAGAGTACAAAATACATAGTTTCAAATGCTTGGTAGTCTATCATTCAGAAGAGGATTTAGATTGTATGTAGCTCCCTAGGACAAAGAAAAGGGGGAAATGAGTTAAAGATATAAGAAGGCAAATTTTGACTCAATAGAAGAGCTTTCTATGAATTAGAGTAATACTAAATTGAAATTTTTTCACACTATTTTGTGAGGATATGATGTTCCAATCATTGGAGGTATTCAAGAAGAAACTGAGTTGTTATCTATATGAGATACTGTAGAAAGGAAACTTCTATTGGGTGGGCAACTGATGACCATTTATATTCTCTTCCAATACTAAGATTCAGTGACCCTGGAATGGCAGCATATGCCTATAATCCTTGTTAGCAGAGAAGCTGAGCTTTGTCCATATCTTGATCTTGGACTAGGAAGGAGTGGGGATTTCTGAACTGCATTGGCCTAAATGAATCAGGTGCCCACACTAAGTTGGGTATTACTACAGTGGGACCCTAAAAGCAAGGGATCACTAAGTTGCCTAAGAAGAGTTCAGATCAAACATATATTAAGTCAAAACTCTTACACTGCTCAGGATGGGTGAAATAGGGAGATCTATATTTTTAAAATATTTAAAAATTCAATTGTCACAAGGTAATTACTTTTGGGAGGTTGAAGATAAATTCATGCTAACTTATTTTGCCTTAAATTTTTTGATGATTTCTTCAGAGTATGTATGCTACAGTCTACTTTTTCCTATAAAATTAAATTTTCATATGTGAAATTCTAAAAAAACTATTCTGTATACATTCTTGACCATATACATTAAAGTGTAAAGAGATAAAATGTCTAATATACTATTTTTATTAGAAATTTAATATCTTTGTCATTATTATTACAGAAGATAGCCTTCTGATGCTAGCTAGTTTGATTAAAGTCCTTCAATGAAGGGGTTGGGCTGGATGGTTTCTAAGGTCCCTTCTAGTACCATGACTTCTAGTACCTTATAGTACTATGACTTCTAGTACCTTCTAGTACCATGACTTCTAGTACCTTCTAGTACCATGACTTCTAGTACCTTCTAGTACCATGACTTCTAGTACCTTCTAGTACCATGACTTCTAGTACCTTCTAGTACCATGACTTCTAGTACCTTCTAGTACTATGACTTCTAGTACCTTCTAGTACTATGACTTCTAATACCTTCTAGTACTATGACCAAGTACCTTTCTATGACTCATAGAGGGAGGGACATATAAAGACTGAAATGGCTAGATTGCCCAATGAGTACTCATGAGCACAGACCCTGACTGCAACTGTCTTCTACCAGTCGTTTTCTTTAAGCTTATCTGACCTCTCTTGGATGATGCATTTTAAAGCAGCTGTAATTTAGGTCAAGCATTCTCAACATGAGCTCCATGAACTTGGGTGTGTTTTTCTTTAATATTTTAATAATCAGATTTCAACAGTTTTGTTTTCCTTTGTAATTATATGTTTTATTTTATGCATTTAAAGACTGAGAAGGGGTCCTTGGTTTCACCAGACTACTGGGTGGGTTCATGACCCCAAAAAGGTTAAAAATTAAATTCTTGCCCTACATTGGACATTACAGTTTCTTTTGTCGAACTCAGTAGAAATCTTAAACAATCCTGTAGCATCTGTGGACTGTCTGGAAGATAGGCTATAACTATCTGGGGGTGGGGTGATAGAGAAGATATGTTGTTTATTGTAGCTTCAGTATATAGCTTCATTCCCCTGTGTCAGATGGAGACAAAGACAAGGGAGCCAGGAACTGGCAATAAAGTCACTGCTCACATGCCTTCCTGTACCCTCCTTACAAAGGTATCTCCATGTGGTTTGTTTGTATTTGGTAAGCACTATCATTAAATTAAAATGAATGTGACTGCCTCCATTCTTTGATATCCTGAACCTACCTAATACCCAACACAAGCACTGATTGGTAATATGTTTGTCCATTTCCAAGAATTTTAATCCAAGCATGAGGAAGTTTGTATTGCGTTTGTAGCTATTTGTTCTGTTTTATGCCCAGATTCAAAAGTATGACTAGTGTGATGACATAAGCTAATATCTCCTTAGGATAGGGAGGAAGTTTTGGGATTTCATTTCATCTTCTGTGGCTGTCTTCCCTACCTCCAAGAAATAAGTACATTTTCTGACTTTTTCTGCACCAGTGCAATACTTAGAGAGCCCACTATATTAAAGTGCTTTTTAGTCATTGTGTTGTGAAAACAAATGTATAAAAATCTATATATATTTTAACATGAAATTTAGAGTACTTTTATTTCTTCAGGAAACATGTGTGGAATGAAGAATTCTGCTTGGGGACTTTGGTGAGCTGTTGCTACAAAGCCAACGTAGTGAATACTAAATTACTTTTTTAAAAAATTAAGTCACATTAGAGATTCAAAACAATTTCTGAGAGGTTCAGGTAAGGTTTATGTAAGAATGTTAGAAAGGGAGATGAGTTAACAATTTGCATTTCTCCTTGAGAAAAGAAGTGCACAGCATAAACAAAAGTTGATGTTGGTTTGAACTGGCGCTCTCTTTTTCTCAAATATACTATGCAAATTTAAAAGTGCTGTACAAGTTCACCTTATCCAGAAAGGAGTATTATAAGAAAGCTCGTAATTCCAGCTGTCATCAGTCCTTTTCCTTTTCTAATTTCTATTTTACATATTTTCTGTGTCATGCCTTTGGTATATCATTCCATCATGTTCCCCATTATCTATGCTGAACAATTTAGCATATCGTCATATTCTGTGATGGATCATAAGCTCCTTTGGTCAAAGACTTTGTAAGTTGTTGTTGTTATTGAGTCATTTTTAGCCATGCCCTTCTATATCCCAATATCATCAACAATTATTTGTTGTTCAGTTGTGTCCAAATTGTCATGACTCCATTTGGGATTTTCTTGGCAAAGATACTGGAGTGATTTGCCATTCCTTCCTCCGCTCATTTTACAAAGGAAGAATTGAGGCAAACAGTGACTTGTCCAGGGTCATATGGTTAGTAAAAATCTAAGGTAAAATTTGAATTCAGAAAGATGTGTCTTCCTGATTACAGGCCTGGCACTCTATCCAGTGCACCACCGAGATATTCATTCAGTTCATTCAGTTAACATTTGTTTGAGTATTCAAATGTATGTTCTAGGAGTAGTAAAGGACACTTCATGAAAACTACTATCTTGTCCTGGCATGGAACAATATATTTGAATTATCACAGAGAAAACGTTAGACGCGAAGTCGAAATGTTCAGTAGTATAGTGGAATCCGTGCTAGATTGCTGGAATGAGCAGAGTAGACCAGCTATCAAGGATTTTACAAAGTTGAAGTCTTTTTCCATGCTGAAAAGGAAAGCATAAAACGTACAGTAATTTATATCAACAAAATTACAGTGACACATTTTCATCACTATATAGAAATGTCTCACTGCTTCAGTTATTTTCCCTAAAACACTTGCTTAGACTTACTATAGTATTTTGTTTTTAAAGAGAAGATCACATGTTGAAGGGACAGCAATTTAGTCTAGGAACCTAAATTGTACTTTTTTTTTCAAGAGATCCTTTACAAAATGTTTACATGTTCAGCCGTGGCCTTACTATTCCTCAAAATCTCCCTCAAATGCTAGCTTCTCTTTGAAGCCTTTGTAATCCTTCCCAGTGGAATTTATCCTTCCTTAGATTTCACATCATATTTTGCTTAGCTCTTTATTACGTACTTAACATGTTCTGTTTTTATTAGAATTATTTACATGTTTTCAAGTCTCCTATTGCACATTAAGTTTCACGATGGTAGGGACTATGTCTTTTTTCAGGGTTTTGTTTGTTTTTTTTCACTCACTCTCCCAGGGTTCTGAGTAAAGTAAATGTTTTCAAATAAATTGAATCCCATAAACAGAGACACTATAATGGTGTGTTAGTCAGTACAAGTGAGAGAGGGAACGTTATTGCAAACCAGAGGCTTGTGGTAAGCGTGATTAGATCTACTCAGCTCAAAGTTTAAGCAGCTGATTAGATTACAATGGCCAGTCCAGGACTTTAATGACTAGAATAAAATGGCTAAAATGAGTTCTCAAGCCCTGTTTAACTGTTGAACAGTATAAGACCACTTCAACCCTCAAAATGAATCAATACATGATATTTGGCCATTTTTCTAGTTATGTTCTGAAGGAAATTGATCCTTTTTATTTCATCATGGAGAAATTTTTTTTTTTAATCTTTAGGCTTTGTAATCTCCATACTACTTTCAGTTTATATTAGGAGGAAGGTTTATCATTAATAATTTTCTTATACATCACTTGAAAAGCATGATAGAAACATTGCAGAACCACAATTATTTTGTGAGGAGAAAAGAATTAACTCCTTAAAATGCTGAAATTACATCACTGGTATTAAGTAGATTTGGTGTGTAATCCTAATATTAATTACTTTTTGGCAGTGAAGCATGAAATGCTTTCAAAGCCCTTCACTAAAAGAGAATTGAAACCAAATTACTACGTGTAAACTGTCTGTCCAAGACCTACAAAGGGATCTAGATATTAAGGTTGCAACTGTGTACTACAGAAGAGGTATTAAACATGCAACCAGTGGGCCATGTTACTGATGATAACACTGCCAGAGTACTTCCAGAACAGGTTAAAAGGGAATTGGGAAATATTTAGCAGAATAAATAAAAATACAATAGAACAGAGATAATGTTAATATGAGATTTTCTAGGTCAATATAAGGCATGGTTCTGTGGCCCTGTGTCTATTTCATACCACTACACTAGACAATGAATGTATGGGAATTACTAAATAAGACTTATAATGAGAACTAAGAAAATCCCAAAGCAGCCATGAGAAAGTAAATGGTACTTATTTTTCAATAGAGTTTAATACCAAAAAGTAGAAGAGGTTCATGTAAACATAGTATGAGCTCTCTATCTCTGTCTCTCTTTATATCTGTATATTTATGTGTGTGTGCCTATGTAACAGAAAAACAAAATTGATATTTGGAATACTTTGTTGGTTTTACATGTCAAATACATTCAGAGTGAAATGTAATTGACAGTTATCAAATACAGAAAAACAGGCTAGTTTTATATATACATGTTTCTCTATTATGTCACCAGCAGCTAGGATTCATATCTATTTTGTATATCCTTCAATGAGTATATGTTGTTTTCTTTGATAAAGTCTAAGCGCCATGAGGACAGGGACTAAACTGCTTTGTGTATCCCCAAACTTGAGTATAATTCATGACACGCAGAGGGACCTTAATAAATGCTTCTGTTGATTAAGTACTCACACACTTGAAATCATGGATTCATCAAACCATTCAACTGTTAGAAAATTATTCTATATGTCCAGCGATGGGCTGGAACCAGCTCGTACCTGCTCCTAAAACCTGATCATTAAAGTTTCAGTGTTAACATTTACATCTTGGAAATAGACAAAACTAGAAATCAAAACTTGATTTACTGTTTAGTTGATTGTTTAGACTTCTGAAAGTACTGGAGAAAATGCTAATGCAAATCAAACTTAAAAGTGTGTCATGCTTACTTCTCCCTCCCCAGATACCCTGTTGTTAAACATTTACCAGCATACTCTTATTGTGTTCATCTGAAATCTGTCTCTCTGTAGCTTCTATCCCTTTCATTCCAAATTCTTCCCTTTAAGATCAAGAAAAAAAATCTAATTGCTGTTCTAATTAAATAGATATTGATATAGATAGCTATAGATAGGTTCAAAATCCACCTATGTCATCTTCACATAAAGTGCTAACTAGTCACATGTTCCCAATCCTGCATTTGTATTATTGGTTGTTGTTTTTTTTTTAACTCCAGTTTGGAGTCCTACAGTTTTATATTTATCCCTAATATTGGAGCTCACTTTATTAGATTTGTCACAATTGCTCTAGTCTGTCCAGATCTTTTTGGATTCCAAATCTGCCATCTAATTGTAACTTTCCACCAAAATTTTTTCCACCAAAATACCTACAGAACATTTGATAAGCATGACAGCTATGTCTTTATCCAAGTCATTAACTAAAATGTTGAATAGACAAGATAAGGACAGAGTTCTGTAGTGTACTGTTACAAACGTCCATCCAGGTGGACAATGATTCATTAATCAATAATCTTCCAGTAGGGTTATTCAATAAATTCTGAAGTCACCTAATGGAACTATCACTTGTCCACATTTCCGTGTCTTCCCTACAAAGATATTGTTTAAGATAGTTTGCTGGGGACAGAGCCAAGATGGCAAAGTAGAAAGATGCACATACTCCAGCTCTTCCACTGCAGCCCATAAAATACCTTTAAAAACTGACTCTCAAGAAATTCTACAGCAGTAGAAGCCACAGAACAATAGAGTGAAAGACATTTCCAGCCCAAGGTAGCCTGAAAGGGTAACAGCAAAGGTCTATCACACAAGGCATGGGGCAGAGAGCAGCCCAGCCATGGCCATGTGGCACAGGGAGGAACAGGACTGGAACAGGTCTCAGGGAATGGAATTCCCAGCAGCAATGGTGGTTCTCAGATCCCTCAAACCACAAATGCCAAAGACAACTACAAAGGTCAGTGAGAGGGCTTTTTCAACTGGGTGAGAACAGAGCAGGGTCCTCCCCTAACTCTGGCCGCAGGCGGTGGCAGTGGAGGCAGAAGAAGCAGCAACATTGGCTGCAGCTGCAGCATCCATTTGTGGAGCACTCAGCGTAAAGCCCTTGGGGGAATTGAGTAGCTGATCTGATTATCAGCCTGGAACATGCCTCGGGAGTGCGGAGGAGTGCTGGCTTGGTAGAACTGGAGGGGTTTGTGGTGAGACAATTCTACTACTCTCAGATTCTGAGCAGAAAAGCTTTTGGTTGTTCTCATACCAGTGTGTAGGCCAGGAGAGGAGTAAACTCCTCTTCCTTGATTGTGCCACCTTGGTGGAACTGAGAACTTACAGGTCCCCAGAATATACCCTCTTCTTGACAAAGGACTCAAAAGTCAAATAACTGGCTGACAAAATGTCCAAAAAAAGGGGAAAAAATAAGAATATAGAAGGTTGCTTTCTTGGTGAATGGGTTTTTTCATCCATCCATTCAGATGAAGAAGAATAATGTATAGCTTCAGAGGAAGTCAAGGTTTCCAAAACCTTCAAAATAAATATGCAATGGTCTCAGGCCATGGAAGAGCTCATAAAGGATTTTGAAAATCAAGTAAGAGAGGTGGAGGAAAAATTGGGAAGAGAAATGAGAGAAATGCAAGAAAATCATGAAAAGTGAATCAACAGCTTGTTAAAAGAGAAACAAAAAAATGTTGAAGAAATAACACCTTTAAAAATAGGCTAGCTCAATTGACAAAAGAAGTCCAAAAAGTCAATGAGGAGACGAAAGCTTTAAAAAGCAGTTAGCCAAAAGGAAAAGGAAATTCAAAAGCTCACTGAAGAAAATAAATAGTTCTTTAAAAATTAGAATGGAGCAGATGGAAGCTAATGATTTTATGAGAAATCAAGAAATTACAAAACAAAAACAAAAGAATGAAAAAATAGAAGATAATGTGAACTATCTCATTGGAAAATCCATTGAACTGGAAAATAGATCCAGGAGAGACAATTAAAAATTATGGGAATACCTGAAAGCCACGATCAAAAAAATAGCCTAGACATCATCTTTCATGAAATTTTCAAGGAAAACTGCTCTGATATCTTGGAACCAGAGGGCCAAATAAATATTGAAAGAATCCACCAATCACCTGCTGAAAGAGTAACTTCTAGGAATATTGTAGCCAAATTGCAGAGTTTCCAGATCAAGGAGAAAATATTGCAAGCATCCAGAAAGAAACAATTTGAGTATTGTGGAAATACAATCAGGATAACACAAGATCTAGCAGCTTCTATATTAAGGGATCAAAGGTCTTGGAATACATTCCAGAAGTTGAAGGAACTAGGATTAAAATCAAGAATCACCTGCCCAGAAAAATTGAGTATAATCCTTCAGTGGAAAAAATGGTCACTCAATGAAATAGAGGACTTTCAAGCATTCTTGTTGAAAAGACCAGAGCCGAAAAGAAAATTTGTCTTTCAAACACAAGAATCAAGAGAAGCATGAAAAAGTAAACAGGAAAGAGAAATCATAAGGGTCTTACTGAAGTTGAACTGTTTCCATTCCTACATGGAAAGATAATATTGGTAACTTTTGAAACTTTTCTCAGCATTTGGGTAGTTGGAGGGATTATACACACACACACACACACACACACACACACACACGTATATAGACAAAGAGCACAGGGTGAGTTGAATAGGAAGG
The DNA here is from genome assembly GCF_028372415.1 of Notamacropus eugenii. NCBI lineage: Eukaryota > Metazoa > Chordata > Mammalia > Diprotodontia > Macropodidae > Notamacropus > Notamacropus eugenii. Next base: position 445,484,493 of record NC_092876.1, on the reverse strand, counting down.
GATCATATCTAAAAAAAAATAAATTTAAGGCGTGAAAGAAGAATATATTGGGAAAAGGAGAAATGGAATGGGGCAAATTATCTCTCATAAAAGAGGCAAGAAAAAGCTTTTTCAGTGGAGGGGAAGTAAGTGAAGCTTACTCTCATCACATTTGGCTCAAGGAAGGAATAACATGCACACTCAATGTGGTATGAAACCTATCTTATACTACAGGAAAGTAGAGGAAAAGGGGATAAGCAGTGTCGGGGGGATGATAGAAGGGAGGGCAAATGGGAAGAGGGAGCATTTAGAAGTAAACACTCTTAGGGAGGGACAAGGTCAAAAGACAGAATAGAAGAAATGGGGGGGCCAGATAGAATGGAGGGAAATATAGTTAGTCTTATACAACATGACTATTATGGAAGTCATTTACAAAACTACACATATATAGCCTATATTGAATTGCCTGCCTTCTCAGTGGGGATGGGTGGGGAGGGAGGAAGGAAGAGAAGTTGGAACTCAAAGTTTTAGGAACAAATGTTGGGAATTGATTATTTTTGCATACAACTGGGAAATAAGAAATGTGGTAATGTGGTATAGAAATTTATCTTACCCTACAAGACAAGAGAGAAGATGGGAATATGGGAAGGGAGGGATGTTGGAGGGGAGGGTAGATTGGTGGAAAGGGTAATCAGAATGCTCCACTTTTTGGAGTGGGGGAGGGGAGAGATGGGGAGAAAATTTGGAACTCAAAATTTTGTGGAAATGAATATTGAAAACTAAAAATAAATAAATAAATAAAAGAGACTTTGCTAAATGTCTTATGGATATACAGGTATATTATTTATATAAGACTTCTCTGATCTCTCCGTTTTAGTAACTCTATGCCTTATCCCGGAATCACACCAGTAATTAAGAGTGATTCCGAGGCAATTTGCTAGAGGCAAGGCCACATTCACATTTGGTACAGCTATAATATATATGGCCACCAGTGTTGGAGAACCCACTTAGATTTCTCAGACATGAGATAGGAAGCACCCTGACATGGCAGAGAAGTCAAGTATTTGTAAGTACCTTCACCCATTTAGGAAATAAAGTCAGAAGTTAGTTATGACTTGAAGTGGGGCCAATGATATTTCAGAAGTGAGGTACAGATCTTGCTGTGTTAGTTTTTTATTTTGCCCAAGATTCATCAGTATCAGAATGTAGACCCAATTGGAATAATCCATTCTTTCTTGACTGGATTTATGAATGAGTATTACAGACATAGCTTTGGGGATCTGTGAATTATTTCGTACTTACTCACCAAGGATCAGTCATGAGATAATTTCTGAGGGCCAGTGATGAAGTATCACCTCCTGACAGAAAATGAATTCAAGATGCAGAATGAGAAACTCATTTTGAGGTATGGCCAGTGTGGGAATTTGTTTTGCTTGATTATGCAAATTTGTTTCAAAGATAGTTTTTCTCTTTTACATTTGGGAGGTGAAGTAAAGTAGGGATAAAGTTTAAAAAGAAAGTAAGCAAGGAAAAAAGGAAGGAGGGAAGGAAAGAAGAGCAGAGATAGAAAAACAACAATGTAAATGGAAAGAACAACCATCATAAAATAATTGAAATTGAATGGTGGGAAATAATAAAAGACCAAATTTGAACCCAAAGAAAAATTATAAGAATACACTTTCCCAGACTCTTTTGCAGAGGTGGGGGTCCACATGTATGGAATATTGCATATAACAACAGAAGGTTTTAAAAGGGATGATCAGATCTACTGATTGTTTTTTCTCTTTAAAAAATAACTTTGTAATAAAGGATGGTTGTTTGAGAGGGGAAATGATACAAGGGGAAAATACAAGATGATAAAAAAGCAAAATATATCAATAAAATTCTACATATCTTCTTAAAGAGAAGATAAAGAAAAATGAATTATTGCATTTTAAATGCACAGAAAAGAACAGAGGGTAGGTCGGAAGGATTCATAGACTTGCTAAATTTATCACATATTTGAAAAGAAAAGCAAATTTTGAATCACAGAGATTCATACTTTCATCTACAATCCTCTTTTTCTGTTCAAATATATATGTATATGTATGGATATATGATATCAAAATGGTTGTTTTATTTGATGTTTGTTAAGTTCCGAATTTTTCAAAAGTCCCCTTTCAACTCTAAATCTATGAGCTTATGTGTGAAAAAAATGATAATTACTGAAATACCACAAGATGAGCAGTACCTGATCGAACCACACCGAGAAAATGAAGCATTGCTTTACTTACCTTTATGTGCCAACATGGTTCTCCTTAACTCATCTTTATTTACACATGTGGATAATGGTACCCCTTGAACGTGTCACCTGTTGCCAACTCAGCCTTCAACATACTAAAAGCACAGGACTAAGCAAAATCGACCCTTCACTTCTAAAATATTGCTGACCCTTCTTTAAATGATAATCAAATTGGACTGGCTGCTTAAGATTTAAAGTCCTTATAAATATGAGTTGAACTGATAGCTTTCTGATCTTGTGAAAACACCTCACCTTTCTGGGCCTTGGTTTCCTCTATAAACGTAAGGTTTTGAGATAAACAGTTCATTAGATTGAACCTGTTATCATTGCTCAGTCTTTATCCTTTCTTCTGATTTAATGTTTACTTTGATCTTTGCTTTTACTAGTCTATGCTTTGATTGAGTATAGAAAACCAATTCTGCGATGCCTACTACAGCTGCAATGAATGATTTCCTGTCTGTTAAGACAGCCTCATTTTTATGATGGCAGCCGGTGATTGTCTAGTCTAGCACATTTAGACTTTCTTCTTGAAAACAGCATTCATGATGTACATGTCAAGCTTCTGTATAGTCTTCAAACATTTACCTCTTTCAATTCTTAATTGAGAATAGAATTTCCAACATTGTTTTCCTCCTCCATGCCCACTTCCATAATTAAAATAGTGAATATCATGATATCTTGATAAAGTTTGACAGATCTTGTCAAATTCGTCATGGGATTTCTCTCCTTTTCTGCAAGGGATTTAGGTGTATAATTATCAATTATTTTCATATTGATTTATTTGCTTTACTCATTGCAAACATTGCAAGACCAGACCACCCAGTTTTTTTCCATGAAATTATATTTCATATTGCCCTTGAGCCCTTAAATTCCACCAATGAGCTAACCGTTATCTTTCTACTTAACTGAAACCTCTTTACATTGCTAAATTTCATTTTAGCCAAAAAACAAAAAAGATAAAGACAGATATGGGTTCATATTGTCTAAATAATATGTCAACTGCTGCTGGGCAAAGACTTCAAATTAAGAGACACTATTTAATGTTTGTAGATGTACTAAAAAACCATGTAATTCTAGGTACCACATGCCCCATTTTCCAAAAGCATCCTTATAGAACATAAGGGGGCACAAAGGACCAAGGGTCATTTTATGTTCCTATGCATATCGTTGGTTGCCTTAGCTGAAATGTCACCACCAGCGGACAAACATTGGGTGATGATTTTCAATATTTATTTAAGTTGGTCCTCAGATAGCACAATACCAACTCATGCTCTAGACCTCCTAGAGATTCAACTTACTAGATGATTTTTTTTGCTGTAATGGCATAGCATCCCCTAAACTGGTCACCCCCACAGATGATAAAGAATCAAAGTATAGCTTTGATACAGACTTGTATTGCATACCACTAACTACTATTAAAGTTACAGTGACTTGGGGAGATTTCCTTGGCTTCAAAAATCAAGTTAGAGAACAAAGGGTAATTTCCATTTCAATATTTCCTAACATTATCTCCCTCCCTCTTCCCAGGACCACTCTTCTAGACTTCTCTCAGCTTCTATCCCTCCCTTTTAGAAGCTATTTTTTCCATTATTTTCTTTCTTCTGTCCGCTACTAAACATCTATCTCAAATGTCATATCCAAAGGCCTGATCATCACTCTATGGTACCACTAGAGCCCCAAAACAAAACTTGGCTCTAACTAAATAATTACCAGCAGTATGGCCATTCCCTTCCAACTCCAACCAAAGGTAGAGATAGGAAGCCCTCTACCACCAAGACTTAGATATTGGCAATAATTATATTTCTCAGACCTTTCCAAGTAGCTAATTTTCTTTCAAATTTTGTCAAATCCCAAAGAATTTTTTTTTAAATCTAGTGTATTAACACTTTAAAAATTTAATCATAATTTCATTATACATTTAATTTTAGCTAATTCAAAGGATTGTGAACCTTTGTTTTGGGAAAATACCTTATTAGTATAAGAGTCTTATCACAAAAGAGTTAATCGTTTGGTTTAGAAGCAAACCTTCCACGATTAAAATATTCTGCGAACAAGGATTTAAAAAAATAGAACTGGAAGAATAGTTTATTATTGAATACAAAAATACTATGCATTTAAAAATAATAAGTTAGTTTATTTTACAATATTTTACACTAATTCTGCTCCATCATTTCCCTTAGCTTGAAACTTATTGTTATATTCTGCATGCTTTTATAACTTTGCACAGAGCATCTCCAACAGCATATCATCCATATTTACTGTACCAATGATGGGTCTAAAGAAGAGTTCAGTAATGACATTAGCGTTAATGGATCTCAATAGAGAAAGAGCAACATTCAGCTTGGCAAATCTGGCCTGGTGCCCTCTGTGAAGCATCTGGACGTGTTCATTTAAAGCTTGCTGGGCTTCCCTCTGAAGTCCCTGGATGTACTGAACACAGTGCAGCCCTGGCAGGTCTGAAAGACAAAAGGGGTGAAAACTCTGTTCGTAAACTAACCAAGTAGCCTGCTAAACATGTCACAAGGCTTCCACCTATTCCTCTAATTCCAGTTAATTAGTAGCCTAAGAAGTCTATTTGTGCTGGTTTTCTTATATGCATATGCTCACTCAGCTTTAAGAAGGGACAGTTCTGGTAATGAAGTGCACTGTAAAAAATTTCTTAGATAATATTCACTAATCTTGTATATGGACATTAAAGCCATAAAATGTCTAATTTAGCTGAAGAATAGGAGGCAATTTTTATGAGAGTCCATTCATTCATCTTCAGTTAAGGTTGTTTTAGTGAAATACTGCTCCAATTCAATAAGTACCCTAATAACTATAGCTCACATCACAAAATGCTTTCCTCAAGACAAACTTGTGAGGAAGGTAGTGTAAGTATGATCATTTTCCACTTACAATCAAGGAAAGTAAAATTCAGAGGAGAGATTAAGAAGAGATTTGCCCAGGGTGACATTGGCTTGTTCATGTCAGGAAATCACTTCAGGTTTCCTGACTCCTGCTCCATGCACCATGGCATCTCTCAACTTATCTCGAAGAATATTACTCCATTAGAAGAACAATTTATCTTCTATGGACTGTTTGAGTCAGACTACTGATAACATTTTTTTTTAAAAAGTCTATGTACCCACAAAGAGCTTTAAGGGGCTATGAAAATTAACAACCCAGATGTGCCATTTTAAAAAATAATAATGTATTCTGATGACAGTATCACAATAATGGGTGATATCTTCTGTTTGTCAACAGCTTGACTTCTTTAAATCTAAAGACCCATGCTGATCTAAAATGCAGTATTACTTTTTCAACATCTTATTATCTAATGATTTCTGAATGAATTTCTGAAAAAATAGAAAACAATCAAGAGTTTTCTTTTAAAAAACGTTTTTCTTTTTCAATTTATAGTTGAGTTTAGAGGATCCTTTAGTTCAGACTTACACATTTCACAGGTGAAAAAAGTGAGGCCCAGAGAAACTTAATGACTTGCCTAGGACCAGAGGACCAGGTGAGGTCAAAAAAGATCAAACGAGTCAAGTCAAGGACAAAAAAAAGAACATATGTCAAAAAGAATCAGTGTGGAAGAGCATTAAAGAACATGTGAAACTTCCCCTTTCCCTCCCTGACCCCCTTTCGGAAAGCGCTAAATTGGACAGTAATTCAATTAGGAGGAGCTGCCTGGATGGTGCGGATACTCTCCCACAGTAATAAGGGCTGTGCAGTCCACTCTCCTCCAGCTTTCCCCAGGCAGCTTCTCAAAGGAGGTTAGAAGTTGGTTGGCAGCCTGAGAACTAACCTTTCTTCCGCACGAACTCCCTAGGAAAATCAATTTGGGGCATGGGCAACCTGGATGCAAAGCGTCTTAGTAACTCCCCTGTTCTGCTCTGTTATTACAACACCCTAATTTTGACAGTGCCACCAAGAGACGATTTGGAATGGCTGCTACTGTTCTCTGAAACTTAAAAGTAAAAATTCGGGGAACTATTAGGGGTAAGGGGACACAGGTGGACTGGGGTAAGGGAATTCTGAGAATTTGCCTGTAAGCAAAAAAAAATCAAATTAATTAAAATGTGTTGCACTGCTTCGTGTAAAAGTGAATGAGCAGAGGGGAAAGATAGCAGGAAATCAAAGTTCACTCTCCCTTCCTCCTTCTCTCCCCCCACTTTAACCCCCAGCAAAAAAATAATAATAATTAGCTTTTGAAAATGTAGAGCAAAGTAAAAGTATGGACGAAACTAAACCGAAGCTCTCCAGGTACTCCTTGGCTGTAGCTTACCCTTGCCGCAAAATTCTGCAAGATCCCTAACTTTGCCCAGGTCACAGCTTTCAGCCACCCAACTCGCCTTCCTCAACACTCCCACCAGCCCATGCCAGGGAGCCAGAGCGAAGAGGAAGGAGAGTCGGTGCCCGCTGCTTGGCAGAGTTCCGGCTCCCTTACCCGGGTTGAAGAGCAAGGTCCCCTTGAGGTAGGCGTACTCCTTGGTGCTGATGTCCAGGCTCCAGCATTTGGTCAGAAAGCCTTTGATGGCCTGGACTTGCAAGGGGTCCGTCAGGGCCGGGGGCTCGGGAGGAGCCGGAGGCGACGAGGACAGCGAGGACAGCGGCGGCTCGGGGCCGTCGGGGTCCCTCCGCCGGGTGGTCAGTATCCTCTGGAGCATGCTGGGCTCCGAGGTCTCCACGGTCTCGAAGTGCACTCGGTCCTGGGCCAGCCCGAGCACGAGCAGCGGTGCCCAGCAGCTCCGGACCAGCACCAGCTGCTCGTCCAAGGGCAGCTCCTGGAAGCAGGGCACGTTCTTGACGAAGCGCAGCGTCTTCACCAGCACGGCTGAGGCCGCCTTGCAGGCCACCTGCGGGCTCTTGAGGGCCACCCTGCGCTGGGAGCCGCAGGAGCAGCCGTGCCCCTGCCCGTGCCCGTGCCCCTGCCCCTGCCCCTGCGCCCGCGCCCGCTCCTGGGGCTCCTCGCTCTTTAAGATGCTGTAAAGGATGCTGCTCTGCCGCCTGTGGTCCGCGCAGCATCGGCATCGGTCCAGACAAGCCATGCTGCGGGTGGGAGGCTGGCTGGGCAGCGCCCGCGCGGCTCTCCTGCTGCCCAACTCTGCCTGCCCACAGCTCGCCCGCTGCCCTTGCCTTTACTTATTTATAGGGCCAGTGCACGCAGGCGCTGGGCTGTGTTTGGGAGAGGAGGCGGGCGCGAACGGGAAAGGGGGAGGGGGAGAGCGGCCAGCTCAGTCCGGAGCTTGGATCCCAGGGGCCCGGGGCAGTTTGGAGCCGGGCAGATGGTCTTCACTGGCAGAACAACGGAGAGAAACAGACGCGAAGGCGCGCGTGCACACACACACACACACAGAGACACACACACAGAGACACACACACGCACACAGAGACACACACACAGAAATACACAGAGACGCACACACACACACACACACACACACACACACACACACACACACACACATACACACCACTTCTCTTTCCTCCCTTGCACTTAGCTACACTCAGAGGGACAGAAACGCTACAAGAGAGCTTGCAAACTGTTGCAAGCCCTGGCTTTCTGCCCTGGCATTGAGTTTGACCCGTTTAGAAGTGGGGTGGAGTAAGGAGGGGAAATAGGGGAAGAGAAGGGGAAGGTTGCTACTGCTATTAAAAAAAAAAAAAAAAGGTAAACAAATCTAATTTTTCTTAAATTTTTTTTCAGGATGATTATCAATAATCACCTCCCATAATAAAATATTAAGACCTCCCCCCATCCCAGGATTTGTCTCTTCTTCCTCCCTACCTACTTTTAGAAATATGTTATCTGATTGGTTGAATTCCTGGATTTAGCTGCCTTAAGGAAGCATGTCTCAATGACTAATTTGATGACCTTCAGCAGATTTGCTGACCAAGTTGAAAATAAAACCTGTGAAAAATATAAAGATTACTTTAAAAAAAAACAAACCACCCCAGAACAAATGTTAAGAAAGAGTTGCACCAGAACCCTGACCCCATCTCCAGTAACTACCTCCTAGTATCTAAACTTCCATCTGTCCTGGTAGGGAGTTTGTGAAGCGGCCCTCACCTGGCCTTGCCTAACCCTACCAGTTCTATCATATCCTCTTGGGCTTAGACCTCTCACCTACAGAGCTATGGGTTCTCATCACTGAGGAAAGAAAGACAGATATTCATAAATACATCTTAAAAGATATTCAGTTGCTTCCCTTTTCTTAGTGCCCTAATGTACAGGACAGTTAGGAGAGAAGTTGAGTCAGAAAACAGAGAGGAGTACCTGAATGGCAGATTGGTGGAGGGAGGATGAGTGCGGGGAGAGGGAAGAGGGGATGGGAAAGAAGGCGAGGGAAGCCTCGAGCCAGGAGCCATGTAAACTTAACCTGAGTCGGGCGCAACCCAAACACAGGTGGGTTTTTTCTTTGTTCTACCATAAAGGAGGAACAAACTCCTACAGTTTTGTGTCACTTTCATGCTGGGAATATGGTGGCTACTGTTGGACAGCAGACAGTTAGAATAATTTCTGAGCTGTAAAGTGGTAACTTCATCCTCTCCCACCCCATCCCCCAACTACATAGCAGGAAAGCCTTTGTCCTTAGACTTGTGAATGCTAATTTCTCATTCTAGGCAGGGAATCGCTGCTACTTGATGCAAATATTTATATATATATATATGTTGTTAATGTTAACTTATATTGCATTTTGTTTGCCACATCAATACATTTAAGACATGATTTCAAAATATTATCACAACCTTTTCTTACTGTAGTCATCTGTTTGACTTTGTGCTGTAAAAATTCATTCTGATAAAACAAGCAAACAACACAGAGAAAAATCTCCAGAAAAAATTAGTGTGGCTTTTATTGATACTTATAACAAGATGTTCAAGTAAGATAGTATATATGGCCCTACACAGTATCTTCTATTTTTTATTCACTAAATAGATTAGTATAGATTTATTTCTTGAAGCTGATTTTCATGGATACCTTGTTCAACCTCCTGCCTTTCTGTACTCTCAAATTATATTTTTAAAAAACATTTAAAATATGTACTTGAAATAGTAAATGCATCTTGGAGAAAGGCACACATTACTGAAAGATAAGGAATATGCCGCAATTCACCAGATGCATTAAGATCAAAGTAGACAAACATAGAATTGGGAGTTAAATCCCCTTAGTTTACAGGTGAAAAAAAATTGAGGTCCAGAAAGGTTATATTGCTTGCTCAAGATAACACAAATAGCAAATAGTTCAACCAGGGATTCCATACTATCACACTGCGCTATCTATGTAGGTCTTTCCTGAATGTTCCCAACATGGCAAAGGTTCCCACTCGATTTTCACAATCCATTTCTCTCCTTGTTTCTTTTACTTTTTGCTATTAGAACAAAGCAAAATAACTTGGCCCTCAGTAGGTTTTCTAGTGGCTTCTATGGGCATCTTGATCTTACATAAACTGACTTAGTCATACGTCCTTATGGTCATCTCACGTCATTTTACTCTGTACTGGAGGAACATCTTAATCATTTCTCCCACTCCAGATCTTCTGATGATGAACAACTTTCAACAAGACAGTATCACTCCTGTTGGAGGATGCTTTTAGCTCCCTCTTTAATCTCTAGACTACAACCTTTGTTTTAGTGATGATTCCCTCCCCTACACACACACACACACACACACACACACACACACACACACACACACACACCACACATACACACACACACACACACCACCACTACCACCATTGTGTTACTCCCAGCATTTGACTGTTACTCTTGTAGCATCACCTCAATAACAAATTCTTTAGGACCCAGTTCTTTCTTCTAAACTATATTAAAAATAAAAATAGATATGGCAATATAAAGTCTTTTATATTCCACCTCCCCAAATTACTCATGATATCCACCTTTCTTTGCATTTTTTTTTTTTTGCTTAGATTTAACCTCTAATCCAATGCTAAGAATCCTATACTTGTAACATTTTAGCCAAACATTCTGTTTATTTTAAGGGGCAGATTCTTTTAACTAATATTTTAGCTACTTGCTTTTTCTTGAAATTGCCTTCCTCAACTGGCAACTCTGAAGGACTTTCACTTCCTCCTTCAATGTGACTATTTTTAATGAAATATACTTTATTTGACCTTCAAAAGAGGACAAGCTATCCCATCTTGTTCCTAACTCTTCCTATCAAGATTCTCTTACCCAATGTAAAGAAGCCACTCTTCAGTTGGGAAAAAGGCCAAAATATTACACCTACTTATTCTTCCTTCCTTAGAGAAAATATTTCTGATTTTAATTTTTCATTTGTTTTTCTGAACAAATGTACAGAACTTGTACGTGGCAAGCAAAATCAGGCTAATATCTTGTTGCGTGGAATAACACAGAAGTCAAGGGCTTGCCATGTCTGGATGCAAGCCTCTTTCATTGCTCTACTTCTAGTGAAGATATAACCTTCCCAGCCAGACAGTGACTTCTCTTCATTTGATTTGTTTGGTGTCATCAGGCCACTGTCAAGCCTAGACAAGAGGGCACTCATCAACAATGCTTGTCGTCACCTGAATTTGGCCACAACTGCAATTTGGGTATTTACACTGACTCATTCCTTGAAGCTTATATGTGCAATGACCTTGGCCAGTCTGAAACCTGTGTGGAATCCATTATCTGTTTCAAATAGGGGTGGGTGAAGAGCCTGCCTGCCTGCCCGAGAGCAACCTTCAACTTAAAAATAATGCAATTTTCACTGAAGGATACAGGACTGAAGGACAGGTGGAAATGAAGCTGAGGAGACATTGTAAAACTGACCTTTGCACAGTAAGTTTCTCCCATCCTGCAAAGGTATAATGACCAGAAACATGATCTGAATTTTTATGCATACATATATGTGGCCATATGCATGTATACACACTTATATATGTGAATTACTGAATGTATGCTTGAATATATGGATGCACACATATATAAACATATATAAATGAACATACATGGAATGTGTATATGTGTGTGTATCTCAGAATCCAGTTTCTTGAATGAACAGGTAAGAAAGTCTATAAACAGAGTTTCTTTTACATTGCAAGATAATAGATAAGCATTATTGTAGAACAGGAGGTATTTTTTGCCCTAACCATTATTTCATTGGCATAGGAAATTTGAAGTGTGAAAAGTCCCTTTTACTGATATAGATCTGCAGCTCCTTTGTGATTTATCCTTTCAGAGAGTTGCCTGGGGCATGGAGAAGTAACTCGCCCAAGGTCATACAACTAATATGTGTCAGAGACAAAAAGGTCTTCCTGATGACAGATGCTTTATACATTACACCGCATTGTCTCTTATGTAGTAGAATGGTAACTGAGATATGGAATGAGACAATGAATATGCCTTTCCTAGATAAAAAAATGAAAATCTTTAAATACATATCCATATGTTTATAAATATGATATAGATATGTGAATATATAGCATATTCATATAACATGTGCACATATACATAGGTACATATTGTATGTTTGTGTGCATATTTATATACATTTGTGCATATATACACACATAAAGTCTTTTGTATATTTGTATACGTGTATACATATATATATGCGTGTGTGTATATAGTTACTAAAAGAATAAATAGCTCTAAACTGTTAACTCAAGGACCCAGATGAAGGAAAGCATATTGCCACTAGCCATTTCTTTCACATGAGATGCTGAAATGCTAATCAACTTCCCATTGAACTGAATTACAGCTCTTGGCTCCCAGGTATAGTTGAAAATGACGACTAAGTGGTGCTAAAACAATTACTTAATTCAAACAGTCAGTTACCTCAATTACCAAAAAAAAAAAAAAAAAGTCAATCAAATTTGATTGAATTGACCTCTTTAAAGACATCTTAAAGTGACCAATTGTTGGACAGGACTGACTGATTATAAAGCTGAATTGACTGGTCAGTTCAAAATTGTTAATTAAGTCAATGAGCCCATCAGGGTATGTCTCCTAATAGATATTCTTGTTTTTTTTAAAGAAGTAATTAACAGGTTTATGGCCCATCTTGTGTCATACTCAGTGTTAGAATTAAATAAATATATGCCTGTTATAAGTTGAAGTTCCACCAATAAAATCACCTCTTTGTAAATTGCAATAGTACTTTTTAGGTCAAATTCCTTGAGCTCCAGGAAATTTTCTATTTAGTTTATCTAGTTCACAATCTTTTATGAAGTATCTACTATGTCTAACCATGCAAAAGTACATGCAAAGCTGTGTGTTAGGTTCTGGGGACAGAGATAGCCATGGCACAGACACTATTCTCAAGCAACTTACAAACTACTTTTTCCTGGGGAAAGATGTGTCCACAAACACCCATGAAAATGTTAGCAAAGACAACACCTCAGCTTCATAGTATAAGCAAACAGAACTTTGTGTCTGAATAATTTCAGTGCCTTTTAGAGGCAAATTGCATATTTCTTTAAGTTTGAGGCTTCTGATTCTATAAAATTAGCTATTGTTACATTTAATCATATACATTTGAAATTTGTATTACATATTTCAGGTTTATTTCAAGTAAAAGATACATATAATTAATAATGAAATATTTATGGAAAAAACCAAGCATGAATTAAGTATGGATAATATCCATGGTGTTCTAAAAGTTATGTAACTGGTGCTGTGTCTGAGCCCACAATGGAAAATATTTGGGGAAGTTATAAATCAATACAAATTGTTTTGGTGGGTTTTGATTTATTTGCAGCAAGATCTAATACTTGCATTAGAAAAATTTCAAGATATTAACTTGCAACCAGTGTGTTTGTGCAGGGCGGAGGTCCTAACTTTATCCCACACAACGCCTCTCTTTTAAATTATCTAGGTATGTTAGACCAATCACCTTCCCACAAAAACATCTGTTCTTTCTACCATCCATGCCTTCATGTGTAGTTACTTATGCCTGGCTGTCTACTGGCATCTTACTTTTCCATAAAGGTGCAGCTCAAATAACATCCCCATGAAGCCTTGCCTTATTCTTTCTACTGAGAGTCAACCCTTTTTATTAAATGCCTAGCACCTTGTGTTCACCACAGGTTTTGTGACTTTTACTCCCACAAAACATCACATAATTGAGCTTTTCTGATGTTTGGTGTCATGTAGACAAAATATTTGGTTAAATGATTATACTCCCTATTTTTCATCTGGATGTTTCAATGTTGTGGAAACAAGGAAAATGGCAGCAAGAGAGGTCCCTGTTTAACCTGTTCACTATGGACACAGGTAAAATAACATTGCCCCCAACCAGTGTTAAGGGCAGAGCAGTGGATAGAGTGCCAGACCCAAGGTAAGGAAGACTCACCTTTCTGAGTTCAAATCTGGTCTCAGACACTTACTAGTTGTGTGAGCCTAGGTAAGTTACTCAATCTTGTTTGCCTGAGCTTTATCATCTATAAAAATGGGCTGGAGAGGGAAATAGCAAACCACTCCAGTATCATTGCCAAGACGACCCCAAATGAGATCACAGGGAGTCATACAGTACTGAATGACAACAATAACCACCAATGTTACTTCACTGTAATTTCTGGGGATGGGAGGAGAACAAATTGTCAATGCAGATCATTATTTATGGTCTTAGTTGCCTGGGGGCATTGAACAGTAAAATTACTTTCCAGAGTCACTTAGGCGGTACTTGAAAAGAGTTCTTTCTGTCTCTGTTGCCTCTTATAATAATGTCATTAATATACTTTAGCAAACCACCATTTTAGAATTCTCACATCCTTCCATAATATTGGTTGGAATGGTAGAGAGTCCTAGGACTGTTGGAGAGCAGTGAGTCTAGCCAATCACAAATGGCTGTTGTGCAGGACTAGGGCTTCTCCCCTTGTACTACAGTAGCAACAGAACTCATTGAGAACAGTTGAGGAGAGCAAGAGAGGCTAAAGAGATGAGGGCTAGGAAAGATGAAAATTTGGCCATCTAGGAAGATAGCAACTATATAGTTTATTATGGAACTGCTTCCTATAATGTCGTTGGCCTTGAAGTGGTTTTTCGGGGAACCTAACTAAGGACTTGAATTGGAATATTCCTACATATCTCATGATACGTTTGCATTCACTTAATTAATTTTAAAGTACAGTCTAAATATGAGTGTGTATACATGCATTCATATATGTGTAGGTACACATACATACATATGAACATACATATTTGGATGCATCACTATGGTCCAAGAACCAATGTATTTAGCCCAGAGCTGAATGACTAAAGTTTTAGCTTTGTACTAAAACTTTTTTTCATCTAACAGATGTAACCTTGACTTGGATTCAGGGAATCCCGTCCATCATGTTACAATGTGTTTATGAACCTCGGTGACTTTTATTTATTGCAGAGCTGTGCTACTGGTAATATCCATTTTATTTCCTTTCAGATCCACTCACCCCCAAATCATCACATTATTAGTAGACGGGAAGGACAGACATTTAAATGTGTAGAGAACAAACACTGCAGGCTTTTAGCATAAATGAGTTTGAAATAACAGCAATGCATCTAAAACTTACATGACCCTAGATAACAGGTCTTAGATTGATTGTCATCTTTTTTCCCTGCACAAATAAAGTGGTTGTGTTATGGATGAAGTAGTTCTTTTTTATTTTTTTCAAAGATGTAACTATCTTGTGAAACGTGTATAAGGCAACTTATAATCACACATCTAGCAGAAGTCTTAGGCAAGACATGACCTTAAGTCTTCCTGACTACAAGTCTGGCACTCTCTCCACTATGCCCCAGTGAGGGAAGGTTGGAAAAGCAACTATTAATTTCATTTTGCAGGTGAAGAAACTGAGGCCAAAAGAGTTTAAATTTGTCCATGGATGCAAAGCTAGTAAGTTTTGAGATCAGGTTTTAAACTCAGGACTCTTGACTCATCATTCAGTCCCCTTTCTCTCATTTCATAGTCTCAACTACATGATGCTAAAACCAGCAGTCAATCTATCCACCTCATAATGCAAATAGTCAGTTTAGTAGAAAATGTCAGATTGTTTCAGAGAATTATTGTGATCTGACTTGTCACTTCCGTCAAAATCATTGTAAAATCTGATTTTAATAACTAAATAAAATCTTTTGTAGTAGAATGAATTAAAAGGAAATATACATCCTTCATTATTTGAAAACAGTCAGGGGTCAAATTTGTTTGTTAGTGTGTCCTTCATACCTCAGTGTAATATCTTAGAATAGTTAAATAACTCATAGTGTAACATTTTCCTGAGTTCAGTTCCTGGCCTAAATATTAGAAGAAAGGAAAGAAAATCCTAATTATTTTTCTTGGGAAATACCTAAAATGGTATCTGCCTGACTTGGAGCGGGTTCAAGTAGAGAAACTGATCCATGCTCAATATATTACCATGGCCAGGTTAGTTAATCTGTCATTGAACCAGGCAACTCTCTAATATTATAAATTACAGACAGATGCCAACATGCATTGATGGAACAAGTTGCCATCCCAGGATTTCCCAATTTGAATTAACTTACCAAACTCAATCAAAGCAAAACAAGTAGAAAAATCATCTAGGTATGAAAAAGTTCAGGTAATTTTGCATTCATTTTCAAAATTTATGTAATTCTATTTCAAGCAGTTGTCAAATATCTCACCATTAATGATTTGTGTATATTAAAGATTTTTTGGTTATACCTGAAATCATCTTTATTCCCAAACATATAAATTGCTCAATTATTTAGGTATATGTGGTTTAGTCCAACTAAGAGAAACACGCATGTCAAGATGTGGCTTTGTAGTGAAGCAGACAGGGAGACAGAAGACCTTGGATCTAGTCTTACTTCTTGCAAACACTTGCTAGGTAAACAGAGCACCTTTTAATTTTTTTCACCCTCCATTACCTTGCCTGTAAAATGTGGGCATTGGACAACTTAGTCTTCTACGTCCCTTCTAGTTCTATAAACTTGAACTAGAAACCATGTGGAAAAAATAGGCGAGGCTCTGTTCTGTGATCATGTACTAGTCCAGAAATTAGCTTCTTTAATACAATTTATTTATTGTATGTCAAGAAATGGTCAAGAAGTAGCGTGATATAGTGTATAAACAGCTGGACTATGAGTCAGAAAGACCTGGGCTCAAGTTCTGTCTTGGACAAAAACTGGAGGTATAGCACCAGGCAAGTCACTTAACCTTTCAGTGCCATCAGACAATTCTCTAAGACTTTTCATTGCAGGTTAGATGCTGATCAGGGTTTGGTAGAGTTCCTCACTGGAGTGCCAGGCACTAATGAAGTCACAAGTGTAGAATTAGAGGTGCACTGGTAGATATTTACGCACTTAAACAGTTATTTTGAAGAAGAGGTCCATAGACCTCATTCTGTCAGAAAGGTCCATGACACACAGAAAAGTTGAGAACCTCTAATGTAATGCCTATTTCAGTCATCTGTGCTTCTGTGTTTTATTGTCTTACTAGATAACAAACTCTAAAAAAGCAGGGAATAGGGCACACACCAAAAAGGGGCTAAGAACTTCCATTCTAGTAAAATGGAAATTTCTTGATGGCAAGAACTAGATCTCACTTCTGACTTCATATCCTTAGCACTAGTCACCTAGCAAGTGCTTAATAATTGCTTGCTGAGTTGACTCTTTGTTTCACTATTAAATAGATTAAATATGCTTAAAGATTAAATATAGATTAATATAGAAAATTAATGTAATGTATATCTATATCTATCTATTTATATTTAAAATCTATATAATTAATATAGAAAAATAGATTAAATATAGATTAAATATTTAAATAAATTAAATATTACAGTTTAGTTGTCTAAACAGAATTAGTATATAGTCAAAGACTAATAATATAACCCAGTGTTATATAGGATCACAGGGGTAGAGTTGGAAGAACCCTTAGAGTAATCTAGACCAGACCAAACCTTAAAGAATTCTAGACCAAACCTCTCATTTTAAAGATAAGCAAATTGAGACCCAGGGAAGTTAAATGATTTGCCTAAGGTCACATATTCAAGGAGTAAATGGCAGAGCTGGGATTCTTTGATTCCAAATCTAGCGTTGTCTGTACCATTCTTTGTGAGACTGATTATAGAGAAACATTAATTTTCCCCCTGAAACAAAAGACATTCAATTAAATAGCAACTCTTATTGTTCCTAAGGTCCAAAAGAAATGAAGAAAGCTCTCAGCACAGTCATACATATGTAATTGTTTATAACATTGATTATGATGTTAAGGATTCTAATTATCTTCTATATCGGGAAGGTGTTACTTCATGTCATTTTCATCGTCCTTTTGGTTAATGGCCCCGTCAAGGACTTTTTCCTCATTTGTCAGGGTATCTGAGAGGATGAATCCATAAACTCATCCTACCTAAATGACTAATTTGAACTTCTATATATAAATTCAAATGAACTCATTAGAGTTTTTTTCCCTCAGTTTTGAATAATGCTAATACTAAACAATTTTCCTAATATGATCACACACACAAAATATGGATACATGTGTATATATAAATGTGGTATTGTTGTAGTCATTCCAGTAATGGTCAACTCTCTGTGACCCCATTTGGGACTGTCTTGGCAAAGATATGAGAGTGACTTGCCATTTCTTTCTCCAGCTCATTTTATGGATGAGGAACTGGAGTAAACAGGGTTGAATGATTTGCCTGGGGTCACCTAACTAGCATGTGTCTGAGGACAGATTTGAACTCAAGTCCTCCTGATTCCAGGCCTGCCACGCTATCCACTGTGCCACCTAGCTGCCCTTATATTTAAATGTAATAGTATATAAGTAAGAAAAAAAATGAATAATTCTCAGTGAGTCCTACCAAATAATTGTGAACCTCTCCTCAAATCAGTGAACCCTACGGAAACAGAAATCTTCACATGTAGCATAGAATTAGTTAGTAGTCCCCACCATTTATTGGCTTATTGACCAACGCCAAGCAACTAAACCTGAAGCCCCAGGGCCTTGCATTTTGCAGTGTATTAGAGTATTGAAGGATTCTATCAATATCTTTGTGTGTTGATAAGAATGAAGGAAAGAGTGAAGTAGATTTATACTTACCTGTCAGGGAATGTTTATGAGACACTATGACATTCCCTTCCAGGCACCTATATAATCTCCAATAGCTGTTTTGAGTATTAACACAGCTAAAAATGAATAAGATTTTTTTCTTGAACATACTCACCTTAAAAGAGCTTTTAAAAAAAGAAAACAAGCTTCAGAAAGTTTCCGTTGCCTTGTGTAATAACTCTTAATTCACATCAACTAGAGAAAGGGAACAAGATACTAAGGTCACCTGGCAACATAGGACATAAATCTCACCAAATTGGAACATGCCTCAACCAGTTCCCTGAATAAGCCAACACAACAGTTTATTATAGGGACTCCCATTTGGGGTTGAATTATGAGTAGACAATTCATGACTATAAATGAAATATATAGGATATATTTTAGGGGGAAGAACATTTTCCTTTTTTTCTATTCTAAATATAAAACTTCTAAATCAACTTACCTCTGTCTCCCCAAAGAGCTTAAAACTATATTTACTAAATTAAACTAAAATCAAATTTGTCTAGTTAAATTTGTTAACCACAGTACATACATCTTATAAAGTTTGAGGAATTACGAGAAACTAAAACTCAGTCACTTTCCAAGCAGATGTTAACTTAATGATTTACTCCTTCATTCCCTCTTTCTTCCCTCTCCTCTTTCTTTGGTAGGAGTGGGGAGGGGCACAAGGTTGTTTAGTTATTCCTGCCAACAGCACCCCCTTACTACTCACTAATTGCCTGGGCAACTTTTTCAGCATAAACATAATTTCTCTGCTGTAAGAAGTTATAAGAAAAGAATATCTAATTCTTTCTAATTTTTAGCTACAAGCCCCCCACCAGAAACAATGCTCTGGCAAAACACATCAGTCTTCTCTAGAGAGGTTCCCTATCAATTCCTTCCTTCCAAATGAACTTTCAGTAAGCAATTGTTGGTAATTAACACTATTTATAAAGAAAAAGTACATATTTAAACAAAAAGAAGGTAAACAGACTCTCTGTTTATGAAAAAGAAGGAGAAGGAGGAGGAGGAGGAGGAGGAGGAGAAGGAGGAGGAGGAGGAGGAGGAGGAGGAGGAGAAAATTTCAGGCTCCCCAGCAGGGGAGAAAGAAAATAGATGACCACTTTGGAGTCTGTAGTCTGAGAGTTTCTAATGTCAAAATATCTAATAGGGGACGAGGGGGGAGATTTTATGCTTATAAGTGTAATGCTAAAAGAAGCCATGGAGGTCATCTAGTCCAACTTCCTCACTTTACAAAGGAAAAGAGACCTGAGAGTTACATAACTTGCCTAAGGTCATACTGGTAGTGTATATTAGATTTAGGATTTGAAACATGTCTTCCGACTCCAAATACAATACTCTTTCCCATTGTACCATGATGTTTTTTGTTAAACTCCACGTGTTCAATCATAAGGCATAACCAACCTCTTCCCTGCTATCCCTTTCTTCCCAATCACCACCACCACCAAAACCACACAACCACACACACACACACACACACACACACACACACACACACGCACACACACACAGAGTTCTTTGGCAGCTGCCAAGATCAATACTTCTGCTCTCTCATCTCCTCTGTTCCTCTACAGGCTTTCCCTATTCTAGCTCCATATATTGTTCGACTTCTCACATCAGAAGCTGAATTCCTCCTCTGCATTGTCTGACTCCTGCCTTGACCTATTCAGTCTGGTTTTCTCTCGAACTGTGTCATTATGTTTTAAAGGAAGACTGGGGGTTGTTTTCTAATTCACTCAGGTGACTAGCTGCGTTATTGCAGTTATCATGTCCTTATTTTCTGCAGTTGTTTCCTGGAACTTCAGTGGTCAGTCACTTAAATTTCCTCCCTTTCTCCTTCCTCCCTCCCTTCCTCCCTCCCTTCCTTCCTTCTTTCCTTCCTTCCTTCCTTCCTTCCTTCCTTCCTTCCTTCCTTCCTTCCTTCCTCCCTCCCTTCCTCCCTCCCTTCCTTCCTTCTTTCCTTCCTTCCTTCCTTCCTTTCTCCCTTCCTTCCTTTCTCCCTTTCTTCCTTCCTTCCTCCCTCCCTCCCTTCCTTCCTTTCTTCCTTCCTTCCTTCCTTCCTTCCTTCCTCCCTCCCTTCCTTCCTTCCTTCCTTCCTTCCTTCCTTCCTTCCTTCCTTCCTTCCTTCCTTCCTCCTCTGTTCCTCTCTGTCTCTCCATCTCTTGACCCTCTGTCTCTCTCATTTTCATCCCTACTGACTATAAATCCACTAATATCTTAAAAAAACAAAATAAAACAGAAGCAAGAAATCTTTTCTTTAACACAAATATTCCTTCAGTCAATTATCTCTCCTCCCCCCTCACATCCAAACTCCTAGGATGGTTTACTTTCATTGCCTCCACTTTGTCATCCCCTGTTCATTTCTCTATCCCTTGCAGTCTAACTTTCATCCACATTATTGTCTCTTTCTTGCCAAAGGCTGAATTCTTTCTCATTTCTCATCCTTTCTTTAACCCCTCTGCAATGTTTGGCATTCATATCACCCCTCTAGACATTCTCTTCTCCCTGGGTTTTCTGTGACATGGCTTAAGTGAGTTAGAGATGTTACAGGCAGAAGAGAGATCATTCCAGAGACAGAACAACCTGTTGAAAGACCTTTACGATCTAACTCTTCCTGACAAAAAGGTCATCACCCTTATCCTGTCTCCTGTGCTTGAATCTATCCCAGTTCTCTATCCTGCTCCTCTTCTTTTTTTTCTCAATACTTTTTTTCCAGTTAGATCTATATGCAAATGACTCCTGAATCTAAAAATCTAGTCATGAGGTCACTCAAACTCCAGGTCTTCATCTCTGTAAGAAACAATCATCTTACCAAGAACTCCACATGGCCATTAATGAATTCAGAGGAAAAAATTTTTATTTAATATTCCTGTGAACAGATAACCTGACTCACACACCCTTGTGGTAAAGGGTAACCTGACAAGCACCCTTGTTTAAGACAAATGCACAGTTTTTATCCCTATCTTGATTGGCATTTCCCTCCCCTGTTCCCCATTGGCTGGGTTCACAGCCTATCTGAAAATGTCTAGACCCCTCACCCACCCATGTGAGTCTCCACCCAGATTACATTTCTCATTCCCCATATTTCAGGTGCTGCTGTATTTTTCTTTATACTTTTTAGTACAATCCTTAACTCAGATTTTATGATCTTCATAGCGCCAGAAAAGAATTTTCTCAGTTGATAAAAGAGTTGAACCCAGAATGTCTATTTCCCCTATCATTAACATAAGAAAAGTTCCACTGTTCAAGATAGTGTCTTGGCTCAAGGTGCCTCATCCTTAATGGAGAACTGATGACACAGGAAAAAGACCTCGGAGAACAAAGGGAATGTCTGTTCTTAGGTCTGTTGATTAATAGGTGTCCACTTCCTGAGGAGTGAAATGCTTATTCAACATCCCCCACTACTTTCTCTACAATCAATTTATTTTCCTGCATTTGTCACAAGTAATCAATAAGTAAAATACTTCCTGGCACCAGTGAATCCTTAGGTTTACCAAATTATATATCACATGATTTCTGTGGAAACAAAAGTTCAATCATCCCTTACATCTCCACCTATCTCCTGAATATCTCCAGCCCAGTGTCTTATATGCGTTACTTTGGACACAGCATGTCCAAAGTAAATCTTTCCCTTTAAGCCCACCTTCCTTTCTTACTTCCCTGTTTCCATAGGCAGGACTCTCTGTCTTCAGATCACCAGAGTTACAAAGCAACACCACGTTCTAACTCACCATTCTCTCCTGCCACACCTAGTCTATTTCCAGGTTCTGTCAATTCTATCTTCTTCATATCTCTCACATCCTTCTTCTACTCTTTACTCACCCTACAACCAGCCTAGTCCAGGCACTACTCATCTCTCACCAGGACTTTTGCAACAGCCTCCCAGTTGGTCTTTATTCCTCAACCACACTACATTCCAAATAGCTGCCAAATTGGTATTCTAAAAATACCAGTCTAACACTTCTCCTGCTCAAAAACTTTCAGTATGTTCTCATTGTCTTGAGATAAAAGTCATCAATCACACAATCGATATTTATTAAACACTTACTATGTAACAAGGACTAGACCCTGGGAATACAATGACAAAAATGAAACAGTCCTTGCCCTCAAGGATTTTCCTTACTATTTTGTGGGGAGGCAATTTGTACACAAAAGTATACATAAATAAACACCTGGTATTTTTAGGGGAAGATACTACCAGATGAAGGAACATGAGATGGTTTCACATAAGAGGTGACTGAGCTGTGTTTAGAAGGAAATGATGAATTCTAAGAGGCAAAGCTGAGGAGGGTACACCCCATGTAAAAGAAAGGAGGCTGAATGTCACATGTCAGAAATAGAAAGAGGTGTTAGAACATAGTGGTCAAAGATGAGACCCATGAGCAGTGTGTAACCCTGTAACAGCAAAAACCCCGGCACACACAGGAGGGCCTGCTGTACAGGTTCCTAGATCTGCTTTCTAAAAGGAAAAGAACTTTTGAGGTGTCAACAATACACTGTAATCAAGCACATACATCAATCACTTAGTTCAGGGGAAAAAGTCAAGACCATGAACTTCAGAGAAAATCCAAGCAGAGAAATAAAGAACAACAGACAGGGCTTTCAACTGTCTGTCCAGAAGCAATACATATATCACAAATCAACAGATAGATCCAGGCAGGAGCCAAGATGGCAGAGTGGAAGGAAGGACCTGGGAAAGCTCTCCCCACATAGCTCATAAAATATCTGTAAAAAAATGACTCTAAATAAATTCAATAGCAGTAGAAGTGACAAAACAATAGAGTGGAAAAGATTTCTAGCCCAATGCAGCCTGGAAGGCTAACAGGAAGGATCTACCGCACCAAGCTTAGAGTGGAGCACAGCCCAGCCATGGCCACACAGTGTGGCATAGAGAGGACTGGAGCAGGGAGCAAAGCACAGAATCATGGGTAGCAGCTGTGGTTCCCATATTCCTCAACCCACAAACACCAAAAACACTTTGAAAGTCAGTGACAAAGCTTTTTCACTTAGATGAGAGGGGAACAGGGTCTGACCCTAGCCCCAGGCCCAGGGCAGTGCAAGTCACTGGGAGGGGCACAACATCCATTTCTGGAGCTCTCAGACTAAAGGCTCTGGGGGAAACAAGCAGCTGATCTGGATCTCAGTCCTGAGTGGCAGTTCTGGGGTGAGGAGGACCACTGGCTTTTGAAGCTGGTGGAGGCTCTGGAGAGGGAATTCTACTTACAGATCCAGGGCAGAAAAGCTTGTGGTTGCTCTCAGACCAGACCACATGCCAGCAGAGGAGTAAACTCCTCCCCTTGATTACGCCAAGTTGGAGCAACTGAGAACTTGCAGGTACCTAGAGTATATCCTCCACTTGACAAAAGACTCAGAAGTCAAGTAACTGATTGGGAAAATGCCCCCAAAAGGGAAATAAAATGAGACTATAGAAGGTTACTTTCTTGGTGAGTAGGTATTTTCTTACATATGAGGAAAAATAATGCATACCATCAGAGGAAGACATCAAAGTCAAGGGTTCTGCATCCAAAACCTCCAAAATAAATGTGCCATGGTCTTGGGCCTTGGAAGAGCTCAAAAAGAATTTAGAAAGTCAAGTAAGAGAGGCTGAGGAAAAATTGGGAAGAGAAATGAGAGCAATGCAAGAAAATCATGAAAAGTGAGTCAACAGCTTGCTAAAGGAGACCCCAAAAAATGCTGAAGAGAATAACACTTTCAAAAACAGACTAACTCAAATGGCAAAATAGGTCCAAAAAGCCAATGAGGAGAAGAATGCTTTAAAAAGCAGAATTAGCCAAATGGAAAAGGAGATTCAAAAGCTCACTGAAGAAAATAGTTCTTTAAAAATTAGAATGGAGCACATGGAATCTAATGACTTTATGAGAAACCAAGAAATTGCAAAACAAAATCAAAAGAATGAAAAAATAGAAGACAATGTAATATATCTCATTGGAAAAACAAGTGATCTGGAAAATTTAAAGATTATGGGACTACGTGAAAGCCATGATCAAACAAAGAGCATAGAAATCATCTTTCATGAAATTATCAAGGAAAACTGCCCTGATATTCCAGAACCAGAGGGTAAAATAACTATTGAAAGAATCCACCAATCACTTCCTGAAAGAGATCCAAAAAAGAAAAACTCCTAGGAATACTGTAACCAAATTCCAGAGTTTCCAGGTCAAGGAGAAAATATTGCAAGCAGCCCAAAAGAAAAAATTTGAGCACTATGAAAATACAATCAAGATAACACAAGACCTAGTAACTTCTACATTAAGGGACTGAAGGGTTTGGAATATGATATTCCAAAAGTCAAAGGAACTAGGATTAAAACCAGGAATCACCTACCCAGAAAAACTGAGCATAATACTTCAGGGAAAAAAATGGTCATTCAATGAAATAGAGGACTTTCAAACATTCTTGATGAAAAGACCAGAGCTGAATAGAAAATTTGACTTTCATACACAAGAATAAAATGAAGCATGAAAAGCTAAACAGGAAAAGAGAAACCATAAGGGACTTAGTAAAGTTGAACTGTTTACATTCCTATATGGAAAGATAATATTTGTAACTCTTGAAACTTTTCTCAATATTTGGGGAATTGGAGGGACTAGATAGATAGATAGATAGATAGATAGATAGATAGATAGATAGATAGATAGATAGATAGAAAGAGGGCACAGGTTGAATAGGAAGGGATATCTAAAAAAATAAAATTAAGGGATAAGAGAGGAATATATTGGGAAGACAAAGGGAGAAATGGAATGGAGTAAATTATTTCTGATAAAAGAGGTAAGAAAAAGCTTTTTCAATGGAGGGGAAAAGAGGGGAGATGAGGGGGCAAAGTGAAGCTTACTCTCATTACACTTGGCTTAAGGAGGGAATAACATGCATACTCAATTTGGTATGAAAATCTATCTTACACTACAGGAAAGTAGGGGAGAAGGGGATAAGAGGGGTGGGGAGATGTTAGAAGGGAGGGCAAATGGGATGAGGGAGTAAATTAATAGTAAACACTTTTGGGGAGGGACAAAGTCAAAAGAGAGAATAGAATAAATGTGGGGCAGGATAGGATGGAGGGAAATACAGTTAATCTTTCACAACACACTGTTATGAAAGTCTTTGCATAACTACACATATATAGCCTATATTGAATTGCTTGCCTTTTCAGTGGGGGATGGGTGGACAGGGAGGAAGGGAGAGAAGTTGGAACTCTAAGTTTTAAAAATAAATGTCAATTTTTTTTTTTTACATGCAACTGGGAAGTAAGAAATACAGGTAATGGGGTATAGAAATCTATCTTGTCCTATAAGAAAAGAGAGAAGATGGTGATAAGGGAAGGGAGGGGTATGATAGAAGGGAGGGCAGATTGGGGGAAGGGGTAATCAGAATGCACGGTGTCTTGGGGTGAGGGGAGGGAAGAGATGACGAGAAAATTTGGAACTCAACATCTTGTGGAAATGAATGTTGAAAACTAAAGAATTAATTAACTAATTGATTGATTATTAAAAATTAAAAAAAAAAAACAGATCCAACTGTCTGACCATTACATACATAAAGAGAAGAACACCAACATCTGAGTTTTCAAAGAGGGGAGGGAGTTCCTTAGCAACTGCCCAGAGTTTTGTCTGGCCAGATAAACACTTTCAATGAGTAAGCCCCAAAGCAAAACCTCACTTCAAGGTATTTATACACTTTTCAGAGCCAGAGGGCACAACTCTTTGACCCAGTGCCTCAAGAGAAATTAACAAAAGAGTTTAAGACCTATTAATGGGTGGGGAAGAGCTTTAACTCTTCCCCCACCCACCATTAACCATGCATTAGCATTACACACCCACAACACTCCTGAATATGGCCAGAATCTGATAAAAATGTAGTTTTTATCTGATATTAATGTGTTGATGTATAAATATTTAAAAAGAAATACATAAAAATGTATAGTTTTCTAAGTCAATATATGGCCTGGAGTGGTCTTTATGTTTGGTTTAGTGGCCCCAGTTTCTATTGGGTTTCACATTATTGGTCTAGAAGACCACGGAGCATAAAGGAAAACAATAACTTCAAAAAGTAAGCGGTAGGCATTTTGTAAATAGCTCTAAATGCTAAACATTTGATACTAGATAATACAGGAAGCCACAGAAGTTTATTGAGCAAGGGTGACTAGTGGTTTAACCTGTGCTTTATGAATATTACTTTGATATCAGGAAATCAAATACTGTTTTAGTCCATTCAGTAATTAATTCTATTTTGTAACTGCCTAAGCCCTGTTTCTTTGTGTCTGAGTTAAGTTTAGCTTTCCCCTCTGGGCTAAGCTGTCCCATAAATCACTTTAGTTTGAAGAAATACATTATCTCTATACATCTTACTGCCCATTAACAATTAAGGGAGACCTGTTATCTTACTAATGAGCCTTGTATACCTATGTATAATTAAGGGAGATCTGTTATCTTGCTATCAAGTCTTTCAATAAGTAGGTGGGCTCTAGGAAGTCTATTATCTGTGCAATACTGGCTATAGTTCAAAAAAGTCTGGTCTGATACTGCTGGGACACTAACTAGCCATGAAGGTGGATACCCCCAATGGGCTTTGCCTAGCAACAAAATGGAAAGATGAATTGTTGTTAGGCCTCCATTCAAGATTTCCATTCAATTGCATTGTTTTCCATCATCTATGATACTTCAGATTTTGTAAGTGATCACATTATTTTCCATTGCTTCCTGTCATTTATTGTCTTGTACCTCCCAAAACCATACATAGGCTAAAAAGCCCTACCTTGTGGTTTCTTGGTGGGATGAGGAACCAACAGAACCATTTTCTTGGTAATTGTTATCCTTACCAATAAATTGAAAGTGCTCAGAAATTGCTTTCAATTTCAACAGATGGCTGAGTAGAGGATGGATTTGAGAAGGAAGAGAGTTGAGGCAGAGAAACCAATTACAAGGCTATTTTGATAGTCTAAATAAAAGACTATATAAAGCCCTAAACTGAAAGTGACTGTATGAATAAAGAGATGGATGGTTGTGAGATATTTTGTAGAAGTTGAATCAAGCAGACTTGGCAAGCAGTTAGATGGGTAAGGTGAGGGAGAATGAGGAGTCAATGATGACTCCAAGGTTATGAACCTCCAACTAGAAAACTGCTAGTGTCCTTGACAGAAATAGGAAAGTTAAAAAAAAAAAAAAGTAGTGGGCTTCGGTTGTTGAAAAGATGAGTTCTGCTTTTAAAATATTGACTTTGTGATGCCCACAGGAAATACGGTTCAAAATATCCACTAGGTTATCAGTGGTAAAGTTCTAGAACTCAGAAGAGAGACTACAGTTGGATATATAAATCCAGAAGTACTCTGTTTAGAAATGATCATTGAATCCAGGGAAAGTTGTTTAGAAAGCCAAGAGAGAGAAAGTTAAGAAAGAAGAGGAGAGAATTCTGGGATAAGTTCACAATTAGAAGATGGGATATGTTCAATGATCCAGAAAAAGATAATGAACAAGAATAGTCAGAAAATTAGAAGAAGCAGAGTATTCATGAGAACCTTCCCTTTAAGCCCTTCTCCACTGACTGAGAAGGTAAGTAAAATACCAAGTAATTATGTGTGTGAAATTATGTGAAACATTTTCCTATTAGCCATATCACAAAAAAAATAAATAAGGCAACAAAATTACACTTCAATTTGCACTCAGAGTTCATCACTTCTCTCTCTGGAGCCACGACTTTCACCGTTAATCATCATTACAGCACTGCTATCACTGTGTATCAGGTCTCCCAGTGCTTCTCAGTTCACTTTGCATCAGTTCATTTCATATCAGTTCATACAGGTCTTGACATGGTTTTTCCAAAACCACTGCCCCTCATCATTTCTTATAGCACAATAGTACTCCCCCATAATCATAAGTCACAACTTGCTCAGCCATTCCCCAACTGATGTGCATACCATCAATTTCTAATTCTTTGCCACCACAAAAAGAGCAACTATAAATTATTTTTGTACATGTAGGTTCTTTGGCTTTTTCTTTGATCTCTTTGAGAGTACAGACCTAGTAGTGATATTCCTGAATTAGAGTATGCACAGCATTTTTAGCTCTTTGGGCATAATTCCAAATGGTTTTCTAGAACGATTGAACTAGTTTATATCTCCACTAACAGTTTGTTAGTGTGCATATTTTTCCTTATCTCTTCCAGCATCTGTCATTTCTGATAAGTGTGAGATGGTACCTCAGATTTGTTTGAATTCAGCTTCATCTAACCAATAGTAATTTAGAGCATTTTTTTCACTTATGACAACTGGTAACTTTCATGCCTACTGAAAACTGTCTGTATAGTTCTTTGATCAGTTATCAAGTAGGGAATGGGCCTTATTTTTTTGTAAATTTGATTCAGTTCCTTATGTAATTGGGAAATAAGATCTTTGTCAGAGAAACTTGCAGTAGAAATCATTGACATTACTACACCGTCTATGGTATATTTTATCAAAATATATTTTTCCTGGTTATCTCCTTTAATAAGGTCTATTTTATTTTGCTTTGTTTGAGATCATGATAGTCAACCTTACCTATCTTTTTTACTTCAACTGTAACGCAATAGAGTCTGTTCTAGTCCTTTATTTTACCTATGTGTTTATATGTCTTTCTCTTTCAACTGTGCCTCTTGTAAAAAAAATATTGTTGAATTCCAGTTTCTAATCTATTCTGCTCTTTGTTTCTGTTTTATGGATAAGCTCATCCCATTCACAGTAATGATTACTATATATTTTCCTCCATCCTATTTCCTTCTGTTTATTTTTCTTTACTTTTTTCCTGTCTCTCCTCAAAAGTCTGCCTTACTTTTAAACACTGTCTCCCTTAATCTGATCCCCCTTTTTTCATTCTCCATTCCCATATCTCTTATTCCCCTTCTGCTCTTATTTCACTATTAGGTAACATAGATTTCTATATCCATCTGAGTGTGCATATACTCTTCCCTCTTTGAACCAATTCCAATGAGAGTGAAGTTCAAACATTGCCTGCAACTCCCAAACACACACATTTTCCCCTCTGATGTAAAAATTATTTCTTGAAAGCTTTTTCTTTGTGAGAAAATTTTTCCTTTTCTACCTCTCCTTTCTTCCTTCTCTCAGTACATTCTTTTTCTCACCTCTTCATTTATTTTAGGTTATCTTAAAATACTCAATCTATACCCAGACCCTCTGTCTATGTAGATTCCTTCTAACTGTCCTAATAATGGTAAAGGTCTTAGGAGTTATATTATCATCTTCCCATATAAGAATGTAAACAGTTCAACTTTATTGAGTCTCTTATGATCACTCTTTCCTGTTTACCTTTTTATGTTTCTCTTCTCTTTAGCTCCAGTTTTTCCATCAGAAATGCTCAATTTCATTAAATATCCATTTTTCCCCTGAAGGATTATATTCAGTTCTGCTATACTGATTATTCTTGTTTGTAACTCAAGTTCCTTTGTTTTCTAGAACATTATATTCCAAGCCTTTCTCACTTTGTGCATGGAAACTGCTAAATCTTATGTGATCCTGACTGTGACTCCATGATATTGGATGGTTTCATTCTGTCTGCTTGCAATATTTTGTTCTTGACCTGGGAGCTCCAAAATTTGCTTATAATACTCCTGAGCATTTTCATTTGGGATCTCTTCGCATTTTTTTATATTTTTCATTTTAACCTTTGATCTAAGATATCAGGACCATTTTCCTTGATAACTTCTTGAAAGATGATGTCAAGGTCCTTTTTTTTTGATTATTGCTTTCAAGTAATTCAATAATTCTTAAGTTATCTCTCCTCAACCTATTTTCCAAGTTATTTACTTTTCTAATGAGACATTTCATATTTTATTCTACTTTTTCATTCTTTTGACTTCGTTTTATTTTTCCTTGATGTCTCATGGAGTTATTAGCTTCTACCTGCCCAGTTCCTTACATATCCTGTTTAAGTGAGTCAATTGTGAATAATCTTCCTCTCCCTTCATCATTCTCCCAGTACTTTCCTCTTGTTACTCTTACATTTTCCTTTTGAGATAATCCAAACATAATAAAATCATTCCTAGGCTGTCTGTCTAATTAGGCTCCCTCTAAGACCTGCTCTACAGAGTTGAGGTGCTGTCCTACAAAGAGATGTTCTCCATTCTGACAGTAGTATCAGCTTTGCCCTTTGGCAGCCAACTTTGGGATATTGGTTAAGAAGCCTGGGGCAGCTCAGCTTTTATCAACTGGTTGTAGGTAATTCCAAAGTAGGGAGCAGGGAAAAGACTGGTGTCTTTGTCAGGGATATTAGCGACAACTACTACCCTCCTACTCCACAGACTTCCTCCCTTTCTGGTTGTGGCAACAAATAGGACACACCCTGAGCATTTTCTTGAACCAAGCAAATACTTTATCATGTCAAAGAAAATTTAGACACAAGAAAGGGCCCCCAGACTATAAGATTCTTTCACTCTGTCTTATACAGGACCACACTGGGCAGTATACTTCACTCACTCTGCTGTTGGTGTAAAATGTTAGTTTTACATCACCGAAGAATGTCTTTAAATAACCCTAAACAACCTGGTGGTCATCTCTAATGGAAATATACTCCTACGTAGTATTCCTTAGTGCCAGCTCTTGCATACTGATTTCCTCATTTATCCCTGGTGTCCCAGAGCCTGAATGCTTCATGTCCTTAGACCACTGTTGTTGACACACTTCTTCTTTGGATAACACCTCTACCCACTTCTCCCAGGCACCTGCACATGTACATAATTGTGCAACTATAAGGATACAATTTAGTGTAGAAAATCATTTGTGAGAGGTAACAGTACGAATTATTTAAGCAAAAAGACTTTCAATTTTTTTCTATGAAAGAATTTTTTGGCTCAAGTTACCTTACTCTCATTCAAGAAACCGTAAGATGAAACAAGTATCTAGGCAATGTGCTAAATATATAAAAATTCTGCATTTTATTTGATTAAATAAATAGGAAACTAACACTTTTTATCTTCATAATATATATAATTATTATATTATATATATTATTATATCACATGACATTATATATTACATTATTATATTACATATATTATAACACATCAAATTATAGGAATAATAATTCCTACAAAAACAATGACATTACCACTTTAAGGTTTACAAATATGTTATTTTATCCTCACAGGAGCCGTTGGAGGGAGATGCTATTATTATTTCCATTTTAAAGGTAATAAAACTGAGGCAGACAGATATTAAGTGACTTGCCCAGGATGACATGACTACTAAGTGCCTGAAGTGGGATTTGAACTCTTTTCCCCAATCCAAGGTCTAGCAATATCCACCGTGCAACCTCACTACTGAAAGCACCCAGAATGATTTGACATAGCCCAAGCTCCCCTTTCCAAATGAGCCAGCCAATGAAAAAGTAACTACAGGCCTTTAAACAAAGTGCAAATGAAAGCTATTTTAACTAGGTCCAGGTCTTCCATAATGCACATTGGTGAAAGTGCCTGTATAATTACCATATACCAAGGACATATTGTTGCAGAACATATTGTAATTAGAGTTTTAAAATCAATACAATTTATTTTACATCTTGAAATATGAGTGACCTACATGATTCTTTGAGCTGTATGTGTGTTGATATTTTGGAGATGACTCTCAAAGATCCAAAGTTATTAAGCTGTCTTTGGTGCTAGGCATCTACTTCATTTAAATGAATAGAACTGACCTAAAAGATTAGACTCATATTGAATTAAATATTAATCTACTTCATCATTTAATCCATGGCATTGACCTACTTTGCTCCTTAATTATTTAAGAGTTAGATATTCAACTGAATCATTGTCCTTGCTATCTGAAGAAAAATTGTTTTAGAATTTGAAAAATGGTACACACAAATGTTTTGTCATCAAGGAAAGTGTTATGTAGTGTTAGAAAAAGGGTTATATATTCCAAGAATCCGTGATGTTGTTTGTGTGGGCATTGCTTCCCCTAATGTTGATTGTGACCCCTTAGTATCTCAGTGGTAGGAGATGTACTATGGTTCAAAACATCATGCTATGGGATGACTTCACCCTATAGGAAGCCAGATGATGAGCTGTTCTAATTTTAGATAGGCTGATCTTTGGAAAACAATCATATAGTCTGCAACTTAGTCCCATTAACTTTTTTTAAAAATTTCAAATGATTCAAAATGATTTTTGAATACTGATGCTTCAAACAATGTCAGCACTTCAAAAAAAAGAATTTTATGGATATGTCATTAATCTATATTATGAATATTTAAAACATTGATTTCCTATTTATTTAGTCAAGCAAAATATGGAGTGGTCCGATACATCGCACATTCCCTAGATGCTTATTTCATTTTACAGTTTCTAGAATGAGTGGAATGGAACTTCAGCTAAAAAAATCTTCTTCCAGAGGAAAAAATGCAAATCTTTTTGCTTAAATAACAATTACCTCTCATAAATGATTTTCTATACTTAATTGTACCTTTACAATCACACAATTGACTGAAGGATTCAGAAAATACAAGGTCCCATGTTATGTATTTTGTTGATTATGCATAGGTGTTTGAATTAGTAGAGAAAAAGGACAATCTTATCAGCTCTTATAAAAAAAATTAGTACTCCCATGGAAAATTGCCCATGCAGAGTCCAAATGGAAGAAGAATCCTCTCTGGGAACCACTGGGTAATGTCTTCAGAGGCTACTGTTCATGGACTCAGTTCCACAATTCACCAAGCATTTATTACGTGCTTACTAAGTACCTGGAAATGGATAACATTATGACGATGATATTAAAACCCAGAATCTATAGAATCCTCACAAAGGGCTCCAGAAACATTCCAAAGAGAAGAGTCTAAAGATCTATATGGAAAGAAAAAGAATCAAATTGATGAATGGCTGTTCACTTAGTCCATTAGTATATAAACCTCAGACAGGATAAACCTGCAAAATGGTAATGAAGTATGCTTAGAATTGAATTGAAAGAAGAGGGCAGGCTAGATGCCATCTGGAGAATCATACTCTGAATGATTCCAACTTGCTCTTTTGTAACACTAATGTTTTTCTAATGATGCTATGTGACTGTGAATCATGGAATACATTTGGCACTGAAAGAATCAAAAATATGAGTGACCCAAAGGGCAGTGGAGAGATACACGGTAAGCAGTAAGTAGTACTCTTATATTACCAATACTTACATTCAGTAATTCAATCAGACAACCATTTACTGAGCAACAATTATATAAAAGACACTGTACTCAATACTGAAGAAACAAAGACAAAACTTAAATAGTACCTTCTCTGAAAGGAATTTACATAGTACGGGATGATTTTCATGCAAGGACTCATATAAAATAAGTCACTCAAGTAATGCATGAACATAAAACAAATGGGCTAACTATATACTGAGAGTGAGGGATGGGCATCCCAAGCACTGGGCCAGACTGGTAAAATATTAAAAGGTTTAGGCAGAGGTGCTCAACCTTTTGTGGAATGTGATGGACCCTTTGGCCATCCGTTGAATCCTACAGACTCCTCAGAATAATGTTTTTAAATGCATTAAGTAAAACACAAGGCACTACAAAAGAAATCAATTATATTGAAATAGTTATAAAACTATTTTAAAACCAGTTCACAGACCCTGGATTAACAAGCTCTAACAGAAAAAGCATTCCAGTGTGGAGAGGAGAGCATAAAAAATGAACAGTGTCAGTGGGATTCAATCTGTTTTTCCCAGGAATACTCACATTGATTAAAATTCCAGTTACATTGAGGGCTGTGCTTTGTGGCTGTGAGCAAATTACTTCTCACTGCGATGGACAACCCTCTAAGATTATCTGTAAGCAGAAAGGTACAAACATGAACTGGTAAAGGAGTTTCCTACACCTGGGAGTTTCCTATGACAATGAAATCCCTATTATGTGCTAAGTACTATTCTGTGATGAGATACAAAACAAATTTTCCCTACCCTCAGAGAACTTATATTCTAATGAGGAAGAGAACATACACAGGAGAGTGATGGTAGAGAAAGGGAATTTTGTTCTGAGGAGTCACAGGGATTTTGAGTGGAGTCATAAGTTAGCTGATTGTCATGTGTTTTTCAGCAGAAATGCTAGTATTGATTTAATTAGTGTTCCAGGATCACAGCATTTCGGAGTTGGAAGGGATCTGACTCAAAATTTACCTACTCTAAAGTATACCTGAGCAAGTCTCCCTTTAAATAATATGCTCAAGGAATAATCACCAGCTTTTATTTAAAAACCTCTAGTGAAAAATCAATAGCCACTTCTAAAAGGGAGCTATTTCATTTGTGGTCAGTGCTAATTTTTCAGAAGATTTTCCATGTGTCAAACTTAAATTTTTCTTCTCTGCAGTCCATCTGCCATCTTACTCATTCTCTTCCCCTTAAAAATGGACTTTCTGAAATGTGACCATCAGAATTCAGAGTCGTCAAAGATTTAGCACATCGCCTACATCTTGATTCTTGCTTTAACATCTAATAGGTGTCTATGAGGTACAATGCATTCTGCTAATATAACAGGATTTTAGATAATATTCCTCTCACATGTACATTATGTGTGGGTAAGTGGACTAACCCAGTTTGTCTCCAACAATCACAGCTGACAGACTCTAGAATCATAATCTGCCAGTCTTCTCAAAGATTCCATTTCCTCTTTAAAATACAATAACAGTATCCATAGTTTCAAAGGGAGAAGCTATTGAGGTCGGTGTCATGGTAGTTGCTGGGTACCTAGGTACAAAGAAACAAACAAAAAGTCCCTGCTCTTAAGAATTCTTCTAGGGAAGATTTTTTTAAGGTGTATTAAAGGAGAAAATAAGAAGGGATTGTGTCAGCACAAAAACTGGGGGTGGGAGAGAAGGAGATGGGTGGAAGGCTTCATTGAAGGAATCACAGTTGAGTTGAGTTTTGAATGCATGTGGATACAAAGACAAAATCCTCTCCCCAAGCAAACTACTTTCCAGTTGGTGAAACAACACGCATATTTTTGGGTCTATACAAAATACAAGGTAATCTTGAGGTGTGGGGGTGGGAAGAGAAAGGCACAAGCAACCAGGGAACCAGAAAAGGCCTCAGTGATTCTTCAGGGAGGCAAAGATTCCAAGACATAGAGGCAAGGAGGGAGTGCATCCCAGACATGGGGCAACCAGTGCAAAGGCATGAAGATAGGGTATGTAGTGTCATGTGTGAGGAAAGGAAACAAGGCCAGTTTAGATGGACCACAGAGTTCAAGGAGAAGAGTAAAGTATAATAAACCTGGAAGGGAGGTTGAAGCCAGGTTGTAAAGAGCTCTAATGTATCAATGCCCTTAAAGATGATATGATTCATCCAAGATCACAAAGGTTGTAATTGCAAAGCCAAAATTCAAATTCAGCTCCCTCCTATTACAAATGAAGTGCTTTTTCTACTTCATGGTCTTCTAAAAATTAGTTACCTTAGAAGAGAGGCAGATTTAATCAGGAAGATAGTGAGTTTTCCTTGAGAAATACTGATTTTGAAATGCTTATGTGATCTCCAGGAGATATCCAGAAAGCAGTTAGTGTTTAGGGTCTAGAGTTTAGAAATGAGATAAAAGAATGAGATTGAGCTAGATATATAGATTTAAGTGGATATATAGATAACATAGAGAAGATCCTTCAGGAGCAGATGAAATTGCTGAGAGAGAGAAAATAAAGAAAATAGAAAATTGAAGGCATAGTCCTGAGGGATGCCTCTACTGAGGTACAGGACATGGCTGGTAAATGGAAAAAGGTCAAAGAGAATGAGAACTAAAATAAGCCTGCAGATTCAATAGTCAAGAAACCAATGGCAACCTTGGGAAGAAGAGCTTTAGTCAAAGTGAGAAATTTCAAAATCTTCTCTATTTTTCTATTGTGAATTCTAAATTGGATGTAGTCACTTCCACCAAGGTTCCCATAGTTTACACTCTAGCAACCAGTTCCTCCCTATTAATGAGACTCAGATCCAATTTCAAACTTCTTCTGAATTTTGAAAGATGAAATTGTCCTTTAAAGCAAGACTAGAAGTATGTTCTACTTTTGGTGCAAAGACAACTCCAAAACCTGTCTGGATAATAAGAATTTCCTGTCACTACTATATCATTCTTCTGTTTCAAACTATTAATTGTTTTGTTAATCAATTTCTAAAACTCCTCATCTATTTCTTCTTTCTGCCTTGGTGTTCTATAGGATACTACAATGAAAAAAATCACTTCTCTTTTTCCCTTTATCAGTCTTCATCAAGACCAGTATTCTGGCTATGTGCTAGCCAAGTACAACTTTTCCTGCATGGTGTAAATGGGTTTCCTTATATTTGTCATGCTCCCCAACATTTAGCTGCTTTGTGACTACTTAATCGCTATGATTTTCACTTTCCACATTTGTAAAATATAACATTTTTACCATCTATTTAATAAGGGTTTTGCGGAGAAAACACTCTAAAGTGCTTAGTAAATTATTATTAATGAAAACGAATGTACAGAAAAAATCATATTTAGGGGTAATGAACATGGTCAGGAGTGCTCCTCTCCAGCTTCATCCCTTTTGTCTCTAATGTCTTAGATTATGCTTTCAAATAAGTCTTCCCAGCCCCAAGGAACTAAAAACCTCAGTTTATGGTCCTCAGAACAGGTTAACATCTTCATCAA
This sequence comes from Notamacropus eugenii, assembly GCF_028372415.1. Lineage (NCBI taxonomy): Eukaryota > Metazoa > Chordata > Mammalia > Diprotodontia > Macropodidae > Notamacropus > Notamacropus eugenii. The sequence goes on along the minus strand of NC_092876.1, from coordinate 445,447,562 downwards.
CAGGACAGACCCTATGCAGAATTATGAAGTAATCAGTTTCTTCTTGGCAATATATATCTACGTGTGTGTGTGTATGTATATATGTATATGCATATGTGTGTGTATATAGATGTGTGAATATCTATGTATACATATTAATATATATATATACATATACATATATTTTTTTTTTCCCTGTTTGATCTTTCTCTGAACTACTGAAACTCCCTTACCAGTCCTCTCAGAAACACTGTTTCTGAATAAGGTGCTGGCTAATAATAGCTTAAAGCATTCCACATCCCATTTGTTCCTTCTCTCCATCATCCCATCACCACAAATGCATAGGAGAATTTATATTAGGAAGTAAGTGTGGTACAGCTGAAAAAAGTCACTGAATTAAAGGTTAGGAAGCTTAAGTTCTAATTACCAATCTTTTCATTAGTTCATTAGTTATGTGCTCTTGAGCAAGGCATTTCCCTTTCTTGGACCTCAGTTTTCCAATATGTAAAACAAGGGTTTTCTATTGTATTATTCTAAGGCCACCATCAGCTTTAACAATCTGCAGTTCTCTATGATTCTTTAAGATGCAACTGTCTCTAAGATCCCAAAGATTAATCTTGAATAGTGGGATGGCAAGCAGTAGAAACCAAAACAGAAGTGTGGTCTTTAATGTATATGTAAGGGACGGAGTGTGTTGTCTTTGTAGGTTATATGCATTCACATGGGCTTGTCAAGATGTTGCTAGGGAGGCAAAGTCTATTCTGCCCACCCTTCTCCAAGGAAGACTGATTCCTTTCAGAAGAGGAGCTGGAGACAAAGGCTAGTGGCTCAGCACTCTTCTTTTCTCATAGAGAAGGTATCAGGCAAAAATGATAGCCACACTCCCAGATATTGTTAGTCTAGAGGCAAGAGTTTTTAGGTTCAAGCTGCATTCTTGATTGTTATCTCTTAATGGGAAAAAAATCAGAAAAGATATACAGATTAGATTATGTACACAGAGTGAATGAGCTCTCCCATTGGGAACAAGATATCTCAGCTAAACTCTGTGTGTGTGTGTGTGTGTGTGTGAGTGTGCGTGTGTGAGTGTGTGAGAGACAGAGAGAGAGAGACAGAGAGACAGAGACAGAGAGACAGAGACAGAGAGACAGAGACGGAGAAAGAGACAGAGACAAAGACAGACAGAAAGAGACAGAGAGAGACAAAGAGAGACAGAGAGAGACAGATAGGCAGATACAGAGTCCCAAATTTAATCCAAAGGAAATTCTCCGAAGTTTTAGTGTAGCAAGCTGGGGATAGCAACATGATTAGGATGTTGGGTCTTCTACATGTCAGCTTCTTCCCAGAGCCTTTTTCTTTTTTCAAAGACCTAAAGAGAACCTGCAACTATGTGTTTTCTCTCTGAAAGCTGAAAGCCAGAAGAGCACGATTTCTATTACCCTAAATTTTTACCAACTCCACCACTCACACTGGTATGGAGCACTGAATAATCAGTCTTTATGCATGAGAGTTTCATGTGAATCAGCTTTGGGTCATGAGTTATATATCCTTTGGATGTAAGGAAGCTTTGCCCCCAAGACTCCCTTTTTATGAGACATATAAAACCTAACAAATTTTTCTTTCCCATACATCCATCAGTGCACCCCCATAGAGGATCATGGAAACCTAAGAATATAAAATAAGACCAAATGAACTGGAAGAGGTCATAGAAAAATCAATGAGTTTGGATTTAGAAAACACAGTTTTGAATCTTCCCTCTGCTACCTACTCCTAGTATCGTCTTGGATGAGTCACAAACTCATTTTACATTTGTAAAATGAATAGTGTGCATAAGATGTCAGAGTAACCTTCAAACTATAAGTCTTAAAATGCTTTTAAATAAAAGTTTTAAATTAAAGTCAACAGTGTAATGGAACAAGCACGGAAAGGTGCCCCACCATTTCCTCTATTTCCAAAATATAAGGCTTTCTTCTACTCCATGCTACTCCTATTTCCTCATTTGTAAAATGAGACTAATAAGATGTGCGCATTTCACAGGAGTATTGTGAAAAAATTCCTTGCAAACCCTGTAACTTCATGCAAATATGACGTTATCATTATTTGGTTCATACTTTCACTTCCAGACCAGGAAGAATCTAAACCATCACAGGTCTATGCCAGAAAATCAATTCTTATGGAAAGGGAATGCTTCTCTTTGAATACTTATCTTTTCCTATAACTTAATGAGTTAAGCAATAGAATGGGACAAAAAATTCTTATTTCTAACCCTAGCTTGGGATAGATAGATGTCTTCTCTAACTGAGCATTTGACTTGACTGCTATCTGCCTCATTTTCTCTATCTGTCTGTAAACTAGATATAATGATATTTTTCACCCACCTCATGACAGCAGTACTGTCAGGAATAAATCATTGCCAAGAACGTTGCAAGTACAAAGAGTCTATATGAATAGTAAAAAAATAATTTGAAACCATAAAAAGGCTGAACTCAAAACTCCTACTACTAGTTTGATTCAGGCATAAGTTTGGGAGCATAATTAGAATAGAGTGGAACAATTGAGATTTTAGCACAATGAGCTGGGAAATTGAATGTCCCCTTTATGTCCCCATTTAACTTAAGGTTGAACGAACAATGCTATATTGTTCGTGATCGCTACATGTCACCTCTGTGATAAATTGAATAGACCCTAGATAGAAAGACTTCTATTTTTCTGTCAGGGATCCTGTAAGGAATAATAATAAAGTTTCCACTATCATTAAAAATCAATATTTTAATGGCTGAGTTTAAAGACATTACAGAAACACTAGAAATTCATTACATAAGGTGGGGCAGTCATTAACAACAAGCACAAAAAAAAAAGTAAAATCATAGTTCTAAAAATAACTGGTTACACAATTCATCTTACTCTTGGCTCACAAATTGGAATTTCTCCCACTGAAGCAAAAGTAGCTTTTATTTATAGGATTAAAAAAATGATCTGATTGTATATTTGAAGATGTAAATAAAGGGACAGCAACCTTTACTCTAAAAGTCCTTCTTTTCAAAAACATGGCATTTCTGGAGCCAAGGAGGGTAAGTGATAAGCCTGACAAACCTGACCCATTTTCCAAATGGAAATGAGACATTTTTAACCTGCAGATGGGTATATACTGGAGCGGGGAGGGAGGGAATGAGGGTCAGGGAGAAAACAGGCTTCTCCTCAGCAGCAAAGCACTGCAGCCCTGAACATGGCACAGTCTGTCTCTCAGATGGAATCATTTAGATAAGAAACATGTTGCAGAGGAACCGAGAATTAGAGTCTCTCCAAAAGTAAAATGATTCTGTTCGACACTCCCAAGATTCAAAAACTATTACCAGTCTGAATCCCTGTGTTTTTAGTGACCTTATGCACAGCCTTGATGATTTTTCCTCATCTCTTTCATTTTACTCCCTTAACATCATGCAGAATTTCCTCGAGATATTTTCTGCAGCATGCCTAACAGTCATTCTGCCTCTACTGGTGGGCCTGCAGTGAAAGGGAACTCACTACCCAATACAACAAATTCCACTTTAGGGTGGCTCAATTTTTTTTTTCAATACACTAAGTGTAAATCTATGAGCCACTAGGTGGTGCTTTGGATGGAGTACTAGGCTTGGAGCCAGGAAGTCTCATCTTCATGAGTTCAAATGTGACTTTAGTCATATATTAATTTGTGACCTGGACGAGTCACTTAACCCTGTTTGCCTCACTTTCCTCATATGTAAAATGCACTAGAGAAGGAAATGGCAAACTGCTCTAGTATCTTTGCCAACAAAACCCCAAAATAGGATCATGAAGAATTTGATACAACAAAAGTCTAAATCTATCTCTCAGTAGCACTTTCTCCAAGTTCTCCCTTTGGGGTCAGAAGAAACTCTTGCAAAAACTGAGTTGTTACATTCCCCTGAAAACCCTACATTGCTTAGAACTCCTGGATTTGAATTGATCCTGCATTGAGGGTGAAGGGTGGAAAGACTTCTGAGGTCTAAGGATGAGAGTAAGACACTTTTCTTGCCTTAAAATTGCTTTCTGGGAGAATTTTTACATGGGGTATTATTTTTTCAGGTACTATTAGAAATTATTTTTTGTTTTTGTTGTGTGGAAAATAATTAGATGAGTAATATCAGTCTTTTGATTTACTTTGTAATGCTTTGCAATCTAGCTTCCAAACCAAACTATCCTTTCCAAAGTTATTGATTTTGTAATGCTCCTTGCTCTATAGATTCCCATTCCCTCTGTTTGGTGAAGCACAGAGAACTTTGGCCTAAGGATGAAGTAGTCACAGGGAGTGTCACAATGCAGTTGCAACAGATGGGAGTCACATTCAAGGTCAAACTCAGAGAAGGACACCAGAGTGATATAATGAGAGTGGCAGGCTTCTCCTTGCTGGGTCCAGTCATTAAGTCCTCTCCTCCTCCTCTGTGATGGGTTAATCAAGGTCAGAAGTGATCCAAGGTCCTAGCTGACAACCAGACATCCAAAATGAGGAAAAACACAAGTCCTAGTGCCTTCCAGTTCAAACTGTATTCCAAATTCCATGCTTAAGTTGAGGCAGAATTTCTGCATTTGGAAATCAGTCCTACTGGATATATGAATTAAAATTCATAGGAAACTGAATTATTTTGCTCCTTTGCTCACTTTTGGGATGATTCAACCTGTATGTTTCCCAGATTGGGATTGATCTTGTGTCTGGGAGACTTCTGGGATCTAAAACACAGACAGGACAGAAACCACTTACTAGAAGTATATTTTGTATTGTTTTCCTGCTGTTACGCAGTTCATTCGCTAATCGATTCCAAGCTCGAAGTAAAAACAACTATATGCTATTTGTTTGCATAGTCATAGTAGATAATCATCTCCATTATACCAGGGTGATGTATCACGTAATGTATCACTGAAATACAGTGAACTATAGGTTCAGTAGCTGTCTTCTGATTAGTAAGTTTCATATCTCTTGACAAGTCTTCAATACTTCATGGGGAGAGATGGAACTAAGGGATAGACTGTCTAAGAACCATATAGAATAACACACTTAGACCATACTTTCCCTGCTTATTACATACTGTTCCCTTCAAGCACTTTACCTTTTAGCCCAACTTGCCAATGTGCTACTCCTCCTATGAAATATCCTTTTATAAAATGATAGTTTATTATTATTCTTTTCCAAGTGAAATATTTTTTAGTTATCTTACAAATGGGCAAAAAATATAAATAGGCACTTTTCAAAAGAAAAATAAAAGCTATCAACAATCATGTAAAAAGTTCTCTAAATCACTAATAATTACAGAAATGCAAATGAAATCACCTTTAAGGTTTCACCTCACACCTATCAGACTAGAAAAGATCAGAAAAGACAGCTGTGGGAAAATAGGTACACTAATACATTGTTGGTGGAGCTGTGAATTATTTTAGATATTCTAAAAAACAATTTGAAACTATAACTCAAAATTAGAAAATTGTCCATACATATTACTTAACTCATTCATTCCACTAGTAGACCTATACCCCCAAAAAAAGAAAAGAAGAAAAGATTCTCTATGAGCAAAAATATTTATAGCAAATCTCTTAAAAGTAGCCAAAATTTGGAAAGTAAAGGGAGTTCTATTTGGGAGTGGTTAAAGAAATTGTGGCATGTGAATGGAACAGAATATTTCTATGCCCTAAGACATGATGAGATAAACAATTTCAGAGGAAAATTGGAAGTTGAAAACAACCTCAGAGGCCATCTAGGCTAACACATTTATTTTACAGATGAAAAAACCATGGACCAAGGAGGTCAAGCATCAGAGTTAATATTTGAACCATGATTCTCTGACTCCAGAGTCAATGCTCTTCCTCCTGTATCACACTGCTATCAAATTCACAAAGTCCCAAATTATTGAATTTTTACTGTGTATTACTTTTGTCAGCTGTGTAATTTAAAATACTGTTCAGAAACAGATGAAGCAAGGCATTTGATTTTCACCATCTCACCAGCCTGCTGAAAGAAGGGGAATAAAAATAAACATTTCCTTAGGGGAATGTTAAGTTTCCAATAGGCCACACCACAGGTACTGTGAACCTTTAAAGGTCAACTCTATAAAAGCCTTTCTATTCAAATTATGTGGTCTACTGGCTGTAAAACAGAAACACATCTAGAGAGAGAAACACAAAAATCCTTCTACTTAACCACAGTGAAACTTTGAAGATTGTCAATAAAATTGAAAGTTTTCTTTAGAGACAAATTTTCATTTTTACAGAGATTTTATTATATGGACCTTTGATCATGTTCATGAAATACATAGTTCTACACACTCTAAAACAAAGGTGAAAGTTGTAACCTAGATATCCATGTCAAAGATTCATGCATTGAACACAGATTCTGATGCACATTATCTATCAACATTATACTGAAAAAAATGTTAAATTTCACCTATGATGAAATATGCATATTTTTTTCTCTTTAATTTTTTTTTATTTTTCCCTAAGTACATGTAAAACAATGTTTACCATTCATTTTTTAAAAACTTTCAGCTCTAAAATCTCTTTCTGACGCCTTACCCTTCCCCACAAACCTCATGGAAAATGCAAGCAACCCAACACAGGTTATAATGTTCAGTCATGCAAAAATACCTCCATACTAGGCACATTGTAAAAGAAAACACAATTCAGACCTGAATAAATAAATAAAAATGAAGCTTAGAAAAGTGCGCTTTGATCAGTATTCCTCTCTCCCTGCCTCCCTCTCTTCTTTTCGAATTATGAAGACTGTTCAATTACTTTTCATGTTATTTTTTAAAATATATTTTATTTTTCCCAATTACATGTTAAAACATTTTTTGACGTTTGTTTTTTTTTTAACATTTTGAGTTTCAAATTCTGTCCCTCCTTTCCTACCTCCTCTCCCACCTCCCTGAGATGGCAAACAATCAGATATAAGTTATGCATGTGCAATCCTAATAATCAAAGATATTATAAAACCAAATAATTTTAAATGACTTTTAAGTTTTATTGATCATAGGATCAATGCTATAAAAGGGATTTGGAAGAGAAAGTAATTATAACAATCCTCCTTATCATCATCATTAGCATTTAAATGGTATCTATTGTTGTGTTCATCCTTCATTTTCAAAGAAGACCATGACATCAAAGAAATGATGACATGACTTGCACTTGACTTTGTTTTGAGTGAGGGAAGGCTGTGCAGGTCATCAGCCTCACTTTCTCCTTCTGAGCCATCTGGATCCAGATATTCATCAGGACGACTGGACATGGTCCAGGATGCAGTGGGGTACTTTGGCCTTTTCAGGCATTAACTTAGAGGAAGGTAACATCCATTGAGTGAATATGTCTCTTTAAAAAGTAGCCAGGGAATGAATGGCACTTTTAATGAGCCAAAGAAAATTATTAACTAAATGAAGCTGGGAGGGAAAGAGAAACTGTTACTATTGATAATCACTCTAAGCCAGCCATTAAGAAGAACTTGGGCATTGAAAATTAAAAGTATTTTCACTAGAGGCCACTCCATGGACTCTGCCTGAAGATGAGGCCCAGAGGGTCTAATGAACATTGTATGTGAACCCACAAGTGTTCAAGGACAAAAGTGACAAATCCATCAGAGGCCTTAGAGTCCAAGCCCTTCATGTGCCTCTAAAGGAAACTGAGTCCTGGAGAGCTGGATAAACAAGTGTGAGGTCCTAGGATGAAAAATATCAAGGCATTCAATGACTTTGGAGCCAGACCCCTGTGTGACTGTGTTGGGGGTGGGGGGCAGGGAACATGAGGACAAGGGAGCTTGAGGGACCTGAACGTGATCACCTATGGGTTCCTAGACCTAGAGCAAAGAAGACCTTAAGGGCATTTACACTAGAGGTCCCTCCATGGACTCTGCCTGAAATTGAGACCTAGAGAGCCAAATGACCACTGAAGATAAGTCAGATAACAAGAAAACTAGCAGACTGCAGGTAGACTCAACCAATCAGGAGACAGACAGCAGTCTTTAGAAAGTCACAAAATTTTTGATAAAAGGGACCAAATCTAAAACTAGCTTAAACCAGTCAGGGAAAATGACTTAGAATAACCTGGAGAAAGCTTTTCTTCATTGAGCTTGCTTAATGAACTTCATGTATATACGTAGACACAACCCACATAAGACTATCCCTCCATTTTCTAATCATGGGTCCTATGTTGAAACATGTTTGGGAGGGGAAATCACTCCATTTTCTGATTATGGTTCTTATGTTGAAGCATGTTTGGCAGGCAAAATAACTCCATTTTCTGATCATGGGCCCTATGTTGAAGCATGTTTGGGAGGGGAAATAACTCCATTTACTGATCATGGATCCTATGTTGAATCATCTTTGGGAGAGGAAATCACACCAAGCTACATCATGAGCATGTAGAGAAGGTGGTGACCTAGTGGAGGTCAAAATAAGGAGGATCTGACCTGAATTAACAGTACAAAGCCAACCTGGCTTCTATATATGATACTCCCTCCTCCTGAAAAGGGGAAGGGAATCTGCTTTTGGTCAAGGGTGTTCAATTCCTCTGAACTGTGCTGTAATAAATTACAGAAAGTGGTCTGCAATCCATGAAAACAATTTTTATTGAATCACTTCAAGTGTCTGATATCAAGATAAATAGAAAACTAATGCAAATATAAAAAACCAAAAACCATTCCCTAATGGATATCAAGAAAGTATTCTCACAAGAATGATTTCAGACTATTAATAAGCTTGTGAAAAATTTCTCCAAATCACTAGTAATGAGAGTATTGTAAATTAAAATACCTCTGAGATCTCACCTCACAACCATCAAACTGACAAAGATGAAAAAAGATAGGAAAAATCAATAGTGTAGTTTTGTGAAAAGAAAAGCACACCAACATGCTTGGAGAGGTTTAAATTAGTTGATTCATTCTGGAAACCCATTTGGAATTATGCTGGGAATGTGGCTAAATGTCCAAACTCATGATCCGTAGACTCTTTGATCTTCCTACTTTGCATGGGAAGACATAGGATCTGATAGAAATTGAAGTATGAAGAGCCACTTAAACAACGTTCACAATCATTTAACAATGTGCATGTCAAGAACGACAATGCAAATTGTAACTCAATGCTATGATATTCTAAAGACAATCTTGGCCATTGAGAAGAGACATTAAAATTTATTTCCCTCCCTTCATTGAAATGGTGAGGGGCTATCAGTATGGAATATTGCATTTAATGTAAAAACTATTTGATGTATTGACTAGCTTTGCCAAACATTTTAAAATTTTTCATTCTAAGGGTTGGCTCTAGGTGGGAGATGGATATATTTGAAGAGAAAAATTCTGTAAACAACAAAATGAAAAGATGCCTTTATCACTAATTGATATAAAATCATTGCAATTATAGGGAGATATTATGCTTAATTTCATGCCAATATATGTAAAAATCTTAGAGAAAGACATGAATATTTACAAAAATGTAATTTGTCCAAATTAACAGAAGAAGTTCATCTTAGTGTTAGTATCAATTTCCTTAGTAAGGAAATTGAAAAAGTTATAAATGAGGTCCCTAAGAAAAAATCCCCAGGACCAGATGGATTCATAAGTGAATTCTATTGAACATTAATCTACCTACCTGTAAATATCTTCCCAAGAGTTGGTACTCTCCTAGTCTGCCCATCCATTGATCAAGACCTCTAAAACAGAATCTCCCAAACCCTCTTTGGCAGTCTTACTGCACCTTCTGCCAGACAACCAGGGCTCTTAATGAAACTCTACCTGTTGTGTTTGTCCTTTGTTTTTGAAGAAGACCATAACATCAGAGAAATGATGACATGACTTGCACTGGACTGTGCTTTGAGTGAGGGAGGGCTGTGCAAGGTCACCAGCCTCCTTTTATCCTCCTGAGCCACCTGGATCCAGTGACCAGATATTCATCAGGATGAGTGGAGATGGCCCAGGATGCAATGGGAAAATGCAACTGACACCTTTCTTTAGTCCAGCATAGTCTATCTTATGTCATACTTCAACTCTAACCTGGATAACTCAGGGATGCCTCAATCACTTTTGCTTTTCTGCATAAATAAAAGCTAGTGTCATTTTTCTTTTGTGGAGAGTGCAGGAGTTCTTCTGTTAGAACAACAGTAACTGAATTTTTTTTAATGGTGGGATCTCCAGAATTATTTATTATTGCAACAAGCCGCTCCTCAAAAAGAGCAATGGTTTGGATGCGTCCTATTCATAGGACTCAAACTAAATATAAAGTATGCAAAGTTTTAAAAATAATTGTTTTATTACAAGAAAAGTTGGTATTATAAAAATTCAAACATCAATTTATTGATGATTTTATACATTCAATGAAAACAGGGCCCACATCTTATTTTTCTTTGTAACCCTCCCTGCACATACACTGTCCCAATACGCATGAATTCTACTCTCTACTTTACCCTGTTTATGCTATTTCCTAACCTTCTCAGCTTTGAAAGAATGAAGCTCTCTTTAATGTACCTGCTCATCTCATGGCTTGAATCTGATCATACAGAGGCATAGGAATTGTGACTGGACCTGCAATATCATTGGTAAAGGGAAATTCTGGATAAGCAAACTTCCTCTACCAATATTTTCTCTGCAACCTACAGCCACAAAGCCTGGGGCCCTGAAAGGTTAAGCAATTTGTCTAGTATTATAAAGCCAGGAGTAAGATCTTAAGGAATATTCAATTATTCAATAAATCCTACATATCACTTAAATGGCATTTAAAAATTTGTCTCATTGTATGATAAAGATTCAAATATGGTAGGGATCATGCTATTTAATTCAAACTCAATTCATAAATCTTGTCATATACTTCCTTGTACTATGTTTTTCATTTTATTTCCTCAGATGGATTCTAAGTTCCCTGAGGGAAGGGGTCATGTCATATTTAGATATGTTTATTTATCACCTAATACAATGACTTACAAATAGTAGTGTGCTTAATCAATTTCACATAGTTCATTTTTCACACTAGAACTTTTCAAAATGATCTCTTGAGTTGTTGCTTTAGGGTTAGAAAGAAGTGAAAGTCACTTAGCAATATATGGCAAAATTACTGTCCAGCTAAGCCCCAATTTCCAATCTTACAACTTGATCTGCTGTAATATAGGATAACTTTATTTTCTGAGAGTAAAGTTTTGTGGTAATACTGATACTTAACATTTTTTTCTCCTTTAAGTGCCTTTAATATAGAAAATATCTCAATGATCCTCTCAAATCCACCTTCAAATGATGATTTTACCAAATAAAAGTACAATCTTGAATGCTTTGGTTCATTGTGGCCCCAGACGTTTTCATTTCATTACAGCTATACAGAATCTAGTGAGTCAATAACTCAGGTGTATCACTAGTCACAATGAAGTCAATCTTCAGGGAACAGTGTTGATCAATGCTTCCAGGTAAAACAAATATACCTCCAGAATGGAAACTGAATTTTCTTAAAGGTTAGAATTCTTACATATTAGTCATGAGAAAATGGTGCTATTGACTTATTCAGTTGTGTCTCTTCTTGTATTTCCTATGCTTCTCTTCACACATGTAGAGGTAGTACTCTGTAAAGCACTGAGGATACTTAGTCCCATGAAAATGTTGTCTTCCTGAAACTCAAATTTTTTGTATTTCTTTTGTACAAATATATGAATATGTATATATGTATGTGCATACATATGTATGCACACATATATAATAGATATAGATACACATATGTGTGTATATGTACATATATATGTAGAATATATTTATTATTGCATTTTAAAATGAAAGTCCAGCAAGAACACCATGTGGGTTCTCCAGGTCTAAGACATATGGCATTTTGTAAGTAAGGACATAGCACACTTCCAGAATCTTCAGCTGAAGTGAACTTCATCAACAAATGTTTCATGCTATATTTAAGAGTCCATATAGTGAAAACTATGGTTTTCCAGTAGCAATGTATGGCTGTGAGACTTGGACTATAAAGAAAGATGAACACCACAGAACAGATGCTTTTGAATTGTGGTGCTGGAAAGACCTGAGAGTTCCTTGGACAGCAACAAGATCAAATTAATCAGTACCTAAAAGAAATCAGTTCAGTACAAATAAAACCAATGTAACCAAGGTTAGAAGGAAAGTAGAAATTTGGAAAGCAGAAATTTTTTAGACAATTTCTCAAATATAGGTCTCATATCTCAAATATATAGAGAATGTTTTCAAGTTCACAAGAATATGAGTCATTTCCCCATTGATAAATGGTTAAAAGATATCAACAGGGAGTTTTTCAATGAAGAAATAAAAACTAAACATCACCATATAAAAATGCTTTAGATCATTATTGATTAGAGAAATACAAACTAAAACAACTTTGAGGTATCTTTTTATATCTATCAGATCGGTTAAAATGATAGAAGGTGAAATTGACAAATGGTGGGGGATGTGAAAAAATTGAGACATTAATACACTGTTGGTGGAACTGAGATCTAACCAATCCTGGAGAGTAATCTGGAATTATGGCAAAGGATTATAAAACTGTGTAAAGCCTTTGATCAGCAATACCACTACTGTTTTCCAAGATGAGCAGGTAAAAAGGAAAAGACCTTATATGTTCTAAAATATTTATAGCAGATTTCTTAATAGTGATAAAGAACTGGAAATTGAGGGGATGCCCATCAACAGGGAAATGGCTAAACAAGTTTTAGTGTATGATTGTGATGGAATACTACTGTACTGTAAGAAATGATAAGCTTGTTGATTTTAGAAAAAAACATGGAAAGACTTGCATAAAATAATGAAATGTGAAATAAACAGAACCAAAAGAGTATTGTACGCAGTAACAGCAATATTCTAAGAATAATTTTGAACAACCAGGTTATTCTGAGTTCTAGAAATACTCAAATCAACTATAAAGAATCTATGAAGATGCTATCCACCTCCAGAGAAAGAATTCAAACACAAGAATACATAGTATGGTTTTACATACATTGATAAATCTGTGTCAGATGGTAACCTTCTCTAGCGTGGAGTGGGAAGGGACTGAGGGAAACAGTCTGGAATATAAAATGTAACAAAATATTTATTTATTTTTTTAAAAAAGAATTCAGTTTAGACTATTGACTGAAAGGTCAAATACTGAAGCTGAAGCTTAAATACTTTGGCCACACGATGAAAAGACAGGACTCAGTGGAAAAGAGCCTGATGTTGGAAAAGATTGAAGGCAAAAGAAAAAGGGAACAGCAGAGGGTGAGGTGGCTGGATAGGGTCAAGGAAACAGCAGACATGAACTTGGACAGACTTTGAGAGAAAGTGGAGGAAGAAAGACCTAGAGTACTATGGTTCATGAGGTCATGAAGAGTTGGACATGATTGAATGACTGGACAGCAACAACAAATATGTGATGTACTGGCAATGAACCTTATAAACTTATGTGTGTGTGTGTGTGTGTGTGTGTGTGTGTGTCTGCGTGTAACTCTTACATATTACATATAAATGTTTTTTTTTTCTGAAAGCATAAAGCCCAGTCTCTCTTCCTATATGATAGGAGATATGGTGACAGTTTAGTGAAATTCAAGAACTTATTAAGACCTTGAATTGACTTGACATTTTGGCAAAACTCAGAGTCTTAATAACCTCAATTTTATGCAAAATTTTTGAATTATTTATCCATTAGAAAGGCAGAAAGTACTGTCGAAATTTCCAGAAAGGAATTTAACCTGTCATTACTGTGAACTTTTCCTCCCACTGTTCTCCTCATTATGCACCTCCCAATTTATATGCTGTAATTAGATTTTATCTCCATAACTAGAGCGAAATATAAGTAATTCCAAGAGAATTCAGAGAAAGACAATATAAATTATAAAAGATGTAAGGATTAGCACCTATGAACAAGAGATCTAAATTTACTTATCACCACCACCTTCCTCCACCTCAATCTTAATTATAGGTTTCAAGGCTATGATATTAGATTGTATGTATCTGTAAGGAATAATCAGTTTCATTAGCTACTGAATAGTAGGAGAGAGTTCTTTTACTATCAGGATGAGAATAAATTGAGACGTTCAAAATTATTTGAACAAGTTAGAATCTTTCTGAAATCTTTGAGACAAAGAATCTCCAAGTTGGAAGACGACCTAGACCAATCTCCTATCCAATAAATAAGCAAGCATTTATTAAAGAACTAATACCTGTCAGTAATTGTGCTAGGTCCTGGGTATACAAAGACAATGCAGCACAGAGAAGTCACCACTTTACTGAGCAGCTCATTTCATTTGGGGAAAGTTCTAATGATTAAAAGTGTTTCTTTTGTTTTGGTTTTTTATATTGAGTCACAATCTGCCTCCCCATAATTTTTACCTTCTGGTTGTTGTTTTGTCTTCTAAAATTACGTAAATTTGCCATCGTTATGAAGCTAGTAAATTTCTAAGGCTGGATTTTATCTCAGATCCTCCCAATTCCAGGTCCAGCATGTTCTCCATTTTGCCACCTACCTGTTTACTATACAATTATGATAGTAGATATTCTATACTCATTTGATTCAATTACTACAGTAGTAGTATAGTACCAAGTGAGATGCTGTCTGTAAAATGCTTGGCAAAGCTTACAAAACTTACAGAAATAATACCTAATAGTGATATTAATAATCCTGTCCCTAAAAAGAATTTGAAGTGACTTGTTCTTAGTGAACCCATGCTACCTCATGTTGATCATCATTGCATCCTCCTTAAATGTTCACCAATCATCTATTTAATAATAAAATGATTTTGAAAGGCATAAGAATCAAACTCACTCTTCTATCCTTTTTCTTATTCTAAAAATGGAGATAATGTCTACCTGGCCCCAATCTCCTAGCATTGCTCCAATTCTCCACCCCTCCTCAAGGATTACAGTGGTGATTTCATTATCACATCCACAGCTTCTTTCTGTAGTTTGAGATGATTTTTCTCTCGACCTAGACACTTCAATTCCCTTAAAATAAAAATATGACAAAGAGGGAGCAGAAGCTCAAGACAAGTGTCATTTTTTGTTACGTTTTCCAATATTAAGACATCCAGCTCAAAAGAAAAAATCGTAACTAAGCAATCTACCTCAAAACAAGAAAATGAAATCAAAATAGTACCTGAACAAAATAATAACTGAACTGCAGCAGAAGGAACGCTGGATTTGACATCAAAGTACCTAAGTTCAAATACAGATTCTGCTACTTATTACCTCTGCCACCTTGGACAAGTCAATTAATTTCACTGAGTCAGGTGATGAAACCCAAACCCAGAACCTCTGATTCCAAATCAGCTTTTCTTTCTACTCTACCAATCCCACTTCCTTTATTAACTGAAAGCCCTTTGATCCTTGCACAGTGTATGTACTCAATATTTTGTTTGTATTTTGTTGTCTTTGTTAGAGCAGACAGAATTAGAAATTGAAGCAGAAATTCAGCACAGGCTAGCTGGGGGAATAAGAAGTTAATTACCCCTAATTTCTCTACATCTGCTTCTTTGCCTCTGCCTCATTTGTTAATTATTTTCTCTTCTTCATATTTCCTTCTGCCTCAATGTAGACAACTGTTGGCCCCCCAGCATCCTTTCCATCCCATGAGAAGACATTATCAGAGCTGGGACTACAGCAGCTGCTTAGCTCCTCTACTCTGGGACTAAAAAAGGATTAAGCCACAAGTTTGAAACTTAAAAATACAGCAACTCAACCCCAAAACCAGCTTTCAGTCAGTTATAAATCCCATCTCTCTGTCTCTTTTCCATTAAGCATAGTGAAATTGATTATAAAAGGGATAAAAGCATTAAATTAAGAATATAATTAGCTTTGTGAAATTGTGTCTATCACTAAGTGAAATAATAAAAATATATGAAAATTGTCAAGGGTAGCAACAGACTAAGTTCCAGATGAAAACAATTTCCCAAAATTCCCTTGGAAATGGAGGGATGGAATAGCAAAGTAGGTAGTGAGCCAACTGCTGCTTCAAGGGAAAACAACCACCACCACCACCACCACGACAACAAAAACTCTTAGGTTCAAGATCTTTGACATTTAATGGCTAACCTGACAAGTCCATTCTCAGTGCCTCTGTCAGCTCCCTAATTTATATAACCTGCCTTGGTAGAGGGAAATTCATCATGAATTCCCTACATTGATGAAATCATATAGGCACATGTTTTAAAAGAACTTCAAATGAAAAAAAAATTTACATGGTCACTAGTACTTTCTAACACATCTAAACCTTTATATTTTCCACTGAAAAATAAAATAAAAACTATCTCTTCCTCCTGATTTCTTTTTTTATATTGAGCAGAACTATTTCCCTGGTCATTCAATCTCAAAACCTGAGAATCATGAGGTTCCTCCTGTTCTTTCACTTCCTGCATTCAGTTACTGGCTAAATACTGGCAGTTCTATGGGAATATCATTGTTCTCCATCGCTTCTTTCACATTTGCATTTCTGCCATTCCATTTCAGTTCCTTATTATTTACACATTGACTATTATAGAAGCCTCCTAGCTTGGTACTTACAAATTCACAACCATTCTATGGATTGATCAAATACTTCAATTCTCTACCAAAAAACTAAAATACCCTTCCTGACCTCAGTGGGCTGGCTGATGGCAAATGAGGAGAAAGGGTCAAATGGAATGGAAATTTTTGTTGCTGAGTCATTTCAGTTACTTTTGGGGGGTGGAGGTGGGGGTGTTTCTTGGCAAACATTCTGAAGTGGTTTGCCATTTCTTCTTCAGTTCATTTTATCTGTGAGAAACTGAGGCAAACAGGGTTAAGTGGCTTGCCCAGGGTCACACTGGTAGTGTCTAAGGCTGGATTTGAACCTATGAAAGTAAGTCTTCCTGATTCTAAAGCCCACTGTTCAATCTATTGTGCCACCTAAGTGCCCCAGAAGGGAATTAGGAGTCAGTTTTCTAAGTTTAAAAGTTTGATGAAATAAAGGTCTTTGTGGATATATAACCTACATCAAAATGTGGATAGATAGCCTATATCATTTTATGAAGGGGAGAATGGAAGGAAGGAAGGAGAAAATTTGGAACTCAAAACTTCATAAAAAATGAACGTTAAAAAAAAGTGTCTAGGGCTCCAGATCATGGATGCTCCTAGAAAAGTGTCAGTGCAGATCCTTGGTACTTCGAAAACTAGACTTGGGACAAAAGTATCCTTGAGTTCATCCCCAGTCAGTGTGTTCTGTGGTCTTAGGTCTATTGCTCCTAAATGGTAGCTTGGTGGCCCTCAAAATAGAGTGCTAATAAGCCTGGAGTCCGGAAGACCTGAATTCAAATCCAGCCTTTGACCCTTACTTTCTGTATGATCCAGGTTGCCAGCTAACCTCTATTTGCCTCAGTTTTCTTATCTGTAAAATGAGGATAATAAAAGCACCTTCCTTTCAGGGTTGTAATTGGGAAGTATTTATTATTAGTACCTGGCACATAATGAATACTATATAAAAGTTGAAAAAGAACTTTCTGGATCAGTAAAAAGTGTCATTTGGTAGGTTCTTGTCCTTTGTATTCAAAGAGGACCAAAATGACATCACCGTGATAAAGGGAAATTTCAGTGTGTCCAACTGTCCCTGATCAAACCAGTACAAGCTCAGAATGCTCTACCATAGGTTAGGCACAGATAGTCCATGTGAATATTTGGGGTGGATATCACAAATTTGCACATCCTGCATTCACTTTGTGATTCATATTGTTTTCTCTGGGCACCATGTGATCACCTTCCCCATGCGAGTTCGCCATAAAATAGTCTTTGTTGGCAAATGTACATTTTGCATTCGAACAACATGGCCAACTCATTGGAGCTATGTTCTCTGAAGCATAGTTTGAATACTTGGCAGTCCAGCTCAAGCAAGGACTTCAGTGTCTGGTACCCTATCCTGCCAGGTGATCCTCAGAATCTTTCTAAGATAGTTCAAATGGAAGCAGTTCAGTCTCCTAGTATGGTGCTAGTAGACTGTCCATGTTTCACAGACATACAACAATGAGGTCAGCACAATGGTTCCATAGACCTTCAGTTTGGTAGTCAGTCTAATGCCTCTTCTCTCCCAAACTTTTCTTTGGAGCCTCCCAAACACTGAGCTAGCTCTGGCAATGCATGCATCAACCTCATTGTCGATGTGTACATCCCTGGAAATTATACTATCAAGGTAAGTGAACTTATCCACAGCATTCAAAACTTTTCCATTTGTTGTAACTGATGGTTCCATGTATTTATGGTGAGATGGTGGCTGATAGAGCACCTGTGTTTTCTTGGTGTTAATTATTAGGCCCAAATTAGCACCGGCGGCAGAGAATTGATCCATACTTTGTTGCATCTCCGTTTCAGAGGCTGCATGGAGTGCACAATCATCTGCAAGCAGAAAATCATGCACCAGCACTCCCTCCACTTTGGTCTTGGCTTGTAGCCTTCTCAAATTGAAGAACTTACCATCAGTACGGTAGTTGACCTTGATGCCATGTTCATACTTATTGAAAGCATTTGACAACATGACTGAAAACATCATGCCAAAAAGCATGGGAGCAAGCACACAGCCCCGTTTCACTCCACTGGTGACTGGGAAGGCACAAGAGCATTGTCCATTATCCAGAACCCAGGCAAACATGCCATCATGAAACTGATGTACAATATTGATGAACTTCTCTGGGCAACCAAATTTTGACATAATTTTCATAAGCCCTCAAAACTAACAGTGTGAAAGGCTTTGGTCAGATCTACAAATGTTGAATACAGACCTCTGCTCTGCTCCTGGCAATTCTTCTGGAATTGTCGGGCAGTAAACACCATATCGACTGTTCCTTGGCCCTTTCTGAAGCCACACTGGCTGTCAGGTATATGACGCCCCCTGTGATTGTCACAGGACAACCTATCCCCTTTATCTTTATAGAGATGGACAATGGAGGCATCCTTCAACTCCTGGGAGATAACCTCCTCTTGCCAAAATTTCAGTCAGCTTTTGTGTGAGCAATGGTCCCCCTACCTTGTAAATCTTAGCTGAAATAGAATCAGCACCAGGTGCTTTGCCACATGAAGGGAGCCTAATGGCCCTCAAAACCTCTCCTTCAGTTGGAAGTTCAGCTAAGGAGGGATTGACTTCAACCTGAGGTAAACAGTCAATGGCCTCAGTATTGATTGATGATGGTCTGTTGAGAACACTATGGAAGTGTTCAGCCCATCTCTCTAGGATCATGTCCTTATCACTAATAATTAGGTAAGCATCAAAGAAAGATGCCTTAAACCACAGTGTTATAATGAGGAAAGTTCATTGTAAACTTCAAAATGTTATGCAAATGTAAGTTATTATAAAGTAAATACTAGCATTTCCCTCTTTTCCCTCACTGCTTCCTCTGTCTTCTAAAAGATTAACTTTTCAGTGAGGTAAATAAAAATCTATCAGATGCTCTGCTTTTAGCAGAATGAGATGTTCAATGCATTTTTTGGATAATCAAAAAGTGCCATCCTTGCTAATATACCATTTCTTCTAGTTCTGTGACCTATATCAGGGAAGCATTATTCATAGCCAACCTCTACCTAAGGAATCTCTTTAATATTCTCATGATGATATATCTGTTTTTCTCCTCTTTTCTCCTCATCCAAATTCATTTCATCTTGCTTCCACCCTCATATTCATGGATTTCCATGCAGGTATTATCATAGGAAGTGAAAATTGGACTTGTTCTGCTTATCCCCAGAGGGCAGAAATAGGAACAATGGATGGAAGCCAAATTCAGGCTTGACATAAGGAAACTTGCCAGTAATTAAAGCTATCCAAAAGTGAAATGGGCTGCTTCTTCTGATAGTGGGTTCTTCCTCACTGTAAACCTCCAAGTGAAGGCTGAGTGGCCACTTGTCAGCAATTGTCCATGATGTCACCAATGTGTCCCCTCCTCCAGTCTAAATTCCAACCTCTAAATGCCTTCTCATCTTGTCCATACTCTATGTATTTTTCATAAAGAATTTATCCAATAAGCCTGTCTCTACTTCATTTTACTCCTCATTTTGCATCAAGAATCCCAACACCCAGAGAAGTTAAAAGACGTATTCAGCTTCAGATTGTTAAATAGGAAAAGAATTAGTCCAGACTTCAAGTCTCTGAAAAAAAAGTCATGACTCTCAAATATTCCTCGCTGATAAAGAATATTGAGAGGAATGTCCTATGTAAACAGACCTTGAGAAACCATATTCACTATGACCATAATAACATAAATGGAAAGAGCAAAAATAAATCAAACTGACCACTATGTGGCTATAACGATTAAGCTTGGCCTAGGAGAATAGATGAGAAAATGGACAACTTTCCCTTACCTGCAGAAAGGCCAAGGTCATCCACTGCATCCTGGGCCATCACCACTCATCCCGGCTTTTCTGTTGTCATTGGACTTAGATAACTCTGGAGCAGATAGTGAGGCTCACAACTTTGTACAACTCTGCCTCACTTAAATATAATTCAGGGGAAACTTAAGACTTCATCCTTCTGACATCAGTGATCCTCTTTGAGAACAAAGGACCAACAGCAGCCATAACACATGAGAAAATATGGATGTGGAACATGGCTTATACTGTCAGGCTCCATTGATTTCTTGGTTTGTTTTGCTAAATTGTTTTTTTCCCTTAAAAAAATCTTTTACTAAGCTCTATCTTACCAGGAAAGCATATACTTTGGCAATGAGTATGATGTAAAAACAAAAGCATCAAATTTTTTTAAAAATAGAATATGTCATAGATTCTAAAGGTTATTCCAAAAAGTGATTTTCATACGTATTTTGACTAATAGCAAAATATTTGAAATATGTATATACTGCCCCTTTTCCTCATTATTCTTACTGTAACAGGGATAGCACTCACTTAAATACATAAATTAAAGCATATTTGATTTTTAAAAATAAGTTATATAGTCATTCCTTGTACATTCAACCATTTTTTTCCTTACTAAGATATACTACTTAAATACAGCTCTTTTATTTGACCAAAATGAAGCATTTTTAGAAAAATGGGAACCTTTAAATACATATGTACAGTAACCTTGGTCCTATTCATGTTCTTTTTTCTTGCTCTTGTTTAGACACTAGATTATTCCCTTACCAACAGTCATACTTTTAATTTGCATCTTCTAAAAATATATATACTTTGGGATCCAGACCAATTTTATCTTTTTGTTATTAGGAGTACCCAAATTTCATAGCAAGGGGAAGAAAATAAAGTAGGGCATCATTTTTTTGCATATAAATCATGATTGCTATTAATTTAAAATTTTCACAAGGCTAAGCTTGATATGATGGAAACTAAAGGACAAAAATGGAAGGAATGAGATTCTTGTGGAAGGTAGAGGTCAGGGTGCTGTCATTATCTCTTATTGCCCCTGAAATATGGCAGATCATTTTTCACACCCCATTATATTGCTCCCCAATAACGAGATGCAGGGAAATAAGTTAAATGCCTAACTCCTTAATGCCACCCAATTATTTCTGGTGATGGAGAAGTTTACCTGTCTCTCTATTGTCAGGGCCAAGATAAAAAGGTATTTGTCATCACATTAGCTGGAGATGGGTGCTAACACACAGCCTTGATCATAGAATATGGAGAGGGAATTTTGCAAGGGCATAGCACAAAAATCAGAATTAAACATCCCATTTTTGTGAATTATTCAAAAAAGATAGCCATTAGCCTTTAAGTATGTTTTGCATAGCTGCTTGATACCCTTAATGCAGAAAGGGAAAGGGTTAGTGGCTATGTCTTCTCAAGGTATGAACAGTTATTTATTTTGCTGTTGCAACTGTTTCTGCTCCTGATAGATATAGGCTGGTGCCAGTTTGGTCAATAGGGTTATATTCCAGAGACTGAGTTCTTCCAATAAGTAAATAATGAAGCAATTTAATCTCATTCGCTTCCTGATCTAAAATAGTTCATTTGTTCATATTTGAAAAGGCACCTACTCCTCCTTAGAATAGTCACATATACTAAGTGAATAAATGTTCTTGGTTTTATATGAAATGGAGGTAATAAAGACTTGATAGGTCAGTAAATAAGCAGAAATGAAGTATGTCATCCGGATTGTTGTTGTCATTGTTAGGGGGTGAGGGTGGAGAGAGGGGGTGGGGGAGAGAGAGAGAGAGAGAGAGAGAGAGAGAGAGAGAGAGAGAGAGAGAGAGAGAGAGAGAGAGAGAGAATTGGAGTTTATTTCTCTTTTGACCATCAATCCTGAAATTGTGGATTTCAGTGTTGACTCTACCTGATTTAGAAGGTACCACAGAGCACTAATTATAATCATGGCTACCATTTATATAAAAGAATATATTATGTACCAGGCAGTATGCTAAGGGTTTTACAAATATTATTTGTAAAAAAATGTCATTTGATCCTCATAACATCCCTAGGATCTGGGTGTTATAACCCTCTTTCACAGATGAGGAAATGGAGACTAAATGACTTATTCAGGGTCACACAGTTAGTAAGGCAGGATTTGAATATAGATCTTCCTGACTTCAGGCCCAGTGCTCCATCTATTGCATTATATCACCTCATTACATTAACTGTGGTCATTTTATTTGTCCTGTGAATTTTTCTATTCATTTTATTTGTTTCTTTTACTCCTGACCAAAAAAAAAATTATACTTAACAGGAAATAACAAGGAAAATCCAGTAGGAAAATAATGAAATATGTTTAAAAAGCCCACTATTTTGAATTATAATTTATTTATTTCATGGGTTGTCATAAAATAATATGGGCAAACTTGGCTGGACTGAGATCTGTATCATGTTTCCACATTGTTGAGTCCACAGGCCCATGGGAGTTTCATAGGATCATAGAATGTGACAGCTAGGAACCTAGCTCATACTCCTTTTTCCCCTGAAAAAAAAAACTGATTAATTGTGATTATATTCCGTGTTGTGACTTTCTGAAGAATCCCAGAGGATAACGTTGGAAGATGCTATAAAACCAACATCTAACCCTGTGCAGGTTAGGCTGCTTTTCTTTTAAAGGTATTGAAAACATTCAGGAGACCTAATTACTTGAGGGGGCTAAAGCTTCAACTACTGCTGCAGCTTCCTGGTGGTGTAAGTACAAAAATCATCCTAGTAGGAGTAAGGCAGTAGGGGTTGTAATGTCAATTCCCCATTAAAGGAAGCCAGATTAGGGAAGGTTTGTTTTGAGAGAGGCCCACACCTTTTGTTAATTTCTAAGGAGACTTGGTTTTTCAAGGTTGTGATGCCCTTTGGCCCTGAAAAGTGAGGTGAGGTTTTGTTTTGGGGTTTTCTCACTGAAAGGGTTTGTTTGGCCAGATGAGACTCTGAGTAGCTGCTGAGGAGCTCCACCCACCTTTGAAAACCCAGATGTTGCTTCTCTCTCTGATAACTATGTGTGTATAGTCAGACAGCTGGATCTGTCTGTTGATCTGTGATGTATGGACATTTGGAAGCCCTGTCTGTTGGTCTTCCTGTTTGTAATTTCTGCTTGTAATTTCTGTTTGTAATTTCTATTTGTATTTTCCCTGAAGGTCAGGATGCTGACTTTCCCCCTGAACCAAGTGAATGGCATATGTGCTTTCCTTTTAGAAAAGCAAATCTAAGAAACTGGACAGCAGATCCTTCTGTGTATGTTGGGGTCCTTGCTGCTACAGGGATGAGGGGGGGCAGGAATAAGAGAAATGTACCTTTAACAAAACAGAGGACTTCCAAGCATTTCTAATGAAAAGACCAGAGATGTGTAGAAACTTTGGAATTCAAACACAGTCCAAAGTTTCTACATACCTCTGGTTTTTTTATCAGGAATGCTTGTTTCATTAAAGGTCCATTTTTTCCCCTGTAGTATTATAATCAGTTTTGCTGGGTAAGTTATTCTTGACTGTAAACTCATATTCTTTGCATTCTAGAATATTATATTCCAAACTCTCCATTCCTTAAAAATATTGGCTGCTAAATCATGTGTGAGCCTGACTGTGACTCCTTGGTACTTGTCTTTTTCTTTGACATGAAAGTTTTGGATTTTGTCTATGATGTTCCTGGGAATTGTTTTGGGATTTTTTTCAGGAGATGGCTGGTGGATTCTTTCTATTTTCACTTTGTTCACTAGGTCCTAGAGATCTCAGTAGCTTCAGGATTTCTTGAAACATGATCTCTATGACTTCCTCTCCCTCTCCCTCTCCCTCTCCCTCTCTCTCTTGAATTTTTTGGTCATGGTGTTCAAATAGTCCAGTGATTCTTGAATTTTTTTCTCCTTGATCTGTCTTCCAGATCAGTTATTTTTGTTATAAAATTTATTGTTTTTTGTAAGCCTTTTGACTTTAATATTTCTTGTTATCACATGCAGTCGTTAGCATCTAGTAAGTCCATTCTAATTTTCAGAGAGTTATTGCTTGGGTAAGGTTTTGAACCTCTTGTGCCAAGTTGTTCTCTTTCTAATTCCTTTCAGTTAATTTTTTTAACATTATTTTCCCTTAAGCACTGTCATTTCATTTATAAAAACAGTTTTAAACTGTTGAAAAATCTGTCCCAGGAATTCTAATTGAGTTTTGCCCACACTGTGATTTTCTCTGAGGCATCATTTGTAATTGTCTTGGTGTCATTCTCTTCCTTTGCATTTCTATCTTGAGTGTCCCTGCCACCAAAGCTCATTATCATAGAGTTATTTACCCATTCTTGGAGTTTATTTTCTGACTTTGGACTTTATGTTATGGTTGGACTCTGCCACACTTCTGGAAAAGAGGTCTAGGCTGGTGGCATAGTTACTTTAATGGGATATTATATATTGTGTTACTCCAGGATCTCAAGGGCAGGCTGGGAATCGACAAACTTGCAGGACTCCCAGAGTGGTATGATCCAGGGCAAAGTCTGATTGCTGCCTGCATGTTCTGAGCTCTGCAAGTTACTGACCTGAGTTTTTACCTGAGAATAGTTGACTGATTGCTGCTGGGCTTAGCTCTTGCTAGCCAGCTGTAGTAGTTCTGCATCCAGAGTGACAGAATTCCAGGTTATCCTCTGGGCTGGAATCTGTGTCCTGGCTATTATTCTACAGGCTAGACTAGAAGCTGTAACTGAGATTCCTCCTTTCTGGCTACACATCTAGGATTTCCGTATCTGGGAATGCCATACCCATGTGCAGATCTCCTCCTTATTCTGCCCAGGATCTGTGCCCCAGTCTTGTGTAGTAAATAGCAAAGCTGCCAGTTGACACCTCTTCCCCTCACAATGTCCCAGTATGGGTCTGGGGTGCTTCACATAGATCTGGGAGCTCTTCTTGCCTTGGTATTCAGCCTCTCTAAGGGTGCTGGAGTGCTCTTGCCTTGACATAGCCCCTAACGTTAACAAAACTGCATCTCCTTATGCAAACCTGGGCCAGACAAAGGATTCATTGTGATGTTTTCTATATTCCCTCAGCAGGATTCAGTCTGATAAATTTTCTAAATATGCCTGCAGCAGTTGCGGATGGGGCCCAGCTGCATTACGTTCTATTACTTTGCCATCTTTTCTCCTTTCATTGTAGTCTTGAATCTGAACCACTAGACTGACCCATCAACCCCATCTAGCCCTAAATAGAAGGAATATCAGAAGTCAACTAATCCATAACACCTCTGAATTGACAACTGACAACTAACCCAGGTAAATAATTACCTGGCCTCCACTTAAAGACCAACCCATCTCCTTTCAGAGCTTCCTGTTCCACTTTCGGACAGCTTGAATTGTTAAAAAGGTTTTCTCCCCTTACAATAAGCTAAAAACTGTCTTTCCGAAATTTCTTATTGTTTCTACTACAGGCCATTATGTTCCTGTTCTTCTCTCCTTCTCCCACTCCTGCAATGTGAGTTAAGCTCTTTTTTACCCGAAAGATAATAAAGCAACCACCTGGAGTGGCCCAGGGAACCCAAGGTCAAGTTGTACTTGGCTTGATAAAGTTTCCTCTTACCCTCCAGCCATCCTGATATGGTTTCCTGGTTGCCTAAGGACATACAAAAGTTCACCCATATGGAGTTGGAACCTTTTGGACTTGGAGGCACAAAACCCTGAAGTGCATTGTTAGCCCTGCTGATTTGACTTATTTCCATGTGGAAATGAGGGAGGTATGTCTATCCAAGCTAAGTGCTCGAGAATCCTTATTGAATGTCCATTTTGTGCTATGGCTATATAAACCTCCTTTTATTAACTGCTAAATGACCTGTGAGTGTCTCATTTTGTTCAAATATCAATCCTGTCTGAGTCAGGTCCACCTTAAATAGAGGTCAAGAAGAAAAAGTGTAACACTTCTTCAAAAACTATCCAGCTAGAGGATGATCTCAGAAAAATCTGGGAAGATTTACATGAAATGATACAAAGTGCAGTGAACAGAACCACGAGAACATGGTACACAGTAATATCAACATTGTACGATGAGGAACTATGAATGACTTAGTTATTCTTAGCAGCACAAGGATCCAAGACAATCCCAAAAGACTCATGATAAAAAATGCTATGTCTCCAGAGAAAGAACTGGTATGTCTGAATACAGACTGAAGCATACTATTTTTCAGTCTCTCCTTCCTTCCTTCCTTCCTTCCTTCCTTCCTTCCTTCCTTCCTTCCTTCCTTCCTTCCTTCCTTCCTTCCTTCCTTTCTTGTCTAGTGTCTAGGGACACTACAGCATCAGGACAAGAACATAGAAGTTTCTTGTAGGTCTGCTTTTGGACATGAGTGATAGAGGAGCACTTTCCCACCTCCCCATTTCAGTGTAGATACAGATATTCTCTGACTATTTTCCAGCAGTCTTGGGTTCATACTATATCGATGAAAAATTTTTAATTGGTTTCTGAGACAGGACTCTATGGATAGACTAAATGGGCAATTTTTCACCTCTACTTCCTCTCCCAGGCCTCCTCTTCCTTTACTATTGGCTTCTAAGTACATGAATGATTCTCTGAGCTCTTCAAAAGGTTGAGTAGGGAACATACTTCTTCCCACCTGAATGTAAGCCATGAGCTCACGACCTTTTACAGAAGCTTTCACCTACAGTAGAGCTGTCTTCCTTTTGTGTCTTCTTTCCTTTGGTGTAAGGCCTTGTGAGATCTAGCATATTCTCTTTCTCAGATACCCAAGCAGCAGGGTATCTCTTGCAGGGGCTACTACAGCAGTTATGACAGCAAGAGAAATAGGGGGGGTCAAAAGGAAAAGAGTGACCTTCAGAGAAAGAAACTACTGGAAAGAAAGAACCCCTTTGTAGTTAATCCAACTATACAACGGAGGTGAAAATATGATAGGCAAAATTAGCAGTCCTTGTAAAAAAAAACTGATGGCAAATTTCATAAAATGCCTCCTGATTGTACTGGTAGTAAGTAATATTACCGGATTCTGTTCTAATCTTTCAATTATTCTTTCTCACTTAGCTGTTCTTTTCTGTTTGGGAATAAAATTTCCTGTTCCATTCTTGATTCACGTTTGTACTCTGGGCACCCTTTTCCCATCCCCACCACTACAGGTCAACTTAGAATATAACCAAAACTGGAAGTATCCTCAGAATACCCATAATGGAGTGGTGAGACAAAAACTATGAGAACTGAGAGGTTGGGCTTACTTCCCTTATTGAGGCATCATTCTCCCCAGGCTGAACCTGGATGCACCAGGACGGCACGTGATGGACCAAAATGGGGGCAGATCAGCCTGTGCAGTTTCAGTGAATCAGTACCTGGTAGCTATGTGAACTCCTTGAGGTGCAAGTTCTGCCTGTGTTTTTGTATTTCTATCCCCAGCACTTAGTACTGGATCTGTCACATAATAGGTGCTCAATAAATGCTTTTCATTCATTTATTACTTATTCCTATCAATAAGAGAATGACTGAACAAACTGTAGTATATGGATGTAATTAATATTATTGTGTGAAAAGGGGAATATGAGAAAGTCAGAGAATATTGCAAAGACATGGACTGATGGAGAGAGAAATTAGCAGAATCAAAAGAATAATATACCTAGCCTACAATAGAAGAAATAGCCAATGAACCACAACAATGTGGAGGCAGCTATTTGGCGCAGTGGATGATGCTCTGGGCCTGGAGTCAGGAAGACCTGAGGTCAAAACTGGCCTCAGGAACTTACTAGCTGCGTGAGCTTGGGACAGTCACTTAACCTCTGTTTACTTCAGTTACCTCTTCTGTAAAATGTGTGTGATAATAGCACCTACCTCTCAGGATCCTTGTGAATTTCAAATGACATAATTATTGTAAAGCTCTACTACAGTATCTGGCATATAGCAATTGTTATAAAAATGTGAAGAAAAATAGCACTTTTATATCAAATTTAGATATGAATGTGAATGTGGATGGAGATGGAGATATATGGGTAAACATGGATAGAAGCAGAGGTAGAAATAGATAGATAGATAGATAGATAGATAGATAGATAGATAGATAGATAGATAGATAGATAGATAGATAATGAATGTGGATATGGATATAGACATAAATACATACCTTGAGAAACTTAGTACCTAGCCAGAAAGTTATGGTATAAACACATGAAATAATTGAAGAATTCTTTCCAAAAAATGGAACATATCCATAAGGGAAAGTCTCCATTGCTTCCCTTCTCTTTGGTTGCTGGAATCAGCATCATCCTCTCCATTTCCTAGAATTCACAATGTTAACGCTACCCTTGATATCTGTATCCTTTTTAGTTCTCAATGATTTTTGGTGTAAGAAGAGAATATTTTCTAGATACTTATCTAGAAAGAAAGGCTTATTTTTCTTTTTGACAAAACCATGGTGCTCTCGTGAGGCTGAAAATTGTCAATGGTATCCTCAAGAAAGGAGAAATTTTGAAAGAGTAGCCAGAATAGGTTGGAGAAAAATTACTAGCGTTAAGGTCAAAACAGCTGTCTTTGAATCCAGATCTTGACGGTGACTTAGGCTTATCACTCTCCTCCTCCTCCAAGTGTCAGTTTCTTTATTTATTAAATAGGAATAGTAATACTACTACTCACCAAATTTTGAGGGAGCATCAAATGAGATAATATTGTAAAGTTGCTTTGTAAACATTAAAAGTAAAATATAACCTCAGTTTTCAACCTTAGTGCCATTAGTTTTTGAGTGTTATTTCTACCTCTACAATATCTCTTCCATCCATTCCCTTCTCCCAATTCAGATGGACATGACCTTAGTTCAGGTTGTCATTGCATTTCACCTGGACTTAACCCCACTTGCCTCATCTTGGGTCATCTCCAGTCACCCTGATGAATTTCTGGTCACTAGATTCAGATGGCTCTGGAGGAGAAGTAAGGCTGGTGACCTGCACAGCCCTCCCTCCCTCAAAACAAAGTCAAGTGCAAGTCATATCATTATTTCTCTGATGGCATGGTCTTCTTCGGCAATGAAGGATGAACACACACACACACCATCTTCACTAGCTCATGATTTATTTCCAGGACTATCTGAATCCCAAATCGTGTACCAAGGATTTTCAATCTATTTCTGCTATCCTACTTATGCCTAGAGGCTTCAAGCTTCCGGATTAGTTCCCACTTGTCAAACCTTGTTTCTCTAGATTAAGAAATGTTCTCTCTCTCTTATCTTCTCTATATCTGTAAGCCTTAAATAAAATAAATGCATAGCTTAGCAATATTCATATCAATCAGCTTTTATAATCAAAAATGAAATATAAATGGAAAGCAACAGATAAAAGAACAGAGAAGCTGGCACACCCAGATAACTGGAAGAAGAAAATGTAGCTTAACTCAGTTATGTCTGCTTGGGCTGACTCATCACCCTGGAACTAGTATTGCTGGCATTACAGATTCAATTCCCTCAATTTCTATTTTCTGATAGGTTCTCTCACTACTCAATTTAATGCCCAGGTCTCTAGTCAGCCCTTCCTTCCTGGAACTCAAGGTCAGTGCTACTCTCTCTGAGTCTCTCAGTTTCGAGGCAGACTAAAAGTAAATATAGTGAGGGATGGGTACACGCCAAGATTACCTAAAATGGTGATAGGAAGTGCATAGGAGATATTGCGGAACTGCTTCAGGGAGACTGGAGAATTAGTGCTTGCATGGACATCCTGTATTGTCTTACCATGG
This sequence comes from Notamacropus eugenii, assembly GCF_028372415.1. Classification (NCBI taxonomy): domain Eukaryota; kingdom Metazoa; phylum Chordata; class Mammalia; order Diprotodontia; family Macropodidae; genus Notamacropus; species Notamacropus eugenii. Next base: position 445,417,560 of record NC_092876.1, on the reverse strand, counting down.
ATCTGGGAGCAACTTTTTTCCATTAATTGTATGTCTGGGGTAGTCTGTATATCTAAAACTATATGACTGAACACAATCTGACTTTTTCTCCTGGATTCCATCGAAGGGTGAAGGACTTCTTAATTCATCACAGGTGACACCATGTGGTAAGCAGTAGGACCTGAGGACCACCTCCCCTCCCCTTTAGACCACGTGGCCTCGAAGAAAGGGGATCTAGATTTTGGCCTATCTCACTTGGATTTCTTAGTTCAAGTACAGGGACAGGGAGTTTTCAATTCAAGAACTTAAACCATGGGGATCTTGGAGTCCAAGAATCCAGTCTGTATGTTTCAGTCACCCCAGATTTGAAAAGAAAGGTATAAGACAAAAGCCCAATGGGACTCTGGACTTGAGCTTCTTGGCACTATGCTATAGAGTAACTAAATTAAAATGTGAATCTAATACCCTTCTTCACTCCAGAAACTGAGTTGGTGGAGAGAAAATTATTCCCCTAAGGCATAGTGGGAACTGTTTATTTGGTTTTCCTGCCTGTACCTTTGAAGCACATATTCTTTCATAATAGATAATGTGATGTTAAGTAGTTGAATGGAATCCCTGGCCCTTCAAAGTAGGAAGTACAAATGGTGAGTTGTTTAAGATGATAGACAGCTTTAGGAACCTGGAAAACCCTGGTGAAGGTTGGAATAAAATTTAACAGACCTAGCTCTTAGAGAATAGGACAAAGACAGATTCAAGTTACTGATACTAATATATGTACATGTTGTCTCCCTAAATGGAATGTAGTCTCTGTAAGAGCAATAACCCTTTCATTTTTGTCTTTGTGTCCCTGGCACGTAGCACAGTGCCTGGCACATGTAGGTATATAATAAATGCTTGCTGAATTGAATTAAACCCTCTTTTTAAATTAAAGTCAGTATTTTGAAGACAAGTGGGAATAAGTAGATTATTTAAGAATATGTGACTATTCCCAAAGATATATTTCTGGTAGTTACTTAAGATATGTCAAGGATGGAAATATAAAGTCATTAGTAGAAGCCATCTGAAAAGCATTTTCTTCCACAAAAGAAATGCTTCCACAGGAGCATGATAAAATAATCCACAGGATTTGGACAATCATGTAAAAATATCTTTAAAAAAAAACAACTGCCCTTCCTCTTTGGATTTTATTTATGCAAATAAAAATAATTCAATAATTTCAAAGAAGCCTAGATACAAAAAATATGAACTTGATTGTCTATTTTGTACATAGATTCTTAATAAAAATAATTGATTGATAAATTGGGGAAACTTTAGCTCAATATTCAGTAAAATAACAGTAAAAGTTAATGTCTTTCCAATGAGGACAGTTCTGTCAAAATGCTAACAATGACTTAAGTTCTCTGTTCTGTTCATCATTCAATTTTTAGCTAAGTCTTTTGGAAAACAATAACCCAAATTTACATTTTAAGTGTTCAGAAAGTGAAAAACAAAGCACCATTTGTCAAATATTCACTTAACTATTTCATAAACAGTTATCTTAATTTTCTATGACTTCCATGTCATGTTTACTCATCTACTGAGCCAAGTTCTCTCTCTCTCTCTCTCTCTCTCTCTCTCTCTCTCTCTCTCTCTCTCTCTCTCTCTCTCTCTCTCTCTCTCTCTCTCTATCTCTCTCTCTCTCTTTCTCTCTTCCCACCCTCCCCCCGACCATGGGTGTCCTAGCACAACTATTGAAAGTGCTAGACTTTGATGCTTTTAAGTTGCCAGCATTCCCCAGTCATTGCCCTCTCACCCCCTATCCCTAAGGTAAATAGCTCCTGTCATCCAGCATGGTTTTTGGAGATGCCAAGGGAGGAGTTACAGGCTTATGTGTCAATGAAAGTGTAGCTGTCCCTTCTGAAACACCATCCTAACTGTGTGTGGGTAATGATCCAGTTACAGTATTATTGGAAATAGCTTCAATGCAGAGTTTTTGATAGTCATTTGGCAAAGACTGAACATTTCTACAAAGCTCAATCGGAAGAAAAGAAGTATTCCGTCGTCTCATGGTTCTGTGCATTCCTAGGTCATTTAACTTTGCTCCTGCTTTAAAGTTTGCCTGTTTTCATTCCATTCCTGTGGGCAGAACACCAAAATATATACATTCCTCATCTCAAATACATACTCACATACACAAGAATAACTTTTTTTGTCAACTAAGCAAGTTTTGTTGGTTTCTATGGGATAAAAGATTTATTGAACCAGAACAGTTTAGAGTTAAAGCTTGGCCTCGAACTAATTCCATTCCAAGAATGGTCTATATCACTTAGGAAGTTGAGACGACTGAAGAACTGTGAAACTATAGTTTTATCATGAGTCCCCTTTATCCCTTCTGGTCAACAACTGCTTGAGAAAGCAAGTTCTGTAATCATTTCTACATCTAATCTCTCTCAAGTAAAAATATTGAAAATGTAGTCCAACTGACATCTATTAAACCACCACTTTGTAGAAAATGCTTTTCTAGGTACTAGATAGGGAAACATAAAAGAGAAAGCCAGACCTTTTTGTTTGTTTGTAACAAATAAAACAACCATGGTAATTAGTGATATTTTGCAATTGTTTTATATCTTTTCAAAATAGGAAATGAAATAGAATAAGTTTAAGAGTTTGTATCTTCACAAACAGCAACAGAGACCCCCTTAATAATATTCACGTGAGAAAGGGGCAGAAATTCTGTTATTGCTTTGAGTTATTTCCTTCTTTGTTGTTGTCTCCATTGATTGATTTCATTGGTCAGTTGCCCAGTTCTCTATTTCACTACTTTTGTGCAGCAGAGCCAAGACAAAGGTTAATCAGTCTACTTGTTGATATGGTTTCATCACCAGACATCATTTATATCATCACGGTGGAGATAAGACAGGTCAAGGTTGCTGTCAACATGTCAACATCCTGCATCCTGTTCTTTCTTTCTCTCCATTGTTGTTTATCTGAGACACAATACATCTCCACCACCATCAGAAGGGATATGGACAGTGATTTGCAAGTACACATCCATGACTTGTCAGTTTTGGAAAGTCGGTAGAACGTGGAAGTGTCAAAAGAAGAAGTAGGTTGCAGTCATTTTTCTAGGGCTTCAGAAGGGTTTGAAAGGAAAAGGAACCTCTAAGACTCTTCTACATTCCATGATGACTTAAGTAAAAAGCAAAAATCCCTAGTATATCAACTAACCCTAGCATTCCCACTAGGTTTCATAGAGATTTTAGGCACCTCAAAGTCAGAGATTACGACATCTATATATTTTATGTCTTCTATGAGCCCTTGAAACAGTTCTCTGCACAGTGTATGTACTTAAAAAGCTGCAGAAGCATAGGAGTTTTGTGTTCATTTTTTCTCGTTGCTCTACAGTTTCTGAAGTCTCTATCTATCTTGCCTAACAATTATGTTTAAAAGCTATTATGTTTAAAAGCTAAACTATTATGTTTAAAAACTATATTAACTCCAATATTAGGCCAGAGAATTTCTCAGATATCAGAGTATTTTCAATGCATTAAATTACTTGAAAGTATCAAAAGGGACATGGAATCACTTTAGGAATGATTTAAAACCAAATTATTTACTTCAATTAAGAAGGTGATGTGAAAATCTAGCTCCCTTGCATACATTCCAGCAAAGATCTAAAAAAAGCAGTAGATTGAATTATGATCAAGAATAACAAAAAGAAATAGAAAAAACCCTCCATCTAACCCAGAGATGCACAACAAGATGCTCAGAAATCTATTATTGTTAAGAGTGGAGTCTCTCCAAGGGAGGCAGAAGCTAGTCCTGGGTACCAACATTCCATAACTCTGGAAATTTATGGAAATTTTGAGGGTAAGACATTGAAGGTAGCCAGCTTGAACACCAATATAAGTTCTATGAATTGGGCCTGCAGTGAAATATTGGCAGTGGTCTTTCAGAACAAAGAGGTGAGATGGACCCAACACCCACAGGTCATCAATGGCTCATGAAGACAGTGCCCAACTGTGCACTCTTCAGAGTACTGTGAAAAATAGAAGGATACAGATCCAGTTCAATGCCCATGGGATCTTATAAGAGAGGTGAGAGTAGTGTGATCTGTGTCCTTTGATTAGGACTTTCCCTCATTGGGTATTGTGAAGGAAGGAGGAGGCAGTTTTTGACCAAGTTTTACACAACATTGGACTTCCAGGAAATGAAGAAAGCATCAGAAATTGAGGCCTATGTCAGTTTCTAGCTAGTATCACCTCCCCAAATCTAAAATCTCAAAAGCAGTAGTAGCTAGACTAGAGGAGGAATAAGATTTTACAGGATCAAAAGTGATTAAGAGAGTGTAGCCTCACCCTGGCAAAAAGTCCCAATGTAGGAACTGAAGCTGATAATATGAGCAATAAGAAGATTACAGACACAATAAAGAAAGACTGTGGGTTAAGATAAGAACAAGAAGTAAACCCAGAAAAGGGACTAATTGCACAGAAATGCAACAAAGCTTCAGAGGGAAAAATGGTTTGACCAAAAACCTCTAGGGATGGCTGAGTGAAATGAAACGAGTTAAGAGATGAAAATAGAACTCCTGTGCCCCCCCCAAAAAAAAGGTGGAAAAAAAAGTTTAGCATAGAAGGAGGAAAACTTTACTAAAGTAATGAACTCCTTGAAAATTAGATACAACAAAAACCTCAGGAACAATAGAACACAGTCAAACATTGGGGAAAATATCAGAGAGTCTTTGGTATCTACTCTTTTAAAAAACAGTTCTGGGAAAAGGTCATGAAGAAATAATTTAAGACTTATTGACTTCTTGTAAAATTTCTATGACACATTTCAAGAAATTATAAAAGAAAATAACATAGCTCTATTAAAATCAGATGGAAAAGGTTAAAAAAAAAGAAGAAACTGCCAGTCACTACCTGAAAGAAAACCTAAATTGAAAATACCTAGGAGTGTCATAGTCAGAAATCCAAAGATTCTAAGTAAAAGTAAAAATGGTACAAATACTAATGAGTTCAAGTATCAAGGAATTACAATAAAGATCACACAAGACTATGTTGCAACTATACATCAAAGGAAAAAAATCTTTATATATGTTACTCTCAAAGCTTATAACCCAAAATAATTTATCATGTAAGACTAAGTATAACCCTAAATGGAAAAAAAAAAAAGTAAACTACCAGAGATGAATAGAAACTTTTCAATGCAAACACAGGAGTCAAAAGAAACCTAGATAAGTAAATACATATGATACATTGGAAGAAACTAAATCATAATGAAATGCTCAAATTCTAAGGGAAAAGGCAATAAGAATCCCTTTCAGAATTCCACTGCCTTTAAGGATCAGAGGGAGAGCTAAATCCAACATAAAGTCTGGGTTTAGTTTTGTTCTGTTTTGTTGGTTTAAAAAAAAAGTAAAGAAAAGGGAGAAGGAAAAGAATGCATTAGGGAAGAAATGAGAAAAGGGGGACCTTGTTTCTCATAATTGAAGTGGGTAAAAAGAATTTGCATACATTGGGGAAGAGAAGAAGGAAATAAGCATATTATAAATCTCCCTCTTATCTGAACCAGGGGATTAAACACACACACACACACATACACACACACACACACACACACACACACACACACACATACACACACACAAGAATTTGATGTACAAATATATTAAAATACATCAAATTCAACACGGAAGAGATGAAAGCTGAGGAGGGGTAGTCATGGTAAGAATAACGACAAGTCAAGCAATCTTCAACTTTGGATGCTGGAATATAAATAAAGGAGAGAAACAATGCAAAATAACCAGTGATCTAGATCTGGGCTAGGTAAAGAAAGGAGGGCAGCAAAGTGAGAGTAGAGCAATTCAATTATAGATTACTAGTGTGAGCAATTCTTTTCACTTTTAAGACCTCCATTATCTTTATGTAGAGTGGAGTGCTGTGGGGGGGGGAGAAAGAAAAATGTGTAAGGATAGTGTAGAGGAAAATGCACAATTAATAGTCATAATTGTTAATATAAAGGGAATGAACTCACCTATAAAACAAAAGAGACTAGCAGAATGGATTAGAAAACAAAACACAATATATTGCTAATAAGAAACATATGATTCCCAATTGATAAATGGTCAAAGGATATGAACAGGCAGTTTTCAGAAGAAGAAATTAAAGCTATCTATAGTCATATGAAAAAATGTTCCAAATCACTATTGATTAGAGAGGTGCATATCAAAACAACTCTGAAGTACCACATCATACCTATGAAATTGACTAATGTGACAAAACAGGAAAATGATACATGTTGGAAAAGATATGGGAAAGTTGGTACACTAATTCATTGTTGGTGGAGTTGTGATCTGACCCAACCATTCTGGAGAGCAATTTGGAACTATGACCAAAAGGCTATAAAAATGTGCATACCTTTTGACACAGCAATATTGCTTCCAGGGTTACATCCCAAAGAAATCATAGAAATGGGAAAAGGACCCACATGTACAAAAATATTTATAGCAGCCCTTTTTGTGGTGGCCAAAAACTGGAAATCAAGGGGATGCCCATCAATTGGGGAATGGCTGAATAAGTTGTGCTATGGTAATGTAATGCACTACTATTGTGCTATAAGAAATGATGAACAGGCAAACCAGAAAAACCTGGAAAGACTTATATGAGTTGATACTGAGTGAAATGAGCAGAACCAGAAGAACATTACACACGGTAAGAGCCACTATGTGTGAAGGATGTTGTAAGAACCTAAAACATTTCCAAAGGACTCAATGCAAAATGCCATCCACATCCAGAGAGAGAATTATAGAGTTAGAACACAGAATGAAGCAGGCTATTTTCCCTTTGTTTTGTTTTGTTTTGTTTTGGTTCTTCTCATGGTTTCTCCCATTCACTTTACTTCTTCTGTACAACATGACTAATGTATAAATGTGTTTAATAAGAATGTATGTGTAGAACTCATACAAGACTGCATACCATCTTGGGGAGGAAGGAAGAAGGGAGGGTGAGAAAATTTAAAACTTATGGAAGTGATTATTGAAAGCTTAAAACAAATCAATTAAAAGAAGAAAAAAAATGTGAAAAATAAAGATGTATGTAGAACTATAGAGAGATTAGGAAGAATTTGCTTTCCTTGGGTCAATATTAAAAGGCAGACATGATGCTCATGATCCCAGGTGAGGAAAGGATAAAAATAGATGTGATTAAAAGAGATGAACAAGAAAAACATATTATGCTTGAAGGCATCATAATAATGAAATAACAGGGGTAGGGATTGAACCTGTGATTTCAATGGCATAGGGAACTTCTAGGTGAGGAATCTACTTTTCTCAGTGCAGGTCAGCACCATCTTCACAACTTGTAACCTTAGAGAATTGCTTACAGAACCGAGAAGTTAAGTGACTTTCCCAGGGTTACACAACCACACAACCCAGGGTCAGAGGCAGGACTTGAACCAGTTCTTCCTGGATTTGCTCTCTAGCCATTATGCCTCCCATCTGTATTTACCATGTATGTGTGTGATGGCAAAGAATCTAAGTACTTAAGTAAAACATTGATCCAAAAAAAGGGGAAAAATTAAATGGAAAATAAATAAATTTTTAAAATAAATAAAACTATAATAGCTGAAGATATGAGTGTGCCTCTAGAAAAAATATTTTAAAGATGAAAATAAAGAAGTTTAGAATTTAAATAGAATCTTAGACAAAGTAAGTATTATAAATCTCTAATAATTACTGAAAGAAAATAGAAAAAATCATATTACATATAATTATGTATGTGTATACATTTCCCCACTCCTTTGGGCACTGATTTTGTGCTAGAGACTCAAAACCTCATAAACAAATGTAGAAAAGCAAAAATATCAAGCACATCCTTCCTTTACTGACCACAACGCAATAAAAAATAATGAATAAAGAGCATTTGAAGAAAGGATTCAAACTTAAAATGAGACTAAGTGATATAATTGAGTGAAGTGGATGGAATCAGTAAGACCTGAGTTAAAATCCAGCCACCGACACTTACTGACTAGCTGGGCAAGTCACTTAACCCTCTTTGCCTCAGTTTTCTCATCTGTAAAATGAGCTGGAAAAGAATACCACTCCAGTGTCTTTGCCAAGAAAACTCTAAATGAGGTCATAAAAAGTCACACAGGACTGAAATAACTAAACAATAAAACAATATAATTATATAGAACATGTGGGTTAAAGAGCAGATATAGAAAAAGAGAGAAACTTCTTAAAAGAATATGACAGTAATGGTTTTGAAATGTGATTAAAGTACTGCTTGGGGTTGCATGTATAGCTCCCAAAATTTTTTCTATAAAAGAAGGGAAAAAATTAATCAATGAACTAGGTATGAAAATATTTTTAAAATTATATATAGGCAGAACAGTTAGGTAACGCAGTGAAAATAGCACTGACACTGGGGTCAGGAGGACCTGTGTTCAAATCCAGCCTCAGAAACTTACAGGCTGTATGGCCAGGACCTGTGTTCAAATCCAGCCTCAGAAACTTAGAAGCTGTATGACCATAGGCAAGTCATGTGACCCTAATTGCCTCCAAAAAAATTGATATATAGGCAACAAATTAAAAAACACAAGGACAGAAATTCTGAAAATCAAAGAGATGAGCAAAGTAGAAAACAAAAGTATATTCAACTGATAAATAAAACCATAAACTTTTCTTTAAAAGACTAACAGTCAGCTAATTTTAAAAATCAGAAAATCAAATTTCTAAAATAAAACAGAAATCACAGCAAAGAGAAAATAAAAGAAACTGTTAAAAATGTGTTGCCTAATATTCCAACAAAATTCCACCAAAACCTATAAATTAAATCCATGAATAAATATACAAATATATACAATATCAAGATTAATAGAACAATAACCTCAACCCCTTCCTCTACAAAAAAGAAAAAATAAAAATCTCAGTAAAGCTTGGAACAAATAAATTCCCAAGTGAATTCTATCCAATGATAAACATCCAAGTTATTAATAAAAATAAACTATTGAACAGAATTAATTCCAGGACAGAAACCTCTAGGAGATATTTCCATCTAAGATTACAGAAATGGAAGGGACTTTATAGGTAACTATTTCAATACTTTTACTTTTAGAGAAAGAAACCAAGGTGCCAAAAGGTGAATTAACTTGCCCAAGGTCACAGAAGTTAGAAATAGCAGATGAAGGCCTTAGACCTTAGAACATTCTTTTGACTCCAAATCTAGCTTTATTTTCATTAAACCTCTAGTCCACCACTGCTCTATTGAACAACATAATTCCCATTGAGTTTTTTTCCTTTGTTCTTGTGCCACATACTAACATTTCAACATATGAGAACAGTTATACAGCCTCTAAATTTTATACATTTGACCTTCCTTTCCTTGCCCATCCCTAAACTTTCCATTTACCTGTAAAGGAAACTGGTGAAGAAAAATATACAGAAATCCTCCTAAACAAGTATCTTTACTGCTGAACAGAGGTGGAGAAAATTATGAAACCATATTCAGTCCACTACAAATTTATGTTACATAATCTCAACTGGGTCCTCATTGCAGCAAGACAATTCTTTAATACTTCCCTAGTAGATTCCCAGCTGCGCTCACAGCAATTTTTCCAGTTATTTTCATCCCTTCTCAGATCTCTCATGGCAGTCCTTCCCTACACTGTCTCATTGAGACACTTTCCTTATAACTTCACGGAAAAAGCTGAGATCATTTTCAAAATTCCTTCTTATCTCCTCTTTCTTAACTCATATCATTCAGATGTCATCCTTCACCTCTATTTCCTATGAAGAGATGGTCCTTTTTGTCTGCATTTAGACTTCATTTCATTCTATCCTACCTTCCTCAACAGATTGCCTTCTCTAACATCCCCATTCTCTCGTTAATCTTCAATCTTTACTTGTTTCCCTGTTGCCTAAACAAGTCCATGTCTCCACCATCTTTATAAAACCCTCCCTTCCATTCCCACTAGCTTTAGCCCTATAATGCTCCTGCCTTTCATGTATGAACCTCTTGAAAGCCTTCTACAATCAATGCATCCACTTCCTCTCCTTTCTCTCTTTTCAGTTCTCTAGAGTCAGACTTCTAACCTCATCATTCAACTGAAATGGCTTTCTCCAAACCTCCCAACAATATCTTATTGTCAAATCTACTGGGTTCTTTGCAGTCTTCATCCTCAACTACTTCTGTAGCATTTGATACTTCCAATAATCCTCTTGTTTTCTCTCCTCTCTAGGTTTTCATAATACTGCCCTCTCTCTTGATTCTCCTTCTATCTGTCTGACTGCTCCTTCTCATTCTCCTTTTCTGGGTCTTCATCTAGGTTACACTCACTAGCCACAGGTGTCTTACAAGTCTCTGTTCCAGGACCTCTGCTCTTCTCCCTCTGTACTATTTTGCTTGGTGAACTTATCAGCTCCCATAGATTCAATTATCCTCTCTCTGAAGATTATTTTCAATCCTACTTATCAGTCTTTATCTCTTTCCTGACATCCAGTCTAACAACTCCATCTACCTAATAGGCATCTTGAACTGGATGACCTGTAGAAATCTTAAAGTATTCATGACAAAACTAAATGCATTATCTTTCTATCCAAGCCTTCTCCTTTTCTAAACTTCCCTATTATTGTCTAGGGCAACACCATCCTCCCAATCATCTGAGCTCAAAGTCATTGTGTCTTCTTCAATTCCTTACTTCCAGTTACCCCATATATCCCATCTATTGCCCAACCCTACCAATTCTACCTTCCTAACATCTCTCATTTGAATCCCTTTTTCTCTTCTGACATAGTCATCACCTGCAGCAGACTTCTGTCACCTCATGCCTAAACAATAGCCTTTTGATTGTCTAATCCCTCCCGACTTCCTTCTATCCTCCACTCAGTTGCCAAAGTCATCTTCTAATGTTCATGTCTGACCACGCCACTCTCCCACTTAATAAACTCCGATGGTTCCCTATCACTTCTAGGACCAAATATAAAATCCTCTGTTTGACTGTTTACGTCTTTCACAATCTGGGACCTTCTGATTGTTTTAGTCTGTCAGTATTTTACTCCCTTTCATATACTGAACTATGACATGAACATGGTATTGAACTTCTTTCCATTCTTCATGCACAGCACTCCATCTTTCAACTTTGAGCATCTTTATTAGCAGTCCTCCATGACTGGAATGCTCTCTCTCCTCATCTGTCTCTTAGTTTGCCTGATTTCCTTCAAGTCTCAGCACAAACCCTACTTTCTGTAAGAAACCTTTCCTAGTACCTCCTCAATGATAATGTTTTTCCTCTGAGCTTGCCTCCAACTTACCCTGTTTTGTATAATTTATTTTCGTCTCCTCTATTAGAATGTAAACTGCATGAAGAAAAGCACTTTTTTAAGAAATTTTCTTTGTATCTCTAGTGCTAAACATCCAGTACCTCAAACATAGTGAGGAAATGTTTGTTCTTGTGACTTGACTCTTCACAGTGAAATAATGCCCTAGTTATATACCCTCTTTGAAATTTCCCTGTTGCTCCCACTCTCTCAAGCTCATAACCTGGTTGCCATCCTTGACTCCTAGCTCTCTCATCTTCCATGTTTAATTAGCTTCCAAGTTCTGTTTTTTCTACGTTTGCACATCATGGATCTGCCTTTTTCTCTCCTCTAATACTGCCACCATCTTGGTATAGGGCTACATCTTACAACTAGCCAGCTGGTTGGTTTCCCTAACTCAAGTTTCTACCTATTCCATTCTGCCCTTCACACTGATCTTCCTAAAGTGCAGGTCATGACCATGCCACCCCTTATTTAATAAAATCCATGATTCCCTATTACCTTCAGGATCAAATATAAAATCTTCTGTTTGGCTTTCATTGCCCTTCATTCCTTGACTCTTTCGCATTACTTTCAATTCTCATGCCATCTCCTCTCTATGTACTTTGTGATCTAGTGACACTTGCTTCCCTGCTTTTCCTTGAACAAGGCACTCCATCTCCCAATTCTGGGCATTTTCACTGGCTATGATTCATACATCAAACCTTCTTCTTCCTCCTCTCTACTTCCTGACTTCCTTGGTTTCCTTCAATTCTCAGCTCAAGTCTTACCTTCTTCAGGAAGTATTTCACAGTTTTCATTAGTCTTAGTGTCTTTCATCTGATATTATCTCCAATTAACCCTATATATAGCTTGTTCTTACATATTTGTTTATACATCATCTACTCATTAGATTGTGAGCTCCTAGAAGGTAAGGATTGGTTTTTGTCTTTCTTTGTTTCCCCAGTGCTTGGCACAGGGAGTGGCACAGCGTAAGGACTTAATAAATGCTTGTTAGCTGGTGAAATAAGATGAGCACATTTGGGGGTTCTGACATCAGTCATTTTGTATATCCTTAAGGAGTCAGTCAATAACTCAGGACAGAAACCTAATCTGTGAGCAGCTTAGATTCGATGACCACTAGGGTTGCCTCTAAATATAATTCTATCACCAGAATTATATAAATCTATGACTTGCTTCCTAAAACTCCACATAGTTATGGAGTGAAATTCCTATTTTCTATACAAGCACTGAGAAACTGATTCAATTATGAGCTCCTCAAGAGCAAGAAAGGTTTGATTTGGTTGGTTGGTTGGGTTGGGTTTTTTGCTTTTTCTCTGTATCCCCAGTTCTTAGCCCAGTGCCTGATATATAATAGACACTTAAACGCTTGCTAACTGACTGATTTAATTTATAACCAAAATAGCTGGATAGGTTGGTTGAGAGTAAGGGAACCTGAGTTCTAATTCCAACTCTACCACTTACTATCTGTGCAACCTTTGGCAAGTCATTTAATCAGTCTGAGTTTCCTTATCTGCAATTTAGGTGATGGTATTCACTGACCTCTTAAGTTCCTACCAGATCTAAAATGACAACTCCATGATCCCATTTGTGCTTCCCCAATCTTTCTTCTGTCAGTGACTTCAGTTGCCCAACTTTTTGGTGGAGACTAGAAGAAATAAGGAGGTAAGGTAAAAGAAAGCCAAACAAATGGGGAGAATAAAATAACAGAAGAAAAGGAAATAATGAGTGTTGGAAACTAGGAATAGAATGTCTCTGCCCACCTGTGCCACTCTGAAAAAGTCTCTTCTCTGCAATGCAGTCTTCTTTCTGTAAAGTAATGGGGTTGGACTCTTGAACTTTGAACTCTTAGTTTTCTTCCAGCTCCACAACTAGAGTCCCATGATCATTGTCTGAAGAGATCCCTCTGGCATGCTGTGCCCACTCCATCACAGGTGTTCAGACCAATAATCATTTCCTATAGGAAAAAAAAACACTGCAAAAGCAACATTGAATGCACATGCCATGTTTATTAAATATGGCATTGAAATTTCCTTCAAGGTTGTATAAGAAAATATTTTAAAAGTAGATTCACTACTCTCTTAGAACTGTAAAAGTCATTCTGAAATGAAAAGTTACCATTATCTAAGTGACATTAACTCCTAAATTATGTAACACCTTTCAGCTAAGGTCAAGTATATGTAGTTAAGCCTCAAAGAAGAAATTTCCATAAAGTTATGAGTAAGTTGAAATTGGCAATTTATAAAAGAAGCCTGTAGGAACTAAAATTATAGGCTTTTTGTGCTCCTGATGGAGAAGGAAGAATTTTTTTCTGTTCAAAAGAAATTGTGAGGCTTTTTGCTTTCAAAGGTGTTGCAGCTTTAGAAATGATACTAAATTCAAAAAAAATTTAAATACTTTCTTTTGTTATCAAATTCAGGCTTGACTTTGCCAATTTATTGAAATCCAGTGTCTTGCTGAATCTGAAGGTTATCATCTAAACTAGCTTAGAGTTTTGCCCTTGTAAATAGAATTGGAGGGCGAAATTGGTCACAGAAAAAAATAAATAAACCTCTGATTTTGAAAAAGCCACAGTAGCTTATAGTTAAGCTACTCAATGCACTTTTTAAAAGAAAAAGGTTACAAACCATAGACAATTTCAGATCAAAGAAGATTTTCAGGGGAAAATTATGAGGAACTTAAAAAAGGAGTATAAAATGTTAGGATGGCAGTTTCATATCAACATGCACTTGGTTGATTGAAACTTATTTCCTGATCCTTTGTCTTGCCCTCATCCCTCACCTCTTACTTCCATTTCCCAACATTCATTGCTCCTTCGTCTTCTTTCTTTTATGTTCTACTGACTCTTTTTTTTTCACCTTCTATTCTCCTTTCCAAGGTGACTGAAGTCACTGATACCAAGATGTTTGCTGAGAAATAATTAGGGTTATAGAGTCATAGACTTCATGCTGTAAGGGAACTAAGAGGCTATCTAGTCCAGCCCCCTTATTTTATAGATGAGGACAATGAGGCCCAGGGAAGTTAAATGACTTGTCAAAGGTCACATATTCCTAAGCAGCTGAGCCAGGATTTGAATCCAGCTTTTCTACCTTTAAATGCTAGCTTTACTATAGTATGCTTCTTTCATGATTCGGATTCTAAAAGAGGAATAATACTAAATTTCTGCTTTTTATTTTGTCTCCCCCAACCAATGGAGATCGTTGAAGAGACCAATTGCAAGCACAACAAACATTTATGTCATGTCTACTGCATTTTGAACTCTATGTTTGGTGCTGAAGGAAAGACAAAGATTTAACATGAGATAATGTCTGCGGTCATGGACTTTAAACATGCTTACAATGCTGTCTTTTCCCCCACAAATCACTGAGTATGTCCATATGACAAAATTAGTCACAGTGCAATCTGTCAGTCAATCAGCTAATCAATTACCAGACCTGTATGAACCAAGTGACTTCAGTGGGGAGAAAATGACTATAACATTTGATTTGGCACCCACATATATGTGATTTGGCACCCACATATAGGCACAGTCATTTTGTATTTGGCAAATGCTGATACAAAAAGATGAGTCATTTTGCCATTGTGGGGAGTTCCATGCAGCATTTCCTTGTACCCACACAGATCACAAATCATTTATGACTTAGTAAATTAAACCTAGTGAACTTCTTGAGACCTGTGTGACTTACCCTGAGTAATATACCCAGTAACTTCCAGAACTGCCTCCCTAATAAGTATTTGGCATAGTTTTAGAAATTATAACAGAATCCCAAAAAAGACAGCAACTGAATTTGGAGTTAGGAAACCTTGGCTTCAATACTGCCTCCCAAACGTCTTTGACCTTGGGCAAGACAGCAAACCTCTTCCAATTCCTCATGTATAAAATATGGGTTGGACTAAATGCTCTCTCTAAAGTATATGGTCATCTTCTTCCCTAATTCCAAGTCAAATGTGTATATGCCATGTTCTCCTATACTCATACTCAAATACACATGCACATTTTCTCAATTAATTTCTCTCCCTTTGTAGCAAAGATAAGAGTATAGTTACTTCTTTTCCTTTCCTAGAGGAAGGGTCTGGCAAAATTCTAGGGACCCTATAAGTATGCTTGATCAATGTTTCCCAGAATCACTGAATCTCAGAGCTGAAACAAATGATCACACAGATCTTGCTTAAACACTGATAGAGGAATAACATCCTACCTCCTGAAACAGTCCACCCATCCCACTTTTGGACAGCCTCCAAGTTCTGTGACTTTTTGACACTAAATCCATCACTATTTTGACTACCAAGTGGCCCCTGGCTCATCAATTTGATTTGATTATGTTTAGAACATATGAAGAACTTGTAGTAATTTTGAAAACTGATGACTTTTCCCAAAAATATTTCTAAGAATGTCCATTTCCCATTTCCCCTCTGTATATAATTATCAACTTTGAGTAGCCCTTGGGACTGAGTCAGCATCAAACCTGTAGTATGTCAAAGGACCAGCTGTTCAATGTTCCATTTTCCCTATCCTGTTATGAGTCTCATCTTGTTTTCTCTTGTGTTTTTTTAATCATTTTTACGCAGTTAATAGGGCCAATCAACAGAGAATAGCCCTTTATATTTGTTAGTGGTTGAAAAAAAAAACAAAAACCTGGAGTCCTAATTAGCATAAAGGGAATTGAAGACTTGTTCCTATGTGGAATACTTATTACCAAGGTTAAAGGAAAAATGCTTAACATTTAATTGGTTTATAGTCTTATGAAGTTTGTCTTCAAGGTTATAAAATCTTATTCATGAGCACAAAAATTAAATGTTAGCAGCTGTTTCATAGCTATGAGAGTTGAATTTCCTACCTTAATAAAAGTAGGTTCTTTGGCGTAATGGATGGAGTATTCAATTTGTAATCAGCCAGACCTGAGTGTTGCCTCAGACACATTATCTATGCGACCCTAAACAAATGTCTTAATCTCTCTGAACCTCAGTTTCTTCATCTGTAAAGTGAGGAAGTTGGACTGAATGGCCTCTCTGGTCTATTCAACTATCGAATCTTATAGTCCTAAGTCAAATGGTTAAATGTTTCATTCTTATAATATTTTGACTTTAAAAAGTTCTTTTGATTAATAGAATATGCATAACTCTCCTTGTTCTCAGCATAAATGTGTTAACTGGAAACTTGAAATGTTTTTGTTCTCTTAAGTCTCTCTCTATGCTTAGCCAAGTTGCCCTTCAGTCAGTTTGTTATGTAGTATGGGACACAAAAACTATGCCTGGCTCTGCCAGAAACTCATAATTTGCCTTTGAGGAAGATACTAAGATTCTTGATGTCTTGGTTAATCCATAGGCAAATTATGAAAATGAGTAAATAACTTTTGGTTAAAAATGTTTAATTGACTAAATCTTATATAATTAAACCTTGCTGTGGTCATTCAAAAGGAGGGAAAGCTTCCTGTCTCTGAAACATGTGATAAGTAATTCTTCATCCCTAGGTTTGCTTAGAGGGTCAAGAAAGGGTGGTACCTCTTTATCATTCCCCAAAAAAGTGTAACATTAAGCACTCAAACATACACAGGGCACAGGTTCTTAGATCTGAGTTCATAAAAGAAAAGCAGCTTTCAAGGGATTGACAATCACTTTAATCAAGCACATATATCATTCACCTAATTCAGGGGAATCAGCACCCTGAACTTCAAAGAAAATACAGAGAAATCAAAAGATCAACAGTCCTGGCTTCCTCTGCCTGAATTCAACAGACTGTCTAACCATAGTTACCAGAGAGGGAAGTACTGACATGTAGGTTTCAAAGCCAGGGGGCTCCTTAAAATAGTTTCCCAGAGTTCTCCTCTGGCACTCAAACCTTCTTACAAAAATTAAGCCCCAAAGTAAAACCTCACCCTCAGAATGGGTATAAATACACTTTTTAGAGTCAGAGGGTATAACCCTCTGACTCAGTGCCTCAAAAGAAAAAACAAAAGATACTTGGGACCCTCCTATAAAACAACTCCCCTAATCAAGCTTCCCACAATGGGCAGGCCCATCAGTGGTGGGAAAGATCTTTAATCATATCAGAGGCACTTTTAGTAAAACAAAAATAGCAAAAGATTCTAATTTGATTGCCATCATACTCTGCCCTTCCAGGATCCTTGGTCTTACAATCTAAATGTCCATGGATCCTGGAAAAACAGAGGCATTATGCTTCTTGATTATACTAAAAAAATAAATAAATAAATAAAAACAGCAAAAGATCCTACTTTGCTTGCTCTTACAACATGGCATTTATAAGTACACGGAAAATAAGGAGGGGTTGAACTGGGTCATGTAAGCTTGGGCCTTGAGCCTCAACTGCTTTCTCTATTTTGGTTTTTTTTTTTTCTCTTAAATATACATGATTGGAAGGTAATCTTGAAAAAAAATTGTAATCTTAGAAAATGTTTCATGAGTTTAAGAAATTAGAGTTCTTAGGTCCCTCAGTCAGAGTTCACTGGCAGAAGGAGGAGTTTCCTCATGAGATAGAATGGCCACCAGCAAGAAGAGCTCAACCCTCTGTCTACTTGGATGTTATCCATGGATATGGAGAGAATTGTTTGGACAGCGTCAAGCCAAGGTGAAGTGTGAAATGCTGTTTGAAAAGTCTCACAAATTACTTCATGATTTAATGTTTCAGTCTTGAGCTCCTGGAAAAGTATAATAATAGTTACATATTTCTGAAATGTCTTTAAGTTTTTCTGCCAGGATGCATATGAGAATCTTGTGTTCAGTTTTTCTTTTGTGTGTAGATGTAATACATAGCAGTACTATACCTGATGTATAATATAGAATGAGTATCCTCCTAAACCATCCTTTTGGGAAAGTCCCTAGACACAATCCCAAACCTAAACTTTAATTGATCACCAAACTCCCTCCCTGCCTCCCAGCTCTGGAGTGGAGGCCTAAAGAGCCAGAGACAATGAGACAAAAGAGTCTGACCCATCACTGGAGCCAGATTCAGTGAGGTTTGAACCTAGTCTACATATGCCTAAATCCAGAGGAAGAGGGTCCTTCTACTGGCAATGGACAGGAAAACATCCCAGTTCCTTAGACCAGTGGTGCTTTTTACTGTTACAACATGATAAGACATAAGAGGAATATTTCTTCTGGAAATACAAGACTTCTTCTATGGAAGATCAAGAAGTCACAAGATTATCTAGGAAATGTGAAGTTAGATGACAAAGGGCCAAAGAGTTAATAGCAAACAAAATAATATGTCTCAAAACTCAAAAAGGGAAAAGAGTAGAATCTTTAAGCAATAGGCCAGTAAATTTGACTTCAATTTTTAAGAAAATTCTGAAATTATTCATTAAAGAAATAGTGACTATATAGAAAAAGAAGTGATGATTACAAAGATCCAATATGGTTTAATAAAAAAAAATGTTGGCATGCCAAATTAATCATATTTATTTTCTTTTTAGGGCTGCTAAAATAGAAAATCAGAGGAATATCATAGATGTAATTTGCCTGGATTTTTAGCAGCACAATTTTTAAAGTATTTCATAGTATTTTTGTGGAAAACGTAGAAAGAAAGATATTGACTGGACAATAGCATCATTAGATTTGGAATTGGATGAATGACAGGATTCAAAAATGTCCATAATTATTCCATTTTGATTTGTCAGGTGACCTCCAATGAAGCATACTAAGGATCCATAGGCTTGTTTGTTTTTTTTAATTCCCTAAGGATAGAAACTTCATAATGCCCTTCTTTAGGTTCCTCTTTTATCTCTTTAAACCCTCTTGTCCTTTTATTTGACAGTAGCAAAAGGAGGAATAAAGAGATTAAATGATTTGCCCAAATTCACAAGGGATCTTTTCAAGGGACGAAGTTGAGATACAAATCTAGGTTCCCTGACTCCAAATTCAACAGTTTTTTCACTGTTCTAGGGAGAACTACACTAAAGTTTACTGTGCAAGAGATAAAAGGGGAGGTTGAAAGTATGAAAGAAAAATGTCATATACTTCAGAGTTTGGCCAAGACACTGCCCAAGAATCATAGAACATTAGATTTGGAAGCAACTTTTGATATAATTTAGTCAAGTTGACTGGACTATAGACCAGTCAAATCTGTGCTATAAAATAAAGCCCCTTATTTTATATAGAAGGAAACTGAGTCCTCAAGTCAAGAGGAGCCCAGAGCTAGGCTAACTGTCTAGAGTTCTTAAGGATTCAAAATTATCTGGACTTCTGTTTTAGATTCAAAACTAAAACTACTACAAAATCTTTGACCAGCCAACATTTTTTTTAAATTTCATAACATTTTCAGAGTATTGTTGAGTCAAAGGGTATTATACCTCAAAGTCCTCTGGTGACAGGCAAGTGAAGTATCAGGTGTGGATACACAGGGAGCTGTAGTCATGACCCTGCACACAGGCAGATCAGGCCATAAAGTCATTTCTCACTGGAAGCAGTGGGATTTGGCAGCCCCCTGGGTATCTGAGCAACCTTTTAAGGATCACATTGCTCACCTTCTGATGTGAGGAAGGGGGCTTGAAAAGGTACCCTAAACATTGCCTGCTTACCCAATCTTAGCCTGACTACCTCAGCAGGCAGGGAATCCCACTATGTTGTCGAAACACAAAAAAATGTACAGAAACATCTGCAAAGATGATTCCACTCACCATTGGCACATGGAACGTGTGCACCCTAATAGACAACACAAAATCCAGTAGACCTGAAAGAACTGCTCTTCTTTCAAGAGAACTCAACAGGTATCACATCCAAATAGCAGCCCTGCGTGAAACAAGGTTGGCAAATGGAGGCCAGCTTACTGAAGCTGGAGCTGGATACACCTTTTTCCAGAGTGGATGCAGTGAAGGGGAGCCCCATGAAGCTGGTGTGGGTTTTGTAATGAAAACTAATCTAATCAGTAAGCTGCCAAAAAAAGTGAATGACAGACTCATGACCACGTAACTGCAACTCGCGGTAAAACACCATGCCACCGTCATCAGTGCCTATGCTCCCACCATGACAAACCCTGATGAGGTCAAAGAAAAATTTTATGAAGACATAGAGACCCTTATCATCGATGTGCCAAAAGAAGACAAGCTTATAGTTCTGGGTGACTTTAATGCTAGAGTAGGCTCAGACTACCAGACTTGGCAGGGAGTCCTAGGGAGGAATGGAGTTGAAAACAGCAACAGCAATGTTCATTTTCGGCTGAAGACTTGTGCATCGCATGACCTTCTCATCACCAACACTGTCTTCTATTCACCTAAACGCAATAAAATACAAACATATATGATTCTTCTTCCCTACAAGCTAAAAGTAGTTGTTTTAAGTAGTTAGATGAGAGGGCATGGATACTGCTGAATCATGCTGCCTCCCCATTGCTTTTCCATCCATCTGCAGAGAATTGTCTTTGAGGTGGTAGAAGTGAGGACAGTGGTAAGAGAGAGAAGGTTTTCTCTTGGTAGGAAGGGAATTGGAGTGGCTGGAAAGGGACGGCTAAGACTACATTGTAAAGGTTGAGGCCAACTAAATGGGAGTATCAAAGTTTCTCTTAATCTGCAAACTTCCAAACAGTTATATACATTAAGCACAAAATAAAAATTTTGTACTTCATATTTTGCTCTTTATGCCTGAAATTGAAGCATTGTACCTCAAGGTAACAATTTTTTTTTTCCTTCCCAATAGATATATCAAATTCTAATCAAGAATTTGAATTGTTAAATTTTATTTTATACATCAGCCTCTCTTCAGTAGTTATATATCATAAACCTTTTTCTAATGAAGTCAAATTCTTATTAGATGAAGGAGAACTACTGTATATCAAGTATATGGAATAATTAGAATAATAATTCCTCATATCTATGTGATGTTTTAAATTTTTCAAATCACTTTCTCATTTACTATTTTTAATTAATTAATTTTTTTCTTTTCAACATTCACATCCATAAGATTTCTAAGCTTTCTCTCCTTCTTTCACCTCTCCCCTCCCCAAGACAGCATGCAATCTGATATAGGCTGTACATATTCATTCACATTAAACATATTTGCAACACATCATGTTGTAAAGAAGAATTAAAACCAATGAGAGAAACCACAAGAAAGAAACAGAGAGAGAGAAAGAAGAGGGAGAGAGAGAGGGAGAGAGAGAGAGAGAGAGAGAGAGACAGAGAGAGACAGAGAGAGACAGAGAGACAGAGAGAGACAGAGACAGAGAGAGAGAGAGAGAGAGAGAGAGAGAGAGAGAGAGAGAGAGAGAGAGAGAGAGAGAGAGAGAGAGAGAGAGAAGAGATTGAGAGAACAAATAGTACGTGTCGATCTGCACTCCATAGTTCTTTTTCTGGATGTATCACACTGATCATCGCATTTGACCCTCATGACAGCTCTGTGAGAAAAGTAAAGTGTTTTGATTTCTGTTTTATGAAGAAGAATTCTGTAAAACCAGAAAGTTAAGTGACCTTGTAAAAGGGCATGGTTGGCTACCTCAATAATACTGACAGGAGCTGACCTATTCAAAAGAGATTTTGATCCTGCAATCACACTTTCTCATTTAACAACTCAAATCAGTCAAGCAACAGCAAAAGTCCTTTACTTCACCATCTAAAAGCCAGAATAAATGGATATCTTCCTCCTGAGCACTCTAATGTTAAATCACTATTGTCCAACAAGTAGGTGATCTCAAGCCAAGTACAGGGTTGAACTTCATTTCATGGTTATGACGTCAGCTGAGCCAGATGAGTGAATTACAGTCTTATGTTCACCCCAGGGCTATCTATTATCCAATATGTCTTATTTAATTTCCAGTATCAGGCAGGCAAATTGACCATGTATACTTGCTTGTGTCAGTAGCTAATTTTAGATAGCTAATCTAATTGGAAATGTTATGCTCCTTTAGCTTGTCATGTAGAAATTCACATTTTCTGATTAATGCGATTCATTTATATTAGATTTGACTTGACAGAATGACAACATGTAATATAGAAGGCAAAGATGACAGGGTCCTCTGTCTCCTCCTCAGTCACACTCTTTATAAATGATCTATTCAAGGCTATAGCCTACAATGTCTTATCTATACTGTGATAAATTTTGAACTCCATCACAAAGTCTGATGTGATTTTCTTAGTGTATCCTCATAGGTGATGTTAGCCTTATCAGAAAGGTGACCATTTTGTCTACAGTACCTCATTAATATCACTCTTCTGTGACTACTACTGTATAAGCTACAGTAGTGCAAAGCACATTGACTTATTTTCTCAAAAAGCACTTCTCGGTAGAAAAGTTTTGAAATTATTTTCTTCATTTTTTTTTATGTTTATGAAGTTCCTATAAGCAGGAATTAAAATGAGTGAAAGAAACAATACAATGGGAATGTATTGATCACACTAATATTAGCTAGCTGTGTGACTTGGGTAAACCACTTAACCTTTTTATGGCTCACACTGTTGAAGGTTTTTATTTTTTTACCTGTAAAAATAGTTATGATAATGTCTACACTACCAACTCTATGGATTTTTGGGAGCAAAGAAAAAATGGTGGATGTAGGATGGGAGGAGATGAGTGGATATAGGCATGGGAAGGAGTGGGAGATCTACAGGTAAAATAGAAGGGGACTAACATCAGAAAAAAAGTCATACTTATCAAATTTATGATTTGTGATTCTGGAAGATAACAAATATATTTTTAACAACTAATCAACTAATTTTTGGTTTTCAACATTCCCTTCCATAAGATTTTGAGTTTTAAAATTTCTTCCCCTCCCTCTTCTCCCCTCTCCCCAAGTTGGCATGCATTGTGATATAGGCTCTACATATACATTCATATTAAATATATTTTCTCATTAGTCATGTTGCAAAGAAGAATTAGAACCAATGGAAGGAATCACAAGAAAAAAGAAACAAAATAAAACCAAAAACAAAAAAGAGAGAGAGTAAATAGTAAGTTCCATTTGCATTCAGACTCCATAGCTTTTTCTCTGGATGTGGATAGCATTTTCCATCAACAAGCACATTTAAATGATAAAAATGATGCCTTCTGCAGTTTACATCCTGTCCTCCATATTCACAATCATCCCAGTGTCATGAACCAGAGTCAAAGTGAGATGCAGTTCAGTTAATAGCTTCAAATAGTTTGAAAGGTTCGCATGAGTTTGAAACATGAGCTTTTTTCTGAGTCATTCCAAAGGTCAGAAAAAACATCTTTGGAATGGGGAAAGGAGAAGAGATAGCTGAAAATCTTTTGATTCAGAATGGGAATGGGTATCCACGACAATATAAATTCTACATATCAAAAATAAATAAATAAACACTCCATACCCTTCACAGGGACAGTGCTGTAAGCTAGACTTGACTCAGACCTCTCTGGTGATAACAGGTTCAGGACTGGAACAAAACGAGATACTTATAGCATCTGACAGTTAGTGGAAGGAGCTTTATTTAAGAATAGCCTTGAAAGGATATTCAGCAAGGACACAGAATTGGGTCAGTCAAGGGTAGCTTCCTTGCCTCTGAATTTGCTATGGTAGCTGGTCAGAAGCTTGTGTCAAGCCTTAGAGACTTCCTACACTTGTGTACTTGGGCAACAAGGAAGCTCCATCAACAGCATGGGTCTCATTCCTCCCAGAGTAATTAATTCTCAAGGATAATTAATCTTCAGGGAAAAACCATCATATTCCTCATGGGATAGATACTATTCTATCATATC
This sequence comes from Notamacropus eugenii, assembly GCF_028372415.1. Classification (NCBI taxonomy): domain Eukaryota; kingdom Metazoa; phylum Chordata; class Mammalia; order Diprotodontia; family Macropodidae; genus Notamacropus; species Notamacropus eugenii. Next base: position 445,393,625 of record NC_092876.1, on the reverse strand, counting down.
CCAAACCTTGGTGGCAAGTTCTAAAGGTCTCCTAGAGCTGAAGTGTCCAACACATGGACCTGGGCCACATGCAGTCCACAACACTCTCAAGTATAGCCTGGACCACACAGAAATGTAACTGCCCATGTCCAATCCTCTGGTGTCTACACCACTGCATAATCTGTTTCTGGGGCCCATGAGGATGTCCACTATTCCAGGTCCATAGGCTGCCCCCTTTTTCACCTGAGTATTGCCCTCATCCTTTGCCCTGTGTCCCAGGTGCTACCATTACTACCTGGACTGACCCAAGCACTGCCTTTGCCCTCCTGTTCTGGGGCCCTAAGGTTCCTGTTACCTCAGTGTCCCAGGCTAAGTATAAATCATGCCCCCTGTGCCTCTGGCAAATGCTGTCTCAGTGCTAGGGTTGAATATTGCCATGGGTTCTGTGATGGCTCCATGAGACTGGGGCTTGGGTCTACTGCTGTCCCACCCCTTGCAAGGCCCAAACTTTTAAATACACAGGAAGAGCCTCTCAATATTGTTATTTGCTCACCTATGCTTAGAGAAAGTAAAGGAACAGAAAAGGAGTCCAGAGAGGCTTGGTCTAGAATAATACATGTGGTCTTCAAAGAAGTCTTTGCCCAGCTCTGCTTCACTTAAATCCAATTCACTTGCGGGTCCGAGGTCATTTGTCCTCTTTGAAACAAGAGAGTTCATAGTTCTAGAGTAAAATAAGGGATTTCTCTTTTTAAACTGCCTCCATTGTCCTCAATAAAGTAAATGGGAATACATTTGGCATAATTGTCCATATCTCCAAATCTGGAAAGGTCTATAGGATCATAGAGAGACTGAAGCCTTGTCTTTACAAGGGCTTCCCCCAATGCTTTTCCTTAAGATTCTTAATAGCCTCCTCAATGCCACATGAGATGTCCCAGCAGTTAATTCAGCACAGTTCTTAGATGGTTCCTTTACCAAATCTATGTGGGCCTGGATGCCACTGCTACCTCTAAATACAAAAGCTATGTAAATTCCATAAACAACAATTTTTAACATTTATCATCTTTAGGGACTGCAGAATGTATTCACCTCTCTCTCTAGCTGCTCGATGCTCACAGACAATCTGCCCTATTATCCTACCAGATCATGGGGCCCTTTTGCAGTATGACTCCAGATTTAGAAGCAACCTCAGAAGAACAACACTCCCTTGGGATTCCTGCTCCTTCAAAGTGAACTTCCCTCACTTCAACCAGATCATTCTGACCCAATCCCTCAGACTAAGGCCAAAGGTTATGGGCTAGACCTGACACAAGTGGATGTGATGATTCAGATTTGGGATCAGAATGAAATGAGACACTTGTGGGCCCTCTGACAAATAACAAAAGAATGTTTACTTATCCAATAGCATGGGAATATTCAGCAAGAATACAGTACTGACCCAGGGTTCAGCTTCCCTCCCTCTGCATTGGCTGTGATTCAGTGAAGTCTCCTATTCTGCCTTCAGTACTTAAAAACCAGGAAGCTATATCAGTGATATGAGCCTTACTCACTCAGCCCACTTAAATCTTGAGGGCTGTTTAATTACTTTTTAAGGCAAAACAAGGATGGTAAAGGTTTTATTTCTACCACAGGAAGGATGGGAATACTATGCACGGATATAAAGAGATAGGTAATAGCCATAGTCTTTAATGATAGGTTGCATGGTATTTTGGAAATGTAATTGGGTTTAGAATCCAAAGATGTGGGTGCAAATCCTGGATCTAATACTTACTACCTATGTGGCCCTGTGTAAATCACTTAACCTCTCTGGGCCACAGGATTGAGAGTAGGCTGTTGTTGTGTTTTTCCTCTTAAAATTGTAAAATAAAGATAATCAGACCTGTACAACCAGCTTAACAGCATTATTGCTAAGCAAGCACTTTGCAAACCTCAAAACAACATATAAATGTCAGTTATTTAAAGATTTGGCATGTGCAAATAGAAGCTAATCTGAGAAAATCTTGGTCACACAATGATGAAATGTTTCTTTCTTAAGGGACAGTTTCCTAAGACCAATTCCATAACAACAAAAAGAAATGGAAAGACTAAAGCAATAACCTAAATCAAGTGGGCCAAAAATCCATTTTCACCACAGTTATCTCAGTTTTCCATTTTGTTTTACTTTTGAATAACTGACTTTGCAGAGCTTAATGGAGTCCCAAAGCAACTCACTAAAGGGTATTCTAGGAAATTTACTTGCCTTGGGGTTAGTATTTGAAAATTCTAATGTGTTTTATTTCTTAACATTATTGTTTCTTTATAATTACATATTCCCAAAATTGTACATGACTACTGGCTTTTCTTAATTGCATATAAATAATAAGGAATTTACTATTGGGCTACTGGCAGGTTAATTGAGAGAATTCTGCTGGTTGCTTATTGATACAGGAAATAGGAAAGTACTCACTGTCAAGGATTACCATCATGAATGGTCAGCAGTGAGGTGGCACAGCAAAAAGGGGTGGAAATGGGCAAGCTGGTTGCATAGGGGTGGGTGTGGGACAGAGGGATTTTACCTTCTAACCTGCAGCTTGTATTTGAGTCTAGTATCCTACCTGCCTGAGGGTCCATAACCAGGTGCAGCTAGAGAAGACCTGCAGTGGGAAGAGGCCAATAGGGGATGTGTTAAAGGGGACTGGTGTCACTGGAATGGAGACAAACTCAGAGCTGACTGGGGAAGGGAAATGAAGGATGAAGGGGAGGGAAGTCAAACCATACTACCCAGGATCATTCCACCTTCCTCCAGAGTTGGGGAGCCTCCACTTTGGAGACCATGGTGAAAGGGTTTGATGGCAGCACAAAAGCAGCTCTAATGAAATCACAAATCATTTGAAATATTGATGTAAGATGCATCTTGAAGCTTGACTGAAAATTCAAGAAAAGATAATAAAACTTTAGATGGGCAGGACCAGTGAGAACATACAACCTGCTCCATTCCTTCTAGATAGTACAATCTTAGTCTACTCCCAAAAGATAAGAATAAGGGCCAGCTAGATGGTGCAGTGGAAAAAGTACTGGCTCTAGAGTCAGGAGGACCTGAGTTCAAATGCAAGCTCAGATACTTACTAGCTGTGTGACCCTGGGCAAGTCACTTAACTTCAATTGCACAAAAAACAAAAGATTAAGCATGGGATTTTTTCAAAGTTCCCACAAGAAAGGATATCTAAAATGCACTGTGTAATCCTTATGAGAGTCCTCATTTCTATAGAATAAAAGTTCTTTGAGAACACAGACTTTCATATTTGTCTGTTTCCTGGACCTAACTCTCTGGAACAGAACTGGTGCTTAATAACTAACTACTCATTGAACAGCTAATTAATTAAAGGAAAACAAGTATCTCCCCTTGCCACCATGCTCTAGACAAGAAGGACTATTAATCATTCCTAGAACACATCCTGCGTTTTTCTACGCTCTTTCTTGCTGGTTCAGGCTCTCTATTACAGTTAGTAGGATATGTGTGCTCTCTGTTCATTAAGAACTACAAATAAAAACAAAAAACCTGAAAAGTACTGCACCCTGACATGGTCAATTAGTGTCTGAAGTCATCTTAAAGCTTTACTATTTACCTTTGTTGAGGTATAATGAAAGCAAATAGTATGTGGGGCCCAAACCAGCAAACCATCCATCATGGGGAGGATTTTAAATCACAGTAGAGAATACTATAATTGGTCTTCCGATCTGAGGAGAGATAACAGGTATTTCCCTTCTTTCAAACAACTCTTGGCCCTAGGACTTGTGGTAAGCAAAGAGGGATTAACTTGCTTGAGACTTGGTCATGGATCCACACATCCTCTACCACAACTGTATTAGAAAAGACCAGAGCCAGTGAAATAGAGTCCTACAAATGGCCTTTGATTGAACTATATACAGCTTGGGACGATGCATCCTGCTCTTTCAAAAAAAAAAAATTTCAAGCTACTTGAACTTTTTGCCCAGGAATCACTTTTTAAACTGAGTTTACCTAACATATAAGGCAAAAATTTGTCAGTTTATTTATTGATGTGACACAATTCCCTTTGGTCCTGAGCTAGTCTTGGGGACAGGGGGAATGGAAAGTGAGAATATCTGTTTTAGGTTTTGATTTAATACAAGCTTACTGAAGTTCTTGTTTTTTAATATGGAATTCAATTGTGTAATTCCTATGAAAATCTTCACTGTTGATCTCACAGCTAAATGTTGATTCTTTTTTATTAATATTTTTTGAATTGTGTAAATATTAAAAATATGACTGGAAAGTCTCTCAAACTAGTCATGTTTCAATGACACTCATAACTAAGCCCTTTGGGATAAATATTTATCTGTGAACTACTCTAATAATTTCTCAAAAGACATTGAAAGTGTTAATTATTTTATTTTCAGCTGAAGTTATTCAATTCATTTCAAAGGACATTAAATGCCTAATATATAAAGTCACAATGCTAAAAACTGAGGATATAAAGACCAAAAAAGAAAAAAGAAAAAACCCCAAATAATTGCTTCTTCTCTTGATGAACTTACAAACTATAAGGAGAAAAACATCATGTACACAGATATGTACATACAAAATATATACACAGTACATATAGAGAGGAGAAGAACACTAGTGACCGATAAGATCAGGGCAGGCTTATCAAATTTGGCCTAAGGAGGGAATAACAAGCTACTCAGTTGGGTATCTTACCCTACATGAAATTGGGGGGAAGTGGATAAGGGTGGAGGATGATAAAAAGGAGAACAGATTGAGGGAAGGGGTAGTTGGAAGCAAATACTTTTAAAAAGGGACAGGGACAAAGGAGAAAATAGAATAAATAGGGGGCAAGATAGGATGGAGGAAGATACAGTCTTTCACAAGGTGACTATTAGGGAAGTGTTTTGCATAACTACACATGTATAACCTATACTGAATAGCTTGCCTTCTCAGTGAGGGTGGGTGGGGAGGGAGGAGGGGAGAGAATTCGAAACTCAAAGTTTTAAAAATAAATGTTAAAAATTGTTTTTACATGCAACTGGGAAATAAGATGTACAGGCAATGGGGTACAGAAATCTATCTTGCCCTACAAGAAAGTGAGAGGGAGGGGGATAGGAGAAGGGGAGTGACAGAAGGGAGGGCAGACTAGGGGAAGGGGTAATCAGAATGCAAGTCACCCAAGAAAATTTGGAATTTCAAAATCTTGTGGCAATGAATATTGCCTACAAAAAGACATTTTTTTTTAAAAAAGATCAGGACAGGCTTCTGAATATATAGGCTTGTATAGACATAGTCTTATTTAGGATGCAGTCACTGAGGTCTCTAGAAGGGAGTTAGGAATTCTAAGAGGTAGATGCAAAGAGAGAAAGCATGCCAGGCAGGGCATAGCTCATATTCCTACAATACTTAAAAAGCACTTTCTAAAGCAGTAACAATAATGATGTAAGACAGTTCCCAGAGACTGATGAATGATTAGCGCAGAGCCTTGATAGCCAAGGCAAGGCAGAGGTCCATTAACTTTAGATGGTCAATAATTTCCCTAGGTAATGCCCTCTTCTGAAATTTTTATTGCTAATATAACCCATGTTTTAATGTTGATAAAATTAAATATCTTAAGTTGTTCCTATTTCATAATATACTTGTCCTTGCTTTTTTACTATCTTTTATTTCATGCCTATGTTGATATACTTTTCCTATACCCTTTTTTCAAACTTGGATTTTATTTGCTGTTGTAAAACAGACACAGATTAGATGGTAATATTTATTTTGAAGTCATATGCACAATTTCTTTAACTAGAAGAATTAAATACAGCACCATATATTGCAACGAAAATCATCACTAGTGACGTCGCTTCATAAAGATGTATTTTTGGGGACACATTAATGATGTGCAGTCACAATTCAAAAAATTACCTCTAAAAGTGTGCATTATGTAAATGTTCTCCCTGCAGAATAGGCAAATCCACTTTGTTTTTACTGATTTTTCTCACTAAATCAAACATTTTTTTTGTACAGATTAAATATATTGGTTTGATATGGATATTATCTTTTCTTTGATATTCTGGCAGATAAAGGCCACTGACACTATCCCTGGACTTTTATATTAGACTCAATTAATTATGGGTATCATGCTGTTTTCAACCCACCAGAAAACCATTGGCTAATAGGTGATACAATGACTGGAACACTGGGTATAGAGTTAAGACCTGAGTTTAAATTTTGTCTCAGGCACTTGCGAGCTGTGTGACCCTAGACAAATCATGGACCCCAGTCTTTTCATTGGCAAAATGAGAAGGTTGAACATGGTGGAAAAGAGATGAAAGAGAAAAGTTTGGAATTTCTATAGATTGGGAGGAAGGCAAGAATAATAATTTCTGTTTTAGCCATGTCAAGTTTGAGTTGTCTCAAGGACGTCCATTTTAAAATGTCTAATAAACAATCAGTGATGCAGGACTGAGGCTCAAGTGAAAGATTAGGGCTTGATACATAAATCTGTGAATCATCTACCTAGAGATGATTTAACTCTAATTCTGTGATCTTATAAATTATTACCCAATTTTATGGATCTTGATGTCAAGATGTTTCAGACCACAAAAGTTGGATAGATATCATGTTTTTTTTTTCTCTTCCATTTTAGTAACAGATGCTGCTTTTTCATTGGAGACCTTCAGCAAAATCATAGCCTCTCTGAACCTCAGTTTCTTGATCTGTAAAATAGTGATAATGTATGTACAGATGCAAATATATCCATAAAAATGTACAGAAAAAAACGCTTTGTAACTACAAAGTGTAACATGAATATAAACTCTATTATAGTCAAGAGCAGTATCATAAGTATAGTAAAGTGAAAATTAAAAGTTCATTGTTATTTAAATTAACAGTAGTCCATACAACCAAGATGCCTAGTATTTCAAGGAAAGTAAATAAAAATAAAATTTTCACACATTCAATTTCATAGATCTATGTTATTTCCCATAGATTATATCATTTTCTAATGCATGTGGGTATATTTGACTGCAAATTTTAAACTTCAATAGACATTTGTTAAATGCTACAGTTACAGATATATATCTATATCTATCTTTATATATTTATATGTATATGTGTATATATACACACATAAACTTACAGCTATAATCTTATGTGGTTAGGTTATAGTGGGGAACTAAGGTAATGGTTAGATTAATCAATCAACAAATGTTTACAGTCTGTTTTGTGCCAAACACAGTGCTAGACATTTTGTATACATATACAAAGATGAAATAATCCCTAGTCTCAAGGAATATAGATTATAATGGAGAAGACAATAAGTACATTTTACATATATATATAAATATATATTTTACATATATATGTATGGTAATATAAGTATATACAAATAAAGAGAATAAATACTGTTATTAAATTTGAAGTAGTTTAGGAAGGCCTTAGCAGTTGGTGAGCAGTGGAATTCAAGAATGACTTTAGGTACAAAGTAGTGCTTGATCTGAATCCTGAAGGGAGAGAGGTATTCTAATGGAGGTTGAGGTGAGAAAAGAAAGCATTGCAGACACCAGAGGTAGGAAGAACACAGTACAGGGACAGAAGATAGAAGGTTTATAAGAGCAACAGAAAAGTCCACTTGTGTTGGATTGCAGAGTGTAAGAGAGTGCTGCCAAATGGTGCTGGAAATAATTTGTGGGAGTTAGGTTGGGAACGACTTTAAAAGCTAAGTAGAGGATTTGATCCTTAAAGGCATTAGAGAGTCAATGGACTTTATTAAGAAGGGGAGAAATATAGTCAGATCTGCTCCTCAGGAAAATGGCTTTGGCAACAGTATATGGAGAATGGACTGGAGTAGGGAAGAACGAAGACCAACTAAAAGCCTGTGGTGATAATGAGAAAAGGGATTAGGGCCTGAACTAAGGTGGTGGCTATGTAAACAGAAAGAAAGGGTAAGATGTGGGAAATTTTATGGAAATAGAAAATAAAGATTTTACAATTGAATGGGCATGTGCCATGAGGGAACGTGAGGAAGGCATCAAGGATAATGCCAAAGTTATGAAGCTAGAGCCTGGAAGAGTGGCGGTAACTTTGGTGGAAAGAGAGAAGTTTGGAATATGTGTAGATTGGGAGGGATGCAAGAATAAAAATTTCTGTTTTAGACATGTTAAGTTGGAAGTGTCTCAAGGATGTCCATTTAAAAATGTCTAATAAGCAATCAGTGATGCAGGACTGACACACAAGTGAAAGATCGAGGCTTGACACATAAATCTGTGAATCATCTATGTAGAGATGATAATTAAACCCATGGGAGATGATAAGGTCATTTAGCAAGAGAATATAATACAGCACAAAAAGAAAAGGACCCAAGTAAAAGCATTAAGGAATGCCCACATTTAGGGGACATGATATAGATGATAATTCAACAAAGGAGACTGAGAAGGAAAAGTTAACCAAGTAGAGAACATAAGAAATGAGTGTCATGAAAGCCAGAGGGGACAGAGGGTTTAGGAGGAGAAGGTGGTCTGTAGTGTCAAATGCAGCAGATAAATCTAGAAGAATAAGTATGGGGGGGAAATATTGGATTTGTCAATTAAGCAACTATTGGTAAAATTGTAAAGAGCATTTTCAATTCTATGATGAAGTTGGAAGTCAAAACACAGAAGGCTGAGGAGTGAAAGAGGAGGAAGACAATTCCATGAGAGTAATGTCTAGGAATTTTGGATAGCAAAGGGCAAAGAGATATAGGATGCTGGCTTGAGAGAATGATATGATCTAGTTGAGGTTTTTAAGGGATATTAATTACTTGAGCATATTTTAAGGCAATAGAGAAGGAACTACTATAAAGGGAGAGGTTTAATATTCTGAGGGGATGGGGTGATGAGCGTGGCTGCAACCAGATGGAGATGATACAAGGTATGGCATTAAGCACACTTGAAGAAGTGTTTGACTAGCGAGAAGGACAACCTCAGTATCAGATACTAGTGGGAAAAGGAGAGACTGAGGGGGGGGGATGTCAGGGGGTTTTGAGATAAAAATACAAGAAGAGCCTCAGTTCTCATTCTCTCTCTCTCTCTCTCTCTCTCTCTCTTTCTCTCTCTCTCTCTCTCTCTCTCTCTCTCTCTCTCTCTCTCTCTCTCTCTCTCTCTCTCTCTCTCTTCAAAGTTCCTTCTTAAAAGTTATTTTCATTCCAAACTTAACCTGTCCCAAATATAGTGACCATTTCTATACATTTAGTAGAACTGGAAAATACATGAAACTGCTGTGTTTCCACCTTTTTTTAAAATAAATATGACCTTGGGTGGAGGTATGAAGAGAGAGAGAGAGAGAGAGAGAGAGAGAGAGAGAGAGAGAGAGAGAGAGAGAGAGAGAGAGAGAGAGAGAGAGAGTAGAAAGATGTATGGGTGACTTCAAAAGAGAAGACTTGGAATTTATTCTGTGGAGAGTCAAAAAGGGAACCAGTTAGGGAGGAATGAAAGGATGTCCTTACTGCAGTGAAGACTTTATCCCAGTTGGTAGCTGATAACATGAATTTGTAATGACATAGTTCATAGTTTGTAATGGCATAGTTCATTCATACTGAAGGATGTTTTCTAACCACCAGGAAATATGTGAATAGTACTTAATTTCTATCACAAAAACCTACCCAAGTGGAATTGGCCAATGCCTGTCAATCTGTTTTAATTATAAATCAGTCAGGCAACAAACATAACACCCTAGACCAAGGGTGGGAAACCTGTGGCCTTGAGGCCACATGTGGCCCTCTAGGTCCTCAAGTGTGGCCTTTTGACTGTATCCAAACTTCATAGAACAAATTTCCTTCATAAAAGGATTTGTTCTGTAAAATTTGGACTCAAAGGCCACACCCAAGGACCTGGAAGGTCACATGTGGCCTCAAGGCTGCAGGCTGCCCATTCCTGCTCTAGACGTAAGAAAAACTAGTTCAACATGTTGAATCCTTTATTTCTATTGAAAAATTATTGGGAATATTAATGGTCATGTGATGAAGTCATACTCTTGAAATTAGTCCTTATAACTGTTTAAATTTAGAGTGAGAAAATTTTGCTGAAGAAATCAATCAACAAACAGCTATTAAGAGTGTGCCATGTGTCTGGCACTGTGCTGGGCACTAGAAATACAAAGGCAAAATGCAACAAGGAACCTACATCCTAGCAAGGGAAACAACATGTCTGTGTAAAATCACAAAATGAAGTTTTGTTTGTATTACTATGAAGTGGTATCGAGGGAGCGCTTACAAATGGATGGAGTGGGAAATGCTTCTCCTAAGAAATGGCCAGCCCAGAGTTTTGAAAGAAGTTAAAGTTTCTAAGGGGGAAGATAAGACAAGAATACACTTTCTAAGCATGGAGGGTGGGATGTGGAGAGACAATAGCTGTGCAAGGGCAAAGGGGGAGAAGTGTCATGTTCATTTAACATCAAGTGGACCATTTGACTGGAATGAAAAATGTACAAAAGAGGAAAGTATATAACATACCTGGAAATGTAGGCAGGAGCCAGATTGTAGAAGGCTTTAAATGCCAAACAGAGAAGTTTGATTTTTTTTTTCTAGAAGCAATAGGAAACCACTAGAAATATGTGAGGAAGAGAATGGCGTGGTCAGGATTATACTTTAAAATGAATGAAAAAATTCCAAGAGACAGAGTTTCTGAGTAACCAATAGTCAATTTACTAATTACACTAGCCAAAAATCAGTGTATTGATGGTCAGTGAAAGATGCCCCATAGAGAGATTGAAAGCTTTAAACAATCCTTGAAAGGGAATTCCCTTGACAACTGAAAATCAATCCTGATTGGTGGACATTTAATGAAGAGGTGGGCTAAAAGTCATCAGCTACTCCTGCTGAGAACATGGTTTAATCATGAGACCCAGTCACCTTCAGCAAGCTGGACAGGGGAGTCTATCTTCATTCAAACTATTCTGGTTGGTTTTCTCCTTCATGAACTGGCTTATCCTAAACTCTAATGGAGGGGTACAAGGATAGGGGTTCCTTTCCCCAGAGTAAGAACTCTCCCAGACTGAAGTCTGTTTATATGCCAAAGAGAAGTTAAGTGAAGAGTTTGTTCCTTGAGAGCTAGATGTAATCTTCTCAACCAGTCATGTCCTTCAGAGACTGACTTTAACAAGAGCTCGGATTTAATGAAAAATAATTGAAGAGAAAGGCCTGGATCTTAGTTTAATAATTGGTCATTAATATAGTAGTAAAATAATTTCTCTCAGTTTTAAGAAGCTGCAAAAAAAAAGATGAATTAGAAAGGTAAAAGACTTGAAGTCATTAAAAAATCACTAAAAAGAAGCCTGTGAAGAAAATGAAAGAAATTATTAGTCAAGCAACACAGACACTAGAGGCTGATTAATACCACAGGAAGAAATAGCTAACTTAATTAAGATTAAGGGTGTATGATTAGTTTCAAGGAAAGTCTGTGTTATAGATCAGAAGACATAGAGGTAACACTTTTTCAGAGTCCTGTCAGTGAAAAAGGAGGAGAGAGTATATACAGTTCTAAAAAGTTATTCTTCTAAAGCATAATTTTGAGGGAAACTTCCTATTATTATCTCTTCATTCATTATCTGAGGAAAGTATGTCCCTTCTCCTCATGAATATCGAACCCTCTACAGACACCCTCTCTTCTCCCATCTTGTCCAGCAAATTGTCCCCAAGATCTCTCTCTTTCTTATCTTTAATCTTTCCTCCATCTACTGGTTTGTTTCTTGCTTCCTACAAACACACTCAAGTGTCTACACCATCCATTAAAAAAAACTATAAATGCTACCATCTTTTCAAGATATTTTCCAGTATCTCTTTTCTCTTTCTCAGCCAAACTCTTTGATAAAGCTATGTATGCCTATTTCCTCCCCTTTCACTCTCTTCCAAACTCCTTTGCAGTCTCTTTTAAACACATCATTCAATGGAAACTACTCCCACCAAAGTTATCAGTAATCTCTTAATTGCCAAGCCTGATACCTCTCAGTTTTCATTCCTCTTGACTTGTTGAGTTCTTGAAAAATTCTGTTTTGGATATGATGAGTTGAAGGTACCTACTGGACAGCCAGTTTGAGATGTCTGAAAGGCAGTTGGAGATGTGATATTGGAGGCCTGCAGAAAGGTTAAGGCAGGATACATACATGTGAGAATCATCACCACAAATATGGCAACTGAATCTCATAGGAGCTGATGAGATCACCAAGTGAAGTAGTAGAGCGAGCAAAAAAGAGGACTCTGAACAGAACCCTGTGGGATGCCTATAGGTAGAGGGCATAATCTAGATGAAAATTCAGGAAAGAAGACTGAGAAGAATAAGTCTGATGTGTGGAAGATCCAGGAGACAGTGATGTCCCAAAAATCTATACAGAAGACAGTATCAAGGAAAAGACGGTGATCAACAGTGTCGAAGCCCAAAGAGAGATTGAGAAGGATAAGAAGACTGAGAAATCTGTACTCAGATCCTGACTTAGACAGTCAAGAACTGAGCGCCAAAGTCCTGAGAACAGCAGCATACAAACACATATTCTAATTCCAGACCAATGTATGACAATTATAAAATCTTAAATTTTCTGAGCCTCAATTTTTTTATCTGTAAAGTGGTGATAATAATAACTGCAGTACCCACCTGAAAGGCTTGTCGTGAGGCTTTACTAAGGTAATACACAAAAAGCAAACTTTAAAGCACTTTAAGTGTCAGTTATCATGTGCTGGAAATCAGGATACATGTAAGGGATTAGCGAAAAATAAGATGAGATGGGTATAGTGGTGCTGGATTATGAAGGTTCTTAAAGCTAAATGGAGGAATTTATACTTGACAACATATTGTCAGATGGTCTGGTCAATCCAACAAGGCAAATCATGAAATACACCTCCATGAAATAAAAAGGAGCATAATGAGCCGAACCAAAAGAATACTTCTACAGTATTAGCAATATCATTTGAAGAATAACTTTGAGCAACCAAGTAAGTTTGACTATTATAAATGTCCAAATTAACTATAAAGGACATATGAAGAAAGTTGCCATCTGCATACAAAAAAAAAGAATTGATAAATAGACATTTGTGTGGAATAATTTTACATATAAATATATATGTATACCTATATACCTAATGGTAACCATCTCTAATGGTAACCAATGGTAACCATGGAATAATTTTATATATATATATATATATATATGTATATACCTATTTATGTCTAATGGTAACCATCTTCCTTCCCCCACTGACCAAAGGAAGACGTTTTGAAATTTAAAAGGTCAAAAGATTTGAACTTCATCCTCAGAGCAACAGAGTGGCTACTGAGATGGAAAGAAGGAGGTCACAAGCAATTGTTCAGCACTATGTTCTAGGCACTGTGCTGAAATATCATCTCATTTGGCAGCCCTGAGACCTGAGAAATACACCAAGATGTACTGAGGAAAGATAGGTTCAGGAGTCTCTACCCCCTCAGAGCCCAGCTGAGAATTACAACAAAGGGCAACTTCATGAGAACACCAAAAAGAGAAAAAAGGACTTTCCTAAACCAAGAGCTATGGCACCCTTTATTACATCTTCTTGAGTCCACTTTCCCTTAGACTCAATATGCATTTATGTATGTCCTCCACTGTATCAAGTTGTTGTTGTTATAGTAAGAATGGTTGATATAGCCAGATCCTCTTCAGGTACTCAACCTGCTTCTGTTAGTGAATCTGTTAGTTGGGTAAGTAACCCAAAGGTAAGTAATACAGATTGAAGTATGGAAGTAGTTGGATCTCTCAGAGAAGTAGAACATTTTTGAAACAAATTGTTTTCATGAAAGCAACTAACTATATGTGTGCATGTGTATATGTTTATGTATATGTGTGTATGCATGTATATACATGCATACACACATATATTCACACATCTATATATTTGTGTGTGTGTATCTTTTTTATTATAGACATAGTTTGACTTTGGGAAGAATTCCTGGAAATGGATTGTGCTCATGATGAACCTCTATCACTGAGATTCAATCTTTTTGTGTGTCTGTCATGATAATTATGAGAGTTAAAGATCTTCCCCAGCCATTAATGGACTTGCCCATAAAGGGAAATTTGATTAGGAGAGATTTGTTTTGTTGGAAGGCCCACTGTTTTATTAATTTCTTATGAGACACTTATTCTAAAGGGTTGTGATACCCTCTGGCTCTGAAAAGTGTATAAATACTCTGAGGTGAGTTTTATGCTGATAGTAACAATCCAAAGCATTTTTATGATTCCCTGAAAGCTATTTATGGACCAAAAACCTATGGTGCATCACAAATACTCAGTGCTGGTGGAGCCTTATTGATTAGTGATAAGGACATGATCCTAGAAAGATGGGCTGAACACTTCCATGGTGTTCTCAACACACCATCATCAATCAATGCTGAGGCCACTGACCATTTACCTCAGGTTGAAGTCAATCCCTCCTTAGCTGAATTTCCAACTGAAGAAGAAGATTTGAGGGCCATTAGGTTCCTTTCAGGTGGCAAAGCACCTGGTGCTGATTCTATTCCAGCTGAGATTTACAAGGTAGGGGGACCATTGCTCACACAAAAGCTGACTGAAATTTTGGGAAGAGGAGGTTATCTCCCAGGAGTTCAAGGATGCCTCCATTGTCCGTCTCTATAAGGGTAAAGGGAATAGATTGTCCTGCGACAATCACAGGGGGATCTCTCTCTTAGTCATTGCTGGTAAAATTCTTGCTAAAGTCCTCATTAATAGGCTAATCCTTCACCTGAAAGATGGACATATACCTGAGAGCCAGTGTAGCTTCAAAAAGGACTGAGGAACAGTCGATATGGTGTTTGCTGCCCAACAACTCCAGGAGAAATGCGAGGAGCAGAACAGAGGTCTGTATACAACATTTGTAGATCTGACCAAAGTCTTTGACACTGTTAGTCATGAGGGCTCATGGAAAATTATGTCAAAATTTGGTCGCCTGGAGAAATTCATTAATATTGTTCATCAGCTTCATGATGGCATATTTGTCCAGGTTCTAGATAATGGACAATGCTCTCGTGCCTTCCCAGTCACCAACGGCTGTGTGCTTACTCCCGTGGTTTTTAGCATGACGTTTTCAGCCGTGTTATCAAATGCTTTCAGTGAGGATGAGCACAGCATCAAGGTCAACTACCATACTGATGGTAAGTTCTTCAATTTGAAAAGGCTACAAGCCAAGATCAAAGTGGAGGGAGGGTTGGTGCATGATTTTCTGTTTGCAGATGATTGTGCACTCAATGCAGCCTCTGAAGCTGAGATGCAACAAAGTATGGATCAATTCTCTGCTGCCTGTGCTAATTCGGGCCTAATAATTAACACCAAGAAAAACACAGGCACCACCACACCATCTATATGTGGAATCATCGGTTACAACAAATGGAGAAGTTCTGAATGCTATGGGTAAGTTGACTTACTTTGGTAGTGCACTTTCCAGAGATGTACACATTGACAATGAGTTTGATGCACGCATTGGCAGAGCTAGCTCAGTGTTTGGGAGGCTCCAAAACAAAGTTTGGTAGAGAAGAGGTATTAGACTGACTGACAAACTGAAGGTCTACAGAATCATTGTGCTGACCTCACTTTTATATGCTTGTGAGACATGGACAGTCTACCAGTGCCATGCCAGGAAATTGGATCGTTTCCATTTGAATTGTCTTAGGAAGATTCTGAGGATCACCTGGCAGGATAAGGTACCAGACTGAAGTCCTTGCTCAAGCTGAACTGACAAGTATTCAAACTATGCTTCAGAGAGCACAACTCTGATAGGCTGGCCAGGCTGTTCAAATGCAAAATGTACACTTGCCAAAAAGACTATTTAATGGAGAACTCGCATGGGACAGGCAATTACATGGTGGCCAGAAGAAGTGATACAAAGACATTCTCAAGGTCTCTCTCAAGAATTTTGGATTTGACTGTGCAACATGGGAGACATTGGCACAGTACTGCTTACGTGGCGTGCCCACATAAGAAGAGGTGTTGTGCTCTTAGAGCAAAGCAGAATTGAAACAGCGCAAAGTAAACGTAGGATGTGCACATTTGGAGTATCCACCCCAAATATTCACTTGGACTATCTGTGCCCAACCTGTGGGAGAGCCTTCCAAGCTCATATTGGTCTGATCAGCCACAGTCAGACACACTGAAACTTCACTTTATCATGGTGATGTCATTCTTTAAAAATGAAGAACAACAACCAACAAACCAGCCATGAAGACTTTTGTCGGCAAGGTGATATCTCTGCTTTTTAGTACACTGTCCAGACTTGCCATAACTTTCCTTCCAAGTAGCTTCCTTCCAGGTGTCTTTTAACTTCATGGTGACAGTAGCCATCTGCAGTGATCTTTGTGTCCAAGATTCTGTCACTGCTTCCACTTCTTCTCCCTCCCTCTATTTGTCAGGAAATGATGGGACCAGTTGCCAAGATTTTATTTTTTTGTTTTTTATATTAAGCTTCAATCTAGCTTTTGCACTCTCCTCTTTAACCCTCATCAAGAGATTTCTTAATTTTTCTTCCCTTTCTGCCCTCAGAGTAGTATTGTCTGCGTATCTGAGACTGTTGATATTTCTCCCAATAACCTTAATTCTGGGTTTTGATTCATCCAGTCTGGCATTTCGTATGATGTCATCTACATAGAAGTTAAATAAATAAGGGAAAAATATACAGACTTGTCCTTTCCAACTATGTCCTCCTTCCAACATACTCCTTTTCCAACCTTAAACCAATCAGTTGTTCCATGTTCGGTTCTAGTTGCTGCTTCTTGGCCAACATAGATTCCTCAGGAGACAAGTAACATGATCTGGTCCTCCCATCTCTGTGAGGGTTTGTCATATATTGTTGTGACCCATACAATCAAAGGTTTTAGTGTAGTCAGTGAAGCAGAAATAGATTTTTTTTTCCTGGAACTCCCTTGCTTTCTCCCAAAATCAGCAAATGTTAGCAATTTGATCTCTAGTTTCTCTGTCAGTCTCTATCTCAAGTTCAGTCATTTCAGTCATGTCTGACTTTTTGTGACCTCCTTTCTGGTTTTCTTGGCAGAAAGTGGTTTGCTATTTCCTTCTCCAGATCATTTTACAGATGAGGAAGCTAAAGCAAACAGAGTTAAGTGACTTACCCAGGGTCACGTAACTATTAAGTGTCTGAGGCCAGATTTGAACTCAGGTCTTTCTGACTCCAGGTCCACCCCTCTACCCATTGTACCACCTAGCTGCTCACAATTGTATATTAAGCAGATTTTAAATCAAATAGGATATCAAAATCCAGTGCCTCAATTTTGGCTACACTAGGCTGTCAATCCTTAGGACTTATAAATTAATCATGATCCAGGCTCCAAAATTCCATTCCCCCCAACCCAGCATTCTCACTGCCTGTACCCACTCCACCCTGTCCCTCCAAAATTACCTTGTGGATGTGGTAGGCACTTAGTTTTTGCAGTTGGGGCAGCAAACAGTGAGTAAAAGTCACCCTCCTGCAATTTTTATGGGACAGAGTAATTGACAGAAAATAAGTAGGTACGAATAAGCTTCCATCTGAATTGCAGATCTTATCACATTCTCTTTCTCCAAAATCTTTTCCCAAAAATCTACCCCTCTTCCGTATTTTCTTATTTCTGTCAAGGATACTACCATCTTTCCACTCACTCAGTTTTGCAATCTTAATACTCTCCTCAACTGCTGGCTCTTCCTCATTCCACATATCAAATCACTTGCCAGATCTTGTCTTTGTATATAACCACAATATCTCTCATACCTGTCCTCTTCTCTCTCTCCTCAAATAGCTACCATCCTAGTTCGGGATCTGATCATCTCTTATTATTCAATATCCTCCTAAAGGGTCTTTGCCTCAGGCCTCTCCCCATTCCAATCCATCCTCCATATAACGGCCAAAGCGATTTTCTGACCGTGTTACTCCCCTAATCAAAAACTCCAGTGGCTCCTGGCTGACTCCAGGTTCAAAAGTTACTTCACCTTAATCTAGTCCTTTTAAACAATTTATTTGTGCTTTACAATATGCTTGTTAGTAATGCATATATTATATAAACAAATATTTGTATATTGGAAGTGAATTTCCAAAATAATTTTAATTATAAGGGAAAGTGGTTAAAAAGCATTTGGAGACCACTATCCCAGGCATATGTCTTGACTTGGGGTGTAAGTAACAGATGATTTGCTGATCTGCATTGGTGGAGGAAGTTCTCATACTGGAATTCTCTCTCTACTATGACATCCCTGGTCTATAACTGATGATGATGATGATGATGATGATGATGATGATGATGATGATGATGATGATGATGATGATGGTGATGATGACGACAATGAAAAAGCAGTATTTGGGGCATCTCCTGTAATCCATATAGGTAGGATATGGCATGTTAACACTCCATCCAACAAACACTTATAATTACATACTACAAACAATGTGTATATTCATAGATTTAGAATTGGAATGAGTCTTAGAGATAAAACAGCCCAACCTTCCAATTTTCAGATAAAGGACCTGAGGTCCAGAAGGGTTTACCCAAAGTCCACAAAAAAAAAGTAGCAGAGCTAGAATTCAAGACCCATGTCTCTTTCCTAAGTCCTTCCACGGCACTCTGCTTCCTACTGATGAAACGTGTGTGTTCATCCTTCATTGCCGAAGAAGACCATGCCATCAGAGAAATGATGACATGACTTGCACTTGGCTTTGTTTTGAGTGAGGGAGGGCTGTGCACGTCACCAGCCTCACTTCTCCTGTGCACATTCAGAGAGACAGAGAGGATGTACTCCTAAGCCTCTGAAATTAGAATATAGTCTGCTCTTTTCTATTTCCTTTTTCTTTTCCCTCTACCATCTCAATCTCCTTCTATTAATGGATATTTTGACCAAATCCAGGGCTGGGAAATGGAATGTGGGAGGAAGGAAGGGAAATTTAATGAACTTAAAAGCATTCTTTTGTATTGTTTTTCTAAATGTTTAACCTCTAAAGAAAGTCTTTGGTTTGTGATATTATTTAAAGGGAAATTTCAAGCACAGGCATTTTTGAGGCTGAGTGAGGAAATTGCCAGGGAGGAAGAAGCCCAGGGAAGGATGTCAGAATGGGCCTGAGCTTTTGATGTGAAGGCCTTGCTTCCTAATTGTTATTATGTTTACAAGGACACTCTGGAAAAAGAAAAATGAATGCCTTGTTCAACACCTGCTGTAAAAAGGTTCTGGAACTCTAGGGCTTGTTTAAATCATGTTCCCCCCTGAAACAAACTGCCGAACCAGCCTTAGGCCATTTAATTTCCAAATACCAGTAATTAAAATGACTAACATCATCAGGGTTTGGCAGGGTCACAGCTTTCTTTCCCTTTTTCATTTTCACATAAATTTCAGCGAAGGTCAGATTTGTTGGGAAGAAGGTGGGGGGAACCTGCCTGCTTTGTGCTCATAGGAGGTTAAAATATGACTTGCTCACAGTGTCCCTCATAGTTCAGGACTTAATGGTCCTTGACGGGGATAACCTAGAAGTTAATTTTACTCTGTGTCCCAAAAGCAGCCATTGTCAGTGTAATCTTTCTTGAAGTCTGAAGGGTACCTTCACCACATGATCTGACTTTCAATAACCATTGACAGCTAATATCACTGATGACAGTCATGGTACTGGCTCCCTATTGATCTGCCGACCATTGATAGCCAGCTGGTAAACAGGAGAATAGTTTTTCTTTCTCAACGTCACAGAACACTTTAATAAAATTTTCCTCCCCAGATGCTGGTTCATCTTTAATAATGTTCTTTATGCTTTTTTGTCTCAATATTTTATTTACTCCATTGAGGATAACGTATATTCAATTCATAAACTTTCAAAGGCACTTGGAATATGGAACTATTTTCAAGCATGCTAAGTGGAAATGAGACTTCACCTTTTGTTTTTGATCTGAAGAAGTTAGATTCCTTGCCTGAAATCTGGTAGGGCAAACATAGAGAAAGATAAGGCAAACAATAAGTATTTACTGAGTGTCTACCGAGTGCCTTACATGGCCCTAAAAAAAGCCTAGCTTCATAGATTTGGAGCTGAAAAGGACCCCGGGGATCACTGAGTAGAATCCCCTTTTTTTATATGCCCAGGGAGGCTATGCAATCTGCTTAAGGTTTCACAGGGAATAAATGAATTCCAGATGTGGAGCTTGAACTCAGGTTCTCTGACTCTAAATATAGCACTCCAAAAAATAATGTAATTTAATGATTCAATAACCACTAATGATAAACTACTCTTGTACCATTTTTAAGGGAAAAAATAATCCCTATCAACAAAAAGATTACAGTCTAGCTGGACTAATCCATTTGAAATAAATGAAACTGTTCACATACTAAACTGCATGAAATTGAACATGAGAAGGAACAGGGGTTCAGAGAAAAGAGGGGATGAGTGTATATTAGAATAATTAGAGAAGGCTTCATCCAGAGACATTATGACACACTAGAAAGAGACCTCACAAGTCAGAAGAATCTGGTTTATATTCCATATTTAATATTTATGACCAGTGTGACCTTGAGCAGTATTAATTTTAATTTTCCTAGGCCTCAGTTTCTTCTACTTTAAATTGAGGGGATTAGACTAGCTGACCTCAGAGGGCCTTCCCACTTCTCAGTCTATGATGGATCATGGGCAGGATTTTAATAGACAGAATGTAGGAATGAATATCTTCCAAGCCTCTATGTGGGTAGACATATGGTATGTTTATACATATCATTTCTACATATATATATATGCATATACATATACACACACACATAGAAGTATGATCAAGAGACAGTGAGGATGGTATCTGAGGCCTGCTTGAAGAGTTTATATTTTATCCTAAAAGTAAATAGGGAGCAACTGAAGGCTTTTCAGCAAAGGAATAACCTAGTTAGACCTCTTTCCTAGGACACCTATTTTGGTATCTGTAGAGTAGTCGGTCCACATGGAGACTACTATAAGTATAGCCCAATCAGAAAAGATGACGGTCTGAATGAGCAGTTGGAACAAACTCCAGTTACTCTTAAGAAATAAGATTCTATCATGAGATTTTGAAATTAAAAGGGCACTAGAATATAATCTACTGTAACCATTTCATCTTAAAGATGAAAAAACTGATCAAAGAATCAAAGGGGTTACATGATTTCCTCAAGGTCACATAGATAACAGGAAAGAGTCAGATTTGGAATGTATGTCTTCTGACTAAAAATAGTACTTTCCTCCACAACACCACATTGTCTTTTATTGAGAGACTAAATTTAAAGTTTTTGTTTGCTTACTTGGAAGGGGTATTCACTCAACATGAATTTTAAGATAGCATTTTGAGTTACCAGTTGTCCAAATACAAGGTCTTTAGAAATTTGTTCCTGCTAAGTTTATCTTAAGAGCCTGAAGAGAAATAGTTTGACATAATGTATAGAGGGCCAGCTTTGTCTTCCTATTGGCCTCCTCTAGGGCCAAGGAAAACATGCATCACCTTCTAGCACTTTCCTAACACTTCTGCTTATTGGCCTCTGGTGAAGAAGAGTATCCAGGATAGGCTACAACCAAATCTGGCAGCTCTGGGGTAGGGGAAGCCTTGGATTCTGACCCATAGGGCCAGAGGAATTCTGAAGAGGAAACCAGCTCCCTGAGACCATTGGTCAAGATCACAGTATTTCTGTGGAAAGTTATTATTATTTCAGTCCTTCATCTCCTCTTACTGGACTGTACATATTAGTACATCTACTTTTCCAGCCTCTCCTCTCTCTAATTCATCATCTATACAAATACCAAAATGGTTTTCCTAGGGAAGAAGTCCTACTAGGTTATTCCTCTGCTCAAAAGCCTTCAGTTGCTCTCTGTTACTTCTAGAATAAAATATAAATACTTTGTCCTGGCTATCAAAGACCTTCAGTCTAGCTCCAATCTGTTATTTCAACTTTGATGCATATTGCAACCCTTAACGTACTCTACATCCTAACCAAACAGATGTGCTAGCTGTTCCCTGAACTCCTTCCTTCTAGCTGTCACCCAGATAGTCCCTCACACCCAAAATGCTCTCCTTCCTAATCTCTCCTTCTCCGAATCCTTGACTTCCTTCAAATCTCAAGTCAAGTTCTACTTCATACACAGTGATTTCTCCCTCCTCAAATTTTTGCTGCTTTTTAAATGTAACTTGCTTTATATATGTCAGTGTCTCCAGGAAAAGGTAAGCTTTGAGGCTACAGCCTGTTTTATTTTCCAGTACCTCACACAATGTCAGGAATAGAGCCGGTGCTTGATAAATGCTTGATGGTTTAGATTAGATTCAAATCCTCTCTTTGATTTGTACTATCATGGCATCCTTGGCCAAATCATGTAACTTCTCAGTTACATAACTTTCTAAGACTTACAGATGAGGTGATTGACAATTTGCATTCTTGAAAAGAAGGCCTACCCTGCAAGTTCCCTACATCTTCCAGGGGAAGAGAAGAGACACCCGGCCCCCTGAGACAATTGGTCAAGATCCTCTCAAGGTTTTCCTCCTCATCTCAAACTTATCCCTAGTAGAATTACATCTCAAGTTGTCAGCATACTTGTATACTTTTAGTAATAAGTAAAGTATACCCTAAGTTATTAACATATACTTCATTGTAATTTAGATTCTGATAAAGGATAAAAAAAGTCCATAAATGGCAATTGAATTCAAATAAATCCTTAAATGGATTACAGTAAATTATACATAAAGGCACCCTTATTTCAGTTACTGTGGGGAAAAAAAGAGAAACATGAAGAAAAAGAAAAAATGCATATTGTGTCTGGAACAAAATGCACCTAGGATGTTGGGAGATTCAATTTGCCTTTTATTATCATTTCCTAATTGTTTCTAAAATGTTTTTAACCTAAATTATGAACAAGTTAAAAGTTGAAGACTACAAAACAGCTGTGCGAAGAAACATAAAGGACAGAGCCAGACCCTGCAGAGCCTTGAAACCCCATAGAAGAGCTTAGTGGATGTGACAGGAATCATGGAGCCCTTGTAGGGTCCTGAGAGAGGAAGTGACCCTTAGAAGCTCTGTTTGAGGAAAATCAGCCTGGCAAGAGCAAGTAAGGGTGAAAGCAACTGAGACGCTGTTGGAGTGAGTTAGTCATAGATTGGAGCTCCAATGATCTCTGTGGGAATGGAGGGGAAAGGGCAAACTCAAAGAACATTTCCAAAGAAGAAACAGAAAGACTTGGAGATAACACACAAGTGGCTCACAGAGAGCGCTCAGCCTTGTGTTCTCACCACAACTCAATAAGCAGGATCATTCCAAGAAGTCAGGACAGGGTGACAGCCAATCTGGATGCTTCTCTGAGAGGAGAAGTCACAGGAGACAAGCCAGGCTTCAGAATAAAATTTTTAAAAGTTATCGATGTTGAATCTCTATATCCTTGAAGGCTCTAAATAAGTACTAAATGAGTCAGTAAATTGAAGTAGTGATATGATGACAAAGCTCTTAATTTTTTTTGTTTTTTTCTCCACAAATTGCTTGATTTGGCTTCTGCCAAACAGGTCAAGTACTGTGTAGTCTAGTACCTGGCATATCTCATATGCGACACAGTTGTTTAAAATTACAGAACAAGCAAAACTGTGAGGACTGAAAGGAATTGGATGTGAGTGTTTGCGGGTAATGGAACAGCTAGTAAAAATGGAGCAGTTCTAACAGCCAGATAATTTATAAGAAGTGGTATGACAGTAAATAAGAGGGCAAGGCTTTGGATTCAAGTCCTTCCTCTAGCATATACTAGCTGTGTGACTATGGGCCAGTGACTTAACCTGCCATTGCCCAGGTGATAAATTACAGGGCTTCATTGGTGGAAGGAATTTCCATGCCAGGAACTCCTCGCACTGAAAACATTTTATATACATATAGTGTGTACTTATATATATAATGTATATACATATACATATATACATTATACGTAATGTATATACATATACGTATATACATTATACACATATATGTAAATGTGTGTATATAGTTCCTTAACACTAAGATAGATAGATAGATAGATAGATAGATAGATAGATAGATAGATAGATAGATAGATAGATAGATAGACAGATAGATAGATAAAGGAATTTTCCTACACCTCTTTTACAAAGTATGAGCCTCTCTCTGATTAACTTAGAAGGAAAGAGTACTAGTTCAACAACAAAACAGCCAGACCTTTGGGGCATTAAATAGCCGAATTCTGGAAAGTAGGGAGCAGTTAAGGCTTCTAATTTTTGTGGAGTTAAGACTCCTGAAGAGATGGGGAAAAGGGATTTCTCTCTCTCTCTCTCTCTCTCTCTCTCTCTCTCTCTCTCTCTCTCTCTCTCTCTGTCTTTCGCTTTCTCTCTCTGTCTCTCAGTCTCTGCTTCTCTCTGTCTCCGTCTCTCTCTGTCTCTGTCTCTCTCTGTCTCTCTCTCTGTCTTTCTCTTTTTCTCTCTGTCTCTCAGTCTCTCTGCTTCTCTCTTTGTCTCTCTCTGTCTCTGTCTCTCTCTCTTTTTCACTTTCTCTCTGTCTCTCTCTCTGCTTCTCTCTCTGTCTCTGTCTGTCTCTCTGTCTCTGTCTCTCTCTCTCTTTCACTTTCTCTCTGTCTCTCTCTCTGCTTCTCTCTCTGTCTCTGTCTCTGTCTCTCTCTCTCTGTCTTTCACATTCTCTCTCTGTCTCTCAGTCTCTCTGCTTCTCTTCTCTGTCTCTGTCTGTGTGTCTGTCTATGTGTCTGTCTCTCTCTCTCTTTCTCTCTTTCTTTCTCTCTCTCTGTCTCTCTCTCTGTCTCTCTCTCTCTCTTTCTCTCTCTCTCTCTCTTTCTCTCCCTCTTCTGTTGCCCATCAGCCATGGTGCTGAATTTTAAATTTATTTGTACAGATGGCGATATGCCCTTCATGCAACAGGGATTCATTCTGAGAAAGTTCAAGGCCTAAATGAAGGAAAAGAGACACATTCCCAGCAGACCCCAAAACAGCTAGCCACACTGGATAAACTACATCCACAGGGTTACTTTTTTCTACTAATTTAGTAATCCTGTCAAAAGAGAAAATTAGTTAACTCTGTTATAACCTGTTCTTGAAACCGTGCTGTCTCCTTGTAATCACAGTTTCCCTTTCTGGATCATTCTCTAACAATATGTTTAATGCAATTTTTCCAGGAATTGAAGCCAAGCTCAGTGACCCATAGTCTCCAGATTCAGTTCTCTTCCGTTTTCATGAAAATTGAGACTTTGCTTTTCTCTGATCTGATGTTTTCTGTCCTGTTTTCCATGATATTTCAAACATCCCCTACTCTCCACTACTGGTTTACTTTTTGGCCTACCCTGACTCCACCTAGTCAGTGTGGCCTACTTATGATGCTGAAAACCCCCAAACTCATTCCCCAATGATTAGCATACTTTTGCCCCATCATACCCTCTCAATCCCAGTGATTCTGAACCCCTTATCTGTCATTGTACAAACCCTACTCCCTGTCCCTCCACTGCTTGCTCCCTGGTTTCCATCCTCCTCAACCTAACTCATCTCTATCAATGCCCTTTTCAAGATCTGTCCTTCCCTTCCACTGTGCACCATGGAATGCCCACTCTATAAGTAACAAACTTGTTTTTATCTTATGCTTCTACTTTCTCACTTCTTCCATCTTGTTGTACTCCCTGAGACTTGGGTTCCTCCTGGAGACATGACATCCCTAGCCACTCCTTCCAGTACTGATTGCATTTTCACTCATTAAAACCGTGGCAGGATTTAAATATTCTTTACTTTCTCTTGCCATTTCCACGCTTTCCCTCTACCTCCATTCTCTCCTTCTTTTAAAATTTATCCACTTCAGTGCTTGCTTCAGCAGCACATATACTAAAACTGGAACGATACAGAGAAGATTAGCATGGCCCCTGCGCATGGATGACATGCAAATTCGTGAAGTGTTGCATATTTTTTTTATTAGTAATTAAAATGTCATGATATTACCATGAAAATCAGACCTCCTAGAAGGGTCTCAAGGATGTCCATGGTCTCCAGATCATTTTGAGGACCACTGCTCTAATGAATAGAGGAAGCACCAGGGAAAGGAAGATAATAGTATCTCTTGAAGATAGTATGAAAGGCCCTTCTCTGGGTTGAGTCTGTTCAAAGGAATCATGGACAAAAAGGTTTAAGATCATGGATATGGGTAACATTGTAGAGAGAGGTGAAAGGAAATTGTTGGTAGGTTTGGTTTTGCTGATCAGATTAAGATTCTCTTGCAAATATCTCTAGTTCCCAGGAAAAGCTTGGTGTTAAATTTCTGAAAATATAACCAGAACCCTTTATGCTTCAGGAAAACCTTCTATATCAGACATTTAGTGACATGACCAGCTATCTAATAATGAAAAGAATTAGGACCACAAAAGTAGAAAGTGGAAAATTGAAACCATTATACAGCTAATTTAGGTTGTTTATATAACCTAAAATAACTAAGGTTATATAGATTAGGTTATCTGAGGTTAGAATATTGATAATAATCTAAAAATAAAGAAAGAGAAAGTTTTGGGACATGAATGGCCCTGGGTAACTCTAACAAAATTGATTCAGTTTCATGGATTCTGTCATTTTTACTCATTTGAACTACAATAAAAATGTAAATTTAGAGATTAATTTTTATTTTAGTCAAAGATTTGTTCATTACCTCAAAGAATATTCTACTTTAACCTTACCTCATGACTTTCCCTAATGTTATAATTCTATAAAGTAACCAGTAATTCATTCTGGGCCATTGTTTGTTTGTTGTGGTGAAGTTTGTTTTCTGAGAATTTATTAGTGATATGGTGTGATGTCCAAAAATAAAAGTCATACAACTGTTAAAAAAAAATTTATCCAGTTCCTCTTTATTACCCAATCAAAATACCTACCAACCTCCAAGAGACTCTCCTTTTTGAATGATTTCAATGTCTGACTTAGAGACTTTCCTTACTCCCTAATTCCTGAATTCGTACTAGGGAACTTTAATATAAATCAGTCAATAAAAAAAATTTTAAGCACCAATCATGTGCCAGACACTGTGTTAAGTGCTTGGGATACAAAAAAAAAAAAGGCAAAAGACAGTCTCTGTCCTGAAGGATATTAGAGTCTAATGCAGGAGATAACATGCAAATAAATATATACAAAACTATATATAGGCTCAGTTTCACTATTGCTGTTCAGTTATTTTAGCCGTGTCTGACTTTTCATTACCCTATTTGGGATTTACTTAGAAAAGATGGTGGAATGGTTTGACATTTCCTTCTCCAGCTCATTTTACAGTTGAAGTAAGAGAGGCAAACAGAGTTAAGCAACTTGCCTAGGGTCACACACCTAGCAAGTGTATGATTTGAGGGCAGAATTTGAACTCAGATGAGTCTTTGTGACTCCAGGCACAGTGCTCTATCCATATCACCACCTAGCTGTCCATATACTGGCTAAGTAGGAAATAATTAAAAGAGTGAAGGCACTGTAGTTAAGAGGGGTTTAGGAAAGGCTTTCAGTAGTAGGTGGAATTTTAGTTGGGATTTAAAGGTAGCCAGGGAAGTCAGTAGTCAAATCAAAAGAAGGAAAGCACTCCAGCAATAGGGAACAGCCAGAGAGAATGCCTAGGTTAACATGACCAGACCTGTGATTTTTGGAAAATCACTTTAGTGGCTGAATGGAAAATGGATTGGAGTGGGGAGAGACTTGAGACAGGCAGACCCACCAGCAGGCTATTGTAGGAATTGAGGCATGAGGAAATGAGGGCTTGCAGTAGAATGGTACAGGTATCCAAGGAGAAAAATGGGTACATTGGAGAGAGGTTGCCAAGGTGAAATCAGCAGGCCTTGGCATAGGCCTTGGATATAGGAGATGAGAGATAGTGAAGAAGCCAAGATGACTCCTCGGTTGTAAGTCTGAGGAACTGGGAAGATAGTACTGCTCTCTGTCATGATAGAGAAAGTAGGAGAGGGAAGGACTTAGGGGAAAAGATCATCAGTTCTGTTTTAGACATGTTGAGTTTAAGAGGAGGTCATGGTGGCTAAACTTGTCACACATAGTTCTTATACATGTTCCTCAGCTATGATGGTCTACGTCTGTTCCTTCCATGAATGCTGCATGTTTTTGTGGGAAGGAGTGAGCCAGGGTCTTAGGAGAAGGCTTTGTATTAACCGTCTACCATGTAACCTTTAGCAGCTGCTCCCTGGGGATCCAAGCTGCCAATTCAAACAGAATTGGAGAAATGCTTCTATTATTTCTCTTCCTCCTCCTCCTCCTCCTCCTCCTCCTCCTCCTCCTCCTCCTCCTCCTCCTCCTCCTCCTCCTTCTTCTCCTTCTTCTAGTATTCATTTTTTTCAAAAATTGGGAGCAATTTTTTTTTGTCCTGAGAAGTTTTTATTTTTTAGTTTTTTGAAATATGACTCTGAAAAACAGGCTTTTAAAAAGTCCATTATGGAGGGAGGAGCCAAGGTGGTGGAGTAGAAAGATACACATATGCTAGCTCCAAACCCACAACCCATAAAATACTTGTGAAGAACTCCCAATAAATTCTGGAGCAGCAGAAGCCACAGAACAATGGAGCAGAGGAGATTTCTGTTCCAGAGAGACCTGAAAAACCAAAGCAAAAGGTCTGTCAAGCCGCGGACCCAGAGCAGAGCCCAGCCCTGCCTTGGCCTTGAGGCACCGAGAGGAGCAGATATGAGCAGGCTTCAGGGACAGAATCTCCAGAAGCCACGCAGGTCCCCCCACCCACAGGTGCCAAAGGTCAGTGAGAGAGTCTTGCTGGCTGGCCAAGAGGGGAGCGGGGTATCTCCATAACTCAGGCCCCCTCAGAAGGCAGCAGCAGAGGCAGGAGCAGACAAGGGCTCCCAAAGCAGGCAGGAGCTTGGATCCATTATTGAAGGTCTCCCCATAAACCCCTGAGGGAACTGAGCCTGATGTGGGAGCCCTGCCCCCACCCAAGCACCTGAACTTAATCTCACACTGAATAGCAGCCCCGCCCTCGCGCAAAGCCCTGAGGCTGGGAAGCAGCATTTGAATCTCAGACCCCAAGCACTAGCTGGGTGAATGTGGAGATGAGGTGGGTGTGGAGAGGACTCTCAGAAGTCAAGTAACTGGCTGGGAAATGCCCAGAAAAGGGGGAAAAAAAATAAGACCATAGAAGATTACTTTCTTGGTGAACAGATATCTCCTCCCTTCCTTTCAGATGAGGAAGAACAATGCTTACCATCAGGGAAACACAGAGAAGTCAAGGCTTCTGTATCCCAAACATCCAAAATAAATATTCAATGGGCTCAGGCCATGGAAGAGCTCAAAAAGGATTTTGAAAATCAAATTAGAGAGGTGGAGGAAAAACTGGGAAGAGAAATGAGAGAGATGCAAGAAAAGCATGAAAAGCTGGTGAACACCTTGCTAAAGGAGACCCAAAAAAATGCTGAAGAAAATAACACCTTGAAAAATAGGCTAACTCAATTGGCAAAAGAGGTTCAAAAAGCCAATGAGGGGAAGAATGCTTTCAAAAGCAGAATTAGCCAAATGGAAAAGGTGGTTCAAAAGTTCACTGAAGAAAATAGTTCTTTCAAAATTAGAATGGAACAGATGGAAACTAATGACTTTATGAGAAACCAAGAAATCACAAAACAAAACCAAAAGAATGAAAAAATGGAAGATAATGTGAAATATCTCATTGGAAAAACAACTGACCTGGAAAATAGATTCAGGAGAGACAATTTAAAAATTATGGGATTACCTGAAAGCCATGATCAAAAAAAAGAGCCTAGACATCATCTTTCATGAAATTATCAAGGAAAACTGCCCTGATATTCTAAAACCAGAGGGCAAAATTAGTATTCAAGGAATCCACCAATCACCACCTGAAAGTGATCCAAAAAGAGAAACTCCTAGGAACATTGTGGCCAGATTCCAGAGTTCCCTGGTCAAGTAGAAAATATTGCAAGCAGCTGGAAAAAAACAATTCAGGTATTGTGGAAATACAATCAGGATAACACAAGATCTAGCAGCTTC
The DNA here is from genome assembly GCF_028372415.1 of Notamacropus eugenii. Taxonomy (NCBI): domain Eukaryota; kingdom Metazoa; phylum Chordata; class Mammalia; order Diprotodontia; family Macropodidae; genus Notamacropus; species Notamacropus eugenii. Next base: position 445,363,709 of record NC_092876.1, on the reverse strand, counting down.
TACATTAAGGGATCCAAGGGTGTGGAATATATTCCAGAAGTCAAAGGAACTAGGACTAAAACCAAGAATCACCTACCCAGCAAAGCTGAGTATAATACTTCAGGGGAAAAAATGGTCATTCAATGAAATCAAGGATTTTCAAGCATTCTTGATGAAAAGACCAGAGCTGAAAAGAAAATTTGACTTTCAAACACAAGAATGAAGAGAAGCATGAAAAGGTAAAGAGCAAAGAGAAGTCATAAGGGACTTACTAAAGTTGAACTGTTTACATTCCTACATGGAAAGACAATATTTGTAACTCCTGAAACTTTTCAGTATCTGGGTAGTTGGTGGGATTACACACATGCACATACACACACACACAGACACACACACGCACAGAGACAGAGAGCACAGAGTGAATTGAATAGGATGGGATCATATCTTTAAAAAATGAAATTAAGCAATGAGAGAAATATATTGGGAGGAGAAAGGGAGAAATGGGGCAAATTATCTCTCATAAAAGAGGAAAGCAAAAGATTTTTAGTGGAGGGAAAAAGAGGGGAGGTGAGAGAAAAACATGAAGTTTACTCTCATCACATTCCACTAAAGGAAAGAACAAAATGCACACTCATTTTGGTATGAAAACCTATCTTACAATACAAGAAAGTGGGGGAGAGGGGGAAAAGCAGGGTGGGGGGGATGATGGAAGGGAGGGCCATGGGAGGAGGGAGCAATTTGAAGTCAACACTCTTGGGGAGGGACAGGATCAAAGGAGAGAATAGAAGCAAAGGGGGGCAGGATAGGATGGAGGGAAATATAGTTAGTCTTACACAACACGACTATTATGGAAGTCATTTGCAAAACTACACAGATATGGCCTATATTGAATTGCTTGCCTTCCCAAAGGGAATGGGTGGGGAGGGAGGGATGAAGAGAAGTTGGAACTCCAAGTTTTAGGAACAACTGTCAAGTTCTGTTCTTTCTACTAGGAAATAAGAAATACAGGTAAAGGGTTATAGAAAGTTATCTGGCCCTACAGGACAAAAGAGAAGATGGGGGCAAGGGAAGGGAGGGATGATAGAAGAGAGAGCAGATTGGTGATAGGGGCAATTAGAATGCTTGGTGTTTTGGGGTGGGGGGAGGGGACAAATGGAGAGAAAATTTGGAACCCAAAATTTTATGGAAATGAATGCTAAAAGTTAAGTAAATAAATTTTAAAAAATTAAAAAAAATAAAGAAATAAAAAAAATTAAAAGTCCATTGTGTTTTAAATAGAGCTACTTAACTAGCCTTTAAACCCAAATCACTCTGGCTTTCACTGAATGGTCAATAACAGGCCCAGACCAAGCCTCTATGCATTATTGTTAAGGTTTTGGTGGCTCATAATGAGTATAAATATCAATTCTTTTTTGTTTTAACCAGAAATTCTGAAGGTCTTCCCCTCCCAGATTGATATCTTTCAGATAGTACGACCTCTGGTCTCAGTTCTTACCTAGTCCTTAGTAATTCAATGGGCATGACCTCAGATGAACTGAGATCTGGGAAAGAACTTAATTTAGAAAGGCCAAGGTCACCCACTTCATCTTGAGCATTGCCAGTTGTTTTGACCTTTGTCTTGCTACTAGACTTTGATGAGTCTGGAGGAGAGAGTGAGGCTGATGATTTTGCGCAGCTCTGCCTCACTGCTCAAATTCAATTAACACACAAATCAAGACATCACCCTCATGGTGTCATTGGTCCTCTTCTAGAACAGTTGTGAACGGAAGGATATCTATAAGATAGTTGTATAAAATGCAAGGTTATTTTTTTAAAGGTGAAGGGAGATTTAGACACATTAGAATCTGGAAAAATCCATTGAGAAAGGAGAAATTGAAAATTAGAGAAAAGAGAACAAAGGGCAAGCTGAAACAGGAGAGGGGACAGTGTGATAAGGGCTAATTTTTCCTGAGATCCAGTGGATAGACTAGCTTTTTTCATAAAGGCCTATTCAATACAAGTTAAGCTGGTACCTTTCTGTAAGAGGCATTGAAATTCTCCTTGAGACTCAGTTGACTAAGGGGGCCAAGTGAAGTTATTGACATTAATTCCTAGTTACCTATATATAGAAGGAAATGAAAATTAGCAGCTCTCTCTCTCTCTCTCTATCTATCTATCTATCTATCTATCTATCTATCTATCTATCTATCTCTCTCAGGCTTCTGATTGTGGACTAATAGCTTGGACAATGCCTAAACTATGTGTTCAGCTGAATCAATATGTTGTCCACATTGGATAACATTGGTGAATATCTTTTCCCTTCCCATAGCCAAATAAACCTTTTGTTGACAATTGAATGGCATACAAGTTCTCATTTTGTTCCAGTATCAAAATTATTAGGAAACCAGCCTGAATCAGGTCCAGCCCACAACAGAGGGGATGTGATCAAGAACCCAAATAAAAGAGTTGGCATTTTCTCCCTAACTCTTCTATGCTTACTCATTGGGATAGCTCCCAGGAAATCCAGAGTCTGTGCTCCCTCCCTCCCATTCTGATCTCCTTGGTTCTAAGACAGATCGAAAGGCTTCTTCCAATGCCAAAGGATAGTCAGAGTGGCAATACAAATCAGAGTGTTTTGTTATTCCTCTTACTCAAGGAGCTACAGTGGCAAGCAGGAAAGATTGGGCAGGGTTGGTATAGGATATAGCTCCATATAAGTGTCTTTTGTTGGACCCTGATATGATGGGAGTTCCTTGAGTGATAGAGAGAAAACCAGATCCCTCCCCCACCCCAAAAAAAAGAGTTGGCATTTGTAAGAAGAGTTAAGGCTAGGTTAAAATTAAGGGATCATGGTTGTGGTTAATTTAAAGATTAAGATAGGTGGATAAGAGTTCCCTCCAGAGGCCTCAGCAAAGAAGGAGAAAGGAGGATAGTGTTGAGATGATTTAGAATGTAGAGCTGGGAAAACAATCCTGACTAGTGGCCTCAGTTTTCTCATTGAAGTGTTTGGCAAAGAACTTCCTCTGCTCAAGGGAAGAGAGTAGAGGGTTTTGTCAATGGTTTGAGGGGAAAAGATAAAGTTTATTTGACTAATTAATTTAATAAAAAAAAGCTCAGGCTAATAAATTGTGCTTGATTCAATGACATTAACTTTTGAAATTTTATCAAACAAAAAAAATCTGAAGGAAAATTAATTGTTTACATATATGTATAAATATGTACATATGACAATATAATACTTATAAAATTATTTCAACAAGCATTTAGCTTTTCATGTCTTGTGTATGAGGGACTGCGCTAAGTGCTAGGGATATAAATACAATAATAAAATATTTCCTACCCTTTCGGAGTTTATAGTCTATGGGACAGATATAACATATACAATAATAATTATGGTACAAGAAAATTTAAAGAGTGAGATAGAAGTAAGAACCAAAGTATTCATGGAGCAGGTAATACAAGTTTAGTACTAAAAGAAAGACAGATTTCTGAAATTCAGGGGTGATAATGAAATTTATTCTAGGAATAGAGATGAGTTCATGTGAAGGTATTAGCAATGGAACACAAGATATTGAATTCAAATAACTGATAGTAGTGCACTTTCGCTGAATCATAGTAGTCAAAAAGGGCAGTAGTTCTCAGTAAGGCTGGAAAGGTAACTGGGAATCAGAATGGGGAGTGCTCAAAACATCAGCCTAAGACGTTTGTATTTTATCATCTTCCAAACAAAGGTCAACTAACTAAGATTTTGGAAGAGAGTGACACCATCAGACCTGTGCCTTAGGAAGATTATTTTGGTAGTTTTAATGAGGACAGAGCAGAGGAGGAAGAGATTGAAAACAATAAAGTAAATTAGGAGGTTATTATAATAATTTCTTGGGCAGGAGGTAATAAGGGTCTGTACTTAGGTGATGGTTATAGGCATGGAGAAAATGGAATGGATTCAAGAAATAGATGAGGGAGAAAATAAACCATATTTGGTAATTGCTTCGAAATGGGAAGGTGAAATACACTTAGGAGAAAAGATAATGCATTCAGTTTTGGGAATGATAAGTTTAAGATGCTACTCATTCCGAGATGGAGATATCTAGCAAACAGTTGACAATGTTTAATGGAAGTGCATGGGAGAGAATAGGGCTAGTAATAGAAACATGAGAGTCATCTGTATACTTGAGTCCATGGGAGCTCGACCAATCTCCACATGAGTAAATGAGGAGAAAAAAGAAAGATCACAGGCCAAAGTGCTGGGAATACTCACTCTCAAAGTGTCTTCTAAGGAGATATATCCAGCAAAAGAGTTTGAGAAGGAGAGGTCAGACAGGTGAGACAAAAATCAGAAGACATACCATTATTATATAAGCTATGAAGTAAAAATCAAGGGGAAGATAAAAGAGGAAGACAATAGTATAAAAGGCTATCGGCTATAGAGAGGTCAAGGATAAAGGCTGAGAAAAGGCTATAGGATTAAAGAGTTAAAAGATGACTGGTAATTTTGAACAGAGAAAATTCAATTGAGTTGTTGGGCCAAAAGTCAGGCTACAAAGGACTGAGAAAAACCAGAGATGGAATATGAAGGGGAATAATATCTTTATTGGGTGATCTCCTAGAAGGGACAGGAGGACAGAAATAGACATAGATAAAGAAGCATGGTTTTGTTTTAAACAGATAAAAAGAAAAATGTAATGCAATTTGCCTTAAGAATGGATTTTCTAATATACATGTGCATATTCTGTGTATATGTGTATGTATGCATATATGTGTATTTGTGTGTGTATATATTTCTAATATGCATAGCCTATATACATAGGCTACTATACTAAGATTTTGGAGTCTGGTAGCATCCATGTCTAAACTCAGTCCATTCTAAAAACACTTTACTTCCCTGTCCTCTGTGCAGTTTTTCTTATGAATAAGAGATCAAAGCACTAATAAAGCAATAATCCAAGGGGTATGTAATCTCATTGATGCTGATACCCCTTTCAACTATGCAGATTACAACTCATCTATGCCAGGTCTTACTGTGCAATTTTTTTTCATGTTCTTTTTTAAAAATTTTATTTATTTATTTTAAATTTTCAACATTCATTTCCACAAAATTTTGAGTTCCAAATTTTCTCCCCATCTCTCCCCTCCCCCCACCCCAAAATGCCCAGCATTCTAATTGCCCCTAGCACCAATCTGCTCTCCCTTCTAACGTCTCTCCCTTCCCTTATTCCCATCTTCTCTTGTGTCCTGTAGGGCAAGGTAAATTTCTATACCACATTACCTGTAGTTCTTATTTCCCAGTTGTATGCAAGAAAAATTCTCAATATTTATTCCTAAAACTTTGAGTTCCAATTTCTCTTGCTTTCTCTCTCCCACCCATCCCCACTGAGAAGGCAGGCAATTCAATATAGGCTGTATATGTGTAGTTTTGCAAATGACTTCCATAACAGTCATGTTGTGTAAGACTAAACTACATTTCCCTTCATCCTGTCCTTCCCCCCATTTCTTCTATTCTCTCTTTTGACCTTGTCCCTCCCCAAGACTGCTGACTTCTAAGTACTCCCTCCTCCCATTTCCCTCCCTTCCATCATCTCCCCCACCCTGATTATCCCCTTCTCCCCCACTTCCTGTATTGTAAGATAGGTTTTCATACCAAAATGAGTGTATATTTTATTCCTTCCTTGAGTTAAATGTGATGACAGTAAGCTTCACTTTTCCCCTCTCACCTTCCTGCTTCCCTCCATTGAAAAGTCTTTTTCAAAAGTCTCTTTTATGAGAGAAAATTTGCCCCATTCCATTTTTCCCTTTCTCCTCCTAATATATTCCTCTCTCACCCCTTAATTTTATTTTTTTAGATATGATCCCTTCCTATTCAACTCACCCTGTGCTCTTTGTCTCCCTCTCTATACATGTATGTGTGTATTTGTGTGAGTGTGTATAATCCCACCAAGCATCCAGATACTGAAAAAAGTTTCAAGAGTTACAAATATTGTCTTTCCATGTAGGAATGTAAACAGTTCAACTTTAGTAAGTCTCTTATGATTTTTATTTCCTGTTTACCTTTTCATGCTTCTCTTGATTCTTGTGTTTGAAAGTCAAATTTTCTTTTCAGCTCTGGGCTCTTCATCAAGAATGCTTGAAAGTCCTCTATTTCATTGAAACACCATTTTTTCCCTGAAGTATTATACTCAGTTTTGCTGGGTAGGTGATTCTTGGTTTTAGTCCTAGTTTCTTTGGCTTCTGGAATGTCATATTCCAAGCCTTTCGATCCCTTAATGTATAAGCTGCCAGATCTTGTGTTATCCTGATTGTATTTCCACAATACTCAAATTGTTTCTTTCTAGCTGCTTGCAATATTTTCTCCTTGATCTGGGAACTCTGGAATTTGCCTACAATGTTCCTTGGAGTTTCTCTTTTTTGATCTCTGACAGGAAGTGATCAGTGAATTCTTTCAGTATTTATTTTGCCCTCTGGTTCTGGAATGTCAGGGCAATTTTCCTTGAAAATTTCATGAAAGATGGTGTCTAGGCTCTTTTTTTGCTCATGGCTTTCATGTAGTCCCATAATTTTTAAATTGTCTCTCCTGGATCTGCTTTCCAGGTCTGTTGTTTCACCAATGATATATTTCACATTCTATTCCATTTTTTCATCCTTTTGGTTTTGTTTTGTGATTTCTTGGTTTCTCATCAAGTCATTAGCCTCTATGTGTTCCATTCTGATTTTTAAAGAACTGTTTTCTTCAGTGAGCTTTTGAATCTCCTTTTCCATTTGACTAATTCTGCTTTTTAAAGTATTCTTCTCCTCATTGACTTTTTGAACCTCCTTTGACAATTGAGTGAGCCTATTTTTCAAGGTGTTATTTTCTTCAGCATTTTTTTGGGTCTCCTTTAGCAAGTTGTTGACTTGCTTTTCATGATTTTTTTGCATTTCTCTACTTTCTCTTCCCAATTTTTCCTCTACCTCTCTTACTTGATTCTAAAAATCCTTTTTGAGCTCTTCCATGGCCTGAGACCACTAAATATTTATTTTGGATGTTTAGGATACAGAAGTCTTGATTTTTATGTCTTTCCCTGATGGTAAGCATTATTCTTCCTCATCTGAAAGGATGAAAGAAGATATCTGTTCACCAACAAAGTAATCTGCTATAGTCTTATTTTTCCCCCCTTTTTGGGCATTTTCCCAACTAGTTACTTGACTTTTGGGTCCTTTGGAAAGAGTCAGGTATACTCTGGGGATCTGTAAGATCTCAGTTCCTCCAACATGGCACAATCAAGTGTGTACACTGGCCTCCAGTTCCACCAAGCCAGCACTGGAGATAGGGTGGGGCCGCCACTCAGTGTGAGATAAAGGTCAGCTGCTCAGTTCCCCCAGGGGCTTTACAATCCAACAATGGATGTGGGTTGCTGTGGGAGCTGCTGCTGCCAGATGCAGCCTCTGCCACTGCTGTCTGAGACAGGAGCTATGGGAAGATCCTGCTCCCTTCTTAGCCAGCTGAAAAAACCCTCTCACTGACTTTTGGTGCCTGTGGGTTGAGGGATCCGCAAACCACTGATACTGCTGCTGAAGATGACACCCCCAAGGCCTGCTCTGGTCCTGCTCTTCCTGGTGCTGTGAGATGTGGCCAAGGCTGGGCTGGGCTCTGCTCCATGTCCAGTGCAACAGACCTTTCCTGTAGGCCTTTCAGGTCACCTTGGTCTAAAAATCTCCTCCGCTCCATTGTTCTGTGGCTTCTGCTGCTCTAGAATTTGTTGAGAGTCTTTCTTTACAGGTATTTTATTGGCTGTGGGGAAGAGCTAGTGTATGTGTGTCTTTCTACTCTGCCATCTTGGCTCCGCCCCCCCCTTCCACATTCTTTTTTAAATTTTCCATAGAGAATGTAAAACTAAATCAATATGATATAATTTTGTATTTCACTAAACAATTGATATTCAATCTTAAAGTGAAATGAAAAGTGCATGGCATTTCCTCTATAATTAATTGGGCATAAGGGGCAGCTTTCTCAAAATGCTGGACCCAGATTTTCATGATTGTTAGACACTCTCTCAGTTTATGAAGAGTTGAATGAAGTTCATTCTCTCCTTTGTTTAACTGTACTCATGCTCTTAAAAAAAATGGCAATGAGATCAACGAGTGCTGTAAACACAGGGGGCTTTTTCTCCTTTCCTTCAGAAAGAAAGAGAGAAGAGAGAGAAATCCATCCTATGCAATCAAAGATATGAAAATTCTTGCTCATTCTCATCACCTTAGCAGCTCAATTCAGATGGAAGTACCTTCTCTTTGTAGTTTACAAGGCAAGTGTACCAAGGAGGTAATGCAAAGATTTGGAAAGCTGAGGAAGGTACACACAACTTAAAGGGTTTCTTATGATGGCTTATGGATGCTTCATGCATCATTCCTACAAAAGTTCAGTTTTTTCACTGAGTGGGTCTGCATTTGTGAGAGAGTAGATTACAGGTTTAAAGGGGAAATATCCTATTGTCATTTTGTTTACATTTCTACTTAATTAGATGCCTTTTTAATGAACTGCATGTCCTATGAGTAATTGGTAAAACTAAAAATACATTTATAGGGGTGCACAAGTTATAATTTGAAAAGAATTTATATCCGATGGGCGGAGCCAAGATGGCGTAGTAGAAAGACGCACATACACATAGCTCCGAACCCACAACCCATAGAACAACTACAAAGAAGTAACTCACGGCGAATTCTGCACCCAGAGGCCACAGAACATTGGAGCGAGGGAGATTTCTGTTCCGGAGAGACCTGCAAACCTCTCGTAAAAGGTCCTTCGTGCTGCAGACTGGGCGCCGGGACTGGGAGCTGAGTACAGCCCTGCCGTGGCCGAGGCACCGAGAGGAACAGATCCGAGCGGGCTTCAGGGACGGGATCTCCAGCGGCCGCACAAGTACCTCCACCCACAGGTGACGGGGGTCTGTGAGAGAGTCCCTTTGGCGGGTCGAGGGGGGAGTGGGGTGCCCCCATGGCTCGGGCCCCCTCGGGAGACAGAAGCTGAGGGGCAGCGGCAGACCAGGGCTCTCCAAGCAGGCAGGAGCCTGGATCCATTGTTGAAGGTCTGTGCATAAACTCCCTGAGGGAACTGAGCCTGAGAGGCAGCCCTGCCCTCACCTGAGCATCTGAATTTAATCTCACACTGAATAGCAGCCCTGCCCCCGCCCAAAGCCCTGAGGCTGGAAGCAGCATTTGAATCTCAGACCCCAAACACTGGCTGGGAGGATCAGGAGGTGAGGTGGGTGTGAGGAAAATATTCAGAGGTCAAGTCACTGGCTGGGAAAATGCCCAGAAAAGGGAAAAGAAATAAGACTATAGAAGGTTACTTTCTTGGTGAACAGGCATTTCCTCCCTTCCTTTCTGATGAGGAAGAGCAATGCTTACCATCAGGCAAAGACACAGAAATCAAGGCTTCTGTGTCCCAGCCCACTCAATGGGCACAGGCCATGGAAGAGCTCAAAAAGAATTTTGAAAATCAAGTTAGAGAGGTGGAGGAAAAGCTGGGAAGAGAAATGAGAGACATGAAGTCAAAGCATGAACAGCAAATCAGCTCCCTGCTAAAGGAGACCCAAAAAAATGTTGAAGAAAATAACACCTTGAAAACTAGCCTAACTCAATTGGCAAAAGAGGTTCAAAAAGCCAATGAGGAGAAGAATGCTTTCAAAAGCAGAATTAGCCAAATGGAAAAGGAGATTCAAAAGCTCACTGAAGAAAATAGTTCTTTCAAAATTAGAATGGAACAGATGGAGGCTAATGACTTTATGAGAAACCAAGAAATCACAAAACAAAACCAAAAGAATGAAAAAATGGAAGATAATGTGAAATATCTCATTGGAAAAACAACTGACCTGGAAAATAGAGCCAGGAGAGACAATTTAAAAATTGTGGGCCTACCTGAAAGCCATGATCAGAAAAAGAGCCTAGACATCATCTTTCATGAAATTATCAGTGAAAACTGCCCTGAGATTCTAGAACCAGAGGGCAAAATAAATATTCAAGGAATCCACAGAACACCGCCTGAAAGAGATCCAAAAAGAGAAACTCCTAGGAACATTGTGGCCAAATTCCAGAACTCCCAGGTGAAAGAGAAAATATTGCAAGCAGCTAGAAAGAAACAATTCAAGTATTGTGGAAATACAATCAGGATAACACAAGATCTAGCAGCTTCTACATTAAGGGATCGAAGGGCATGGAATAGGATATTCCAGAAGTCAAAGGAACTAGGACTAAAACCAAGAATCACCTACCCAGCAAAACTGAGTATAATACTTCAGGGGAAAAATTGGTCTTTCAATGAAATAGAGGATTTTCAAGCATTCTTGATGAAAAGACCAGAGCTGAAAAGAAAATTTGACTTCCAAACACAAGAATGAAGAGAAACATGAAAAGGTGAACAGCAAAGAGAAGTCATAAGGGACTTACTAAAGTTGAACTGTTTACATTCCTACATGGAAAGACAATATTTGTAACTCTTGAAACATTTCAGTATCTGGGTACTGGGTGGGATTACACACACACACATGCACACAAGCACACACACATAGAGACAGAGTGCACAGAGTGAATTGAAGAGGATGGGATCATATCTTTAAAAAAAATGAAATCAAGCAGTGAGAGAGAAAGATATTGGGAGGAGAAAGGGAGAATTGAATGGGGCAAATTATCTCTCATAAAAGAGGCAAGCAAAAGACTCATTAGTGGAGGGATAAAGAGGGGAGGTGAGAGAAAAACATGAAGTCTACTCTCATCACATTCCACTAAAGGAAAGAATAAAATGCCTACTCATTTTGGTATGAAAACCTATCTTACAATACAGGAAAGTGGAGGATAAGGGGATAAGCAGAGTGGGGGGGGATGATAGAAGGGAGGGCATGGGGAGGAGAGTGCAATTTGAGGTCAACACTCATGGGGAGGGATAGGATCAAAAGAGAATAGAAGTAATGGGGGACAGGATAGGATGGAGGGAAATATAGTTAGTCCTATACAACACAACTATTATGGAAGTCATTTGCAAAACTACACAGATTTGGCCTATATTGAATTGCTTGCCTTCCAAAGGGAAGGGGTGGAGAGGGAGGGAGCTAAAGAAGTTGGAACTCAAAGTGTTAGGATCAACTGTAATGTTCTTACCACTAGGAAATAAGAAATACAGGTAAAGGGGTATAGAAAGCTATCTGGCCCTACAGGACAAAAGAGAAGACAGAGACAAGGGCAGAGAGGGATGATAGAAGAGAGAGCAGATTGGTCATAGGGGCAATTAGAATACTTGGCGTTTGGGGGGGGGAGGGGAGAAAAGGGGAAAAATTTGTAACCCAAAATTTTGTGAAAATGAATGTTAAAAGCTAAATAAAAAAAATAAAAAAAATTAAAAAAAAAAAAAAAGAATTTATATCCACAAAGTAACTAAAATTTTGGATAGCTAACTGAGGATCCAAAGTAAGGGAAACCCTCAGTGCTACATTATGATGACTATGTGGAAGAGTCAAATTGTGTCAGAAAGTCAATAAGTATTTATTAAGCACCTACTATTTGGCAGGCACTGTGCTAACCACTAGGGATACGAAAAAGGTTCAAAGCAGTCCCTGCCCTCAAGGAGCTCGTCATCCAATGGAGGGGATAACAAGCAAACAAATATGTACAAACAGGGAACATATAGGATATATGAGAAATAATTAACAAAGAGAAGGTGCTGTAATTACGAAGGATTGAGAACGGTTTCCAGTAGAAGATGAAAGTGTAGTTGAGATTTGATGGAAGTCAGAGAAGCAAGGACATAGAGATGAAAAAGGAGGGCATTCTAGGCATAGTGGGGGTGGAGGGACAGCCAGAATGTCTTATTCTTAGAACAGCAAGAAGATCAGCATCATTGGACCAAAGACTATGTGTTAGGAAGTGAGGCATGCAAAAAAATGGTGTAATGGAAGGGGTCCCAGAATTTGCAAGTAGAATTTGTATTCCATTAATAACTATGCTATTTACCACTGCTGCTGACTTGGGCAGGCCCTTTGACCTCTCTGAAACCCAATTTCCTCAATTAAAAAAGAAAAATGGCGGATTTTCTTTTTTAGGATTGGGATTTTCTCAAGTCTATGATCCTACTACCAATTAACTATGAATTATAATCATTTTTTACTTAAAATCTTGCTCTCTTAGTCATGAAACCTAAAACAGAATGGATTATGTAAAATGAATTAATATGTAATACTGTTTAGGTTGATATTATAGTAAAATGATTCAAGATATTGATGATGTGGGACGGTATGATGGCAGGCTACCCTAATGAATATATGGAAGTGAAGAAGTCAATCAGGGTCAATCTAAACGACAGAAAACAATAGATCAACAAATGTTCGTTGAATGATTGGTCTGTCTTAATAAACAAATTTGATAAACTACCCATCTTGTTCAAACAGATGCACAGAAGTTGTGGGAGACACAAAAACCAAGTATTAGATTCACTCTTTCTATGTTACATACATAAAGTTGAAGGCTTTAAACAAATTTTAGAATCAGAGTTCAAAGGGATCTTAATTCAACCTTATACTTTACAGGTAAAAGATTAAGTAATACATGTGATTCATAAGTTCACAACACCTACTCTGTATTCTCTACTTTAAAGTTAACTGTAGTCAAGATTTTTTGCATGAGTTTTGTAAATACTTGAACTCTAATTGCTGTAAATTTCTATGACAATTTATACTTTGAAGCATCATTCACTTTTACTTTTTTTTCATCAACTTTATCATTCATTTTTTTTTAGTCTAGGTGTTCTCTAAATCCTGAAAAGTGTTAAGGAAAGATAGTCTATCTACTGATCTATCAATCAGTCTTCTCCACATATAAATGAATTTAATGGAACAGGAAAATTACTTGGGCTTTCCACTTTCCTGGTCACTAAATACTCACAAGGCCTTGTTCCATTAGTTACTAAGGTAACCCAAAGCAGGCAACATGTTTACATCCTTTCAAGGCCAAGAGGTTTTACAGCATTTAGTGGGTAATGTCACATTAACCTCAAATTTGTCCTCTCCACAAAGGAACAATAGCCCCTTGAATGCAATTGTTAGGATTTTTTTCTTCGTGAAAAAAAAATTTGCTTTTTTGCCGCTTTTGCTTTGGTTCAGTAACTATTGAAGCCAATTTTAAATGAATGTAATGATGGATACAGTCCAGAGAGCTTTCTGGATCCCCGTATCCTAATACACTTAGTAATTTTGCTATTTTTGGTGAGTGTCACTAACAGAAGTGATCATTTACTAGACTTGCAAAACCAAAAACAATACTTTATTCTACCTGCTTTAGTACCCAGCAGGGTCTAAGGGACAGAGACAGCTGTAGAGAAGATGCACAAGTGCATATGCAAAGTGTGGATAGTTTCATTTTTCTTTTGCAAGATCAATACAGAAAGCAAATTAATTAACACAAGAATTGCAAGTTAGCAGTTTTCATGTTAGGGAATGAGATTCATAACTAACCATCAAAGAGAAAAGATATTATTACTAAAAGTTAGCTATACTGTATATTTTTCTTAAGCATTTGACATGTTTTTCTGAGCTGAAATAAAAGACAAATAGAAATTCAAGAGGAGGAGATCAAAGTCCTAAAAGTTTTGAGGACAAGCACGTACCAGAAGAAAAACAAAAGGCTGTGATCTGAAACAAGAGACAGCTGGGCGTCACAGTGGACAAAGGACCAGGCCAAGAGTCAGAAAGACTGAGGTTTCTTCCTGAGTTCAAATGTGACCTCACTTAACTAGGTATGTGACCCTGGACAAATCCCTTAATCCTGTTTGCCTTAGTTTCCTCATCTGTAAAATGAACAGGAGAAGGAAATTGCAAACCATTCCAATATCTTTGCCAATAAAGCCCCAAATGGAGTCACAAAGAGTTGGACATGGCTGAAAACAACTGAACAAAATTTGAAAGGAAAGGACGATCTGACAATGTGACTCCACCAAAGACAACAATTTCCAAACCTGATGTAGCTAAGTCCTTCCCGCCTTTATAATAACAATGAAAATACCACACTTTCACCCAACTTTTCATAATGCAATCTCTGTAAACATTCTTCTTCATTAATATCTTATTCAAATAAAATTATGAATTTATTCTATTTTATAGAAAGAGGAACTTGACTCCAAATTTCATTGACATGTAGCACTCAGGTAAAGAAACATCCAACAAAGCAGATAGGTACCTTCTTTGCAATTTATAATCTTAGCTTATTAGTGCATTAATAGGTTGAGCAATTTGCTCAAGGCCACACTGCCAGCATATGTGAGGCAGCATTCGAACCCAGTTCTTCCTGTTTCCCAAGGTCAGGTCTCTATCCATTGTACCATACAAATGTTAAATGATGCAAATAATCACTGCTACTAGCTTCATTATCATAGGATCACAGAGTTAGAGACAGAAGGGACTTTGGAAGTAACTCAGTAAATACCATCCTTTTACAGGCCCAATGTGGATAAATAATGGATACACAATCATACAGATACTAAGTGCCAGATCCAGAATTAGAACCAATGTCCACTGACTCTAAATCCAGTACTCTTTCTTTTGAATCCTGCTGTCTCTCAAATGTCAAGGGGAAAGAAAAGACAACAGGTTCTAATCTTTGAACTTCCACCTGGGGACATGATAAGTATGTACCTAAAACCAGAAATACATATTGGTTCAGGGCTGATACCCCACCCCTAAGTAGAACTTTTCAAGGAGGCCTCATCATCCCTGAACAACCCAATCCCTAGCCAGGTCCTAGGAACTTCTTTTGCCAGAAATAATGGGAAGCTTGAGACTAGAACACTCTAGCAGAGACTAGGCAGCACCTAATGTCTGAGTACCAGAGAGTTTCTACACTGGCCCTATTGCAAGGCATGATGGGAGGTGGCAGATTGCCATCTGAGTTCACTATACATGCTAGAGGCATGAACACTTTCTTCTTCCAGAGGGTTCCAGACCTTTCCCCCTCTAGCAAAGGTTTCCCTTAAGAGCAGAAGGTAGGGCTAGACATCTAAAATCAGATTATCCATAGAACCAAGATGTCCATTAGAAGCAATAAAGACCAAACCAGAGATTGCAGCTTCAGAATGGAGTTGAACTGAGGGAGATTAAAAGCCCCAGAAACAATAATGTGTCCAGGAGTGTACCTTGAAGACACCACGAATAAGGAAATGACATTTGGTCCCTGCAGGGCCAGGGGTGAGAGATGCCTTGGTGTAACGTTAATGTAGGGTGAATGGTGGGTGAGGGGAAGAGGTAAAGATCTTCCCCTCCCATTAATAGGCCTCAATATCTTTTGTTAATTTCTACTGAGGCACTGGGTCAGAGGGTCCTGCCATCCAGTTCTGAAAAGGGTATAAATACTCTGAGGTGGGAGTTTACTTTGGGGCTTACTCATTGGAAATATTTTTTTGGCCAGACAGGACTCTGAGTAGCCTACTACTCAGGAGCCCCCACCTTCGAAAACCCAGGTGTTGGTGC
Source organism: Notamacropus eugenii (assembly GCF_028372415.1). Taxonomy (NCBI): domain Eukaryota; kingdom Metazoa; phylum Chordata; class Mammalia; order Diprotodontia; family Macropodidae; genus Notamacropus; species Notamacropus eugenii. Next base: position 445,348,275 of record NC_092876.1, on the reverse strand, counting down.
TTTTCTCCCTGGTAACTATGTATGTATGTGATGGTCAGACAGCTGTATCTGTCTGTTGATCTGTGATGTATGTATTGCTTACGGTCAGACACTTGGGAGTCCTGTCTGTTGATCGTTATTTCTCTGCTTGTAATCTCTCTGTTCATATATATGTTTGATTAAAGTGATTGTTGAGCCCTCAAAAGTTGCCTTCCTTTTAGAAAAGCAGATCTAAGAACCTGTACCTTAGCCCTCCTGTGTATGCCAGGGTCCTTGCTATTACACTTGGCCAAGTGTGTTCCCTGCCTATGTGCTTCTCTACTATTATACTCTATGGGCATTCACTTTTCCTACTGAAAACATTCACATTTGTGGGCATATGAGGAAAATATTTTGTAACTACTATTCTTATTATGCAATTGTCATAAATGTCTTTGAGCTAATTGTGTCAATTAGCTGACTATTAAAAACAAATGGATATGGACTTGTAAGCTTTAGTTTAAGTAGTGATATAGATCCACTGAGTACCTTAAACCTATAGTAGTCATTCCCCAGGGGACCCAATCTGTGAGTGTAAGTTGTGGGTATGGTAGCCTAGAGGAAACAGGAAGTATAGGAAGTAGCCTCTGGGAGTTACTTTAAAATAGCCAATAATTTTGGTCATGTGTTTATCCTCCCAATCCTGGAGAGTCTCTTGTACAACCACTGCCTCCTGGAAGGGCAAGCTATCCTTCAGTCTTGAAAGTTCTAATCCAATGGGTTTTATTCTTTGCCTTTTCCTCCTCAAATTAATTTGCATGAGAGACCAAAAAAGAATCCTAAGATTGACAAGAACTGGGAGGCCCTAGGACTATGCTGAATAAGTGCAGTTCAATAAGTATATATTAAGGGAGTTAAAAGGAATTGCTTAACCTAAGTTAGAAAGAGAGGTTAGACAGTTTCTGCTCTTGGTGATCAGGAAGTAGAAGTTAAAAATAGACAAAACCGGTGGCTATTTTTTTAATGTGATCTCTGCTGGTTGGACAAGAATCTCCTTTTAGAGATGAAATAACTATTACAGCCTTTCTTGATGAGGGACAAAAAAGTCAAGTCATTTAGGATTTTTTCTAGTCTAATGACTAGGAATCTAAGAACCTGTCTTTCTAAAAAAAAAAATCTACTGTTTAAGTCCGTGAGATTTAAACTAAAAGAAGAGGATCTAACCCACTCTTCCTCTTATGGAGAAGAAGTCATACCCCCGCTATGGATTATTTTGTCTTTCCTTATCAAAGAGGACCAATGACAGACATCAAAGGGTGATGTCTTGACTCGTGTGAATTGGATTTAAGTGAGGTAAAGTGGCACAAAGTCATCTGCTTCACTCTATTCCAGAGTTATAGAAGTCTAGTAGCAAGACCAAAGTCAGGATGAATTGTGATGGCCGGGATGCAGTGGATGACCTTGGCATCTTAGATGTCTGACCAAGCTCTAAGTGCTCCACAGTACCTGCTTCAGCCACCTTTCATGGCTGTTGGAACAAATCGTTGTCATCCACTTATTTCCCCAGGAAAAATCTTCACATAATTGGAGTAGACATCCCCCTGACTCATTCAAGGGTTTGAGGCCTGTCAGTTACCCTCATCTGGCTTAGCCCATCTGCTGTGATGGTTTTAAAAACATGAGGCCACTATGCATGTGACAGCTTCTTGGAGCCACAGGTGAGAATCAGGTGACCTGTTGGACACCAAAGGTAACTGAGCAGCCCTGGAAAGAGCTTGGCAAGCCCTCATACAAAATATGCTAGTCCTCCCTTAATACCTCATACACCCCAGGTAGCCAGATGGCACAGTATATAAGGTGCCAGGCCTGGAGTCAGGAAGAAAATCTATGCATTCAAATCTAATCTCAGACACTTACTAGTTGCATGACCCTGGTCAAGACACTTAACCCTGTTTGCCTCGATTTTCTCCTCTGGAGGAGGAAATGGCAAACCATCTGGTATATTTGCCAAGAAAATCCCAAATGGGGTCCCAAAGCTGATGGCTACAGCTGAAACTAGAACTTAGAAACAAAGAGAAGCTGAACATCCTCATACATGATAGGGTCAGGCCTGGAAGAGGTGAGTGGCAACCTTGAGATTAGCAGTATGCTTTCATACAGTAGCCACACAAGATCCACAGAGAAAAACACTCAAGAGAGGCACACCCAACAAAAAGAGATGACACATTTGGTAGAGACCAAACACATGATAGTGTTTGCAAGGCAAGATAACCAGGAAGGAGTAGATACCTGGTGGGTAGTCCGAGTGTATCATCAAAAGCTACAAGGTATCCTCCTGACTCAGAGGATGGTCATGAGATGACCCTCCACTGGAGTACCTTTGGTCTACATATGTTCATTACATGTGGGCCCCTTCATGACTATCCTCTAGGCATACATATTCCTATAAGTGTACTATGACCACAGTTGTTCCTTACACATGAGCCCATCTTCTTAGGTAGTCCACTTTTCCCACTGATGGCAGATGTGTTTATGACACAACAAGCCTAAACTTTAGGGGAAACTATTTTATGGCTACTTTTATCATTACTATTTCACTGAATGCTTTGCTTTCAACTAATGTATCCTCTTACTAGAAAAAGGAAGGACACCTGTTTGCGCTGGTGAACTGTGGTTTTGCACTGTTATAGACTCAGCAGTTTCTACACACATTTTGCATCTTGGGGATTGAGGAAGGCGAAGTGGGGAAGATTTGAAAATTAAGGACACTCCCAGTTTTTGCAGTTGAATTATAGGTTTTTTCTTTTAAAATAACTTCTTTTATTCCTTTTCAAAAAGAAAATCTCATATTAAAGAAATTTATTGAAAGTTATGAATAGGCACTGAATCTATTATTTCCCTGGGAGAGAGATCTCTGACATAAAGAAACTCCCTCTATTAATCACCTTCTCTGTAATCTAGAGAGTTTCTCAGAAATTTGATTAAGTGAATTATCTAGGGTCACAAAGCAAGTTTAAGTCAGATTTGGGACTTAAACATAGGCCTTCCTGACTTTGAGGCCAGCTCTCTTGTATATCATGCTACCTCTATTGGTAAAAGTGGTCAGAATGCAAAACAAATTTCATTTTTGTGCACTCTTACGTGCCTGAATATGTAAAGGATCTATAATTTTGTCAAACCTGAATCTTATCTTTGACTTAGTTGGTAAATCTTGAGCAGTTTTTTTAGGTACTCAAGAAACTACCCTTGGGTCACACATCTATGAGTACCAGGTGGGACTTGATCCTAAGTCTTTCTGACTCCAAATCTAATACCATCTTTCCACTAAACCTCACTGTTCCCTTTACAAACATTTAAAATATAATTATAAAAGATAAGTCAAATAATGTCTTTCTATAAGAAAAGGCTGTTCAAATTCTACAATTCAAATCACACACCCTAACATTAATGCTATGTAATCTCCACAAAGTTCAGACACAAACATATCTGGGTTAGCCATTCACTTACTGGGTAGAGGTCATTCTTTGTATTGATCACGGAGTCATGCTCTCAGCCTCTTAAAAATTCTAATATTGACTCTAGACTTGGTCTGTTTTGCTGCACACCTTCAATGAGACCTTGCTCACCTAACCAACAAGGAAAACAATCTTATTATTTGTGAACATTGCAAGCAAATTGAAAATAATTTAGAAAGTCTCCTTGGAATGTGAATTTAATTCAATGTTTGATGCTCTATTGGAATTAACTATGACACAGTTGGAAAAAGAGGAAGTTTCTTATTTCCACTGACTGAAAATGATAGGGAGAAAAGAGATTTTCACACGTCCTCATCATTTAAGCTTTGCTTAATGATACCTTAGCTATTGTAAGGAATCTTTTCTCTTTAACGCAGAGGACAGTGTGTATTCTATGTATTTCTTCCTGCATAAATGTCATAGGATCAAAAGTTAAGAAGAGCACGAGGCTTCAGAAGTCCTCAAGGCCAAGCCCTCATTTTACAGATGAAGAAACAAGAGAATGAAGAGGTCTAAGTAACTTTTCTGGGCTTTTCCCATAGATTGCTAGTCAAGAATTCAGATCTTGACTCCAAGTCCAACATCTAATCCATGTACCAGCCCGACTCTAGTGTCTCATTGTGATACTGAAGGGATTGTGTTCTTCCAAGTTATACCTCCCAGCTCTGGTAGGAATGCAGTGAATAGAGAACTGGGTCTGGAGTCAGAAAGGCCTGAATTCAAATCTGAATTCATATTCTTACTACCTGCATGATCTAAGGCAAGTCACTTAATTACTATCTTCTTCATTTCCTCAACTATAAAATTAGGATCAAAATAACACCTACCTCATAGGGTTGTTGTGAGGATAAAATGAGATAATATTTGAAAAATATTCAGCATAGTTCCTGGCACATAGTAAACACTTAATAAATGCTGGCTCCCTCCTTCCTCCCCCACCTTTTTTCAGGGAATATCTCTTTTATGTTTTTTATTTAGTATTTTATATTTTACTCACTTACATGTAAAAACAATTGTTAACATTTGTTTTTTTAAAACTTTTAATTCCAAATTCCCTTCCTTCCTCCTTCCCCACGCCCCTCATTAACAAGGCAAGCAATTCAATATAGGCTATACATGTGAAGTCGTACAAAACATATTTCCATATTGTCATGTTGTGAAAGAAAACATAGACCTCCTCCCCCACCCACAAAAAAGAAAAAGTTAAAAAAAAGTATGCTTCAATCTGTGTTCAGATATCACTAATTTTTCTCCTTGGGATGGATAACATTTTTCATCATTAAGTCGTTCAGAGTTGTTTTGGGTCATAAGTTATTAACAATTTACCATATATATTATATATATATATATATATACATATATATATATAATATTGCTGTTACTTTGTACACAATACGTTTCACTTTGAATCAGCTCATGTAAGTCTTTCTAAGTTTTTCTGAGAGCATCCCACTCATCATTTCTTATAGTACAATAGTATTCCATTATGATCACATACTACAATTTGTTCAGCCATTCCCCAAGTAATGAGCATTCCCTCAATTTCCAATTCTTTGTCATCAAAAAGACTTGCTATAAATATTTTTGTACATGCAAGTCTTTTTCCTTTTTTCAAATTTTTTACCTCTTTTAGGATACAGATCTAGTAGTGGTATTGCTGGGTCAAAGGGGATGAATGATTTTACAGCCTTTTGGGTATAGTTACAAATTGCTCTGTGGAATGCTAGAATCATGGTGCATTGATGTCTCATTTTTTCCCACATTCCCTCCAACATTTGTCATTTCTGTCCTATTAGTCAATCTCATAGGTATGAGGTAGTAACACAGAATTCTTTCAATTTGCACTTCTCCAATTAACAGTGAGTTAGAGAATTTTTTCACATGGCTACTTCATACTTGATTTGATAACTTCATATGAAAATTGTTTTTCTGTGTCTTCTGACTACCCCTTTCCACAATCTTCCCTCCCTTCTATCACCCCATCTTATCTCTTATCCCCTTCTCCTCCTACTTTCTTTTAGGATAAGATAGATTTCTATACCCAGTTAAGTATGTATGCTGTTTCCTCTCTAAGCCAATTCTGATAAGAATAAGGTTCACTCACTTCCCCTCACCTCTCCCCTCTCCTTTTCCACTGTAAAAGCTTTCTCTTGTCTTTTTTAAGTCAGATAATTTACCCCATCACCTCTCCCTTTCCTTTTCTCCAACTACTTTCCTCCCTCCTCCCTTAATTTTATTTCTTTAGATATCATCTCTTTATCTTTAATTCATACCAATGCCCTCTATCTATCTATATATACTAACTATCTTAATAATAAGAAAATTCTTATGAGATATAAGTATCATCTTCCCATGTAGGAATGTAAATAGTTTGACCTTATTAAGTCCTTATGATTTTTATTTCCTGTTTACCTTTTTATTTTGTGAAAGTTTGATGGCAACTTTATTACATATTTAAAAGGAATAGCAAGTTGTACACAACAGATGATCAGTTTTGTGTACAATCATCTTTTCTATTCTATTATGTTATGAAAATGCTTGTTTTGTTTCTTAAGCTCAGAACAAAATAAATAAAATTTTAAAATAAAGAATTATGTTATATCATATTAATCATCAGTACAAAGTATATAAAAGTTGTTTTTCTTTCAAATATTATCATTCCAATACCTTTCAAAATGTTCCTATATCAAGTTCTTACCTTGTAGATATCTTTACTGATGCCTAATTTGTACAGAATAAACCAATTATTTTGGAAATATTTTGTTCTGATCCTATTTTCTTTTTTTCTTTTTGTAATGCAATTCATTTATTTTTTATTTATTTATTTTCAGTTTTCAACAATCACTTTCACAAAATTTTGATTTCAAATTTTCTCCTCCCTCTCCCACCCCAGGATAGCATATATTCTGATTACTCCTTCCTCCAACTGGTCTTCCTTTCTATCCTCTATCCTCTATCCTCCTCTCTTATCCCCTTCCCTTCTATTTTCCTGTAGGGCAAGATAGATTTCTATACCCAATTGCCTATATATCTTATTTCCTAGTTTCATGTAAAGACAATTTTTAACATTCATTTTTAAAGCTCTGAGTTCCACATTCTCTCCCTTCCCCTCTCTCAACCCACTCTCATTGAGAAGGCAAGTAATTTGATATAGGTTATACACGTGTAGTCATGCAAAACACTTCCATAATAGTCATGTTGTGAGAGACAAACTATACTACCTTCTATTCTGTCCTACCCTCCATTTATTCTATTCTCTCCTTTCACCTGTCCCTCTACCAAAGTGTTTACTTCCAATTATCCCTTCCCCCAATCTGCCATCCCTTCCTTTATCCCTCATCTCTTATCCCCTTGCCCTCTGCTTTCCTATAGGGTATGATAAACTTCCATACTCAATTGAGTGTGTATGTTATTCCCTCCTAAAGTCCAATGAAAGGAAGACTCACTTATCCCCTCTTACCTTCCCCTTCTTCCCCTCCATTGTAAAAGTTCTTTCTTGCCCCTTTTATGTGAGATGATTTACTACATTCTACCTCTCCCTTTCTCCTTCTCCTAGTACATTCTTCTCAACACTTATTTTTCTTTTATAGATATCATCCCTTCATATTCAGTTCACCCTATAAACTGTCTTTGGCATTTGTAGGTTGAGAATTCTGGAAACCAAAGCCACAGCCAGAAATTCAGTCCCTTAAGTCCTGCTCCAGCTCTGACCATGCTGGCCCCATCAAACAGTAAGTATATACATATGCTTACAAACATTTTACATACACATATACACACATACACACACACACACACACACACACACACACACACACACACACACACATATATATATATTTATATTCCCTCCAAGTATCCTAATACAGAAAAAGGTCTCAAGAGTTACAAATACCATCTTTCCATGTAGGAATACAAATAGTTCAACTTTAACAAGTCCCCTATGATTTTCCTTTCCTGTTTACCTTTTCATGCTTCTCTTGATTCTTATATTTGAAAGTCAAATTTTCTATACAGCTCTGGTCTTTTCAACAAGAATGCTTGAAAGTCCTCTATTTCACTGAATGGCCATTACCTTCCTTGAATTATTATACTCAGTTCTGTTGGGCAAATGATTCTTGGTTTTAATCCTAGTTCCTTTGACCTCTGGAATATCACATTCTAAGCCTTCTGATACCTTAGTAGAAACTGCTAAATCTTGTGTTATCCTGATCATCTTTCCACAATACTTGAACTGTTTCTTTCTGGATGCTTCTAATATTTTCTCCTTGATCTAGGAACTTTGGAATTTGGCTACAATATTCTTAAGAGCTTTCCTTTGGGGATTACTTTTAGGAGGTGATAAGTGGATTCTTTCCATTTCTATTTTACCTTCTGATTCTGGAATATTAGGGCAGTTTTTCTTGATAGTTTCTTGAAAGATAATGTCTAGGTTTTTTTTTTGATCATGACTTTCAGGTAGTCCAATAATTTTTAAATTATCTCTCCTGGATCCATTTTTTAGGTCAGTTGTTTTTCCAATGATATACTTCCCATTGTGTTCTATTTTTTCATTCTTTTGGTTTTGTTTTATAATTTCTTGATTTCTCATAAAGTCATTAGCTTTCACTTGCTCCATTCTAATTTTTAAGGAATTATTTTCTTCAGTGAGCTTTTGGACCTCTTTTGCCATTTGGGTTAGTCCAATTTTCAAGGTGTTATTTTCTTCAGCATTTTTTTGAGTTTCCTTTAGCAAGCTGTTGACTTATTTTTCATAATTTTCTTGCATGACTCTCATTTCTCTTCCCAGTTTTTCCTCTACTTCTCTTACTTGATTTTCAAAATCCATTTTAAGGTCTTCCATGGCCTGCAATCAATTCATATTTTTCTTGAAGGCTTGGGATACAGGAGCGTTGGTTTTGTTGTCTTTTTCTGTTTGTATATTTTATCTTCCTCATCACCAATGTTGTAAGAAACTACCTCTTCACTGAGAAAGTAAAAATCTATAGTCTGTGTCTTTGTCCCCCTTTTGCTCACCTTCCAGCCAATAACTTGACTTTTGAGCTCTTTGTTAAGTGGAGGGTTGCAGAGACAGCCTCTCTTTCAGCAGTGGCTGCTGCTACCTTGCTGCTAGGGCTGGGACTGGGGTTGTGGTGGGACCAGCCTCCCCTCTCAGCCAAAGGAGAAACCCTTCCCACTGACCTTTGAAACTGTCTTTAGTATTTGTAGGTTGAGAAGTCTGGAAACCATAGCTGCTACCAGGAATTCAGTCCCCTAAGGTCTGCTCCAGCTCTGTCCATGCTGGTCACCTCAAACTGCATTCTGCTCCCAACCCAATTTGACAGACCCTTCCCATTGACCTTCCAGATTGTCTTGGGTGGGAAATCTGTTTCAGTCCACCATTCTTTGGTTTCTGCTGCACCAGAATTTGTTCACTCATTTCTACAGGTTTTCTTGAGTGATTTGGGGGGAGGGGAGAGTTCTAGCAGGTCCCTGCTTCTATTCCACCATCTTGGCCCTGCACCCCCATTTACTTTTTAGGCTTCTCTTGAATCTTGAACTTGAAAGCCAAATTTTCTATTCATCTCAGGTCTTTCCATCAAGAATGTTTGAATGTCTTCTATTTCATTGAATATCAATTTTTCTCCTGAAGGATTATGCTCAGTTTTGCTAGGCAGGTGATTCTTGGTTGTAATCTTAGCTCCTTTGCTCTCTGGAATATCATATTCTAAACCCTCAGATACTTTCATGTAAAAACTGCCGAATCCTGAGTTATCCTGACTATGGTTCCATGATATTTTCATTGTTTCTTTCTGAGTGCTTACAATATTTTTTCCTTGATCTGTGAGCTCTGGAATTTAGCTGGAATATTCCTTGGAGTTTTCATTTTGGGATCTTGCAGGAGGAGATCAGTGAATTCTCTTAATGTCTAGTTTACTCTCTGGTCCTAGAATATCACAGCAGTTTTCCTTGACAATTTCTTGAAAGATGCTGTCCAGGCTCTTTTTTTGATGATGGCTTTTGGGTAGTCCAATAAGTTTCACATCATGTCTCCTGTATCTATTTTCCAGGTCAGTTGTTTTTCCAGTGAGATATTTCACATTGTCTTCTAATTTTTTTTATTCTTTTGGTTTTGTTTTATTGTTTCTTGATTTCTCATAAAGTCATTGGCTTATGCTTATTCAATTCTAATGGGCCTTTTTATATCCTTTTCCATTTGGCCAATTCTACTTTTTAAGGAGTTTTGTTCTTCTGTGAATTTTTGTGCCTCTTTTTCCATTTGGTCAATTTTGCTTTTCAAGGCATTCTTTTTCTCATGGGCTTTTTGTACCTTTTCTACCATTTGAATTAGTCTATTTTTTTAAAGGTGCCATTTTCCTCAGTATTTTTGTGTGTCTCCTTTACCAACTGATTGACTCTTTCTTCATGATTGTTTTTGCCTCAGTCTCATTTCTCTTCCCAATTTTTTCTCTACATCTCTTAGTTGATTTTCAAAATCCTTTTTGAGCTCTTCCATGACTTCAGAATCAATTCATATTTTCCAGGAGGCTTTGACTGTAGGAGCTTTGACTTTGCTATCTTCTTCTGAGTCTGTGTTTTGATCTTCTCTATCACCATAGTAACTTTCTATGATCAGAACTTTTTGCTGTTGTTTGCTCATTTTTTTCTGCCTATTTCTTGAATTTTAGCTCTGTCAAAGTAGGACTGCTTCCAGCGTGGAGAGTGCACTGTTCTATGCTTCAGGGGTTTTGTGCAGCTATTTTCAGAGATACTTCTAGGGACCTGTAAATTTTCAGGTCTTCCAAAGTAATATGATCTAAGAAATGGTGTGTTTACTACTCTCCTGGCCTATGCTCTGGTCTGTGAGCAACCACAGGCACTCTTTTCTGTCTAGAAGTGTGAGAAGGGTTCCTGTTCCACTGTGGCCACAAGTCTGGTATGCTAGTGCTCCTCCTTGCCCTGGCACTGCCATCCAGGACTACAACCTGTATCTGAGTATGGGCAAAGCAACAGAGTCCTGTCCCAGTGCCAGAAAAGAGACCTCTGTAATCTCCTTTTTATAAGCTATTCAATTACCTTATCATCTGTGAGCTGAGAGTCACAGAATCAGTCACTGCCAAGGCCTGCTTCTGGTTTGCTGTGACCTGGCCTGGGCTGGTATGACCTGCACTAGATTGTGTTCCACTCTCACCCAAGAGCAACAGACCTTTCCTATCAACCTTTTAAGTTGTCTTTGGTTGGAAAATCATTTCACTCTATCCTTTTGTGAGTTCTGCCACTCCAAGAATTCTCTTATGGCATTATTTAAAGGTATACAGAGAGATTTTGGGGAGAGCTCAGGTGAGTTGCCATCTTTTTTTCTATTATCTTTCTCCCCTCTAACATTCTGTGATGATTTCAATTATAATTCTGAACATAACATATGCATATTTTTAATGGCCAGCCTGACTAAATATTGAAAATAAGCTAGTTACTAAGTCATGATTTTTTGCCATAACAACAAAGTAAAATATCAACTCTCCCTCAGTCAATGAATATTAAAGAACAAAAACAAGAGGATGTGAATTCCACTGTAGCAAGTTCAACATGATTTACTGATAGAAGGAAAAAATGGAAAGGGTTAAAAGAACAGTCAATGCTATAGACTCTTACCATTTCCTAAGGGAGTTTATCTATGCAAATTAATCAATAAAAGGAAGATATCAAAAGATCCTACAAACCACCTCAATCAGCAAATATTTGTTCCTTTGCCAGGGACAAAGCCACTAAGGGCAATACCAGTTTTGAATGTAAATTCATTTGTCAAATCTTACAAAGAATGATCTTGGAATATTTTATGCACTTTCGCCACACAAAACAGAAGTCATGGAAGAAAAAGTAAGCATATGGAAAGCTTGATGACAAACCTAATTAAGCATAATATTGTAACTTACTCTTAGGAGTCACCTGAACAGGAATGTGTAGGTGCCAAGTCATACCACCACGAAGAGCCAATTGTTAAATTTTTCACATGAGCAATTATGCCTTGGAAGTTGACAAATGCTATAAATTGGAGACTGTTGTGTTGTTTTGCTGATTGTCTACATTTAGAAAACTCATGGGGAAAATTTTTAATAACAGTAGGTCTCTGGCTAGTTACAAATCAACCCGGGCCCTTACAATTTCAGGATAATTAAGATAGAAGTGACATGTCTATTTGGCCCATGATGAAACTCATTCATAATGTTTCAGGGAGAATGGGAAAAATGGTTGCCCATTATGGCAAATGATGCCAACTGTTGTACACAATGCAATGCACCATAACATATGTATTATGTGTTGCATATAATGTGTTTTATTCAACAATATGCTACTGTGATCATATGATGCCTCACATACTGAGTGAATCAATCCATTGTCCCAACCCACTTAAGGTAGATGACAAGACAGCATGTCTCATGCCTTGGTTGAATAGAAGAATCAGTCATAGGCTTTAGACCAAGTACAGAAATTTCTTGACAAATTTAGAAGTCCTTGAGATCCACTAGATGAATTGGAGTGGAACCATACAGGAAGTATGCTCAAGCTGGTTGAAGGGCTCAGTCATACCCTATGAGGATTTTATAAAACTGGTGAGCTAACGTGATTGAGGATTTGAGCATATGGTGGCTGAAAGTGGAAGCCTTCCCAGTCAAGCCCCTGGGAAAAAATTTCTTGAGAGGAAAAGGGCCCTGGACCCAGATTTAATCTCAATCTTAGACCCTTCCCCTCTCCCCCTGATCATAATTGGTAACCAGTGGGTGGAAAGTATCCAAGTCAAGGCTCATGAACTATAGTATTAGAAAGACACTCTTAATTTCTCAAGGCTACCCTTAGAAATTTGAATGGGAAAAGTAGCAATCTCTGGGAAACCAATCTGCCAATACAAGTGTGATCTGGGAGAGTAGCTCTAGAGCGTGAGCTATATGTATATTCTATGCTGTTATATAGTACAGTATACATGTATGGATAATGGATATATTACTGCCATGCATATGCTAAGTTGAGCATTTTGTGAAATGAGTTTTGATATAAATATACAATACATATTGTTGTTACTAACTACAGTATCTTTAGTTAGTGTTGGATGGGGTATTAAGTGAGCTCAGAGAGCTAAATAACCAAAGACCAACTAGAGCAGAAAATATCTTAGAAAACATGGCACATGATATACAATGAAAAACAGCTGAGATAATACAGTGGGGAAGAGAACTTGGGTTCAAATTTTGCCTTTGATGCTTACTGCCTGGATAACCTTTAGAATGTCACTTAGCTTATCTGGGCCTCACTTTCCTCATTTGTAAAATTAGTGGCTTGGCCTAGATGGACTCTAAGATCCCTTCTAGCCACAGAACTAAGATCTCAAGAATGAAAATTGTCTTACAGGGATTGGTCAAGAGCAACTGCTGGCAGAAAGCAGGTCTAACAAAATGCCAGATGTCAAGCTTCTCAAAGGAGGTGCCTTAGTCAAATGCATTAGGTCATGGGATCATAATTTTAGAAGCAACCATAAAGCTCATCAGACTAAACCCCTTCATGTTACAGATGAGGAAACAGGCCCAGAGAGGTTAAATGACTTGCATTTAACAGGTAGTAAATGTTGGATATAGTATTTAAACTCAGGGCTTCCCTGACTCAAAGCTTAGGACTCTATCCAAATCTATTCCAAATGGCTGCCTCCATATTTACGTGAATACTTGGGATAAATGTATATGCTACTTACATGGCCACTATACAAAGATAGTCCTCCCATAGGGTGTACATGTAAAGGTACATGGGGGCTGTCAATAGTATAGAATAAAATATATAAAATAAAATATAAAAAATAAAATACAGAATAGAATGAAGGCTTTGCTTCTTAGATTAAATCATTTCCTTTAGTTCTTCATCACATGGATACTGCCTTACCGAATACACAGGACAACTGAGGCAAGAAAGATTAGTTCAATGAAAAAGTCCAAACTTCCTCATTGCATAGCTTTTCATGGGAAAGAACCATACAGAGAAATGGGATTGCCACAGAAAGATAAGCCTTGCAGATAATTTTCTCATATATGAAAATGAAAAATGGCTATGAGGCCAGGCAGGAAACATTACCTAAACTAGAAGTCTAGACCTTATGAGAAGATTCAGAAATGGAACATTGATCAATACCAATCTTTGTGGAATGACAAAGGATTATGATAACAGAAATAGCAATAGCTTAATGTTAGAACACAACTTTCAGTGCAAAATCAGTGACAGAGTTGAATTTTGTTATATCTGCATGGAACATGCACTGGAAGGTAAATGTGAGCTGTTCACCAAAAAATGATGTCCATGAAGTTGGCTTCAGGGCAAATATGTGTGGCAAATATAACTGGGGAACCTTTTCCATGCAACTGGATATGCTTTGGCTCCTCTCTGAAATTCATGCGCCTTACTGGGATCACAAAGGAACTTCTGATCAGCCCTCATGGTTTCAGGTGGAGGAGGAGCTGACTCACAGAGAATGGTGGAACAGACATTCTTTTCCAATAATGTCCCTCCTCAGTAGCCAATAAGAGTGTACCTACAGTCTTCAATGTCCTTTGGGACCTTTCTGTCAATGCACATACTTTTTCTCCCTTGAACCTCCAGCAAGAAAATCCCTGGCATCCCTGGGAATGCTAATGGAATCATCATATTTAACTCCAACACCAGAGTTTCTTATATGTCACAGAGGAAAAAGGAGTAGTACTAAAGCAAATGAAGCTGTCTAAAGCAGCTCGACCAGGTAAATCCATGCTCCAGTCCTGCTGAGGCTGACTCTTCAAACAGAAATCTCCCAGGACACCTCCTGAGCATATTGGCCTTTGAAAAGATAGTAGATTATTATCAGCACTTTTAAGTCAGCTTTTTTGTTGCTACTCTAATGAAAAACAAAATATCAAAGTGTTGAAAACTTTAAAATAATTTATTTTAAATTATCTTAGATGCTGTGTTCAAGGATTTAAAAAATAATAATTTTGTTACCGCACACAAGAATAAAGTCCAAATGGATACATTATCTAGGTACAAAGACTAATACTATAAACAAATTAGGAGAGCAAGGAATAGTGTATTTCTTAGATTTATGGAGAATGGAGAAATTTTTGACCAAACAAGAGATAGAGAACATTATGAAGTACAAAATGGATAATTTTGATTACATTATATAGAAAAGTTTTTGTACAAGCAAACCTAATGCAACTGAGATTAGGAGGGAATAAGAAAACTGGGAAAGAATTTTTGCAACTAGTGTCTGTGATAAAGGCCTCATTTCTAAAATATATAGAGAACTGAGTCAAATGTTCAAGAATATAGTCATTCCCCAGTTAATAAATGGTCAAAGGATATGATCAGGCAGTTTTCAGAGGAAGAAATTAAAGCTATCTACAATCATATGAAATAATGCTCTAAATCACTGTTGATTAGAGAGATGCAAATCAAAACAACTCTGAGGTACCACATCACACCTATCAGATTGGCTAACATGACAGAACAGGATGATTATAAATGTTGGAGAAGATATGGCAGAGTTGGAACACTAATTCGTTTTTGATGGAGCTGTGAGCTGATCCAAGCATTCTGGAGATTAATTTGGAACTATGACCAAAGGGCTACAAAAATGTACCCTTTGACCCAGCAATATCACTCCTAAGACTGTATCCCAAAGATATCATCAAAATGGGAAAGGGTCCCACATGTACAAAAATATTTATAGCAGCACTCTTTGTGGTGGCCAAGAACTGGAAATCAAGGGGATGTCCATCAATTGGGGAATGGTTGAACAAGTTGTGGTATATGAATGTGATGGAATACTAATGTGCTATAAGAGAGGATGAACAGGAAGACTTCAGAGAGGCCTGGAAGGACTTATATGAACTGATGCTGAGCGAAAGGAGCAGAACCAGAAGAACTTTGTGCACAGCAACGACCACAGTGTGCAAGGAATTTTTCTGGTGAACTTAGTCCTTCACAGAAATGCAAAGATCTAAAAAATTCCCAATGGACTTGAAGGAAAATGTCTTCCACATTCAGACAAAGAACTATGGAGTTGGATCACAGAATGAAGCAGACCATTCTCTCCTGTGTTATGTTTGTTTTGTTTTAGAGTTTCTCCCATTTATTTTAATTCTTCTGTGCAGCATGACTAAGGTGAAAATGTATTTAATAGGAATGTATGTGTAGAACCTATATAAGATTGCACACATTCTCTGGGGGAGAGTGAGGAGGGAGGGGGGAAAGAGAGAGAGGAAAGGGAAAAAAAATCTAAGATATATGGAAGTGATTATAGAAAACTGAAAACAAATGAAACAATTAAATAATTTTGTAGCACAAAATGGGTAATGGGGGAAGTGCTATAAGACTGAAGATTTTTAAAAGTTACAATTTTTATTTTAAAAAAATGAAAGGTTAGATTCAACAAACTGGTGACTTTGGCTTAAATTTCTTGTAAAATACTTGAATATATTATCAATAGGGTGTTTTGTGAGTGCTTAGAAGTAGAAGTAGAGGCATCATGGGTTCATCAAAAAAACATGTCATCCCACACTAACTTCGGTTCATTTGGGAGGGGTGATGTCAGGGATTGAGAGAGTTTTGTGGACTTTGTATGCTTATTATGTGCATTATGGTGAATAAGGAGCTAGGCTCAGAGTAAGGAATACTTAGATTCAAGTCCAGTCTCTTATAAAGAACTGGATAAATCACTTTTCCTCTCAGTGTCTTAGAACTCTCTAGAATTATAAGTTGCAACATAGCATGTCCTTCAATATAACCCATATTTATTCTGAGAATTTCTTTAAAATAAAGCTTAAATATGAGATATATGCAAGCTAATTGTCCAAAATGGTTATCTAGTATCTTATAGGATTACAAAAATATAATATTGAAATGAAATTATTAATTTGTTTAAACCAAGTTCACGGACCCCAGATTACAAAGCCTTGCTCTGACAGCATAAGTTGCAGAACTGGTACTGATTTATGGAGGCATTTTCCTCATTTGGAAGAAAACAGTCATAGCCAAAAAGCTACACAAAGTTTTGTTTTGTGTTCTGTTTTGTTTTTTAAACAAACTCCACAAGAAGGCTTCCATTCCTTTCTATTATCGAAATTCTCTATGGGGAATTTATAGGAGGTTGTTCATGGTAGCAAACACCTACAGTACCTGCTCTTGGGGGATGGAGAGGGTGAAAGAAGATTCTGAGCTTGATGAAGTCAAGAGCTGGCCTAAAGATGAGCAGTGATGGATGTGCCCCCAGGAGGAGGGAACCACTGGGATACTAAAGGAAGGGTAAACCAGTATAGGTGGGAAACAGCAGGTCAAAGCTTTCATTCCAAGGAGCTCTTATGACTATTATATGGTCCCTGAACTTCCTCCCTGGGTAAGATACGGAGACACTATCTAAAGAAACAACAAACAAACAAGCAAAGACATGTTAAGTATATACAGCAAAACATGAACAAGGAGTACAAAAGATGAGAAATCATAGTTTGAGTTATAATCTACAGAGATGGAGGTAGTAACCACATCGATAAGGTTATGGATCCATTAATATACTTCACTCTATGAAATTTATAATATGTAAAGGATTAGTCCTTTATTCTTTAATCAAGTCATTTGCCCAATAAGGATAGTCATTTCAATTCCTAGACACCAAAGACATTAATTAAAAGCTCTTTCCAATTTTTACCAGTGAATCTATCAAAAAATAGGAGAAAAAAGAGAAAATTTTAAAATTGAATTAATTTTCCTACTCAATCAAGAATATTGGGGAAAAATTCAAGTGTGATCATTCCAAGTATCATTCTAAGACTCTTTAAAAAGGAAATTATTTTACTAATTAGTATTACTGATCATTTTACTAATGAGGACCTAGATGTCCTCAACATTGATCATAGCGGATCCAGGTCATCCTTACTCTATAACCTTGCCTAATTTTTGAGATCCAGATCCATAATTTGCCACTTAGTTTAGCAACCATTGGGTCAATTAGGCATTTTATGTTCATGCAACTGATTGGTACAAAGTACTGTGCTAGGCACCAAAAAGAGATACACACACACACACACACACACACACACACACACACACACAAATAAGATACAACTCCTGCGCTCAAGGAACTTACAACAAATAAAAAGGAAAGACATTGCCATGAAAGGAGAGCTGGACTAAAGAGACATGAGATCAAGTTGTAATCTAGTTCCCATCACTCCCTAGTATATGGTTCTAGGAAATTGTTTCAAAGGATCATAAGACACTTAGATTTTTTATTTTGGAGATGATGATACTGAGAGGGAAAGAAGTTAAATGATTTTCCCAAGATCACATAGGTAATTAGTAGGAGCAGAATTGTTAGGTTTTTGACTCCATATCCAGGGTTCTTTACACTATACCATATTCCCTTATTCAAGGGCCTTGGTTTCTTTGTTGAGCTATAACATCTATAAGGTTCTTTCTTTCTGGTTCTAACACTCTGTGATTCTGATAGGTATAAGAAGGGAGGTCAGGCATGTGTCCAAGTAACCACAATGTAGAACAAAAATAATAATGAACATGAGGGAGAACAGTAATGTGAGAGTTCAACAGGAGAAAAGATTATTTCCAATATGGTGGATCACAGAAGGCTTCCTGGAGAACCTGAACTTGAAGGCTACGTAGGATTTTCACAGCAAGTGACATCAATCCCAGGTGTGTGCCTGAGCTAGCTCCAAAGGTTTGAGAGTATGTTGCCAAATTTTCCATACACTTTGGAAATTGGCAAATACTACAAATCAGGGTTGGTTTATTGTTTTGTTGATTGCTTAGGCTTAAGAAAGTCATGGAGAAAACGTTAATAATGCAGATTAAACTTTAAAATGTGTTTGTGTACCTTTTTTAGAGGGACAGGTAAATTAAACATTTACCAATACATTTCTGCCTCTAAGACTGTTTCCTCACCTATAAAATGAAGAGTTAGACTAGTTGATCTCTAGAGCTCCTTCTAGCTTCAATATTCAGAGACTTTATGGCAATTCAATTCAGTCTTAACATATATTAAACACTTCCTACAGCACAAAATATGCAGTGTGAATAATGAATTTTTCAAATTTTTGTAGGTAGGATTTTTTTAAGTGTTATTGAAGTCATAGTTTTTTTGTCATTATCATATCAAAAAATCACCTACTATCATATGGGGGGGTTTCTGAAATTTTTTAACATTAAAAAGGGGTTATCATAGTTGAAAATGTTAGGGACCACTGATTTAAATTTTTATAAGTTTCTGTTTTATTGTTTTTTTAGAAAATGCTATTATAGCCCAGGGTTAGAATTCAATCCTCAACTTTCCTCCAATCTCTCTGTTGCTCTGTTTTTGTCTCTTCTGTGGGTCTCTCTGTGTCTCCCTGTCTGTGTCTGTGTCTCTGTGTCTCTCTCTGTCTCTCTCTCTCTAATCCCCCTCTCCCTCTCTTGCTCTGTCTTCATCCTCCCATGCAGCTGACTTGATTATTCCACCTACACCTACTTGAATATATAGAGGTATTTCCCCAGAGAAGCAGTTATACAACTACTACTCTGAGGATCTTAAGAGTAACCATGGGTGACTGTCCCCAGGAACACTGTGGATAAAGAGACACCATAAATGGAGAAGTAACAAATCAGCCACTAATCTTATCTACACGTTAATCTTATCTTATCTAAAATGTTTACTGAAAATGCAAATCAAAAAATTTTGTTTCATAGCATTTCACCAATAAACCTCAGTTACACTCTCAGCCATGTACACAGTCTGTGGGAAGAGTGTTCAAAGGTTAATATATTAGGAGAGTGAATCACATGTGTAGGAAACACATGTGGTCAGGGCAAATCATACCTGGAAATCTAGATCTCAGTGTTCTCATTATCTTAGAAACTGTCCATAAAAGTTCCTTGTTGAGAGATGCTTCCATGTTAAACAGATACTCCCTCTTCTAAGCTGAGTTGATCCACACTGTGTTTGAATAATAGGTCACTGGACACAATGTTCCAGCTGGAAGAGTCTGTACTCTGGATGCGTCCTCTGTCCAGCTAGATGTAGTCCTCTACAGGTACTGTAGTATATCTCACCTCTAGCTGCAGTTTAGAGGATGCACTTGAAGTAATGTTATGTTCTTTTAGGCAAAGGCAGCAACTTTTTTGTTTTTTACTAAAGTTGGCAAGACCTTCTCCAAGTCGGCTTTTTGGGTAGGATTCTCTTTTTTTTAGGGACAATAATGGCGATACCGAGAAGTATCTTTGGCCTTCTCATCTTCTATGCTTAGCAGGAAATCATAAAAGAGAGTAAAGTATATTCTCTCCATTCCTCATTCTTTTTAGCAGTAAATCATAAAAGAAAGCAAATTATAGTTTCTCTACCCTTTTCTTCTTATTATTAGCAACATGTGATAGTACAAAACAAACCAGCCTCTCACTGGCCAACCAATTTGCCTGGCAACAAGGGCTAACAGAGAGAGAGTTCAAAACTCCCTTTGACAAAGTTCTAAATTCTGTTATTTTATCTCCTTCCTTTTTCTTGGATCACCAAGTAAAGTGTTCTTGATCTCAAGAAGCTCACGTTCAATATGAGGAACCAACACTAAGTGGAGGAAGTCAGATGGAATGGAATTTATGGTCTTTGTGGTATAGCAAGAAAGCAGATGGTAATGAATCTTCTTTAATGTTATTTTCACTGATAACACCATATATTTTTCTGATATTGAACTATTTTATGGTGCCAAGATCTTTGGTTGTAAGAACTTCTTTGGGGGATTTTGGTAGCTGGGGCTACTGGGATGTAGGGGCTGCAGAAGAAGTTTGGCAAATGAAATATCAGTGAGAGCTGATGCCCTGGATGATGGCTACAGATCTGGGCTTCCAACAGAACAAGTGGTCTGGGGTCATGGGGCACTGTTGCCAAACTTTTGGGTTTCTGTGCTCACCAGTGGCCATTAGTTAGCAGTTGATGATGGTGTTAAGAATAGTTGGTCCAGGGGGCGGAGCCAAGATGGCGTAGTAGAAAGACGCACATACACATAGCTCCGAACCCACAACCCATAGAACAACTACAAAGAAGTAACTCACGGCGAATTCTGCACCCAGAGGCCACAGAACATTGGAGCGAGGGAGATTTCTGTTCCGGAGAGACCTGCAAACCTCTCGTAAAAGGTCCCTCGTGCTGCGGACTGGGCGCCGGGACTGGGAGCTGAGTACAGCCCTGCCGTGGCCGCGGCACCGAGAGGAACAGATCCGAGCGGGCTTCAGGGACGGGATCTCCAGCGGCCGCACAAGTACCTCCACCCACAGGTGACGGGGGTCTGTGAGAGAGTCCCTTTGGCGGGTCGAGGGGGGAGTGGGGTGCCCCCATGGCTCGGGCCCCCTCGGGAGACAGAAGCTGAGGGGCAGCGGCAGACCAGGGCTCTCCAAGCAGGCAGGAGCCTGGATCCATTGTTGAAGGTCTGTGCATAAACTCCCTGAGGGAACTGAGCCTGAGAGGCAGCCCTGCCCTCACCTGAGCATCTGAATTTAATCTCACACTGAATAGCAGCCCTGCCCCCGCCCAAAGCCCTGAGGCTGGAAGCAGCATTTGAATCTCAGACCCCAAACACTGGCTGGGAGGATCAGGAGGTGAGGTGGGTGTGAGGAAAATATTCAGAGGTCAAGTCACTGGCTGGGAAAATGCCCAGAAAAGGGAAAAGAAATAAGACTATAGAAGGTTACTTTCTTGGTGAACAGGCATTTCCTCCCTTCCTTTCTGATGAGGAAGAACAATGCTTACCATCAGGCAAAGACACAGAAATCAAGGCTTCTGTGTCCCAGCCCACTCAATGGGCACAGGCCATGGAAGAGCTCAAAAAGAATTTTGAAAATCAAGTTAGAGAGGTGGAGGAAAAGCTGGGAAGAGAAATGAGAGACATGAAGTCAAAGCATGAACAGCAAATCAGCTCCCTGCTAAAGGAGACCCCAAAAAATGTTGAAGAAAATAACACCTTGAAAACTAGCCTAACTCAATTGGCAAAAGAGGTTCAAAAAGCCAATGAGGAGAAGAATGCTTTCAAAAGCAGAATTAGCCAAATGGAAAAGGAGGTTCAAAAGCTCACTGAAGAAAATAGTTCTTTCAAAATTAGAATGGAACAGATGGAGGCTAATGACTTTATGAGAAACCAAGAAATCACAAAACAAAACCAAAAGAATGAAAAAATGAAAGATAATGTGAAATATCTCATTGGAAAAACAACTGACCTGGAAAATAGAGCCAGGAGAGACAATTTAAAAATTATGGGACTACCTGAAAGCCATGATCAGAAAAAGAGCCTAGACATCATCTTTCATGAAATTATCAAGGAAAACTGCCCTGAGATTCTAGAACCAGAGGGCAAAATAAATATTCAAGGAATCCACAGAACACCGCCTGAAAGAGATCCAAAAAGAGAAACTCCTAGGAACATTGTGGCCAAATTCCAGAGTTCCCAGGTCAAGGAGAAAATATTGCAAGCAGCTAGAAAGAAACAATTCAAGTATTGTGGAAATACAATCAGGATAACACAAGATCTAGCAGCTTCTACATTAAGGGATCGAAGGGCATGGAATAGGATATTCCAGAAGTCAAAGGAACTAGGACTAAAACCAAGAATCACCTACCCAGCAAAACTGAGTATAATACTTCAGGGGAAAAATTGGTCATTCAATGAAATCAAGGATTTTCAAGCATTCTTGATGAAAAGACCAGAGCTGAAAAGAAAATTTGACTTCCAAACACAAGAATGAAGAGAACCATGAAAAGGTGAACAGCAAAGAGAAGTCATAAGGGACTTACTAAAGTTGAACTGTTTACATTCCTACATGGAAAGACAATATTTGTAACTCTTGAAACATTTCAGTATCTGGGTACTGGGTGGGATTACACACACACACATGCACACACGCACACACACATAGAGACAGAGTGCACAGAGTGAATTGAAGAGGATGGGATCATATCTTAAAAAAAAATGAAATCAAGCAGTGAGAGAGAAAGATATTGGGAGGAGAAAGGGAGAATTGAATGGGGCAAATTATCTCTCATAAAAGAGGCAAGCAAAAGACTCATTAGTGGAGGGATAAAGAGGGGAGGTGAGAGAAAAACATGAAGTCTACTCTCATCACATTCCACTAAAGGAAAGAATAAAATGCCTACTCATTTTGGTATGAAAACCTATCTTACAATACAGGAAAGTGGAGGATAAGGGGATAAGCAGAGTGGGGGGGGATGATAGAAGGGAGGGCATGGGGAGGAGAGTGCAATTTGAGGTCAACACTCATGGGGAGGGATAGGATCAAAAGAGAATAGAAGTTATGGGGGACAGGATAGGATGGAGGGAAATATAGTTAGTCCTATACAACACAACTATTATGGAAGTCATTTGCAAAACTACACAAATTTGGCCTATATTGAATTGCTTGCCTTCCAAAGGGAAGGGGTGGAGAGGGAGGGAGCTAAAGAAGTTGGAACTCAAAGTGTTAGGATCAACTGTAATGTTCTTACCACTAGGAAATAAGAAATACAGGTAAAGGGGTATAGAAAGCTATCTGGCCCTACAGGACAAAAGAGAAGACAGAGACAAGGGCAGAGAGGGATGATAGAAGAGAGAGCAGATTGGTCATAGGGGCAATTAGAATGCTTGGCGTTTGGGGGGGGAGGGGAGAAAAGGGGAAAAATTTGTAACCCAAAATTTTGTGAAAATGAATGTTAAAAGCTAAATAAAAAAAAAAACAAAAAAACAAAAAAAAAATAAAAAAAAAATAAGAATAGTTGGTCCATTCTCCACAAAAGTAGCCCCACTTGGTAACTGCTCCTGGGCTGTAGGATAGTAGAAATGCTCTTTAATTAGTACATTCAGATACGTGTCCAAGAAATGGTGAAAACCTTTCCTTCTTAACTCATTGTAATAAAGTTGTTGAGGACTGGGTGCTGCTACTATTCCAGGGTTCTTTTGACCATGAATTTTTGCACTTGGGCAAGCGACAAAAACCGTGATGGGACCCAGTGGCAAGAAGAGTACCTGTAGTTGGGAAAATACCACCTGGAGAGGATGAGACAAAAATGTTAAGACACCAGCACAAGGCAGGGATTATGGAGGAGGATACGTAGTAGAGCAAGATGGGGGAGGAACAGGTATCTGATAGCTTTCTACTTTAACAATTTCTATTAAGTAGGTGCTAGACTATATTGCAGAAGGACTACAAGTCCTCAGTATCTCAGTGGGATTGGTATAGTGGACCAGACATAGGACTTTGAGCCAGGAAGACTTGGGTTCATGCCTTTCATCTGCTACTAGCTTTATGATTCTGGATGAGGCTATTTAACTTCTCTGAGCATCAGTTTCCTTATCTGTTGGATTAGAGGAACTCTAGGATCTGTTCCAGCACTAAAACTAGAAAATGTCTCTAAATTCAGCATAAGCCTTTGACACCTTGCCCAAACTATGCATCTCAAGAAAAACAGGATACTTCCTGTCTGAGTCTAAGGGAAACAGAGAGATAAAATTTGCTCCGTACTTGGTTAGCCTTCTTCGCCATCACGTACTTCATGCAAAAAGTTCTTAATATGATGTTGCCTTACCCACAGATGTGAGGAAGTTTTATCCAGAATCAGAGGAATCAAGAAACCAAGGTAGAGAATTCCTCAATCCCCAAAACAGGACATATGGTCATTTCCTTCATAATTCTAGTCTGAGGCAGTGTTTCTGGGGTTCTTATAGACCCAGCAACTGTGTATATGTGTAGAACACCTAACCACTAGCTGGACTACCTTTGGCAAATCACTGAACTTCTCAGCTTTTGTTTTCTTATCTGTGAAAGAAGGGTCTTGGATCTGATATCTTCTAACTCTGACTCAGAGGTATCATCAACCAAGGCTGTGAACTCAATGCCTCAGGGCCTCCACAGATCCAACAATTAGTTAAATTAAATGCTCAGGCAATATTTTGAATGAACTTTAGGAAGGTATTCCCCTCCGCTGAAGGGGAAACATGGATGAGAAATATAGGGGCTGCATGTCAGAGTGATAGTGGCAACCAGGACAATTGCAATGGATTTGGACCCCATCCCTGTCTTTCCTACTATCAAGGTTACTAATCTAGATCCTTTTATTATTTTCCTTTACAGAGGAAGTGATTTAACCTTGGTGGCAGCAAGTAGTTACTCATACAGAAATACCACATGGCCTAGAGGACCCAATGTATCCACAGCACCCCTCCCAGTCCCATCAATTTCCCCAATTTCTCTTCTCATTCAGGAGTTTTCCTCAGGGTTAGCTTAAGAGGATCCTTTCCCTGCTCAGCCATCTACTTCTCAGCCGTCTCTATGTCCCTTCACCTTAATATAATGAGACCATTCTTTCTTAGCAGTTTTTACAGCAGTCTCTGTGGTCAAGAGTATCTGGAACCCACCCTTCCCAGTTGGGCTGGAGTTTGATTTCCTTCCAAGTTTTAATCAGCTCCCATTCTCTTGGCTGGAATGGATATATACTGTAGTCTAAAGGCAGGTTCTGGGCAAGGAGTCCCATTTTTCTCAGATCAGAAAGGGATAATGACACTGCCAGTATATAATCCCTCAAAAATTTGGTGGTGCAGTTGATAGAGCACCAGTGCATGAATCAGGAGGACCTGAGTTCAAATCTCACCTCAGACACTTGACACTCACTAGCTGTGTGACCTTGGGTCATCTCCAGTCATCCTGATGAATATCTGATCACTAGATTCAGATGGCTCTGGAGGAGAAGTGAGGCTGGTGACTTGCACAGCCCTCCCTCACTCAAAACAAAGTCAAGTGCAAGTCATGTCATCATTTCTCTGATGGCATAGTCTTCTTCGGCAATGAAGGATGAACACACACTCATCTTTAATCTCAAAGGTGGGGAGTTCCAAAGATCCTCCCACATATAGTAACCCAAACAACATTTCCTAGGGGGAGACTACTAAATCCTTTTGGGGGGCAGTTCTGATTCTCAGGCGGGCAATGGGTAGGCATTTAGTCCAGGGCAATCTAGTTTCAATTATTGGTTTAGTTAAATGCCTTTTAAATATCTGGTTCATATGCTGTACTTTGCCAGAGGAGGAGAGTGCCAGGGAGTGTGAAATTGCGAATCTATTTGTAATTCTGTCATAATTTTTTGTATACCTTGGAGGTAAAATGAGTTCTACTGTCTGAGTCTGTTCTTTCCACCAATCCATACCTTGGTATAATCTGTTCCAGTATTATTTTGCTGACTCCAAATGAGGTAGCAGAACTCAGTGGATAAGCCTCAACCCAACCAGTCAAGTGGTCTACTAATACCAGTAGATGTTTTACTTTTCCCACTGGTGTCACTTCAGTAAAGTCTACCTGTGTACTCTGGAAGGGTCTTAGCCTTGGCTTTCTACACCCCTGGGGCTGCTTCCTCAATACTTTCTTACTCAGCTTTTGGCAAGTCACACACCCTTCAGTTATTTGTTTAGCCACCATATACAGTTCCAGTATCCAAACTTTCTCAAAAAGATATCACACATAGCCTGGGCTCCCCAGTGGTTTCCTCAGGGCAGGATTCCCAGAATTTCTCTTGTAATTTCCTTATGTGACATCTCCCTTCCATCTGGTAAAAACCATCACCCTTCCTCCATTTGTTCCTAATTTCCTTAGATGTTCTTGATCCCTGTCAGCAAAGAAGGGTGCTCCCTTTTTCTTTGGAATAGAGTGAATTAATTGAGGCAGCCAGGTGGTGCAGTGGATAGAGCACCAGTGCAGGAGTCAGGAGGACCTGAGTTCAAATCTCACCTCAAACCCTTGACACTCAATAACCTCGGGCAAGTCACTTAACCCCAATTGCCTCATCCTGGGTCATCTCCAGTCATCCTGATGAATATCTGGTCACTGCGTTCAGATGGCTCTGGAGGAGAAGTGAGGCTGGTGACCTGCACAGCCCTCCCTCACTCAAAACAAAGTCAAGTGCAAGTCATGTCGTTATTTCTCTGATGGCACGGTCTTCCTCATCAAGGAAGGATGAACACACACAACTCTGACTTCTGTTACTCTCTGTGACTCTGAGATTATCCCAACTCCCACTTAAATGACTTGAAATAATGAGTCAGATCCCAAGAGCCTGGCTACTATAGCCCCCCAGAGCTGTGGGGTGGAGGTGGGAAGGAGTCCTTAGTCTACAGAAGCCCCTACTAGTGTGCTTCCTAGCATGGTAACCCATTTAGTCAGTCAGACTTATTTACCTTTTAGAAAGGATTATGTACCAAGTTGGTACAATGAGAACAACTGTTACTCAACATCCCCAAGAAAGTCTATGACACGCTCTCCCACTGGTACACACAAAGTCCAGGGTAAAGAGGGCTGAAGCTTAGAAAAAATACGGCAGAGTAGTCATTCAGAACTCCTGAGCTCTTTTTGCTGGAATCTTCAAGATGTTCTCCTTAGATTAGGTGTGGGTGTGGCTCTTCAGGCTCTTTGTAAAGGCCTGATTTCTGTACAGTATGACCTTAGTGCCCAATGCCAATATTACAATCAGCTCATCCAAGTGTAGTACTAGGATGACAATAGGAAGAGGAGAAGTCCTCTGGACCTCCCAGGTTGACAAGGTCCTTCTCTTGTCAGGGGAGTAGGGGAGGAGACTGAGTCTATGGGCTCTGCTCCCCCTAAAATCAAATCCAATCCAATCCTGCTCTGTGGATTCAGCTGGGACGTTTTTGCTCAGATCGCTTAGAGTATGAACCAGCACCTACTCACTTCCCGGCTTCCTCAGCCAATCCAAGTGCTCCTCTTGTGCAACATCACTCTAAGGACTTTTTTATTAGTCTAAGATTGCTTGGTTGTTGGAGAATAAAGCCTATAATTGAGATGGACTGATTGTTATCACCTGATAAAAGACCCAGAGCATAGCATTTTATCCCTGATTTTAAAGGAGAGAGAATGATTTCATTAATTTACTTAATTTACCCCTGCCTTCCCCCTGACATCCTAAGAATCTGAACAGATTCCTTCCATCCCATAAATGAGGGCATGGTAACCATCTACCCCACAAAATATTTATACCAATCTTCCACTCTTATGAAGAGAAGGAATAATAGGGCAACTCACATATAAGAACAGAGCATCATCGATCTAGACCTGGAATGGATCTTCATCAAGTCCAACCTCCTCATTTTACAGATGAGGAAACTGAGGCCCAGAGAGCTTAAATTATTTGCCTATAGTGATGTAGATACTAAAAATCTGAGGCAGGATTTGAACTCAGTTATTCCCAGCTCCACGTACAGTGTTCTGTTCACCGTACTTGAGTTTACAATCCACACTTGGTCGCCTATTTAGCAATTGTGTATTGTTATTTTTTTCTTCCTGTAATTTAATACTTCACCCCTGTCTGTGTCCCATAGTTCCTTGATTCAAAGAGCGTATTTTGTACATTGAAAAGTTATTCCCTTAAATTATTTATCTTCAAGACTTTTTTTTTTTTAATTGCTTTTGTCTGAAGTAAAGTTCTAAGGACAAGGGAATGCTTCATAAAGTAATTAGTGACTGTTTCCCCAACCTGGAATAACTCAGAAAAAGTAGAGATGGAACTTGATAAGTAAATAAGGCAAGTGAAGTAATAACAAGTCACTAACCCCAAGGCCTTATCCTTTTAACCTCTTGAGCACACATACAAACAGGTCATGTGACATTCAGAGGGATTATAGTTAGCTAAAATTACCTGGTTCACAGCCAAGAAGCTTCCTACGTTATGCATCCTTTAGCATTCACAGTCCTAGCAAAGAGAGTGCATTTTATCCTTTCTTTGTCTTTCAAACCATATTTTGATCTAATATTATTAAATATATATGTGTGTGTGTGACATAACCTAATTAAATTGTTCCTTTATGGGTAAATGATTCTTCTTAAGAAGGTTTCTACTTCCCATAAAGAGTAAGCATGGGTAAGTTATTAAAAAGAAAAAGAATGCAATGGAAAGCGTCCAATTTAAATAGCAGCTCTCTGTAGCTGACTCAAGGAATCAAGCTTCTTTCACTAAAGGACAGGATGAATTGTATTTTTTCCAGACCACGCCTCACAATATTTTCTTCAATTGGTTACAAAACTGCCTCCATCACTCACCAACTTAATCTTCCTTCCAGAATACGGGGACAACATGTATTTGACCATTATAATCATTGTTCAAGAAAAATGAGGAAGAGTTACTTAGAAAAAAATAAAGTTGACAATGATTTCATCAAAAACCTAGAACTCAAAAGACATGTCAGCCGATAAACATTTCTTAAGTGCCTACTATGTTCCAGCATTGTGCTAACAGCTGGCATCATGTTTTCTCAGAAGAGGACTCTTTTTAATCTGTTTATGCAACACATGTGGGCAGAAAATTTGGAGTAAAATATTCATCTCTTGTCATCATCATTTAGGCAGATTTATAATTTTATTGGTATCGAAAACTCCCTGTATGGAAAGAAACTCCCTTCACTGATCAGATCACACCTCTGAGACTTCCAGCCTTAGAAAGTTCCCTGGTGTATTACAGATTTAAGTGACCTGCTCAGGGTCACACTAGTATGTGTCAGAAGTCAGTCTTGAACTGAGGCCTTTCTGACTTCAAACCCGGCCCTCTAGCCCTACTCTGATACCACTCTATTTTCCCCTTTACCATAGGAAGAGAAAAAAAGATCAAGTAAGTGATGCCCTTGCCTCACTGACCATAAATCAGAAGAGTTCTCTTTGTGGATGTGGCAGGCACTGAATCACTAAGTCAGTTATCAATTTTAACTGAAAAAAGAAATTACTCATTCTGGCCACAATAACCAAGTGGATAAAAATGAAACTGTATTTTCACTCAGTTGTTAATATTTCCTATAGTCAAGCATTTTGAAATATTCCTCCGATGATACGTCAAAGAATACATGATATTCTAGTAATCAGAAATGTCTAGTTCCAGAACAGGATGCTTCTAAAAATATGTCTTCAATTTTCCAACTAGTGAATTCTATGAAGTTATCATTATTAACCAGATCAAAAGTCTGGGGGATATTCTGTGACTATTAGTTTTTTACACTAACTAAAAATAGAATTTGTTTATAGTAGCATCACCACACATATGTAAATAACAAAGGAAATTTACAAATGTATTTAATCAATATTACTCTAATATACTCTCTGCTATTTAATTTGCCCAGAGAATAAAGTTCTGAGTTAAATGAAATGTTCTACTTAATTGAGACTATATTCCTCCAATTATTAATTTTCAAAGAATCAGAATACAATGAAATATGATTAAGAAGAAGCAGTATAGTGGATAGGAAGCTGGCCTTGAAGGTAGAAAGACCTTGGTTCAAATACAGCTTCTAACATCTACTACCTGCGTGACCATGAGCAAGCGAGACACTTTACTTCCACTCTGGGGACTTGTTTAACACTAGAAGCTAAAGTTAAATTGCTCAGCTCCCTCTCCACCAACTTGACTGGACTGATAAATATACTGAGGACACCAATGAAGTAATTTTCACTCAAAATACGTCTTTGGTTTTCACCTGAAGGTAGAGCAGGAGAAGGGAACTTCTAGCAGATCCCAGGTCCCTGATCCCTCCTGAGAGAGATTCACAGGCTCTGGAAGCTAAGACTAGAATTTTTAATTGATAGTTAATTATTTATTGTCAATTAATTGATAAAGACTAGAATTTCCCCCCAAAAAAGTCTTCTTTATCTTTCCCTGGTACAATTTTTCCTTTCATTTTTTGTTAGTCATTTGATTTATTTCAATTTCATTTTTTTGTAGTGGTTTGGAATAGGTCCTTATAAGAACTAGGCATCTGGTAACTTATGATAAGTTTGTAAAGTATATTTTCCCTTTGGGTTTGTATAACTTTGTATTTGTGGGTAGGCTCACCAGCTGTAGTAGATCTAGGCGCACACACAAACACACACACACACACACACACACACACACACACACACACAATGGCTGTTAATACTGAGATTTTCCAGGAATTATAATGAATAAACTTTTGCTAGGGCTTTTTATATGGCTCTCATGAACCCATGAAGAATTACATCACATGGACTTCATTTAGACCCCTTAAACAAAACACTGGAAATAGACACTTGAAAGTAAAACTCCTGAACTTCCCCCAGGACCTAGAGAAAGAATGCCCAAATCTACCCTGGATAGCTAGAAGAATGGGAGGATCTTAGCAGTGACCATCTTGTGGAACATGAATGGAGATAAATGTTCAACCAGGGCACTTTCAGTGGATGCCTTCATAAAGAGCGCATGAAAACAGAGTGTCTGGTTGGCCTTTATCTGTGCTCACACAAAAAATACTGAAGGGACTGTCAACGATGATTGCTTACCAAACAATGAACCACTCAGTAGACTTATAAAGGAAGTGATCACCCTCTTCATTTTTCCTCTTTCTGTCTTGTGAACATGTCAGACACTCTTTAAACCTCTCTCATGGAACTCTGATCAGGGAAAAAGAGATACATATTTCTTTCACTCCCTTATTGGGAGACAGCACCTTATGGACCATGGGTCTAAGGGCCTTTACCCATAACTGAAACAAATTATTCTTCACAAAAGTTAATTTTTTTGATGGTTCAGAAAATGCTTCAGGATCCTGCAGTGCCTTGGGATGTTTATTATGAATATCAATTATCATTGTTCTTATAATCATAAATGTACCTATTAATAGATACTTCCACTTGAAAGAATGATGGATAAGCTAGTTTTCAACATGTATTCTTTTTTTAATTTAATTTCCTTCTACAGTTAGCAATTCATCCAAGAACAATTTGGCCAACTGACCTTTTGGATTTTAAATTCTTTAATTTTCTTCCAAGCTATTAGATCTTAGTCTTCAAATTTCACTTTTTTTTAGTGCCATGACTCATTTCTGGGAGGGATATAATTATTTTCTTTCAACATTACAAGTGAATTTTGAACCTTAACTTTAAATAAAAAAGCATCACTTTAGAAATAGGTTCACAGTGCCAATTTCAAACAATCTCCAGGTCATCTGTTTTACTGCAAAGGCTAAAAAGAGTTTCTGTACCATTCAAATGTCCATCAAAGCTTAATGGTTTTGTTAACTAAAAGCTTGGTCTTGAACTTAATGCCCTCATAACTCAGGAGTACAGCGTGTACTACAAAATTCCTCACATGATTGCAGAGATGGTAAGATGTATTTGAGTTAAAACGATTTCTGTTTCCCAGTCACTAAAAGCCTTCTGCTAGCTAGCCTTCATTCCTCTCATCATAGAAGCTTGGAAAAAATAGATTACCGGATTTAGGCTACACAACAACTTGTGTAGCCCATAGTTTTCATCCTATACACACACACACACACACACACACACACACACACACACACACACACACACACACACACACCCCTTTGTACACACTATCTCTTTAAGACAGTTAACTTTCTTGACTTCTCTTTCTGTCTACTAGCACAGGACAGGAAAGTATGGACCAACTGAGCTGGGAGTACTGGAAACCATTTTCACATATATGGAGAATTTGAAATGGAGAATTTCTAAATTGTAGGTTGTTGGGAAATCAGACTGAAAAGATTAGAATTCTTCACTCTGGAAAATGAATCCTGAGATGGAATATGATGTAAAATTTCATGTTAGAAAAGGAATTTAGAGGCCCCCTTCAACAG
This sequence comes from Notamacropus eugenii, assembly GCF_028372415.1. Classification (NCBI taxonomy): domain Eukaryota; kingdom Metazoa; phylum Chordata; class Mammalia; order Diprotodontia; family Macropodidae; genus Notamacropus; species Notamacropus eugenii. Next base: position 445,316,132 of record NC_092876.1, on the reverse strand, counting down.
TGCACATGGGCCTCTTTCCTTGATATTGTAGGGGGAAATTAAGCTATGCAACAAAAACCTCTCAGTTCTACTTCTGTGCCCCTCTCTCCCCTAAAACATTCTCAGTCTGCATTCTAAACAAGGGCATGGAAGCTTGGGGTAGGCCTGCTTCCAGATATGTACAGTAAAGGGTTGCTTTCCTGAACACACTTTGGAGCAGACACATATCTGCTTATTACTTCCTTTTGGTCATTATAACTAAGTGGTTTGTACTGTGTGGTGACAAAAAAAGTCTTTTAATTATCTGCTAGAACTGAACTCCATGGACATAATAAAAGGGTTACCTATGCCCCACAGGCCTCTCCATGCCACCTTTGAAGACTCTAGGTGCTCTCCAGAGGCTTGGGGGAGGAGAATATACCAGTCTATTCAGTCACAAGCACAAGCAAGTGTTTTCCTAGGTAAGCCTGTGCCTGAATAGGACCAGACACAAGTCTGTGTCTTCTTTCCTGAGGAAGAAAGTCTTGTGAGATCTCAAAAGGCATCTAACCTTTACAGGGCAGGATAATGGCCAACAGGAAGTGTCATCAACATCAGTAGAGCTGAAAAGGAAAGAGTTCAGGGTGGGGACAGAGAGAAAAAGAAGAGAGGCAGAGAGACAGAAAGAGAAGGGAGAAGGAAGGGAGGGAAGGGAAGGGAAGGGGAGAGAAGGGAAGGGAGGGGAAGGGAAGGGAAGGGAAGGGAAGGGAAGGGAAGGGAAGGGAAGGGAAGGGAAGGGAAGGGAAGGGAAGGGAAGGGAAGGGAAGGGAAGGGAAGGGAAGGGAAGGGAAGGGAAGGGAAGGGAAGGGAAGGGAAGGGAAGGGAAGGGAAGGGAAGGGAAGGGGAGGGAAGGGGAGGGAAGGGGAGGGGAGGGGAGGGGAGGGGAGGGGAGGAGAGGGGAGGGGAGAGAGATCTCATAAGAGAGAAACAGTCCATTTGGCACTGATCTGGCTGTACTGTGAAGTGAAATATAAAATGGCTAATTAGTAACTCAAAAAGAATCTGTTTGTAACTGTCCCACTGAAGCTTGAATTTTAGCTTCCCAACTTGCTGTACCAATGATAATAAGTTCCTAAATTCATTCTATGATTCTTTGTAGCTTAGCATTCCCTTCTTATGTGTAGGAATAAAACTTCCTGTTCCATACCTAATTCACGTTTGTACTCTCAGTATCCTTTTTGTACTTGCCTCCTCCTCTGGAGGCAAGACTCCTTAGGCTACTTGTTTCTTGGGAATCTGAAATGGAGATGGAACTAATGCACTGAAGAGCCAAGGTTCCCTAAGGAGACAAACGACCCCAGAGTAGTGTAACCAGGGGCAGCCACCAGAGCTAGCCAAGGGGGGAGACTGACAAAGGTCACCAGCCAGCTGCTGTCTTCTCAGCCTAGTGATGTACTAGTTTGTCCTTGGTTCCCCCAAAAAGGACTCAATGCTGTGCCTTTGACTAACCCAGAATTAAATTTATATTCCAGGTGTTATACCTGGAATAAGGTAATACATAAGGCATTGATCCTTAATTCAGTTATCCTGGGTGTTGATTATTAACACCACTGAAGGAAATGAACTGTGAGCTTCAACAGCTGATAGAGTGCATTTTATTTAGGGTAGTTAAGAGAGGCAGGCAGATGGCACAGTGGGTAAAGCTACTTGATCTTTGAGTCAAGAACAGGTTGAGTTCAAATTCCAGTCTCAGTAGCTGAGTGATCCTGGGTAAGTCACTTATCCATGTCTCTGTTTCCTCATCTATAAAATGAAAATAATTACAGTATTTATAAGGTAAGAACCAAAGGAGATAATATTTGTAAAGCTTTTAGCATGGTGCCCTGGCTCATATAGTAGGTACTTAATGAATACTTATTTCCTTCCTTCCTTCCTTCCTCATTAGAAAAATAGACTGAGTAAAACATAGCCTCTCAGTCATATGAAAACTGATCTTGAAGTTACTTATTTTGAAAAAAGACATAATTAAGTTTTTCCTCAAGAAGGTTTTGGATGTCACCTAAAATTTACTACAAAATAAGCAACATGTTCCAAGGCTGTCGTGTATCAAGAAGAGTGGAATTTTACTCACCTACAAAAAAAAAGTGAATTAGGGAAATCTATGGGATAAATAAACAAATGATTCTCATTTTTCAAGCATGACTTTTTTTATGTAGTTTAATCAAAAGGTAGTATTATCTATAATAAAAATCACTCGGGTTTATTACCTATGATACTCAAAGTTAATGCATGAGGAAGTTTCTAGAATTCTTAGTTTCAACTCAGCCTTCTCTTGCATTCACATAGCAGCTACTGCTTATCTTAATAAAGCCACTAGAGACACAATTCTGGTACAAAGGGACCTTGGGGAAATATGAATGAATGTGCTTTTACAGAAGCTGATTAGAGACAGTCTCCCATAACACTGTTTCCTGGATATTGGTTTGCTAGATGCAGCTTACTTTCATCCTTCAGAGAATTTCTTTGCTCTGACTTGTCGAGTGGTAATACAAAGTGAGAATTCATGAATAGACAGACCAGTGCTAACCTGCGGCTGAAGCATAACTTTACCTTGACCATGTGCGTGCTTATAGAGCTAACTTTCCTCATAAGGTTTTTTTCCCATTCTTTCATTCCTTTGTATTTCTCCTGTTCATTCCCTATGTTATCTTTAAAGTAGCCAGTTCTATAGAGATGCTCTCTGACTCCCAGTGTCCAAAACAGGTACCACTCCCCAAGATGAGCATGGTGCAATACTGATCGGTATTAACCCCAGGTAATATAGCATTGGCTGCAGCACACTGCCATGAAAGCCTTGACAGTTCCCTGACCCCTGTCCCCCTGCATCCTCCCTCCTCCAGCTCCCTCATGTTCTGCCACTGCCTGAACAAAACGTCACCTCAGCGCTGTTTACTGCAGGAACCCAGCCAAGGAAGGCATAACAGGATAAGAGATATATAATCTGATAACCTTGTTAGCCTGAATCAGAGCTCCTGACAAGTAGGAGAGCTTAGTGAAGTGGAATAAAACTATTACAATATTTTGGACTCGCTGAAATGGCCTTTCAACTTTTTCCCCCCGGTGGAAAAATAGTAGCATTTCTTGTCCTTTTATTTAAGATTAAAACCAGGCATAAAGACATGAAACATAACAACATGTACAAGGTCAAGGTTGTCTTTTCTAAAAGAACACAAACGGAGAAGGCTGGACAAGGTCCTCTGATTTTCTTCTACAATCAAGCAGCACAAGATGGCCTGTTCAGTGTCCCAAGAACTCTGCCATGAAGCCTTCCTCCCCTGGGATGAGCACGGCATAACCTTCATGAGCCAAAAGGAGCAAAGGATATGGAATTCATTTGTGCAGATGACGACCAGTAAGGAACTTATTTCAGAAAATGGGGGAAGGACCATCAAGGTCACATTATTTTCTGTTTTATTTACTTCAGATGCTATTTCAACATAGATTCCATTTTGCCAGTTTTGATTTGGATGTTCTACTGCCTTCCCTACCCCCATTTTTCTTCATACAGCGAAACTCTCCACCTTAAGAAATATAATATTAGCCTTAGCATTACATACCCACATCTGGAAAAAACCAGGATGTTTAGTATGGTATACTGTGAAATTGCAAGGGAATTCAATGGGGTTAACATGGATTTCCACATTCATTTTTCCCACTTTTAGTTCCTATGCTTTTACTGGTTCTTATTAAATCAATAGAGGTGACCAGGGCATAACAGCCCTGGGCTGGGATCTGGAAGATCAGGCTCCACCACTATCTACGTGACCTTGAATACATCCGTCACTTAATCACCCTCTGACTCAGTTTCCTACAATGAGTAATACAATAGATGAGCGTATTCCGAGTGTCTCAGGAGAGCAAACCCTTCCTGTAAACCCTCTAAAAGTAAGGGATTTTCATTTTATTTATATTTTCCAAGAGAAATCATTTAAAATGTAATGGTTTGGCATAACTCTTAATCCAAGTTTTAAAAAAATAAGATAATACTCCACCCTTATTTGCACATCATTGGGATCCAGATCCTCTGAAAGGTTAGTGAATCCAGGTTAACTTCATACCTGGATAGTACTTTGAACTTAGTTAAGGGATTTTCGTTGTGAACATTTTGTACTGTTGTCTTTTACTTGTGGACTCACTTGAAGTATAAAAATATTTTTTTTACTTGGGAAAAGGACATCTTTGGCAGCAGCTGGAAAATCACACTGATAAGCTGACATTCTCCTCTTCTTGCATCCTTTTTGCGAAGCAGTATTAATAATGATAGAAGTGCAATACTCCAATTAATTCTGACTTTTAAAATATGAAAAGGACTGGGAAGGATTTTTGTAATCTTCCTTTCTATTTTTGTGCTTTTTTTGCAAAAGGGTTTAGTGCTAGAAGAGAGGAAGACTTTAAAAGCTAAAACTTAAGAGAAATAATCCCAGGACTATTCACTGTTTGCATCCCTCTTCAATATTAAGATGGAGATATGGTCTCATCATTGAAGAGAGGTCAGTTCCCTGTAAGAGTAAAGATCCACACCTGTCTATCCAAAACAACACTTGTGCCTGTCTTCCCGTAAATCTGTCAAGGGGCTTCACTCAAAATTCTGGGGCGGGGAGGGGAAGGTCTTTCTCTATGTCTTGAAATTGTATGGATATCAGTGGAGAAGACTGGTAATCCATCGTTACCCTTCACTCTTATTACATGCCCAACCCATTTTTTTCTTTCTGGATACACATTTCTCTGACGGCATCCTGTAAGCTACTACCAAAATTATTTTCCTAAAGCAAGAAGTGACCATGCCATTCCTCTTACTCAGTAAACTCCAGTGGTTCCCTGCCATGTCCAGGATCAAATACATAATGCTCTTTCTGGCATTCAAAGCCCCCCTGCTACCTTTATACACCTTACTACCTACCACATGCTCTTTGATCCAGTAACACTGGCCTCTTGGCTGTTCCACAAACAAGACACTTATTCTTTGTGCTCTGGACATTTTCACTGATGGTCCTCCATGCCTAGAATACTCTCTATCCCCAGTTCTAGAGACCAACTTCCCTTGCTTCTTTTAGGACCCAACTCAAATTCCATATTTTACTGATGCCTTCCCCAAGCCCTCAATTCTATTTCTCTCTTATTTCCTATTTATCCTGTGTATAGATAGCTTTGTATATTTTTGTTTGCATGTTTTCTTTCCCATAAGATCATAAGCTATTATCTTTTGCCCCTTTTTGCATTCCTAGCACTTAGCACAGTGCCTAGCATATTTAAAGTGCTTAATAAATTTGTATTTATTGATTGAGTACCTCTCCTGCACAATTCTTCATTTCTAATATATATAACAGCTTGTTCATGCCCACCATGCACTTCTCCGTGGCCCTTTGTGTGACCCTCAACCATTAATTATTTGAAAGCTGTAATATTCCATAGCTTGAAACCATATATCACCAAAATAAGACTGCTATTTAAAAAAAGAGAAGCTAGGCCTTTGTTTAGTTTCCTTGTAGGGACTGGGACTTTGCGTCATTAAAAGAGCTTTGCATCCTCCCCAGACAATCAGGTCTGGTTTTTTTCCTGTTCAATTCCCATTTACATAGTCTCTCTGAAATACGTGCACTGATGGGGCAACCATTTTATGGATTTTTCCATCCAACTGCATATGATAGCCTTAACAAAAAAGCATTCTTATTCCACTTATTCCACTGGATTTTTCCCAGGTAAAGAGATAGGTTGTGCTTTCTAGAGTAATTATCAACCTCATTTAGCATCCTCTACAACGTTATAGGGCTCAATGCATTATCACACGGCTGTCTGTTTCTTGTCTGACTGAATATTGATAATAGGGGATCAATGAGCAAAATTCTTTCGGCTGCATCTTCCAAAGCAGCTTGGATGATTTTGACATACACATAGGTGGCCCCTTGTTAGAGAGTCCATAAGATCTCATTTTGCTCAAATCAAATTACATTTGATCCTTAAGAAACAATAAACAAACATCCTTTATACTTTTCAATCGTGTGACTGCAAATAGGTAGTCTGTTTAAAATATTTGTGCAAGTCTGCTTGCTTCCTGCCTCTCTACCTTCATCAAGAGTGTCTTCAAAGCAAGTCTAGATTTTTCTCATGTAAATCTTAATGAGATAGGAAAGCAGGAGCTAGCATCATTCTCTCAATCACCTTTAGGGGAAAAGGTCTAAAATGGTTTCCATGCCTTTTCTTGCTGCTGCTAAGTAATACACTCCATCTCCCACTTTGGCCATTTTGACTGACTTTCTGCCATATCTAGAATTTTCTTCCTCCTTATCTCTACCTCCCAGTTTCCCTGACTTCCTTCAAGTCTCAACTAAAATACTACCTCTTGTAATACTAAAATGGTACAAGAAACCTTTCCTGATCCATTTGATTTCCAGTGACTTTTGCTTCCCACATAGAGAGAGATAGATGACAGAGAGATAGATAGATAGATGTGTGTGTATGCATATGTATATACATGTATATGTATATGTATAATATACACATGTATATATGTATGTGTGTATTGGCAGAGGCTTTTAAATAAGATTCATAATCACTCTGAAAAGTATCCAGGGGTGGAGAACCTGTGGTTTGGGGGCCACATATGGCCTTCTAGATCCTTGGATGAGTCCTTTTGACTGAGTCCATGTTTTATTGAACAAATCCTTTTATTAAGGAGATTTGTTCTTGAAGTTTGGATTTAATCAAAGGGCCATACTTGAGGGTCTAGAGGGCCATATGTGGCCTCAAGGCCACAGATTTCCCATCCCTGGAACCTATCTCTTCACATAAGAAAAATCAAGTAGAGTAAGAATGCTTTTTCTTTTAAATCAAAGCTATAACAAGCAGTTGGATGGAAGAACCCATAGAATTGGTTGATCCACAAGTACTTACATTTTAGAGAGACACTATCAATGGACCATGAGCTGAAACTAGAATCGAACAGGAGAGAGAGCAGGCCAGACTGATTGTTCTCAAGTCCCACCCCACCCCATCCCATCCTCCAAAAAATAAAACAAAGGCCTATCTTTTTAACAACAGTCTTCGTTCGGTGATATATTGCTTCAAGTTATGGAATATTATAGCTCCCAAACACATGCACACACACGCACAGGTCCTTTGCACGTATTTTGCAGGTTGTCTCCTCCATTAGACTGTGAGGTCCTTGAAGGCAGAGATCCTCTTTTACCTTTCTTTATATTCCCAGCATCTGTCCCAGTACTTGCCACAAAATAGGGATTTAATCAATATTTACTGACCGACTTTCCTGTTCCAAATATCTTGAGAATAAATCCCTCAAAACCCTAAAGCATGTGTCACTCTGTGAATGAACCTTCTCTCGGTATCTAATTGGTCCAGCTCAGCTACCATTCCCACTTTTGCCTTTTTTCAGTGCCATTTTCACTTCCTCATGCAGGATACCCAGAACAGTGATATCAGAGGCTAAATATAATGACTCCAGTGACCTTGATGGTGAAAAATATCGGCTAGAAAAATCCTATTCAAATCTGTAGCCGTCACTTAGTTGACCCTCAGTTTCCTCCACTGGGAAGATGGACAAATTCGACTTACTGACAACTAACATCTCTTTCAGATCTGAGTCTATGTTCTTATGTACTCCCATATCTCTCATTAGACTGAAACAGGAAAGGAAACGTTGGCCATTATTCATTCTTTGGGTTAATGCTTCTGAAGCCTCTATTAAAATGCAAATGTTATCTTGGATATATGCAAATGTTATAATGAATTTTCACCCATTATTACCTTAACCTGAGTTAGCTGATCAGATTGGCTTTTCAATCACTGTGGGACTGGGGTCACCAGAGAGATAATTCTGATGTTGATAAAAACCACTGCCTCTTCAGGAAAGACAAATGCAGGTTCCATAGGAGAGTTCAGCATTCTAGAGAGACTGAGTCCCAGAGTAGCTGGCAAAGGATAGAACTGGATGTAAAAAATGTAAATGGATAGGTCAAAGAATAAAATAGAGGGGAAGCAAAAACAAACTTCATATTTTTCTCAATTTATATGCTTACCCAGAGTAAGCCCTAAATAGAGCAATACTTGGTACTTATCTTATGTTTGACCTAGTCCTCTAGGAAGGCATTGGAGAGACTTCCTCTCCTGCTTTATGTAAGGATATGAAATCTGCTAGTCATTGTGATCTACCTATTTCGTCCCACTAACATCAATGTGTCTCTGACTTTCTCAGTCCTTGAAAGGTTAGACTAGTCTTCTACTAGTAAAATGAGTCACTCCTGCTTTCAGCTTCTGAATCATTTCTAGAGTTGAAAAGAATTTTGTAATATTTCCAGCTAGGAAAATTATCAATTTCAAATAGAAGGAATTTTATATATCTCATATATAACTATTTAGCCACTCTTAGGAGTCCAGATATTAGTGCTTCCTAAACTGACTTACTTGAAGTTCCTTTCATGAGTCCCTCCAATTCTTGTCTCCACTATCTTTCTGTAATGTTCTCTCCCCTCCCCTCCACCTCTTTCTTGGTCTCCCTAGCTTCCTTTAAAATTCAGTTAAAATCCTACTATCTACAAGAGGTCTTTCTTTTTCCCTTGAGCTTCTGGTCCCTTCCTCTCTCAGATTACTTTCTGTCTCACTCTGTGAATATCTTGTGTGTACCTGGGTGTTTATGTATTCTGTTTCCCAATAGAGTATATACTTCTCTAGGATATGAACTGCTTAACATGCCTCACTCTGTGAATATCTTGTGTGTACCTGGCTGTTTATGTATTCTGTTTCCCAATAGAGTATATACTTCTCTAGGATATGAACTGCTTAACACAAAAATGACTTTCCCATCATACTTGGGATACAACAAACAGCCTCCCAGACATTGTGTGATGAAATGCTCTTTCCTTCCCAAATTTGGAGTTCATTCATTCTTTTAAGAATTTTTGAATACCTACTTTGGGCACAATGTATGACCACAAAAAAAAATGTCTGAATTCAATCTATGAGCCAGACTTGAAAGCAAACAAGAGAGGATATGGTTAATAATTAGGGTAAAAGATAGGAATTCAGAAGCAAACCAACTACAAATTGAAAAAGATGTTAGTTCCCATAGATCCCAAGATTTTGAATTAGAAGGAACCACTGAGGTCACTGAATCTCTTTAAGTCCATTTTGCATATGAGGATACTTTTTACATTGTAGCTTGAAGCCTGAATAAACCATATAAATTAGCAAAATAGTATTACGAAAAAAGTAATAATAATTAACGTTCCTACAGCACTTTAAAGTTTATCAAGTACTTGACATAAAGTATCTCATTTGACCCTTACAACTTTTTGAGGTAGGTGTTATTATCCTCATTTTACAGAGCATTAGCAACATCTTAATAATGCTCTAAAAATACAGTTAGAATATACAGAGGATACACTCTACCTAAGAAATAGGTAAATTTTTTAATCTTCTTCATCACATCCTTTTCCTTAAAAATATAATACTTTTAAAACAGTGGTATCTAAAATATCTTTGTCTGGTCACTGGTAAGTCAGAAAAAGATGAATTGAAGAATTGAAACTTATTTTCAGAAATATGGACTCATCAAGAAATTCAGTCCAAATTCTGGATATTTGGGGGTAAAATGAGAACAAAAAAGAGAGAGGATGCCTGGCTCTGTATGAGAAGGAAACAAAGGCCTCAGGACCCCACAGTGACAGCCCTGACCACATTTCTCTCAGAGCTACTTATTCTAAGATGACAGAGCTTCAACCACAGGGCATTTATTTATTTAAAATCTTTCAATTTATTTTAAACTTAAATACAAAATAAGAAAAGAAAAAAGCAATACCATGTATACAGCAGAATATGAGAAAATTCAATATAAAGCGAGACATTTCCATTTCAAGAAAACCTATATAATAAATACTATCCATTATTTTCAAAGCTGTCCAGCTTGCTTCCTTGCAGGTTTTCTTTTGTTCTGTGCTGTGCACTTTTTACTTTATCTGTCCCCTCCCCACCAAGAAGCTACAGTTAAGCTCAGATAAATACATATGTATGTATGCATGTATATTACATATATCCATATGTATACACATGCACATGTACATATACATAAATATATACAGATACATATATACATATAGATATCCATAAATATACACATATTTACACGAATACATTGAAACACATACATGTAAGAACATGTTATGCTTATTTCTACCTGTCATCTGTTTCTCTGAAGGTGGATATCATCTTCCTTCATAACTCCAAGTCTTTCCACATTTTTCTAAATCCACCAGCTCATCATTTCCTACACCAGCACAATATTCCAACCCAATCACATCTTCTATCTGAGACACTGTTTAGGAGAGTTTTTTCCTGGATTTTCTGCATTCCCTCTATTCTTGCTACATTGATTTTATTTATACAGAAAAATGTTAATTATCTATTTTACACTTTAACTCTCCTCTCGCTTTATTACATGGCTTAAAATCTGATCTTAAAGATACCGAATGTATTTTCTTCACATATTTATCCCCTGATTTCCTTGAAATTCCTGACCCTCGGCTCTGCCAAATGAACCCTGTTATTATTTTCTTCTGAGTCAGTTAGATAATTTTTTAGTAATTTAATCGGGATGGCATTACATAAATAGTTAGGTAAAATTGTCACTTAGCCCATTTATTTAACAAACACTTATTAAGCACTACAAACTTTCCCAAATAGACACTGTGATAATTACAAAGATACACAACAAAACATCCATTAAATATCTACGTAGTTGTTACTGTTCATTCTTTGGTTTCAAAGAGGATAAGTGACATCACAGAGTGATGTCCTGACTTGCACATGAATTGGATTTAAGTAAGGCAGAGTTGCACAAAGTCATTTGTCTTACTCTCTCTTCCAGAATCACTGAAGTCCAGCGGCATGACAATAGTCAAGATGACCACAATGGCTGGAGATAGACCTTGGTTTCTTCAATGTCTGACCAAGCTCTAAGTACCCCACAGAGCCTGCTTCAGCAGCCATCATGGCTGTTGGAACAAATTATTCCCATCTGCCCATTCTGCCATTGGGAAGTCTTCATGTGCTTGGGGTAGACATTCATCAAACTCACTGATGGACTTGAGGCCTGTCCTTTACCCTCAAACTGGTCCGTCAAGGTCTACCAAGAAGGTTTACTGGGGTGTGGCTGCTGCACATTTACAGCTTCTTGTAGCCACAGGTGAGAACTGGGTGATAGGTCAACACTAGAAGTGGAGCAGCCCTGAAAAGAGCTTGGCAAGCCCCCCACACCAGAAGTACTAATCTTCCCAGAATACCCCATACACCCCAAGTGTACTTAAAGTAATAATTCTTAAGTAGCAGAGGTAAGGGTAAGAGGGGGTAAGTCAGGGACCTACTAGAACCAGCTCTTATAAGCTCCCAAAACCCATTATTGAATTTTCAGGGGAAACGTTTTTACCTGGGAAATTGACAAATGTTATAAATCAGAATTGATTTATTGCTTTGTTGATCGTCCAGACTTCAGAAAGTGGTGGAGAAAATGTTAAAGTGGGAGAAGTGGAAAAGGAAAGAGTAGCCTCCACTCTAGAAAGGTTGGAATGAAATTGGGGCACCTGGGAAAATCCAAACAAGTGGATGTAAAAGTGGAAAGAAAATTTTAGAGAGAATTCATAGATATGGTTGAGGATGGAGGGAAGCTTCTCCATATGAGGAGGACAGGCACCTCTGCCAGGGTGATAGAAATGCAGCATTGTGAAAAACCAACTTGAGGTTCCACAAAGCATGGTTCAGAGGCTAGGTGCAAGGAACATGACATGAGTTTAAAGGGTAAATGAAAAGGGATATGGGTACTCATCTCCAGCCTCAGGAAGACTCAGCAATGTAGACTGGAGCCAGTGGAAAGAGGGAAATATTCTGCATCCTGGGACAGGGCAGAGGTAAATGGGATCCATTAAGCCTAAATTAGCTTTCATTGAGGAGGAGGTACCCTTTTCATGGTGAATGCAAAAGCAAAGTCTTGAAAGCCACCTGAGATATCCTTCTCTATGTTAGTTGGATAGAGCTAATGGAAAAATAAAGCTGAAAATATTTTGATTTGTCCCTAAGGCATGTGGATATGAGTGTGATATCATGCTCTCTCAGCAGATGATAGATTCAGCAGATGACAACAGCAGGTTTGCAGTGGAGCAGTAAGCAGCACCTTCAGAGGTGGATAGTAGGGGCAGAAGGTTATGGTGGGAACAAATAGGGTCCATGCCACACAGGCCAGAATTATTTATCCTAAGGCTCTATTCTCATGCAAGCTAAGCAATCTTTTCCTTAAAAGTGGATGAAACTGTATTCATGACTCCATGAAACTTGGGGGCCAATGACTGAACCTTTGAGAGAGTACTCTACATACAAAAAGCTGGGAGCTAGTGAATCACCTTGGCAAAGGGAGAGGTAGCGAAGCTGTGCCAAACTGTAATAATATATCTTTGCTGACTATCTTTTCCATGCTGTGGCTAAGTAAACTACTTTCTGATAATTGTTAGATGGTCTACAAATGCATCATTTCATTCCAAGTTCAAATGTCATGACCTACCAGGTTGGCCTGAGTCAGTCCTAGCCATAATTTGAGTAGGAGTTTCAGCAAATGCAGATTCAGGAACCTCAAAACTGAACTCTGGGACCATGCCAAGAAGTTATGAGAGGAAGAGAAAAAAAAGAGGCAAGGATCAGCTGTCTGTCTGGATACTGAGCCATGAGAACACATGCTAGAGAACTATCCTCCAAAAAAATCCTTCCTTGTTTTGGATTGGGAACTCCCTTTCCCCACAAGTAGGGGAGTCTGTACACATTCATGAATGGAGAGGAAGAAAATGATTTAATTATTAAAGGCTTTGCTATTCGATTTATGGTTCCTACTTGTTCTGTTGATAAATAAAGCACTAAATGAGGACACAAGCTAAGCATCACCCCTCCATTGAACCCTAGGAGCCTTATGATTACACAGTTGAGTAAGCTACTCATTACACTCACAATAGGTCAGATGATCAAAGGGGTAAATAGAAAAGGTCCCAACAAAGAAGACTGGGGTGGGGGGATGGCACACAGCAGGGTTGCTGGACTTGAAGATTAGGATAACTAATTTCAGATCTTGCCTCTGACATATATGAGTTAAATGATCATTTAATCACTCTGAGCCTCAGTTTTATTATCTATGGGAATGGGATGATAATACTTGTTATACATAATTATTGAGTTTGTTATTAGGATCAAATAAAGTAATATATAATGCATATACACATTCATATATATGTGTATATACAAAGCACTTTTGCAAACTTTAAAATCATTTGTAAATGTCAGTTATCATCATTAGCAAAATAGCTCATGTGTAAATAGCAATTTAAGGTTTGCAAAAATATGTGTGCATATGTACATATATACTTGTATACTGTGTGTGTGTGTGTGTGTAGTTTGTATACAGTTGTTTGCTCACTAAACTGTGAACTCCTTGAAAATAAGACCTTTTGCATCCCCAGAGTATAGTAGAGTGCCTGGCACATAGTAGTCACTTAATACTGTTTTCTGATTGACTATGTATCCATCCATATACATAATCTCCTTCAGTCCTTTCAATAACCCTGTGATGTAAAACTATTAGGATCTCCATTTTATATATGAGAAAACCAAGGGTCAGAGAGTTTAAATGACTGTCATAGGGTCACATAGCTAATAAGTCTCTCTGGTAGGATTTGAATCCAAGGCTTGGTAACTCTATTCACCAGACTGGGAGAGCATAAGAGCATCATCTCTTATCTAGAACCCACGAAAGCATGCCATCATGAAACAGGTGGAACGTACTAATGAACTTTTTCAGGAAACCAAATTTCACCATCTTCCATAAGCCCTCACTACTGACAGTATGAAAGACCTTGGTTAGGCCAACAAGTGCGTACAGAGCTCTGTTCTGTACCTGGTATTTCTCTTGAAGTTGTCAGGCAGTAATCATCAAGTTGGCCATTCCTTGGCCCTTTCTGAAGCTACATTGGCTCTTGGGTACATGATCATCTTTTAGGTGAAGGATCAGCCAATTAAGCAGCACTCTGGCAAGAATCTTGCCAGCATCAACAACTAAATAAGAGGCTCCCCTGTGATTAAAAGAGGACAAACTTGTTTTCTTTTCCTTTATAGAGATCAACAGTGGAGGCATCCTTGATCTCCCAAGGGATAACCTCCTCTTACCACATAACCCCGAAGATTTCAGTCAGCTTTTGTAGGAGTAGTGGATCCCTTTCTTTATAGATCTCTGTTGAGACAGAATCAGCACCAGACACTTTGCCACATAGGAGGACCTGAATGGCCTTCAAAACCTCTTTTTCAGTTGGAAGCTCAGAGAGCGAGGAATTGACTTCCACCTGAGGTATATGGTCAGTGGCTTCAGCATTGGTTGATGACGGTCCATTGCAAACACTATGCCCAACTCTCTAGATTCATGATCTTATCACTGATCAATGTGGATCTATCACCGCTGAGTAGTTGTAAAGCACCAGAGATCTTTGGCTCATAAACAGTCTTCAAGGCATTGTAGAAGTGCTTTGGATTTCCACTGGCATAAAATTGAATGTCATCTACCTTCTTACTAAGCCAAGCATCCTGCATCTCTCTAAGCTTCACTTCCACTTTATTTTTGATGGAATTAAATGCTAACTTCTGAGAGACAAAGTATCCTACTGGCCAAGCCTGTGGAGTTCTCATTTTTTGTTTAGCAGTTTCCAAATTACCCTCATCATTTTCATCAAACCAATCTTCATTTCGCAGTGCTGTGTACCAAGTCTATATATCTCAGGGGATCGCTAAGAAAGAGATTGCACCCAGGGTAGCAGGTTTAGCAACAGAGATGAAGGAAATAGGAGACAGAGAAATAGATCAGAGCTATGTTATTGTTAATATCAAGGAAGTTCCTTAATTAGCTGAATATAGGGAAAATGAGTAAATATAAAAGATAGTTTGGTGTAATAGAAAGAACACTGGACTTTGAATCAGAAGACATGGACCTAAATGCTAGCTAACAGGAACACTTGGGGAAGTCATTTAGACTATGCCTCCCTTTTCTCATGTATAAAATGGGATAATATTCCAGTGTTTTGGGTTTGTATTTTTTGTTTTTTGTTTTTGTTTTTGTTTTTTTGCTAAGTGCTTTGTAAACTGTTTAGGGTTATGTGACAAAGCCTGACTTAGGAAGATCTGAGTTCAAATCTTGATTCAGGGACTTAGTGATTAAGGGACCTTGGGAAAGTGACTTAACCTCTGTATCTCACTTGACTGTATCTGTTAAAAATGGGAGTGATAATAGCACCTATTTAACCAAGTTATTGTGAGGATCAAATAAGTAAACATACGTAAAGCGTTTTGCAAACCGTAAGGTGCTACTCAAATGCTAGTTATAATTATTAAATGGAAACTAATATTACGGAATAATGTAGCATATTTGAGCCAGCAAGATACTCTAAGGGAAGCAGACATGATATGGGGTAGATAGGCATGGGCTCTAATAGGAAGAATTGCAGCAGGAACACTGGATTTTGAGTCAGAGGATATGAATTTGAATTCTGGCTCTATTATTTCTTCCGTATGTGACTTTCATGGGCAGCTAAGTGGCTCAGCAAATAGAATACTAGAACTGCAGTCAGGAATACCTGAATCCAAACCCAGCCTAAGAAACTGGCAGGGCAAGTCACTTAACCCCGTTTGCCTCAGTTTCCTCATCTGTAAAATGAGCTGGAGAAGAAATGTCAAACCACTCCAGTATCTTTGCTAAGAAAATCCCAAAGAGGGTCATCGAGGGTCAAATATGATTAAAACAACTGAACAACAACAACCATATATGGCTTTGTGCAAGTCACTACACCTGGGACTCGGGTGCTCCATCTGCAAAATGAGGAATTTGACCTAGATGATCTGTGAGGTTCCATTTCATTCTACACCTATGGCTGCTCCTCTCTTCCCAGCCAGGGTCTGAAGAAGACAATAGGACAGCTTTTCTTATTCAGCTTCCCATGATGGGTCATCTATATTTTTAGCTAAAGTATATTCTATATGTGTGTATGTATACATGTATGTGTATATGTGTATATTCAATGTTTCACACATGTCTTGATTGTGTCTTCTGATCATTAAGAATGTTTCACTGACTCTCTTTACTTCCTTTTTTCTTTCTGCCATTACTGTCATTACCTCTCCCACCTTACAATATAGTATCATATAACACAGAATTGGTATTTTACATACTTAACATAGAGAGAT
Source organism: Notamacropus eugenii (assembly GCF_028372415.1). NCBI lineage: Eukaryota > Metazoa > Chordata > Mammalia > Diprotodontia > Macropodidae > Notamacropus > Notamacropus eugenii. The sequence continues at coordinate 445,299,848 of NC_092876.1, read as the reverse complement.
ACATATCTCTTTTTATTATATATTGAATTAGAATTATATATTTAGCATATATACACACATATGTGTGTGCATGCATGTTAACAAATAGAATCAGAATGTAAAGGTAAAAGCAGATTACTTTTTAAAAACCTTAGCAGGACCCTTCCAAGACAAACTCCTTGAAGTTACAGATTTTCTTATTTATGAACCTGAGAGAAATTATTATTTCTCTCTTAATAATTACTGAATTAGAACTAAGGATTTTTCCTCCTTTCTATTTCCTCATTCAGAAATCAGTTCCTTGTAGGTTATTCAGCTAGCATCTGAAAGACATTGCTGATAATTCCGTTGGATTAATTTTTCCCTCAATCTTGTTCAGACCTCACCCAAGAGGGGAAGCCCACTGTGTTCTACTCAGGCTTGTGGGGAGTTGGGTTTGGGTAGAGCTTTGGTCAACATCGCCTGAGGCTACAAAGGGCTATTAAAATGTGCGTACCCTTTGACACTGCAATACCACTTCTAGGACTTATCCCAAAAAATCAAAAAATATTTACAGCAGCTCTTTTTGTGGTGGCAAAGAACTGGAAATTGAGAGGATGCCCATCAGTTGGGGAATGGCTGAACAAGTTGTGGCATATGAATGTAATGGAATACTGTCGTGCTATAAGAAAAGATGGTAGACTTCAGAAAAACCTGGAAAGACATATATGATCTGATGCTGAGTGAGGGGAGCAGAACCAGGAGAACACTGTATACATTTACAGTCACAATGACTGACTTTGATAGACTTGGCTCTTCTCAGCAATGCAAGGTTTTAAGACAACTCCAAAAGGCTCGTGATGGAAAACGCTGTCCACATCCAAAGAAAAAATTAAGAAGACTAAACACAGATTGAAGTATACTATTTGCTCTCTCTCCTTTTGGTTTGATTTTGCTTTTTCTTTCTTGTACTTCATTCCACTGGTTATAATTTTTCTTTGCAACATGACTATGTTTAATGTGAATGTATATGTAGAGCCTATATCAGAATGTACATGTAAAACCTATATCCGATTGCATACCATCTTGGGGAGGGGGGAGAAAATTTGGAACTCAAAAGCCTGTGGAACTGAATGTTGTAAACTAAAAATAAATAATTTTTTTTAAAAATTGCCTCAGCCTAGGGTAGTCGGGGGGTAAGAGTGACAAAATCAAAGTTATATCTCCCAGCCCTTCACTAGAACTCATCCACCTGTCACTATAATATTCATTCTTCTTATTAATTGTTAACTAGAGTTGATTGCCATCTGTTGGGAACACCCACTTTTCCAAGTGTATATAAGCATCAATAGGCTTCCATGGTCTTTGGTTTAGAGGAGACAGCCAAATGACTGTTCATTTATTAATTACTTGATAGCCATAATTAATAAAATGATCAATTACCCAGAAACTAAGTTTCTTGAACCTTTTATTCATCAAAACCCTCATATCCTCTATATTGTCTAATGCAATTCTTGTTTCTGTTTTGTTTTTACTGATTCCCTCAAATGTTAGTACGCTCCTCCAACTATCTTATGTTTATCTACTTGCATTTATTCTTTTGGTGCTTCTGCTGTATACATGCATGTGTGTCTACAGAAAGCAAGCTCTTTAAGAGCAGGGGTTGTTTCGCTTGTTGTACGTGTATCCCCATGCCTCATATAGCACCTGGAACACAGCAAACATCTGATTTTTTTGATACAGCAATTGATAATTGACACTAAATCAATCCGTAAGTGATGGAGAAGAAAGTAAGAAATCGTGTCTCCGTAAACTAATTCCTCTTGGCCTCTGGCCATTTGGAGTCCAATATTCTATTTCCAGCGATGACATATTCAAATAAATAATCCCTTGTGCTTACTTTATCTTGCGTGTGTGGTGGGGAGAGAGATAATAATGGATTAAAGGACTTCATGGTCAAACTAATTAGTAGCATCATTTGTGGCTATTATTTATCAGCACACAGGTTTCAACTGGATTTCATTAGACTTAGTTGCTTTTTAAGCAAAGAAGGAAATCTTTTACTTATTTTACCTAATAGCACATTTGAAACATTCATTCTTACTTTAAACTTAAAGTGATAGACAAATGTGAGAATGTGTAATTCCCTTAACATTCTACTCTGTTTCTTTATAAAGACACACTGGGGACTCCGATTCTCAAAGGCTATTCCAATGGAGCAGAAATTCTGACAATGTGGTACAATAAATAGAATGAACGCGGCATTTGGAGTCAAGCCTAAAAAAAATCATGCCTGACTCCTCATTCGTAAAATGAAAGGGTTGTAGGGAATGGCATTTAAGGTCTAAATCTATGATCATAGTGTTAGGTTTTAGAGTTAACCACCTTTCGCGTATTCTACATGGCATGATCACCCCTCAATATGATGTTTATTGCTATATTCATATCATCACCCGAGTTTTAAGGTAATTCTTGATAGTTTCTTAACATTTGAATGTCTTAATTATTAATACTGCAACTTCCCATTAATTTTTAAGTTAGTTTTGGAATTTTATCTTGTTTTATTAAATAGTGACTATTTAAATAGTTACTACATTTAAATATAGAAACCTTACTTTCCATAATCAATGTTTCTGTCTATGAATCTTTCTCCCTACTCCCTCTCTCTCTTTACTTCTCTCTCTCCCCCACATGTCTTGCACACACACACACACACACACACACACACACACACACACACACACACACAGTTCCTAAAGTCTTTCTGCAGTTCTAACCATTGAGAGAGAGAGAGAGAGACCCCAATCTTTTAGGCCTAAATAAATATCAAAGGCTCTGGCTACACAATTTATTGACTGGATAACAAATAATAACACAAAGACAAATGAGTATTTAAAATATATTAGCTGTCAGATCACAGCCATAGTCACTTGACGCCTTACTTCTAAAACATAGTCTTGGTATTCAGCTTCTCTGCATAGTAACCAAAATCTCTCAAAAATTCTCTTCTTATTTGTTCAAAATCTAGAGATTAAACAGTTCCCTCAGAGAATAGATTCTTTCTGTCTTCTCACACAGTCTATCTATAACTGGAAAACTTCTAAAATAACAGTTCCAAGTGTCAAATATTCTCATTTGACTCCTCAGTTCTATCAGGAAAGAAGTCCTCTTCATCTTCTTTTTTCTCTTTGTCTCATTTTGCCTCTCTTTACCCATCTACTCTAACAATTCCTTTAGAATAGAGGGTTTTAACCATTTTGTGTATGCCATGGACCTTTGTAACAGTCTGCAGAAAACTATGGGCCCTTTCTCAAGATAATGTTTTAAATGCATAAAATAAAACAGGATTATAAAGGAAACCAATTATAATAAAAGAGTCATCAAAATATTTTTTCATAATTTTATGGACCCCAAATTAAGAACCTTCTTCTAGAATGACAGCTAAATTTCCAGTTCTGCACAAATACTTACTAGGATGACAGTTAAATTGTAACTGTTCAAGGTTATGAAGCCTCTTGAGGAGACAATGTTAGTTTCTACAATCTCTGAAATAGAGGCTATTGAAGCTGGTGTTACACTCTGATCCTTTGATCCTCCTCACCTCTGTAATTTCTAATTTCCTTCAAGATATAGCTCAAGGTAAATTAGATTTTATGATTGCCATTTAATCAGGAACTAGAACATGTATAGAAAGACATGTAAGTCACTTAAGACTTGCCTCAAAAGATGTTCCTTATCCAAAGTGAAACTATAATCATATTTGAAACCTGGTTGTAGGAACTTGCCATTTTTAGATGCTATGGGACTATTAAGTGACTGTTCTTCTGAGTCTAACTCCAGGTATAGGAAGCAAGAAAGGCAATCTGAGCCTCCATTACATGATGCCAGTAAGCTCATGAGATGCTGGTATGAACTGCATAGGTGATCTCAAGGGAAGGGTAGGAGAGCGGCTGTTCAGCATGGGTTGAGGTGGGATTCTCCTGACTCAGTTTCCCAACTGACACCTGGCAGACTTTAAACCTGACTGATTGCAAGTGGACAATCTACTCCTGCCTGGAATTGACATGAAGTTGGGGAGATATTGTTTTCCTGCAATATCCCTCTTGGTGGCAATTTATTATAGTCAAAAGGTTTGTAAGCTTAATACCAGATCTATTCAATTATAGATTATTGGTAGGGGAACATCCGAGGTTAAGTCTAAAATTAAGCTATTAGCCATAGGACTTTAGACCAACAACATTAAGTTAGGGTCCTTTTATTCTTAGTAATGCTGAGGAGACAATTAGGTCAAGTTAGCAACATAAATATTATCTATGTCTCGGTTTATGTTTTAAAAAAATTCTTTTTGTGGTCCATATTGTAAATACTTTAAAAAGATGTATCACCTGACCAAAAGTTTGAATTGCTTTATCTGTTATAAACTGTGTTAAAAAAAAAAAAAAAGACGTAGCTCAAACGTCAACCCAAACTTCCCCCCTCCCCCCCGGATTTTTCAAAATTCTCCCAGTTCTTGTTACCTTCTTTCATTTGAAATCACTGTGCATTATCTTGCACATACTGTTTATTTATGTGTCATATTTGCTATGTCCTGATAACAGAATGTAAGCTCTTGGAGGGCAGTATCTGTTTTATTTTGTTTTTATATCCCAAGAACCTGGCACAGTACCTTGCAAACAGTAGGTATTTAATAACTGTTTGCTGAAGTTAATTGAACTAAATTGAATTGGCAGGTTCCACAAAGCTAGAATAATCAATTATGTATTTCTTTTTACTTATTTATAAAATAGTTATATTATTAAAATGTTACAAGGGGAAGAAGAAATGACATTTGTGTGAGAACAATGTGTGTTTTTTTTTAAACAGCCCATCAAAGTCCTCGTGTCAAAACACAGGCAGTTCTGAGAGGACCTGAGAGAAAGCAGCTGATCAAAGAAAAGGGGTTTACTGGAGGCAAAAACAGCCAAACCATCTATTCTGAGAAGCTCACTTCCATATGATTTTTGTGTGGAGTTTAGAGGGGTTAAGTAGAAAACCTTAATAAACAAATTATTTTTTGGTAGCTATAGTGCAATTGTGTATTATGTATGGAAATTTTGTTTTCTCCAGCTTAAGTAGGGGTGATTCATTTCAAATAAGGAAATTGAAGCAGGTTAGTCAACAATAGGAAACAGAAGTCAAGTGCAAAAGGGAAACTGAACCAGAAAACCAGAATGCCTTGCAGCAGAGTAGGGAAGTGGCAGAAGAAAGAGAAGAGTAGAGCAGCTGCTTTGACCTGAGACCAGCTGAGCAGAAGACCGTGGGCTTTCCAGCTGCTGGTGGGAGCTGATATGATTGGAGGAAAGAACTGCTGTTCAGAAGAATTGATGTGAGAAGAGAAGCACTGTCTGGGAGAAGGGAAATGGAAAATGTAAGGGGCCTTGCCTTTTACTGCCACCTACAGTTTGAAAAGTAGAAACTCCTCAGAAATCTTTTTGCACTGCTTTTTAACAAGATATTTGTAAAAAGCTTACTTAGCACAATGCCTGACACACAGTGGATGCTATATAGTTTTTATTCATCCCCCTGCCCCCTTTACTGCCTTGAGTATGGTTTGAGTAAGGGAAAACCTTCAGAGCCCAGTAAGCCAACCTGAACAGTCAGTAAGAGGAACATGTGCTTGACACTGTGCTAAGTGCAGGGAATACAAAAAAAAGGCAAAAAGAGGAGGCAAAAGACAGTCTGCTCTCAAGGAGCTCACAACCTAGTGGAAGAAACACCATACAAAACACTTATGTACAAATAAGCTACAAAACAACAAATAGAAAATAAGCAACAATGAGAGGCACTAGAATTCAAAGAGATTAGGAAGGGCTTCCTTCCTGGGAAAGTAGAATTTTAGCTAGGACTTAAAGGAAGCTAAGGAAGCCAACCAGTGGAGATGAGGAGCAGGGGTAACCAATCAAGAGAACATGGAGGGTATAAAGTGTAAGACTGGAAAGGTTGGGGGCAGTGGGGTGGTGGGGATGATGGCTATGAAAGCCTTTGAATGAAAAACTGAGGATTTGTTCTTTAGATTACTAACTTAGGAGAACTATTTTGTTAAGAGATGTAATGCTGCCAAGGACGTGAAGAACTCTGTAGATTCACAAAATTTGAGAATAACAAAGGATTGTAATGGTCATATAGTCCACCCAAATGTAATGGAATTCCACTATAACATATCCAGCAAGTGGTCATCCAGCTTCTACTTGAAGACCTCCAAGGAGGGGAAACACATCACCTCTCAAATGACGCCATTATATTTTTGAATGGCTCCAATTCTTACAATTTTATTTGTTTGTTGTCCCCCTTCCCATAACCAACTCAGGCTTAGGGTCTTTGTTTTTACTAAAATAGCTTAATACTGCTTCAGCTGTCTGGTCCAACTGGGAAGTAGACAACTTCTGAAAAGGCACCCTCAGCAGGTGACCTTGGTGCAGACTATTTCTTAAAGAGACCAAGGACATTATGACTTGTATTCCAGAATTGGGAATTTCCCCAAGCACACTGATTCTTTCCATTCAAGTGCCTTCCTGCTAGATTTCTGTAAAACAACACCACACCCGCATGGCCATTATGTATTTATGAGTGAAGTATTTGGTTATGATTATTCTTGTTTTTGCCACCTTGCTTAGTAACTGATGATAAAGGGTTAATGGTTTCATCCTGTTTTGTTTAAATGGGAAGCACTTCAGTCAGCATTTAGGAGCTTGACTTGTGAGTGGCAGACATATAATTTTCCATATGTGGCAATGCCCCCCCCCCACTAAGGTTACCCTTAGGTTTCTGAGAGTAACTGCAACATCAGGACCAACCCACCCTATTTCTAACCCTAAATTCAACTGAGAGAAAGATACAGAGAAGAGAGAGAGAGAAGAGCGAGTGCTCTGTGCTGCACATCCAAAGACGAGTCTACATATGTATGGATAGGTTTATCACTTTTGACTGGATTCAGTACTTATGAAAACCAACCATGTACTTAGGTATGGAAGGATTTTATTGGAGATTACCTTCTCTTGCATCTCTAAATTCTCTCTTGGTGACGTCATCAGGTTACTTGGGTTTTGTTATCACCTCTATGTCAATTACTCCAAAATCTATACATCCAATCTAATCTCTCTCCTGAGCTCCAGTTTCATATTACCAAATGCCTGTTGGACAATTCAGACTAGATTTCATGCAACCATCTCAAACTCAATGTGCCCCAAACCAGAATTCATTTTCTTTTCCCCAAAACCACCCTTCCTCCAAATTCCCCTATTGATGCTGAAGGCAGTCAAGTCAGTCAACAGTTAATTTCAGTATTAACCTTGAGTTCTCACTGTCATTCACCTTATGTATGCAATCAATTGCTACATCTTGTAATTTTTATGTTTATATCAATCTCATTCATCACCTTTCCCATCACTCACATAGTAAGCATCATATTTTAGCCTCTCATCACCTCTCACCTAGACTACTACAATATTCTCCTAATTAGTATCCTTGCCTTTGGTTTCTTCCCACTCCAATTCTTTCTCCACACAGCTGTCAAAGTGATTTTCCTAAAGCACAGATCTAACCATATCGCTCTCCTGCTTATATAACTTTAGTGCTTTTCAAATACCTCCAGGATGAAATATAAAATCCCTTTTTTTCATTAAAAATCATCAAAAACTTGACATATATGCATATATAGGTATGTGTATATATGTGTGTATATATATATGTACTTATACACACACACATACACACACCATGTCTTTGAATATCCCAATGGGAGGATGTACACCCTCCTTCCATATCTTAGAATCATCTTAAGAACCATCTTCTATATGAAAGATCCTGATCCCCTAGCTGCTATGGCCTCTTTTAACATCACCTTTATTGCTAATTTGCATGCACAAATATAAGCATGTACATATAAATCTACTCTCTTAACTTTCCTCCCTTTTTCAAGTCTCTTTCCTCTTAAAACTATCCTTCACATAGCTTCCAAAGCAATACTCCTAAAGCAAAGAATGTTTGACCGTGTTACTTTCCTATTCAATAAATGTTAACAGTTCTCTAATATCACTAGAATAAAACTCTTCTAGTATTTAAATTGCTTCACAGCCTAACTTCAACCTACCTGTGATTTTAGGCTTATTACACAATACTCCACTTGGTGCATTCTACATTCCTGCCAGACTGTTGTGCTATGTTTGTCCTTCGTTGCCAAAGAAGACCATGCCATCAGAGAAATGATGACATGACTTGCACTTAACTTTGTTTTGAGCAAGGGAGGGCTGTGCAGGTCATTCCTCATGCATGGCAATCTGTCTCCTATCCTTGTGCCTATCCACCCTCAGCTCCTCCATCCTAAAGCTTCAGTGTATTCCTTTCTCACCTCTGCTTCTTAGAATCCCCAGTTTCATGCAAAAGTCAGTTCAAACACTACCTCCTCCATGAAGTTTCTCTAGGTTGCTAGTACCTGACCTGACTGAAACTACGTTGTACTTATTTTGTTTGTTATGTGTACATTTTGTCTGCATTGATAGAACGTAAGTTTCTTTAGAGCCAACGATCATTTATTTTTGTCTTTGTATACCCATTTCTCAGCACATCATCTGGAACATAGTAGGTGTTAAATATCTGTTGATAGTTTGATGGTGATGTCTGATGCTAGCCATTGTGGAAGACAGACTTGGCAAAAAAAATAATAATAAAACCAGTCTAAGAAAGGGTGAAAGAGGTGGTAGCGGGAGGAAAGGGATTGAAAGTATTGTTTTTATGTCAGCAATTTTCATTCCTTTTCTAAGCTGAGATAATGAGATTTTCTCTATTTTTACAATTAACATGACAAATTGTGCCAGGTATTTATCAGACATGTCACATTAACTGTAATGGGAGTGCCTAACTCCTTCACATCAAACATTAATTATAGGGAGAAGTCATCTACACAAGCCACCACAAATCAGAATGAAAACTGACCCTTCTTACCTATTGAATTGCTGTATCTCATTAAAACACCATTTAAATTTTGCAGCTCTATTCCCTTACCTTTAGTTGTTCTGAACTGATATTAATTTTACAAATTGTGTCTATGTGTGTTCAGATATCTACACACACACTATTGGGAGACCAATAATCTTTCGCACTAAGATATATTTAGCACAAATTACAAAATACAGCAAAAATTAAAATGACAATGGACCCTGATTGAATTTCAGAAGCAATTCTAATCCTTTTTTTTAAAAAAATAATGAACCAGTTTTAAGTAGTTTCAGGTGTGCACTGATTCCAAATGAGGCACCTTTAGAAATATTATTAATCCTTTCAGGTCACTAGCATAGTTCAAAATAGTTACAGTTATAATTAAGAAAATAAGTGTTAACTGTGTCTTAGAATAAAATAAAGTGTATCAAAAAAAAAAATCACCCTCCACGGCATTAGCACTCTCTCAATGCATTATTTTCCATCATGATATCAGCTGTAGAGAAATATCACATGAAAATGGGGTATATCCAAGATTGGGCATATTATTAAATAAGGAGCCTTACTTTAATTCCCAAACTCGCTAATCTATACTTGGGACCTAGGATGGCCTTAGAGGTGTCTAGGTTCACAGTTATTACCAAGGGGAATGTGGATAGAAAGAGTATTGAATGTAAGTTAAATGATTTAGGTTCCCATCTTGACTATGCTACTTACCACTTGTGTAGCCATGGGCAGGCATGTCACGAAGTACCTTTCTGGTCCCCAGTTTCTTTATTAGAACAAAGAGGGAAGGGAACTGCACCAAATGGCCACTGAGATACCTAAAAGCACTAAATCATGATTTTATGAAGTATAAGTCTTTTTATCTCTCTGACAGATGAGGAAACTAAGACTTAGAAAGGGGAAGACATCTGCTCTCCCCTTGGAAGGAAGGCTGCTTTTAAACTATTACAGCTACCCTGGGGAGCTGGCTTTTAAAGGGGGATTTGGATTGGGTGAACCACGGGAGCGTGGAGTTGATACAGTGATCCCCTAAATGTTCTACTATACAGGAGGAGTTCAAGAGGGAAGCTGAACTAATCTAGAATTAGAACTCACTGGAGAACTTCAAACTATACAACTCTCTCATCAAATGTTTTATCTATCTAAAAAAGAGAAGATGAGGCTGTGCTCCATGAGAATGGACTCTGAAGATGCACAAACATGCACAAGCCTGTTAATATGTGTACAAACAACAGGTACAAACAGTTGCATAAATGGTTTGGGGAAAAATCAGCTCTGCTGACAACCCAGAAACTCTGATTCCTGCCCTTACTTGCCCCACCCCACCCCCAAGCTTCCAGGGTAGGAAGAGAATAAAAAGTGATTTTGCCAGGGATGGCTCCTGAAAAAGCAGAAAGTAGAATTATAACCATTTCCAAGATCTTCTGGGAAAAGAGGAGAAAGGGAACAGGACAGGAATAAGTTCTGAGGCTCTTCTGAAGGTGGCTGGATCCATAGTCCAAGTATGAGTCCCTAAGACAAAGATACTCCAAGTTTAAGATACTCCATGGGTCTGAATCCACTGTAAATTATATCTTAAAACACCTACCAATGCATTTACCTTTTCTGCTAACCCTGAGGACACAATTAGTTCAAAAGAAAAGCATGTAATGAAATAGTATAATAAGAAAAGTGGTAGTAAAATATTATTGACTACCTTACCTTGGGACATACTTTCACACACATAAATAAACTTTCATTGGGAAGAGTAGGACACATAAGGAGAGCATGTAGCTGGCTGTTGTAGAGAGGGAGCAATGCAATGAACAGGATGAGTCTCACTTGTGAAAAAACAGGCACCCCTCTAATACGGCAGGACCACTGGCATCACATGGCGGTGCCATCGTGCTATTGCCAGTGGGCCTGTTCCCTAATGGTCTTCTGTAGCTTGAATTCTCTGCTAGGTGTTTAGCCTCTGACAGATACATGAGTATGATGGGTGGTATCCCTAGGTGTTTCATACTTTTTGTCTAGTGTGCTGCTTGACAATGCTCCAAGTGCCCCATGGCTGTTGCCTGTCGCTGCCAAGTGTACTGTCACTGAGTACAAGGTTCTTATTTTAGTTTCTGGCTTTGTTCAAAACCCACTATTGAGAATCTACTTATTCCCCATAAAAGGAAGATTGATTCTGCTACTTCTCTTTTGGCTTAAAGCGTAGAGCTTAAGTTACAGTTCTTTTAGATAGGCAAATCCCTAATATACCCAGTCACTGGATAAGTTGGAAAGGAAAGAACCTCTGCAGCATTGCCTCCCATAAGGAGCACACTTATCTGTTGTTGCAGCCTTAACTGAAGTAGGATTTCTTTCTGAATCGTTGCTTAATGTCTGATTGCTTTAAAAGGGAAATAATCAATTTTGGAGGAGCTATAAAAAATAGGTACACTAGTGCACTCTTGGGGGAGCTGTGAATCCGTTCAGCCTTTCTGGAAAGCAATTCAAAACTATGTCCCAGATATGTTACAATAAGACATACTTAAAGAAATTTTTTTAAAAGAGGAAAAGGATCTATATGTACAAAAATATTTATAGTAGTTCTTTTTGTAGTAGTCAAAAATTGGAGGCTAAGGAAGTGTTCTCCCAATGAGAATAGCTAAACAAATTATGTTATATGGATGTAATAGAATGCTATTGGGCCACAAAAATTATGAAATGGACAACTTCAGAGAAAACTGGGAAGAATTCTATGAAATGATGCAGAATGAAGTAAGCAAAGCTAGGAGAACAATTTATACAATTATAGAGAAAAAAACTTTGAAATACTTTAGGAACTGAATCAACACAAAAATAAAACATGAATCCAAAACTAAGAAGATGAATCACAGCACTCACGGCCTGCCAAAGAGGTCATAAACTTAACTCAAGGTACAGAAAAAGACAATGATAACCAATAGGGGAATTTGTTTTGTTGGAAAATCTATGTATTGAAGGCTTTTCCTATTTTTTTTTTAAATTGCTCAATGGAAAATGTAATAAACTATATAAGGGACAAATTTTAAAAAAACTTTAATAAAAGACTTTAAAATTTATTATTATAATCATAATTTAAAGTTCTTCCATCTCTCCCTTTGCCTCGTTCCTCCAAACTTATTTTCTTGCCAAAACCACCCTCCAACTTTCCCTATTTTTCTAGTCCATCCCAGTTAGCTTCATGAGCTAACATTTATTTAGTACTGATCTTCCTGTCTTAAGTCCCTCCTTTTCCCCAAAACAATTGTCAAAATGATATTCTTAAAGCAGAAATCTGCCCACATCAGTCCCCTCAGTAAGCTCCAGTGGCTCTCTATTACCCTTAAGCTAAACTACTCTTTTTAACAACCTAGCTACAATCTACCTTTACAACATATTTTACAATACTCTCCTTCATGGACTGTGGGGTTAAGCTGAACTTGCCTTCCTGCTTTTCCTCACATACTCTTTCATCTTCTATCATGTGTGTCTGTACAGACTATTATTTCCCAGTCCCTTGTATCTGGAATGCGCTCTTGCCTTACCTTCCATTCTTAGAAACCCTGGCTTCATTCAAAGTTCTACTCAAGAATTACCCATCTGAGGCCTTCCCTACTCTCTCTAGCTATTTCTCTTCCCTGAAATTACCTGGGATTTACTCTGGGAAAGACCTTACTTTAGAAAGGTCAAAGTCAACCATTGCATTGTGAGTCATCATTACCAGTTGTCTTGACTTCTGTCTTGACACTGGACTCCATGACTCTGCAGGAGACAGTGAGGCTGACGACTTTGCATGGCTCTGCCTCACTTAAATCCAATTCATGAGCAAGTCAAGACATCACCTTCATGACTTCTGCCCTGAGAAGCTCTTTGTAAAGTACTTATGAAGTTCTCCCATGATCCATTGCTCCTCTTCAAGAACAAAAGATGAACAATTTTGCATTTACACATATGTGTACATGTTTCATCACCCCCAATTGAATACGTGTTCCTTAAGGCCACAGCTTGTTTCATTTTTGCCTCTATATTCTCAGTTCCAAACACAGACCCTGGCATGCAATAAATATTCAGAAAATGTATGTTGACTGATGACAGTGTTTCAGATCTTACCTTCTTAAGCCTCCTGTATCACTTCTTGTTCCCTACCTGTCCAAAGAGGACAAATGAGAAAATTCAGGTTCTCCATTCCCTTTTTTCTCTGTTTTTCATAATTCAAACCTCTATACTATTCTTCCATCTCTGATGATGAAATGGCCTTATTTACAAAGTCATTCCTTCATTTCTTTTAATAATATTCCATCATTTTTCACCTCCTCCAAAACTTGGACCCTTGAGTTACTCTCCAACTCTCTTAGATTTAATCTCTCCCTATTTATTGGCACTTTATTGCCTACAAACATAATCAGGTTTCCTTTCATCTTATGTAAGGGGAGCACTGGCCTATGAGGATTCAGTCCTTGAAGCATGAGCAGATAGTCTCTGCCTACATGTAGCTGGTCCATGAGAAAACAATTGTTAGATGGTCTCCACCAAGGATGACTAAAGGTGGATACAACACGATGATGTCTTCTGATTGATCACCGAGTCAGAAGAACTAATGACTCAGAAATAGTTGAGGTAGAAATAAGTGTGCACATGAAATGCATGACCCAGGAATCTCAGTATCTTTCCTTGACAGCTTTGAATGCAAAGCCATTGCTTTGAGTGACTGGTGGCTGGCTGATACCATGGCCACCATATATTAGTGAGCACATAATGTCTATTCCTTTTGCATTATTATTTCCTGATCTTAGATAAACAAGAATTCTGAGGTAGGAGCACCCATGCAACCTAGTGAGTTCAGGAAATCTTAAGGTCCCATCAAAGTGCAATTAGTAACAAGTAGCAATACGACAGCTACTTCAGAGATCAAGACCTCCTCATAACGAGAAGAAATTCCAGCTATGGACACTAATCATCAGAATCCAAAAGAGATTTATACAAAGGGAGAACTTCATAAGTACTTTACAAAGAGCTTCTCCGGGCAGAAGTCAGGAGGTACCCCCTCAGCCCCAGGCTGTCTTGCTTGGAAGTTGCTTGACAAACTGTACTATACACTTAAGTGCCCTCTCTCTAGGGACCTTTTGTGTGCAAGAGGAGAGCACACGCTACGTTTGGAGGATACGTTTTATACCAACTGTTCTTACCATGCCATTGTTGTAAATGTCCTCTTTTAAATACTTATAGAAGTCAACTGGTTGATTGATAATAAGGAATAATCCCTTGGATGCTCAGGATCTGAGCACCAAGACACCACAGTCCCTCAGGAAAACCCACAGAATGCTAAAGGGAATCAGTAATAGTCAGCTGATCTCTGAGGATCCAGACCTATAAATGTGAATGCCCTGCAACGGACGTGATCCCAGGAGTGCTATACTATAAGCTTTCATTTGACCCTACCATATCCTTACACTACCATTTCTTCTCCCCCGCCTTCACAGTCAAACTCCAAGAAAACATCCTATAACAGTCGATGACTCTACCTCTTGCTTCTCAACCTAGGAGCAATCTGACCTCTGATCCACTCACACAAGAAAACTGTCTTCTCCAAGAGTACCACACTCTACATGTAGTATTCTTTTTTCTTCCTTTTTGACCTCTCTAAACTTTTCAATATTGTCATTCATTCCTCCCTGTGTTTCAAGGATTCTATAGGTCTCCTAAATGTCTGAACACTATCTCCTCCTGGGGACACTCAATGGATATAGATCGCTTCTGGTTCATCTCCTACCTCTCTCCAACTAGGAGTCTCACAGACCTCTTAATTTCAATGTGTCCAAAATTAAATTGGTTCATCTTTCCCCAAAGTAGGGGCTCCTATAAACTTTATTATTTGTGTTGATGGCATTATTTAAATTTGCAACCTTTAAGCTATCCTTGACTGTTCTTTCTCTCTCATCTTCCCCATCCCACTCCCACCTCCCAACCCCACCTCTATATTCAAGGAGTTTTGAGGTATTGTCAACTCTGCTTCCATAATATTTCTTACCACTGTTCCTTTCTCTTAATTCATATGGTCACAACTCTAGTTCATACTCTTAGTGTGGACTATAGCATTGGCCTCCTAATTAGTCCCCCTGCTCCTAGTCTTTCCTCTCACTGCACCCTCCGTAACATAACTGCCAAAATAATGTTCCTGAGGCACATGCCTGACCATGCTTCCTTGGATGAAATCCAGATTCCTAAGGCTGACATTTAAATCCCTCCTCAATGTCTCTTCCCAACATTATTTCATATCTCTTCTTGCCCCCCTCAATTCTACTGCCTTACCTCTATTTTTTATTTCCAATTTATTCTGTATATAAATTGTATATTGTCTCTCCCATTAGACTGTAAGTTCCTTGAGAGTAGGTATTGTATTTGCAGCATTTAACACAGTGCCTGGCGCTTGGTGGGTGCTTAACAAATGTTGAGTAGCCAACTGATGGACAGTCAACCTGGGGTATCAGTTGATCCTGGAACTCAGCATTCAAGCACTTGCCACTGTAATTTTGCATAGACTCTCTCCCATGCCTTGAATTCTTTCCCTCCTCACCTCATCCTCAGAATCGTTTGCTTCCTTCAAGGCTCAGCTCAGGTATCACCTCTTTCAGGAAACATTTTGACCCTCAACCCCCACGCCAATCACAGATGTTAAGGTTCTTCTTAAAATTATATTTATCTGCTTCTGTACGTTGCATATTAGTCTAATAAAATGTAAGCTCCTCAAGGTTAGGGACTGTTCCTTTTTTTAAATCCCTTTTGCTGAGACAAATACCTTTCACATGTAGGTAATTAATAAATGTCTGAGTTGAGCTGAGAAAGTCTACCTGATGCATATCCAGGCATACATGATTATCCTCATTATGATTAGATATCTGGAGAAATGGGTCACTCAGATCTTAAGGGTTCAAATAATCAATAGTAAATTCAAACATCTCCAGGTAAAAGCACTCTCCAAGGCCCTCAAAGTAGTAATTCACAGAAAGACAAAAGCAGTTAAGAGACACAGAGTAAAAGTAACTATCAAAAATGTTTTGACTAAAGTGCACACAGAACCTATGTAAAATTGATGCTATCTCAGGGAGCGAGTGGGGAGGGAGGAGGACAGGAGGGGAAGAGAGGGGAAAAAAATTCTAAGATACATGGAAGTGATTGTAGAACACTGAAAACAAATAAAATAATTTTAAAAAAATGTTTTCTGGATTTCCAAGAGTTCCTGAAATGGGCGTTATTCCCCCCCCCCACCCCAGAGCCCCTGGGTTGAGAAATGTCTGTTGAGTTTCTAGGCAGGGTTGGGCCTAGTAGCCACTTTCTGTTGTGCCCCTTTGCCTGGCAGCTGCTTGGGCCCCCCTCTCTGTTGTACCCCTTTGCCTGGCAGCTGCTTGGGCCCCCCTCTCTGTTGTACCCCTTTGCCTGGCAGCTGCTTGGGCCCCCTCTCTGTTGTGCCCCCTTGCCTAGCAGCACCTAGGAACCCCTGTCAAAACTGTTCTGTGAAAAATGTGTGCTATTGGAACCGCAAGGCTGTACTGGAAAGTGCTAAGATGCTTAAAAGGCACACACACCTTTGTTCGGGGCTGCCTCCTCTGAGGACAGCCGCTGGCTAATAAAGACGCTCCCAAATTCTGAATTGACTCTTGCTTGTGCTTTGTCTCGGTCCGTCCATTTCACTTGGAGGTTCCACCGAGATGGCCTCTGGCTCTGTGTGCACAGGCAAACCATCTGCCCTGGACAGCCAGATTGCGCTGTGACTTCAGGGGGTGGCCACCGGGATTGATCTTCCCCGGCCCTGATCTCAAAGCACAGCCGTGCAAACCAGGCTCCTGGTAGCAAAATTCCTGCTGAGACTGGACGTAGAGCTGACCCTACCTCACAGGGTCCCAGCATTGGAGGGGTTGGGTCTTTAACCAGTATGAAGAACTTGACGATTCAGAGGGTGATAGGCAATATTACAATTCTCGAGAAAGGGACGTCCCTCCATCAGGTCAGGGAACCTGGGGGAGGGAGGCAACTTACAGAAACTGAAGCACAATTTTTATACCCTAACGCAGAGAATCCCATCTCCCCACTATCCCACCATTAGAGTCTTCCTGTTTACTTGCCTGTTTACTTTATATCTTTCTTGACTGAAAGACCACAGCTAAAACCCAGATCAATTCACCAGGGCACAAAATTAATCCAGACTCTCCCAGGCCCACTCACAGATAGTGCCAAATGATGTAAAAGGAGTGTGGGAGGGGTAACTCAAGCCTCCTCAATTCCATAGTTCCCTGATTCACAAGAAGGCTCCTGAAGAGCTATAAATCTTAAGTCATGAGTCAAGACTAGGGATCATTTTAAGGGTCCTAGAAGGCAGTGAGTGGGAGATGAACAGGAATGATTTCATACCTCATAGGCCTTACTGTCCTAGAAAATTCAAAGTCTTATCAGAATCATACCATTAAATGCCTTCATATTTTTATCTATGCGTTTTCCTTTATCTGTTTTGCTTTCCTAAGATTCCTTCTTTCAGTTTCATCCTAAAATCCCATTTTTTTAACTTCTTCCTTCCTTGCTGCCAAAGTATATGATTTTACATAATTATAGTTCCCTGGAAATCGTAATGTAAATTATTCCATTTCTTTCAACCACCCTCTCCTTTTTCCCCATCTCTCACAAGTTCATCCACTCTATTAATGCAGGTCAGCCCTTGTTGTGTAACTAGAGTCTTCAAGAGTTACATGGATTACTGAGACGTTAGCTTACTTGCTCAGTCCAACAACCTGTATGTGTCCTACACCAAAGACTTGAACCCAGGTCTTCCTCATTCTTAGTTCTCTATCCATAACACCTTGCTGCCTCTCTCAACCACTTCCAAATATGAACAAATGTGCAAATCAGATTTTTAACTAAGGTAATTACACTTGCTTTATTACAGTAAAATCTTGATTCATTAGCATGTTCAAGCAACTATAATTGTTTTCCTTTGCTCAACTTTTAGGACAATGAGAAATCACAACAGGTTGCCATCAAGAAATCCTATAAGGCAAGGATAAGAAGGAATAGAAAGGAATGGAAAGTATGGAATGGGAATTCTTTAATATATTTGGGGGATAATAACAATATAACCCTATCTTTGATACCTTCTATATCAGTATCATGAAAAATAGCATTTGAAATGATGATTTTGTGGACTTTCAAGACTCTGAAACAGCAAATAATAAATTAGATCCAATGCAAGGTACTTACTGAGGCAGGAAAGTGGACATACACATTAAAGAAAGTTTTTCAACAGTAAAAGTTAAAACAAACCTAATCTTTTGATTAACCCTTAGAAAGAAAAAGGAAAGAAATAAGCATTTATTAAGTGGTAAATGCTTTACAAATATTATTTAATTGTCTCATTTGGTCTTCACAACAAAACTTGGGGGTTAAGTGCTTTTTATCTCCCTTTTCCCATGGTTAAATGTCTTACCCAGGGTCTCCCACCTAGGTAGTGTCTGAGGCCAAATCTGAACTTAGATCTTCCTGACTCAACCCTGCATTGTTATCTAGCTGACTAGAATATATCAGGACATTTAATTAATCAGAACACTCATTTCCCTAAACATTTCAGTAAATGGAGGCCTTTTGGTACTCCTACGCTTCATTCAAATACATATGGGGATAGTAAAAAATTCCTTCCTATTGATTTTTCTATTCCATGTATCAAAAACTTAAAACTCTAGTTTGTTTTGTTTTGTTTTGTTTTTTAATAGCAATTCAGTTCAATTGTGGGACAGAAAAAGTTATTGCTTTGACCACAAGAGGCAATACTAGTTAAAGTGCTGTTACTACTAAGGGTGGCACAGGGCCCATTCTCTAATAGACTATTTTTCACCTCTCTGACTTTTAAAGGCCTCTCTCCAGACAATCTGGAATGCTTTGCACACATTCAAAGTACAATGAATGTTTCCCTTCTTTTCATGCTTTCCAATCTACCCAGCTGGTGTTGGATAACAATTCTCTATGTTCCTTTCAAACTGTGCCTCCTACTGTGTCATTTGATGAGCTAGAGATAGGCTGAAATTATCCAGCTGTGATGTAAAAAGTAATTGAGAATTGTCCCTGGGCCAGTGCATTTCACCCTTTGAGACTATCCTGATTGAAGTTGTGTTACAAATATGTTAGAGTATAAATATGATTTCCTCTATCACTCTGACATTCAGAATGGCTTACATACCAAAGAAAGTATCGCTGATTTCAAAATGGTGACTATGGTGAAAGGATAAAGGAATGACAGGGTAATCTTCCAATCATCTCCTCCGGAAAAAAATACCCACCAAACTAAGAAGTATCTTGAGGGTATAGGGAGGTAATATGAAAGTTCTCTGATCTAAGCCCTTAAATCTGTAAATTTAAAAGCATTTTTTCACATTTAGGCAATATGTCATCATTTGGACATGGATAACTTAGTAGAAAAAAAAAGTGTTCCAAAAAACTAAGGTTCATATCTGGTATACTACAGCATTTCTATCAATTCGATGAGTGGGAGAATAATATCTTTCATTTATGTAGAGCTTTAAGATTTTCAAAGCACTTTACATATGTTGGCTCATTTGAATTACACAAATACCCTATGAGGTAGATGCTACTGCAAGTCCCATTTTTATATATTAAGAAATGGAGGCACCGAAAAGTTAAGTGACTTTCTCAGTGTCACACAACTAGTAGGTATCTGAGGCAAAATGTGAACTCGGTTCCTCCTGATTCCAACTCTAGCACTTTATACTGAGCCACCTACCTGCCCGTAAACTCTTTCTGCCCCTTTGTCCCCTTTTCTGTGTGATTACTTTAGAGCCCACAAATAGGTAAAGGCACTCTACTCAACTCCCCATATTTTCCCTTCCAGAACCATGCTAGTCTAAAACACAGTTGGAATAGGCTAACTGGTGTGAATATATACAGCATATCCTTCAAGATCATATTCTTCTTCATAGGATCATAGATTTAGAGTTGTAAAGGAGCTTAGTAATCATCAAGCCAAACCCCTTCATTTTGCAAATAAGGAAAGTGAGGCCATAGAGGTAAATGACTTGGCCAAAATCACAAGGGTTACTGAGGGATTAGATTTCAATCCTTCATTAGCTTATGTGTTTACATAAAATTCCCATTAAGTGGCAGATTGCATTTTTTTTTTGGCAGGGGGAGCATTAATTTATAGATTTCCCTTAAAAATGAAGCTCCCTAGCTAGTAGAGTATCTTGCTTATAGCAGACAGTCGATAAATATGTGTCGATTTGCATTAAATTAAAAGGAGTTGAACGTTAGATAACACATAAAGGAAGATGTATAAAGCCATTATCAGCTTTGGAAATGAAAGTACTTAAGAAATCAACCTTGAATTCTGCCCCTGACAGACATACACAGAAGATTTGGGTTTAAAAAGTTCATGGCTACAGGCTGGTTAGCAGCAGCTTCTCATTGCTTCTGTAATACAAGAAATTATATTACACAGAAGACCATTTCTGCATTCATGACTCATTGCTGCAAACATTCCTGCCTAACTGTGGCTGCTCATATTCTATCCAGCTTTTCCTGAACCTCGTTTTAGGTAAAGAGGATGGACTGTGCCTGCACTCCTTTGGACTTCATAGTTCCCTGGCACCTTCTCATCCAGGAAGATCCCTTCAGCCTCCAGACTCACACCTTGTCACTATCATCCCTGGAACTCACAGCTCCTCAGAGCCTTCTGCTGGAAGGGGGGTAAGGGAGGGAGGGCTCCCCTTGGCTGGAGGTGGAAAGCTGAGAGCTCTTCCCAGAACTTCCATTTAAGGGACTTTCCCCCTCCCCAGTTACCTTTCCCATCCATTTCATATTCTTTTCGTGTGTAGACTTTCCTCATTAGATTGTAAGTTCCCACAGGGCAGGAGCTGGCTTTTTCTCTTTCTTTGTATCCACAATGTTTAGTGGCAGGCATTTCCTAAGTGTCCATTGACCGTCCTATAGATTTGTGAATGTAGGGCAGCACCAAAGAGGACTTTACTAATGGCTCTGAAAAGCAAGAAACAGATGTCTACCTGCTAAAATAGCGTATTCCATATACATACACGGATTCCACCAACGAGATTCACTTGGTTCAGGAATTTTATCTTTTAAAATGCAATTGCCTCACTGGGAAAGTTAAACCTCATTCACACCATAATGTAAAATAACTATATCTAATAATTAGATCAATACCTAGATGAGTTACATAAGTACAAATCAACTCTGAATGACTTATTTTAGGCTAGGAATTGTCACCATAGTGACTTTAGAGTCAGGAGGCAGCAGGAAGATATTGAGTCTTGGGGGAAAGGTAGTGATGGCTTATGTAAAGTTCTTTCTTCACCTTAAAGTTTATATAAATGTCAACTAGTAGAACAGTTTACATTATTAACATATTTAAGGTTTATTAGCAAAGGTGGTCATTTTGGTGAGTTTAAAAGAAGGATGCCATTGTAGGGGATAATAGGTCCACTGTTCTAGACTGAGTCAATCCAATTATTTTCAAAGTTGAGACTTCCTCAGTGAAGTGTGAATCTATAATTACTCAGGTTTACATTAATTAACAAATCTACTCAGTCATCTCAACAAGGCATAAATGAATATGTTCACACCTTCCAAAGGAAATCAAAATCAAAATGTTCACACCACTTACTTAATTACTCTACTCAGAACTTTTTCCTTATCCTGGAATTTAAAGTTCTCCAAACATAGTCAAAATCTCAAAGGTCTCATCCTTTTAGCTTCAAGATTAAGTTCATGAGCCTCCTACACAAAAGAGCCTCTCCCTTTTCTATTCACTCCCTACTCTGTCCCCAATACCTTATTTTCCCAGATTACCTATCAAGGTATTGATTAGTTTTGCATATACACATATATATAGATGTATATATGTGTGTGTATCTATATACATGCGTATATATGTATATCATGCATGTATGTGTGTGTGTGTTTTATTTCCCCAATTAGAATATAATCTTTTAAGGACTAGAAGTTCTCACTTTTGTCATGTCCCCCAAGCTTAGCTCATGTCTGGCACATAGTGAGCATTTAATAAATGCTTGTTTATTGGTTGTTTGATCTATCAATTCTATGGATCTGTCTACTCATGAAATTTTCAAAACATATCTCCTTCAAATACTAAGGATCCACTGTGTTGAAATTTATTATAGAATTCTCAGATAAAAAAGGAATGGGCTAAAGGGCTGCAAAAGGTTAAATATAACAGCACTTCTTCATAATAAGGACAGTTAAATTTTGAAATAGGCTGCTGGGAGAGACTGCATAATGTCCTTCCTACAAGTCTTTAAACATAGCATTGACTTACATCTATTAAAATGAATTAGTCTAGAACCTATCCAGAGGTTAGAAGCCCTCTCAAGGTCCCTTCAGACTTATAAATCCTGTGTGCTCATAACAGACTGAAGGTCTGAATATTTCATAGACACCTTAAGAAATATACCCTTAAGATCCTGAACCTTATAATCATGGAAATTGTAGCAAAGCATTTTGAAGTCTTTAGTTACCTTTAAGAAATAACACTCTTTCTTGCCTCTGAGATTCTCTCATAGTTTTGAGTGCCTTGCCCTGAAGTTACTCAACCTTTATACTGCTCGGGGATTCCCATTATGGTTTACCTCCCCATTTGGGAAGAGAGAAGCAGGGAAAAAGCATTTATTAAGCCCTACTATGTGGCAGGCATTGGGCAAAGGCTTTCATAAATACTATCTCAGCTATCAGGTTGGATTTCACTCAGTAACCTATCATTCCAGACCTATGTCCTATTTACTCTTAGGTTGGCTTCCACCATATATCTGGTAACTACCTATTTATAGCTTGTCTTTCCAACTAGCATGGAGCTTCCAACTCAGCAAATGCTTAATATATGCTTGCTGACTGACTGACCAATCCCAAGTCCCATTCCCACCACCTCTAGTCAAAACTTTCCTTTTTTCTCGTTACCCCAATAATCCAGCAAACAAAATACACAGTAAGACTTAATGGCATAACCTCCTACATTATATTTTTAAACGAGCCTTTCTTAATGCCTTTACCCAGAGGAGTGGGGAAAGAGCCTGGTAAAACCTTAGATTTATACTCATGTTATTAATTATAATCCATAGTACTATATTAATGTCAAGCTGAGTACTTCTGCACCTTTTGGGCAGGGATCCTCTGGTTCCTAAACCATGTTGGTAGCTGCTTGTCCCGCTCATGCACAGGAGAGAATGAATCTTTTCAAGTAGATTTAAGTTTTGTGGAAATTGTAAAAGCTGTCGACTATTCAGCATTGTACAATTTGTCACTGCACGAGTTCAGAAAGCTGCTGCAATTTCCTGCTTTACTCCCAAGTCATGTAAGGTGAGTGGAGTGTTTGTTCCAACAAGGTGAAACACTGAATAAGTAAGTGCTGCCTTGCTGCTTAATGAACTACATTTGATTAGCTAATTAACCTCATACAGCACTTTGCAGAAACAACCAAAATCTTATTTAGTGCTGCAGAGAAAGGGGGTAAGAGAGACAGACAGCCTCTGGCTATATTCCATAGAAAGAAACCAATCACTGATCTAGGAATTATGTCGAAGTCAGCTGTGTGTGTTAAATCATATTCTGGTTGGCCCAAAGGTCAAAAATCCATACAATAGATAGGATGGGGTGTGAGCACATGGAGGAAACCAGGAGTAACGGGAGCTTAGAACATATGAGGTCAAAAATCAATACTAACATAGCTAGGATAGGGTGCGAGCACGTGGAGGAAACCGGGAGTAACTGGAGCTTAGAACGTATGAGGTCATTATCCCCGCCCCTCTCAGCAAGTGCGCATGCCTAGAAGTCCCTCCCTCCCCAAAGGGGGCGGGGCCTCACATGCCCCTCCTTCGGTCCAGCGCCGTTAAGTCGGGAGGCGGGGACAAGGACAGTAGTGACGTCACTAGGCCAGCCCCTCCACCTGCGCGGCTTGATTTAATTCCCGAGCCGAGCGGAGAAGAGGCTGAAGGAGGCCTGCCGCTGCCGGGCCGCGCCTCTCCCATTACCCGCACCACCACCACCGCCTCCCCCACACGCCCGTCCCCACCACCCCGGGGCCCTCGCCAGACTCGCTGCCATGCCGCTCCCCGCCGCCCTCCAGTCCCGCCTGGCCAAGCGAGGCCTCCTCAAGCTTATGGAGCCCGAGCCGGAGGAGGAAATCATCGCCGAGGACTACGACGACGACCCCGTGGACTACGAGGCCACCCGCCTGGAAGGCCTGCCCCCCAACTGGTACAAAGTCTTCGACGCGACCTGCGGCCTTCCCTACTACTGGAACGTGGAGACGGACCTCGTGTCCTGGCTCAGCCCGCACGACCCCGGCTCGGTCATCACCAAGGCGGCCAGGAGGCCCAAGGGCGGCCCGGAGGCGGAGGAGAGGATGGAGTGCGGCTACCACGACAAGGCCTCGGAGCGCGGCGGCTACGACAAGGCCTCGGAGCGCGGCGGCCACGACAAGGCCTCGGAGCGCGGCGGCCACGACAAGGCCTCGGAGCGCGGCGGCTACGACAAGGCCTCGGAGCACCGCCACGACAAGCCCGACCGCGAGGAGGCCAAGGAGCGGCGCCACCACCGCCGCGAGGAGCTGGCCCCCTACCCCAAGGCCAGGAAGGCCGGCCGCAAGGACGAGGAGCTGGACCCCATGGACCCCAGCACCTACTCGGACGCCCCCCGGGGCACGTGGTCCACGGGCCTCCCCAAGAAGAACGAGGCCAAGACGGGCGCGGACACCACGGCGGCCGGGCCCCTGTTCCAGCAGCGGCCTTACCCGTCCCCCGGGGCGGTTCTCCGGGCCAACGCCGAGGCCTCGAGGGCCAAGCAGCAGGACTGAGCCCGCCGGCCGGCCCTGACTTTGCGGGGAGGGGGAGGGGGGAGAGAAGGGGCTGGGTGCTGGGAGGAGACCACAGGTGTGGCGGCCCCACCTGTGTACAGAGTGACGTCACTCCCAACAGCGGTGACGTGTGAGAGTCGGCCATGCAGACTTATCCAGCTGGAGGTGACAAGGTGTTCATGCCATTCTAGGGTGACTTTTAAATATTTCTGTAAAGAATCCTAAACTGTGAAGATGGAAGGAACGATGGACATCGTCTGAGAATTGCTTAGCAAGGGACTTCTTGGATCAAACCTCCTGGAGAGACGAAAACAATCTGTTGGACCGAACCTCCTGGTGGACCCTACTGAATTTCTGGTCCAGCCAACCCAAACCTTGCTCTTTGTTAGCATTTTATCTTTCTTCTGCTATATACTGACTGGCACAGAGGTACTTGAGCACAAGTGCGCATGGACCAGATTCTAATTTTCAAGAAACTATGAGTGGAAGATAAAAACCAAAAAGTGCATCCAAGTCTTTGTAACCTCTGAACCTAGTCTTTGTAAAATTAGAGTTATGGGTCTCTTGGGTTTATAATTATTATTATAACAGGACATTTGAATAGAGCTTTTATTTTCCAAAGAACTTTTGATATTTAATCGTTTCTTTAGTTTGTCAGTGCTCTCCTTTCAAATCATCAAATACTGTAAACTTATCTTATTTGACTTTCGTATCCCCCAGTAGAATTTAAGGTTCTTGAGGGTAGGAAATATTTTTTCTTTGTATTTTCATTGCCTAACATAGTGCCTTATGCTTAGTAGGCATATAATAAATGTTTGCTGAATGTAATAGTCTAATTCCTTCTCTTTATAGATAATTAAATGTGTCGGGGGAGAAAGATTAAAAAAGAACATGGATTATAGGATTATAACCAGATGACTGAAAACAAACTAGAAATTACCAACTGAAATAGTTTCTCATGTTGTAAAATATTTATGAACATTATTATATTCATTGAGTGTATTAATGAAATATGAGTGGAAACAGGCTTTTATAAGTAATTTTCAATGGTAGGCCACATCTTTATAGTCAACATAATTGACTGAAAGATAAGAATAATATATGATCCTGATGGGAGTACTCTTTATATGTCAAAAAGGAAAAAAAAAAACTACATAGTTCAATAGAAAAAAACCCATTTAAAGACACTATTTTAGGTATCTTTGTAACTATTTGTGAAGACTGTGGTGTAGAATTCAATAACATCATGAAAATATGTTCATTTTAAACATCAAACACTGACTATCCATACATGAAGCAAGGCATAGAACAGGAAAACATGCTTACCAGAAAAATATTTTCCAGTGTTAAAGAATGGTATGCACAAAATCCAAACACATGAACATTATTCCCTAAAGGCAAAAAGTTGTTCACATGGGCCTCTTTGCAGATGGCGTTGAGATAGCAACAAGGCCTAGAATACTGCAAAACCTTAGTAATTCTATGGTGCCACAAAAAAAAGAAAAAAATTGTCCTAGACGTTCAGAAAAAATAAAGTTAATTTTTAAAAGGTGGGGGGAGTGGGAGAAAAAGGAACAAAAATTTTGAGGATGGGGAGATGAGAGGTAAGAGACCTGAGTGGGTGATGAACCCTCACTAAGTCTCTACAAATAGTAATTATTAGTTTCAGAACTGGAGCTGTGGGAGAATCACATAAAAACAAGGGACTGAGATCAAAGAAGTAGAAGGGGAGTTCTCAGCCCCCACTGGAAAAAAAAAAAGGATTCTACTGAACATTCAGATGAGGTAGAAAAGAAGCATATATCTAGTAAGAAATGAGAATTTCTTGGGCGGTGTGAAGTCATGAATTTCATTTAGGAGTTGTTTACTTATTAGGGAGCCACATTCTCAAAAATGGTTATACTTCGTAAGAGTGCATCCTCCTTTCAGAAAAAGGGATCTGTGAATACCCAAGGCCAGCAAGAGCTAGTGTATACTGAATAGCAGCAGAGAAAGAAGAATATGACCGTTCTACAGAGTACAGATTATTCATGACAAGAGTTGGACTACCTTGTAGAATTTCATATGACCAAGTTTGATGAATTGGTGTATTGTGGGCAAGAAGCAACAGAAATAGG
Organism: Notamacropus eugenii; assembly: GCF_028372415.1. Classification (NCBI taxonomy): domain Eukaryota; kingdom Metazoa; phylum Chordata; class Mammalia; order Diprotodontia; family Macropodidae; genus Notamacropus; species Notamacropus eugenii. Next base: position 445,272,932 of record NC_092876.1, on the reverse strand, counting down.
GAGAATGGAGGTAAGACCCACAAAGGTACTAAGAAATGGATAGAAAAGGGAGCTTAAAGTTGATATCCAAGAAGTTTTACCCTCATGAGGGACACAATTTAAAATAAACAGACCCTGAATCCAAAAATAAACTTCAAATTATACGTAAGAATAAGGACAAACCAGTGAAAAACTTGGAAAAATGCACAGTAAAAGAGTGTTAACTTCAACTGCGCAAGGAAGGAGAGTCAAAAGGAAATTTATGAATAAAAATATATATAAGTAGACATAAATGAACCACCTGCAAAATAGATAAATTGAGTAAATTGAGAGAACTTCACATATGATAGAAAAATGGAAGGGAATACCTGTGACAATAAACAAAGAGTCCAAATAAAATGAATCACAGAGACAGGATACTTTAAAAAGGCTTTAAAAAGGAAAGGGATAAAAAGAAATATCAAAAAATAAATGGAAGAAAATATAAACTGACAATCCATACTTTTAAATATGAATGGATCACAATCCAGTGAAATAAGAGAAGTAGAATAGATAAGAACCCAAAAATCTGCTGTATGTCATACTCACATCTGAAAAATGAGATTTGCAAAATGAAAACAAATTGTCAACAGGCATTTATTATGGACTTACAATTTCCCCTACAAATATAAGCAAAAATAAATAGCTCCTGCCTTCAAGGAGCTTACACTCTAACTGGGTGGAGAGTGGGGAAAAGAAGGAACCCATTTAAGCATGATGGTAAAGTCTCAAGAATAAGAAGCAGAGTGGGTAAAGGAAAGAAAATGAGTTTGGAACAAATCTTGCTATAAACCTGGTGATTTCCCCAAAACAAAAACAGGTGTTACAATCATCCTGCCAGACAAAACAAAAATTAAAATTCATAATTTTGAGAGAGATAAAAAGGGAAATTACATTATGCTTAAACTACTATAATATTAGACACATACCAAATGGGCTAGCATCTGAATTCATAAATAAAATGTTCATAGAATTGCAAAAAGACCTAGATAGTTGTAAGAACTGTATGTTTTTTCTGCTTCTCTCAGACTCCCAGAATTAGACAAAGATAACCGAAATCAAACAGAAGGAAAAATATAAACCTGAACAAACTGTTAAAGAAGATCTCGAAGACTTGGGGCATCTTCTGGATGACAATATAAAAGAATATTCCTATTTCTCAGGATAGTTTGGAAAAAAGAAAAATGATTAAAACAAGGCATACAAGCAAAAGATGTAAAACTAAATGGAGGATTAATAATCATAACCTTAATAATGAGTGGATTAAGGAATGAATTAGAGAAATAATAACTGTGAAAGAGAATATTGTTCATCCTTTGCTGTTGAGGAGTACCAGTGACATAACAGGGAAATGTCTTGACTTGCACATGAAGTAGATTTAAGTGAGGGAGAGCTGCACAAAGTCACTGAATTGTCAGCCTCGTTCTTTCTTCCAAAGTCACTGAAGTCCAGTGGCAAGACAAGTCAAGACAACTGGCAATGGTCCAGGATGCAGTGCATGACCTTTGTATCTTCAAGGTCTGACCAAGCTCTACATGCTCCACATCACCAACTTTAGCCATTTGCATAGCCATTGGAAAAAATTGTTTTGCTAGGGGATGTCTTCACATGTTTAGGGTAGATATCCTCCTAACTTACCAGTGGTTTTGAGTATTTACCCTGCACCCACCTGGTTTAGCTTATCTTCAGAGATGGTTTTACCACAGTGTGGCTACTGTGAATGCTACAGTATCTTGAAGGCACAGTGTCATGATAGCATACCAAAAATTTGGGGATGCGGACGAAACAGTCTTCGGAGGAAAAAATTGAATCTCTGAAAACCCACGTTAATAAAATAGGCAAGTGAAGGACTGGGTATGCAATTTAACCACTAGAAAATCAACAAGGACAAAAATTAAACACAAAAAGGGAAATAATGAAAATTAGAAGAGAAATGGCTCAGGTAAAAAACAGACTATAGAAATGATGAAACTAAAAAATGGTTCTTTGAAAAGACAAAAGTAATAAAACTTTTTTAAAGAAACTGGAAAATTAAATTACCAAAATGAAAAATAAAGTGTAATCACAAGAGAGAAGAATTTTTAGGAAATCAGTACAATGTATTGCTAGCAGAAATTAGAATGTAAAAAAAATTTTCTACAAAAATATATAATACTTTAAGTAGCAGAACATGAAATAAAGAACTAAACAACCCAATCACAGACAATGAAATTGAAGAAGATACAAAGGAATCAACAATGAAAATGATGCCTGGTCCAGACTGATTTACCTATGAATTCTTTCAAACATTTTAAGAGCAATTAATACTTGTACAACAAAAATTATTCTCAAAAATTCAGAAATAAATTGCACTTTTAAATTTTCTTTATGAAGCAATTATAGTCAGTACATAAACCAGGGAAGGTAAAAGCGAAGAAATAAAACTAGAGAATAATATCAATAATAAATATTGATTCAAACATTAAAAAAGACCACAATATGTTAACAAATTATAATAAACTTAGATTCATATAGGGATTTATGCTAGACATACAAAGATGGTTAGGAAAAAATAGCATAATTAGTAATAGTTTCAAAAATGCTCCAAACCACATGGTAATACCAGGAGCTAAGTGAAAGCGCAAAACTTATCCTAAACATTTTACAAAGTGGAGATGTAAATGACATTGTTAAGTGATAAAAAGTAAATAATGAAAACCTAAAATAGCATTTTGTTGAATTAGAGAAAAAGAAACTCATGTGATAAAGAGGTAGAGGACTAGGTCTTTGGAAAATTATATATATATATATATATATATATATATATATATATATATATATATATATATATATATATATATATATATATATATATATATATATGGTACATTTGATGTGTTGATTGGTCTTTTTTTGTGTGTCTTTTTCTTTCCCTCTAAATCTTTGTTACAGGAATGAATCCCTGTGTAGAGGAAGATGGTGGTGGAGGGAGAGATATAGTCCCTTCCAAAATGTGATACAAATACAAAGGAAAACAGCTGAAGAGGAGGTCTGGCTATGGAGGCTCAATTTCAGTAGTAGAGGAGAAGTAGCTAAAATGGAAATGAGAACACGTTGTCCCAAAGAATTCAGAGCTTAATGGCTTAGCCAGGGTTGGGGAACCTGCAGCCTTAAGGCCACATGTAGCCTTCAAGATCCTCAAGTGTGGCCCTTTGACTGAACTCCAGAAGATTAGTTTTGTGAAGTTTGCATTTAGCCAAAGGGCTGCACTTGAGAACCTAGAGGACCACATGTGTCTCAAGGCCACAAGTTACCCACCCCTTGCTTTACGCTCTCCTAGATAAGATTTCTAGACTTCCAGGTTAGAGAATAAAGCAGCAGCAAAAAGAACAAAAAAGGAAGGCTGTAAGAAATGTGATTTTATTAGCTGAAGGAACTATCACATATATATTATATATATATGTATGTATATATGTTTCGAAGGTAGTATATGAGCCTGAGTTTTCCAGACTCTAAGCCCAGAACTTGATCCACTTATTTCAATAAAACTATAAGAATGGGGAGCAGGGGATAAACTAGGATGGCATCTATAAAATATTAAAAGAGTTTTTTAAGAGCAGCTAGCATCCTCATGAAAGGTAATGACTGAGAAAAGGTTATCAAAGTTGAAAACTGAGAAATCATTGGTATTGAGAATTTTAAGGAGATGAATTTTATTTCTTCTAGCCAATCAAAAAGAAGAAACATAGAAAACACATTTCTGAGTCAGTCCCTCACTTGTAATGAGGTAACTGATGAATTCAATCCTGGCTTTCAGGAAGCTGACTATTATACAAAAGAGAACCATATATTTTATATTCTGAGAAGATGAGAAGAACAGAAGGTTTACTGTCTTGTTAAATAAGGAATATAGCTTTCTAAAAGGTTTGTGTTATAAATTATCTTTCCTCTTACTGATTTTCTAAAAAACAAGTACATAATATAAATGTTAATCTTTGTAATATTTTCACTTAACATGAGACATTTACTAATTCACAAATTATGTGCATATTTTAGGAATGCTGATCAAAACAAAAATTTGGCAGTAAATTACAGATTGAGTGCACATTGAGTCAAATAGATGTAAATTAGATGTGGGTTATTTGGGTTAATTTCTGCTTTCTCGTTCCTCTGGCAACTACAATGAAAAGTGGGAGCCATCTCCAGTTGTCTTGATGCATATCTTGCCACTGGACTCACACGCCTCAGGAGGAGAAAGTGAGGCTGGTGACTTTTCACAGCCCTCCCTCACTCAAATCCAATTCAATTTCAAGTCATGGCATCACCTACCTGATGCCTTGGTCCTCTTCAAGAACAAACAACAAACAACAACCTGTGAGTAGTATGAGCTGTTCCACAACAGGGCAACACAACTTCTCCCTCCCTTCCTTCTTCCTTTTTCCTTTCCTTTCTCCTCTCCTCTCCTATCCTTTTCTCTTTTCTCTTTCCTCTCCCTCTGTCCACATAGTGTAGCATACCCTTATCTGTGGGTTCTCTGCACAAAGAAATATAAATTTTGATCTTTTAAACCTAGAAAGATATCTTGGGGTTTGTGAGCTAGATTTCTTTCTTAAGGACCATGCCTTAAACCCAATTCTGTCTGTCTCTCATTAATTGGTCAACAGTAGATCCCAGCCCAAGCCCCACTTACTTGCCACTGTTTGGGCTCTGATTGGCTAGGAGTAAATGTAAATTGCAGTTATTTCTGTGTTGGCCAGAATTTTTGAGGGTCTTCCCCTCACAGATTGTTTTATTTATTTATTTTTTTTTTTGACTAGTAAATAGGTCATTCTTTGTCTCATTTCTTACTTGGCCTTAATCACTGAATGGATGTTATCTCAGTCAAACTGAGACCTGGGAAAGATCTTAGCTTCAAAAGGCCATGGTCTTTCACTACATCAGGGCCATCTCCAGTCATCCTAATTTACATCTTGCCACTGGCCCCAGATGGCTCTGGAGATAAAAAGTGAGACTGATGTCTTTGCACAGCCCTCCCTCACTCAAATCCAATTCATTTACAAGTCATGAGGTCTCCTTCCTGATGCCACAGTCCTCTTCAAGAATGAAAGACAAACAACAACAATGAAAGGTATTTGGCAAATATTTTATGCAAATGTGTACAGTAAAATGCATGAGTTGAACTAGATAAGATATAATCATTACCTTTTAAAGAAAATTATTGAAGTAAAATAGAGGCCAGAATTTAGGAAGTGACTAAGGGCTGGAACTATCTTTATCTGTCCATCTATCTATCTATGAGATAAATAATGAAGAAGTCTGATGTGCTCCCAAGGGACTGATCAAATATGATGACCACTATCCAATCCTGGTAATAAATGCAAGGCAAAGAGAATACAGAAGTAAACACTGTCTGGGATTGTGGAGTCCTATACAAGAAACTAAGGGCTTCAGGGACACAAGTTATTTTAATTGTTGTGCTTGTTAAATGTCAAGACATCAAGAGTAAATAGTATTTGAGAAATGAGCAGTTGGCCAAAGAGATGATGTATGGAAACAGATTTTGAATATCCACACTGCTCTTTATATGTATGACTAAATCCAAAAAGGCAAGAGATAAGATCATAATGTCAGTTAAGGTATATCCAAAAATAGATACTCTCAAGAGAAATTAATAGTGCGCTTCAATCAGCCAATGAATCAGAAAGCGTTCATGAAACACCAACTATGTACCAGGCACTATGCTAAGTTCTGGGGCTACAAATGAGATGAATGAACCAATCCCAATTCACTCAAAAGAAGTTTACCTTCTAACAAGGGAGATGAGGACATACATAAATATATTCTGAATAAAGTGTTTTTTAAGAACACAATAGTTAAATGTAAGAGAGATGGAGTACACTAGCAGGTGACAGGATTAGGAAATGCTTCATGGAGAATATAGTGCTTGAATTGAATCTTTTTTTCCAAATAATTCCTTCAATTTCATATTAATTGGTGTTGAATTCTCCCTTTCCATTTTTTTAAAAAAGTTTTAAACGTAAGTACAAAATAAGAAAAGAAATAAAAAATATTGCCATTTACAGAGCAGAACATGAGAGGATTGAATATAAAGCAATAATTTTCCATTTCAAGAAAACCTATATAATGAATGCTACACATTATTTTCAAAACTGTCCACTTTTTCTTTGCTTCTTTGTAGATTTTCTTTTGTTCTCTGCTGTGCACTTTATTTTCCCCTCCCCCCAAAAAAACTACAATTAAGCATGGATGCACACACAGAGAGGTATCTGTAAACATACAACACATATTCACTCATTGTGTTTGCCCTTCATTCTTGAAGAGGACCATGACATCAAGATGATGACATGACTAGCAGTTGACTTTGATTTGAGGGAGAGGGAGCTGACCATACTGTGCCTATTTGCATTTGTCATCTGTTTCTCTGAAGGTGGATAGCATCTTCTTTCATAAGTCCAAGTTTTTCCATATTTTTATAAATCAAGCAGCTCATCATTTCCTACACCACAGCAATATTCTAACACTATCACATTCTATCTACCTGTTCATGTATTAAAGTCCCTCCCCCAATTTTCTGCATTCCTTCTATTCTTGGATACCTAGGTTTTATTTATACAAGACAATTTTTATTTAAAATAATCAAAATTATCTATTTTACACTTTAACAATAGTCTCACCTTAAAATATGGTTTAAGGTCTGATGCTACTAAATCTGCTTCCCTTACATCTTTTTTTCTCCTGATTTCTTTGAAGTTCCTCACCTTTTGTTCTGCTAAATGAACTTTCTTATTATTTTTTCTAACTCAAGATAATTTTTTAGTAATTTAATTGGGATGGCATTACATAAGTAGATTAGGTAAAATTGTCATTTATTTATTATTTTGGCTTTACCTACCCATTAACAATAAATATTACTTCAGTTATTTAATTCTAACTTTATTTGTATAAAAAGGGTTTTATGTTTTTATTCATATAGTTCTTATGTCTGTTTTTGCAGGTATACTCTCAGGTATTTTATGCTGTTTAGTTATTTTAAATGGTCCAAAACAATATTTAAAAATATGGCTGACCCATAGAGTAGTTTCCCTATTTTTCTCTTTTAATTAAATCTATTTTAGCTTTAACTTTGTCCTACTACCCCTGCTTATTTTATATAATAAAATCTGCTCCTGACTTTTATTTTATGTTTGTATGTATTTCTCATTTTTATAGCGTTTACTGAAATTCAAAATTTTAAACTGCTATCGGTTTCCATTTTATGGGTAAATTCATTCCATTTACATTACAATCTATAATTACTTTATTGTATATTTTTCTTCTCTCTTTTTTCTCCTCCTCCTCCTATTTGTATCCCTCCTCACTATTCTGCTTTACTTCTACCTGCTACCTTGCCCTCTTATTACTCACCCTATCCACCCCTCCAAGAATCCTCCCTAATCCTCTCCCCTTGCTCTCTTATTTCTTTCTGAATTTAGAAGACTTTTTTACCCTTCTGGATATATGTATTGTTCCCTCTTTAATTCATCCCCAATGTGAGTAAGGTTCTAGCACTACCCTTTTACCCCCTACTAGCTTCTTTTGTATCAGTTTTTCCTTTTATGCCTCATTTTGTTTGAGATAATTGTTCCTTTTTTATATCTCTCCCTACAGTTTTATTTTTATTAGAATCACCTTGTCATACTCATCTCAGCCCAAGCCTTTCTTTCAGACTATCAAATAAAAGTGACAATCATAAAAGGACTGATAATATTTTTATATATAAGAAGCAAGCAATTTGATCTTATTGAGTTCCTTGTAATTGGTCCTTAATATTTACTTTGCATTTCTCCTGGATGTTATATGTCAAATTTTCCTTTAAGTTCTGGTGATTTTATCACAAATACCTGAAAAGCTTTCAGCTCATTAAATGTCCTTTTTTTTTAATTTCCATTCAGGATTATACCTAATTTTACTGGGCAAGTTACCTTTAGTCATACATGACCCCAACTCTTTTGCTTTATATAGTATTCCAAGTCCTGCAGTCCTTCAGTAAAGTAGCTCCCAGGTCTTGTATAATATTTGTTGTAGCCTTGCCATATTTACATTGTTTTTTTCTTGTTTCTTTCAACATTTTCACCTTAAACTGGGAGGTTTGAAACTTAGCTATGATATTCCTATAAATTTTCCTCCTAGGACTTCTTTCAGGTGGTGATCAGTGGATTTTTTTTTCTATTTCTGCTTTGCCTCCTTTTTCTAGAACTTCAGGGCAATTTTCTTTCATAATTTCTTATAATGTGGTATCAAGATTCTTTTTTTAATCATAATTTTCAGACAGTCTGACTGTTCTTACACTATTTCTCCTCAATCTCTTCTCCAGATCAGTCATTTTTCTGATGATGTTTCACATTCTCTTCTAGTTTTTCATTCTTTTGATTTTGTTTTATTATTTCTTGATGTCTTAAACCAACATTAGCTTCCCTTTGCCCAATTTCAAGGAAATTATTTTCTTCCTTAAGGTTCTCTACTTCAAGCTGGTTGGCTTTCCTTTCATAATTTTCTTGGATTGCTCTTTTTTTCTAATTTTTCTTTGATCTCTCTTATTTGATTTTTAAAGTCCTTTTCAAATTCTAAGAAATATATATGTATGCATGAATATATATATATATATATATTGTGCTTGGGACCATTTGATATTTCTCATTGAAAACATAGTGGCTCTTTTAACTCTGTAATCTTTCTCTGAATATAATCTCAGATTTTCTCTGTCCCCATAATAGCATCTGTGGTTGGGTTCTTTTTCCTTTGCTTGTTCATTTTTATTTATTTGTTAATTTATTTTATTTTAGCAGCTATTAGTGTGATTAAGTTCTAGTCCTGAGTTATGGGGAGCACTGACCCAAGTCCTTCTTACTGTTATTTTCTGAGGTCTGTCCCAGGCCTCAGCCTTGGATTCTCTTCTCTACTCCTAAGCCAAAGCTACAGCCCTTAGTCTCCTTGTCCCAAAAATGATCTTATTCCCTGCAGTCCCTCTGGTGGTTATAAACTGCAGCTGTCTTCTCTTCCTTGGAATTGAAACCAGGGACTCTGCTCTCCTGTAAGTGCCCACAACCAGCAGGATCCCTGCCCTTCTGCTACTACACTCATGAAGGATGTGCTAGCTCTTTCTCCCCCATAGCAGCAGCCCAGCTCAGGATACATCTGCTCAGTACAGCTGTGCTTGGCATCACTTGACAGTGGGAGGTCCTTCAGTCTGGAGCTTGGTCAATGCCAGGTTCAGTGGTGACACATCACAGTCATGGACAGGGAGTGACATCCAGCTTAAGCGATCAGTCATCTGCAGGTGGAGGATACTAAGCCTGCAGAAAACAAATCTGACAAACAAGATCAACAGACAAAAAGCAAAAAATAACAAAAAGACAATAACCACAAGCAGGGTCAGCCATGCTTCTGGAGTCCATGAACCCACCATCATAGCCTCATTCATGGTTGTTTGCTGTTTTCTAAGTTGCAGTTTAGGCGTCATCATTCTGGGTAGAGGTATGTTTTCTTTAATCTGAGCTGGGGTCTGGTCAACTTCCTATTCTCCCTGCAGGTATGAAGAACTTGGATACAATGTTTCAAGAGGATCTGTAGGGGCAGTTCTTATTTCCCTGTTCAGTCTAATATCAAGCCCCTTTTCTCCACAATGCATAAGGTAACCCCAGCCCCAAAGCCTTCCCTTTGTTAAGCTTCCCACAAGCCAGCTGCCTTACACAAATCACAAACAGGCTCTCTCACTCACAGCCAGCTGCCTGTTTTCTGTCTCTCCCTCAGTTCTGACTGCTCTGACCAAATTTCCTCTCAGTTCTGCTCTAGCTCCAACTCTTCCTGTCCCATCCTTCCTGCTCCACCCTTTCTTGTTCCATGTGACTTAGATTCATGTGACTGAGGCTTCCATATGATTTAATCAGGTCACATGGGCCTATTAATGGATGGGAAAGATCTTCCCATTAAGAAGCAAAATTACATTAACAATAAGCAAAAATACATTATCAGTATAAAAACTTGTAAAATAGATACTTACAAAGATAGGAAGTGCCTAAAATAACAAAACAGGAGATAAATATTATAAATAACCCAATCTTGGAAAGATAAATTGAGCAAATTCTATGAATTCCCAAAGGGAGGGAATAGATTACATGAATTCCCAAGAGAATACTATGATACTATGCATAATTTAAAGAATAAGTCCTGTGATGTAGAAATCATTCTCCTTAAAAGAGAAAGAGGGGAAAATGACAAACATTCTAGATGAGAAAAAAGCATATGGTACTGGTTGCCAAGCCAGAGAGAGGTAAAACCATAAGAGAACTATAGACCTAGATCACTAAAAAATATTTAAAACAGTTAGAATAAAACATTAGCAAAGAGGCTCAATCAATAGATCAAAATTATTCTTTATGACCATGTTGGACTTAAACCAGGAACGTAAATATGCTGTGACACTAGAAAACCATTAGCATAAGCAATCATAATTTTGGCAAAAGTTACATAATTATGTCAAAAGATGCAGGGAAAAAAAACTTTTAACAAGTCAAGTTAACCAGCATTTGTTAAGTACTTACTATTTAGTTGGCATTGTATTAAGTTCTGAGGATATAAAGGTACATAATAGTACCTGCTTTCAAGTACCTTACAGTCTTTTGAGGGAAACAACATGCAAACAACTATATAGTACATACAGGATGTGTTGGAGGCGATCAACAAAGGAAAAATAGGACTTTTGCTTAGATTTGAAGGAAATAAGGGAAGTCAGGGGACAGGTACAGAAGAAAAGAATTCCAGGCTTGAGGTTCAAGCAATGAAAATTCATGGAGACAGAGATGGAATGTTTTGTTGGAAGAACAGCCAGGGTCACAGCATCCTAGACTGGGGAGGCAGCCTGGGAGAAGGGAGTAGAGGGTAAGAAAATGAGAGTAGTAAGGTTCAGACTACTAAGGACTTTAAACACCAAACAGAGGATTTTATATTTGATCCAAAAGATAATGAATCATTGATTTTTAAAATTAATTTTGGTTCTCAAAGGTAATTGAATAGTTGTAGGATGGATGGTGGAGTGGGGAGGTGTAATATTGTCAGACCTGTACTTTAGGAAGATCAATTTGACAGCTGAATATAGAATATACTGGAGTTCTAAGAGTCCTGAGGCAGGGATATTAATCAGAATGCCATTACAACTAACAAGGCATACAAAAATACACAGCATTCATTTATGTTTGAAATGCTAAAAAGCACAGAACAAAAGGAACTTTTCTTACTATCCTTAAAAGTGGTATCTAATAAAAACAAATTAATACAGCATTCTATTGATTAAGGAACAGGAAAACACAAACTGCTGGGGAGGAGAACGCTTATTCAACAGGAATCACTGGGAAAACTTGTGTAATAGAAAACATTTTTTGATAAATACTTTATACACCATATACAATAAGAAATTCTAAATGAATGTATTATCTTTACCTGAAATGTCACAGCATGAAAAACATAAAGAATAGAACATTGTAAGGAAAATTTTGCCATACACAGAGATTATAAAAGACAAATAGATAATTTCAGTTATATAAAACATAAAAGTCTTTAAACAGACCAAAATCAGTGCTAATTAAAAAGGAAATGTATGGATTGTAACAAAAATATCTGCATTAAATATCTCTCCCAAAATATAGAGAATGAACACAAATCTGTAAGATTGAGTGATTCCCTGATATACAAACTATCAAAAGATATATTCAGTTTTTGAAAAGAAACAAATGCAAGCTATCAACCATTTCTAAAATTTTTCTGTTTCTAATAATCTCAGAAATCAAAATTAAAATAACTTTCAGATATCAACTCATCCATCAAATTGGCAAAAGTGGTTAAAGATGGAAAATTCCTGTGTTAAAGGGCCTGTAGGAAACCTTGCTTCCTAATTCATATATGGTAGAATTACAAACAATTCCAAATGGGATATAATTTGAAATTATGCAAAAGATTTTTTCAAAATTCTTCATGCTTTTCAACGTGATGCTCATATGTCCATGTTTATACCCCTAAGGAGGTTAAAACATCTAGAAAAGACACATAATTATAGTATATATAGTATATGTGATGACAAAGAAATCTATAAACAAAGCATGTATTAATCATTAGTATAATGACTAAACAAATAATAGTGTATTAAAATGATGGGATATTATTGAGCCATAACTATAGTTAATATGCAGAATTCAGAGGAACAGACTATTTTTTTTATGAGTAATGTAGAATGGAAAAAAATGGAGCCAGAACAACAATATACTCCTCGACTAGAACAATATACTTGAAGAAAATAGAAAAACAAGCAGTAAAACAGGGTTAAAATGCAACGTACAATTTTATTATCAAATGGTTAGATTAAGATACTATGAACAATTTATATATGATTGCATGAATGCATGAAAATAATTTATTAAGCACTTTTAATGATCTAAGTACCATTTTAAGCCTAAAAATACAAATATAAAAGAATATGGTTCTAGAAGAATCAATATTTCTCCCCTGCCCTCCCCCTCCAAAGAATATAAACTCCTTGAAGAAAGGGATATATTTGTCTTGTATCTGCAGCGTCTGACAAAATGTCTGGAACAAATTAGTTTCTAATTAGTAACACAGTAACATGATAACTGAAGAGGACAGTCAAGTTGAAGAATTGTATGTAAAGAAGATATATTCATGTCAAGAAATCAGGTAACCAGACATTGAGTAACTGAGTTGACCATAAAATGGAAAAGAAAAAAAAAAGATTCCTAAAGAGATTAAGTAACAGCAGCACAAGATCAATGGGTTATGTAGAAACATATGGCCAAGAGAGTACCAGTCAATTAAATACAAAATGCACTTATTTTCCAACAAAATGAAGCTGCTTTGAAGATTATTTTAAAATGTATTTATTTTTTTCAATTGTTATAAGAATTATCTTTTCTTCCCCAGAATAATTTTAAAAAGAAAACCCCTATAACAAATTTTCATAGTTCAGCAAAACAATTCCCACTTTGGCCATGTCCAAAAAATTTTCTCATTCTGCATTTCAACTCCATCACCTCTGTCAGGAGGTGGGTAGTATGTTTCATCTTCAGTCCTCAGGACTCATGGTTTATAAGGTCTTATGAAGTTTCCTTTTTTGCTTCTCAGTCATTTTCTTCTTTTTTCAATATCTTTGAGTTCACGGGATCAGATATACTACTTATCCCCGTATGAGCTTGGGCAAGTCACTTAAAATCTTTGGGTCTCTCTTTCCTCATCTGTAAAATAACAGGATTGAGCCACATCTTCTTGAACATCCCTCCCATTTCTAAACTTGGAATTCAAGACAAGAGATGAAAACCATAGTCTGCCAGGCTATTTTTGAAGATGATATTCCTAAAAGCTCAAAGGTATGAATGATCCAATGGCCTAAAATTTTATGATATCTTCCCCTATAGAGCATCTGGTCAATCTAACCCAACCCTGTCATTTTATAAATAAGAAAACTGATCAGCATAAATCTCAGGTGACTTGTCTGAAATCTTAAAGAAGTAAAGAGAAGAACTGGTCTTGTGACTCCAAGTTCAATGCTCTTTGCACTGCACATACTGCCTCTCATGAAGAAACAGTACATTGAATAAACTCTTTCTTACCTTCTGATAACATAGAGTTGAGACTTAATTGATTGCTGTATGTTGGTCATGTATTACAATGGTCTAATATTTCCATGTGACACTGACTTCTTTGTACAATTATTGTTTAATATTTTTTGAAATTTACTTATTTGAAATTTGAAACTTCCTTATTCAATGACTGGTCATCTAGTTTATAAATTATTCAGTGTTCCTATTTCTCTTCCTCTTCCTGCCCTTTGACATTTCAGTACTTTCTACTACTTAGTAGGAAAGAAAAGAACTGTGAAATTTGACTTGACCAATTCTTTTTTTTATTTAATATTTTAATTTTCTCCAATTACATATAAAAAGTCTTCACATTCTTTTTTCCAAATTTTGAGTTCCAAATTCTTTCCCTCCCTCTCCTCCCCATTGAGAAGACAAGCAATTTGACATGTTATACATGTGCAGTCATGCAAAATACATTCCCATGTAAATCATTCTGTGAAAGAAAATACAGACAAAAAAAATAAAAAGAAAGAAAGCAAAGACAAAATATTCTTCCAACTTCATTCAGATTCTGCCAGTTCTTTCTCTGGAGACGGACTGCAACTTTCATCATAAATCCTTCAGAAATGTCTTGGTTCATTGCATTGCTTAGAATGACTAAGTTATTCCCAGCTGATGATCATACAATGTTGCTGCTACTGCGTACAATGTTCTCCAGCTGCGAAGACAACACTCACCACTGTAGACTTTCTTTAAGAGGTCCCTAGAGGGAGACAAAGGGAAGAAGTCAATATATAGAGGAGCTGACTGGCTCCTCCAGGATGTTCCTTTTTCACAGTTTACCATACTAGACCTTCAGGGAACTTGTCTTTGGCTAAGATTAGGTACTGTCTGTTATGGGAGAAAGAAGTTCAGCCTTGAGAATGTTTTCTCTCAAAACTGGAAGAAAAAAAGAACTAGGATCTCTTTTTCTTTAAACTCCCATCAACTCCAAACCTCATGCAGGTTCAGAGAATTGAATTTTCAGTCTTCACCAGTGAGAAGTGTTTGGGGAAACAGACTTGTTTTGGGGTTATACCTATTGATCCATTTACTTCCCAACTCTCCATTCATTTCTAATCACAGAAAAAAGGTTGTGAAGTGGTTTTGATTTGAAAATGTGGGAGAGGTTTTTAGATTAAAAAAAAACAAATGAAAATGCTTAAATGAGAAAAAAATTATTTATGCTATTTGAATGTAAAATTTGTATGCCCCCCCAAAACCAAATTTGGATTGCCTCCAAGGTGTTCATCTATCATTTCAGATGACTGATACCTATTTAAATTGTGTCTAGAACAAATATGGGCTTAGCACCTGAGGAGGTATTAACTATTTGTAGGTACTATTATTATGGTTCCAGATCTAATTGCTTTCATTTTATCTGTACTTTATACTAAATGTTTAACAACTAAAGAAATTAAAATAAATTTTATCAGAAAAATTAATTAGGTACTAAAGTCCTTAAGATTTATTCTCCTTCTTTTTTTCATTATTAATTTAAGAGCAATGAGTCATTTTCCTATTTATTTTATATTGAATCTGGGTATCTTTAATATTATAGCACTATTAGATTATGGAAAATATCTACAAAGTAATTCACTCACAAGCTGGAAAATCAGTGTTCCTTTCTATTTCTCATTGGATCACCACTAAATAATGGTGAAAGGTGGAACCCATTATAGGTCATATCCTACCTTCATCCAAACTGGAACAAAACTAAACCAGCCCAGAAATTTCCAGAAGTTAAAACTCTCAACTTCCTTCATAATGCATCATATTGTCTCAAGACCTTTTCTGTAATTTTTAAACATAAAAGTCTGCTTCATTAGATCAGACCACTATCAACACATCAAACAATTTCTCCTTCTTTAAACAGTCCCTTGACTCAAGACCAAATCTCCCTGAAGATAAGGTAGACATATTATGATGAGAATGAGAGGAATGGTTTAGACGTGCTAGATGAAACCGTTTCTTCTTAAAGAGATCTTTTACTTTTACCTGAACCTCAAAATGAGACGTTAGAGAATTTATGGGGTCATGCAGATTAAGAAGAATCATCAGGCCCAGTAAGAAGAAAGAGTCATAAAATCTAGACTAACTTTAGAATAAGATTTACATGCAGTCTCTAGGAGAAACCATTACCCTAAGAATCTTACATTTTATTCCTGAATCTGCAACAAATAAAAAGTAAAATGAATATCTCAAATGCCTCCGCAAGATGATATTGAGTGTCTACTGAGTGAATAGTACTGTGCTGGTTGTTGTACCTCTTTTGTAGATCACAATAGAATTGTCTGGATAGACGAGTTATCCAGGGAGGTAAATGGTGTAAGCAAATGGAGGTCAGCTGAAAGAATTGGGGATTTTTTTAGCCTAAAGAAGAAAAGACATACAGATTTATGGAGAATGGAGAAATTTTTGACCAAACAAGAGATAGAGAACATTACGAAGTGCAAAAAGGATAATTTTAATTACATTAAATTGAAAAGTTTTTGCTCAAATAAACTCAATGCAACCAAGATTAGTAGAGAAGCTGATAAATAGGAAAGAATTCTTGCCACTAGTATCTGTGATCTTTTTTAAAATATAGAGAGAACTGAGTCAAATTTACAAGGATACAAGTCATTCCTCAATTGATAAATAATCAAAGGATATAAACAGTTTTCAGAGGAAGAAATTAAAGATATCTATAGCCATATGAAAAAATGCTCTAAATCATTATTGATTAGAGAGATGCAAATCAAAACAACTCTGAGGTACCACATCACACCTCTCAGCTTGGCTAACATGACAAAACTGGAAGATGATAAGTGTTGGAGAAGATATGGGATAGTTAGAACATTAATTTATTGTTGGTGGAGCTGTGAGTTGATTCAACCATTCTGGAGAGCAATTTGGAATTATGGCCAAAGGGCTACAAAAATGTTCATATCCTTTGACCCAGCAATATTGCTTCTAGGGCTGTATCCCAAAGAGATCATAAAAATGGGAAAAGATCCCACATGTACAAAAATATTTATATCAGCTCTCTTTGTAGTGGCCAAAAACTGGAAATCAAGGGGATGCCCATCAATTGGGGAATGGCTGAATAAATTGTGATATATGAATGTAACGGAATATTATTGTGCTATAAGAAATGATGAACAGGAAGACTTCAGAGAGGCCTGGAAGGACTTATATGATCTGATGCTGAGTGAAAGAAGCAGAACCAGGAGAACTATGTACACAGCAACAACCATAGTGTGCAAGCAACTTTTCTGGTAGACTTAACCCTTCATAGCAATGCAAGGACCTAAAAAATTCCCAGTGGACTCTTGAGGCAAAATGCCTTGCACCTCCAGAGAAAGAACTGTGGAATTGGATCACAGAATGAAGCAGACCATTTTCTCTGGTGTTATGTTTTGTTTTGTTTTGTTTTATAGTTTCTCCCACTCATTTTAATTCTTCTATGCAACATGACTGAAAGGTGAAAATGTATTTAATAAGAATATCGTAAAACCTATATACGATTGCCATCTCAGCGAGAGAGTAGGGAAGGAGGAGGAAAAGAGGCAGAGGGAGGGGGAAAATATATGGATATGTGGAAGTGATTGTAAAAAACTGAAAACAAATAAAATATTTTTTAAAAAAAAGAAGAAGAAAGCACATAGCAGAATATTATTCCAACATTTCAAATATTTAATGGTCTATCATACTGAACAAGAACTAGATTCACTGTTGAATACTTCAGAGGGCAGGATTATGATAAATGCTGGAAGTTATGGAGAGGCAAATTTTGATTCAATAAAATAAGAAACTTTATTTTCTGCCTTGAAAAATTGAGAACTCTTTGTCAGAAGTATTTAAAGTGGAGGGCGAATTTGTCATATCTGGCTGGGATATTGTAGAAGGGATGTAGGGCTGAAGGGTTTACACTAGTTTGCCTCTTTGCTACCTTCTAAATCTAAGATGTTATAATTTTGTGATTGGATAATTTAAGATATTGTTTAAGTTAGAGTAGGATTTTTTCATCACTAAATTTCTATCTGCATATGAAATAGTTATTTATAGCAGAGCACTGTGTCTCTTAGTATTTAAATGACACAGTGAAATGGTTAATTATTTAGTCACAGAATTTGAGACTGGGAAGGGTCCACTTCAGTGGCTATTAAGTAGTTGTCTTGCCAAAAAACAAGAATCTCCACCATAACATCCTTGACAAATGGTCATCTAACCTCTGATTGAAAACCTCCGAAAGAAGGGAAACCCACCCTACATTGAGGCAGCCCATTCCACTTTTGGACAGCTCTTAATTGTCAGAGTTCTTAAACATATACAACAGCAAATGCTGTCATCAGTGACCATGTGATTTATCATTATTATCATTATCCAAACCCTTTCATATTTTCTATACCTCAAACCTCAGACAGTTTTCATCACAGCCTGCTGCACAAATTTTTCTTAGGGCTACAGACAGAAGGATGCTATCATAGACATAAGGAAAACCACTCAAGTAACTAGGTTTCCCTGAATTTCATTCTTCTGCCATGACAAATATTCACTTTGCTGTCTTGCTTTGCCCTCCTTCCAACGCAATACAGTAGATAGGTCAGTTTAGGAACACCAGCCCAGAGAACTGGGTTCTTCTGATTTGTGTCACTTACAATTAGCCTTAGACTGGGAGAGAGGCCAATTACTTTTTTAGGGCTGCTAGCACCTGGTGTTGATTTCAAATTTCCATAATTCAAATGCTGTGTTTCTCTGATATTAGAGTTTATAGTCATATATATTTTCTTTAAATTATGTTAAATTTTCCTTTTTATTGTGAACTTACAGTAGTAAATATGTTTTAATATAAGAAGGTGATTATAAAGATGATTCTAGTCATGGAACTTCTGAATTTATGTACAATGTATTTAAGAAGTATATATGTGTATATACATATATGTATATATGTGTGTGAACATATACATATATGCAGCACACACTCACAGAAGTAACATAGGGTAAAATCCAGGTCTTTTGCTCACTCTTCAATTTATACTTAGCCCAAATACTACTTTTCTGGATGCAGGGCCACATGCATGATCCTTTTCTCCCCAAGAGGTTGCTACTACCCAGGAATTTTCACCATTACCTACTTTCTCCCTACAAGCTTAGGTTCCAGGACTATCCGGTAACTTTCACATTGTTTAAAAGATCCCTTGTCCTTTATCAAGCAGACTAGGTCCCTGAAGTTTTGAGCTCCAGCATAAAGGGGTTTCTCTACCACACAGAAGCTAATGTCAAGCTAAGAAGATGTCCTCATCCTCACAGGTGCCAGTTGGCGGGCCCCACACCATCAAAAAGAAGGTGGAATTGAAGGCTCAAAGTTTCATCCCCCTAGAACCTCAAGTTGAGGGCAGAACTTCTCCAACCAACAGCCTATGGGGGAAAAAACCTGAATATATGAAAATCAAATATAAAAATGAATTTCCAAATTGAAAATAAAAAGTCTGCTGTAAGAAGCTAGGTTACTCAATGGCTCAGAAAAGAAGCTGAAGGCTTGGAATATGATATTCCAGATGGAAAAGGAGCTAGGATCACAACCAAGAATAAATCATTCAGGGGGAAAAATGATCTTGATGACAAGACCAGAGCTGAAAAGAAATTTTGACATTCAAACACAAGACTCAAGAAAAGCATAAAAGCATTACATTCCTATATAGAAAGATGATACATGTAACTTTTAAGAACTTTATCATTATTAGGGCAGTAAAATGGAGTTTACATAGACAGGGGGCATGGGTGTGAGTCAATTATGTTGTAATGACCACCAGAAAAAGAGGGGATGAGAAAGAAGGATGTACTGGGAGAGGGGGAAGGAAAGATAGAATAAGGATAATTTTCTCACATAAAAGAGGCACAGAAGGAAGAAATTCTACAGTACAGGGGAAACTGTGGTGGTAAACAGTGCCTGAACCTCGCTCTCATCAGAACTGGTTCGAAGAAGGAGGAGAAGGGGGTGAGGAATGGAGGAAAGGATGATAAAAGGGAGAACAGATTATGAGAGTCAGGGTTTGGAAGTCAAATAGGTTTTTGAGGTGGAACAGGATAAAAACAGAGAGAAGAAGAGACAGAAGTAAATGAGATGGAGGGAAATACACAGTAATCATAACTGTGAATGTAAATGGGATGAGCTCTTTCATAAAATGGAAGCAGATAGCAGAATGGATTAGAAACCAGAATCCAATAATATGTTGTTTACAGGAGACACACTTGAAACAGAAAGACGTACATAGTTAAAATAAAGAGTTGGAGCAGAATCTAATATGCTTCAGCTGAACAACAACAACAACAAAAGACAGAGGCACCAATCATGATCTCAGACAAAGAATAAGTCAAATTTATAAAAATGTGTCATCCCTCAAATGATAAATTGTCAGCAGATATAAGCAGGACATTTTCAGAAGAAGAAATCAGTTATAGTCATGTAAAAACTATATTAGGGAAAGGTAAATTGAAACCACTCTGAGGTATTACCTCACACCTATCAGAAATGACAAATTCTGGAAGAGATGAGGGAAAAAATAGGTTAAACTCATGAATTGTTGGTGGAATGGTGAACTCTTATATGTACAAAAATATTTATAGCAGTTCTTTTTGTGGTGGCAAAGAACTGGAAATTGAAGGAATGCTCAGCAATTGGAAACTAGCTGAACAAGAAGTGGCATACGATTGCAATGGAGTATTATTGTGCTATAAGAAACAACAAAGAGAATGGTTTCAGAAAAAAATGCCAAGATCTCTATGAACTGTTGTAAAATGAGTTGAGAAGAACTGGGAGATCATTGTGTACTGTTAGAGTAATGTTGTAATGATGATCATCTGTAAAACACTCGGCTGCTCTGAATACAAATAATTCCAAAGGACTCACAGTGAAAAAGGCTATCCATCTCCAGAGAGAGAACTACTGAACTCTGAGTGAAAACTGAAGTATAATTTTCTCACTTTATTTTTTTTCAGTATGGCTAATATGGAAATATGTTTTGCATGATTTCACATGCATAATTGATATGTTGCTTGCATTCTCAGTGGGTAACAGAGAAGTTGAGAAGGAGGGAGAGAAATTGAAACTCCACATTTAAAAAAAAAAGAATGATTAAAGGATATACATTTTAAAATATTAAAAAAATAACAGATCTGTATAGTCAAGAAAAACAATTGAATATACTGGTCACATCTGAGAATACATGCTCATTCAGTACTTCTACTTCATTACCTTCCTGCCGTGAAGTTGGGAATGTTTTGTTTCATCATCTATCTTTTTAAGTCATTATTAGTCTCTGTTTTGGTAATTCTTACGTCTTTCAAAATTGTTTTCTCTTTTGTTATTGTTATTAGCGTGATCAACATATAAATTGTTTCCCCAGTTGTGCTCATACTTTGAGTTCTACATCAGCTTTTGCAAGTCTTTATACATTTCTTTGATTCCGTCATATTTATCATTTCTTATGGCATAATAATATTTCATATATCACAGTTTGTTCAGATAATCTCAATCAAAGGGTAACCATTTTCTTTCTTGTTCTTTGCTACAAAAAAAAAATTTTACTACACATACTCTTACAGATGTGGGTCCTTTCCCTATGACCCTGATCACATTGGGCATGTATGCTAATAGTAGTATTCCTGGGTCAAATGGTATTTATATTTTAGTGACATTAGAGGTATAGTTCTGATTTGTTTTCCAGAATGGTTGAAACAATTTGTGACTCTAACACCAATGTAATAATGAGTCACATATATATTCCCAGATATTCATTCCTATTTTTAATTATTTTTAATTTAATAATGGAAGTGTGGTTAAAAGTTTGGAATTTAGCCAGAGTAAGCAATTAATCTTTTTTCTTTATCCAAAGTATTTTTTTAAAGTCCATTGGCATTGATTTTCTTTTAGATTATTTATTCCCAATGGTAGAAAATGTATATCTAAATGTTGTGCCTAGAAGATAAGTAAGGTATCCAGATTCGATGATGAACAGAATTCAGCATGCATGCATATAGGTAATTAGAGGCACAAAGCTGTTTTTTGCATAGATTATCAAAGTGGTTTATATAAAAAGTGATGGATTTTTTTATATGTGTTGTTTACCTGACCTTCACTTTGACACAGGTAATTGTGCCTCTTTGATATTGCCAAATCATTGCCCAGTGATGTTTCTTGAAGGGTTAGTATAAATCGAAGTTTCCAAGTTCTAAGTTATTTTTCAAAAGTAAAAGTCATACTAAGTTATTTAACATGAAAAAGTTAACATTGTTTACAGAAACATCCTTAAGTGTGACAAAAGAATAAAACTCTCTAAATAATGGGTGACCCCAAAGCTTTTTAGCTTAAAATTTTTAAAAAAGCTTTTTCTATGTTGATGAGAACCTCCATCTTATTCCAATTAGGTGAATGAGATCTCCTCCTATTCAAATTTCTACAGAAATCTGCTTGAGTCTCTCTTGCATTTATTATACATTCTCTTGAATCTATTATTGGTATACTTTTCCTTCCCTGCTTCCTGCCTTCAATTAATGAACTCTCAAGCATTTGTTAAGTGCCAGTTATGTGCCAAGTGCTAGGTGCTGGAGTTTAAAAAAAAGTGATAGTCTTTACCTTACATACCATGGGAAGAAGAGCACTTTCGTATTTAAGTAGGTACAGAATGTATATGTAGCACTTCCTCAGGGCTGTTTACCAACTTCTAATCATGTTGACAGATTGGATCTCCAGAAGGGGGATCTTCTCTCACAATGCTCATTGTGTCCAACACTCTAAGCTACAAACTTCATTTTAAAACAGCAGTATGTAGGATCAGTTGTTAGCAAAAGCATTTCTCGGAATGGTATATTAAAACCAGTAGCTTCAGAACATGTAAACAATGGGTTTCACTGTCCAACAAATATAGCATCCATGCTCTAATATCAAAGGACAGTACTAAGGAGGCACACCTATAGGATACATGAGTGACAAAGGCAACTTAGACCTCCTGGTGTCATTTCCAGGCATCCTGATTTGTATCTTCTCACAGGACTCAGATGGTTCCAGAAGAGTAAGAGAGGCTGATGGCTTTGCACAGCCCTCCCTCACTTAAATCCAATTCACTTGCAAGTCATGGCATCACCTTCCTGATATCATGGTCCTCTTTGAGAACCAAGGACAAACAACAAAAACAAAAACTCTCCTAATCCTGAAATATTCACAAAGCTTCCCCTTGGGTGCGCTGTTTCTGATCAATGGTGGCTCAGCTAGGTTTCCTGGTTCTATACTGTAATCAGCTCTCTTCTACCAAGAATCTTATCCCTTGAAGTTATTTTTTTTCCCCTTTCTTCTTGAATAATTATCTTCCTGTGTCTATGAAGTCTGGGTGTGTATAGAGACATATTCTTTCAATTGTGCCTCAAACTTTCTGGCACTGATAAATTCTCTAACTGCTAAATTGGATATTTCCCTCTGGGTAAGTTACTGCTAGATGCTATGGCCAATTGGAGAGGAGGAGAGAGAAATCCCTTTTCCCTCTCATTCCTTTCTATTCCTGCGCTGTACTCCCTCCCAATCCCCCACAAAATCTTCCCTTAAGCCTTCACTCCCTTGAACCAAAACTCTGTTCTTTAGCTATTTAAAGCTCTGCTCATCTAACAAGGTTTCTTCCCTTTAATTCTGACTGAAAAAAAAAAAATTCATCCTCCCCAGAAGGATCATAGATGAATCTTTAAAGTTAATTTTAATACTATTAGATATTGTGATTACATTCTGGGCTGGGGATAGGGAGTGGTGTGGTCAAAGATCAATTCCCCTTCACACTCCAAATGAATGCAAGGTAATTTGGGGAAGAAAGGCTTGGTTTAAAAGATGGCAATTGAGCTAAGTATTAAAGGAAACTGGAGATTTCAAAATGAAATGAATTCCAGGAATGAGTGACTGCCAGTGCAAGGGTACTAAGATAGATATGGAGCCCTGCTGAAAGTGAGAAAGAGCATACAGGTCAGTATGGTTGTATTGTAGAGTGTGTGGAGGGGAGTAATATGTAATTATGCTGGAAAAGTATACAGGGCCCAACTTGGGAAGAACTTTAAGTGCGAAAGAATTTATATTTGATCCTAGAGAAACTCCCCCAGTAGACTGTATTTTCCTTGAAATTAGAGTTTGTGCTGTGTCTCTTCTTTCATATCGAATGTCTTTCACGGTGCCATAAACATTTTTTGGGTCCAGACCTGTCACCTCATCCATGGTATGAATCTGTAATGTGAAAATCCCTCTAACAGTTGGCAGATCACCTGTAACTTGTAGTCTTAGAGAAGTGTATGGGGGAGCTAAGAGTTTAAGTGGTATGCCCATGGTCATTAGACTAGTAAGTACTGAATGCATGACTTGACTATCCTGACTTGGAAGCACACTTTTTATTTTACCATGGTAATTCTCACCTTATACACAGTAGGCACTAATTAATGATTGGCAAATCCAATGAAGGAGTAAATGTTTGAAAAATAAAACTATCTTACTGGAATCAAAATGGCAGAAAAGGAAATGATCAAGGTTAAAAGTTTTTCCCAATATCACACAATAAGTGTGATAGGCTGAAGCCTGTGCCCCTGGTCTTTCTGCTTTCTGCCCAAGGTCCTTTCTACTATTTAAATGTGTATAATGGTGGGAGAGGGGACTGGCACCTTCTCAGAGCACCTTACATGTATCTTTTCATTGCAGCAGTTGCTTCCCAGAGAGTCTTGATGACATTGAATGGAAGTGCCTCAAATAAACTTGGAGAAGGTATAGATATTCTGCAACTTGCTCTGATCTGCTAACCACAAGGTTCAGAGGAACTGTACTTGATTGGCTGCATAGCTAGAACTGGAGGCATCTTCACAAAAAGCCTGAGAGATCTCAGTCTAGTCCCTTTGGCCATTTTCTCATTGGTTGTACTCTTGGTGGATCTTTTAGATTCCTTCACTGACATTATTTGCTGGCAGATGATGCAGTAAGGGAGGAGAAAGGCCTTGGGCCTTAGCTGCTGATGCCATCATGTGACCCTGTATGTGAATATAGGCCTGGGTTCATTTCCTGCCTTAGTGTTTTTTCTTTCATTTTTGAGGAAAGGGAATTTCATTCTGGTATTTGGGTTTTGTAGGTAGCTCAGCATTGATGCCCTGAAGAGTAAAAGTAACCTTCAGAAGTGATCAGGGACTCAGCTGAGGGTATCTAAAGCATGGATTGCTCTAGTAGTCATTCTGTATCTGGTTGTGAAATTGATAGGACCAAGGCTACAGTGGAAAGGAGCTAGGTTTGAGTCTCTGGCCCATTCTGTTCCCCAAGGAAACGTAGCCGGGATTTCCACAGTTTGTCTTTGATCCTGGGGTCCCTGCACTCTGGCCAGGTTGGTGCAACTGCAATGGGAGCCTAGTCTCAGACCTGATTCTCGCTTCATGTCTAAGGTACCCCCAGCCCAATTCTGGTGCCCACCTTGAAGGGCAAAGGATTCGTGGAGCAGGAGCACCATACCTGCTTTATACACATAGCAGAGCATTGGGGCGGGGGGAAGGGAGGGAGGAGGAAGAAGGGGAAGGGGAGTGGTGATGTAGGAACGCAGTTACACTAATTAAAGTGGTATGCTTCCATGCTGGCGCAAGGTGAGAAAGGAGGAAAATTCTCCGTACTCTGTTAGCCTAGACCCTGGATTTGGAGGACTGCTCAAAAATGGAGTTCCTAAGAGGTCAAGTTGTAAGGTTTTCTTGGTGGGTCCCATTTATAATGAACCAGATGGAGGCTTCATGTCTTCCTTGGGTCTTAGCTGCACACATTCAGCTTGAATCTTAGTTACCAAAAGAAGATGAAGGGGAAACTAAAAGAGATTTGGCCTCCCCAGGCATGTGGGGTCAGGGTGGAGTATAGCAAATATCTACAGTGTCCCTTAATATTAGTCTTTATGAGACACCGTGACCTCATGATAGCATGGTCAATGAGACCACCCAACCTGCCCTACTCCCCTCCTCAGTGATTAGTGTAGGATAGAGGAGAGTGTATCTCTCTGAGGTTTTGGGGGGAAAATATTTGTATGCTCGTTCTTGTGATGAATTGAAACTAAATATCCCTTTGTAAAATCTATTGATGTTAAGTGGTTGAATGGAGCTGGGGCACTCATCATGGCACGTAACAGTGTGAGGAACACAGCTGAGACCCATGCTTATGACATTAGGAAAAAAAAGGCATCCCAATCCTCCCAGGGTACCCCAGAACACAGGATGAGATGTAGACAGCCTAGCTCTGAGATAATGGGATAAAGCATACTTGCTCCACATGAAGTGGCATCTATGAGCACTCATGCTATTGAAATATATTGATGATCTAATTTTTAATATAATAGAAGCATTGGAATTAAATTAGTCATAAAAGAATATAGTAACTTAAACCTGTTCTCCAAGAATTTTTTCTTTTCTTAGAAAATGAACTCTTTATTATCTTATATATGGCTTTTCTTACAATATCTAAGTTTGTCTTCTTATTTCAGACTACGGCACACACACATACACACACACACACACACACAGCTGGCCAGTATATACATTGTTGTGTGACTCAGTAGGAGTGGGACTGTATTGTTTTCTTCCTCTGATTTCATGCTCATTTTCTCCATTCTAATAAATGATATAATTAGGATGCCATAGGAAACATCTACTCATTCTTTTCCTACAACAAGCTCTATGAATGATCCCAGGGAAGCACCAGGTGGCAGTAGTGTACCAACAAAAAAATAGGAAAGGCATTACCCAATATTCTTGGATAATGATACAGAAGTAAAGAAAGAACTGATTGGAAATCTTTCAGCAAACAATCCTGAATGCCCTTCCAGGAAGCCATCAAAGTTGCTATGAGGGGAATTTTTATTTCAGATAAGGGAGGAATGAAATAACCTCTGAAGTTCTTTTCAAGTTAGAAAGTCTGTGACTCAATGAAGGATTACTTGTCCTTCTCTCCTATCACTGAAAGAAGCTCAAGTTCAAGTTCAGGTGTGAGATGAGTCAGAGTACTTCAGTCCTATCAAAAAAATCCCAGAAATGGTGTTTAAATAACACAAAATGGCAAGCTCCAATTAATAATGTTTAACATGGTACATAGAGTTTACAGCTTTCTTTATCAAATTTATGTCAATCCAAATGGAAACAAAGGCATTTTTATTGCTTCTGTGAAAAAAAAAATACTAGAAGTAACATTTAAACAAAAAATATAAAGCTCAATAGCATCCAAACGTTGTTTGCTTTAGCCCATAAGGGTTATTTAACATAAATTTCTGGCTTTATGAAACTGAGCAAGACCCTATGCGGTACACATCATTCGAAAAGAATATAAGATGCCTACAATTGCTCAGAAAGTATCGTAAAGATGATTAAAATAATGAATAGGCAATGAATAATGTTATCATTCTCTACACCCTAACAAAAAAGTTGTGTCTTATGCTTTCTGAGTCAGGAATTACTGGATGAGGTAGCCATAGGGTCCTTGAATGCTATAACATCCAAGCTTCCCTAGAAGGCAGAAACACTGGAAAATTACATGTACCACAACTAGTTCTGCATGTTATTGCCCTGATATTTTTTTACAGCATCTTTCTAAGAAAATTCCCTCTTTCGTAGTAGTGACAATGTATTAGTAAGCACCCCAACATACACAGGGGGTCCTGTTATCACAAGTTCTTAGATCTGTATTCATAAAAGGAAAGCAACTTTTGAGGGGCTAACAATCACTTTAATCAAGCACATGTCTCATTCCTTTAACCAAGCACATACATCATTCACCTAGTTTGGGGGAGTTAGCTCCCTGAACTTTAAAGAAAATACAGAGAAATCAAAGACCAACAGACATGGTTTCCTCTGCCTGACCATCAACAGACGGGTCCAACTGTCTGACCATAGTTACCAGAGATGGAAGCACTCACATTTAGGTTTTCCAAGGGGGTGGAGGGAATCATTAACAGCTTCCCAGAGTCCTAGTCTGGCCAAACAAACACTACTAGTAAGCCCCCAAATAAAATATTAACTCAGAGTATTTATACCTTTTTTAGAGCCAGAGGGTATCACAGCCCTTGAGAACAAGTCCCTCATTAACAAAAGGCATGGGCCTTCCAGCAAATCTTCCCTAATCAAACTCCTCTTAATGGGCAGGTCCATTAATGGGT
The DNA here is from genome assembly GCF_028372415.1 of Notamacropus eugenii. Lineage (NCBI taxonomy): Eukaryota > Metazoa > Chordata > Mammalia > Diprotodontia > Macropodidae > Notamacropus > Notamacropus eugenii. Next base: position 445,245,082 of record NC_092876.1, on the reverse strand, counting down.
GGGGAAGATCTTTAATCACATTAAAATAATTAACTGTACAAATACATGTACTGTTTCTAGTTAAAGAAACTCTTGTTTCTGCACTTTACTCCTAATAAAGACTCTGGATTGATAAAGGCAAGATTCAATCAGAGGCACTTGATTACACTAAAACAAAAACAGAAAAGATCCTATTTTGCTTGCCATCATGGACAAATGTTAAAATAAAGGCTAAAGGTAGACTGCTGGAAAAATATAAGCTATGGAAGTATTAAGGAAAATTGTATAAAACTATAAGTTGTATAAAACTATATACTAAGACAAAATATAAAAGAAACTATATAAATATACATATATTTGGATGTGTGTAGTTGTTTTGCTATGTAATTAATGTGCTGTTATACAAGCACCACAGGAGCTGGTGTGAGAAGACCTGGGTTCAAATGTAAGCCCTTTCATTTTCTGTAGCTGAATTGCAAATAGTGATTTTTGTGCCCAGAGAAAAATGTCATTGGAACAAGCTACAGACCCTGAAAGGCTGCTGAAAAGTCTGTAGGGCAGGGTGTGGTGAGCCAGGGAAGAATATGCCCTCTAGTAGCTTCCTATTTTACCAGTTTTGTTCTTTTGTTCTTCTTAAGAACTGAAAGGGTTGCCACTACCTCCAAACTTTGGTGGCTTAAGATAAAGCCTAGAGAGGCAGCTGAGTGACTGTGGACAGAGCACCAGGCCTGGAGTCAGATAGACCTAATTCAAATCCAGCCTCAAAGACTCATTAGCTGTGTGACCCTGGACATTTAATCTCTATTTGCATAATCCACTGAAGAAGGAAATTCTAACCTCTCCAAAATCTCTGACAAAAAAACCCCAAAACCCAATATGAGGTCCCAGAGTTGGACACAACTAGACAGGAAGGTAAAGCCCAGACTACCTTCATCTTATGGCTTTGTTTGGCCACATTACTGAAATTGCAACCAACATCTGTGAAGCACATAATAGCATTGTGAAAGGTATGAGGGAGATCAAACTTGCAGTCCACTAAGAAGATAAGAAAGAGGTACCTGTAAGACAAACTATTATGTTATAAATACGTTAGATCACACATGTATAACCTATATCAAACACATATATACCCTACATCAAATTGCTTGCCTTCTCAACGAGGGTGGGTGGAGAGGGAGGAAGGAAGAGAATTTGGAACTTAAAAGTTTTAAAAACAAATGTTAAAAATTGTTTTTACATGCAGCTAGAAAATAAGATATACAGGCAATGGGATAGAGGAATCTGTCTTGCCTTACAGGAAAATAGGTGAAAGGGATAAGAGAAGGGGTAGTGACAGAAGGGAGGGCAAATTGGGGCAGTCAGAAAGCATACAGTCTTGGGATGGGGGGAAGGGAGGTATGGAGAGAAAATTTGGAACTCAAAATCCTGTGGAAATGAATGTTGGAAACTAAAAATAAATTAAACAATTAAAAATGAATAAATGTGTTAAACAGTTACAACAAAGTGATATACGAAGTCTGTCATGTAAAAAGTGACCTAGGATGGCTTCCTGAAGGAGATCATGTCTGAGATAGATTTTAAAGTATCATAGGAATCCAGCTGGTAAAAGGAGAGAGAAGGGGCAAACCTAAGGAAAAACCCATGTCTAGCTGAGGGAAGTCCCTCAAACTCTCTGAACTTCAGTCTTTATATGTGGATATGTAGATATGTGTGCATATATATATGTGTATATATGCATATGTACACATACATATAAAATCATATGTATACATGTATATATTTGCATGTATATACACATATTTTTACATGCATACATATATAATACTAATTTCAAATGACTACCTCATGGGGTTCTGTGAGGATCAAATGAGCTTCAGTAATTTAAGGTCTTCATGACCTTTTCAGGATAGTGAAGCTCATTACCTAGCAATATTTTATCATCTATATCATCTATAAATCCATCATTGAAGATTGGACCAAAATCCTGAAAATTTTCCTCTAGGTCTCTTAATATTTCATGGATATGTACCATATGGGTTTTTCATCTATTATTCCTATTCTTAATACATGATAGACTCTATTCAATTAAATACATTTGTCATCAAGATCATGGGTGATACGTTTTGGGCACTTTGTATACCTCTCCTTGATAGTAATAATATTGCAGCCTACCTACATGAATCTTTCCGTTGCCCTTTTTCAATTTTTATTCCTTGGAGACTATATTGTTCCATGATTTTCATTTTGAAACAATATAATATAGATTAGAGATAGATAGATGCAGAATGACCAGGAGAATAGTAATGCTTTAAAATGGTCTTTTTGTTGGCCACCATAAAGCACAATTTATGAATTAGAAGAAAAAAGATAGGCCTTGGAGTTAGGAAACCACCTAGAATGGTTTAAAGCATTGCATAGTCTTCCAAATGTCATCCAGCCTTTTCTTCTACTCCTAGACAATTCTGGCCATCTGCATTGATTGTCTAAGATCTAGATTTTTCTTCCCTGTATATATTAATAAGCCAATGTTTTTTGAATGGCCTGGAATCATTTGGACTTTGCACAAGATATCCCTTAGGATCTCAGTGAGTACTTTTGTTTAGTACCTATTTCCCTTTTTTTAAATTCTCTGCTTAATATTAGGAGGAAGCTAGGTAACAGAGACGATATCTAGACCTAGAGTAAGGGAGATCTAAGTTCAGATTTGGCCTCTGACAATTACTAGGGGGTTGACCTTGAGCAAGTCACTTAAGCTACATTCGCCTCAGTTAACAGCACCTACCTCCCAGAATTGTTGTTGAGTTTAAGAACAGGGTATTTGTGAAGCATACCATCTGGCACATAGTAGGTGCTATCTAAAAATATTATTTATTATTATAATCAGGGAATCATTAAATTAAAATATGACACGATCTTATAATGTATGCATATGATTTCTGGTGAAAGTCTTTAAAGCTTTCTCTTGCTCTACCATGTCAAATGCTTTTGGGAGGAGAGGGTAGGAATCAAAAAGCAATAAACAATTGTATTCACTACACAATTTAGTACATTGATTTGCTTAGAAAATATAATCTGATTTAGAAAATTTCTTTGAAAACTTGACATTCTTCTTTGTGCTGATAATACAACTAGCAAGAGCCAGTAAGTCAATAAACTTTTATTAAGGGCTTACTGTGTGAAATAATGAATTTTCTCCAAACTTGTAGGATTTACTGTAAGAAATTTGGTGAGCATTAGCCTTTCTAAGGACAAGAATTTCTTCAATAATCAGAGAAAAAGCTTCTCTGACCAGAAACACCATAGCAATAGTAGTTTGAAAAGCTAATTTTCTCCCCAAAGGCTGAAGACACAAAGAAGACTATCTTGAGACTTCAATTTGTTGAAGTCAACTGCCGATCTAAGAGGACCATTAAAAGATGTAAACATTTTGAACTTTAAAAAACTCAAAAACTTCACATTCCACCTTTTATTTTCATTCGGATAACTTTGGCATGTGAATAGAACATTCTCATAAAAATTTTACAGAGATGAGAGGAAAGAAGAATTTGGGGGTTGGTAGCTATTGACTTGTTTTCACAGCTGTCTTTTCTTGATATTGATGTCATCCATGATTTTTTTTCCATTATTGTCTATCTCATCTTGACCTGTTTGAAATGTCTTACAAACTGATGACTTCAAAATTTTTAGATTATGGCCACCTCGGATTCCCACTGTTTGCTGTTCATTATACTGCTACAGATGAAGTGAAAAAGTGGCTAACTTCATTTTTGTGGATGTCTTTCCATTTCCTTATGCAGCACCTCTGACTCTGTGGCATTGGTCTAAATGAGGTGGCTTCATTGTCATCAGTAATGATAATAGATGTCTAAACACTAGCAAGCATCTTCTATTTCACTTCTTTTTCTCACTCCAATTTCTCACTCCAATTTCATATGTAAATGTTCCAGGGATTATCTTGTGCATGTCTATTTTCCCCTCTATTGCTTTCCATTCTATCCTCCTCGTCTGTGATATTTAACAAACAAGCTTGTATTCTAAGCCAATTGGCCTCTTGTCTCTGTGCTTGGCAAGAAAATCAGGTGGTTTCTGGCCAAAACTGAGCTCTTTTGGATCCTCTTTTGTACAGTACCTATTTTACATTGGTTAAACTTTTTTAAAAAAAAGGATACAATGAGAGGAAAAAGTTCGCTTTTATTCATTTTCCATTTTTCAAGGTCAGCCGTTTGTTTACACAGGTCAGATTGAAGTTATTGTCATTACCCACCGTGTCTTATTTTGTCCTGGTTTTGTGTTAATTCTGACCTTTACTCTAACTACTCAGTGATCTGACTACACACAGACAGCCCTTTATGAAATGAGTCCAATATCAATACTTGGGATTTTTTTCTGTTTGTCAGGATATAATCAATGAATTTTTAGTAGGATGTTGTTCAAGTATTCATCATATCTAACACATTCTGATTCTCTTTTTAAGGGTAGAATTGATGATATTTAGGTAGAAGGCTTCTGAATACTCCATAGACTTTGGCTTTATTCATTTGTTAATCCAAAATTATATTTTTCATTGTTCATTCCTGTGCCCTATTTTTGCATTGAAAACTTTGAGGATTAAAGGTATGTGTTAACATGATGTGGAAGGTATTGACTAGTTTTCCCTTGAATTTTTCTGCTCCTTCATCATTTTCAGCAGATATTGATCCACAAACTATGCCTAGCTTCTCGGTACTTCCCTTGCCTACTCTCAGCATGAGCACTGCTAATGAGTAACACTTCATGTGTAATGTAAACTGACTAAATGTTCCATGAAATTATGTTTCTTTGGACTTTTCCAAATAATAAAAGCAAGTCTTTCAATTCCTTTATTTCCTTCACCAAGGAGAAGCTATTACCCATCCTTACAATTTGCTTCAAATTATATGTCTTCTAATTTCGTGTATAGGAAAACTATCAATGTGGGTGTCATTTTGCTTCTCTGATAGTACAGGAACCTGTTAATTGTTGAACAGTTATATCAAATCTAAAATGCCATTAGTTAAATTAATGTTTATGAATCATCTGTCACATACAGGATTCTTACTATTCTCTGCACCCTTTTGTATCACACTAATGCCATTCCTGTGGAATCAGAAAGGCTACCCAGGAATAAAGTGCATCTTGTATTTTTATCTGCACCGTGTACCACCTTGGCCAAAGAATTCATTACCTGCGGCCTACCTACTGGTAAAGAGTCTCTCTGTACTTAGGCTAAGGTCTGGAATTTACCTTCCCAAAGGCCAATATCCTCCTATTTTTGGCTTCCTCAGTCAGAGGAGCTAATTTGATTCTGAAGAAAGAGGTCAGGAAATCCAGTTTGATTATAAGAAGTATTAGTATCAATAGAATCACTTACATAAAAAGGGGCAATTTGGAGCGGCTCCCAGATCAAAACAGTCCCAGTCATGGATTGCTCCCTGCTCAGAGACCCCAGGAAAGCCCAGTGATTATTATAGAAAACAGAGAAAAGGGAGGAGGAGGTAGAGAGTGCATCAATACTGAATGGTGGATATTTTTGGTTTTCTGCTTAGCAAAGAATGTGGGTATGAAAGCCCAAATATAAGTTTGTGTATTGATCATGTACTGGTCACACACGTGTCACAGTATCTGCATTATGGTTTCATTGGTCATAGTATCTAAGTTTGATTTTCACAGATCAGAATATTTAAGTTAGGACTCAGTGTCTAAATTATGATTTTTTTTTTTTTTGACAGATCACCGTGTCCAGGCTTCCACCCTTCACAGACTTTAAATTAATGGCTTTTCACTTCTTACTGGGTATTATGGCTTTTTCCCCAGTAGGAACTCCACAATCCCCCTCTGAAAAGCTGCCCATGCATTCTTTCCCAATATCTTCTGCAAGGTCCCTGGGGTGGCTCTGTACTCGGGTGTTTGGGGCCATTTTGAGGACAGTCAGGATGATCTCATTTGTAAGCAAAAGCTTCACACACAATAGAACCAACAAGAGCAAAGATGGGATAGATAATGGAAGAGTGTCCCAGGATCCTGCAAACATTGGAGCCAATCAGTTATGGGATCAATATATGCTGATCCAGCTGCATTTTGAGATGCTTTGAGGGTATTGTTTAAAATATCCGTAATGTTGTAACTGTTTTCAGTAATGTAAGCACAACAGCTGTCACTTAGTGGGGCACACATGCCACCCCGTGCTGCTGTCAGTATGTCCAAGGCCATGCAGCTCTGTAAGACTACAGATTTCATTTGTGTAGTTTCTTGAGCATGTCATATTATAGCCTTTGACTGATTTAGAGCCTGGGCCATAAATGCTTCTTTAGTTACCAGAACCTCAGAGTCTGGGACTGTGATGGTTAAGGGCTACTCCCATCAGGAAACAGAACATGTCCATCTACTTAGAAGGTGATGTATATTAGCTGGTGCCTTTGTCAGTGGAGCATATGACTATAGGAGGTTCTGCCAGAGTACACCTTTCCACATATGGTAAATATGGCCATAAAAATGTACCACATAACCATTGATATGGCAGGGGAACTACAGGAACACCCTTATGTTTTCTGGCCCAAGTAGGAGGGGCCAGTAGTTTTTATTGGTTCTAATAGTCTGTCATGTTTCGGGGCAACCTGGGTAGTGCCATGCCCTTCAACACACAGGTGAACACTGCTTGGTAGCTGGGCATATTGTGCATGAAACCATGTCAACCTATCTTATCTTTGAACTGCCCCCATATTGGGTGTTATTTGATGCTAATAGAGGCTGGTGTACTGAGTTCAAAGCATGTGCTTTGGACTTAGTATAAAGTTTGAACAGAGTCCTTGTAGGTGATGTTGTCCTTGCAAGGACCTTTGGAATAACTCTTAGCTGGCTTAGAGCTGTTGCACACTTCTCCCCATGCTTCTAGAACAAGGGGTATTGTTATTTAGGGGTACCCATATGTGGTGCTGGTGAGGAAGGTGCTACACACCCAGAAGTTGGCTTTGTTGTGGGCAACAGCAATCACTTGAGTCCACTGACATCCTGGAAGCAACCTAAGGGTGAAAAGACAGATGTCAGACAGGAATTTGTCATGTTATGTTTTTACCTTCCGACAAAACAATGGAGGTGGGTCGGGGCTGTGGTACCTCCCAAGGCATAACCAGCATGTGGCATCTTTCTGGGCACAGGTACCAGATGAGTCCACCTTGGGACCATTTTTCTTCTTCACTCATCATGGCAGGAGACAGTACGCACTGTAAGATAGCTATTTTTGCCATTTCCTTGATCTCTGTCCCCTCATTAGTATCCTCAGTATGTTGTAGCCTTGTACCCAGAATAACTTCAGCCCTTCCCCTCTGGATATCACAAATCCCAACCATCCATCTGGAAGTGATCATTGAAATCCCCACTCTGCAATGCTTTTTTCCCAGGGGTATTGTATGTGGGGCTTATAAGGCCATGTGCCTGTGATCAGGGGATATATATGTACAGTGCATATTTTAAAGGACCTTGTAACCATACCATTTTGTCAGAGTGGCATTTTGGGACACAGCAGAAACTAGCTTCTCAAATGTGGAATATATCTACACTTTGATAGGGTGGGTCAGTCCTGACTTCTATTGAATTCTCTTTTGTAAGGGGCTCCACTTGTATGAGGACATTATACACTGCCAGGAGGTATTGCTCAAAAGGGACATATCTGCTTTCTGCACTCTGCCATGTTTGAAACCAGAACCCAAGGGCACTGCTTGTGTTTTGCCCTGCTTCTTCCAAAAGTACCACCCATACCCATCTGGGAACACAGCCACATCAAAGGTCATGGGAAATCCCAGTTGGGGCTATGCCAAGGGCTGTGCCTGCTGTACTACAGCCTTCCATTGAGTAAAGGCCTGTTCTCTTTCTGGGATCCAATTCCACACAGCTTTGCTCTTATATAGGGGTCGGATGGCACAACAAAGATGAGGCATATAGGGCCTCTCTATAACCCAGAAAATCCAGAAAAGTGACCAGCTGGGTCCTGGTCTGAAGTCTCAGAAATGCTTATATCTTATCTACCACTGCGACTGTAAATTGTATGTGTCTTACCCCACCAGATAACAACCAAGAATTTTATAGATTAGCTGCATCCCCGGATCTTGTGGTGATTGATGGCCCATCCTCTCTCCCTGTGGACATGGAGAGTTGAGGCCACTGCTTCTTGCACTAAAACACTGTTTCAGTTAGCACCACATCATCAATATAGTGGGGTCACAGCCAGTAGAAAGGCTACGCCCTCCAGGACCTTAGCAACCACCCCATGACACATTGTAGGACTACGCAACTATCCCTGGAGTAGGACAGCAAAAGTCCATTGCTGGCCCTCCCAGGTCAAGGCAAACTGCCCTTGACTGTCAGGGTGGAGGAGAATACAAAGACATTAGTAAGGTCCAATACAACTCGGCACTCACTGCTCACTGGGCAGAGTTACCTCATTTAGCAAGTCAGCTACATTAGGGACAGCTGCATGGATAGGTAGAGTCACCTTTAAGTTCCCTATAATCAAGTCATGTACCACAGTCACATCTGGTTTCTTTACTGGCTATACCGAACTATTATAGGGAGATTGTGCATGCTGCATAACTCCTGCCTTCTCTAGTTCTCTTATAACCCCAATTATACCATCCTTATCTCCTTGCAGGTGGCATTGTTGAACATTAACCACTCCAGGATGTAGGGAGTCTTACTGGTTCCCACCATGCAGATCCCACAGTTACTGGCTTTCCTACCCTGACCCAAAGGCAGAATTTGCCTATTGTAGTGAATCAGGACCAAGTTTTACAATATGTCCACCCCCATGATATATTCTTCCTCCAGACTGATGTAAAACCACATACTCTCTAGGTGGTAAGTCCCCTAGTTTCAGTTTTAATTTAATTTGTTTTGCCCTGATTAAATTTCCTCCATATCCTTCTATGGCTACCCACATACCAGAATGTCTTTCAGGATTCCCGTATAATATCATGCATTCTATACCAATAGCTACCAGAGTGGACACAGTTTGTTTATTTTTAGGATCCCAGTATATGATAATTGGGGTATGGGGCCTCCATTCACCCCCTGTAGCCTGATACTGGATGTGACCTTAGCTGTCTCCCTAAGGGGGATATCCCTAAGGAGGATATCCCTAAGAGGGTAAGCGGGGATATCCACCCCTGTTTACCTTCCTCCTCCTCTGGAGGCGCAATAGGCTCCCTCCTCCACCTCATCTCTGGGGAGTTTTCTCCATTTTTCCATGCGCACATAATTGGGCTTACTCTCTATATCCTCCCTTTTCATTCCACATTTTCCAGCAGCTGACTTTGATAGGTCCCTGTTGGCTAACTGTCTCTAGGTTTTCTTTCTTTTCCTTGGGATGTTTGGTTACAAGCCTAACTTTATCCCTGTACCTTCCTGTCTCTCCCAAATAGGCTAGGGACTCCCCTACTTCAAACACCTCAATTCCTACCTGAGGACTGAGGAGTGAAATGAGGGGTCTTGCCATTCCTGGGGGGGGCACCATTTAGGAGCTTGTTTTCCATGCCTGGAGTAAAGTAGGCTCTATTCGACTCTTGGAAGTTTACAGCACACACTGCTTGTCACCTGCCCAACTCCCACAATGTGGCCTGTGCTTCCTCTTCGATTTAACAAGCCCTTGGTGCTCCCAATAAATCTCCCTTACTAGGCCACGTTTCTCTGATGGCCCATGTCACCCAGTTCATGAGGCTGATTCTCTTGTTGTCACTGAGCAGTAACTAACCTCTGTCTAATTGCTGGGTGAGCTGTGATGTTACTAATCTTGTCGGCCACTGATGGGGAGAGAGACACTCCATCTCACATCCCAACAAGCCAAGAGGATGAGGGCTCCAGGGATGCATGCTTAAACTGTTTGGCTACCTCTGTCAGTCTGAGGCTGTATAATCTTTAACCATCAGAATCTCCTGCATCGGTGGTGCGTTGTCCTGGGCAGGCCTTATGTTCATTCTCCCTTTCCACTGTATTAGCAACCTGGCCATTAATGACTCTTCCCCTCTCCTTCCTTATCTGTCTCCTGTATTTCAAGTTCACTATCTCCCTTGGAGGATCCAGGTCTTGGGGGTTCTTTCATCCCTCACAATCACATGTCTTAGTGCCGTGTTGTTTGCATTCCTAGCACTCCTCAGCCTGGCTAACTGGCAAGCCACCATTTCTAAGTGCTCCTCCTTCTCTATTGTGTCAGCTAAATGCCCAGGAATGAGAGCAGTGGCTTTCCACGTGTCTCTTTCTTACTGCATTTCCTTTTATAGTCTCCTAATCTCAGCTTCTGAGTCTAGAACTTTATTAGTGGCTTCTCTCAATGCTATGAGGAAGGGCCAACCTCCATCTGCCACTTTTTTTCCCCAATCTAATGGAACATAATTCTATCAGAAGGGACTTAAGACCTCTTTGAGTGTCCAGGCCATTCCCATACTCATACTGCAGGTCCACAGCTACCCCCCTCCCATATGAAGGTCACAAGCCATCCAAGAATTGCCTCTGGTCTATGCTCTACTTTCTTGGGCATTTCTTTGGAATCCTGTCAACTACGCTAACTGTAAGGTCCAAAATTTCCCTAGCTGAGGAACTTGGTACTTTCCCAAGGTCCAATGTCCTCATGCACTGGGATATTTTTGACTTTCTCAGTGAGAGGAGTTGATCTGATTCTGAAGAAAGAGTTCAGAAAACCCAGTCTGATTATAAGAAGTATTATTGTAATCAATAGAATCACTTGCATAAAAAGGGGCAACCTGGTATGGCTCCCATATGGAAACAGTCTCAATAGTGGATCTGTCCCTGCTTAGAAACCACAGGAAAGCTCAGTGATTATTACAGAAAGCAGACAAAGGGAGGCAGAGTTAGAGAGTTCATCACTACTGATTGGTGAATATTTTGGGCTTTCTGCTTAGTAATAAACTTGGGCTTAAGCCAATGTTATGGATACAATGCTAAAACACAGGTTTGTGTATTGATCATGTATCAGTCACGTACAGATGACAGTATTTATTTTATTATGGCTTTTCGCCAGTAGGAGCCCCACACTCATACAGCAGATGAAGTTCGTTGAAAGGACAATACTGGAAGATTTCCCACCTTAGTAGATATTAAAAACCAGAGTCATCTCCCTTCTATGATGCGGCATCAAAGTAAGAATTCGTGGAAGAACAAATGAAATCATCTATATAGACAGTATTTTGTTACCATAAAATACTATATATCATAATCGTCAGCTATTATTATTTTAACACCAGTTGATGCAGGTTTTGCTGTAGGGGATAAAAGTAATCAATGGCTCTCATCTCTCCCATTTTCTCCCTACAATCTTTGTGTCTACAGATTCACCATTATAACAATTAGCCAGATTTTTAGCTCAGGGACGCTGTAATGGTCCCTCTAGTTCTCATGGTTCCCTCCTCTGCTGCTTTATGGAATTTATATTAAATGAAAAGTTAGGAGTATGATTGCAATCATTTCAAGTCCCCAGTTAGGAAAATTCCTAACATTTATGCACAAGTTTTTCTCTCCATTTTAATTAAAACTTATATTTATCTCTAACTAACTTCTGGCTTTTTTATGGTTTGAAGTTCACCAGAAGCATTTGGGTAAGAAACCAACTAAGCATGTCACAGCATCTTTTAAATGATAGGCACCTGTCTGGGAAGTTGGTTAAAGATTAGACCTTTTCTTTGGACTTACTTTAATCCTTGAAGAGGCCATCAAAATGAAAGCTTAAGCACAAATCTTCTGCTGTAAGATGCCTGTCGGGCTAATGGAACTTTTGAATCTTTCATGCTTAGCCACAATTCATTCTTCCTTTTCTTTCTCCTTTGTCTATTGCCCTTTGGCCACTGATTCTTTTCAGTTCAGTTCTTGAGATCCTCAATTATTCTTCTTCTTCTCTTTTTCCTCCTCCTCCTCCTCCTCCTCCTCCTCCTCCTCCTTTTTCTTCTTCTTCTTCTTCTTCTTCTTCTTCTTCTTCTTCTTCTTCTTCTTCTTCTTCTCTGTCTCTATCTCTCCCCCCCAACTCTCAGAGTCTTAACTAGAATTTATGTTTCTTGGTTCTTTACTTAAATACTTGGGTTCTGAACTGGTTTACTATTTTATAGAAGCCCATAGCATCCAAGTCTCTTCAACCAATACCAATACTCTTGTGCATCACTTTACTTCATCTAATAACCTGGTTGCTTCAATAGAGGTGTTCTCACTTTGTTGGTACCACCACCATATTTTCTTAGTTACTTTAAGTAAAGTAATGGGGTTGGTTGATTCAACTGACTTCTACCCTTACATCGTCACTGCCACCATCATAACCACAGCCATCATAATCATCATCACCATCATTATATTTTATGTGTCCTTCCCAAGTAAATGCAAAACACAGAATTCCGAACTTGCAGAATATGATAAGTAAAGGACTAATGAATATTTGATAGAATTGCACATATACAAGTTATTAGATAGTTGTACCAGAGACAAAATGTGACTCACTGCCAATAGGAGCGCTTGATTTTCTTGTAGGGTACAGTAATTGAGTTAGAGAATCTGAGCTGAAACTGTAAAATGAGAGAAATTAGACAAATTAACCTGAGAGCCATTCCATCTCTAAATCTTTTATTTTGATTCTAATTCTGGTCTTCTCTTACCTAACTATATTAGGGGTGAAGGAGCGGGGTTGTGAAAGATTAGGTAGAAGGAAATTGCTGGAATTTGATTGGGAAGGGATATCTGAGTTTAGAGATAAAATTGTAGAAGATATTCTCTTGACCCTGAGCATGCAAAACCATCCCAAAGAACCAAGAATGGTATACTTTTGCCCTGTATCTAATCTGGATGAAGTCTCTGACTAAGGCAACATTGATTTGAAAGCATGCCTTGCATTTGAAAGAAGATTTCACCTATCAAAGAAATCATTGTTGGAGAGCAGTAAGAAGGAGTAGTATTTTATTCTCCTGATTGTTGAATGGAGGAAATTCTGCATTGAGAAAATTGGCCATCCGCTAGAAACTGAGGGTGGGCTGAAAGTTTCAATGTGGAGAACACTAAAGCAGAACAGTGACTTCTCTGCTGGGAGATAAGGAGAAACAGAGGCAAGGAGACAGTGAATTCAGTATTGCCTGAAGTTCTCAATGGACTTAATGGATGATGGACCGAGGAGCTTAATAAAGAATTAAAGACAGAAGTACAACACTGGTACTTTCATGTAGATGGTTGAGGCCGCAAAGATCTTCTAGCAAGAGTTGTTGGCTGGTGAGTATTGTTATTTCAAAGAGTTGTAACATTGAAAGGAAATATTTTCTCCATTATGTTTTAGGACTGTTGTGCTTATAAGAAGGTAACAAAACACATGGGACTTTCAGATAGTGAAACTCTCATATTATCTTGGTGGGAACAATGATCCAGAGAAATGAGCAATCCCCAAAACATTCCCAGGACTATCATTCCTTTTGAGAATGTGGTAGGCTCAGCTCTGAAGTCACTAGCCTTCATAGTTCAGGTTTGATGTTGGGACAAAATGAAGCACTCATGAGTCATTGAACAAGGGAGGCTTACTTTGTTCAAACAGGAAAGGGTATGCAGCAGGGATAAAGTGACACAGCTTCTCTGGATAAAGCTGGCTTCTCATCTCCATCTGGAAAATAATTTGTTCAATAGGTCATCAGGCTATAGTAATTCTCATGGTTTTAGGCATCCACCAAGTCTGAGAGGCACCAGCTAACCATGGTTAGACCCTGTTATGCCTCCAGGCCAAGAAGCTACATCAGGGAAGCTGGGACAGATCAGATTGCACAGGAGGAAGAGAAGGAACTCAGGGTTGCTGAGTCAAGAAAACACCAGCTCTGTTACAGAACCATTGACACCTGGATACAGAAATAGTAGACTTCAAAAGCTATGGTGATGACGGCGATGATTTAGCAGTGTTGGAATCAATCCACAGTGTTTAGAGCAGTGTTTGGCAAATAATAGTCACGCAATGAAGAATATATATTCAATTCTTTTTTGGATCTGTGATCTCATCACTGTGAGCACTCCCTCCTGTACAGCAAATTGTATTTATAGTGCATTCTCATTCTTTTCAATTCTCGTCCATAGCCTCACATAAATACTGTATAGATAATGTGTCTAACTAACTCTAGCATTTTTAACACTCCATGAGTGAGGCTCTAGGCTTGCTCTTTCTATATGGCCAGCCTACTTCAGTAGGTGCCTAATAAATTCTTGTTAAATGAATGATTATACTTTGTATGAATTCTCACATATAAGTCACCACTGAGGATATTCTGAAGCCTTTTAATCCTTATAATACAGGTCTCCATTACCTTTTGTGTCACCCACAATTTTGACCTTTCAGAAATGGTGGCAGTCTATGACTCACATGTGACACCATCATACAGTATATTGATGATGGAAACTTCTGTCTCAGGTAGCAACCCAGCACTCTGAACATGCTGCACAACTCCTGAAATGCAATACAGTATGCTGTCTTTCTCCTATTTAATTCTGGGCCCAGCTCAACATCCACCTACAATGCTCATTCAAGGTAGATTTACTGGTTATGACAGGACTAATGCTTAAAAGCATTTCTCCACAACATAGATTAGACTTATCCTCCCCCCTTCACCTCCCCACCATCACTCCCCCTTTCTTCCTGCCAAAAGGATTCATCTTCTCTAAAAAGGAGAAAAGTGTCTGGGGACTTCACTGGCCCCTGTTTTCCTGGTGAAGTTTCCTAACCCCATAAAGGTATAAAAAATTGACTTAGTGGATTTCTGAAGACCACATGAATAGCATATCCTGGTCTGCTAGCTTGACATCTTTCTATATAAAGTAGTGGAGGGGGAGGGAGGAAGAAGGAAGAGGGAGTTTGTAGAGAAGCTATGAATCATTCTATCTTTGTTGCATGTCCTTATCTCTCTGTCTCTGTCTCTCCCTGTCTCTGTCTCCCTCTCTCCCTCTCTCTCTCTGTGTGTCTCTCTCTCTGTCTCTGTCTCTCTGTCTCTCTGTCTCTCTGTCTGTCTCTCTCTCTCTCTCTCTCTGTCTCTCTGTCTCTTTCTCTCTCTGTCTCTCTGTCTCTCTCTCTCCTTATTGTTTAATAACACATGAGGGCCTTATTCCATCCCAAAATCAAAACTGAACCAAGAAGGTGCTGATGTTGGGCCTGCCCCTAAAATTACTGCACCAGTTCGATGATCTGTCTATTGAATTGGATATCATACTGTAGACTTCATGTGTTTTTTTATCTACTTGAGTTATTTTATATGGATTGTGAAGCTGAACTCTTTTGAGCTATGAATCTCACTGAAGAGGCTCTGTAGTAATTTGCATAACAAAAATATCCATGACAAATAGGAGTCTCTGTGGAAGCTAGCCATTTATTGGAATATCTCTTCCATTTGAATGCTACCCAAGACATACTCAATGACAACGTCAAAAATTTTGTTGGCTAGTGGCTCCTTCTTTTCTTTTTCAGTAAAAATCAGAAGATTATTGCACAGAGTTATCTCTGTTGTTGCATTTATCAAGGAATCTTGTAGGATCTTAGCATACATACAAAAGTTACCATGTTAGAGGAAAACTCCTAAGTCTGCATTTTGCTCGCCAAATCAGCCAACATTTGCTGCAGTGGTAGTTTGTGTTTTTAACCTTTCAGGCAATTGTTGAGACTATGAAGATGTGGTTTGATATAGGAAATTATTTGTAAAAGTCTATTCTCATATTTTTGTAAAGTGTATCTTCATTATATGTATAGATCATTCTAATAAAATTTTATATGGAGAAAGTGGTTGTGGAACAGGCATGTAAAATGTAAATTATATCAAGGAAATTTCAAAGTAGAAAATGAGACTTTAGTACCAGTGGTCTAAATCAATATTCATTCTGACTTTGGTATACATAAGAAGGCAGTAAGGAATGAAAAATGAATCAATCCTCTTTAGGCAAAATGATGCCTATGCATGTGCGTGCACACACACACACACACACACACACACACACACACACATACACTCACAAGGACTCATTACAAAGCCTTTATTGCTTAGCATTTCATGAAAATATATTCTCTGAAATAGTATATTTATATATCATTGAATGTTCTGTGAACATAACTCACATTATATTACACTTTAAGGTTTACAGAGAATTTTCCTTATAATAATTCCAACAACATGTAGATTATACAGTATAGAGAATAAATGTCCATTTTACTAATTAGGAAATTGAGATCCTAGAAGATCAAGTGATTTATAGGGACATAAGATTGAGATCTGCAATTCATTTCAAGGAAACAAGTATTTTTTAAAGCATCTACCATATGTAAAATAGTGTATTTGACACTGGAGATACAAGGACAAAAGTAAGTCTCTCAGGAAACAATTATATTGGGAAGATACAGCATATGCAAAGATAAGTGCATATAAGGTAGTTTGAGAAGGGAAAAAGCACTAACAGCTGAGAGAAGAGGAATCAGAAAAGGTTTCTCAAAAGAATGTCACTGAAACTGAACCTTGAAGGAAAATCAGGCTTCCAAGAGGTGGCATTAATTTTTTCTGGGTATGGGAACTGCCAATGTGAAGCCATAGAAAGGTTTGAGAGACTGAATGCTGAGTTAAGGGAACAAATAGCTAGTAGTCTAATTTGGATGGAAAACAGAGTATACAAAGATGAATAATGTGAAATAAGTCTGAAAAGTTCATTTGGACCACAATGGGACTGAGTATAAACATCAGACTAAAGACTTTGTATTTTATCATAGAAGCAATTGGGAATGACTGAAGATGTTTGAACAAAGATGTGTTAGGGTCAAATCTATGCCTCAGAAGAACTATTTGTACACTTATTTGTAGGATGTAGCAGAGATAGTACAGACAGCAGGGATACCAGTTAGAAGCATATTCAGGGAAATCAGCCAAGATGGTAGAACAGTAGTACAATCCAGTTCCCTCTATAACTACTCCAGTAATAATCAAAGAAGAGTATAGGACTGAGGAGTGACTTACATTTCAAATGAATACCACAGTGGGTCATCTTTCCAGGCCAAAATAACATTTTCAATCAACAAGCAGTAACTAGAGCAGAACAGGAGAACAGAGCTGAGGCAGACTCATAATTTTGGTGCCCAGAGCTCCAAGCTAGGCCAGCAATATGGCAATACCTACAACTAATCATAGGCTTAGCCATTGTACCAAATCAACATCAAATAATTATCGAGATTAGCTCTGAAAGCTCCAAATTAGGCCATCCCAGAACAGGCAATGAATTACTTGGCCCAGGCCACAGCTTCAGTTGGGAACATTGAGTCAGCACCCAGAGCTCTCAGGTAGGCCATCAATACAAGAAGCCTAGAGCTCATCTTGGACTTAACCCCAGGCTCAAGCCAACAGCAAAGGATTTTTCAAAAGAGCCAGGAGCCCAGCACAGCATCTAGAGCTCTGAACTAAGCTTGCAATGCAAGACTTGCTAAAGCTGGTCTTGGACTTATCCCCAGTACAAGTCCAGCTGATCCAATAGGAATCAGTGCTCAGAGCCCTCAGATAATGAGATTATTCAGGTCAGATCATGTATTCAGTCCCCTGACCAAGAAATCAGCACAGAGAGGTCTTTCAGAGGGACCGTGTATCTCAGACTACCCCAAAAAATCTCTAAGGTAGACCAGAAGTGCCAAGTGCCCAGAGCAGATTGCTGGAAGAATAGCTAAACAGAGACAGATAAGGAGGTATTATGAGGTCAGAAATGCCCAAGATATAAATCTAGAAGAGAATAATAGCTACAACACCACAAAGACTCAAAGAAAAATGTAGCTTGTCTCTAAGACCAATCAGAATTCCTAGGAGAAAATGATACAAGTATTTTTAAATGAGTTAAAATGGTATAATGAAATTAGAGAAATGGAGGATAAAATTGGAAAAGAAATAAGAACTACAGAAGAGAGAGACTTGAAAAAATTAGAATAAGCCAAGCAGAAGTTAGTGATTCCATGAGGCATAAATTTTAAAACAATGTCAAGACTGAAAAAAAGGAAGAAAATATATTATATCTAATATTTTAATATACCTGACCTAAAAAACAAATCAAAGAGAAATAATTTAAGACTCACTGAGCTGCCTTAAAGTCAAAACAAAAAAAAAGTGGAGGGGCGAGGTCTGGATATTATATTTCAATAAATCATGAAAAAAGTTGGTCAGGTTTCTTAGAATCATACAGGTAAATAAATGCAAATGAACAATCAGAAAAAATTTTGGAAAAAGTAAGGAAGTATTTATTAAGCTGTTACAATGTGCCAGGCGCTGTGCTAAGTACTTTATAAATATTGTCACATCTGATTGTCATAACACCTCTGGGCTGTAGATGCTATTATGCCCACTTTACTGGAGAGGAAACTGGGACAGATAAAAGTTAAGTGACTTGCCTAGTGTCATATAAGTTGCTGAGGTAAGACTTGAATTCAAATTTTCCTGACTCTAGGCCCAGAGCTCTATGTAATATGTCATCTAGCTGCCTATGAATGGAGTATTTGCATTCTAATGGAGGAGAGGGTGTAGTTGGAGAATGATACAAGAATCTCCTTGGAAACATGATATCAGCAGGGATCAATGAGGGAATAAAATAAAATAGAAGGTCTGGCAATGATTTTTGTGACACTTTTATGAAAAAAGAAAGAAAGTGGGAACAAGTCCCTGGAACTTTGGATGCTAAAGGTGATCCTGATCCATTACACTTAGGTCTCAATTTTTCCAAAGAGTGTGGGAGAAGGACAAAGCTTGTGATCTCTGATATTTTGTTCTACCATAATGTCAGGAGTCTCTGTGGGTACAGACCAACATCAAGAGGAATTTCCTGCATTGGAGGAGAGATCACAGACAAGAAGGAGAATCCAAGCCCTTGCTTGATAGCTTGGGATTCTGTAGTGTTGCCTGAGCCATCCCATGTGGCAGTCCCAAACCTCATCAGCTATGTGAACCACTTGGGGACATTAAAGCTCTTACCTGCACAGAATTCTTCCCAAACACAGAAAGACAAAGGCAGTACAGGCTAGCAGTAGTCGTCCATATAGTGAGGCAGTCACCAATGCCTAAGACATGGAATCAGGTCACAGTATCACTCTTTCCCAACATATGGCACTCTGAATTCTGTGTTCAACGTTCAATATTGTTCCTTGTTCTATAGCAACATTGGAAGGTAATTTAACCCTGACAGCATGGGCAGTGGGAAGAGACAGATCCCAAAGGCACAGGCTTAGAAACAACAGGCAGAGGCACATGCCCCAGGGGTAGAAGACAACAGCACACAGTGCATCAGCTCCCAGTGGTAGTGACAGCCTAGGGTCAGAAGAGTAGACACTAGTATGCATAAGGAGGGAAAGACAGGCTTCACATTGCTGCCAATATTGCACATTGCAATATTGCACGTTGATCATTGTACTAATCCTTCACAGAGAGGGCTTGGAGGACCAATGGGTGGCATCTGCAAAATTTGATAATATTACCTTCCTCCAAGAGGTGTGGTGAGGATAAAATGAGATAATACTTATTATTAATTAATTTATTTTTAGTTTTCAACATTGACTTTCACAAGATTTTGAGTTCTAAACTTTCTCCCCATCTCTTCCCTCCCACCTCCCAAAGACAGCATGCATTCTGATTATCCTTTCTATCACATACAAATACCCATCTCTTATCCCCTTTCCCTTTACCTTCTTTTAGGACAAGATAGATTTCTATACCCCATTGCCTGTTTGTCTTATTCTCCAGTTGTATGTAAAAACAAATTTTAACACTTGTTTTTAAAACTTTGAGTTCCAAATTCTCTCCTTTCCTCCCTCCTCACTCACCCACATTGAGAAGGCTAGCAATTTGATATAGGTTATTCATATGTAATCATGCAAAACACTTCCACAGCAGTTGTGTCATGAAAGACCAACTATATTTCCCTCCATCTTCTTCTGCTCCCCATTTATTCTATTCTCTCCTTTGACCCTGTCCTTCCTCAAAAGTGTTTACTTCTTATTACCCCCTCCTCCCATTTGCTCTCCCCTTCCTCTTCTCCTGTACTTTCCTGTAGGGCAAGATAGATTTTTCATACCCAATTGAGTATGTATGTTATTCCCTCCTTAAGCCAAATCTAATGAGAGTAAGGTTCACTCATTCCCACTCACCTTCCCCCTCTTACCCTCCATTGAAAAAGCTTTTTCTTGTCTCTTTTATATGAGATAATTTGCCCCATTCTATTTCTCCTTCTCCCAGTATATTCCTTTCTCACTCCTTAATTTAATTTTTTATATATCATCCCTTCATATCTAACTCACCATGTGCCCTCTGTCTATATATAATTCAACTTTAATAAGTCCCTTATGATTTCTCTTTCCTATTTGCCTTTTCATGCTTTTGATTCTTGTATTTAAAAGTCAAATTTTCTATATAGCTATGGTCTTTTCATTCAAGAATGCTTGAAAGTTCTTTATTTTATTGAAAGACCATTTTTCCCCTGAAGTATAATTTTGTTGAGTAGGTGATTCTTGGTTTCAATTCTAGCTCCTTTGATCTCTAGAATATCATATTCCAAGCCCTTCAATCCCTTAATGTAGAAGCTGCTAGATTTTGTGTTGTCCTGATTGTGTTTCCACTATACTTGGACTGTTTCTTTCTGGCTGCTTGCAATATTTTCTCCTTGACCTGGGAACTCTGGAATTTGGCTACAATATTAGGCATGCATTTTGCTCTAACAAATTGAATTATTTTTATAATCTACAAATAAATAAATAATAGCTTACAATTTATATCTTTCAGGCAGTCTTATTACTATGATGATATGGCCTGATGTACAATGCTCTTTTTTGTCAGTCTGCCATTTCCCTTCTTACATTCTCATCAAGGATGGCCCCAGTTAGTGTGTAAATCAGTGTCATAAAATTTTTTATAGAGATACAAAAATAGAAATATGGATCAGTGACTATTGATATTTTCTTATTCATTTTTTTCCATAGTAAATATCATCCACATTTTTCCCATTCTTTTTGGCAACAGTCTTTACCCTCTTTCACATGTAGACTGAATTTCAATCCCACAATTTCAAATTTTTGTCACCTAAGCAATTCAAAACTATGTCCTCAAAGTTTTTAAATTGTGCATATTATTTGACCCAGTAACATCACCTCTAAGTTGATATGCCAAAGAGATCAAAGAAAGAAGAAAAGACCCTTTCACACAAACATATTTATAGCAGCTCTTATTTTGTTGGCCAAGAACCAGAAACTTAAAGAATGTCCACCAATTGAACAATAGCTGAATAAATTATGGTGTATGAATGTGTTGGAATATTATTGTGCTTTAAGAAGTGACGAACAGGATGGTTTCAGAGAAACCTAGGATGACTTTCATGAGTCGATGCAGAGTGAAGTAAGAGGACAATTTTATCCAATAGTATTAATAGCATAAGAACAAACAACTTTGAAAACCTTTAGAACTCTGATCAACACAAAGACCAGCCAGAATTCTAAAGGACACATAATTAAACCTGCTATTAATTGTTTCTCTTTGACCCAAGAACCCTGAGGATCTTCTCCTCCTAGTTTGATTTTTTTTTTATTAAAGGGGCCACCCCTTGAGCAACTACTTAAAGAAGTCTATTCATTGAATACTCATTCAATATCCATTCTCACTCAAAGTGAGAATTCTATAGGACCTTGGCCTGTGACCAGGGTCTCCCACTGCATCCTGGGCCATCTTCAGCAGTCCTGATGAATATCAGGCCACTGGATCCAGATGGCTCAGGAGGAGAAAGTGAGGTTGGTGGCCTTACACAGCCCTCCTTCACTCAAATCAAGGTCAACTGCAAGTCATGTCATCATCCTGATGTCATGGTCCTCTTCGAGAACAAAGGACAAACACAACAACAAACTGCTACCTACTACATTGAAAGAGGGGTAGTGGACTCATGACTCCAACTAAAAAATAGAAATTTTTGGAAAAGACCAATGTAGAAGTTTGTTTTGCATGTTTATGCATATTTTCTCCAAGGGTTTTGATTTTATTTATTAATATCAAGGTGGGAAAGTGGGAGGGAAAGAAGGCAGATTTTTATTCATTGAAAAAATGAAATAAAATTTAAACACAATAATAAGAGAAAAACAAAACTGTGTCACCTCCAACACAGATTTCCGCTGTGTGTACTTAATCAGGCCCAGTGACATTTCTATTTCCTCAAATATAAGGCACTTACATGTTAGAAAACAAAAATGGTAGTTTTCTGATCATTGATAAAGAAAAGAATATTTTATATTAATGCTGATAAATCTACTCCATTTTTCTCTGTTATCTTCCTTCCAGTTAGTTCCATGACTTTGATGCTTAGTACTCAAGAAACTGATTAAGGATACTGGAATCATTTTGAATCAACTGTTTGCATCAACTTGTAAAAGCAAAGTTCTCTTCTAAATCCGTAAATTCCTCTAAGAATTAAAAGTATGACTTTTCCCTTCCCTAACACTATGTCATCATATGCTTAATAAGGCTGTAGTTGATGGCTATATTTGACAGGATTTTTCTTTTTTTAACTCTATAAAATACAATGTACCTAAAATAATTCTATTCCAAGTTTTCCCTTAAGTAAAATGTGTTTTAATCTGGGTGCATAATTAAAATGCATATATCTTATGTAGGAAAAGAAAAAAACACCAGCGAAAACTATCTCTGAACCTAGTAATGTTTGCCACATCCTAAATGGTGCAGGAGGAAAGAAATGGCATTAAGGTTGAGACTAGCAAGCAAGGAAGTCCCATGTGAATATTCCAATATGGGTAGTGAAACATTTATATTTTCATAGTTGTATATACTTCACACACTTTTTTTCATGACTTCTGCATCACATTTGTTTTTCATTTTGTGAATCAAATTAGAAAAGGAAAATAAGTGAGTCACCTAGGGATTTTTCATTGCTTTGAAATATATATCATATGCATTTTGAGATGAATGTGCTGCATTTAGCATCTGGCAGACAGTCTATGTAAAGCCAAAAGTCTAGTAGCAATAGCTGAACCAATGTATCTTGACTTAATTTCACATAATTCGTCTAGAAATAAGTCTTTCTATGGGATAGTTCCCAAGGGTACATCTGCCTGTTTGTTTTAGTTGTTTTACATACAGGAGAAAAGTATAACTCTTCCAATGTTTCATTTCCTATCAGTTTTAGACAATACATCTATCAAGGGAAAAACAAGTCTTCTTACATATCACCAAAATATTTCTTTTAATATCCTTAAGATATGCAACATTATGAACAATAGCTATTTGAGATGGATAAGCAAAGTTTTTATGAATATTTGGTTTTGTGAATATTATTGTCTTTTCTTGTTCTATTGTAGTCTTTCGTTCACAAGTGACCTGACAATGGTTTTATTTTAGCACCAATAGTGATAATGATTGCAAATATTAGTTATTGCTTCAAGATTCTATCAATTTCTGTAGATTTAGAGCACTAAACTTTCCATGGCCTAGATACTAATCCTACCCTGGGCAAGTCACTTAATCCTGTTTGCCTCAGTTTCCTCATCTGTAAAGCGAGCTGGAGAAGGAAATGGCAAAGCATTCCAGTATCTTTGCCAAGAAAACCCCAGACAAGGTCATGAAGAGTTGAACATGACTGAAACAACCAAGAAATCACAATACCACTAATAGTATCTATATTTGGAGTTGCTGTGAGAATCAAATGAGAAAGTATGTGTTTTACTGTTTTGCCAACCTAAATGTGCTCCATAAATATGAGTTATTATCATCTCATTTTCATTTTTGATGGAATTTGGGGATATATAGCTTTCCTTCAGTTCTCACTTTATACTCAATATTCTGCAGACCATTGCAAATCTGGATAAAAGAACTGCATGTATATATATATATGGATGTAAGCTTATACTCTGTAAGCATAGTAAAAGCAAACTCAGTATAATTCCAGCTTATGACAAGATGTCAGGTGCTATATGCCCCGACATGATTCAATCAGCCTGACTGGCTCAATACTTTGAAAATTTTTCATTCCATGTAGCTTGGAGATTATGAACACTGGGATTGGTGATATCTATTAAAAATGTTGTTCTTAATTTTTATAGATCAGTGTTTTGTCGGGCAATTGTGAGCCACACTGCTTTTAATTTCAGTACCATTTGTCCCTGAAATTCCCTCAAATGCTTTAAAGTTTGTGTTTGTAGCATGGCAGGGGGGAGGGGGGGCAGGGAGAGGTTGTTGTCTGACAGAGCATGAAAGATAGTGAAGCTTCTGATGTGATATTTCTAATTTGTTCTCATGTATCTTCCCTACTTTTAGTACCACAACACAACATTCTGCTGTTCTCCATGGCAAACTAATTATGCTATCTCATCTGTTTCTTGTATAGCAAGGGATTTAAAGGCTAATTCTCTGCACTAGAGAGAAGGTCTTCAATATCTATGTATGCAAGCCTCTGGAAACAGTGCAGCTGTCACTGCCCCAGAAAAAAAGCCCACTCTTTCTTAATCCTGTAGGAGTGAGGAGACCTCAGGGGGAGGAATGATTTCTGCATGGAGGTGTAAGGGTGAGTAGGGAATGGAGATTCCATACAGGCTATTCAAGCAGCAGTCAAGTTAGTGAGAGCAAGGAGACAGAAAGGAAGGGACATTAAAGATGATGTGTAGCTGGTGTTTGAAAGCACCTGGCCAAATGGGAGGGACTGGGACTGAAGTAAGAGGTGAGTGCAACTGGTGCTAAATTTCTTGTGAAGACACACCTCTTACAGATAGTGAAGATCTTGCCTCCTCTCCCCACCCTCTTTTTTTTTTCCACCAGAGAGGGCACATGTTAATACAAAGTTTCTCTGTTCTTTTAAATTATACATATTATTTATGTTTAATAGCCTAAACACCAGCTGAATAAAATTTTATTGGTCATAACTGTTTACAATCTGTTTGATCCTTTTTTTTTTGTGAAGGGAAAGCAAGAGAAAAGTGAGCTATGACAGCTAAATATAGAGCTAAAAATTAAAGGGATAGAAATCCCAACCCTCTATCTAAATCATTAAGATCCTCTATCCAATGGCATGTAACTCCTGTTCCAAAGCTCAATGGTATGGGACTCTCTTCTTACTGGTGGAGATAAATGCTCTAACCAGGATGAGGGGCTACACTGTTGTTCGTCCTTTCTTAAAGAGGACCAATCACATCACAGGGTGATTTGACTCTCGGGTGAACTGGATTTGAGTGAGGCAAAGGTATGCAAAGTTAGCAGCCTCACTCTCTCCTCCAGAGTCATTGGAGTCCGGTGAGTGGGAGGACAAAAGTCAAGATGATTGGAGAGGACCCAGGATGCAGTAGGAGACCTTGATCTTCTAAATCAAGGCTTTTTCGGGGTCTCATTTTGTCGAGAAAACACAGGGTGGAGTTAGTAAGAGTGAGAGAGCTTCAATTCTCATTGTTTCTCCTTCAGGACTCATCAAGTTTGAGTCTCTTTAGTCACTTCCAACTTCCAGTTTTAAGAGAGAAGATAGAGGAGGCCAATCCCACTCTGGGTTGCTGAAGGAAAAACTCTCATACTCTTGAGAGGAACTAGCAGTCTCCATCATATCCCTATTCCTAGCTTGCTACAGTAGAGGCTTCAGGGAATGTCCCCTTGGTTGAGCTGAGTTGTCTTGCTCCCAATGGGAGTACCTTTATTCTGTATCATCTGGTATATGTTCTTTTATGTATACCTTCTCTGATTTCTGTCTTGCTACATAAATAGTCTCTTTTTTGCTATTAATATGTGTTCTGGTGGAATTGGTATTTGTTAGGAAAGAAGTCAAACCTTGGGATCCTCCTTCTTCTTCGGTAATAACACAGTAATTGTAAGTTAGTTTGAATCCAACTATATCCCTTAAATTAATAAAATTTAAAGGAGCAGATAGCTACAACTCTAGCCTCATACTCCTTTCTCTCTAAGGAGAACAGCACATAGCCTCTGGCATCAACTTCCTCTTCCTTCTCCTGGCAGAAATCAAAGTCTCCTTTGCAGAAGAGTGGGGCAGAAGAGAATATACATGCTGTTTCTGCCTTCTTTGAAGCCACACGGCAACATTCCCACCCCATGCTACAGGTAGGAGGACAGCCCCTTGCCACATTTGGGACCTCACTGCATGTGAGGTTCTCTAAAGGCATAGTTTTTCTTATTCCATTATAGTCATGAATTCACCAATGGTGGTCTCAGGAGCCATAAATGGAGAATCTTGTTGACTGTAATATGTTTATAAACTCCCCAAGTAGGGTAAGAAACTACATGAACCCAGTTCTCATGATCTCTCCCAGGGTACAAATGAATTAAAACAGTGGGTTAGGTCAAAGTATCTTGGTTAACAGGGTAATGCTATAAGCAAATTCACTCTGTCGTGGTTGTTTGAGGATTATGTGCTATTGAGAGAACAATTAACTAAGGAAAAGTCATGTTCCTGGGGCCAGCTGAGGGAAGGACTTAGGGAAAGGTGAATCTACATGCAGATGGAGGCCATCTAAGAGGCCTGAGAGCATGTTTTCTATTAACTTAAACCCCTACAACCCAAAGACTTATATTTCATCACATTAGGCAGGGGGCTAACCTAATTAGTGGTACTTTCAGAATCCAGCTGGCCAACATTTCATTCCTGCCATTCCTTCACAGCTTTTTTATGGGCTCAGGTACACATCGGCTCCAGCATTCCCTCACTTTGCCAGTTTATCTCCCTCATGACCTAGACAATGAACTGGGCTTTGAGAAGGTTGTTATTGTTGGTATTGTTAGCATTATTGTGCAATTATCTTCACTGATAGAATAGTTTAATGAAAAATGGGGTATAGAATACTATATGCTACTTTACTTCTTCTACCTGTATTTGGACCCTTTTGGTCCTCTTCCTGGTTCCTTCTGTCTTCAACAACAGGGCTTTTTCATTGTGGAACATTCTTCTGACTCTCCAGCTCTCTGCTTCCATTGGTGGGTTGCTCTGAGGACTTCCATTTGGTTGACAGATTCAGGTTGGCTTTACATCATTCTCCTCCCAACTTTGCTTCTGATCTCAGGACTCAGATCATCATGACCCCTGTGGGCCCTTTTGAATGCCCTCCCATTCCTGTTTCCTTTTGTATGTTGTCTTCCCTGTTAGAATATAAGCTCCTTGAGGTCAGGGATGTTTTTCTTGTATTTGTATCCCCAGTGCTTAGCACAGTGTCTAGCACTTAATAAATGCTTGTTGCCTTGTTGCAGCAAAAGTAGAACTAAAAGATCCCCTAAAGAACTAGATAACTAGTCCAATTTACTTATTTTACACATGAGGAAGCTAAGACCCAGAGAGGTTAAATCAGTTGCCCAAAGTCACAGAACTGAATATTAGAAGTAGGATTTGTACCACAGTCTCCCTCATTACAGGTGCAGTGTATTGTTATCGCTGCTTCTATCCCTCAGTTCATGCCCCTGAACCATTTTAATATTTGACGGTGTGGGGGATGTTTAGATCACTAAGTGAATAATTAAATTTCAACTGAAAACTTGTTTCTCCTTTCCACAATTTATTACCATGCATTATGAAATAATGAATATGAATATAAACTAACTGGCCACCTCATTTCTCCAAGCATCTTTGAAATGACTCCCCAGGATACAGTAAATATTTAAACACTGTACCTAGCTCTGCCTGAACAACAAAAGTAGCCACAAGAAAATGATTTAGGAAGTACTTTGGCTATAAAGATTATTTTTTTAAAGATAGCAATGCATCCAGAATTAAGACTTTTTTATTTTTAATTTATTTTACTTTTTAGTTAATTTATTTATTTGTAGTCTTCAACATTCATTTCCACAAGATTTTGAGTTCCAAATTTTCTCCTCTTCTCTCCACTTCCCCACCCCAAAATGCTATGCATTCTGTTTGCCCCTTCCTCCAATCTGCCCTGCCTAATATCACACCCCTCCTTTTCCTTATCCTCAACTTCTCCCTTTCCTTGCAGGCCAAGATAGATTTCTATACCCCGTTACTTGTATTTCTTATTTCCTAGTTGCATGCAAAAACAATTCTCAATATTTGTTCCTAAAACTTTGAGTTCCAACTTTTCTTCTTTCCTCCCTCCCCACCCATCCCCACTGAGAAGGCAAATAGTACAAAACCGGCTAAATGTTTAGTTTTGCAGATGACTTCCAAAATAGTCATGGTATGTAAGACTAACTATATTTCCCTCCATCCTATTCCACCCACCCGTTTATTCTATTATCACTTTTCACTTTGCCCTTCCCCAAAAGTGTTTACTTTTAATTGCTTCCTCCTCCCATTTGTCCTCCCTTCCATCATCTACCCCTTCCCTCCTCTCCCCTTCTCCCCTATTTTCCTATAGTATAAGATAGATTTTCATACCAAATTGAGTGTGCATATTATTCCTTCCTTCAGACAAATGTGAGGAGAGTAAGCTTCAAGTTTACCCTCTCACATTCCCCCTTTTCACCTCCATTGAAAAAGCTTTTTCTTCTCCCTTTTGTGGGAGATAATTTGTCTCATTCCATTTCTCCCTTTTTCCTCCCAATATATTCCTCTCTCACCCCTTAAATTTATTTTTAGATATCATTCCTTCCTATTCAACTCACCCTGTCCTCCCTATCCACATGTATGTGGGGCAGGGGGAAGGTGGGTGTGCCTTCCAACTACCCAGATAATGAGAAAAGTTTCAAGAGTTACAAATATTATCATTCCATGGAGGAATGTAAACAGTTCAACTTTTGTAAGTCCCTTATGATTTCTCTCTCCTGTTTACCTTTTCCTGCTTATCTTGATTCTTGTGTTTGAAAGTCAAATTTTCTTTTCAGCTCTGATCTTTTCATCAAGAATGCTTGAAAGTCCTTTATTTCATTGAATTACCATTTTTCCTCTCAAGTATTATACGCAGTTTTGCTGGGTAGGTGATTCTTGGTTTTAATCCTGGTTCCTTTGATTTCTGGAATATTATATTCCAAGTCCTTCACTCCTTTAATGTAAAAGCTGCTAGATCTTGTCTTATTCTGATTGTATTTCCACAATACTCAAATTGTTTCTTTCTGACTGCTTGCAATATTTTCTCCTTGACCTGGGAACTCTGGAATTTGGCTTCAATATTTCTAGGTTTTCTTTTCGAATCTCTTTCAGGAGGTGATTAGTGGCTTCTTTCAATATTTATTTTGCCCTCTGATTCTAAAATATCAGGACAGTTTTCCTTGATAATTTCATGAAAGATGATATCTAGGCTTTTTTTTTATCATGGCTTTCAGGTAGTCCCATTATTTTTAAATTATCCTCCTGGATCTATTTTCCAGGTCAGTTGTTTTTCCAATGAGATTTTTCACATTATCTTCCATTTTTTCATTCTTTGGTTTTGTTTTGTAATTTCTTGATTTCTCCTAAAGTCATTAGCTTCCATCTGCTCCATTCTAATTTTTAAAGAACTATTTTCTTCAGAGAGCTTTTGAACCTCCTTTTCCATTTGGCTAAATCTACTTTTTAAAGTGTTCTTCTCTTCATTGGGTTTTTGGATCTCTTTTGCCATTTGGGTTAGTCTATTTCTGTGTTGTAGCTTCTGGTTCTTTCAGTCAGAAGGTACAGATCTTTAAGTTGAGCTGATGTAGGCTAAAAGCAGGCTTTTTTTTTTGTTTCCCAGATCAACCCTGGGGTTAGCTTGTTAGGTGTGTGGGAGGGGTGGTCTGGTCTCAGGAGATCTCCTCAGCTGACCTGAGGCAAAGGCAAGGTCAGGGGATGGTGATCCCAGCTTCCCTTTTGTCTTCCCTTTTCCCCTGAAGGGCTAGGGCACGCCTAGAAGCTAATGCATGTTCCCGCCCCTCCTGGGGCTTGTCTCCCAGCTCTGAGGCTTGCCTGGGTCTCAGTGCGAATTTTCTCTGCCCTGGGTCGTCTGTCCTTCCAGATCGCCTCCACCACAGTAGGAAGAATCCCCCTTTGCTATTTTTCTAGCCTCTGGTGTTATGAGACTATTTGCCCCCTTCTGCTGTTCCCGCTGATCCAGGATTTATCTGGGGAAGAGTTTTATGGTTCTTTCACGGTCATTAGGGGGGAGGAGAGAGCATTTACTGATCACTCCGCCATCCTAGCTCCCGGAAGTTCAAGTAGGTGACTTACCGAAGTTTAGTCTTCAGGCTGAAGGTTTCAAGGGCTGCTGCGCTGATATCCGGCGCTCAGCGGCTCTCACTGGCTCGGTTTGGCTTGTCTCCTGCTCCGCTGGTTTCGCCCGCCACTCTCAGGCTTCTCAGGTCCCTTCCACCCTGCTGTGCTGACCGCGCTGCGCTGTGCTCTGGGGGCTTACCCCCGCGGAACAGATCCTTCCCGTGGACCTTCCAGTCCAACCTGGGCTCCGAATCTGTCAAAGTCTGTCACCCACTGGATTCCACACCTCCAAAGTCTGGTCAGATTCTCCTTTCAGAGATATCCAGAGGAGTTTGACCAGGAGCTTAGGTGAGTCATTGCTTTCACTCCGCCATCTTGGCTCCGCCCTGGGTTAGTCTATTTCTAAAGGGGTTATTTTCTTCAGCATTTTTTGAGATCTCCTTTAGCAAGCTGTTGACTTATTTTTCATGATTTTCTTGCATCCCTCTCATTTCTCTTCTCAATTTTTCATCCACCTCTCTTACTTGATTTGCAAAATCCCTTTTGAGTTCTTCCATGGCCTGAAACCATTGCATATTTATTTTAGGAGTTTTGAATGCAGAAGCCTCAACTTTTATGTCTTCCTCTAATGGTATGCTTTGTTCTTCCTCATTCAAAAGGGTGGAAGAACATGCCTGTTCACTAAGAAAGTAATTTTCTATAGTCTTATTTTTTCCCTTTATTGGGAATTTTCTAGTCGGTTACTTGACTGTTGAGTCTTTTCTCAAGTGGAGGGTATACTCTAGTGACCTGTATGTTCTCAGCTCCTTCAAGGTGGCACAATCAAAAGAGAGGAAATTATTCTTTCCCTGACCTGCATTCTGGTCTGGGAGCAACCACAAGCTTTCCTGCCCAGGATCTGTGAGTAGCATTCCCTCTCCAGAGCCTCTACCAGCTCCACCATGACAGCACTCCTCCTCACCCCAGGACCTCTAGGACTGAGACCAAGATCTGCTGCTCAACTTCTCCAGGTTCTTTAGTCCATGGGCTCCAAAAAGATATTGTTGCCACAGTGGCTGCTGCTGCCCTGGAACTGAGGCTAGGGCTAGACACTGCTCCCTTCTCATCTAGGTGAATAAGCTTTCTCATTGTCCTTTCAAGCTGTCTTTGGCATTTGTGGGTTGAGAAATCTGGGAATTTCATCTGCTGCCTCTGATTCCATGACCTCAAGCCTGCTCCACTCCTGTCCCTGCCATGCATCCAAGGCTGGGCTGTGCTCCACTCTGATCCCAGTGTGCTAAACCTATTCTGTGGGCTTTCCAGGCTGTCTTGGACTGGAAATCTCTATCATTTTGTGACTTCTGCTGCTCCAGAAATTGTTTAGAGTCATTTTTACAAGTATTTTATGGGCTATGAGGGTACAGCTGGAGCAGGTCCATCCTCCTACTCCACCATCTTGGCACCACCCTCCAGAATTAGGACTTGAAATGGTAGACTATGTTTCAAAAACTGTTGCAATAAGCAGTGAAAAGAAATGACTAAAAGATATTTGTGACAACTATAATTCTAGTATTTCAAAACTATTAAAAATTATCATTTCTTAAGCAAGTTCTAACTTTTAAAATTATTATTTGGGATTTTAAACAACAAACTACTCCTTTGCAATTTCTTATATCATTCACTGATATTGTCTTCTGCTTTGTCTCATATTACTCAAGGCCATCACCACTGGATGATAACACATTGTTATCACTTAAATATATTGCAGCTTATATTGCACGTAGTTGGATTCACTGGAAAGACCTGAGTCTGATTCTTATCTCAGACACTTCCTGTGTGGCTCAGGTTAGGTCATTTTATGGCTTCAGTTTCCTCATCTATAAAATGAAGGACCTAGAGTTAATGGTCTCTAATGTCCCTTTCAGCTTTAAATCCATAATCTTATTAAAAAAATAAACAAGCAAACAAATCTTCATAGTCATCCCTAGGTATGAGTGCTGTGGACTTTGCCCTAGTGTACAAGGAAAGTTATTTAAGCACTGAAACCACTTCGTCTAGTTAACAATAATAATTCTTTTAAAATGAAAGCTATTTAATATTTCTTCTTCCTGTCTTTATCTTAAGTGAGCACTTTCTTGTCCCTGTTCCCCTTCATGGTGGACCAGGTCTTCTTCTTTAAGGATGGCACCCACCCCAACTATCTCTTCATTTCCCATTGGTTACTCTTCTCTAGATCTTACCATCATGGTCCAGGAAATTTATCTTCTTGTAAGATCATTTCTACCCTAGAAGTCACCCTTAATCAGTATTCTCTGTTCCTAGGGTCCCTCTCTCTGATTGGAGAGGGGAGAGATTGAGAGTTCCTCCTAGAGCCTCCTTTGAAAGAGGCCACCCAAGACTGCCATCTCTTTATTTTCCACAGGATGCTCCTCTGAATTTTGCCATCATGTCTCCACACCTAGTACCTCCCCTCTATAGCTTTTAAGATTCTTTTAATATGTTGTCTTCCCTATTAGATTGTAAACTCTTTGAGGGCAGGGGTTGCCTTCCTTTTCTTTTTTTTTTTTTTTTTTTTTTTTTTTAGATTCTCAGGACTTAGCACAATGCCTAGAACATAGTAGGTACTTAAACGTTTATGGACTATGATCAAACCCACTAGGCTTCAAGGTCTCATTTTTACCCTTCCTTACCCAAACTGGTCTTAAAAAATTGATTGGAGGGTGAAGTTTGCCATAGGCATAAAAAAAAATGCCAGTGAGTGGTTAACTTCAATCTTCAAATAGCTTGTAATTACCTTCATTTTATTATTCTATATAGTAGAACTTAGTAGATTACAAATAGCTTTTGACTGTATTTGACAATGTTCTAGGTACTGTGGTAATTCTAGAAAAATTTAAGACACTTCACAAAATATCACTTTTTTTTGCAACTGGCACCTTGAGTACTAAATTATGGCTACTTACTATAACAGTTTTAATTAAGGGCCCCTTCTGTCAATTATAGGAATTTAGAATGCAAAGACTCGATCAGGTTTTCCTACCCATTTCAATTCCTACATTTAGTGGCAAAGACCTTTACAAAAGAGTAATTTTGCAATCAATCTACTTTTTAATTTTTTTAATTTTAAATCTAAATATAATTCAAAAAGAGAACATTTTCATGTACATAGCAGATCATAAGAGAAGATTAAATTTAAACAATTTCATTTCCTGAAAACCTATGTAATAAATCCTCTGCGTTTTCAAAACTACCAGCTTTTCTGTGCTCCCTTTTAGGTTTCCTTTTGTTCTCTGCTATTCATTTTTTGTAATTTTATTTTTAATTTTATTTTTTCTTCCCCACCCCCCTGCCTTAGAGAAGGCTACAATTAAACATGTATGTTAAACTATATGTGTGTACACACATATATACATATACAAACATATACAAATATATATGTATCTATAAACATATACAATACATATGTAAGACTATACTATGCATATTTCTATTTGTCACTTCTTTCTCTGGAAGTGGATAGCCTCTTCCTTCATAGGTCTAAGTCTTTCCCTGTTTTTCAAAATCAACCTGCTGATCATTTGTTATATCATAGCAGTATCTATGGTATATGATAACAGTCATATACCACAACCTATTTAGCCATTTCCCAATTGAAAAACATCTATCATTTTAACCAATCTGATAAGTATAAAATAATATCTCAAAATTATTTTAATTTGCATTTCTCTAATCAGCAATGATTTAAAGTATTTTTTTTCAGATAATTATATATAGGTCAATCAACTTTCACACTAGGCTGGGAAAGAGGGGAAAGCATAAGCATAAGGTTTCTGTGTCCAAATGAGATTTATTTGAGGATATCCTATGTGGCCAATGATGATCACAAGAAGGCTAGAGATGAGAAGGATACTATGATCCTCCAAAGTCTACACAGATGTTGATGATAGTGGTAGTAATAGGCAGCTTCTAAAATGATTTTCTACCTTTCTCCTTTTGTACAGGAAAACTTTTATCTCTGACATGTGCAAGGGAAGCCCTCTTAACTTTGCAGAGGTTCCAGATTTGTTACCAGTGGGAAACAGTGTCATATCTGTTACCTTCCAAATCCATGTTGTGGGATTTTTGAGCATTGTAATTGAGTGAGGGGATAAAGGAAGGAGAAAGGCAGGTGGAGAGAGAATCTTATGAACTTTGGGCCCATTCTCACATGGATAGGAGCCTTCTCTTTATGGACTTGACTGGACTTTTGAGAAACTCATCCCTGCACGATTACTAAGGAGCTCATTCAAAGAGCAAAAGAACAATGTTTGTACGTGACTTCAGTTTTTAATTGAATACAACTCTTCTGAATTATTCACCAGAGTCTAAAACATGCCTTAGGTACAGTGAACATGTTAACATGGACTCGGGACCATTTTCTTAGTCCTTTATATACTGGAATGCCTTGAATTTATATGATGGGTCAGGAGGCAGTTACCCATGCTAAACAAGCCCTAAGACAGGTGCTAATATACTAGAGCTTTCACCCACATCTGCACTTAGTATGCAAACACCTGGCTACCATGAGATTGTGGACAATTCATATCTCCACACTAAATGCCAAACAAGCAAAAATAATGAAAGGACAATTTTATCCACAAGAGGAGTCCAAATGGTCAACATATAGCGATAAAAGCTGCAAATGGGTTCCACCCACTGCTGACTATTGGATCTGTATAAGTAGTCTCTGCAGTTCACCAAGAGTCTTCAGAAACCTATAACTCTAGACTATTGGAAGAGAGATTTCTTGGCTGAACTTTGAAATATATGTGATATACCATTCTGAAGCTATGGCTGACTTAGCACTTTTTCCTATACGCTGTGAGTTATGCGTTTCTTGTTCTAGACTAGATGTTATTGCTTACCCATGTGCAAAATCATCCTGTCCTAAGTCTTCCTTGAAAACAAGGGTCTGTAGTACAGCCCTCATGATATGCATGTTTTGGGAAGACTAGAGATTCTGGAGGCTGGTCCTCTCTAAGATCAAAGGTGAAATCAGTGTCACAAACTGAGTTATATTGAAATATATTGATGTGAATCTCTTTAATTTACATGTGACTAGAAGGAAATAGATGAGATGGAAAAACTTCTTGTGACATCTGCCCTAAAATAGCTTCCAGTGAGACTTCATAGCTGCCCGTTTACATAGGATACATGACCTATTATATAATCAAATTCATAACATAGAAAAATGATTTATAACTACAAAAATATCTTTTCCACTCAGTCTACTTCAGACCCTCATCATTATCCACCTGAATTATTACAAGAGCCCACTAATACGTCTCCCTTTCTCCCCTCTCCAAACAATCAATCCTCTTCACAACTGTCAAAGATATTATCCCAAAATACAGGGCTGATGGTGTCACTAACCTACTCCACAAAGTCCACTGTCTCCCTATTAACTCAGGGATCAAATATAAACTTCCTTTATTGGCATTTAAAGCTGTTCACAATCTGGCTCCAGCCTCTCTTTTTGGGCTCATTACACATTACTCCCTCTCAGACACTCACACTCCAGTCAAACTGGACTACTTACTTTTTTCCATTTCCTTCCTTTGTGTCTGTAAAAAAGCTATCCTTCATTGCTGGAATGTTCTTTCTCTTCTCTTCTGCCCTTGTCCCTTCTAGGGTCAAGCTTATGTCCCTTGTTCTCAGTTATTAGCACCTCCTTTTCAAATACACATCCTCAATCACTTTATATTAATTTTGTGTATATTATAAATTAATTGTGTATAAGTTCTTTCCCTTGCCACTCCCTACCCCCAGTAGATCATATACTTTGAGGGCATCATGTAGCACAGTGCCTTGTGCTGAATAAAAGCTTGCCAAGTTAAATTGAAGTTTTGAATTGAACTAGCTGATTTGTTGATCTTTAAAAGAGCTATAAGATCATAGATATAGAGCCAACCAGTCCACCCTCCTTGTTCTGTTGATGAGGAAACTGAGGCCCAAGGAGGTTGAATGACTTGACCAAGGACATAAACATCTTGTAATCTAACCAAAATGAATGCTGCTGTCCTACCTCTCAGCAGTTATGAAAGGGACATGTGTACTTTAAGATATTTCCAAGTAATGGGAAAATGTACTGAGACATCTATACACTTCTAGTTCCTTTTTTCACCAACACTATTAATTTTAAGAAAGCTTTAAGGATCAATGTCACAGAGTATGATACACAAAATCAAAGTTAAACCCACAGTTCTGGAGTTATGATCACTATGCTCTCAGTTGATGAGCTAACTCTTAAACCTATAGGCATAAAAGCACTATAATTCATAAGATTGATATTTTGTTATAATAATCTTCCTAAGAGACTTTCATACTTATTTCCTTGTCAAACTCTTATTTGACAATCCATAGCAAACATTGTGTAACAGTCTTGCCAAATCCTCCCATTCTTTACTGGTATTTGCAAATGAACTTGAAGATTTCAGGGAAGTGCCTATTTTTATACTTGCCAATGTTCCTCTTTGAAGGATCTTTGACTTTGGCTGAGCACCAGGAAATCCAAATGACATAAGTATCCTTGAGTCTAACAAGTAGGTGTTCAGACCTTCCTAACTCCAAACGATTTAGTCACCAAATATGGAGTGCTGCCTGATGATCAAAGAGTATCAGATGGGTTACAACTTTTTTTTGGTCCAAACCAGTATATTTCCTAATCAGAAAGAGTTTCTAATGAGGAAACTCCAACCACCCGGTGCACAGCAGTGACTGTTTTGCAATTTATAATGTTGGAGAGTTGCTTAAGGGCATTGAGGGCATTCATAGCTTGCCAAGGGTCACACCAGCAGTTTATGTCAGAGTCAAGACTTGAACCAAAGGCCTTCTGACTCTGAGTCATCCTTTGTGCAGAGCAATGGGAAAACATTTTTAAAAATAAAAATAATTGTAAGAGAGAATATTTTCTTAACTTTCCTTATGCTCACTGGGAGGAAGTTTGTAAAGAAATAATCTGAATACCAGTTAATATAGACCATACACCTTTAAAGTGTCTTGATCTCTTTATTGAAAAAGGGGAACAATGAAGAGAAACTTTCCAAAGGTGACTCAGTGGACAGAGCACTGCTGGGCTTAGAGTCAAAAAACACCTGAGCTCAGATCTGGCCTTGTACACTTACTAGCTCTATGACCCCAGGCAAGTCACTTAACCTGTGCCTCAATCCACCGGAGAAGGAAATGGCAAACTACTCCATTATCTTTGCCAAGAAAACTTCATGAACAATATTGACATGCTATGGTCCATAGGGTCACAAAGAGTCAACATGACCAACCAGCAGCAACATAAAAACTGCAAGCAATTATGATAATTAACTGTGAATCAGTATAGCAATCCCTCTGAACTACATCCCCAGAGAGTATCTATTATCCTCATATTGAAGGGTGCAGCTTATAGGCATACACACTAGCTCACAAGCCCTCACCAGTATGCTTAGCTCTACCAGTCTACAAATAGACACAATCATCTCAAAGCAACAGTATTCCTCCCACAACCTGGGACACACTTTCCCACAAATACTCTTAATATTTAGTGTCAGTCAGAAGAGTGGGAATGAACTTTGAATATGCTGGTGGTTGGACACACATGGTAGCCTCTACCTTGAAAGAGTGTTGTGAGGATCAGAAGAGGATAATGTTTGTAAACACACAGCACAGTGCCTGACACAAAATAGATGTTGTATAATATTTCTCCCTTGTCTCACCTCCCCACATGGAACACGCTTGTCTGTGGCTAATGCCTCCTGTATTGCAAAGCCCTAATGCCTTTTGTCTCCTCGTGGAGCCTTGATACTGCTCCAATTTGGGTACAGTATTGATAGGTTCAGACGGCTGTTGAATCTATTATCTGTATTCTCTGCTACCAGAGGTCTCACGACTTGAAGCAGCTTCTTCCCTGGAATGCCATTCTTCTATGTATCTGAGTCTACCTGGAGCATATATGACTGCTCCTTGCCTCCAGATATGATGTCTCCTACTGGATGAGTAGATCAAGATGCCATGGCCTATAGCAGTTGGGAATGAGAAAGAAATGCCCTCCTTAATCTCCTTTCACTCCCAAGAGAGGACATGTATGACATGCAATTCCTCCTCAAGGGATAGCTTTTTCTTTGAGTATCAGTTCTTACTTGGATTCACTTGAGAACAGACTAGATTTTTTTATAATTATAAATTAATTTAGTTGGTTTTGATTTTCAGCAATCACTTCCATAAGTCTTAAATTTTCTCCCCTTCCCTCCCCCCTCCCTCCCCAAGAAGGTATGCAATCTTATATGGGTTCCATACATACAGTCTTATTAAACACATATTCTTATTTATTTTTTTATTATTTTAATTTATTTATTTAACATTTAACATTCATTTTCACAAAATTTTGGGTTTCAAATTTTCTCCCCTTTTGTCCTCTCCCCCCACCCCAAAACACTGAGCCTTCTAATTGCCCCTATCACCAATCTGCCCTCTCTTCTATCATCCCTCCCTTCCCTTG
The DNA here is from genome assembly GCF_028372415.1 of Notamacropus eugenii. Taxonomy (NCBI): domain Eukaryota; kingdom Metazoa; phylum Chordata; class Mammalia; order Diprotodontia; family Macropodidae; genus Notamacropus; species Notamacropus eugenii. The sequence continues at coordinate 445,206,483 of NC_092876.1, read as the reverse complement.
TCCCCATCTTCTCTTTTGTCCTGTAGGGAAAGATAACTTTCTATACCCCATTGCCTGTATTTCTTATTTCCTAGTAGAAAGAAAAGTACTCGACAGTTGTTCCTAAAACTTTGAGTTCCAACTTCTCTTCATTCCTCCCTCCCCACCCATTCCCTTTGGGAAGGCAAGCAATTCAATATAGGCCATATCTGTGTAGTTTTGCAAATGACTTCCATAATAGTTGTGTTGTGTAAGACTAACTATATTTCCCTCCATCCTATCCTGCCCCCCTTTGCTTCTATTCTCTCTTTTGATCCTGTCCCTCCCCAAGAGTGTTGACTTCAAATTGCTCCCTCCTCCCATTGCCTTCCCTTCCATCCTCCCCCTCACCCTGCTTATCCCCTTCTCCCCCACTTTCCTGTACTGTAAGATAGGTTTTCATACCAAAATGAGTGGGCATTTTATTCCTTCCTTTAGTGGAATGTGATGAGAGAAAGCTTCATGTTTTTCTTTCACCTCCCTTCTTTTCCCCTCCACTAAAATGTCTTTTGCTTTCCTCTTTTATGAGAGATAATTTGCCCCATTCCATTTCTCCCTTTCTCCTTCCAATATATTTCTCTCTCACCCCTTAATTTCATTTTTTTAAGATATGATCCCATCCTATATAATTCACTCTGTGCTCTCTGTCTCTGTGTGTGTGTGTGTGTGTGTGTGTGTGTGTGTGTGTGTGTGTAATCCCACCAACTACCCAGATACTGAAAAGTTTCAAGAGTTACAAACAATGTCTTTCCATGTAGGAATGTAAACAGTTCAACTTTAGTAAGTCCCTTATGACTTCTCTTTGCTCTTTACCTTTTCATGCTTCTCTTCATTCTTGTGTTTGAAAGTCAAATTTTCTTTTCAGCTCTGGTCTTTTCATCAAGAATCCTTGAAAATCCTCTATTTCATTGAAAGACCATTTTTTCCCCTAAATACTTCAGCTTTGCTGGGTAGGTGATTCTTGGTTTTAGTCCTAGTTCCTTTGACTTCTGGAATATCCTATTCCATGCCCTTTGATCCCTTAATGTAGAAGCTGCTAGATCTTGTGTTATCCTGATTGTATTTCCACAATACTTGAATTGTTTCTTTCTAGCTGCTTGCAATATTTTCTCCTTGACCAGGGAACTCTGGAATTTGGCCACAATGTTCCTAGGAGTTTCTCTTTTTGGATCTCTTTCAGGAGGTGTTCTATGGATTCCTTGAATATTTATTTTGCCCTCTGGTTCTAGAATATCAGGGCAGTTTTCCTTGATAATTTCATGAAAGATGATGTCTAGGCTCTTTTTTGTTTTTTTTGATCATGGCTTTCAGGTCGTCCCATAATTTTTAAATTGTCTCTCCTGAATCTATTTTCCAGGTCAGTTGTTTTTCCAATGAGATATTTCATATTATCTTCCATTTTTTCATTCTTTTGGTTTTGTTTTGTGATTTCTTGGTTTCTCATAAAGTCATTAGCCTCCATCTTTTCCATTGTAATTTTTAAAGAACTATTTTCTTCAGTGAGCTTTTGAACTTCCTTTTCCATTTGGCTAATTCTGCTTTTGAAAACATTCTTCTCCTCATTGGCTTTTTGAACCTCTTTTGCCAATTGAGTTAGCCTATTTTTCAAGGTGCTATTTTCTTCAAAATTTTTTTGGGTCTCCTTTAGCAAGGTGTTGACCTGATTTTCATACTTTTCTTGCATCTCTCTCATTTCTCTTCCTAGTTTTTCCTCCATCTCTCTAACTTGATTTTCAAAATTCTTTTTGAGCTCTTCCACGGCCTGAGCCCATTGAATATTTATTTTGGATGTTTGGGATACAGAAGCCTTGACTTCTCTGTGTTTCCCTGATGGTAAGCATTGTTCTTCCTCATCTGAAAGGACGAGAGGAGATATCTGTTCACCAAGAAAGTAACCTTCTATGGTCTTATTTTTTTCCCCCTTTTCTGGGCATTTTCCCAGCCAGTTACTTGACTTCTGAGTTCCCCCTCTACACCCACCTCACCTCCAGATCTGCCCAGCCAGAGCTTGGGGTCTGAGATTCAAATGCTGCTTCCCAGCCTCAGGGCTTTTGGCGGGGGCAGGGCTGCTATTCAGTGTGAGATTAAGTTCAGGTGCTCAGGTTGGGGCAGGGCTGCCACACTGGGCTCAGTTCCCTCAGGGGGTTTATGGGGAGACCTTCAACAATGGATCTGAGCTCCTGCCTACTTTGGGAGCCCCTGTCCTCTGCTGCCTTTGCTGTTGCCTCCCAAGGGGGCCTGAGTTATGGAGACACCCCGCTCCCCTCTTGGCAAGCTGAAAAGACCCTCTCACTGACCTTTGGCACCTGTGGGTGGAAGGACCTGAAGCCTGCTCGGATCTGCTGCTCTTGGTGCTGTGTGGCCAAGGCAGGGCTGGGCCAGTGTTCAAGGGACCTTTCCTGTCTGTTTTTCAGGTCTCTCTGGAACAGAAATCTCCTCCACTCCGTTGTTGTGTGGCTTCTGCTGGTCCAGAATTTGTGGGAGTTCTTCTTTACAGGTATTTTATGGGCTGTGGGTTAGGAGCTAGCAAATGTGTATCTTTCTACTGTGCCATCCTGGCTCCTCCCCCCTATTAAATAAATTTTCACATTAGTCATGTTGCATAGAAGAATTAAAATGAATGGGAGAAACCATGAGAAAAACCAAACCACAACAAAGCCTAACAAAATAGAAAATAGTTTGCTTCATTCTGAGTTCTAATTCCATAGTTCTTTCTCCATATGTGGATGACATTTTACCTCAAGAGTCCTTTGGGAATGTTTTAAGTTCTTTCATTGCTGTGAAGGGCTAAGTGTATCAGAAACAGTTCTTGCACACTGTGGCTGTTACTGTGTACAATACTCTCCTGGTTGTGCTCCTTTCACTCAGCATCAGTTCATATAAATCCTTCCAGGCCTCTCTGAAGTCTTCCTGCTCATCATTTCTTATAGCACAATAGCAATCCATTACATTCATATGCCACAACTTGTTCAGTCATTCCCCAGTTGATGGGCCTTCCCTCATTTTCCAGTTCTTGGCCACCACGAAGAGAGCTGCTGTAAATATTTTTGTACATGTGGGACCTTTTCTCCTTTTTATGATCTCTTTGGGATACAGTCCAAGTAGTGATATTGCTGGGTCACAGGGTATGCACATTTTTGTAGCCCTTTGGGCATAGTTCCAAGTGGCTCTCCAGAATGGTTGGGTCAGCTCACAGCTCCATAAACAATGTATTAGTTTTCCAACTGTCCTACATCTTCTCCAACATTTATCATCTTCCTGTTTTGTCATGAAACAGACTAGATTTCTAAGGGCTACTATGGGAATATAGCAAACCTTTGCTGTGCCAACAGCCAAACTCGCCTTCCAGTTCAGTCAGAGCTTTTGGACATTTCATAAGGATCAATGCTTTGTTTAACATCCTATCTGGCTCTTACTTTCTCTAATTATATCCTAAGCTGGAGACGGGGTGGGGACCATCTGCCTACATCCCCCTACAAAATTAATGTTGCTGGGGAGGAATAAGAGAGGCAGTTGTATATGAAAGAGATTCTAAATACATGAATTCTGAATCATCTGAAGGATATTTTGGATATAGTTCTAGAGAAATTCTGACAATATAGGCTATCAATATAAATATAGGCTGTGCCTACACATTGAGCTAATTTATTTAACTGACTTTTCCTGTCAGTCATATTACAATGGTCAATCCAGCAGCTCTGTGTAGATAAAGCCTTAATATGTTTAACTTCAGTATTAGCGATAGTAATAGAGTCACCTCCCAGGGAGAGAACAACTAGAAGATTCACAAAGAATAATTTCTTAAAGCTGGCAATCTGAATCATAGGCTAACATCACAATAGCACACTGTTGTACGTATACAATTTCTTTCTAATGCTAAATTTATTTTACAGTAGAAAGGACACTATCAAAAGATCTGCGTTCAAATTCTGATTCTTGCATTTATTGTCTGTATAATATACTCTACAGATATACTTATACCATAGACATGTAAAGTAAATACTATGTATGTGTGTGCATGCGTGTTTAATAGCCACAATACTATCTACATAGTATCATGTATCTTTATGATCCCATAAAAGTTACTTAACTGCTGCCACCACCACCATCCCCAAATCTTAGTTCCCTCATCTATAAAATGAGAAAGGTTGGACTAAAACATTTCAGATCTTCTCCAGCTGTCATTCTGGGTTCCTATAACTCTTTAGTAGAGCAATATTTTAGCAAGTATGAATCCTAAAGATAAAAGACATTGAAATTGTTTGGATTTTCCTTTTTTTCTATCAATTCCCCTTTGCCTTTTTTTTATAGTACCTGATACTAAGTTGGGTCCCCCAAGAGTCAGCTACCCCATGTTCCAGGTGTTCTGTGGGATCATTCTCCAAAACCTATTGCTCTGATGTGTTTATATATATAATTTGAAATATTGCAAGAATTATCCAAGTGTGCCACAGACACATGACGAGAACACATGATGTCAGGAAAAAAATGGTACAGATAGATTTGCTTGATGCAGGGTTGCCATAAGCTTTCAATTTGTTTTTAAAAAATGTAATATCTGTGAAGTGCAACAAAATGAGGCATGTCTGTATCTCATTATTTCTATTACCTGCCCTTACATTCTGTAAGGAGGGCAGACTAATCTAATCAGGGACCTAAATCACCACCCCATTACATATTATTTCCACTTTCTCACAGGGAAGAAAACTAAGACTTTTAGAAGCTAAAAAAGCTTTATACAAAGTCACAGAGATGGGATGTGTCTGAGGTAGGATTAAAACCCAGTCTTTCCTGACTCTTATGTCCAGCACTCTATTAACTATACAAAACTGCCATTCAAGAATTCAAGAATGAAAGAAAGAGTACGATTGAAATAGTTTATAATGGGTCAAGTCTATGAAAGACATGGATGATGAAGTCTTTCTTTGGTCAACGTGGGTGACGTGATCTCAAGGATGAACTACAGGATTTTGGGTAGGTAGGTCCTTCATCCTGTGGAGGATTTACTAGACAACATGACTGATATTCATATCATGGGTTGGGAAAATGTGAATAAAGTATGCATATTGATGGCATTATAGATCTGTTAAGGAAAATAGTGTCAAGAAAATTAGTAGCACTTGACATTTTTGTAATTAGGCAGACTCGTGATCTGGGAGGATGATGGTGGTAATGGCTTTCTTAGACCAACGCCAACCCAGATAATTAGTCCCAGCTACACCTTCCCCAGCCATTGCCTCTCCAGCTTCAACTTGAATAGCTCTGATGAAGGAGAACACATCATCCCCAATATCAGTACATTTCATTTTTTGAAAACTTTAATTTTTAGAATGTTTTCTCTTATATTGAGCCTAAGTCTGCCTTCATTCAACCTTCTGATGCTACCTCTGCCTTCTGAAAACAAACAAACAAACAAGTCCAATTCCTCTTCTTCAGAAAAACCATTTTGTAATTTAATAGAGATTATGTGAGGGCCACAACTTGAACCTGAGTCTTCTGACACAACATGGTTTAGTTAGTTTTCTACAAAACCACGATAGACTATATGCCTTGCCTCATCAGGAAAAAGCAGAGTCCAGGAATAGAAGGTTGAGGGGGGAAAATGAAAATAGTAAGATGTAATTAGCCATCTTTGCAACAGATGAGATGTGAGAATCACGAGAGGCGATGATAACCACAGATGCAAGATAGGAAACTTTAGGAGAATATGGACTACTAAGTTTAGAACCTATTTGAACCTCATGAGTTTGGAAATGTTGATCTAATCTTAGAGTTTGTTTTAACATCCATGTTTATGTTCTTCTTTTAAAAGGGAAAGAAATCTGTTGAGGTCTCACAAAAAGTTCAGGAGACTTGGTACATTAAAAAAATATGAACTTCATATAATATTTTGATAAAATGACTGAAAAAGAATTTTTAAAAGTCAGTCTATATTACCCCCAAAGTTGAAAGGAAAAGATTTTTGAACAGTAGATATTTTTAGTTTTACCATTGTCATTTAACTTTTCTGAGCCTCAGTTTCCTTATGTGTGAAATGGGAATTTTATGTGAAGCACTTACCTCACAGAATTGAAAAGTAATATATTTTTAAAAGATATGAAAAAAATTCTCTAATTTTTTTTCCAAAAAACTTCATGAAAGATTGTTCCAAACCACTCAGAATGGAAAGAAATTTGGAATGATGCTATGAAAGTAAAGGAAGTGTCTACATCCTTTGACCTGAAGATCCCATTTCTAAGCATATTCCTTGAGGAAATCAAAGCCAGGAAAAAAAAGGTTCCATATATATCAAAATATTTATTTGTGGTGGGAGGAGCCAAGATGGCAGAGTAGAAAGATACACACATGCTAGCTCCTAACCCACAGCCCATAAAATACCGGTAAGGAAGAACTCCCAACAAATTCTGGAGCAGCAGAAGCCACAGAACAACAGAGTGGAGGAGATTTCTGGTCCAGAGAGACCTGAAAACAGACACCAAAGGTCTGTCACTCCAGGACCCAGAGCAGAGCCCAGCCCTGCCTTGGCCCTGCGACACCAAGGGGAGCAGATCTGAGCAGAGATCAAGAAAAGAATCTCCAGCAGCAGCACAGGTCCCTCCATCCACAGGTGCCAAAGGTCAGTGAGAGGGTCTTTTCAGCTTGCCGAGAGGGGAGTGGGGTGTCTCCATAACTTAGGCCCCCTCGGGTGGCAGCAGTGGAGGAAGCAGCAGACAGGGGCTCCCAAAGCAGGCAAGAGCTCAGATCCATTGTTGAAGGTCTCCTGTAAACCCCTTGAGGGAACTGAACCCTGTGTGGTGGCCCTGCCCCAACCTGAGCACCTGAACTTAATCTCACACTGAATAGCAGCCCTGCCCCCGCCAAAAGCCCTGATGCTGGGAAGCAGCATTTGAATCTCAGCCCCTAAGCACTAGCTGGGCAAATCTGGAGGCGAGATGGGTGTGGAGAGGAAACTCCTAGGAACATTGTGGCCAAATTCCAGAGTTCCCTGGTCAAGGAGAAAATATTGCAAGCAGCTAGAAAGAAACAATTCAAGTATTGTGGAAATACAATCAGGATAACACAAGATCTAGCAGCTTCTACATTAAGGGATCAAAGGGCATGGAATAGGATATTCCAGAAGTCAAAGGAACTAGGACTAAAACCAAGAATCACCTACCCAGCAAAGCTGAGTATAATACTTCAGGGGAAAAAATGGTCTTTCAATGAAATAGAGGACTTTCAAGCATTCTTGATGAAAAGACCAGAGCTGAAAAGAAAATTTGACTTTCAAACACAAGAATGAAGAGAAGCATGAAAAGGTAAAGAGCAAAGAGAAGTCATAAGGGACTTACTAAAGTTGAACTGTTTACATTCCTACATGGAAAGACATTGTTTGTAACTCTTGAAACTTTTCAGTATCTGGGTAGTTGGTGGGATTACACACACACACACACACACACACACACACACACACACAGAGAGACAGAGAGTACAGAATGAATTAAATAGGATGGGATCATATCTTAAAAAAATGAAATTAAGGGGTGAGAGAGAAATATATTGGAAGGAGAAAGGGAGAAATGGAATGGGGCAAATTATCTCTCATAAAAGAGGAAAGCAAAAGACTTTTTAGTGGAGGGGAAAAGAAGGGAGGTGAAAGAAAAACATGAAGCTTTCTCTCATCACATTCCACTAAAGGAAGGAATAAAATGCCCACTCATTTTGGTATGAAAACCTATCTTACAGTACAGGAAAGTGGGGGAGAAGGGGATAAGCAGGGTGAGGGGGAGGATGGAAGGGAAGGCAATGGGAGGAGGGAGCAATTTGAAGTCAACACTCTTGGGGAGGGACAGGATCAAAAGAGAGAATAGAAGCAAAGGGGGGCAGGATAGGATGGAGGGAAATATAGTTAGTCTTACACAACACAACTATTATGGAAGTCATTTGCAAAACTACACAGATATGGCCTATATTGAATTGCTTGCCTTCCCAAAGGGAATGGGTGGGGAGGGAGGGATGAAGAGAAGTTGGAACTCAAAGTTTTAGGAACAACTGTCGAGTACTTTTCTTTCTACTAGGAAATAAGAAATACAGGCAATGGGGTATAGAAAGTTATCTTTCCCTACAGGACAAAAGAGAAGATGGGGACAAGGGAAGGGAGGGATGATAGAAGAGAGGGCAGATTGGTGATAGGGGCAATTAGAAGGCTCAGTGTTTTGGGGTGGGGGGAGAGGACAAAAGGGGAGAAAATTTGGAACCCAAAATTTTGTGAAAATGAATGTTTAAAGTTAAATAAATAAATTTAAAAAAATACTTATATATAATAACAAAGAACCAGAAACAAAATAAAGGTCTATCAATTGATGAATGGTTAAACAAATTCTGATTCATGGACATGCTTCTTGCCTTGAGAGATGACAGATGTGAAGAATTCAGAGAACAGGGAGACATTATGAACCTATGTAGAGCAAATTAAACAGGACCTGTAAAAACCATATATGTAATGAATAAAACGCTGTAAATAAAATATCTAAATGAAATATAACAAGGCTGCACAATTTTAATAACTAAGCTTGGTTCTAAATAAGAGTTTTGAAACAGTATTTATACTTTAGGACATGGTTGATTTTTTACTAAACTTTCTTCTAATTTTTGCTTTCTGCATAACAGAAAATGTGGCGTGGTGGATAGCAAGCTGGATCCACAGCCAGGAAAACCACTGTTGAAGTATTTCTCTTTTAAAAAAAAATTATTAACATGTTCTATTTGAACATTACAGATATTTACAGATTTCTTCTGCCCTGAGAAGCAGTATCTTGTAGCAAAGTAAAATAATTAATAAAATTAAAGACAGAGTGACCTCATCTGAAAGTGTATGCAACATTCCACTATAGCAACCCTTCCTCCCAATACACACAAACACACAAACTGCCCATGTGACCCTGGATAAGTCACTTAACTTTTCTAAAACTCTTATACATAGGGACGATTTGCATTGGTAGGAGTTTCCTCACTGGAGTCTTCTTAGACCAGTGATGAAATCACAATTCTAGTTTAAATCTTGGTTACAAAGGTAAACTCAATGGGTAGAAGATGTGATGGTAAACAAAGACATGCATTTTTCGAAAGCACATTACCAACCTGAAAGTGCAATATAAACGTCACTTGTCATCAAACTAATCCATCAAACTAATGATTACTTAAACAACACATTTCAGGAAGACAGCTAGCTATACAATGAGTGCTAAATAAATTTGGGATTACTTGTCTTACTGATAACCAAGATAATTGAATGGGTAGTGAAACATAATTATCAAAAAGAAGAAGAAATTGATGGGAAATAAAATGAATGTGATAGTGAAGGGTACAAAGGTATTCACTCAGTATTAAAACTCATACTTTGAGGATACAGATGTAGATGAAACCCTCAAAAGATGAAACCTTAAAAGACTAGAAAGTGAGTTTCAAGCTTTTGTTTAATTATATGCCCAAGAATAATGAAATGGGTGGAGTAACCAAGGAGCCCAGTCCTTATAAACATTTGCAGCATGCTCTGCTGATGGGGTCTCCAGGTGGACTTGAGCAGGTGCAGGTATTATTTCCAGTCTTTCATCATGGAAGCAAGAAGAGCCTTCTGATTGGCTGCTCAACAAAAACTGAGAACTCATTGAAAAGACCCTGATCTGTCAAGATGTTTTTGTTTCATTTAGTCTTGTTTGTTTGTTTGTTTTGTTTACTTTCCAGATTTGCATAAAAAAAACATGACAAAAGCCTCTGGGTGGGAAGAGGTCTCAGGTCTTCCTCACCCAGGCCAATAAATAGCCAATGTTCTTTGCCTCATGCTGTTTTCTCTTTCCTGTTTTTAGGGAGAATAGAAGAAACAGTGGTTTTATGAGCACCAAGAGGTCAGAAAAGCAAGTTGCAAGAAGTTTAGGGACTAGAGTTTGTGGTCTAACCAACAAAGCCCCAAAGAGTGACCAGGCTCACCTTAAAAGTTGTGATGTTCAAAAAGTTCCAGAGACATCGTTTCTGGGTAATTAGTCATTTTAGTGATAATCTTAATATTTTAATAAAAGAGGCACTCTCAAATGCCAAAGACTCCTCATGGTGGTAGACTCAAAATTTACATGCCCTTGAAAGAGTGGGTATTTCTGAGGGTAGCAACCAACTCTGATTGGTTAACAATTAAGAAGAAAATGAATATTATAATGAGATGTGGGCTCATTCTAATGAGGATCTTGGGAGTTCATGACTTTGGTTTTTTTGGTCAAAGAAACTAATCAATTTCTTTATCACCTGTCTGATGAGAGAGAGACTCCACATTTTCCCAGAACTATGTGTGTAAATACAGTGAGCAGGAATCTACCCATTCTCCTAAACTTAGAATTTATATTACTGTCTTTGATTGGATCTTAGCCTGGGTAAGTCTTTGAGAAAGATTTCCCATACTGGTTGATTTCTGGATGAAGTAGAAAAGGGGAAAAACCTTGGTCCTGATTCAATAATTAGTTACTAATAAAAGGGGGAAATAATCATTTATCCTTTCTTTCAGAGTGAATTAGAAGAAGCCCAGAGAGAACGCACTTCTTCCATTGGCCATATGGCATTAAGGCTATCTAGAAACTGCTTCAAGTTTGAGCCTATGCCTCCTAGGAAGATAGTAGAGGAGAGGGTGTGCCTCAAAGTATTAAAAGAAAATGTTTATTCTTTGTTTTTGCTATATCTTCCCAATAAATACCTGTTTATAAAACTAATTGGTGTTAATTGGCTAAATGATACTGGGGCAGTAATCACTAGTGACTGATATGAGGCCAATTTTGAATTCAGGACTTCCTGACTCCAGCCCAGAGCTCTATCCACGGCATCATCTACTTGCCATTTGCCAGTTGTTGCTTTCAGGCATATCCAACTCTTCATGACCCTATTTGGAGTTTTCTTGGCAAAGATAACTGGAGTGGTTTGGCATTTCCTTCTCCAGCTTATTTTACAGATGAGGAAACTAAGGCAAACAGGGTTAAATGACTTGCCCAGGGTCACATAGTTAGTAAGCTTCTGAGATCAGATTTGAACTCAGGTTTTCCTCACTCCAGGTCCAAGACTATCTACTGCACCACCTGGCTGCCCACTTGCCAGTTACATGATCAGTTACTGCTACAGTGGTGGCAATGTCTGTATTGTACCAAAGAATGCCATTGGATTAAGTCTTCTGACCAAATGTACATCTTTCCTTGTCCTACATTATAAGTTTGTTAATTTGCTTGGCTAAACTTGAGGTCTCTTTGGCAGAAAGAGGGATCCTCATCTTGGGCTGTCTTTCAAAAAACGGGTTGAAATGTGAGATCTCATCTTTAACTGTTTCTTGGACATACTAAATGGAAGAAGCCTAATTTAAATCCTGGACATACTTTCTTTCAAGAAACCACAGCTTGAGGTATCAGAAGATTAGAAAGAGGGAAGAGGGAAAGGGGGAAGGAGGGTGGCAATCATTTATTCAAAGGAATTCAGTTTCTTGTGGTTACTTGAGATGTTAATTCAGCCCCTGCTTGTTAACTGCTGGTTGAATCTATATGGATGCCAGGAGTGTGGCGATCTCAATAAGCAGAACATGAGACTCTCAGTTTCAGGCTTATGGGTTGGGAGTACTCACTTTGAGAATTATTAAGGTGTAGTGGATAGAGAACTGAACTTGAACCCACAAAGGACTGACTTCAAGTCTTGCCTCTGACATATTAGCTCTGTGACCCTGGACAAGTTAGAAAAATTTCTAAGACTATAAACTGCGAAAAAAAATTACCAACCTCTACACTGATAGAGTCACTTGATCACTGTTAGTGAAATCATACATCTAGTCCCTATGCCATCCAAAAATGATGAATAAAATACTAGATTCTGAGTCAGGAAAATTTAAGGTCACATACTGCCTCAAACTCTAGCTGTGAGACCCTAGGTAAATCACTTATCCTCTCTGTATCTGCATATCCTCATCCATTGGACTGAATGGCTTCTAAAGTCCTTTTCCATTCTAAATCTAAGATCTAAGGCCCTATTTTAAACTAGTCTGATAAAGCTACATTTCTTCTAAATCCAGGCCCCTGTCAGCTAATGTCTTTAAGTCAATGACTCCCTGTGAGTTAAAAGTACAATACAAAGAGGCAAAAAACATTTGGTTTATTTCAAAGCCTGCCACTTACTGACTGGATGACACAAAGTACTGAATGTCCCTGAATCTCAGTTTTCTCTTCCGGAATTTATAGAAAATAATCCTGCAGCAGCCTGTCACAAGAATCATTTTTAAAAAGTATGGAAAAGTGTCTTATAGTTTATAAAGCATTAGCACATGTAACGTGTGGTCATCGGTATTCTGATGAGCTCATTGTCATCTATTTTCCTTCATTCTCCTTGAAGGTGTTATTCTGGGAGCTACAATCAGCTCCTAACCTAGACTGGTATACACCATCTGATAAGGCTGAAATTTCTCTCTTCTCAGGGATGTTCCTAACTATTATCCTACAGTCCAGGTCAAAACTGGTACCCTAACACTGGTTTCTTTTTAACCTAGATCTCATTAACTTGGGTTTAAGGTACTATCTTCAGGTAAAATCATTCCTAAGCCTGGATTTGCCCTCATTCTGTCTAAAATTTATACACACACACACACACACACACACACACACACACACACACACACACACACACATTTTTTTCTCCCAGAACAATTTCAAGCCACTCTCATGCAGCTGCTTCAGTCAGAACTAAAATCATTCCCTCAGTTACTAACCCATTAGTTGAATTCTTTCAGAGTTATGCTCATAATGTATACTCACATACTCATATAATGAGTTTTACTCATTATACTACGAAATGAAAATTGGCATATTTGGGTCAGAGTTATATGCTTATTCTACCTACACTGGTATATTTCTCTCACAGAAGTAATCAGAGCTGCCATGCCTTCTCATCAAAATTCTCCCTCCTCTTCGCAGGCTTGCCCCTGTGTGTTACCAAGGAAAGTACATACTCAATGGGCACATCCCTAGCTCAGCCATGTGCATTTTTGCATCTGAAGCATCCCCTTCAGGGCTGCTTTCCCAAATCCTACTCACATCACTGGCAGAGGCCCAGACAGTGGCTGGTACTGCTCTCCATGTTCTGTGGGTCAACTTGGGGCCCTAGATTTATTCTGCTGACATTCAAATCCCTCTATCAGGGTGTTTCCCACTAATAGTCAGCCATATTGAGAAACTTTTCAGCCCAAGGATTTACTAAGATGGTATAACAAGAATAATAGTCACTAAAATTATTTCCCAAAAAATGTCTGGTGCAAACTGTCACACAAGTATACAGAGTCCAGGGTAAGAAAGGACTATCAGACTATCATAGTGGTGAGGCATATACATAGGGAACTTACATCATAACTGCCCATTACTGGAAATTCTATAGCCAATGGACTTCTCTGCCTCTAAAACTGCTTTAGATGTCCATGTCCATATTCTCTCTCTCTCTCTCTCTCTCTCTCTCTCTCTCTCTCTCTCTCTCTCTCTCTCTCTCTCTCTCTCTCTCTCTCTCTCTCTCTCTCTCTCTCTCTCTCTCTCTCTCTCTCTCTCTCTCTCTGTCTCCCTCTCTCTCTCTCTCTCTTTCCCTCTCTCCCTTCCTCTCTTTGTCTCTCTCTGTCTCTGTGTGCCTGTCTCTCTGTGTGTCTGTCTCTCTCTATGTCTGTCTCTCTGCCTCTCATCCTAGGCAAAGTCTTTCCTCTCTCAGGTGACTATCTCTTTGTTTGATTTTCCAAACAACTATTTTCTTCTTGAACTTTTAGTTAGCTTCAGACTTAACAAAAAAGAGATCGTAAAGCATGAACTCATCTTTCTGATTCATTTAAGACTTCTTCATTGTGACTACATGCAGTGATGACATTAGCTGGGTTAGATCAGAGAAGGAGGGAATCACCCCACCGCTGTCTTTACACATTTCATAACACATTAAAAACATCCCACTGCCTATATAGTTTTTTATTAATACACTTCTGAATCTACTCAAACGAAGTGTTTGCTGTTAGAAACTACGAAGATCTCTGCTTCATGTAGTACGAGGTTAGCTTATATTCTGTAGGAATGGGGTTAGAGAAGACAGCATGTATAAAAAAATATGAATTACATCTGGGAAGGTGGCTCCTAGAAACAAGGGAAATTGAGAAAGACTTCTTTTGCACCTCTTTAATGCACTTACTATAAAATATAATGTATCTTTGATATCTATCCATTTGTGGCTTATACTTCTACTAGATAGTAAATTAATTCAGTTATGAAAAACAATATCCACAAAATTCAAGTTTCATAACAAGCCCATAATTCTGAGAGTCTAGATTATTGGTCTAGGATGTTGAATTTCATCCTACAGACATTGAATATATGAAGACTTTGAGCAAGGGAATGGCATGATGTGAATAGCTTTATTTTGTGGGTTTTTTTAAAAAAATTATTTTACTTTTAATTTATTGAATGACAAGCATTTCCATAAAAGTATAATAAAAAAGATAATTGCATATGAAATTGCAAATCTATTATGTACAAAGTGCTATTCCTTTCAAATATGTAATAAAGTTATAATGTATATGTTTTTCCTTTTTTTCCTTCTCCTTCTCCATCTCAGAGATAACTTCTATTAGGCATAAATATGTGTGTGTATATGTATGTGTGTGTGTGTGTGTTTAAAATCTCTCTCTATATACTTCTACTTATCAATTTGTTCTCTGAATGCAGGTAATATCTACCTTCATATGTCCTTTGTAGGCAATTTGGGTATTTATAATAGTCAAAATTACTTATTCACTCAAAATTGTTCTTAAAACAATATTGCTGTTATTGTATCCAAAGTTCTCTTGATTCGTCAATGTTCAATCAATATTCTCTGCTCATTTTGCTCTCCATTATTTTGTACAAGTCTATCCATGTTTTTCTAAGATCATTGAGCATCATTTCTTATAGCACAATAGTATTCCATGGCAATCATATACCACAACTTGTTCATCCATTCCCCATTGAAGGGCATCCCTAAAATTTCAAGTTTGTGATGTTTTATTTTGAAGATACCCTGGCAACAGTGTGTAGGATGGGTAAGAGCAGGAAAAAGGGAGAATTATTAGGATGTTACTAACAACTCATAAGCACAATGGGATGTTACATTCTGCATATCTTTCCATTACAAAATAGTAAAGATGTTGTTCATTGATGAAAAAAAGGATGGAAGACAGGAAATATTCTAAAAGAGACAATGTAAAATAAGGAAAGGAGTGGTGGCCTGGGGGTCAGGATTACTGGGTTCTAGTCCCAGTTTTACCATTGTGTGAATTTAGGCAAGTCACTTAATGAGTTGGCCTCCTCAGTTCTTTCATTTATGAAGTGAAAGAGATAGACTAATTTCTTAGATCTTGTCTAATTCTAATATTTGAAGTTTCTGGCCTTCAGGAAAGAAACAAACCCCAAGGTTGCAAACTTCAAGACATATAGTGGTTAAATTTAAAAATTCAATTCAGAAACAATGAGTCTGCAAGCAATAAGAAGAAAGACTTCTAAAGACAAAGAAAAAGGAAGTCAAATAAAGCAAGACTTCTGTACCCACATGAAAACTGAGAAGGCAATGGAATAATGTATTCCAAAGAGCATTGGAGCCCGGGATACAGCCCAGGGTGACCAACCGTGCAAATCTAAGCTGAACCATACAGGAACAAGATGGATGTTCAAAAATAAAGAGATATTTGAATTATTTTTAGAAATAAAAACACCAGAACTTTTGTTTCCCCAACACCCCAAATGCAGGAGGAGTGAAAAAATGCAGCAGCCAAGGACAGCACCTGGGACAGAGAGACGGCAGGCAGGCCAGTAAAAAGAAAAAAAATCTTTTTATTTTTGTAGCCATTGGGAACTTTATTGAACCAAAAGCAGTGGGCCTGAGATTTAGCAAGGAGTTAAACAAAGGCAATGGTATAGGAAAAGGATCAAACTTATATAGGATGATTTTAGGGTTTCCTTATGGAGGGTTAGAGATTTAGGGTCAGTCTTGCAAGATAAAGAAGTCTAACAAGATAAAGGCACAGGGTGAGGACTATGAAGGGCACAAGATAAGGAAATCCTATTCCCCAGGATGAGGGGTGGGGACAGAGAATTTTATGGTCCAGGATTGAAGTTTTGTGGCAAGGAGAGACTTTGGGGCACCTTCAGGTTAGAAAATAAACCAAGGGTTTCACAAAGTCAATTCCCAATATTTTGTTTAACTCTTAGGGCACTGTTTCTATCCACATTATTTCCCCACTCAACCACTAGGTAGGAAAATTCTTTGGGGAAAAGGGGCAAAAGTCATTGTCTTCAGTAGCTGCTTCCTGCTGAACAGGGGCAAAGAGTCCACTTCAGGAACCAAAATAGGTTGAATGGGGAGTGATCCTCGTGGGGTGCAGAATGCAGTGCCATCTGAGTCCAGGGTGGAAAAAGGCAAACCCTCAGGGTCATCAAAGGAAGGAGCTGGTATCCTCAAAGTTGCTGTGGGCAAGAAGACACAAAGCAGGAGGTTAGACAAGCCCAGATCAAGTGTGAGAGCAATTAAAGTTACCAATAATGGGGTCAGAATGAGGGAAAGAAAGGGGTGAAACCATGATCCCCAGGAGGAGGTAGGGGGAGATATCAGGCTGGAGTGGCTGTCTTACATCCAAAAGGCTGCTGGTAATATCCTTTGAGTACTCAAAGGATAAATTCCACATAAAACTGCTTTCTAAATGTACACAAGGAACGGGTTGAAAACAAGAGATCGCAAAAAAATAAATATTTGAAGTTTCCAGTAGCCAGTAGCATTTGATCATTGACTGAATGTGTGGGAACAAGGAGTCAAAGATATTTCTGGGTCATTTTCTTATTAATTTAATCTAAAGTTGGTTTTCCCCATTACCCATACACATAACTTCTATTTTTCTAGCTTTTGTTTTAAATTTTTAGTAGTCTAAACATGAAATCTTCAAAATGTCTCAATTTAAGATTATATGAAAAGATAAGGAAAGACTTAGGCAATTATGTATTTTCATTTGTGACCACTTTTCTCTGACAAGACCTAAGTATTTTACTGATTTTATCTAATTCGTAGATAATTATTCTTGCTACTAGCAATTGTAGAACCCAGAGCATCTATTCCAGAGGGCAAATAGTGTCAACAGGGACAAATAAAGCTGAAATGGACCTACAAATCAACATGGGAATTTGTGATACAGGAATAGTATAAGAAGAATTAAGACAAATTCAACTGAGCCGGAAGTAGGATTACCTGTTGTGGTTTAGTCCAGTGGACTCCCAGAGTTAGAAGTGACCTTAGAGGTGTCCTAGGCCAACCTAAAGGACTTGGGGTCCCACTTTCTACGCCATTGAGGAAGCCTCAGAAAGTCTTCCTTTCCACTTCTTTTCCCTTCACAGTAATGGAGGAAAACTAACCCTGGAATTATTGCTCTTTTTTATATGAGAAAGATGGAAAAAAAAAGGCTGATCCTCCTAGAATACATTAAGGGAGAAGGAAACTGTGAGGATAGGTGAGTTATTTCTATCTTAACCTGCTAAGAATACATTTAATATAGTAATCTTAATTAACTGCTTGATCTGAAGAAATATATTTCTCAAATTTTTGTACCTCTAAATTTCCTGCTTTTGGCAAAATCCCAGTATCCAAGACAACCTTCTCCTCTATTCATTAAAAATGAAAGGAACATAATTGTATAATTTTTTTTTGAAATATTGATAATGAGTCTAAGTAGTTTGCTGAAATTCACCAAGAAGAGCACAAGAAGTCCCATCTTCCCTGCCTACAGGGTACAAGATCTGCTGATCGCAGTCACTTGGTTCACGGCTTTGTCTCCAGTAGAGTGAACATTGTACCGAGATTTAGAATGCTTGGTGTCCTAAACTGACTCAGTGACTGATCGATAATCTTGGATATTTTGAGAGGCAGAGAGAAAAGCTCTGGGAACTTTTGTGGATTCAGTAAAAGCCTAAGATATTGTCCTTGATCTTAAAGAGCTTCTAGTATAATCTGAGAGATGAAATACACATATGAAAAGATAAAAGTAATTATACAAGCCAGTATGTAAGTGTTAAATAGATTATATGAATAAGTGTTGCAAGAATTCAGAGAGAGAAAGATCACTAGGGCTAGGCTAATATGAAAGGCTCCACAGAAGAGGTTGAATATGAATTGGACCTTGAAGAATACATAGGATATGGTTTGTAAGAAGGATAACCTTTGGGCTGGAGAGTGAGCAAAGACGAGAAGGTCAGAATGTAGAAGGGATGTTTAGGGCCAGTGGTAGGCAAATTTGGTTTAAAAATGCAGTAGTCAAGCAAGATGTAGCCACTGACGTGTTTTAGCAGGTCACTGACTAGATTTCTGCATAATATAGTCTCTTCTATGTAGAATTACCTTCTCTTTCTTCTTAGTTTATCTCAATTTTGCTCTTCACTTAAAATCCCTTCCCCTTTCTATTTGGATCATATAAGCCTTACCAGAGGTGAACTTCTCTTCAAGTGCGCCTCTTTCCAGGAGTCTGCCTCAATAATTCGCCTTCAGGAATCTTTTCTTCTTCTAAACATCAATGATACTTGTTATATGTATCACAGTTGATATCAATCATATGCTACCTTGTATTATTTGTAGGTATATGTCCTGTCTCAATACGGAGATTGTTACGTCATTAAAGGAAATGCCCACATCTAATATTTCTATGTGCAATCTATATCTAAACATCCCCAAGTATTAGATTTGAAGTAAGTCCAGTTTGTAGGTGGGGACCCAAAAGATGACTGCTTTGTAGGTCATATGCACCTGCTCAAAGTTTACGATAAGAAAATCTGCTGGATCATGTCTAAGTCTGCACAGATGTGGGTAAAATGGTCCCCCAAATCCCATATACTGAAGGTAGCAGTGGAAATATTAAGTACAGAACAGCCTTTTTTTGACTCCAGAGAAAATACAAAAAAACTAAAAGACTCACAGGAGTTCATAAGCAAACGCAGAAGACACATAAAGTGCTTGCAAAAGTCCATAAATAATTCCTATAATTTCCTCACTCTCCAATGATGGCCCAATTTTCCTAGGATCTAAAATTCTTCCAGATTTATATCACTACTCCATGGTTTAGATTTCCCAAAGAAAGGAACTGAATGTGGGGTTTATATACAACCAACACTCTAATATGATTTCTTTTTAAATTTTTATTTATTTTATGAAGTATGTATACAATGGTTTTTCCACAGAGATACAAGCTGCACTCAGACTCATAACACAACTTTGTGGTTTGGATGCCTTCCTGGAATGAAAGCTCACTTGTGACTGTGAAATAGTGAGTCATTCAAGAAATAGACATTTTTTTGTATTCCCAGCACTTAGTGTCTAGCACATGTGCTGGGAATACAAAAAACCACCGAAGACATTCCCTTCCCTAAGGAGGGCACTATCTAAGGAGGGAAACAAGTAAATATATGCAAACAAGCTACGTACAGGATAAATAGAAAATGACTAAGAGAGGAAAGGTACTAGGATTTAGAGGGATTGGGAAATGCTTCCTATTTTAAAAAGAAGGGAATTTAGCTGGGACTTAAAGGAAACCAGGGAAGCCAGTATGCGGTAATGAGCAGGAGAAAATGGCCGGAGCTGAGAGATGGAGAATCTTGTTTGTGGAACAACAAAGAGGCTAGTGTCACTGGCCTGAAGAATATGTCACAGGCACCAAGGTGGAAACAGACTGGAAAGTTAAGGTAGGGCGAGGTTATGAAAGTCTTTAATGCCAAACAGAGGAGTTTGCATTTGATTCTGGAGGTGATGGGGAATCACCGGAGTTTATTGAGTAAGGGAGTGACATGCAGTTTAGGAAAATCACTTTGGTGACTGAATGGAGGATGGATTAGAGTGGGAAGGAACTAGGGGCAGGCAGTCCAATCATCGGGCTATTACAATAGTCCAGACTTGAAGTGATGAGGACCTGCACAGAGTGGTAGTAGTGCCAGGGGAGAGAGGAAGTGGTGTATTTGAGAGATGTTGCAGCAGTAAAATCTATAGGTCTTAACAACAGATTGCTTATGGGAGATGAGAAATAGTGAGGAGTTGAAGATTATACATAGGTTGTGAACCTGAGGGATTAGAAGAATGACATTATCCTCTATAGTAATTGGAAAGGAATAAAGTGGAGAGGGTTTAGAGGGGAGAAATAATGACTTTGGTTTGGGATATGTTGAATTTAAGTTGTCTACTAGACTAGTTCAAAAAGTCTAAGAGGCAGCAGAGTAGGGCAGGAGAGGTAGATTTGAGAACTGTCAATATAGAGATGGTAATTAAATCCACGGAAGCCGCTAAGAACACCAAATGATGGGAGAAGAGAAGAGGGCCTAGGACAGAACCCCACAGAACATCTAGAGTTAGCAGGCATGATCCAGATGAGAATCCAGCAGAGGAGACTGAGGAGTGACCCTCTTTTCTGTTGGACCCAGACCATCTGAATAGTTCATTTTAATAACTGAGTCCAAAGTCCCTGTTCTTCCATATTGTGGCTTTTATCACTTACCACCATTTGTCCCAACCAGGGTTATGGGCCATGGGTGCAATCCTCTTCTCTTACTAAAAGACAAGAGTTCCCCCTTCTCTCAAGGTCAGACCCTTGAACTCTCAAATTTAAAATTACTTGCTGGTGCAAGTATTCATAGATATCCTTATTAGACCATCTAACTAGAAGACTAGATTTTTGGTGTATACTACCCAAGAAATCCCCCTTTGTCTAGCAAAAAGGCCAAATTTTGGAATTTTCTAAATTAGAACTAATAGGCAACCCTGAAGAACTTGGCCATGGTCATATGGTTCCCCCCGTCTCCAAAGCTGCTATTTAGTTGAGATGTTGTCATTATTCTGTTGGGGGATGGTACTCAACATATTCAGGCACTCACCTCTGAGGTCACCTGAGCAAGTACATGTAATCTCCATGGATTTTTTTTACCCCCAAGGAAGCAACTAGCTTGTAGTCCCTAGCCCCAAACCATTTTTAACACTCTTGCTTTTAGAATCTTTTTGGGAGAAAAGCTTAAGGGGAAAGCAAAAAAGGGACTGTTGTCTTCATTTCAAAGTACAAAGAAGTGAATCTCAGAAAAAATTTCATTGCACCGTAGTGGATAATAACCAACTCATAGAGGATGAAATCCATCATTAGCCCATATGGGAAGATATAGTCAAAGTTCCAAGAGAAGGGTTACCTCATCAAGTACATTAAGGTGATCAGGCAGCTGCCTGCCTATAGAGGGATTCCCAGCATACAACCAATATGTCACATACAGGAACTACTTAATAAATCTTTGATTGATAAAAGTGGTGTCTTAATAAAGTTTGGCAGCAACATGCAGAATGGATTGGAGGGAGAAGAGTTTGGCAGTAGGGAGACCTGTTAGAAAAACATTTCAATATTTTACAGGCACCAGAGGAAATGCAAGGGAAACTATGAATTCAAGAGACATCCTTAAGCATCAATCTCATTTCAACAACATTGTTGATCTTTTCACCCCACTATTCAGCAATTTAAATGCTATCACACTCATATATTATTTATATAAACAACCCTGAGGATGTCATTTTCTGATTTCATTTTTGACTCTGTATTGGTTCCAAAGTGATGGTGGGCTGATATTTACATATTTGGCCATGAGGCTTCTTGTGTCTATGGATGAATACTTGATGACTCTTTAACGAGCCATGATTAATTTTCAGGAAAACAATGAGTTGTTGTGAGAGTTGAAAGAAAGAAAGGAATTAAAAGGAGAGCCCTAACTCCAACTTCCTTGGGGATGGGGAAAAAACTATTATGTGCTACTGCATCACACATTTCATTAGACAGCTTCCCATCCTATGAGGCTTACATGCTCTCTTGTGAAGAGGGAAACAATAAATTATTTTAATTTTATAGAAGCCTGGCTGCCATAGCATTCTATTTCTGAATGATCAGTTGTCTAAGATGGCAAAAACATTTCCAGAGCAAAAATGACATATGTATCTATTTTTGGACCATATGACTGTATCCCAATCTCATAACAATTTTGTCCAAATGTTAAGTGCTTTTTGCTAAACTTTCATCATTGGGATTTCTTCAATAAATACATCACAGTAACGTTAGCATCTTCTTGTGTTAGTTTCACAAGGTTGCATAGGTTTTGTTTAGCCAGAAAGAATAATGTGGGAGGATCCAAAATGACTACCTCAGAAAGAATGTTAAGCAACAGAATAGTAATTCCTGCATAAAATGAAAGACATTTGCATTTTCAAATATTTGGTTTAAAATACTAAGAGCGATTTCTCTAAGAAACCAAAATGAAATGTGGATTTTTTTCAGCCTCCCTATTGTGTGGCATCTGATATCTGTCGGAATGAATCTTGGTGATCAAGGTTTCAAGGTTTCCATTCTTTGTGCTTTTAAACCAAGGTCAAGCAGGATGCAGCACAGAGACCTTGAGGGTGTCATTGACAAAGAAAGCAAGCTTTACAGCTCCAGTGCTCACCATTTGTCATTTAGAGAGAAAAAGACAGTGATATAAATGCTTTTTAATATATAGCTGTATAGATCTATATGTTGACTTACGTGTCAAGAGCACAAGAAAAGTATGTGAAAGTATACATACCCCATAAGTGCATGCACATATGTTAAATGTATATGAACACATATATAAAGTCATTCACTCCCTGAAACTAGACAAGGCAGAAAAGGGAAAAGGATATATGTGACAGTGCTCTATGTCTCATAATATTTAAAATTTCTGTTGTACTCAAGACTACCCTTCAATGAGTAGAATATTTTAAAGAATAATCAGATCCTTGATAGGAATATTTTTCACATATGAAACTAATGTCATGAACCCACTTCCTTATCCCCAAACATAAATAGCTTAAGGTAACTTTTTAAAAAGTATGCTGTTTTTATTATGCCTTTATTTTTCTGCCTTCATCTAAGTTAAACAATTCTGAGAGGCACATTATTAGCCAAAGTGAAAGAAAGTGAATTACAATCTTCTCAATGAAAATTAAATTGGGTCAAAGACACATTTCAGCTGAGATTGCCGTAACTTTGATATATGTAAAAAAAAAAAAGAGCTTTTTGTTCACTATCTAATTAAAAATGTATATCTCCCATATGGCCTAGCATGGTATTTGCTGGAAGGAGTGGAGAATGGTACTGGGTTTTAGCACTGGACCTAAAAGCCAGGAAAGTCTGGATTAAATCCTACCTCTAAAATTTACTGTGTCAGTGTGATAATTAGTTCTTCAGCTATGAAATTTATACTTTCTTATCAATATCTCTTTGTTTCCTCTGCTTTGACCTTGGCTTTAAAAGCATACACAAGGGAAACCTCAAAAGGTAAATCAATATTTTGGAAAAATAGGCAAGTCATTATAATCTATCTAACCCTCAGTTTACTCATCTATAAAGTACAGAAAATAATATTGTAGTGCTGTCCTTGGAGGATTATTGTAAGGCTTAAATGTGATAATGTATGTTTTAAACTTTATGGCACTAAGTCTCAATCATTATTAGTATATGGGAGGCAGGAGGAAAAGTCTGTCCTGAACTAAAATTTAGAAAGTATTTTCAAAGAAAACAAGCATGTTGATCCAATATAAATAAGTATGTTACTGCTCCGTTTCAATAGGAAATATTTCTTTGAGGGTTTACTTGTAGATGTTTGTGAGCCCTTCTTTTCTTCTGGGTTTATGACTTGGGTGTCCCTTTAACCATAATAGCTTTTTTATGGTGAGATTCTTTTTGTTAAATTACTATCTGTTTATTCTTCTACTTTACTTCCTTCCTTTGGACTTTTTGTTAGGGCCAGGCTCTGTGCACTTCTGTAGGGAATGTCTGGGCTGGTCTTTCTGCTCCTTTTTTGGGTTGTGGTAATTCAGTGAACCACACTGACTCCAACTTGTGTCTCAATTCTGGAGCTAGCTCAGTTCCACTTCTATTCAGTTTTGGGGTCTAGACCAATTTCAGTCTTATGAGAAAACTTTATTGGATTCTTTGAACCTAACCCTGCATGGCTGGAATCTAGATCACCCTACCTACTGCTTGGCTCTTAACTAGGGATCTAGGTAATGCTGACCAGAAATCCAGTTAGATATGAAGACTGATGTAAAGAATTTTCTCATGATTATACAATTATACAATTCAAGCAATCTGTATGTTTTATCTGAAAACTGGTCTCATATTGGTCAATCAGTTTCCAGGTTCCTTTGATTGTTTACAGATACCTGGGAAGAGTGGGACACCTCTTTTATTTTTTAAATATCAATAAATTACACCTGTTCACTCTCCCCCTCCCAGCTTGGTAAATCCCTAATCTTTTCTCCAATTAGAATTCAGATTACCTAATTTTGTACTCTGGTTAATTGTTTTCTTTTAATTCATTGGTCTTATTTGGGCTTAATTGTTTTTAATACATAAAAATCTGTCTCCCTATATTTGGAGTAGAGTACCAAAGGTGAGGAGGTCCTAATTTGTTATGTCTGGTCCTTGTTATGCAATTAAGCATACATTTCTTAATAAATTGAAGTGCTTAGAAGCTCAAATCTTTGTTTCCTCAGTCATTTCATCTTTCACCTACCACATGGTATTGAGGATTATATTATCCTAGGATCTCAAGGACAGCTCTGACTAGACATCTGAACACTTTCAGTGCTCCTAAAATAGTCTGATCCGGGCCAAAGTCTGATATTTCCCTCTGGTCTGAGCTCTCCTTCACCTTAGTTTAGATCTGACCAACACACCCATGGGCTTGCCACTTTGGCAGTACCAGTAGATTGTTATGGACTTAGTCATTATCTGCCTTCTGGAAAGCTTTGATGGTACCATGTGGTAGAACTGAATGCCTCCTTTTGATGTGGGATTCCTGTCCTGGTTATTCCATTACAGGCTTCAGATCAGGTTACTTGGAACTGATACTCTGTTTCACCCCCTGGGCTTCAAGCCACACAGTTTCTGCTTGCTTGTGAACATGCTTCTTATTCAGTATACAGCCTGAGGGTTCACTATCACTCTTCACCATGTAACTCTACCTTTAGGTCCCTCTAAATTATATCAGAGACCTCTTCTCTCCCTATCACCTATCCCAACCAAGACAGTCTTGGCCAGATCCCATCCGTGGTGTCCATAAATTTCTTCTCTCTCTCTCTCTCCCTCTCCCTCCCTCTCCCTCTCCCTCTCCCTCTCCCTCTCCCTCTCTCTCTCTCTCTCTGCCTACCTGGATTGCAAAATTAGTCATTGTTATTTTTTCTTGGATTTCTCAATTAGGACTAGGCCTGATTCATTTTCTATCTGTGGTGGGGGAACTGGCTATTCTTTTTCCTACTATTCTGGCATCTTATCTCTGCCCTACCTGCTCAAAAGGAAATTAAGGAGAGTAAGTAGTTCATTTATCTAGCATTAGGGAATGAACTCTTTTCATTTAAGTGGATTTTTCAGATAATTAATCTTGAGCCTTTCTTAAGCCCATTTCTAAAATATGTTGTACACATACTCTCCCATGAAACCTTAGCTGATCTCCATCTCCCCATACCTGTTTTCTCCTTCCTTTAGCACACTTTCTGATCTTTCCTGTACCCCCATAACTGTCTAGTATGTATTCTACTTATCTAGGGACCTGTCATATTCCCTCCCAACCACCCTGAGGAGAATGTAAGCTCCTTGAGGGCAGGAACTGTGAAGTTTTTTTTTTCATCTTTGTTGCCCTAGTATCTAGCACAGGGCCTTGAACATTGTCACTCATCCTTTATTTTCAGAGGACCAATGACATGACAGGGTGATGTCTTAACTTGCATGTGAAATGGATTTAAGTGAGGCAGACCTGCGAAAAGTTGTCAGCATCACTTTCTTGTCCGGAGTCCTCAAAAATCCCAACTCCTGGAAATGGCCTGAGATACAGTGGATGACTTTGGTGTCTGTGATATCTAACCAAGCTCTAAGTTCTCCATTGTTCCTGCTTCAGTCACCTTCCTGGCTGTTGGAACAAATTGTTCTCATCCACCCATTCCCTCAGGGAAGTCTTCATGTGTTTGGGGTAGACATTTCCCCTAATTCACCCACAGGTTTGAGGCCTGTCAATTACTCTCAACCTTGTTTAGCCCATCTATGGAGACAGTTGACTAGGTTGTGGCCACTGTGCATGCTACAGTTTCATGGAGCCACAGGTGAGAGTTGGGTAACAGGTGGACACCAAAGGTAGATGAGCAGCCCTGAAAAGGGCTCAGCAGCCCATCATACCCACAATGATAGTCCTCCTTGACACCCCATACACCCCACATACATAGCACATAGTAATCATTTAATGTTTGCTGAACTGAATTGATGTATTTCTCTGCCTTCTTAAACAGAGGAAATTAACCATTTCCTGATGACTCAGGGACATAATTATGAACGTCATTATTGTACTTTGCTGCAAAACTGTGCCAGCCCTCTGGAACTATCGAGTCGTGTAGAGCAGTTTGCTACTACACTAAATGGCCCCAGATTGCGGCGCCTTGCTAGTTATACATCTGCCTTACTTTCTATTTCCCCTCTGCAGTGTCAGGCTCTCATTGCTGCCAATGTGCCTGCAGGAAGCTGCCTCTCAACCCACTTCTAATTTGTTGCTTTTAATTTGCCATAGAATAGAAAACCTGACAAACAAGTTTGTCAGAAACTGTGCATCTATCAGTCTCCCTCTGAGGTGGTGTGGGAGGGGCTGGGAGGAGAGAAGGGAAGGTGAGGGAAGAGTCTCCTGGGTAATGTGCCCCAGCTTTCTTAACATAATCTAATAGAGCTGCTACGGTGTCTTTTTCACTTTGTTTCCAGTTGCCTTCCAGAAGAGTGTGATTGCCAAAAGCCTGATGTCCAAATAAGCAGGATGTTAGCGCAATTTGTACTGAGTGAGAAAGGAAATTGAATCAAGGCATCTTAGCCTATGGGAAATCAGAGACTCTTTATTCAGAGATCTTGATTTTTAAACTCAGGGGCTTGGATATGTTCACTAAGGATGCCCTGGTTAGGTCTTATTAGTGACTAGAATATCACAGTTTAAAAAAAGGAAAAAAATTCCTGAATAGCTTAGAGGAAAAAATGGCTTTCAAAAAACACTTTGTCCCTCAAGGAAGCAAGGAAATCAAAAATCTCTGGCCAGTTATGATCTGTCTCATGGACCTTTGCTTATTTCCATGCAACCTAGTTTGACCCCACTTTTATATGCTATTTTCCTCTGAAAATGCTGCTACTTATATCTGGGGGCATTTTGAAAACACAATTCTATGTTGTTTCCTGATGTGTGAAATGACAACTTTAATAAGGCAATAGAGTGACATTTGACACCAAAATATAAGCATTGGCATATTGATTAGTCCCATAATCCATCTTGCTCAGTATTTTACCTCCAGGCCTTTCTTCCAAGGGATGTTTTATGACAGGGTATGATCTGCCCAGGAAAACTCTGAAAATACACTCATATCCTTTAATAAGCTATAATGAGTTCTTTTTATTTTGTATCAAATGAAATAACATATACCAAAAGAGATTTGCAAACCTTAAAGTGCCATATATAAATGTTAGTTACTTGTTATCATTTGTGCTGCCAGACTTAGTATGTCTTAAACCAATGGGTTCCATGAGGTTATAGACATATGTGTAATATATGAATGTGTGAATGTATTATATTAACCTACATGTAGTTTTTATATTATATACCTATATATAGTACAACCCATATAAGTTTTATATGAACAGACTCTTTCCATGGAGACTGTAAGCAATGTTTGCCTAGGAAAAATGCAGAACATTCCTCTATTGAATTGTTTTCATTTTAATCTGTGGCTTTACAATGTTAGGTCACTCTCTTCTCTGGTATTTACTGTCTTAGGAGACAGTATGAGTCAAAAGATCAT
Organism: Notamacropus eugenii; assembly: GCF_028372415.1. Lineage (NCBI taxonomy): Eukaryota > Metazoa > Chordata > Mammalia > Diprotodontia > Macropodidae > Notamacropus > Notamacropus eugenii. The sequence continues at coordinate 445,178,535 of NC_092876.1, read as the reverse complement.
ATTTGCCAGTTGACTGAGCATATTAATGAGAAAGAAAATATGGGCCAGTCATATGCCTTCTACTAAAAGTAAGGGTAACTTTTAAATATTTACTTCGAATGGGGCAAATGAGAATTCTTCTAATGAAACTATGCCCTCAGCACATAGGGTAAACTCTAGTCATCCAAACTGGTTAAAAAATCATCCAAAGAGTTAAGAATCAATTGCGAAAAAATAGCCAGCATTTATATAGTGCTATGAGGTTTGCAAAGCCCTATATGTATGCTATCTCATTTGATTGTCACAACAGATTTGTGAGGGAGCTATTACAATTCTCATTTTACACATGGAAACTGAAGCAAGTCAAGCCTCTTGTCCAGGACCACACAACTCATTAGAGTATGAGGAAGGATTTGAACTCAGGTCTTCTCGACTCCAAGTACAGCCCTCTTACAAACTACACCATCTAGCAGCAGAAATAAAGGTTTATGAAGTGGAGCAGCACATATGCCAAGAGCAATAAAAATCCACAGAATCTCCTCAAAGCTGTCTTTCTATTCTTAGGAATGGCTTCACTACTAAGTGATCTAGTTTATTTTTGTTCCAAACACTATTTAATGGGAACTTCAGTTTGACACTTCATCACACCTCCTTGCTTTGATTTCCTCCTCTTCTGATTTCTGCTACATGACTCTCTCATGACCCAAGGCTTTGTCCTCAGCCTTCTTTGACCACTCTTTCCCATAGTGATTTCATCCAGTCCTATAGCTCTAATTATCATACCTCTGCAGACAATTTTCAGATCTGTATCATCAGTCCTAGCCTGTCCTGGATTTCAGTCTCACTTTTCCAACCCCTCTCCTGGACGTCTTTCTGGATATTTCAACAGAACCTCCAATTCAAAACATTCAAAATGGCACTGTTCATCTTTCTCAAAAAAATTGGTACTCCTTCCAAATTCCCCATTTCTGCTGGAATGGTGGCCCCCTCCTTCACCCACCTCCCAGGCAGTCAAGTTGAAAACCTCAGAGTCATCTTGGTGCCTTTCTTCTCTCTTCCTATCCTATCTACATTCAGATGCCAAGTCTTGTCTTCCTGGATCTTACATGTTTTGTGTTTCCAAAACCGCAGACATTTTAAAATGAAGCACAGTGCATAAGTCTTCATCGAGTACATAAATACACCTCAGAACAACCCCATAGAAAATTACTCAGGTAATCAGATTCCCCCAAAAGTCTTAACTTGTTCTACCACTCTCCCTCTGTTTAACACAATAGAATCGGAAGTTAGAGTAAGAGACAATTTAGTCCAGATGTCACTGGTACTCGTGTTTCTAGCTGCTTCCTCCAGTTGTTCTCCCAGTATGACTAAAGCTGATTTCTCATCCTGGGGATCAGAAGGACCTGCTGCCTTCCTGCTCCCACACCTCAATATCCTGACTCCATTATTATGGTAAAATGATCCATTCTCAGTGGTGTATCTCACATTCATTCCCTCCTTCCACTCACACTGCCATCACACTTATTTAAACCTTCACTGTTTTTCAAATACCCTATCCCAAAGTCATGTAGTCCCATTATTACAGTCTCTCCCTTCTCCTTCATGTTTCAAACACACGTTAATCTCTTACTGTGTGCCATGCACTGTGCTGTATAGGTAATATCTCAGTCACTGATGCAATTTTCCTAATGCACATTAGTGACTGTGATACTTTTTTGAAATATCAAAAGCGTTCTATGGCTCTCATTTCCTATCATGATAAAATGCATTCATTAGCCTGACACACAAGCTCCTCCAAAGACTATCCCTAATATATTTATTCAGCCTAATTAATGGTTTTTTAAAGGTTGCAAAACATTTTGACACAATTTATTTCATTTGACCCACACAACAAGCCTTTGAGGCAAGTGCTACAAGTATCATTATAACCATTTTTGAGATGAGGAAACTGAGATTGAAAACCTTGCCCAGGGGCACATAGCTCCTAATACAGTCTCTGTTCCTCCCAGACTGAATTCATAGCCATCCCTTATTCTCATCCTGCAGCCTCTCATCTCATTTTATTTGCAAACCATCTTTCATGCCTGGAATTAGCATTCACTACATAAAGAGAAATAATGCTTCACTTCCTTCAACGTGTCGTTCAAGAGATACCTCCTTCAGGGAAGTAGCACTATGCAGATACACAAAAATATTTATAACCACTCTTTTTGTGGTGGCAAAGAATTGGAAAGTGAGGGGATGCATCAGTTGGAGAGTGGCTGAACAAGTTATGGGTTTTGAATATGATGGAATACCATTATTCCATAAGAAATGATGAGCAGACGGACTTTCATAAAAGCCTTGAAAGACTTGACATGAACGGAGGCTGAGCAAAGTGAGAAGAACCAGAAAATTCTACACAGTAACAGCAACATTGTGCGATGACTAACTTTGATAGACGTATCTCTGCTTGGCAATGCAAGAATCTAAGACAATTCCAAATGACTGATGATGGAAAATGCTATTCATATCCAGAAAAAGAACTATGGAGTCTAAATGCAGATCAAAGCATGCTATTTTCTCTCTCTCTCTCTCTCTCTCTCTCTCTCTCTCTCTCTCTCTCTCTCTCTCTCTCTCTCTCTCTCTCCCTCCCTCCCTCCCTCCCTCCCTCCCTCCTTCTCTCTCTCTCTCTCTCTCTCTCTCTCTCTCTCTCTCTCTCTCTCTCTCTCTCTCTCTCTCTCATTTCTTCTTTCTCATATTTTCTCCCTTTGGTTCTAATTCTTCTTCACAACATGACTGATGTGAAAATATGTTTAATATGAATGTATATGTCATGTGGTTAGGGGAGAGGAGAGATGGGGAGAAAATTGGGAATGCAAAATCTTGTGGAAGTGAATGACGAAAACTAAAAGATAGATAGGTAGGTAGGTAGATAGATAGATAGATAGATAGATAGATAGATAGATAGATAGATAGATAGATAGATAGATAGAATCACACCTCCCTGCAACCTGATCTTTGTCTTTTGACTCTTGGGTATTAGTAGAACCAGCTTCGCTATTAGAATGAGTAAGAAGTTATTGGTGGGGTTCAGTTTAAGAAGGGACTGAACAAGGTGTTCTGCCCCCAAATGGCAACTGCTTATTACCTGGCATTCTTTTGTTATGCCTTCAATCCTGTTCATATCACAGTCTTTGGTATCTTCAAGAGCAATAATCTAGTCAGCTTTTAATAAGTGGTTATTGAATTGTGTCATTAAAATAGTGTAAAAAGTTAATACAATCTTGGACTGAATTAATAGAATAATTACCCAAACCAATGAAAGTAATAGCCCTTCTGTATTCTGCACCAGTCAAGCCATATGTGTAATACTGTGCGCACTTCCAGACTATAGAGCATCCAAAGCAGAAAAATTAACCGAGTCAGAGATCTGGAGAATGTCAGATGAAGTCGTTAAGGGAGTGTAGATGTTTAGTATAAAGAAAAGATTAGAGGGATACATGACAGATTCTTCAGATATTTAAAGGGCTATCTTATGAAAAAAGGAATAAATGGCATTCCTCTGGATGACAGAACTAAGGTAAGTGGGTGGAAGTTATATTTTAGCTAAATCTAATGAGCAGCCTTCTAGAACTGCTTCACAAAGTAGTGAGCTCCTCCTTGGTTACTGGAAACACACAAGTGGAGGATCAAAGGCTATCTGTCAGGATTTCTGAAGATAGGATCCCAGAATGGGGTAAGACACTAGACTAGGTAATATTTGAAGTCTTTTAATTTTAAGAGTCTGCATAATGTTATGATGTGTGTATGTGTGTATTTGTGTGTGTATATGTGTAGTTGGATACCATATCTGGTGTACAAAAATTTCTCAAAATAGTGTCACAGGATATCAAGTTTAATAAAGGAAAAAACTAAGTCAAGGCCAGTCTCTAATGAGAACTGAATTTGTGCCAATTCCCTGACAAAGGGTGAGGGAAAATTCACTTGAAATGAAGAAAAAGGAAATAGAAACACCTATGGTTTATTATTTAAACTATATTTCTAACAAATCTCTAGATTTGGCATGTCACTCAAAGGGAAATTTTTTTTATTTCTTTTACCTTCTCTATTCAATAAAATGCAAGGCCTTCCTATTATAATAGATGCAAATATTTATTTTCAAATGGTAACCCCAGTATTTTCCTCCTGCTGATTAGTTCTGTTTCTGGGGCTCTGGTGTATAAAATGTTGCTTTTTTGGATCACAAAGTAGAAGCAAAACTGTTTTTAAACTGTTCCTTTTGGCGTTTAATTTTTTAAAAATTGAAAATAAATAAGGTCTGGATAGTGTCACAACTTATCTGTTTCAAACTTTTCAATAGTACAAATCATTATTAATGAAGTGCTTAGACAGCCTGGTATAAAAATGACTGAAGTCATCCAAATGATGAGTCACGACAGATAATTTCTGTAGGGGGAAGACTTCTGCACAATTTTGAATAGTCTTTGTAGGTTATACTTGCCATGATTGTGTTGCTGAAGAGAAAGAAAAGAAAACTGATTCCTCTAGCTTATCTTCTAAAGTGGCTGAGGGGAAAGGCAATCTGGCAGAGGGGATCGAGGGTCAGTCTCACCATCAAGACAGCCTGAGCTCAAGTGCTATTTCTTACTCATCCTGACTCGGACATCTGATCAAGTCACTTTAACTCTTGGTGCTCTTATACAATGCTTTTAAGACTCTAAGTTGTCAAGCAGTCATTGACCTGCACTGGAAAAGGGAGTTTCCTCACCTAAGGTTTCCTTGTGCCAATAAAATCACAAGGCAGGTCCAATAAATAAAATTGTATTGGTGTGGATGGGAAGGGATAGCTAAGATAAAGAATAAAGGGGAAAGTGATTAACATTCTTGGATTAATGAAAGGAAACACAATTCTAAGTAAAAGTAAAGTAAAATATCAAGACTGTTTAGTGCTAGAGCATGGTCGCCATTGATGGCTAATATTAAATTAAAAACTGAGTTGCTGTATGCCTGGATCAATGGATTTGAGATTTCCTGTTTCCATATTGACATGACATGTGGGAAGAAGGGAAGAGACAACTAGGAAAAGCATGGGAATACACCAGCTAATTCATACGAGCCAAAGGACGGAAAAATTTAACCAAGGCTGTCTCTAATGGGAATTGAGTTCATGCCAAAATCTGGCAAAAGGGAAAGGAGTAACTTCTTTAGAAATAATAGTAATTCATGAGGGTTTTTGTTTCGCTATTTAGTTCAAGAATAAATATAATGCAAGGAGGGAAGGCTTTGTGTGAAATTTTGCATCAGATACAGTAAATTTTGTTTCCATTATATGGCATATGATTGGGAGAATATTGGGCTTTTTTAAGTCCCACTTTTTAATTTTGATCATTTCACACGCAGTTTTTCACCTACAAAGTTATATGCCTAATTTGTGCTATCAGCAGGCTATGTGCTTTATACCTTTGCTATTGTACTGATTCTCTGTGCTGAAAGACTCATACTTTTTCATGTCATCCCTCATATGACTAATGGCAAACACTGGTAAGACGTCTGACTGGAATTAGAAATGCGGACTTTTAGTGAGGTACAGAATTTGTGTCTGTGTGAAGCTTACTGATCCCAACAGGGACTGAAAAGGTGACTTTGGCCTTATTAACACTACACTCTAAATCAACTGAGGCTATAAAAACTTCAAATAATTTAAGAAGTGTTGGACTTGAGTGAAAAAAAAATTTCTCTGAAAGAAGCTGAATTAAAATGCACCAGGGGAGTTAGTAGGTATTAGGGAAATTGCCATATTTTAAACTCCAAGTGGGCATATGATATACTTAGTCATAAAGCTTTAAGCCCACCTTTGTAGGAGCAAAATAATGTATCAGTGAAGACCTTTAGGAAATGGTACCCTCGTTTGTGAGGATTTAACATAGGAGTAGAGTAGAAGTATTATAAAATAATAACCTTTACCAGAGATGTTCAGAGGATAGAGGACTGTTGTTGTAAATGCTTCTGGCTTCAGATAGCAAAAGAAGGAAACAAGCATTTATTAAGTGCCTGCTGTATGCCAGGCATTGTGCTGAGTGTTTCACAAATATTATCTCACTTGATACTCACAAGAACCCTCCTAAGAGGTGGATGCTATGATCACACTCATTTTACAGGCCAGGAACCAGAGGTTAAGTGACTTAACCAGAGACACATAGCTCATAAGGGTCTGGAGTCAGTTTTAAACTTGGGTCTTCCTGACAGGGTTGTATCCACTGCACAGCTAGAGTTAGAACAGATGATTCCTTAAGGTCTCTGCCAACTCTAAAATTCTATTCCTCCACTAAAATCCCTTAGAGCAAGAAGGGTCTTTGGGTATCATCTAATACAATATCTTTGTATCCCTAGCACTTAGTATAATATTTTATATACAACAGGCATTTCATAAATGCTTGTTGACTTGATGATAAATCCCCCGACGTGGACATGGAATGTCAGGTCATTCAATCCTTCCTGATTATGTCCTTATCTTCACACTCCCTTTTTAAAGGCACATTGACTGTTGCCTAAAGACCTTTTCAAATAAATATTAGAAAACTAGGCAATTGGTGTTATGTTTACATACCACTTGAAGTACAGTGATTGGCTGTGAAACAAAATTTTCTTTAGTTCATTATGGTCATTCATACTTAGAAGTAAGTGATAATGACAATTGTACAAAGATCTAGTCCTGTCTGTTTTACTGACTAGGTAGAGATCTAGTGTAGCCTGTTTTGCAAAGATCTATGCATTGCACATTCTTTGAAGGTTACCTGTCTGCACTCTGTGTCACCTCCTAATGGCAGCTTTCTCCAAAGCTTAGGTTACTTAGGCTAACCAATGATTGCCCTCAATTAAACCACCATTAAAACTCTCACTCAGAAATTTGTTCTGGCCATTGCCTATTTATGGAATTACCCATTAGTCCAACTACCCATAAAGTTTCCTTAATCTTTTAATGCATCCATTCTCTGATTTGGAACTGTACATTCTGTCCATTTGAATTTCTTTAGTAGTGAGATTCTGAGAGGATAAGTATCAGATTTATGCGTAACTCTGATCCCTTGACCCACTATAGTGCAACATGTAATTAATCACTTTTGTAAAAATGCTTGAAACTAGTGTAGTGGAAAAAACATTGGTTCTAGAGTCAAAAGATCTGCATTCAGTTCCTACCTCTGACACTATCTGAGTGACTTTGGACAAGTGTCTTATCCTCCCCTATGCCTCAGTTATCTCATCTATAAAATGAGGACGTTCTTATGAATTCGTTGACTAGTTAATCAATTAAAAACACACTGGAAATACAAATACAAAAGCAAGAAAGTCCCAGCCCTCAAGGACTTTACACATTAGTACTATGAGACAATACATATAAGGGAATGATGACCAGTAAAAGGTGTTTTGGTTTAGGAAGCCATAAGTTTTTTAGAAGGCTTTTGAGATGGAGCCTGGCTCTGTGGATTCCCCAAGATAAATCATTTGAAAAAGTCCAAGTTGTCTTTACTCTTTTCTGCCTTTCCTCTCTCACCTCCCTACACCTCACCCAAGAAAAAGACTCACTGTCTCTCTCTAAGAGTTGATAGTTGAAGACACGATCAAGATAAAACTAAACGCCTCAGCAAAAGAGTCTGCAGATGTTGACAGTGGCAGTAACAACAGCACTGGCTACGTGTGCAATGTGGCAAGAACTTATGTAAAACACATATGATCAGCTGGTGAGCTTATTCCCCGGGAAAGATGGGACGGCTACGACCAGAAGGTAGGAAGAGGCTGATTGTTAGTGAACTTCACCTAGACAGGAATCTAAAAGGATTTGATCCTGCTTTCCTCCTTTCTTCCTCTCTGTATCTGAAAAGACAAATAACAATCCAGAGATTTCCTTAAGCTTGTTTTGGCTGGTTTGTTTTTGTATTTGCTCTGTTCTTTTAAGTGGTACTTTTAAAACTATGGTGAAAAAGGCTTAACTATATATAAATTCTGCTCTTTCTAAATGGCTTTTGGTCATTGTATGTCCTTTACTGAGACAGAGAAATCTTACCGTTTGATTTAGTTATTTGAAGAAATTTCCCATAGGCAGAACTAACCTGAATCTGAGGTTTTCTTTATCTCTCTGGCTAAAACAAGCCAAGACACCATTTTGCTTTCTGGGAGAAGACTGGACTGTCAGGTCATTTAGGATCATCCATCTCTTCCAACCCTTTCTAGACACATACACAGAGAAACCTAGGAACTGCCCTGTAGTAGGAAAAGAAGATGTGACTTATTTTGACTAACTTTCATATTCTAAAGGAGAGAGGTAGAATACTTTTGGTTTCATACCCAAACTTACATCCAAACAAACATAAATTACTATAAAGGGATGTGAATGGAGATATATGGGTGAGAGGAAAGAGGGGGTGACGTGACTATAGTAGCAACCACACTAGCACACAAGGTGGGCTGCTAGCACAGGTTCTTTCATCTGCTTTTCTAAAGGAAAATCTAAAGGGGTCAACAATCTTACTTTAATTACAGATAAGCAGAAAGAAGTGAGTATAGATACAAGCAGAGAAATTAGCACAGGGATTCAATAGACAGGGCTCCAACTGTCTGAACAAAGTAACACATCTACCTACATACACCACCAGAAAGGAAGGGCACCAACATCTGAGTAGTCGGGGGCTCTTCACAAATGGTTACTTAGTGTCCTCTCCAGGGAATCAAAAGGTCCTTCTCATGAGTGAGCCTCCAAAGCAAAATGCCAACCTCTCAGAATATGTAACAAAGACATGGCCCCTGATTGGCTCAGAGCCAGTAGGTATGAAATATGTAACTCAGCACAGCTGTAAATTATCAGGGTCAACCCTTCAGATGTTCATAAGTTAGCCTGAATCTGGGAAACTGAACCCCAAAAAGAAAACAATAAAAATCCCACCTTGCTTGTGCTTACAGTGACATGCCCTTTTCTAGAAGCACTGGCAGAATTGATTTCATTACTGTTACCAGTAATGGAAAGCAGGTAAGGGTGTATGAAATGGAAAGGAGATGACAAAAGTACATGTGTTAGGATGAGATGCGAAACATTCTGAAATCTGGTGACCGCGAGGGGAAAAAAATCATCTGATTTTTCATTGACTGACTCACCCAACATGGAAGAGCATGCTCCCAATGTGGTATTTCCAAAGGAGAGTGAATTACATCACCAAGGATGTAATCCTGTACATCTCAGGAAGTAGTGCTGGCAGGATGGAGAGTAAAGAGATGGCAAGTCCATAGCTATCATACTTGTTGGTGAGGGGGTGGAGGGGAAGAAATAAAAAGGTGAAGAAACTCTGTCAAATGTGTACCTATTTATAGAATATTTTATTTATCCTAGAGCTTTGCAGAGCAATTCTGAAGCTATTCAAAGGGCATTTTGATTCTTGAGAAATTTTGAATATTTCTGCATATGTGGATACAGATCACACTACCCAAGAATATGATTACTGCATGGAGCACAGAATTAATTCCATAGGAATATAGTTTTAGGATGACAAATTGAGGGTTGATAAAAAGAAATCAGAAAATATAAGAAAATTCCATTTTCTATTCAATTTGGTTGAATTCTCTTATTATTTTCTATTTACACTTCAAGCACCTTCTTTTTAAGCTTTAGGTTAAAATTTGCCTAAAGATGTACTAATTTGAAATCTTTAGTAAGTATAGAAAGTTCCTATTTTTACATATCCTACATCTCTCTGATTTATTTTTAGATGTACAAAGGTTAAAATATTTTAAATTATGTCATCATTCTCTAGTCTGAATTTACATACTTTCAAGTTAAATTTATTCCTAGTACTAAATAATTAATTCCAAACTGGCTTTCATAAAACCCAGGAATTTCAGTGGCACTATGCTAGTTACAACTGGGACAGACTGCAGTCAAAATAAGACTAATATTGCTAATTTGGGGCAAGACTAGAAGCAAATAATTATTTCCTGAGTTGTGGGAGAGAGCTCATCCAAGGCAATGAAAGTCTGTATTCCCACTGCTAATGATCCCTGTATGTGACACTTTAGAAACAAGTATTCAAACTAGATTTAATGAATAAAATCTTTTCTTCTTAGTCTCACTAATGGTCTATGATGTATTGCCCTTGAAAAATAGCCAAGCATATTCAAATACATACTATGCATCTTCAAGCTACAAAATAGAATCAGGGTTTTTAGAGCTGTAAGGTCTCAGGGATCATCTAGTCTAATTCCCATTTTACAGATGAGGATGCTAAGGGTAAGTGATTTGCCCCAAATCCCAGAGGTTGTGAGAACAAAGCTGGGAGGAAAACTGGGAGTTTTTGACTCTAGATCCAGTCTTGTTTCCTTCACAAGATGAAACTCCCTGATGCCTGCTTTGTTACTTCTTGTGTGACCCTGAACTAATTACTTATCCTTCCTATGCAGACTCATCAACCTGAAAAAGGTTTCAAATGCCATCTAGTACAGTACATACTAGTACAGCCCAAACCTAAATAATGGTATTTTCATGAGCACCCCCTATAAGTGGTCATCCATTTTCCACTTAAAAACTGACATCACTAGGTAATTCACTTCCTCCCATGGAAATCCAACCCACTTTGCTTAAAACAGGGGTTGGGAACTAGGCCACAAGTAGCCCTCTAGATCCTCAAGTGCAGCCCTTTGACTAAATCTAAACTTCTATAAAACTTGGACTCAATCAAAAGGCCACATTCAGGGACCTAGAAGGCCACATGTGGCCTCAGGACTGCAGGTTCCCTACCCCTGGTTTAAACCATTTTCCTTACTTCTAAGCTTAAATATGATGATAGAACTACCTGTTCCACCCTACCTATTTCTGCCCTTTTAGGCCAAGCAGAACAAGTCTCTTCACATTAGCCCTTCATATACTTGAAGACAAATACCATGTCCTCCTCTAAGTGTTTTTTTCTCAAGGCATACCATTTTTGTTGTTGTTCAGTCATGTCCATCTCTTCATGATCCCATTGGGTGTTTTTTTGGCAAAGATACTGGAGCAGTTTAGCCATTTCCTTCTCCAGCTTATTTTATAGATGAGGAAACTGAGGCAATTAGGGTTAAGTGACTTGTCCACAAGTAAGTATCTGAGACCAGATTTGAACTCAGGTTTTCCTGACTCCAGTTCTGAAGTTGTGTCCACTGTGTCACCGTGTTGCCCACTTGTAGTTTCTTCTAAAGATCCACTGATGGCATTGTGTCTCTGAGCATCTTGGGTGTCATTGCCTGGTGGTGTGCTTCAGCTGATCTTTGTTAATGAGTTCAGACATTCTTTGACCCTAGGACTATGGGTTTTCCTCATAAGCCATGCCAAATTCATCCTAAAATGTGACTGTGTTTACATATAGTGTGATTCTTCACTAAAATCTCGATATTAGTTTTCCTAAGTGCTGGCAATGCAATTAAGTACAATTCAGTTTTCATTCCATATTCTAGTCAATAATTTTGCAGTTGGATGCTACCAAAGGGATATTTAGATCCCTTTGCTCATTGAGGTGAGCCTAAGCTTTCTGGACAGATTTATTTAAATCTCTGGTGCCATAATCTTTTTTGTCAATTCAAATTTACCACAACCATGATGCACAGAACTGTCCACTTTTGACAAGTTATTCTGTCAATAATCAAACATCAAGTATTTATTCAGTATCTCCTATGTGCCAAAAACTGTGCTAAGTTCTGGGAATACAAAATGAAGATGGAACAGTCCCTAACCTTAAACAGTTACTTTCTATAAGGGAGAAACACCATGTAGATATGAGTGTATATAAAATAAGTAAGTGTGAAATAATAAGGACAGAGGCTGGACTTGTGATATCTTTGGTATAGGGAATGCCCAGCTGAGTAAATTTCCTTTACCAATGGAAGTTGGCACCTTTATCACTTCTTACAGTCTTAGAGAATTTCCTGTCAGGGTCACAGACTATGGCCTGAGGGACAAATCTGACCTGCTGACACTATTTTTAGGGTGGGGAAGCTAAGGATGCTTGTTTTTTAACATTTTAAAATACAACAAAACTTTATTTAAGCATATAAAAACCATTCTTACATTGACTGTACAAAAACAGATGGTGAGCCATAAGAGGGCGAGGGGAACAAGGAGGGCTATAGTTTGCCTACTCCTAGCCTTGAGCACTGAGATACTAAGTGACTTGTTCAGGGTCTCAGAGATGTGGCTTGAACCACATCATACCACACTAGGAGCTAAGTGGCCCAGTGGATACAACATTGGGCCTGGAGTCAGGAAGACCTGAGCTCAAATCCAGCCTCAAACACTTATTAGCTGTGTGACCCTGGGTAAGTCACTTAACCCTGTTTGCTTCAGTTTCCTCATCTGTAAAATGAGCTAGAGAAAGAAAACAGCAAATGAACTTCAGTATCTTTGCCAAGAAAACCCATATGAAGAGTCGGGCATGACTGAAATGACTGAACAACATACGACACTCACTCTCTACAAAACATATGCAAATAAGTAAAAGGTAATTGCGATGGAGGCACTAGGAATTGGGATGATGTGATGGGAGATGAAATTCAGTATGTGAGGAACATTAGAAAGCCAATTTGACTGAACCAAAGATTTCATGAAGGGGTTTAATAAAGGACAGAAATAGAGATTGAAGAGGTCTTTAAATGCCACACGTAAGAGTCTACCCTTAATTCTAGTACGGTGTCCCTGAAGTTTGTTGAGCAGGGGAGTGGCATAGTCACTAATGGCTCCACACCTTATTTTTCCTCTTATTTTTAATAGCTACAATAATATAGAATAGGGCTTCTCAAATATTTTACTCTCGACACCCTTTTATATTCTTAAAAATTATTAAGGAACCTAAAGAGCTTTTATTTATGTGGGCTATATTTACTAATATTTACTATGTGAGAAATTAAAGCATCTTACGTTTCAGACCTAAATTGGCAATCTGCCTTAGACCCTCAATAACTGTATGACCCTCTCTCTGACTCCGATCCTTTATGGGGATAGTAAGAGTTTTCACCATCATATTGGCAGAATTTAAGCCCAAAAGCACTAAAAGTGTTTTGCATTCAAGAGTTACACTTCTAGAAATAAAAAGTGAACCACAAAAAAAATGGTTTTAATTTATTAGTTATTTTTGATATTATTATTATTATTATTTACTATCCTAAACCTATTGTTTGGGAGATGATGTTGAATTGAAAAGTAAGTTAATTCATACGTATCTTCCCCTTAGTCTGCTGATTTTCATTTTAAGTAGATGTTTTCACCATTTGCCAAAAAGAACATCCTGATTATATATTTTTAACAGGTACAGAACAGCACATATTTAACAAAACTATGTGATAAAAATAGAGAGATCATGGGACCATAGATTGAGAGCTCAACAGGACTTTAGAGGTCAGCTAGAAATGTACAGGCGAAAAATATTGGTTACATCCATCAAAATAGATGTTATGATAGCCACAGAGCTACACAAATCTAGAATCCATGTAGCCAATAAAACTAATGGTGGGTATTCATGTCGTTAGCCTGATGTCACTGGTCAACAAAGAATCCTCTTTGTGAATGTCAATGGCTAGAGCTGCAGGAGTTTCCTGAATTAATGCATCCTTGGTTCACCACATATCCTTGGTTTTCTTGAAAATGACTTTGGCCTAAATGAAAAAGATTAACTTTATAGGACATAAATCTGTCTTGAAAAATAGTTTCATGGGAGAAAAAACTCCCATTTCATTGTGGAGGCAGGAAAACATTTGCTTGCATTTGTATCTGAGAGAAGAGTTACCATTCCACACATTTTCATTTTCTTTTTACAATACGCTATTTTACAATAGCGTGTTGTAAAACAGCAGTTCTAAATCCTTTTGCTCTCAGGACCCTTTCACATTCCTAAAAAAAAAATTACTGAGGACTTCAAAGAGTATTTGTTTATGTGGGTTATATCTATTAATATTTACTACATTAGAAATTAATTTTTTTATCAAAATAACTTTTTTCCTTCCAGACCCCAACACTTTAATAACCACCACTGTAGAGCACACTATTGATTTCTAAGTGCCGAAGCAGTTGGAGAACAAGAAGCACTAATCATTGAATTTGGTACCTCTATATATCGAACCAGAGATTCAGAAACATAATTTCATTCCTTCTCTTTTTCCCCTCCTGCCTTGGTAATTCCATTACCCACAGATCTATACAAGCCATATTCTTTGTACATAGTCTGTAACCTAAGACTTTGGTCGGAAAATTTTTGTTTTCAATTCACTAAGAACCAAGAACATGGCATGGAATATCAAGAAAGACATACTGCCTTACCAGTTTCCTTGGCAGGGTTGGGGGGAGACGTTGTGTTAGTCAGACAAGAATTTTATCTAATTGAAATTTCTTAAGAAGTCAGAGAAGGGCCTCAGGAAAGATATGTCCTCTCTGAACCTGGAGCACTATTTTATTATGAGCCGCACCCTCTAGGAGGAAATTTATGATGTGTAGTTCAAAGGCATAATTTTTAAACTGAGAACACATTGTGACTTCCATGGGGACTGAGAGAAATGATCATGTGTCTCCACCTTGGACCCTGAAATTCTTTCTAGTGATCCTGTATCAGACAGAAACAGAATTTTTGCCTATCCATTCAACAGTCTTCAAATAGGCCTTTCTACCTCTCTCTCTCTCTCTCTCTCTCTCTCTCTCTCTCTCTCTCTCTCTCTCTCTCTACCCAATCTGTTCTTCATATTCAGTGCCAAATTAATTTTCTTCATTCATTAATTTGCTCATTATAATTGAAGCAATCCAAACCAAACTCCCTCAGACTCATTCTTTAAAACTGCCTGGCATCATTGCCTACTTTCTTCTTTCCTGTAGTCAAACAAGAAGGAATACCCCTGTTATTTGTTGATCCTTCTCAATACCAACATTATTAAATTCTCTTTTTCTTCATGATCTTGCCCAGCAGCCATAACCTCTAAACAAGAATATCTTCAAATGCAAAAAAAAAAAATGTTCTTGGTTTCCCCAATTCTAAAAATAGACATATTTTTGCCTTTGCTTTTAGAATCCCTCTGTTGTCTCATCTCTTCACTTCCCTTCACTTCTAAGCTTCTCTTTTTTTAATTAAGCTAAATTCAGTTCATCTAAAAAGAATTTATTTTCTCTCTCTCGTATCTCCTCTCCACACTAAAAATTAAAAGAAAAACAAAACTCTTTAAAAAAAAAAAAGTGTATAAACTCAGTGTTTCCACTTTCTCCCTATTCACTCCCCTTCAACCCCTATCCATTGGACTTATTCCAGTTGCCTCTCTCCCTTCCCCACACACGTCCACACCTTTCTCTCTCTCTCTCTCTCTCTCTCTCTCTCTCTCTCTCTCTCTCTCTCTCTCTCTCTCTCTCTCTCTCTGTCTCTCTCTCCCTCTCTCTGTCTCTCTCTCTCCTTCCCTCCCTCCCTCCCTTTCTCTCTCTCTCTCTCTCTCTCTCTCTCTCTCTCTCTCTCTCTCTCTCTCTCTCTCTCTCTCTCTGTTCTCCAATTGTTAAATTCAATGGGATGCTTTTCCCCATTTTCACCCTCCTGGACATTGCTGCAGCATAGGACACTGCTAATTACCCTCCTATGCACATCCTGTCTTCCCACAGCTTCAGAGGGTAAACAAAACAGGAAATCATAAAATCATAAAATGTTAGAGTCAGAAGGGGCCTTACTCATCTTGGACCACTGCCTCCTAAGTTTATGAAGGAGAAAACTGACCCCTAAGTAGTCTATATAACTTGCCTAGTGTCTCACCACAGCCATGGGTAGAGTCATTTCAAGTCATGAATTCTTTGTGATTCTTGACCATGACTTTCTATAAATCTTCCACTAAGTAGCTACTCAATGTAATGGAAGCTTTACTTGGGCTCCTTGAATACTCTGAAGATAACAGTGTAGCATTCAGGCAGACCCTCTTCTATTAGCTTTCATCCTTGTTCAGTCTCCTTTCTTTTCTAGTAATATGTATCCTCCACTGAGTCTCTCACACCACATTTTGGGCAAGTCATTGTTGGTTATGTGCTACGGCATATTGATGGCCACCTTGGGTCTTTCCACATCTGAACTGAAATCATTGGACTTAAAAATATACGTTGAGTTAGTTTGAAGAAGTTTAGTAAGTAGAATATCTCTGCTTCTACATCTGCCAAAGATCTTCCTGATGATACCTTTGCCTCGTGTAACCATAGGTTACAAATCTACAGTTTGTTGACTACAGTCAACAAATCTCTGTAAGTCATAATTTCCTCATTTGTAAAATGTACATAATACCTGCAGTACCCACTTCACAGGGTAACTGTGAAACTTAAATTAGATAATATATGTAAAATGCTTTGTAAATCTTAAAGTAGTAGATGTTAACTCTTTTGACAGCCAAATATGGGGATGATTGACTCTGTGGCTTATTGTAATAGGCAACTCCCAGTGAGGAGATTCTTTATACCATGGCAGTTGGGCATCTGGTCTGAAAATTAGAGCCTTAGAGAGTTTCTTAGGGGCACTGAGAGGTTGAATGAATTGTCCACAGTTGTGCAGTATGTGTTTGAGGTAGGACTTGAATTCAGGTCTTCTTGATTTAAAGGGTTACCGCTCTATCCACTTTGAGGTCATGATGCTTCTTTGATCAGTTTTATTATATTCCTATTACTATAATTCATCAATAAGCATTTATCAAATACCCACTCTGTGCCAGGTTCTGTAATGTCTACTATTGTTACTATGAGCTATTACTATTCATGTTGAGCATTTTTCCATAAAGGAAATGGCTTCATGATTCTTTTGAGTACAGGATGTACAGAATGAAACCAGATCTGAAATCCAAGTTGGATTAGAGGTTTCTTTCAGCTCTAAATCCATGATACTATGATCTCTTCCAATTGGAAAAAAAGAAGTGAAACCTTTCTTTTTGCTGTAACTCATTTATCTTTGAGTTTAATTTATACCATAAATGTAAATTTATGATAGATAAATAAGTAAATTTGGATATGTTGTCCTCTCCAATAGTTTATTAATTCTCTGGTCATTGAACAAAGATCTCAAATGAATCAAGTCAATAGTTAAAATTCAACAAACATCTTATTTTGTTCAGTCATTCCTCAGCTGCATCTGACACTTTGTGTTTCCATTTGGGGTTTCTTGATAAAGAAATTGAAGTGGTTTGTCATTTCCTTCTGCAGTTCATTTTACAGATGAGGATTCTGAAGCAAATTGGGTTAAGTGAACTTGTCCAAAGTCACACAGATAGTATGTACCTGAGGCCAGATTTGAACTCAGAAAGATGAGTCTTCCTGATTCCAAGTCTGTTTCTATCCACTGCACCACCTAACAGCCCAACATTTCTTAACCACTTAAAATATTCAAGTCCTGTGTTAAACGGTAGAATAATAAAGAGGAAAAAAAAACCAATCTCTGCTCTCTAGCACCCCAACTTGGTAAATTCCAGTAGCTATATTTTTATCTCTAGAATCAATATAAATTTCATTCACTGTAGCCCTTTTTACTCTAGAATTTTCTAACTCACTTGCAATATCATTGCCCCTCTGTATGAGCCCTTCCTCCTGTATCTCTCCTCATCCCCACTTTCTATCTGCTTTTTATGTTGGTTTCTCCAACTAAAATGCCAGATCCTTGTAGGATAGGGATTATTTAGTTTGGTTTTGCTTGTATTTTGTATGCCCGGTGCTTAGTAGAGCGTTTGACCCATTGTAATTACTTCATAAATGCTTTATCTATCTACTCCTACCTTTGACACTTGAAGTTCTTCCTTGTGTGGCCTGTACCTATCTGTTCTTCAATACAGATAACTCATCATTTCTTCCTTATCAGTCTATAACACCACCTCTGGATTTCTTGCTAAGCTTCACACCCAACACTTAAATCTCTGGTTTCTTTGATTTTGCAGCTGGTATCCCTCTTTCCACAAACGGTTTCCCTCCTCAATTCCACTTCTTAGAATAATTGGTTTCTTTTTTCCCTGATCATCTTTGGAAACAGACCTAGTGATAGTATTGCTGGGTCAAAGGGAATAAGCATTTTAATAACTCTTTGAGCATAATTCCAAGTTGTTCTCCAAAATGATTGGATCAATTCATAGTTCCACCAACAATGTATTAATGTCCCAATTTTTCCACCTCCCCTCTAACATTTGTTGTTTTACCCTTCAATCATTTTAGCCAATATGATAGGTATAAAAATGATATCTCAAGGTTGTTTTAATTTGCATTTTTCTAATCAATAAAGATTTAGAGCATTTTTTTCCGTATCACTATAAATTGTTTTGATTTCTTCATTGGAAAACTGCCTGCCCTTAGCCTTTGACCATTTCTCAATTGGGGAATGACTCATATCCTTATAGATTTCACAAAGTTCTTTATATATTTGAGATATGAGACCTTTATCTGATAAACCGTGTCTATGAAATGTTTCCCCTCAATTTTCTGCTTTCTAAAATTTCTTTTAAAACTCAGGTACAGTGCAGCCTCAGACATGCCACCTTTCCTAGTATCCCAGTCTCTACTGCCTTCCCTTCCCAGGCTTCTTTGTGTGAACTTTTTATGTCTGTATTTTCCTATGTAAGGTGCTATTTCATGGAGTATATGTGGGGATGAGACTATGCTCTGGCCCCAGTAAACCTATTATCATGCATGTTCTATGCAGTGGCCCCCATTACAGCCCTATATGTATTTATTTTTCCTTTATTAAAATATAAGCCACTTGAGGGCAGAACCTATTTCATATTCATTTACGTATCTCCAGTTCCAAGAACAATCTCTGACGTTGCAGGTACTTAATAAGCGCTTTCTTGTTGGTTGCTTGTCAGTGACCTTCCCAAAATATGAAATATGGCACCCAGATCTGAACACAACTCTCTGCTCATGATACGTTAAGGCCAAAGCAGAAAATAGCAGTACCATTCCTCACTCTGGCTCCTGTATCATTTAATGTAGACTAACTTCTTAGTGGATTTTGACCACCATATCATATTATTGACTCAGACTAAGTTTCTATTCCACTAAAACCTTCAAATCTTTTCTCCTACAAACTTTTACCTTCCTCCCCTTTTGCCTTCTTCACTTTGTTCTTCTTTAGTTGTTTTAATCCAAGTTTATGATTTGGCATTCAATATATTTTCATTTTATTAGATTCAATCCATCAGTCTAATCTGCTGAGGTCCTTTCTATTCTGACTCTGCCATCCAGTACGTTATTCCTCCCATCTTCATGAAGAATGCTTCAAATGCTTGTTGAATTATTCGAAAATTGGTACACCAATCATCTATTTGCCTATACACATATTGATAAAATAAATGTTGAGCAGCATATAGTAGTCACCCCCAAAGATATGACTGAAAAATTCAATAAACAAATACACCATTTTGTACAATTCTCTTAGGTTACATCTGCTGTAAACACTTGTCTTGGTGTTTACATCACCCTGGTCTAACCCAAAGACAATAAATAAAAGAGAATTGAGCTTCCTAGCTCAGAAGGAAATTCTTGTCTCAACATTTGAGGTGGACTGCAATTGCCCCCTTCACCTTCATGTGAAAATCCAAACTGCCTGGATAAAACTTCCTCTGAGTTCCTCTGCAACACATAGGGCACCCAAAATTTCTCCAATTGATTCCTGAAACACAGAGGATATTGCAAAATGTGGAGTAAAAGCACTTCTTGTGAGAACAAGCAGAGTAACTTAAAAAACAATCAAAATTGGAAAAAACCTAAAGAGGTATGGGGCTCCCAAAAGGGCTTAAGCATTTGGGGGTTGATTATTCAGGTTTTCTAGGCCATCAGGCATTCTTTATCCTATAGACCTAAAGTCAATAAGGATATGGGACAAGTAGTCCAGATTCATGTCACAATAAAGCAAACAGTCTATATCTGCTGCAAAATAATTTTAAAACTAATATAGATGATCCCACACATTACTAGGTACCATTATATTAAGAATGTAATAATGGTGGAGTTATCAGTATTTAAACATTTAGCCATATAAAATATCCCAAAGAAAATGTCTAGACTTGTAAAGGAAACATGCTGGAAAACTGATTATCCATTTCCTTTTTGAAGATAAAATGAAACAAAAAAAAATACTAATTTTTCTCTGGTGAGTCCCTGAAAATGAGAGGGCATCTAAATATATCCTAGACAAGTCCTCACACTGTAGTCCCTCCACCCTGTCCAAGTTCAGCTCCAATTTGAACTCATAGACTTAGTACCGCTAAAACTTTAACTCATAAGCCCCCATTAGTGTATTCACTTTAATAGTTAGCCAGAGGGTATAATTAACTCAGATTAAAGGTATTTGTTAAAATGGCATAGCATGAAAAATAGTAACAAAATATTACATTGCCTTCTCCATGAACCTGGGGCATATTCTCTCATAGTAAAACATGGTGTCAATGGGAAAATTGGACAGGCACAAAGAGTACCGTACTACAGAAACACACATATATGGAATGCAAGTGGCACAAGTAACTCACATGTCCAGTGCTACAGAACCTTGATGTTCTTTTCTGTTTTATAGTGTTCTCATTTTACTTCTTTGCTAGTCCAGTTTCTCAGCTAGGATGCCCAAGTCTTCTCTCCACAACTCAACTCCTAACAGACAGATTCACCTAACTCTCAACTCATAAAGCTTTATTTTTGTGCCTTGGATGATTAAATTGTACCTGTGATACTTTTTCCAGATAGGTGCAGTGTTTCTTACTGGGTAAGCAGGTCCAATGCAAGATGCCATAGTTGATGGGAAGGATGAGAGCTCCTTTTCTCACTCCTAAAGCAGAAAGGGGTGATTTCCCTCTCAAGGGCTAGGTTCTTCCAAAGCTGTCTCTCTTCTCAATCAACCCCTTTGAAAAAGGGTCTCCTCATCAATTCTTTCATCTTACAAGATACCTTATTTTCTCTAGAAATTCATAGGAAATATGATTTCAAATCTAAATATTGGAATTCATTTTTATTTTTGGATAGAAAAAAAGTATTACTAAAATGTGATGCAATATAGTTTTGCCAATGAGGGAAAAATGGAGAAATCATTGTGTGGTCTGCTGAAGGTAATATAACTTACTATAGTATAATTAAAGTAATTTTTTTAACATAGTCTAAGTGGTGGTTTTTATCATTTTTATGCCACATTCACAGAATCATAGAATTTTAGTTAAAAACTAGTTTATAGATCAAGTAATCAAGTCCTCTCTTTAAAAATAAAGAATTTATGAATGAATTCTATCAGTTAAAGAGTAATCTCTGTTATTTTAATTGTCTACATACACACATACACACACACACGCACACAAATATACCTTTTATGAGTTAACTGTGTTCCTGTTATTGAAACTAGGGAAAGATAAAGCAGAAAAAGAGTATCTTATGTGAATATCACTTATTAATATTTATGTGAAAATATAATATGAAATATTATTAAAGACACTATGGAAAAATACCTAAGAAATGATTCACTATGACTGGTTTGGATTTATACCAAGAATACACAATCCGTGCCCTCATGATACTGAAAGCCTAAACTTTAAGATTCTGTGGATCCTGTACATCAAGTTCCAAATTGAAGCCCTTGAAATGAAAGGGACTCCAAGGGGCACAGAGCTAATAAAATCCAGGTAAATAGCATATTTACATTGGATGAGGCAATGGAAAAGTGTAAGATAATATATCACAATCATCTTCCAATAGTAGTTAAGGCTTCTTCAGTCTTCAAATATTTTGTTGTTTCTCAGTTGTTTCAGTTGTATAGGAACAAGTTGTATCTGATAGGGTTTGCTTGGTAAAGGTACTGGAGTGGTTTGTTGTTCCTTTTCCAACTCATTTTACAGACGAGGCAAAAAAGATTAAATGACTTGACCAGGGTCACACAGCTAGTAAATGTCTCAGACCATATTTGAACTCAGGAGGATGAGTCTTCCTGACCTCAAGCCTGGCACTCTGTCCACTGTGCCACCTGTCTTCAGATACAGAGTTTTCTTAAACTCTTCCAGACAGATACATACATACACATATAAATAGACATATAGATGGTAGAGATATACACAGATAGCTTTGTTACCATGTTAAAGGTATAGTATGTGAGAATTTGGAGAAAGTTCACTTTTCCTTGGTTATATAATCTACTTATGGATTTAATGCGATATGAACACATTAGACTGCAGGTATCACTACTCCAGTTAATTGTGTAATGCCTAACTGCACAATGCAATAACTCGGGATTAAACTGAAATGTTTCAATGATACTCTTCAATACAATTACTCCAGAAATGCAAATGACTCAGCAGCTAAAAGCGAAACAAAACAAAAAATGTTTTTTCAATAATAGATTTAGAAATGTTCAAGATTGGGTAAAATGGAAAATGTCAACATTTTATAAAATATATAATATTTATATTTATAAAAATATAATATTAATAAACAGGCATTTATGAGACACTATGGGTCAGCCACTGTGTTATGTTCTAAGAGTATACATGTGTAAAAAAGACTGCTTTCTACCTCTAAATGAGCTTACATTTTACTGAGAGGAAGAGATACAAAATGTTCATAGATAAGTAAATATAGGATACATAAAAGAGAAATACAAAGTTATTTTAGGGAACACTAACATCTAAGGGAACCAACAAAGATCTCTTCTAGGACGTGGGAACTGAACTAAGCCTTGAGGAAACTAAGCTTTCCATGAAGTAGGAATGAAAAGAGCATTCCAAGGTGGGGGAGGTGATTGAAGCCTGTGTAAATACATGCAGATTGGAGATGAAATATTATGTACAGGGAAGAAATAGAAAGTAGGACAGTTCGGCTGGAATGTAGCATATGTGAAGGAGAATAATGTGTAATCTGCCTATGAAGAAAGCAGGCTAGTAAAAAAAAAAAGGTTTTAAATGCAAAATGGAGACATTTGTATTTTATCCTTTAGACAACAAGGTGTTACCAAAGCTTATTGAGCAGGTCAAGTGATATGATTAGATCAACGGGTAGCTATGTATAGAATTATTTGGTGAAGAGAGATAATGGATACAGGGAGATCATTTTCAATTATGTTACACTTGCTATTTGAAAGATTTTTTTCTTCTGTAAATAAAATTGTACAGGGCAGAACTGTATAATGTAGTAGCACCATCTTCTGTAGGACATGGATTAGAATCCTACCTCTTATGTTTACTATGTGTGACATCAGTCAAATCACAACCACCCTGTGTCTTGGTTTCTTATTCTGTAAAATAAGGAGGACCCCATCACAACCTACTCCTCTCCAGGGATGTATTGCATGTTCAAGGAGGACTAGCACCTCTGGTGTGAGGGCTCACCAAGCTCTTTTCAGGGTTGCTCATCCTCCTTTGGTGTCCACTTCTCACCTAACATTCACTTCTGGCTCCAAGAAGCTATAGCATGCATAGCAGCCTTACCCCAGTAAACCATCTTGGCAGATGGGCTAACCCAGGTTTAGGGCAACTGACAGACCTCAACCCCGTTGGGTAGGATGTCTACCCCAAGCACATGAAAACTGCTCCCAGGGAATGGGAAGATGAGAACAATTTGTTTCAATGGCCATGAAGGCAGTTGAAGTAGGTACAATGGAGCATTTAGAGTTTGGGCAAATATCAAAGATGCCAAGATCATCCATGGCATCCTGGGCCAACACTGATCGTTTCTTTTGCCACTGTACTTCTGATGACTCTGGAAGAGAGAGGGAGGCAGATGACTTTGTGTAACTCTGCTTTATTTTAATCTAATTCACACTAAGTCAAGACATCACCCCATGATATCATTGATCCTCTTAGAAAATGAAGTATGAACAACTCCTCCCCACAAATCCTGTGAAATCATCGAGGCACATGCCAGACCTCTTTCCCAAAATGACTGTACCTATACTTAGATTTCCTTCACATTTTTCCCTCCTCCATACCATCTCCCACATTCTAACCCAAGCTCAACTGCAATCAATCCCACCATGAGAATAGCAGCTGTTTTTGTATTAGTTGTTGATTAAAAATTATTTTTTAACCATCTACTATAAACCAGGAATTTTTCTGAGGATACAAAGACAAAACCAAAAACAGCCCCTGTCTTCCAAGAACTTATGTTCTATTATATGAGGGAGATATTTATATGCATAGGCATTATACATTCATGTGCATGCACATATATACAAGGCATATGCAAAGTAAATTTGGGACGGGAGCTATTATAAGGGAAGACTGATAGACAGTAGAAGAGAAGTCAAAGTCAAAATTCATCCAGAAGGTGTTGCTTGAGCTGAATCTTGGAGGAAACTAAGAGATTCTAAGAAATGGAGGTGAAGAGATAGTACAATCCAGGCATTGGAGACAGTCAGGGCAAAGGTTGAAAGCCAGCCAGTGAAGTATGGATGTGAAGAACAGGAAGAAGGCCGGGGTGATTGACCCTTAAAATGTGCAAAAGAGAGTGATGTAAAACTAATCTGGGAAGGTAAATCTGGATCATCTTGGGAAGAATTTTGAATTTCAAACAGAGGCGTTTATACTTGACCCTGGAGGTGAAAAGAAACCTAGAAATGAAAGGTATTTATTGAGTAGAGGAGAGAGTGGTCTCAGCCTTAAAATGGTAGCTACAAACATTCTTCCCATGTTGGAATTCACTTCCAAGAGTGACATACTCAGTGAATAAGTCACTCACTTGCAAGATATGTTGTCTCAGCTGTGAGGTCAATCTATTGCTGGACAAGGTCACACTTCAGAATTGGCTCCATCCTGGGCCTCATTCATATAAGAACTGACAAGAAGAAACACAAAGAGACAAGGAAACAGAGGCACCATGTCTTCATGGTCACATGTTGACTGAGGGAGGTGGACAGGTGAGTAGATCTAAAGCCTCCCTTCCTACCAAAGATTAATAGCCTTTCTTCTCTCATTGCCACTGGGAAAGAGAACGATGGAATTTCTCCACTGGGGTCTTTTGTGATATGTACTCTCATTTCTATCTTAATAACTATTCAGATTTGGTAGTTTTTTTGTGGTTGTTTTTGTTTTTTCACCACTCAGTAAGCAAACAGGAACACCCACACATGTTCTCAAGTGGGGACAAATCCCTCTATTATATATAATCACACTTACAGACTCAAAGTGACGAAACCTCTTCCTGTACATGCCCTCAGAACTGTTTCCCATTGGCTGGTATCCCTATTACATTACTTATAGGTGTATAAGGAGAATCAAACACTTAGACTAACGTTAGCAGTTTTGTTAATATTGAAAATGTTGCGATGTCATTGGCTTATTTCATTGCCATAATATCATTGCGAACCACATTGTTACATAACTCAGTAATATGTATGAGACAGGAAAAAAAATACGTTGTGACATACAATGCCCAGAGTGACTTTCTCTGACTTCTGAATTCTTCTAAATGTACGTTAAAAATTTATGGGGGAAAAAATTGAAAATGGTCTCCTTACCTGCAAGCGGAAGCCTCTGTTGAGGCCATTCCTTAGTTGTTAAGAAGTTAATAAAATGAATGGATGAATCAGTACCATTCATTCAGCCTCTGGGTGAATATATAATATAGAAGGACTGTGAAATAATTCTCTCTAAAGTTATGTCACCTATCTTGAGAGTTAACTTGTTTTGTGGAACCTGCACGATGTGACTTCACTGTCATTCATCACATATCACCTTTTATTTTTCTGACTGATTTTAGATTCATTCAAAATTTTGCTGGAAAAATGATGACCTGAACTTTTTTATTTTTGAAAATTGCTTAAATGAAAGAGTGATTCACAAATCTAAAGAGGGAATGAATAAATAAACTAAATATTTTATAGCAATGAAGCAAACGATCACCATGACTAATTGAGGGAAAATAAATGACTTGTAGTCCCTGAAATTTCTCTGGCCTATATGATAACATCATTATGATCTGATCTTTGCCAAGGGAAATCTTTGCTTTTCTTCTACCAACAAAATCCAGATAATAATCTCCTTCATGTATTACTAACATAAGTTATTAAAACATCAGGCAAAGGAAATTTTTGGCAAAACTATCTGCAGCAAAACATTTCAAATCCTATGATGGTAAAATAGTGACATCTTATGGCAAGAATTAGTAAGAAACTCCCTAAAGCTATGGGAAACTAAGAGAGAAAAGGCAAATAAATGAAAACTCTTATTAAGGATTTGTTTTCACAGGCAAAGTAAATTTTCTGATTGTGCCTTTTGGCTAGAAGTCTACTTTCTTGGATGACGGCTTAGAACTACATTTGCCATAAAGATTAGGACTAAAGAATTTAATTTTCAATATAAATTCTCTCAAGAGAAAATAGGGCAGGGCCCTGTTAAAAATAGATTCTGAAAGCTCAATGTTGGGAACTAGGAGGGGGAATCAATAACTAAGATAAATTTTGATATTTATAGAAATAATTTACCTGTCACATATGTGTTACTATGTTTCTTTTATTAATATACCCAATAGTCCTTAAAAATGTATGACTGTATGATCCTGGGCAAGTCATTTCACCTTCTCAGTGAGCCCAGCTAATTCTCAAATACTAGAAACTGCAGAATAGATCATTAGTAAAAGAAACTCCTTCTAGTGATGATATCAATCAACAAACATTTATTCAATGCCTACTGTGTTCTGGGCACTCTGTTAAGTGCTAAGTATGCAAAAAGAGGCCAAAGACAATCTCTGCCTTCAAGGTGTTTGCAATCTAATGCTAGAAATAACATGCAAACAGATATGTGCAAAGCAAGCTCCATACAAGATAAATAGGAAGTAATGATAACAGAGGAAAAGCTCTAGAATTGAATGGTTGGGGAAGGCTTCCAATAAAAGAAAGGATTTTTGTTGTGACTTAAAGGAGGGCAAGGAAGGTGAATAGTCAAGTGATGGAGGGAGAGTGGTCCAGCCATGGGAAATAACCAAAGAAAATTCCCCTGAGCTGAGGGATGGAGTGTCTATTTTGTAGGAGAGCAAGACCAGTGTCACTGGATTGAAGAGTACGTGTTGGAGGGTAAGGTGTAAGAAGACTGGAAAGGTGGGGCGGGAGTGGGCGAAGTAGACTATAAAAGGCTTTGAATGCCAAACAGGTCCTTTTGGCAATATCATTTGTCCACAAATGAATCCCCAAGAGGACCAATAGTCATTAGGTATACATAGCTTGAGGGAAATCCTCTGACTTGTGTCAGATCCATGCTCTAGAAATCACTGTTGCTGGGGTTGGGAACAAACTAAATAAATGAATTGAATTGAAGCTTATCTTTAAAATATTTTACTTCAGCAACATGAGCATGAATTGTATAGATTTTTTTGGAGTATATATTCTTCCTACATATGTACACAACCTTCCTAAATATATACATAGTAAATAGCTTTAGTTATTTTTCTTGCTCCTCTACACCCAGTGATGGAGAAGTCTGCTGTCTGGCCAGAGCATATAGCCAACGCATGAAGGAAAAGCTACCCAAGATGTGTAAGGCTGATGACTACTTCTGGTGACTCATCAGTGGTCAATTGATGCTGCCAAAGAGAATGTAGAAATACTTACTAAAGATTATGTAGTCCAAAGCAAAAAACTAACAGCCTTAGAGATGCAGGTGGTGTTTTCATCACTACTTCCAGCTGCATGCAGGGGTTTGGGAAGAGAAATGGAAATTTGGGAAGTGAACAGCTAGCTAAAAAAAAAAAAAAGACATCCAAAAGCAAGGTTTCTAATTTCAGCCCATGGCTTAATACAGAGAAATGTGGAACTTTCCATCCAGGGATGGAGTGCATATAATAAGGACTGGTAAAACTATACTTATCTGGAGTCTTGAAAAGCTAGGTGCAAGGGCTTATGACTGAAAAGGGAAAGTGAGAGAGAAACATGTACCAGTATATCTACCAAGATAGATCCTAAAAAGAGTAGACGAGCATAAGTGCTAGGAAATAAGAGTGGAGATAGTAATTTACCAGGACAAAATCCAAGGAAAGATTCAGGAATAAAGCCGATGGTCTCAGATGTCTGTAGACAAATATATAAAGCATACATGAGGATGAAGTAGAGACAATAATTAGGAGGCAACTTTAATGTCATGGATAACACTGAGATTAGGGTTGGTCTCAGCGTTTCCTTGTGTGTCTGGTCAACAAGAGGAGGCTGGAGCAGTTGCTCAGGTTGCAATGGGGACAGGAGCCAGAGCAGAGCAATTCACAGAGAGCTGGACAGAGCTAAGGACCTGCTATGTTTGTCATCTGATCTGAGGGACCCCAGACTGGGGACCCAGGAGAACAATCTAGGGGTGTGATGGATTTGGCTCATGTTTGTGAGTGGGAGAAAAGGCCCCAAAGAAATCACTGCCCCTCCATTCATTGGTCTGTGTCTAGTCCTGCCAAAACCTTCAGACCTGAAAAATGAAGAGGAGAAAGATTTGACTCACACGATTCATATTTTGGTACCCAGCACCCCTAATGTGTACTCCATTAACTCCTATGCCCATGGGCACATAAAGTGCTGGAGTATGTTGGACCATCTAGCTAATAACTGGACAAACAAAGCGGGCAACATGGTGGAAGGTGATACTGTATTGTCTTTGTCTTAGGTACCTAAGGGCATGAATTTTGCCCTGCATGTGGAGAAGCCTGGTACCTCAAGTTCTGGCAACAAGTTTTCTCAAGTCAAGTTTTCCCCCTCTCTGATGCTTTTAGGTGGAAGCCCATGGAGAGTTGGATTGCCATGACCATCAGTGGGCTGGTGACTGTCCCCCTGCTTAAGACCAATGGATAGGGGCTGACCTCCACAGAGAGCCTATGTTGCTTGTGCTGCCTTGTGGCCCTGGCACACATTGCCCTCACCAGCTGGGGCAGATGGCAGCACTTCCCCTGTCCAGGTCTACAAGGTGTATGCCAGTGTAGTGAATGAGAAGTGCAGGATGGACACTGAGATTCCACAATCTCTCTTCATGTGCTGTACGACAGATCCAGACTGGAAGGAGAAGTATCCTGCCATCACACACCTGAAATTCCTTGCTAGAGACATGTCAGAGCAGGTGCTGCTGTGTGCTTCCAGACAGATGAACAGCACAGTGCAGTGCAGGTCCCTGGGAAAGGATCGCCTGCCTGTGAACATCTTCCAGCAGATCTCCCCTGTGGCTGGAGATAAACAATGATGATGATCCTCAAGTGTCGGTTTCTTTCAGCAACCAATAATCTGATTGTCTGCCATGGCCTTGCCCAAGTTGCTCAGTTCGCTCACCAATACTGACCCAAAAGTGGCAAGTGACACCAAATTTTGCCCAGGATTAAGTCTGGCACCGGCCTTTCACAATGGCAGCATCCCTGCAGACAATAGCCATGTTCTATGACTCCTCCACCCAGGGCCCAGTGGACTAACAAGCCATCAAAAGGCAGCATAGGGACTGGTCCCTCCATCCTCTTTAAAGCTATGCAGCTCTCCTGGACCTCACTGGACCTTGTAGGCATCAATAACCATGGAAAGCTGAGCATGCTCCGCATCTAGTCCTCCATAGGTCATGCATTGGACATGAACATGTCCCTGTGTCATCTGTTCTTCTTGCTGGAGGATTGCATGGTGACCAGCTATGACTGGTGGGACATCCTGCTGCATGTGCAGCCTGACATGGTGCAGAACCTGGCGTAAAAACTCCAGGAAAAGTACAGCTCTCCAGCAGGTGCTCTCCACTGGGATTGTGGCCATGAAAGCTTCCCTGCACTTGATCTGGATCTGTGATTACCGTGACAAGCTCTTCCTGATTGCCATCAGCTAGACCCTGAAATTGCAGCTCAGGCCTCACTTCCTGAACACACCAGACAATAGTCCTGGGGACCCGCTGACTGAAATCTGCACCAAGATCACCAACATAGATATTGACAAGGTGATGATGAACCTGGAGACAGAAGAGTTTGTGTTAGAAATGATAACTCTGAAGTCCCTGCAGCAGCTCATCCAGTGGATGGGAGAGTTTGTGCTCTACCTATTTGCCAGCCTGCCAACCAGGGCTCTCCTGTCCACCCAGGCCACAGCTTTCTGCACGATGGGACTTCCTTGGGCATGCTTTGAGGATTGATGATCGGTATTTGAATCCAGGGCCTATAGAAACTGAGCTGCATGCCCATTTACACTGCGACCTCTGACACCCAGGACAACATGCCTCTCCTCTTTCAGCTTTTGACAAAACTCTGGTCCTGCTGTGGGGATAAAGACCACCCCTTGGAGACTGATGAGACCCTCATTGATGAGTGTTGTCTCCTTCTAAGTCAGCTGCTCATTCCCAAACTGAACTGGCTGACCATCAGCGAGGACATCAGTAGCAAACTCCAGAGCAAGAAGCTGGTGTGGAAAGTTTCTGGGCTACTCAGTAGCCCAAAGTGAGGACTTTGAAGTCCTCACCAGAGCCCCTGGGCAGCTGAAGATCGACCACCTCAGGAGACTGAACTTGGGGGCCTAACCCACTGAGAAATGCAAATCCTGTACCAGGTGTAGCTGTGTCACACAAACAGTGCTAGATCAAGTAAACTATTTGTGTGGGGTCCCGGCCTGTGGGGCAGGATGCCCTCCAGCTACTAGTGACTGGCCCACCTAAGAACCCTGGGGGGCTGGGGCTCTTCTGGAGAGTCCATCCCTTCAGGGAATTTGCAGACAGCATCTCAGCCTGGCATCTTGTAAATATGTTTGTAATGTGCTCTGAACAACAACAAAAAAATCCCTTTGGGATTTCTAACCTTTTTCCCTGATGTCCTGGGCCAGTGTTTGTCATGCTTCAGTCAAGAACACCTCACACCTTCTCCCTCTCTCCCCTAATAGAAAATAAAAATTTTGCTTTGGACAAACTGATGTGAGGGGAAAGAGGGAGCACGTCCATGTCCCAAAGGCTGCCCTTGGGGTAGAGGGTCTCCAGGAGTCCTGGAGCCTGGCTAGCTTTGCCACCACTGTGCTGGGGGACTTTGGATGAATGACTCCCACTTTTTGGGTCTGAGTTTTCTCATCCAGGCCCTAGTTAGTAGGCTGAGGTCTTGGGGTAACGGGAAGGTGTAGTCCCAGCACTCTCCGTAGGAAGGTCCTTCTTGGATGTGCTGTTCTGGGCTCTGAGGGCTTTCTCCATTCTAGTAGCCTCTAGTAGCCAGGGTCAATCAAACATTCTCCACTTGAGTGGAGGGGTAGTCTTTGATAGCTGACTTCTCTCGGATGCGGAGCTGGAAGGGTAATTGGAAGCTATCTCCCTTACCCGTCTCATTTTACAAATAAGGATATTGAGACACATCCGAGATGGAATTTGAACCCAGCACCAGCCCCACGAGTCATGACTCTGGGTAGCTCGCCCAGTAAAGCCATCAGCAGCCACTCTGGAGTCAGATAAGAGACAGTGAGGACCTGCTTTGTTTGGGAAGACCTCGTTTCCCTGTGGTTCTGAGTCTAAATCTACTTTAACTAGAAGGCCCTCTCTCTGAAAGAATTTTATTCCAAGTTTTTTATCCTTGATAAAGGATAAAATGATGATGGTGCCTGCTTAAGGTTTAGGATGGCTGGTAGGATCACAATGCACTGGTCAATGTTTTCTGCAGCCTTTCTTGATTTAAGATGGTGACACAGCATCATGAGTAGTGAGCCAGTCTCTGAGTCAGGAAGGCCTAAGTTTGGGTCCTGGCACATGCTGGCCAGATGACTCTAGGCAAGTCATAGACCTGCTACCTCAGTGACCCAGGCAACTCTGTGAGGGGCGGAACTGATGCCATCAGCATCAGTAGGGGGAGCTCCCTCACTTTGAATTCCCCACCCTAAGTGAAATAACAATTGGGGTCTTGTCTCAAATGCCATATTGTCTGGGCAGTTCAAGAGATAGTTATTAATTTCCTGCTATGTGCAAGGCATGGGCCTAGGCACCAAAGATGTGTTGGAGTCCAGCCATGCTGATGAGAGGCCAGCCTCCCATTGTCCTCATCCGTAGGCTCTTCCCATTGACATTCTGAACCTTCTAGTATCATGGGCCTCCTCGGCAGTCTGGTGATGCCAAATACAATATATTTCTGTAGGTGTATGTAAATATAAATACATATATGTTTGTGAGTATTCATGAATACATATACGTATACACATATAATATTTATTTTTTTAAAGAAATTCACCCAGAAGACCCTGGGTTAAGAAAAAAAATAATACTGAGATTTGGGAGGATAGGACTTTTAGCTAAAGTACATCTCTGAGAGGGCATACCTTATTCAATGGAATAGAGCAGATAGGGGAAGGGGATGGTAGAGTAGCATTGTATATTAAGAAAGTTTATCCATGCGGAGCACATTTGGATGGAGGACAACAGGGAGAAACAACGTCATCAATGTGTTATAATTCAGACCACATGGATGAAAGTTGAAATAAGCCTGGTATGATAAGATGCTATAATCATGTACAACCTTCAGCTTTCCAGGTATCTGCTGGATCTTTCTCTTCGCCAAAAGCAATACAGCGCATATACTCTTGGCTTGCCCTAATGATAAGATTATCTGGCCCTACCAAAAAAAATAGTGGAGCGAGTTAGAGGAATTGACATTCTAATAATTCTGTCCTAGCTAGATCTATTATGAGCAGAACTGATTCTAAAAATGTAAGTGTAGAACCCATATAGGATTGCATGCCATCTTGGGTAGGGAAGGGGGAGGAAGAGGGAGAAAATTCAAAACTTATGGAAGTGATTGTTGAAAACTGAAAACAAATTAATCAAATTTTTTGAAAAAGAACTGATTCTAGCAAAAAAAATCACTAATTTTTGAAGTAGAAACAATAGAGAAAAGTAGCATGTCTGGCATCATCTAACGTGCACTCCAGATTTTAGAAGAACACCATGCAAAAGATTCAGAGAAGAGGCCAGAAGGATCTGGTGGTCTACTCTTTTACAGAATTATCCAAGACACAAAGCTCTCAAGAACTAAATTAATTGAAGGAACAAA
Organism: Notamacropus eugenii; assembly: GCF_028372415.1. Taxonomy (NCBI): domain Eukaryota; kingdom Metazoa; phylum Chordata; class Mammalia; order Diprotodontia; family Macropodidae; genus Notamacropus; species Notamacropus eugenii. Next base: position 445,145,633 of record NC_092876.1, on the reverse strand, counting down.
GAAAAAAACACATGATGAGAATGAAAATAGGAATTATCTAAAAAGATCCAGGTGAATTCTTAGGGAACTTATGAATTAACTTGTATTTTTCAAAGACCCTTTTAACTGAAAATGGACAAAAATGACATGGAGGATGAGTGGGAAGATGGAACAATGCTGCAAAAAATTATAATCTCCCATAATGCTAGTGGCTTCCCTCTAGTGATGAATAGTAAGGAAAACAAAAAGGGATGTGAGTGTATTTGGGGGAAAGAGAACCACCAAAGATGAGATTAGAATCACTGATCAGAGTAGGTGAAAATGAATGATGAAGAGAAAGTGGAACTCAACGTATTTTTGTTTTCTCTGCCAGATACAATGCTCTGGAAAGAACAGAAAAGAAATGGACAATAGAGAGTTGAGACAAGAGATAACCGTGAAAACAAAGAAAGTCCATAGTGTCTCTTGATGAGCTAAGCTCACCAGATACAAATGAACTATATCCAATGGTTCTAAAGGTTTTACTGATTGCTAAGGACTACCAATAATCATCAAAGGATTACGTTGATTAAGAAAGTTACCTCAGGACCTGGAAAGAGCAAATTCTCTTAATTTTCAATTAATTTTCAAAAAAATTAATTTTCAAAAATTTATTTTAAAATTGATTTTCTTAGTTTTCAAAAAAAAGGCAGAAGAGACTGAAGTCTGCAAACCCTAGGCCAGTGAGCTTGACTTTCCATGCCTAGCAAAATGATAGAACATATCATCAAAGGGGATGGTAAATGAAAGTCTAGAAAAGGAAGCAATAAAGGCTCAGATGGCAGCCATTGACTCTATCAAACAATATCAATTGAACCAAAATTTTTTCAGGGAATGCAAGCTGAGCCAAGGAACATAGCAGCAAGGAACATTTACTCTGAATGGTTAGCATTGACAAAGGCAAAGGGAAGCTATATATAGAAATGAAGTTACCATTACCCATGTAGTCAGCACCATGTCACAGACCACTTGACCTTTGAGATATGTGGTGGCACAGCTATCTCTGGAGCATTTGCCAACTGGGAAATACACAGACACTGTTCAGGGTCAACAGCTGTGCCTGGGAAAACAGGATAAATGGGGGTGGGGACCTTTTATATACCAAGAAGCATGATTCAGCATGTAATACTGATAGAATGACCCATTAGGAACTGGTTATTACAATGTGTGCGGTGAATAGAGAGCTGGGCCTGGACATGAGTTCAGCTTTAATTTCAGACATCTACTGGTTGTTTGATACTGGGCAAGTCACTTAACCGTATTTGCTTCAGTTTCCTTATCTGTAAAATGAGTTGGAGAAGGAAATGGCAAACCACTCCAGTATCTTTGCCAAGAAAATTCTAAATGGACTCATGAAGAGTTGTACGTGACTGTAAATGATCAAACAACAACATGATGTAATTGAACACCAAGGCTGAACAATTAAAACTACATGGTGTAAGCAATCTGAGGGGTACAGTAGCAGGCCAAGGAATAATTTTTTTTTATTCTAAGCCAAGAAAGAAATGGAAATATTTATGTACTTCATGTATCTATCCAAGGTATATATTAATGAGCTTCTGTGGGACCAATACAAAAATGATACACAATAAACTGCCACACTAACCCAATTCCCTGTTTTTTGATAGGGAATCACTAGGTTGGTAGATCAGGATAATGTTGTAGGTATATCTTACTAAGATTTTAGCAAAACACATAAGTTTCTCATGAAATAATTTTAGATAAAACAGAGAAAAATGATCATTTCTTTCCTATTAATAACCAATTATTGAATTAGGACTAAAGTTTTTACTCTTTACTGCTTTCTCATTCAAAAATCAATCCCTGTAGGTTCTAACAGTCTTTGAAGTGCAGGACTGATAATGAGAGGGAAAATTCAGATCTGTTCAAAAGGTAAAGAAATTTTAGTTTAGGTGAACTGATGAATCTAGCCCATTGTGTTTTACTCAGGTCTGGGATAACGTGGATTCTCCCTTTTGTCTAGATTACCCTAGATGGGAGATATGAGTATAAATAAGTCACTTTGACCAAAACTGAGTGATCAGAGACTTGTCTCTCATCCCCTCATTCAGAGACTTGTCTCTCATCCCCTCATTGAACAAGCTCACCTCTCATTATAATATCCATTCCCTTTCATTACTTGTTAGCCTATCAGAATAAATTGTCACCCTCAGGAATACCCACTCTTCCAAGGGTATATAAGTGTTGAGTGGTTTCCATGAGGGGTCTTTGGCATTTGAGAGTGTCACTGACCCCCTGTACTAATGATATGCCAGCATGACTAATAAAATGATTAATTACCCAGAAATTGTGTCTCTCTAATGTTTTATACATCACAGTTGTCAGCTAGACAACTGTGTTCAGATATGGTTGAATGACTGGACCTAAAGAGTAGCCCTTGATGAGTCAAAGTTGGAGGGAAGTCTTTAGTGGAAGGCTCTAGAGACCTGTGCTCTTTTTATCAATGACTTGAACAAAGGCATAGAAGGGGTTGGTTATCAAATTTTCAGATGGCACAAAACATGAAGGGATATCTCACTTGTTGAATCAGTTAATAAGTATTTATTAAATGCTTACTATGTGCCAGGCACTGTGCTAAGAACTGAGGATACAAAGAAAGACAAAAGATGTTCCCTGCTCTTGAAGAATTCACAGTCTAATGGGGGAAAGGATATGCAAACAACTATGTACAAAGACACTATAGGTGAGGTAAATTGGAGATAATCAACAGAGCGAAGCCACTAGCATTATGGGAGATGGGGAAAGGCCACAAGACCTAAAATTTTCTCGTTAGAATGTAATCTTCAAAAGCATAGACACTATTTATTTTTGTTTGTTTGTGTGTGTGTGTGTATATATATATATATATCCCCAGCACTTAGCACAGTGCCCAGAACATAAGTATTTAATAACAATAATAATAATAGCTAGCATTTACATGGCATTTTAAGGTTTCCAAAGCACTTTATCAATATTATCTCACCTTATCCTCACAACAACCTGTGCAGGGGGAGGGGAGTACAGTTATTATCTCCATTCTGTGGATGAGGAAACGAATGCGGACAAAGGTTATGACTTGCCCAGGTTTACATAACTAGGGTCTGAGCCTAGATTTTAACTCGTGTCTTCCTGACTCTAGGTCTAGTGTTTTATCCACTGTGCCATGAGGCTGCTTTTACCCATCATCTGTCTGTCTATCGATCCCATCCTGAGCCCTTTCTGGACCTCAGTACTCCTCCTACATTCATACAATGCCCTTATTTTGTATACATTTTCAATTTCCTGATCTTTTGGGGGTTAGGCATTTTTTATCAGAGTCAGGAAAAATCTAGACTCAAATCTGTCTTTGACATTTACTAGCTGGGTGACCATGATGGAGTTACTCAGTCATTCTTAGCCTCAGTTTTCTAATCTGTACAATGTAGATGATACCTGAAATTTTATTAGTAGGGTTGCTATGTAACTTAAATGCAATAATGTATAAAAAAAGGCTTCACAAACTTTAAAGCAATATAGGAATATCAGTAATTGTTATTACCATCCATTTTTTCATCAATGGAAAGCCACAGGAAGTTTTTAAATACTGAACTTTCATCTCCAAGATTATCAGTGTACTTTTAATTAACAAATCCATAACTGGTTTTTTTTTTCTGTTTTCATCCTTCTAACTTTTCTTTAACTTTTCTCAGCAGGAAGATTATATTCAGAAATAAGTGATGCAAAAACTAAAGCCATAAATTAAATTTTATCTAAAAATCATTCAAATTTGAAACACATGAGGGGGAAAGCATAACTTTTACCTGAGGGATCAGGAAAAGCTTCAAAGATAAGCTTCCAACCCTGAAAGAAGGTGACACTTTAGCTTGTCACTGATGAGGAGGAAGTGTGGTTCAGTTGTGCTAAATGGCATGCCAGAATTCAGGGCTAGGAAAGTACAGGACTAGGAACAGTCAGGTGGTGCAGAGCACACAGCACTGGTCCTGGAGTCAGGAGGACCAGAGTTCAAATTCAGCCTCAGACAGTTACTAGCTGTATGACCCTGGGCAAATCACTTAACCCCAATTGCCACCAACCCTCTCCCCACCCCCCAAAAAAGAAAGTGCAGACCTAGATCGAGGAGAAGTTAGTAGTCCTGTTTGACTGGAACTTAAGGTGTAAAAAACAAATTAAGGTGAAATAGCACAGTACAAGAAGACAGTAATCCTCTACCTCCATCATTAAAGTCAAGGTTGGGGGAGAATTCCTCATGAAGAGTTTTCCTAATCTCCCCCAGTTAAACTGAGAAATGCTTCAAATAGCTTGTACTTTTATCTCAACTTCTCCCTTGCATTTGTTAAAGAAATATAAACTTCAGAGTTCATTTTTCTCTGTCAGTGTATCCCAAGCCTGTAACACAGTGCTTAGAATATAACTGGTGATTAATGAATGTTTGTTGATTGATTGATTAATTATCACCATTTATTGTAGTTATCCTTGTATATTACCTATCCCTTTCTTAAATATTTCAAAGTAAGTAGATTATATACTTCTAAGTAAGCAGCCACAGAGAAGTGGATACAGTCAAAACCAAGAAGATCTACTTTCAAGTCCTGCCACTACAGCATGTTGGCCTTGGCCTAGGCCAGTCATGGACTTTCTCAAAGACTGGGGGTAAGTGACTTGCCCAGGGTCACACAGAACTCAATGAACTCTTGGAGACTATTAGCTGCATTGAAAGAGGGAATTTCCTCATTCAAGAGTTACCAGTATCAATTAAATCACAAGTCTAGTGCCTATCCATGAGTAGAATATGAACTTCTTGTGGGCATGGACTGGATCATATTTCATCTGGCACAGTCAAAATAACTAACACTTATATAGCACTTTAAGGTTTGCAAAGCGCCGTGTGTGTGTGTGTGTGTGTGTGTGTGTGTGTGTGTGTGTGTGTCTATATGTGTGTGTGTGTATAATCTTACAGGATCTTCACCAGAACCTTGAAAGGTGAAAAATAACAATACTTATCGGACTTAGGTACATAACTATTGATGGTTAAATAAATGTTTATCAGTCAATTAATTAAGGGACATGGCATGATCTTATTCGAAGGGGATTTCTCATCACAGAACTGTTAACCCATCTAACCTCATCATTAAACAAAATGTACTAAGAACTAAGGTGGAAATTTCTTGAAACCTTGAGTGAGGTGAAAATTGAGGTGAGATTTCTTGAGGGCTAGTCCTCCTACTAAGGGAGCTGTCTTCAGGACCTACTGCTTGTTGATTCAATGGCATGGAGATGTCTACACTTTACTCAGGCCAAACCTCAAGGAAAACAAAGAAATTTACACGAGAATTTTATTGTATATCTAAAAGGAGGAGCAAGTTGTATATAATAGAGTTGCAGTTTAATGTGTAATCATCTTTTTTATTATATTATGTTATGGAAATGCTTGTTTTATTCCATAAATTAAAAAAATAATAATTTTAAAAGAATTGCTTTATTAAAATAAATAATTAGGAAATTTCCTATTCAAATTCTATATATGATAATCCAGCAGTTAGGACTCCATCCTTTAATTTTAGAATTTCATAATATTTTATGTCAGACAGTCAATACACAATAGTAATAACACTTCTCAAATCCAAGGGTAACCAAAAGACAAGGAAAGGAGTGAGTGCCTTGATGTTCATCTGCACAATATATACAAGAAGTAATACACAGGAACACAGGGTGTGTTTAACACCTAAGCCATCAATCATAGGAAAGTTTCTATCCTTGGCAACCATTTTACATCAACAGGCAATTTATTCCAATGTGATGGCAAAGAGATGGTCAAATGCCTGTTTTCTGTTGGCATGTTGAAAATTACAAAATAAATCTTCGGTAGTATTCACGTGAGCTCTCGGACAACAAACGAGTCAAAGATATTTGCTATAGCATGGGGCTAAAAGCATATATTATATATCAAACAACATAAGTATTTTTTCCTCTTTAGGTAATCCATAGCCAAACCAATTACATCAAAACATAATGATGCATAAATTTAGCCTCTTAGGTTGTAAATTTGTGGAGCTTATTTAAAAGTCGTTGAACTAAAGAATTCGAATTTATCTGTTCTGCTCTGTAGAGCAATAAATGACTTTTGTTTAATCATCTTATCCTTTAAAAAAAAAATCTAATACCCAGTTACCTTAAGCTCCATACTTTTTCTAGATCATTCATGACTGCAAAATCACATTAAGCCTATAAAGGAACAAAGTATTCTTTGAATTGCAAATGTGCATGTGTACGTACACTTAATTTTATAGATGGGGAAATTGAGTGGCAGGGAGGGTTGTGATTTACGTAAGGTCACACATATTAGGTAGGATTTGAATTTAGTGAAATTGAATGCAAATCCTGGCAAATCATTTAACGAGGTGTTGTGCTGATTAGACTGCTCCTAAGAAACTTGCTAGCTGTGTGACACTGGAAAAGTCACTTAAATGTCTTAACCACAGTTTTCTCATCTATAAAATGAGGATGATAATAGGGCTAACAGGAGTGATAGCAGGGTAACATTCAAAGTGCTATATAAATGCTAGCTATTGTTATTTTTACATCATCCCTCTTGGATCTCTAGTGTCTTCATCTGTAAAATGGGAGAATTGAATTAGATGTTTTCAAAAGTTTTAGTCATCTCTAGATTCTATTATCTAGTCTACCAGACTATTAGGTCTAGTCAATCCAAAAGATTGAGGAGTCATTCCTGGGTTAAGGCACTATCTTCCCTAGAAAAACTAAAAACTCCACTTAAAGTAATCATTCATTTAATGCTAACTGAGCATGAATTGTCTTCTCAGAAATTATCAGATTAGTTTTTAGGGGAGTTGGGGACCATAAGACAAAGCCTTTATTGGAAATAGATAAAAAAAGATCTGGAGGATAGAGACTTTAATAGCCTAGGGAGGACAGGACGGAAATGAGTACTGTACTGGGGGAAGTCTGAGCCTTCCCAAACTGTTTGGAGTGAGGGAAAGTATTGACAAGACAGAGAAGAAAGAAAAAGAGATGAAAAGATAATAACAGGAATAATTGACGTTTACTTAATGCTTTAAAGATTAAAAAAGGAAATGAAAATTTAAACAATTCTGAGGTACCACATCACACCTGTCAGATTGACTAACTTGGCAAAACAGGAAAATGATAAATGTTAGACAAGATGTGGGAAAATTGGAACACGAATGCATTATTGGTGGAGTTGTGAACTGATCCAGCCATTTTGGAGAGCAATTTGGAACTATGCCTAAAGGACTACAAAAATGTGCATACCCTTTGATACAGGGCATACAAATGAGAAAAGGACCCAAATGCACAAAAATATTTATAGCAGCTCTTTTTGTGACGGCCAAGAATTGGAAATTGAAGGAATATTCATCAACTGGGGAATGGCTGAATAAGTGTATAAATGTAAAGGAATATTATTGTTCCATAAGACATGGTGAGCAGGTAAACTTCAGAAAAACCCGGAATGATTTACATGAACTGATGCTGAGCTAAAGGAGCAGAACCAGGAGAATATTATACACAGTAACAGCCACAACAGGCAATGGCCAACTTTGATGGACTTAGCTCTTCTCAGCAATACAAGGATCTTAGACAATTCCAAAAAACTCATGATGGAAAATGCTGTCCACATCCGGAGAAAGAACTATGGAACCTGTGGAGATTGAAGCATACTGTTTCTCTCTCTCTCTCTCTCTCTCTCTCTCTCTCTCTCTCTCTCTGTCTCATTCTTTACAATATGACTAATGTGAAAATATGTTCAATATGATTATATATGTATAGCCTATATCAGATTGCATGTCATCTTAGGGAAGAGGGTGCAGAGGGAGGGGGAGAAAATTTAGAACTCAAAATCTAATAGAAGTGAATCTTGAAAACTAAAAACAAATTAATAAAATTTTAAAAAATATTCCCAATGCTTGACATTCATTATATAATTCCATCTGCAGAACAACCATAGCAGAGCTGTGATACAGATCAAATGAGATACTATGATATTAATATCCTCCTTTTATAAATGAGAAAACTGAGGCTCGGAGGAAAGGTATTTATCCAAGATTACAGAGCTAAGTGAGTGTTCAAATCCATTCTTCTCTGTCTCTGACAGGAAATTCAAATCATCAGGATTGTTTTGGGCATGAACTCTTTTAAAGGGGCTATCTTATTTTCTTGTGGGTGTTGGAAGAAGAGCTTTGGAAATCTATATCATTAGAAAGGAGCTACCTATGCTTTTTTGGTTCATAATAGGTACATAATAAATGTATGTTAACTTAAAAGTACTGATAAATACAGTTGTAATTCAAAGCATCCTTTTTGTTCATTAAACTTAATGAACACTGACAAAACACACAGAACTCTATTAAGCACCATAGGATAGTCTATTACTGTCCAACCCAGCATTTTTAAAGCAGGCACAATGATGTCCTGGAGTAAAATTCTATCCTGTTCTGATGCTCTGTTATGGTATGGGACTTTCTCAAAAGCAGAGAAAAAGCACAGTTTTATAGGTCCTCTGTCAATCCAGAGCCAAAATAGCTAAGTTTGGAGATGCTCAGTAAATTCCTTCATATGAAAAAGGCGAGAAGAAGATTGAGAGGCAATATGGTACAATAGAGAGGAATCTAGATTTGGAGTCAGGAGACCTGGGTTTTACCACACACTACCTGGTCACCTTGGGCAAGTCACTAAACCTTTCTTGGCCTCAGTCTCCTCATCTGTAAAACAAGGAAGTTGGAATGGATGACTCCTTAGCCTCCATTTTTGATCCTGTGAAAGTTGGTTGGCAGATAGTAAATATTTTGGCACCAGCACCTCACAGAAATTACCTACAAAGGCATAGAAAGGACTGTGATCAGAACCAGCAGAGAAATGTCTACAGTAGTGAGATTTCCTTTAAGAATTATTAAATGCACAAAGCACTGTGGCATCAGGGAAAGTCAATGATCTCAATGCATAAGCAGTCTATATTATATGGGATTTTCTTACAGAATTGAGCCCTAGTGGCTTCTGCTGGAGTTTTTAAATGAAGAAGTTGAAAGGCACAGGAATTAAGGAAGGACTAATAGTTTTCTTCCCAGTGAATTTAGTAGTAGCATGTCTTCCATGTACTGAAAATTGGAGTTTTCTAGTTCTTCTCAGAGCAGTTTATCAAAGACTCCAGATTCTTCAAACATTTGAGCATTTTCTAATTGTTTATAGTGCTTGGCACTGCATGAGGATGTTGACACTTACCTCTATAAAAAAAAGTGAAAAGATATCTTTTCACAGAGGTAAACCATTCAGCTTTTGTCAGAGATAAACAGTGAATCCTGTCATACTCAACCCTGAATGTACAAGTCTGAGTATTATGTCTCATTAGATGTCACTGAAACTCATTGTGGAAACAGCTGCTCTTCTGCGATGGTTAAGCAGAAAAAATTCAGGTGATTTTAAGTCTTAAATTTTTAGACAACATGATGTGTCACTTTGTTGGAGATGAATATTATGAATTCAACATAAAGAAAAGCACAATTTTGTATGGACACTGGAACAGCATATTGGGTATGTACCTCCTTGGCCCTAGGCAATATTCTAGGCTCAGATCTTACACACATCAAGTTCAGCCTTAACAAAAATTTCCCCCCTCCCACAAAATTATGTCTCTTGGTCTCATTTGGTACCCACCCAGAGTTTCCTTGATAAATCTCAGAAGAGATATCATATATAGTTTGTGTCTAGGTATCAAGAGATATAAATTCTTAAAAGGTCACTTTTCCATGCGAGGATTCAAGGTAGCAATGCAAAATGGGTTCAGGACAGCTTCTGTTTTACCCCACAAACTGAATGCTGAAAGCAAAGGACTCATAGCAGCTCATAAATAATACAGTTTTCCACCTTCTCCAATGAGTTTGACTTTCATCCCATGGATATATTGAGACCTCCACACTTAAGGTTTTGTCTTAAGGTGTTGGACTTCTCATGGAAAGGAAATACTTGTGGGGTTGCTAGAGAGCCAAACCCGCAACATTCCAGTGAGGTTCTTCATCATTGCAGGGACCCATACAGGAGTCTTGGCTTAGGGTACTATACTAATGATTTGTATCCTCCCTATCTTCCTACATCCCCAGAACGAAAACAAATTTGATGTAACCAAGCAGGCAACCCTCTTTCTCTTTAGACAATTCAAATAACTCACAGGAGTTGTTCAGTCATTCAATTGTGTCCAACTCTTCCTGATACCATGGACCATAGCATGCCAGGCCCTTCTGTTCTCCACTATGTTGAAGAGTCTGTCCAAGTTCACGTTTGTTGTTTCCATGACACTATCCAGCCATCCTCTGCAGTCCCCTTTTTCGCTTGCCTTCAATCTTTTCCAACATCAAGGTCTTTTCCAATGAGTACTGTCTTTTCATTATGTGGATGAAGTATATAAGCTTCTGCTTCAGTATTTGTCCTTCCAATGAATAGTCACAGTTAATTTATTTGAGTGTGTGTTCATCCTTCGTTGCCGAAGAAGACCATACCATCAGAGAAATAATAACATGACTTGCATGTGACTTTGTTCTGAGTGAGGGAGGGCTGTACAGGTCACCAGCCTCACCTCTCCTCCAGAGCCATCTGGATTCAGTGACCAGATATTCATCAGGATGACTGGAGATGATCCAGGATGAGGCAACTGGGGTTAAGTGACTTGCCCAAGGTCACACAGCTAGAGAGTGTCAAGTATCTGAGGTGAGATTTGAACTCAGGTCCTTCTGATGCCTGCACTAGTGCTCTATCTACTGCACCACCTAGCTGCCCCATTTCTTTGAGTATTGACTGATTTGATCACCTTGCTGTCCAAGTGACTCTCAAAAGTCTTCTCCAGCATCACAATTCAAAAGCATAGATTCTGTGGCATTATATATGTGTGTGTACGTGTACATACATGTATACACAGAGAGACATGCATGTATATATACCTACACATAGACACATACATGTATATTATATGTATCTCTGTGTGGTGGTATGCCTATATACACACGGAGAGACATACATATATACATACATACGCACAGACACATATATGTATATTACATATATCTCTGTGTGTGGTGGTATGCCTATATACACACAGTGAGACATACATATATACGTACATATGCATAGACATATGTATATTACATGCATCTCTGTGTGTGGTATACATATATACACAGAGAGACATGCATATATACATACATATGCATAGACACATATGTGTATATTACATGTATCTCTGGGTGTGGTGGTATGCATATATACATACATGCAATATATATGTATGTATATTTACACACACACACACACGCACAGGAGGAGCGTAGGCCAAAATTCAGGTCTTTTTCTCCCTCTTCAATTCATAGTTAACCCCATTGCTACATTCCTGACTGCAGAGCTACATGCACGGTCCTCTCTTCCATATGAGGTTGTTACTACCCAAGAATTCTCCCCACTCCCCACGTTCTCTCTATGGAGATTAGGTTCCAGGACTGTCCAGTAACTTGCAGATGCCTAAGAAATCCTCTGTCCTTTATCCAGGAGACTAGTACAAAGGGGCCGCTACCACACAACCATCAAAGCCAACTTAAGAGGATATCCTCATTCCCAGGGGTGCCTGTTGGCAGGCCCCACACCATCCAAAGAAAGAGGAAATCAGTTGTTAAAGTTGCACCCCCCTATAATCTCATCTTGTGGAGCAGAAAATTCCCCCAGGGAAAAACCTAAATATATGAAAATCAAACGTAAAAATGAAGTTCCAAATTGAAATTAGAAAGTCTGCTGCAAGAAGTAAGATTACTAAGTGGCTCAGAAAAGAAGGAGGCTGTTTAGAAAACTGTTCTAATCTCCATAAGCCTTTCATGTACAAGTGTATGTGTGTGTTTGCATGTGTATATACATATATATGCATATATATGGGTACATGAAATGGGGACAAAATGTTAATGACCTCCTTCAAAGTAGCCCCCTGAGAAAAATAAATTTATTCCTAACCCTCTCTAGGTTTTCCCACCTACCTTTATTTCCAACTTCTCTCATTCACAGTAGCATTCAGGCCTCTTAGAAGTGAGAGCATTTTTTTTTATCCAGATAGAAACAAATAAATTGCTATTCTATATTTGTAATTTAGAGGAATTTTTTATGTAAACAGATATTGGGATAGATTTATTCATTAATAAGAAATAGACCCAGGAAAAATCTTGAGAAAGGGAGCAAGTCATCAGGCATTGTGAAGGAATTCAAAGTCAAAACAAAGGCCGGTGCATAAGGCCTGATTCTATTTCTAGCTGCCCCATTTGTGATCTTAGGGAAGTCACCTGTTTCCTCCTCTGTAAATTGAGGGAATTGGTCTAATGATTTCTACATTCCTTTTCAACTCCTTGATTCAACTCCAGATGTTCTAGGATGTTTATGAAAAGCCACTAAGTCCCTTTTTAAGCATACAGGTGCAGGGCCAGCCAACACAAAGGGAATGCAGAGAACTCCTTATTTTCTCCAGGGCTGAAAGGAAAAAGTGACCTAATATGTCAGAACTTTCTGAGCATTTTTATGTCCTACCTAGTAGACCCGTGGAAGTCATTAGAGAGAGTATTTTGATTAACATTAATTTCTACATCAGAAAAAATAAATGATTCTCCATTTCTCTGCCATCCTTTGCTCTCACCTTCAAGTTGTTAAGGTCTTCAGAAAGAATAAAAGATGACACTTGAACAGCTCACAAATCAAGTTTAACTGTTCCCATGTCAGTTTGAGTTTAAAGTAGATTCCTTTCCTCTAACAACCCTCTCAGAGATGGGGCTATGGACCAGTTCTCGGTCACCTCTTAGAATGATTTATGCAGCGTCTATCTGAATTTTAAAGTATCAGAAAATCCTACCTCCCACCCAGCTTTGTGCTGCCAGAGCAGTTATGAACAGTATATCCTTCACCCCTTTGGCAGCTCAAGAAGAGAAGGAAGTAAATATTTTCCTTTATCTACATGACCCTAAATATTCAAATAGCAATGGAACAATGTAGATGTTTCCAAACACCTGAATCTTCCCAAATATCTGAACTTTGTGCAGAGCTCCCAGATTTAAAAATTCCAGATCAGAAGTCTTCATATCACTTAACGATAGCCTGAGTGGTAGAGAGGCATATCTGATTACTTTTAGTGGCAGGTTATTAGATCATGGAAAACAGGCTGTGGCTCATTCTTTATCTTCCATTATATGTTATTCTGAATTAATCAGAAGACAACATGGCAACCTATGTGGGGAAAATGACTTTCAGAACAGAATTTCCTTTTTGCTGTGTAATGAGGTCATTATTTCCAGAAAGCTTGAGGTCTTTGGATTAGTGATTTGTGTCAAATACGAGTGAATCTTCTCAGTGCTCATTTGAAATTCTTTATGCATTTGCCATTATGTGGCCTTTAATCTTTCACCACTTCTTTCCATAAAACACTTTCACTCAAAGTAGTTTTATTATGATTATTGTTATAATGTGTTTTAAATTAGCATAGTTATTACAATAATTGTACAGTCATGAATATCAAGAGCCCTCCTCCCCTTCGTCTTCTCTGTGCTTTGAACTTCCTAAATGGCAAGGTGTCTATGGCATCTGCTATGATTATTGCTTCAGTCTGATTTTATCTCTGCATATGTTTGCATATAAGTAAATTCTTGTGAACTAAAACCAAGTTTGATTACTCATTCGGTACATTCAGCCTTAAAAAGTCCTGTGATTTCAATCAGACTCACATGAGTATTTTACCAGATTCTGATCTATTCCTTAGTGCTCAAAATTTGACTTACTTGTACACTAAAATATTTATACTCTAAAACATGTCCTATCTTTCCTCTAAAAACTCACAACTTCATTTCATCCCCCAACTTTCTTTAGCTTTTCTCATTGGTATCTTTTGCTTTTGCACTTTCATTTCTAAATATGTCTCTCCTTGTTGCCACCCAGTAAGTTATCCTTAGAACAAAGAATTTTTTTTAAAAAAACAGTTCAGCAAAACCAATAAACACAAGCACCAAACTGGACAAATTGAAGAGGACGCCTACCTGAGAGCATGAGATAAGCACCAAAAAACAAATTAGTTTGAACAGTGTGAAGAATGCAGGTTACTACACTCAGTGAGACCTATTGGCATAGGCCATTATAAAGGAAGAAGGGGTTGATTTGAATACCCAATTAGGATAAGATAGCTCTAGGAATTTGCTTCAGTTTAAGCAGTTGTAATGGAAAGATAGGACATAAGGAGCAAGAGTAGAGAAACTGAATAAATTATTAACAAATGCTATCATTAAAAAAATAAAAATAAAAACAGCCAGAAGGACCCAATGACTTTCTAAAGGGATTATATCAGTACTTTTAAGTAAAACTTATACAGAGGCTATGTAAATTGTTTCCAAAAGCAGAGAAAGATAGCTCTCTTTTGAGTTCTTTCTATGAAAAAAGTATTCTCCTGATCCAGGGAACCATAGATACACCATGTATGGACACTGAGATAAAATACTAAATAAGTGTTGGCAAGTATAAGAACATATAAAAGTTATTTATTATCAAGTAAGATAATAATTGCTGTCATTTGTGTAGCACCTAATGGTTTGCAAAGTTTTAAGATATTTTCTCATTTGCTTCTCATCATCTTAATAAGGTAGGTGCTTTCATTATTCCCATTTGAAAGATGAGGAAACTGAGACTGAGACAGGTTAAGAGATTTGCTCAGGTTACACAGCTAGTCAGTTTCTGAGGAAGGATTCCAACTCATTCCTTCCTGACTCAAAGGCACTTTATCCATTATATCTCCTAGCCAAGAAGTAAAGATGATTAAATATTTGGGAAATGATTAGTATAAGACATAATATTGACAATAAAATAATGAACAATATCTGATTGTATTAAAAGATACAAGGAAAAGAACACCTATAATATAAAAGTACTTTTGTGCAAGGGGAAACACTAAAAAGAATGAGAATGTTAAGGATTCATCCTTAAGGACAAATTTATTATGTTAACATAATAGAAAGCATTTATCTGAACAAAGATATGCCTTAAGAAATATGCAATAAAGTCAACTGTGAATTATTTTTTACATAAATAAAGGAAAAATTAGATAATTAAAATGATATGTAATGTTCATGGAAGTTGTTCAGTTGTATCTACCTTTTTGTGAGGCAGTATGTGATTTTCTTGGAAAAAATACTGCAGTGGCTTGCCATTTCTTTCTCTGCTGGATTAGACAAATAAGTTAAGTGGCTTTTCCAAAGTCACCCACCTCGTGAGTGTCTGAAACTACATTTGAACTCAGGTCTTCTGACTCTAAGGACAGCACTCTATCCACTGAGCCACCTAGCTGCCTCCCACATTCATGGATAAGTTGAGTTAATAAAGGGTGATGATACTTCCCACAGCGACTAGGTGCCACTGGCAACCAAGACATGCTAAGGTGTTGGTCATCCACTAAGATCTGTTGTGCCTGTAGCTACTACTTATTCCCTCTCTGTTATGGACCTGGCTCCTCCAGTGAACATTCCCATTCAGAGATATGACTTTCCATTTCAAGACTAGCATGAGCTTTCAGGAAAAAAGGGGGGGAAAAGGACTGTCACTTTGCTGGCTTACTCAGTCCTGTGGCTGTCAGCTTGAGTGTATGAACAGTATCTTATCCCAAGGACTGACAGTTCTTTTTCTCCTTTAAATAAAACATCATCCCTCTTAATTCTTAACTTCTTGAACTCCCAGCCAGGAATCTCACCCTGGTAGGTTTAACATAGATTTTGTAGAAGTAAATCCCAATATTTTAGATCTTCTTTAGAAATTCTTTTCTTCAGAAATTTTTCTGTCCATACCCAATCCCATACGTACATTAAGATAAGCAAAAGTAACATAAATAAGGGAGTAACGCAGTTCTCGAAAGGACATCAAACCCCAAAGAGGTACTACTAAAAGTAACGACAGCTCTAAGCCGTAGTGCTTAGGATACATTCAGAAGAGGAAAGGGAAGAAGTAACTGTGGCTAGCCATTCCTCTCCATCTTTCTCTGCATGTAAGGATAGATGAAGGTGGAAAGGACACTTGGAAAAGTATGCAAGGGGATGGATCCTCTCTTGAAGGAAGCATGGGAAACTCTCTAGTGGCAGTCTCACCACAGCCAATAGATTCTCTCTGGTCCAGTCTGCATCAGGAGATCTTGGACTGTGCCAAGCTTGTCATCCCATATTCTGTGCTCTCTGACAGGATTCTTAAAAGTGAACAGGATAAGAAGCTCTCAAAGTGAACTCAGTCCACCCCACCCTGAATTTTCAAAGTCCTACTTCTATGCAAAGCAACAAATATTCCCTAACAGTTTCATCACAATCACTTGTAATCACATGAGCATTTTAATTGCATCTCTTGCTTTGTCCATTTGCAAAGAAAAATTGGAAGAGTTGCATTTTTTAGGTAATTGATTACAAAGATTTTCAGACCAATGGATAATTATTCTTCCCCAAGTATTATCTGCAAGTGGAGCCATTCCAAGTTGTTTTGCATATAAGATGGTAGCATCAACATTTTCAATTAAATGAGACTTTTTACATTTAGCAAATCTACAAGCAACATCTTACAATGCAAGTAATAATCCGTTTTGGTGGTTTGTACTTGGTTTTAGAAAAAAAGTTTGCTGACTCCAATCAAAGTATGCATGTAAAGAAAACATACTAGTATTTTCTCTCCATCAAACACAATACTTATAATCAGTAAGTTGAACATAGTATATCATATTTTCTGGATTTTGGCTTTTTACTTCTCTATCTCCACTATCTAAATTTTTAGGGTTTGGTTTTTTTTTTTTTTTTTTTTGGCTTGTATTCATTCGAACTAGTCCAGGCAATTTTATATTCAAATTATGGGTTTATCTATCATTTTAAAAAATTTAAACAGAAATCTTAAGAGAATTTAAATATAATTGTTTTAAAATTTCAGTGATTACCTGTAGCCATTCCTATTGTTTCAATGTTTTAAAAGTGGCAGGTTCTTTTTTTAAACAGTTAATTTTATTGTACTTGCCAGATTAATGACATTGAATTCTTCTACAGTAGGAGCTGTGATGATGGCAGATAGCAGTTGCATTGAGATTCAACATGAGCTGTCTAATTACCTTCTTTTCACTTACAATAATAAATAATCACTTCATTCCATCCACTGTCATCTGGAGTAAATTTGCCATGCTAGTCTCACTTTTGTTTATTTAAATTTAAATTTTGTTTTCATTTATAAAATGAAATGCCACAATTATATGCTTCATCTAAAATGAAGCTTCCTTGCATTCTCGGCCATCTCCAGTCTTCCTGATGAATATCAGGCCACTGCACCCAGATGGCTCAGGAGAAGAAAGTGAGGTTGGTGACCTTCCACAGCCCTCCCTCATTCAAATCAAAGTCAACTGCAAGTCACGTCATCATCTTGAAGTCATGGTCCTCTTCGAGAACGAAGGACAAACACAACCTGTGAGTGAGTAGCAGTTCCTTTCCCCTCTCCTATCTTCCTCTCCCCTCCCCTCTCCTCTGGTGTTCTACCCAAAGGAAGCTAAACTCCATGGACAAAAGCTGCCATTTTTTCCTTTGAGTTTACTGGCTATATTTTTTGCTCAAAGATCAAGCCTCAAACCCAATTCATTCTGGAGATCATAGACTGGACAACAAGTCCCCACCCACCTAGCACAGAGTTAATGTAATTACTAAATAGCAATTGTTTCTCTTCTACCCAAGAACCCACAATCACCTGCAAACAGAAACTTATGCACCAACACTCCCTCTACTTTGGTCTTGGCTTGTAGCCTTTTCAAATTGAAGAATTTAGCATCATGTACGGTAGCTAATCTTGATGTCATGTTCATCTTTATTGAAGGCATTTGACAACATGACTGAAAACATCATGCTAAAATGCATGAGAGCAAGCACAAAGCCCTGTTTCACTCCACTGGTGACTGGGAAGGCATGAGGGCATTGTCTGCCATACAAAATCCGGGCAAACTTGCCATTATGAAATTGATGTACAATACTGATGAAGTTGTCTGGGTAGCCAAATTTTAATATAATTTTCCATAAGCCCTCATGACTAACAGTGTCAAAGCCCTTGGTCAGATCTACAAATGTTGTGTAAGACCTCTGTTTTGCTCCTGGCATTTCTCCTGGAGTCGTCAGGCAGCCTCTGAAGTTGAGATGCAACAAAGTATGGATCAATTCTCCGCTACTGGTGCTAATTTTTGTCTAATAATTAACATCAAGAAAATACAGGTGCTCCATCAGCCACCACCACACCATCTGTACATGCAACCATTGATTACAACAAATGGAAAAGTTTTGAATGCTGTGGATAAGTTCACTTACCTTGGTAGTGTACTTTCCAGGGATATACACACTGAAAGAAGTTAATGGCATACACTGCCAGAGCTAGCTCAGTGTCTGAGAGGCTCTGAAGAAAAGTTTGAGAGAGAAGAGTATTAGACTGACTACCAAAAAGAAGGGCTACAGAGCCATTGTACTGACCTCATTGTTGTATGCCTGTGAAACATGGACAGCCTATCAGCGCCATGCCAGGAAATTGAATTGCTTCCATTTGAACTATCTTAGGAAGATTCTGAAGATCACCTGGCAGGATAAGGTACCAGACAGCTTGCTCGAACTGAACTGCCAAGCATTCAAACTATGCTTCAGGGAGCGCAACTCCCATGGGCTAGCCACATTGTTCAAATGCAAAATGTACGCTTGCCAAAAAGACTATTTTATGGAGAGCTCCCATGAGGCAGGCAATCATAAGGTGGCCAGAAGAAGCGATACAAGAACATTCTCATGGTCTCTCTCAAGAACATTGGATTTGACTGTGCAATATGGTAGACACTGGCACAGAATCGCTCAGCATGGCATGCCAACATCAGAAAGGGTGCATTCCAAGCTTGTATTGGTCTGATCAGCCACAGTCGTACACATTGAAACTTTACTTTATCATGGTGATATCATTTTGGTCCTCTGAAAACGAAGGACAAACACAAGATGGTGAAGTGGATAGAGTGCTGGACCTAGAGTCAAGAAGACTTCAGACACTTATAAGCTGTGTGACCCTGGGCAAGTCACTTAAGTCCATTCAGTTTCCTTAACTGTAAAACAGAGCATAGTAATAGCACCTACTTCACAGGGTTGTGAGGATCAAAGGAGGTAATATATAAAGAACTTAGCACAGTGCTTGGCTACATGGTAGATGCTATATAATGCTAGCTATTTTCATTATTATTTGGAAAAGTAGATCCATTGGAAGCTATACTCAAAATTATCCAATAATTATGGCCATTGAATTTTTGCCCTTGCCACTTATCCCTGAGCCCCCTCCATCATCACCCCTTAGTAATATTCTTTAAAGTGTGAAGAACATTTTATATGTAGTTTGCTCATGCATTTAGTCCCCTTTTATTAAATATGAAGAATAATAGATTAAGACCTTATCTATGTTTATATTCTTATTTATGTGTTTATTTTGGGCTACAGTTATTAAGGCTATCATAAAATATTTTAAAGTCAAAACCATATTTTTAAAGGTTGTCTAAGTTCTTCACAAGATAGGCACCTTTAACACAAAGGCACTATATATGTACATGCGTTCACATGCGTACACCTATACAAGTAGGTATGCATGTCCATTTCAATTCATAGTCCAAATTTTGAAAGGCAAAATATGCTGTTTTCTTTTCCATCCCTCCAACTTCCCATACTCTCACCCTGTTGGAATAAATTATTTCCACAGGCCTCTTAACTTTTCCTGAAACCACAGCAGAGCTCTTTCCATTTGCTGTCCTCCATGCCTGGAATTCTTTCTGTCCCCACTTTGATTTTTCTGGCTTCCTTCAAGACTCAACCCAAATCCCGCCTTCTACAGGAGTCTCTCCAGCTACTCATGAATTTCCTTCTCCATGTGCCTTCCATGGACTCTCCATATACTCTGCATGTGTCTAGTTATTTATATGCTGTCTCAGAAAAACCTGAATTCAAATATGGCCTCAGACGTTTACTAGCTGTGTGACCCTGGGCAGGTTGTTTAACTTCTGTCTGCCTCAGTTTCCTGAACTTTAAGATAGGGGTAATGACAGCATTTATCTCACAAGGTTATTGGGAGGAAGAAATGAGATAAATTTGTAAAATGCTCAGCACAGTGCCTGGTATAGAGTAGATGTTTAAAAAGTACTTCTTTCCTTCCGCTTTAGAATGTAAGCATCTTGAGAACAGAGACTGCCTTCTTGCCTCTCTTAATTTCCCCAGGGTTTAGCACAGTTCCTGTCACAAAATGAGTTTAATTAATGCTTGTTGGCAGAGATGAACTGACTAAGCAGTATCACAGACAGTGCCCAGAAAGAGATAGAGAAGGCATCTATTGCTTCATACAGGGAATACCTGAAGGAGATGGTCCCTCTACCCAAGCACCCTCCTCCCCTCCTGCGATTTTGGTGATGGCTTCTTGGACGTTTTCTTGAGCTTGTGGTTGTGTTTGTCTCAAAGAGAACCAGGCCCTTAGGGGAGTGTTGCTATGACATTCAAGTGAACTGGATTTAAGTGAGGGAGGGCTGTGCAAAGTCACCAGCCTCACTTTCTTCTCCTGAACTATATATAGATCAGGACAAATGACCCAGGATGCAGTGATGTTGAAGAGAGGGATGGGAGAGCTGGTTGAAAATATGAATGAATTCACTTCGACCTTCTCTGTAGCCACTGGGAACTTTATTGACAGAAAAGCAGCAGGCCTGAGATTTAGCCAGGAGCTAAACAAAGGCAGTGATGTAGAAAAAGGATCAGGCTTATCTAGGATGGTTTTAGGATTTCCTTGTGGAGGTTGGAGATCTAGGGTCAGTCTTACAAGATAAAGAAGTCTGGCAAGATAAAGGCACAGGGTGGGGACTATGAAGGATACAAGATAAGGAAATCCCATTCCCCAGGATGAGGGGTGGGGACAGAGAATTTTATGGTCCAGGATAAGGGGAAGTTTTGTGGTAAGAGGAGACTTTAGGGCACCTTCAGGTTAGAAAATAAACCAAGGGCTTCACAAAGTCAGTCCTTAATATTATGTCTAACTCTTAGGGCATTGTTTCTATCCACATCAGTGGGGGACATTGGACTTTTTAACCTAAGGTCTTTAATAGGTCTCCATTTGAATGAGGCAATGCCTATTCAGTGATTAAGGATTAATAAGAAATGAGACAGAGAACAGTTTCTTTTTTAATTCAGAGAATGACTTCTTCACGTATTCATACACACACAGACACACACAGACACACACACACAGATACACACACACAGACACACACACACAGATACACAGACATACACACACAGACACACACAGATACACAGACACACACACACAGACACACACACACAGATACACAGACACACAGACACACACACAGACACAGACACACACACACACACACACACACACACACACACACACACACACACACACACACACACACACACACTCAACACCACGCAGAGGCAAATAGATCTGGGAAGGAAAGATCCTCTAGAGAAACAATTGCATTTATTCCAAGCCAATCAGGGCCCAGGAACTATTGTTAGTCAATAAGAGCCAGAGTGACTTAGGTTAAGGCTGGTCAGCCTTTAAGAAAGAAAAGAAAAAAGAAAAAGTTTCAGAGATTAAAATTTACACTCCCTTTGGCCAGAGCACCCACCGACAAGGGTGTGATCATTGTTCTAGAGGACACTTTTCTGCCCTTACCTTTCACTCAAAGCCAAAGAAGGCTTGGGTAAAATTCATGCTCCTGCACTGAGGACTTTGGACTTTAGAATAAGTGCAGAGGAAAGCTAGGATGTAAATTTAGGTCTTTGGACTCCAAATCCAGCACTCTTTCCAATATATGACAAGATTTCCTTTAAAAATCACTTCTAAATCTCATTGCTGTCAGAGAACCATGATGAGTTTTGAGAAAATTCTTAGGTGTTAAGAGATGAGCTAGCATTCACAGTAGGAAATCTTGTTTTTTCACCGTTACCTCAATGGTAAAGAATTTGCCATATTATCTTCAAATAGTTTATTAAGTGTAGCTCTTTGGTTCTGTGTTGTGACTTGATTCCTGGAAAATGTGCTCTATCTCCTCTGGGTTCTACTATTCCTGCCGTGTGTCTGCATATGTTCTACAAACTTCAAGCTCTAAAATTATTAGGCTCCTCTTTTTGGGGGGGAGGTTTTACTTTTCAACAGTATCCCCAAGTACAAAAGAATAAATCATCACTGATGCAAACTGTGCTCAGAATATGGAATAAGCAACAACTGACACTGAAAATATAGACCTTTCCTCCCTCTGATGTTTACTTTGTCATGCATATATAAGCATATCTTTTATTGCCTCTAAATCTGTTTGCTGGTTATAAAGAACAAAAATTTAATAAAGTCACATCCCCTTGGAATATAGTGCATTTCTCAGAATGCCTGAGCAAAGAGTGACCACTCACTGGGAGTGCTGGGGTTCAGACTCTGGGAACCTCCTAGAGCTCCCCTTGAATCTTCCCACTGGCCTTTCTTACTCAAATCTAGGTCTCTGTTGCACCCTCCACCCTTGATCCCATCAAAACCCCATTCCCCAGGCTGCTGACCACTCCCGTCAAGATCTGTATTCATTCCCATACCGCCCCTATCAAGATCTCTGGATGGCCCCACCTGCTTCCCACCCAAGCCCTCCATTATCTGATATCTCCTGATTGCCTCTAGCTGTTTATGAGTCACCCCAGTCACAGTGAGGGCCTCCTTGGACTTCTCCTCAAGATCCTCCCTAAAACCCTTCTCTATCACCCTTGACCACCAGACCACCCCCCAGATCCCTCCTACAGTCTTTTCTGTATTTAAGTTCCATCTTGCCTCTGTCTAACTGAGATTCTGTCTGGCTAGCTCATGAATACGAGTGTTACAAATGCTTAGGCTCCTTAAGAGCCAACCCAAGGTGGCGAATCTTTAATAAACTTTGGCTTTAAGAAGGATTGAGTCAAATTCATTTGAGCAGGATCCAGACTGTCGGTATTTTGGGGTCCCCAGCACCCCTACACCTCATCAGGAGAAGTTCTCAAAATAACATTTCCCATAAGACTTTGTACTTGTGATATGGAGTAATTTTGTCACAAAAAGATCATAGGAAGAGTATTCTGGGAAGAAGAGAGAAGGCAGAACGTAGAATTAAAAAGGGGGAGCATTCAGGACTATAGTGGTGATACCCCCAAAAGCCCCATGTCCAATTGAACAATGAGAGGAAGCTACCAAAAGCTGGAGCAGTACACTGATAGAAGACAGTCTCCAAGTAAGGAGTCTATGCTGAGGAGGCCTGCCCATTTCATTTATTATGAATGTTGGAAGGAAGAGGAGCCTTTCCCTATTTTGGATTTTCAAGTCTTTGAGACACTGTCTTTCCAAGGCTACTGTTTTAGAAAATAGAGATGAGGTTGTATTCTTTCAAGAATGCAGTCTTTTAGGAATATTTTTCTTTTGCCTTGTTTTGTAATACTTTCTCATATAAATACTTGATTATATCAATATATGATTTCTACCTATTTGTAAGGTAACTAGTAAAATTCAAATAGTGTTTAGAAGGTTAGTAGTAACTGGGGGATAGTCTCAAGGAAGATGGCATAAATCATTGTAGTAAAATTGAATCCATGTGAATTCAGAATGGACTGGAAAATAGATTTAAAATAATTTAAGTATTTCTGTAACTTTTAATTTTAAAATTATCACCGGGCTATTTTTCAGAACAACCCCTTGAGTTCCTATTTAGCCCAGTTTTAACAGTTAGAAAACTTGAGACATGAATTCCTTTCCCAAGGACAGTGTCAGAACTAAAAATAGACCTCTCTATTCATGACTGTTCGTATTTAGTCATCTGTACAATGCTCTATTTGTCTCTATATTCATCTATAATATGTTCATTACGATCCATTTTTCTCCATTATTCAGATTCTCAGGAGGCTATATTTCATAGAGAATGGAACGTGAAGATTCTCTGACTTGATCTTGAAAAAGTCACAGAACTTTCAAAGCTTCAGCTTCTCCTGTATTGGAAAGTAATTAATGAGGGAGATTTGCTAATGGATGAGATAATTCACAATGTCTTTGTCCCATGTGACTCCATAAATTCTGACCTTAAATGTTCCCCAAAAAGGGGGATGGGTTGGTAGGGATAAGAAGGGAGAAAAGGAAGAGTGATACTTCTTCATCACAAGTTCAACGTAGACACTAATTTAAATATGAGAAGGTAATTTGAGGGATGCTCATTTGATAGGTCTTATGTAATTATTAAGGTTCTGCCCTAAACTAATCATCGAGTGATTTCAGATTCTGCATGAGAAAGTTCTCTGTCCTTCTGCTTAGAAGCATAGAAAAGCCGTGGAATAAACCTGGAACAGAACCCAGCTAGTCACACGTAGATAAGGGACTCTTGAAAATTCTGATAAGTCAATCAGAAACTGAGAAGAGAATGAATTCTGCTAACTGGAAATCCCTTTGCAATTAAATACATTGAATTTGGTCTCAGTTCTATGAATGATATGTGCTTTCCAAATGAGAAAATAAATATTAGACATCTTGAGCTAGACATAAGGTTTCTATTTCTTCTCCAAATCCATGACTTTCTTATTCTTGGAGGCAAACTAATTCAGTGGCTCATATACTAGACTGAAATCAGGAAGACCATTTTCAAATCCTCCCTCTGACACTTACCGTAGTGTAATAAAGATAATAATAATCCTATATTGTTATATCATATTGTATCATGTAATATGATTTTTTATTGTACACATATAATATGTATATATATAATTTTATTATTACTAGTATTTATATAGCACTTTAAGGTTTGCCACATGCTATGCACATGTTATCTTATTTGAGCCTCATAACATCCTTGTAACAACCCTGAAAGGTAGACACTATTTTCCTCATTTTATAGATCATGCAAATGAGGCAGACAGAGGTTAAGTGACTTGTCCAATGTCATACAGCTACTTAATGTCTGATACTGGATTTGAAATCAAGTTCCTGACTCTAGGTCCAGAACTCTCTCCAATGTGCCACTTAGATGTCTCAAAGGCTTTGAGGGGAAGTGAATGAAAATAATCATGTGAGTGAGGGAGTGGATGGTCCTAGCCACCCATGGTGTGTGCGTGTGTTCTTCTTTCTCCTCAATGGCCCTTATCCTACTATATCTTGTTAGACTTGTTCCATCTATTTAACCAAGAACCTAAATGCCTTGTGTTCTCCAATTGTAAAATCTCAGTATTTTAGAGCAAATGTAGCCTTTTAAACATAATATTTCCATCTCTAAAATTCCTCTCTTGAATATGACAATGGCCATACAAGGAGATGAAATGCCAATGTAACAACTTCTTCTATGTATTGGTACTATTATATCTGCTTTTTCTGTCCTCATTAAATGTATGCAACCAATGGCAATTGTTATTTTTCCATTTTAAACTCTAGGACTTTTCCCCCCAAATCATTCTATTTAAAACTTCATTTATAATGAAAAAACAAGGCTTCATTGAAGCATCTTTTTATGATTTACCTCCAATTGGAGGACCACAAAGCTATTCCCGACACCTACACAACCACCTTGGTCTAAGTTCCTTCTTCTTGTCTCTTGTACTTCTTGGTTTGTGCCACTAATAAAAATGAGAGCTAGAATCTGTATAGCACTTTGTGGTGTGCAAGGTGTCGTACATTACCTCATTTGATCTGTACAATAGCCCTGGGAAGTAGGTGCTATTATTATCACCTTTGGCACATGAGAAAACTGAGACTAAGAGAGGTTAAGTGAATTGCCTAGGGTGGCAAAGCTAGGTAAGATTTGAATTTATATCATCTTGACTCCAAGACTGATATTTAATCCACCGTGTCACCTAGTTGCATTTAGAGCCAGTTTGATGCAGTGCCTAGCATACTGGACCTGAAGAAGGAAGACATGCCTTCCAAAATTACCTCTGAAACTGACTAGCTTCATAACTTTGAACATATTGCTTAATATTTGTGAAATTTAGGTTCTCCATGTGTAAATGAGAATAGTAATAATTTCAGCATTCAGCACTTGGTTGGTATAAGACTCAAATGAGAAAAATGCATGTAAAGTATTTTTCACGTTGAAGAACTAAATACTTTTCAATTATTAGCTTCATGTTTAGCATCATATAGTTGTAAATTTCCTAGGGCCATGAAAAAGACTGTGTCTTACATAAGACCACATACCTTGAGTCCAGAGGTTCCTCACGCTTGCTTTAGAGCCTGCACACCTAGAATACATAAAGGCTTGCACATTATGAACACTCAATAGATACTTCTTCAATGGATGAATGATTGTATGATATTTAAATTAACTAGGAATTCTGATTTAATGATGATAGTCTAAATTTTATCTTCCTGACTTTCACAGAAAGATAAAGAGAAATAGTCTATACTTTTTTAAAATGTATGCATAAATACAGTCCTATAATATAATACATGTACAATGTTCATCTTAACTCCAGTGGTTAATAGTCAATTCTGATAAATCCTAGCCAATAGCAAAAATAATTTCTCCTATACACATCAAAGGTTTAAAAAGTCTTAATATAATACCCCTATTTAGGAAAAATGTCAATATTCAATCACCAAACATTTATGCCAAGAAGACCTGAGTTCAAATCCAGTCTCAGACATTTACTAGTTGTGTGACTTTGGGCAAGTCATTTAGCCTTTTTTATCTCAATCCACTGGAGAAGGAAATGGCAAACTACTTCAGGATCTTTGCTAAGAAAACCCGAAGGACAGTATTGGTATGCTGTGATTCATTGGGTTACAAAGAGCAGGACATGACTGAACAGTTTAATAACAAGGACATGCCAGATGCTGGGCTAACTGCTGGGATTACAAAGACAGCCTTTCAGGGAGCTTACATTTTACTGGGGTACAATATGCAAATAGCTATATAGATATAAAATGTATACAAGTGTAAGTGGAAGGTAATCTCACAGGGAAAGGCTTCATGCAGAAGGCAGGACTTGAGCTAAGGCTTGAAGGAAACCAAGAGTCAGTGATAAGGGGAGAGAGCACCCCAGGCAACAACAGCCAGTGCAAAGGCACCAAGATGGGAGATGGAGAGTAGTTTATTAGGAACATCAATTAGGACTGTGTATCTGGATCATAGAGCATGGGGAGAGAAGTAAAATATAATTTTACTAGAAAAGTAAGAAAGGGATGGATGAGATTTTAATGGGTTTTAAATACCAAAAGACTTCATATTTCATCCAAAAGGTAATAAGGAATCATTGAAGTTTCTTGAATAGGGAAGAAGTAAGTGCAGACATACTTCCGAAAAAATCATTTTGTAACATAAACAAAGAAATATTAATAAAATGGTTTTTTTAAGAAAAATAAATTAAGACACACCTTTACAAAAGGTCACCTGGACTCTGGGGGTCAAAGTAAAATTTTGGAAATTGAAAAGCTCTTTCACACTCTGTGCTGGGCCAGCACTATATTGCAGATTTGATATCAAAGAATGCAAAAACGTGGAATAAAAGGAAATAGTCCAGTCCATCTTTCTCAACAACTATTCTGAAAAAGATTTCAGATGAGCCCAGATGCAGCAGTGATAAGAAATCTAAGGAGAAACCATGAAAATCATCTTTCTTGGTACAAGGTCATAAACTTGAAGTAGAAGTGAATGATGAATGGAAGCTTAGACTGGGCAGAGAATTAAGGCAGGGTGACTAACAAGGCTATGGCAGAAAAAACAGTCTTTGCCAAAGCATAATAATATTCAATGGTCTTCAAAAACGTACAAGTATAGAATAGAAGGATTTTTACAATATCATTGTTGTTGAGTCATTTCTGACTCTTTGTGACCCCATTTGGGGTTTTCTTGGCAAAGATATTGGGGCGCTTTGCTATTTCCTTCTCCAGTTCATTTTACAGATGAGAAAACTGAGGTAAACTAGGTTAAGTGACTAGCTATGGGTCACACAGCAAGTAAGTGTCTGAGGCCACTCTGTATGTTTCCTATAAACAACATAATTTTGGATTCTGCTTTCTAATCCACTCTGCAGTTCTCTTCCATTTTGTGGGTGTTTATCGTATTCACAATCACGGTTATGATCATTAATTGTGTATTACCTTCTATCCTATTCTCTTGTACTTTTTTCCTTTCTTTCTAAATTTTCCCACCCCAGACTTTTTCTCCCTTTCCCTATTCCTTCTTATTTCTAAGCTGAATAAATTGTGTATCTACCATGCAGTGTGGCCTTTGACCAAATCCAAACTTCACAGAATAAATTCTCTTAATAAAAGGATGTGTTCTGTGAGACTTGGACTCAGTCAAAAAGCTGCACCCAAGGACCTAGAAGGCCACATCTGGTCTCCAGACCATAGGTTCCCCTTCCCTGAATTTTCCACCAAACTTTTTAGTTATATGTTCTACCCTCTTTTTGCCAGTTAGATAAAAATGAGGTTCAGGGACACCTGTTCCCATTCTTTCCTTGTTTGTATAGACTTCTATTCAAGTTTGTGACCTTGTATTAAGAAAGATGGTTTCTCCTTAGATTTCTTATCACTACTGGGATCTGGGCTCACCTGAAACCTTTTTCAGAGTAGTTACTGGGAAAGATGGACTGGACTGTTTCCCCTTATTCCACTGTTTGGTTACTCTTTGGTATCAAATCCACAACAAAGTGCTGACCCAGCACAGAGTGGAAACAGCTTTCCAATTTCCAAAATTTTACTTTGACCACCAGAGACTAGATAACCTTTTGCAAAGGAGTATCTTAATTTATTTTTCTTAAAACAAAAAAATTTTATTAATGCTTTTTATTAAAATTAATTAATTAATTTTATTAATTTCCAGTGCCCTGGTTTCACAAAATCTTCCCTTATAAGAAACTGTTAAAGAAAACCAACAACAATATGTGAGAGAAGGCTTCTTTCTACACCTGTGGTCCACTGCCAAAGCAATGCTTAGGTAAGGTAGGGCATACGTTTCATCATTAGTCGTCTGGAATTCAAATCTGCACTTTTATTTATGCCAGCCTTGCACAACATATGACCCATAGGCTGCTTGAAGTCTGCCAAAGAATTTCAAGCAGTCCATGAAAAATGTAGAAAATGTAAAAGAAAGATATAACGAGTGCTTTGTCTGTGCCCCACTTAATTCGCCTTCCATGAGTCATGATTGTGCCCATCATGTAACTTGGCTGGGGGGTTGCCACTGTGCATGCTCCCCTGTTTGTCACATGACTCGTGCCAACCAACCATCGTCAGTCTGTCTCCAGTCCAGGAGGAGTGTTACTGGGTGTTGAAGAGGGACAAAGTGAGTGCAGCCACGTGACAAGGCAGTTGATGTTCACTATGTGGACTTCCCTTCCTTTGCTGCATGGTTGCCTTCCAAGTTACCTAAGTGTCTGGTGCCCTCTCCAAGGTCAGACACTCAGTTCAGTATTTCTTTGGATTTGAGCAGTTGCTGTTTGCTTGTATAGACTTCTACTTAAGTTTGATTTTTTGATTCTAACGTTAGTTTTTGGGGTGACTTTGTAAAATGAGTGATAAAAAGAAATGGAATATCGAATCAGAACACAGAGTGTTTTATCCAGAATGGACAAATAAATACTTGTTTACTTATATGAGAGACAAAATATTGTGCCTTTTTTGCAGAGAATTAAAAGCCATTCTGAAGGAACACAATCTTCATCAGCATTTTGAATCAAAACATCCACACCCAAGCAAATTGGACACCAAAGAAAAACAGATAAAGGTGTCCTTTGAAAAATCTCAGCGGACAGCAATGGTTTTTCAAGAAAGTAAATCAGAAAATGAGGTGGCTACTAAGGTTAGTTTTCAAATTTCTAGAGAAATGAGTTTCAACATGATTCCAGAGTACGATAAACTGACTGCTCACAAGAAGTTTAATATATCCTACTAACTAAATGTATACAGTAAGAAGCCTGAAAAATGTATTAAAACTTGTACTACTTAGCAAAGTATTTTTTTAAACATTAAAGGGATTTCATGATAAAATCTTAAGGAATATGTGTAATTAATTGATATTAATTGAAATTTTCCTCTTTTTAAATGTGATTTATTTGTAAAATAGTTTAATCATTAATTATACCTTTACTTAGAAAGTGAGCTACTAAAAACCTATCTGCAGCCCAAAGAAGTTAAATCTATTTTAATTTTGGTCCTTACCTACTGCCAAATTGTGCAGGTCTAATTTATGAGGCAGGTTGAAAAGTTGTGTGGCACAACTGTAAATTAATTATTTAAAACCAAATTCTATTTCAAATGGAGCTGGCTACATACAGAGGGCTCTTGTGAGAGATCACAAGTTTTATATTAGCATAGGGACTAAATTTTACTCTCCTCTGTGACTACAAACTATACTAATCCGATCCATAGGGGTAGAATATTACTGTGGAAACAGCTCTAGATGGAGTGAAATTTGTTTTTTTGTAACGTTGAGTAAGTGTCCAGGCCTTGATGTCCTGACTTATAAAAAGAGGACATTAGACTAGATAACCTTTGAGGTCACTTTTAGTTCTAAATCTATTATCTTAGGCACCTCACAAGTAACTATTACTATCCACAAGAACAGATCATCAGTGGCTCCCTGGTAATTACCACCCTTCTCACCTCCACCTTTTAAATCTCCAGCCTCCTTTGAAGCTCAGCTCAGGTACAGCCTCTCACTTGAGGTCTTTGCTGATCTGCCTAACTGCTAGTGTAAGTAATAATAAAAATGACTTTTTAAATGTACTTTGCATACTTTCATCCATCCTTAGGTATGTGCACGTTGTTTTCCCCAGTTGCATTTAAACTCCAGGGGCTATTTTCGTTTTGTTCGTTGTGTCCCTGAGGCCTAGCACATAGGAGGTGCAAGGTACATAGGAGGTATGATAAATGATTGCTGGTTATTTGGTTGATTCATGATTTATCACAATTACTAAATAAAATATATATATCTTTCTGTAGCATCTTCTTTGCATACTTAGGATATCTGACATTGTTGGTCAGGTAACTGTAAAGCAATAGGTGTCGGGGACTGAGGCCCCCCACCTGTACCTCCTCTAACCTGCTTGCTTTCATCCCGCCTGAGAAGAAAAACCGCACCCCACGATCCCGTGGAGAGATAAGAGAAGGGACTGCCTGAGGCTATGCAAACATACCAATGCGGGACCTGGTGAAGCAGTAGATGTTATGTAAACACAGATAGCCAAAGTACGATGTCCTAAGATAGAGCTGGCCCACCACGGAATTTGCTTGGAATCTCTTTGTCTTTTCTCTATATAAGTTTGCAACCCTGATAATAAAATCAGACCTTGCTTACCACCCCTTTGGTCTCACTCCTCTTTTCACCCATCCCCTTCAGGTAGGCGTTCTCCTCGATCCCCCCACTCATACTGGCCCTGCAGGTCAGGGCAAGTGGCGCCCAGACGTGGGGCTCGAGGTCCGGACTTCTGCCAGGCGGACCAACATTGAGAGACGATTCGTCGCGACCCCTTCCTTCTCATCGCTCATGAAGAGCCCCTGCGTTTTGGTAAGTTGAGTTTCGTCCGCCTCATTCTAATCATGGGTTCCAACCTTTCCAAGGAACAGGTCTTTATCCATGACCTTAAGCATGCCCTTAAGGATAGAGGAGTTAAGGTTAAGAAAAAGGACTTAGTGAACTTCTTTCTTTTTGTTGATGAGGTCTGTCCCTGGTTTATTGTTAACGGGCCGGACATCCATCCGGGCAAGTGGCAAAAGGTTGGGAGAGAGCTTAATAAGAAATTGCAAACTGAGGGCCCGGAGGCCATCCCCCCTTCTGTCTTTTCCTATTGGGGAATCATTAGAGACATAGTGGAATCCGCCTCCAGAGATCCGGGTGAGCGACAGCTCCTTTCGGTGGCAGAATTTTGCTTGCGCCCTTTGTCACGGGCCGCCTCTGTTAAGTCACTAGAGCGCCCCTTACCACGGGCGGCTCCTGTAAAATCACTACCTTCAATAGCCAAAAGTCCCCCAAGGCCCCCGTCCGTGGTCATTGATATTCCGCCAGAGCCACCAAAGCCCATTTATCCTCCCCTCCCTACAGGGCCCCGCCCTACAACCGAGTCCCTAACTTTCCCTATTATTACTAAACACAAGACCCCTCCCTTAAAGAATCCTGACCCTGATACGTTAGATCCTGGGGATGAAGCGGAACTTGAGGATGAGGCCGCCCGATATAATGATCCCGATTGGCCTGCTCTTCAACATTTGCTTCCTCCTTACTTATCCCAAACCTGCGCCCCTGTACTTTTGCCCCCTGTTCCCACTCCCTCGGTCCTTACCAATGCTAGACACCAACTTTCCACCCAGGTTAAGGAGCTCCGAGAAGTCTTAGACCTACAAAAGCAATATGTACAGCTCTCCTCGGAGTTGAGTTCCCTGCAGCACTCCCTCCAGAGTTCAGTCATTCTTTCTCCCAGTAAGCCTCAGTCGACCAAGGACCCGTCCAACAGGACTGGCGCTAAGACTAAAAACTCAAAAGAAGCGCAGCCCATGATGTTCCCCGTTATAACTCGGTCCCGCCGACTTGGGCCCCCACAAACCCCTGGGGCGGGTGAACTTACAGACTCCTCCGCGAGTGAGGGAGAGGAGGAGGAAGAGGAAAAGAATAAGGAGGAGGAGGAGGAGGAAGAAGAGGGAGAAGAAGGGCAGAGCAGTAGGAAGGCGGAACGGGAATGGCCGGAATACCGAAAATTGCATTTCAAGGGGCTTAAAGATCTCAATG
The DNA here is from genome assembly GCF_028372415.1 of Notamacropus eugenii. Lineage (NCBI taxonomy): Eukaryota > Metazoa > Chordata > Mammalia > Diprotodontia > Macropodidae > Notamacropus > Notamacropus eugenii. The sequence goes on along the minus strand of NC_092876.1, from coordinate 445,112,797 downwards.
CCGCTGTTAAGGCATATGGCCCCAATGCCCCTTTCACCCTCTCCGCCCTTGAGGCCATGTCCCGTGGAGGGTATCTTTTGCCGGCGGAGTGGCTCCGCGTGGTTCGAGCTGTTCTCTCACGGGGACAATTTTTGACGTGGAAAGCCGACTTCTATGATCGTTGTCAATCCACGGCAAAGAACAATGGGAAGTCCCCCAACTCCCCCGCTTCAAAATGGACCTATGAAAAGCTGAGTGGTCAAGGCAAATATGCAGGTGAGGCCAAGCAACGCCGCCTTCCCATAGGTCTCTTGGCGCAAACCGCCAACGCGGCATTTGCCGCCTGGCGCGCTTTACCAACCCCTGGTTCTCCTCTTGCCCCGCTTAATAAAATAATACAAGGGACTCAGGAGGACTTTTCTGAATACGTTAGCAGGCTCCTGGAGGCCACCGAGCGGACCCTCGGTCAGGAGGCCTCTAAGGATCAGCTTGTGAGGCGTCTGGCATATGAGAACTCCAATACTGCTTGTCGCTCTGCCTTGCGCGGGAAATGGAGGGATAAAACCCTAGAGGAGATGATCCGCCTCTGCAGAGACATAGACCCTTTTACTACGAAAATATCCCAGGCTGTACATTTAGCTGTCGGGGCGGCTCTCCAGCCGGGGGACTCCCAGAAGGAGTGTTTCCGCTGTGGGCAACCCGGTCACTTTGCCCGGCAGTGCCCCAGCTCGCCAGATACCCCCCCTCCTCCAACCCAAAATAGGGGTTCTCAACCTTCCACCCTCTGCCCCAGATGCAGGAAAGGGAAGCACTGGGCGAACACTTGTCGCTCCGCGACAGATGTCAATGGCCACCCCCTGCAGGGAAACGGCCGGAGGGGCCAGCCCCGGGCCCCCCAGCCGATCCCCGTCCCGCGGGCCTCGGGGACCAGCCCGCCCACACCCAACTCTACAGAGCCACTTCAGGAAGCGCAGGGGTGGACCTGTGTGCCGCCTCCACCACAATATTGACCCCTGAAGGTGGGGTGCATATAATTTCTACAGGCATCTTTGGCCCCCCGCCCCCCAATTTTTATTTTTTTATTCTTGGTCGTGCTTCCACTACTATTAATGGCCTTCTAATCCACCCCTCCATTGTTGACGGTGATTATATGGGGGAAATCCAGATACTTGCTTCAACCCTACAGGGACCCCTCACTGTCTATCAGGGGCAACGCCTTGCGCAGGCTCTCCCGCTCCCCCTACAAACCCCATACCCTGCCCTCACCACCGTTAGAGGCCACTCCAAGCCCGGGTCCTCAGACATCTATTGGGTTCAGGCCATTTCCCAGGACCGCCCCATGCTTATGCTTACCATTCAAGGCAGATCTTTTGAAGGAATATTAGATTCCGGAGCTGACTCAACTGTTATTTCAAAAGATAGCTGGCCGCCTTCTTGGCCCCTTCAACCATCCATGACGCACTTACAGGGCATAGGCCAGTCCCATTATACTCTACAGAGTTCCCAATGGTTGCCCTGGCAAGACAAGGAGGGAAATAAAGGGACTGTCCGGCCTTTTGTGGTCCCCGGCCTACCTGTCAACTTATGGGGAAGGGATATTCTTTCTCAGATGGGGATAATTATGTGCAGTCCAAATACAGTTGTAACCCGTCAGATGGTCTCCCAGGGATTTCTCCCAGGGAAAAGGCTAGGCAAAAGAGGGCAAGGACAACCGTCCCCAATTGTTGCTGAAGGGAGGAAAGGGCGAGCAGGCCTTGGCTTTGAAGGCCCAGATAATCAGAACCATTTTTCGTGAGGGCCACGGGTCCTCCTGCACTCCAGGCAGATAGGATCTCGTGGAAAAATGACCTACCCGTCTGGGTAGACCAGTGGCCCTTACCCAAGATAAAGCTGGAAGCAGCGTTCGCTTTAGTGCAGGAGCAATTAGCTGCAGGGCACATAGAACCGTCCACATCCCCGTGGAACACGCCCATTTTTGTTATCCAGAAAAGGTCAGGTAAATGGCGGCTCTTACATGATTTGCGGGCCGTCAATAAAACTATGGTTCCTATGGGGGCCCTTCAACCTGGGCTCCCCTCTCCTGTAGCCATACCACAAGGTTTCTCTAAGATTACAATTGACCTTAAGGATTGCTTCTTTTCCATTCCCCTCCACCCCTCCGATTGCCAGCGCTTCGCTTTTAGTGTTCCTATCACCAATTGTGTGGGCCCTTCCCCTCGTTTTCAGTGGAAAGTCTTGCCACAAGGCATGGCTAATAGCCCTACGCTGTGCCAAAAATATGTAGCACAAACAATTGACCCTTTTCGCTTGCAGTATCCCAAGCTTTATATCATCCATTATATGGATGATATCCTCCTTGCAGGTTCAGATGATGAGGAATTGACCCAGGTATCACAGGAGCTCATTAGGGCATTGGAAAATCGGGGCCTTAAAATTTCCCCCGATAAAATACAAACCTACCCCCCGCAGCTCTTCTTGGGGTTTGAACTTTTAACTAATCGCATTCTCTCCCAGAAGGTTCGCTTGCGAGTAAGTCACCTTTGTTCCCTTAATGATTTCCAAAAGCTTCTGGGAGAATTGAATTGGCTTAGGCCTTATCTTAAGCTCACTACGGGGGAATTGAGACCCTTGTTTGATATTCTAAAAGGAGACTCCGACCCAAATTCACCCCGTTCTCTCACGCCGGAGGCCCGTAAGGCCCTTGCCTTAATTGAGCAAGCTATTCATGATCAACATATTGGGTATTACGCTCCTCTAAAACCTCTTTGGCTCTTAATTTTTTCTACCGCTTTTTCCCCCACTGGATTATTGTGGCAGGAGCATCCGTTGTTTTGGATTCATATGCCAGCCACACCTACAAAGATCCTCCCCTCCTACCCGCATTTAACGGCTGGCCTCCTGCGCCTAGGGCGAGAGGCAGCCCTTCGGCTTTTTGGTCGGGAACCAGATCATATTGTCTGCCCCTACACCGCTTCACAGATTCAATGGCTGCTTCAGAATGATGACGATTGGGCAGTTAACTGCATTTCCTACCCAGGGATTATAGACAATCATTATCCCTCAGACAAGCTTGTCCAGTTCTTTCAGAAAACACCTGTTGTCTTCCCAAGGATTACCAAGGCGGAGCCCATCAGAGGCGCCCATTTGGCGTTCACTGATGGATCCGCCACAGGGAAGGCAGCCTTCAGTGTTGATGGAAAGGCCACCTCTTTTGACACACCCTTCATCTCTGCGCAGCTGGTGGAACTTGCAGCGGTCATCAAGGTTTTTGAATCTGTTCCGGGTCCTCTCAATATTTATACTGATAGCTCCTACATTGCACATTCGGTCCCTCTATTGGAAACTGTCCCGTATATTCGTCCCTCCACTAATGCGTCTCCTCTTTTTGCCACTCTTCAGCTTCTAATCCTCTCCCGCAAGCACCCCTTTTTCATTGGACATATTCGTGCCCACTCCGACCTCCCCGGTCCCCTTTCTGAAGGGAATGATCAGGTTGATCAGGCAACTCGTCGCATTTTACTTGCTCTGTCTACCTCTCCTGTTGCTGCTGCCACGCAAGCCCATAAGCTGCATCACCTTAATGCCCATACGCTTCGTCTCAAGTTCCCTATCACCCGGGAACAAGCCAGACAGATCGTGAAACAGTGCCCTGGCTGCCTGACTCTTCTCCCTGAACCTCATACTGGCATCAATCCCCGAGGTCTCATTCCCGGGGAGCTTTGGCAAATGGATGTCACTCATTACCTCCCTTTTGGTCGGCTTAAATATATTCATGTGTCCATTGATACCTTCAGTGGTTTTATCTTTGCCACCTTGCAACCTGGAGAGGCCACCAAGCATGTCATTAATCACCTCATTAGTGCCTTGGCAGTCCTCCCGCAGCCCAAAATTCTTAAGACAGATAATGGCCCTGGCTACACCAGCTCTTCTTTCAGATCCTTTTGTACACAACTACATATTAAGCATGTAACTGGCATACCCTATAATCCTCAGGGGCAAGGAATTGTGGAAAGGGCCCATCAAACATTGAAAAACATGGTCCTGAAATTACAGTCAGGGGGGGAAGTTCTTTATCCCAGAGCTGGCAATGCCAAAACGTTGCTCAATCACGCCCTTTTTGTTTTAAATTTTCTCACCCTTGACGCTGCGGCAAAGAGTGCAGCAGACCGCCTTTGGCATTCCTCTACGGCCCAAACCTACGCTCAGGCAAAATGGAAAGATCCCCTTCTTGGCAAATGGCAGGGCCCTGATCCTGTGTTAATCTGGGGCAAAGGCCATGCTTGTATTTATGATTCAAAGTGCCAAAATGCTAGATGGTTGCCTGAAAGGCTGATCAAGTTGATGGACAAGCCAGATGCTTACAATACCGTCCAGGGGACTACACCTCCCTGAGACACATCTGTTTTTCTTTTCCTGTTTTTCAGGAGATGACGCAAAGAACTTTTCGAAAATCCCCTCTGGAGTGGCTTGAATGGAGTCCTCCCATATCTCCTCCCTCTCCTTGGACCCTTGATTGGTCTCCTCCTACTTCTTTCTTTTGGGCCCTGGGCTTTTAGTAGACTAACCTCTTTCATTAAAACGCAGATTGAGGCTTCTCTTAAAAGCCCTATCAATATCCATTATCATCGCCTGGCACTTCTGGAGAACCCTGCAGACAACGAGGAGGACGGACTTCAGTTCTCCAAGCTTGTGCAGTCAGAGTCCCGTTGCATGCGGTGGTGGAAGGCCTTTAGGGAATAAACACGGAGCGGCAGCTGTGAGAGTGCCCATGACGGGAATATTGAGGCCCCATATATCAGGATCATAGGCGCGGCTGCAGTTGTTCCCTATGACGGGAGTAGAGCAAGGCCGTGGCTGTTCGGCCACGTAGATCCCCTTGCTTAGCCTAAGACAGGGTCATCTGCCGAAAAAGCGCTCTGAATATGGAAACCAGCCTCATAGCCTAAGACAGGCCTCTCACCCGCCCGCATATTTTAATTTCAGTCCGCCCGCATGTTTTAATTTTAGTCAAAAGGGGGACATGTCGGGGACTGAGGCCCCCCACCTGTACCTCCTCTAACCTGCTTGCTTTCATCCCGCCTGAGAAGAAAAACCGCACCCCACGATCCCGTGGAGAGATAAGAGAAGGGACTGCCTGAGGCTATGCAAACATACCAATGCGGGACCTGGTGAAGCAGTAGATGTTATGTAAACACAGATAGCCAAAGTACGATGTCCTAAGATAGAGCTGGCCCACCACGGAATTTGCTTGGAATCTCTTTGTCTTTTCTCTATATAAGTTTGCAACCCTGATAATAAAATCAGACCTTGCTTACCACCCCTTTGGTCTCACTCCTCTTTTCACCCATCCCCTTCAGGTAGGCGTTCTCCTCGATCCCCCCACTCATACTGGCCCTGCAGGTCAGGGCAAATAGGGAGCTAGCCTAGCCTCAGAGTCACAAGGGGGTGGGGTAGAGGGGCAGCTAAGCGGCACAGTGGAAAGCGTGCTAGGCCTAGAGTCAGGAAGACCTAAATTCAAATCCAGCTTCAGACACTTAATAGCTGAGTGATGGCAGGCAAGTCACTTAATCTGCTTTGTCTCAGTTTTTCCTTGCTGTAAAATGAACTGGAGAAGGAAACTGCAAACCATTCCAGTATCTTTGCCAAAAAAACCCCAAATACCATTACAAAGAGTCAGACACTACCAAACAATGAGTTTTATATATATGTACATATATATATATAGAGAGAGAGAGAGACAGAGAGAGAGAGAGAGAGAGAGAGAGAGAGAGAGAGAGATGAAGTTTCTCTCTAATAACTCCCTGTCCCATTGAAATCACAGACCTAAGGGAGGGTGGAGGCAAGATAGAAAAAATGGAGATATAGATCTATCTGTCTAGATAATATCTGTGCACACACATATGTATGCATGCAAGCGTGCATGTGTGTGTGTATATATGGGAGGGGGGTGTATATGCACACAGACAGGCTGGTGACCCGCACAGCCCTCCCTCACTCAAAACAAAGTCAAGTGCAAGTCATGTCATTATTTCTCTGATGGCGTGGTCTTCTTTGGCCACAAAGGACAAACACACACACACACATCCTATCTGTCTGTCTGTCTGTCTGTCTGTCTGTCTATCTATCTATCTATGAAACTCGTTGTTAAGTTGTTTCAGTCACTTCTGACTCTTTGTAAAGCCACTGAAGTTTTTCTTGGCAAAGATACTAGTTTCTTAATAAATCTTTGTTGACTGATTGAATGATTGATTGGGCCTAGGTTAGAAGGAGCATTTACACATACATTTATATAAATATAAAATATAAATTTAAGTATATTATATATTTTATGTTACGTATAATCGTTTACTTTAAGACTTCAAAGTAAGTCTGTTATTTCGCTGATATGAGCATTCCTTCCACTGATTTAGATTCCAGCTTCTCCCCACTTTACCATGGGGACCTTGATTAATTTTAGTGGCTGAAAAAATGCATCATCCTGTGGCCTGGACATGATCTTTTCCGAGCTTAACTAAACTGTCACTGGGCCACAACCACACGTTACTATTGCCACCCTGCTGCAGTCACAAACGCTGTTTTGTTCCAGGAGGGCTAAGGAGCTGGGGGGACGGAATAATTTGAGTTTAAAAAAATGACATGGGGGGGCAGGGGATAAGCAAAGAGGGGATGTCCCTGAAACCTTTAAGCATGCAGAGTATCTTGTAAATTTTATTATAACCATATGACTCTTACCTGAGAACTTCTCATGGTGACCAAATAGTAGGGGCGTTATCTCCACATACCCCTGGTCCATTAGGAGACTCCTTGTTTTGCTAAGGATTTCAATGTCTTATCCCTTTTGATTCTGTAATCCTTTATTTACAGCGTCCTGAGGCCATGGCAGGGGCATCAGGGGCTGTCCAAGCAACTTCCTCCATTCTTGATCCCTTCAGCCACCCACATACAGCTCAGCTTTGGCCACAGGATTCTTAAAGAGGTGAAAGAGTCAAAACTTTCTTCTTAAGTTACTTGCCACTTGAAATGACATGCCTCAGAAGTCCCTGAGGTAAACATGACTTCCTAACGATAGTTCAGAATTTGAGCCAGGTTGCCTTGGACCAACCAGGGTGCCAAGAAAATCATATAGACGCCTGAGTATCTTTTATAGCTTTCTCTTCACTTTCTTGAAGTAGCCTTGATATGTATTCCCCTGAGCTTAAGACAAGACCATTTGATACTATGACTGCCAGGTCACCAGGCACAACTTCGTGGCTTCTGTTAGGGAAGCATAATTTTAAGTAAATTTTGTTCAACATTACAATTTCTTCATATAGCTGTCAGGTGATGTGACAGTCATGCTTTAGATTTTTTACATAACTTATAAATATTTCTGTCATAAAAAGAGCTAACCTTAAAGTTTTCTAAATAAAAGTAATTCTGATACTTTATATCTAAGAAATCTGATGCCTCGACATCCTTATCTACCCTGACTGTTTTCTGGTACACTCCAAAATAAACCACAGCTCTTGCAAAGCTCTCATTGAAAGGGAAAGTGGTGTGTGTAAAACAAATGCTTCTCACATGATTTTCTAACATATGATGTCACGAAAAGTGTTAGTAAAATGCACAAAATCAACATTGTGACACAAGGAAAAGTTGCAGATATGCCATATTTAATATTTCAGACACAGACTTAAAATCAAACATTATTGTCATTATACAAAATTGTATGTTTGTTAAAAAAAATTAGCAATTACATATTACAGGGTCAGGCTTAAACCAGCAAGGGTATCACTTAATTTTAAAATATATAACTTTACAAAGAAAAGTGTTTTGACAAATCTATTCTTGGTTCCGGCAGGATGTGTGTGCATGTATGTGAGCACTAAAGGTTTTAAGGGGTACAAAAATGAGAAACAGAACCACTTACATTCTTTAAATAAAAGCATAATATCCCCAAGGAAATTTAGTACCTGGAAAATGTGCAGGATCTGGAGTCAAAGGGCCAGGGTTTGAATTCAAACACTGGCATCGTGTGTAAACTCTGTTACCTGTGTGACCCTTAGGCAAGTCTTTGAACCTGGAGAGGGTTCAATATGAGAGCAATAGACCAGATGACTTCTGGGTACTATTTCAGCTCTAAATCTGCTTATCCAGTCAAGTTGAAGTTGCAGATTGTTACAGTGTCTTTCACTTTAATCTTTTTCTTTTTCAGAGACTTACAGATGTGGAAACATGACTTACATACTTGTGCCAAAGTAATTATGCATATGTAGAAAAAAAAACATAGAAATTTCCCTTCATTTAAAAAATATGTTCTAGATGACTGGTCCTGTAAGTGATTTTCTGATAAAATAAGAGAAAAAACTGCAAGCGCAAATATAAATATACCCATTCTAATAATTTGGAAAATTTGAACCTGCCTAGGAGTGCTTTTTTTCTTTTCTTTTCTTTCTTTTTCCTTTTTTTCCCTTTCTCGTTGTTGCAATAAATATAGTGTTGACCTGCTCCCTTACTAGAAGTTTTCAATACTTGTCTACACTTCCCAAAGCCCTCTCTTACAGTCTTTCCCACCAGAAAATCTTCCTAGGCAACATACAAACATAATCCTTTCACTTGGAAACTGCGAACACTTTTCCCTGCCTTGGATGGTTATTTTCTTTCCCTTGAAATAGTATATAAGCTTGACGTTTATTTTCTCTTTCAGTCAGTTGTTTTTATCTTGCTTTGTTGCTGTCATGCTCTTTCCAAAAGTTCTTTAAGCTTTCATTCTTTCATTTTACTGTCATCCTTTTTGCCTTTCATTTGACATCTCTGAGACACATTATACATCCATGATTTGAACCTTACCCTCCTACTGCCTGTTTTCTTCCTTCAGAAAAAAAAAATTAAATAGAATACAGCTTTGAGTTTGACTGTAAGAGGAATCAAGATCTTTTTTCATGAACTCACATTGCTATACTGGGAAATATGCAGACTAGGAGTGCTGATTTCAGTAGAGACTAGCCGTAAGAGACAGTTGATAACCATATCCTTGGCCTTCACAGCCTCTAAGTTTTTCTCCCGAGATATCTGTAGGCTGATTTGGTCCACACTTGTCATGATGAGCTCTGAGCCCATAATCTGAACAGGAGAACTGTCATGGAGTACAGTGTCCATGAAATACTGTTTATACAACTCCATTACCTTCTGCTCCAAATATTCATTCAGCATGGTATTGGAAAGAGGCTTCTGAAGCGGTATAATACTTTTGTCCTTGATGCTGGTTATTCTCCAGTAAGATGAGTGTCTTTGAAGGGGTTTACAGGACAAATCAATCAATTGAGTTGAAATAGATTCCTCCATAGGCAAAGGAATTTCTGACGATTTCAAGAGTGGGCCAAATTCAAAACTGCTCTCCAAGGTAGAATCTGTTGCAGCTAAGCTGATGGCCATGACTTGGCCCCCAGCAATGTGTAAATCATTATAATTCTTGCAGATACTTTTGCAGGAAGGAGGAACCAAATAGGTTTCTCTGCTCACATTGGAGTCTCTACAGTCTTCTACCCCAGTGGAAGTTTGCCATTCAAAGAGAGGATTATGACTTGATTCCAGCACTGTCATTTTTTGTTTCCTGCTTTTCTGGCTTTTTCTTGAATGGATTGAAGAAATACAATTTCCAGGAGGCTTGCATCTCCAATGAAGACTTTTGTCTTGGGCTTGATCGGCAGATGAACACGGGATACTAGTGTTAGAGTTCATCTCCATTGTCTTTTCCTCAACAACCTGTTCATCACTAGGAGTGGAAGTGAGGTGGTTGTCAGACCAGTAGGCAATACCAAGGAGATATGCTTCACAAAGCATTCCTAGAAAGAGCTGCTAAAAAAAATTAAGCAAAAAATTGGTGAGCATTCAGACTCTATAGTTAGTATATCAGAAAAGCAATAGTAATAAAAAGGTGATTATCCTTTAAATAAATTTAAATCATTGTAGCTTGATGGGTACAGAACTATTCTCAGAACAAGAACTACCTAGGTTCAGATCCTACCTCTGACACACACTTGCTGTGTTTCTTGGGACAAAACATCTCAGTGCTTTAGGTAACAATTAAATTGTAGAGAATGTGCCAGTCTCAAATGGTGGAGGAAATTCTTTACTGGACATCCCCTACATCAATGAAATCACTGGTCCAGTCCTTATCCTAAGCTGTGATATATTTACTTGAACTTATCAAAACATTTCTCAAAAGTAAATTTTTGTCTACAATACCTAATCTAAGAAAATGCTTATGTAGGAGATTCTGAAGACAATGATAAAGAAATCTGGGCTTTATTATTGCTTTAGAACATAAGCATATTTTCTTCTCAATGAATGGAGAATGGGCAGGAGGGAAGCAAAAATTTGCAACTCAAAATTTTAAAAATGAATGTTAAACGTTTTACATATAATTGGAAAATATTTATTGAAATAAATAAAATCATATTTTTTAAAAAGAACATATGCATGAAGAAAGAAATCCAAATTATTTATAGTCATTTGAAAAAATGCTGTAAATCACTAATATTTCTTTTAAAAAATGCAAATTAAAGCAACTCTGAGATTCCGATCCATCAGATTGGAAAGGTTGACAACAAAGGGAAATATTGGAGAGCAGAAAAACAGGCACATTGTTGTGAACTGGTCCAGTCATTTGGGGACCATTTTAGAATTATGCCCTTTGACCCTTCTATACTACTCTTATCTTAGTTCATCACCCCAAAGGGATTAAAGAAAGAGGAAAATATTTTATGCATACAAAAGTATTTATAATGTTTCTTTTTGTAATAGCAAAGAACTGGAAACTAAGGGAGCACCCAATGCCTGGGGAATGGTTGAACAAATTATGGCACATAGATATAATGCAATATTATTATACTGTAAAAAGTGAAGAAAAAGACAGTTTTAAAGAGACCTGGGAAGACCTTCAAGAGATGATGCAGAATGAAGTGAGTTGAACTAGAAAACATTTTATACTATAATAATCCCATTGTAAAAATGAACAATTTTTGGAAGATTTAATAACTCCAATTAGCACAATGATCAAACATAATTTTAGAGGACTAATGATAAAGAATGTTACCCAACACTTGACAGAGAGGTAATGGATTAATACGTAGAAAAAGTCATATATTTTGGACATGACCAGCATGGAAATTTGTCTTACTTGACTATGCTTATTTTTTAGGAATGTTGTTTTTTTCAGTTGGTGGTTGGAAGGGGAGTCAGGGAGAAAAAAAGGAGATACTTGATAATTTTTAAAATAAATTTTAAAAATTAAATTAAAGAGAAAATATTATTACTTAAAATTAAAATAAAATGAAATAAATACAAGACATTTTGGAACCACCTAATAGGAATGAGTAGGCATTACCTTATACATGAGTCTAGACATGAGGTATTTTAGGACCTTTTTGGAAGTAGCAGTAGAAATTAAAAGGAAGCCATTACTAAAAAAAAAGTCTTATAGGACTTCTGATTGCAGTCACTCTTTTCTCCTCAAATTAACATTTATACACTTATGTTTTTGTATCTTTCCAACAGACTCTAAGCTCAATGAGGGTAAGGAAGGTTTTCATCTTTGTCTTTATATCCCCAGTATCCTTATACTTGCTGGCCACACAATAAGAACTTTTAAAATGTTCATTGGAATGAAATGGATTAGACATAAGGAGAGCAAGAGAAGAGTCAAATATGACTCATTTTCAGAGAGGCAACTGTGTGTGTAATGAAAGGAACACCAATTTTTGTTCTAAAGGACCCACATTTTATTCCTTACTTTGCTGTTTACTACTTATGTGACTGTATGATAATAGCTCACATTTACCCAGTGCTTTAATTTATAAAACATTTTTCCAGCAATAATCCAACAACAGGTAATGCAATTATTATTAATTCCAGTATTATAGATGTGGCAAGTGAGGTTCAGGGAGACTAGCCTAGAGTCACATATGGATGGGGGTATCAAAGCCCATAATCAAAGCCAAAGCTCCTGACTGATAGCATACAGTCTTGCCAAGTCATTTAATCTTTCAGGACCTGAGTGCACACTTCTGTAGGGTGAAAGAATTAGGCTAGATGGCATCTACGGTATCCCTTCTATCTCTAAATTACGGATTCTTACCCTAGGGTTCATGAAACTTAATTTTAAAAATACTTTGATACAGCTCCTGAAAGGACCCCAAAAGGAAAATTCCAAGGAATATTGTAGTCAAATTCTAGAGTTCCCAGGTCAAGGAGAAAATATTATAAGCAGTCAGAAAGAAACAACTCAAGTATTGTGGAAATACAACCAGGATTTAGCAGCTTCTACACTAAGGGATCAAAGGGCTTAAAATATGATATCTAGAGGTCAAAGGAGATAGGAATAAAACCAAGAATCATCTACCCAGAAAAACTGAGTATAATACTTCAGGGGGAAAAATGGAATTTCAATGAAATAGAGGACTTCCAAGCATTCTTGTTGAAAAGACCAGAGCTAAATAGAAAATTTGACTTTCAAATATGAGAATCAAGAGAAACATGAAAAGGTAGACAGGAAAGAGAAATCATAAAGGACTTATTAAAGTTGAACTGTTTATATTCCTACATGGAAAGATAATATTTGTAACTCATGAGACCTTTTTCAGTATTAGAGTAGTTAGAGGATATATATATGTATATATGTATGTATGTATACATATGTAGGTATGTATGGATGTGCATGTATATATATATTATATGTGTGTGTAGGCAAATGTACATGGATATATTTGTGTGTGTATACATACATACCAATATACATAGACAGAGGGCACAGGGTGAGCTGAATATGAAGGGAGAATACCTAAAGGATAAAATTTACTGTTGAATGGAATGCCCTAGGAATAAGAGAAAGGAAAGGTAGAATGTAGCAAGTCATCTCATATAAAAGAGGTAAGAAAGAACTTTTATAGTGGAGGGGAAGGAGGGGAGACGAAAGAGAATAAGCCTTACTCTCAGGGATTTGACTTAAGAAGAGAATAACACACACTCAGTTGAATATGGAAATCCATTTTACCCTGTAGGAAGGTAGCAGGGAAGGGGATAGGAAAGGGAGGATAATAGAAGGGGTAACAAACTGGGGAAAGATTATCAGAAGCAAATACTATTGTGGGACGACAGATCAAGGGATAGAGTGGAATAAATGGAGGACAGTACAGGACAGAGGGAAATGTGATTAGTCTTTCACCATGTAACTGTTATGGCAGTGTTCTGCATGGCTACACATGTATGACCTATATTGAATTTCTTGCTTTCTCAATCAGGGAGGGTAGGGAGGGAGGAAAGGAAGTTTTATGGAACTCAAATCTTTAATAATGAATGTTATTTTTAACATGCATTTTTGCATGCAACTTGGAAATAAGATGTACAGGCAATGGGGTATAGAAATCTATTTTGCCCTACAGGAAAATAGAGGAGAGGGGAATGGAAGAAGGGGGGTTATTAGAAGGTAGGACAGACTGGAGGAAGGGTTGGATGGGGTGCTGTCCTGGAGTGAGGGGTGGTGAGAGATGGGGAGAAAATTTTGAATTCACATTCTTGGGGAAGTGAATGTTGAAAAGTGAAAAATAAATTATAAGTTATTTAAAAAATTTTAAATATTTTGACAACTATATTTCAATATAAATTGCTTCCTCTGTAATTCTCTATTTTTTTTATGCATTTAAACACATTATTCTGAGAAGTCCATAGGTTTCATCATATTGCACACACAAAAAAGATTAAGAACCCCTGAGCTAAATCCTTTGAAATTATTCATTTTTACTAGAAGAATGATGCTACCACTAAAAGAAAAAGGGAAGTTAGGATGGGTAGCTTAATTAGAGGAAGAGGTTTGGTGCTTCAAGAGATGATCAACATCCAAATACAAATGAACAACATCCGGCAGATAGTAGGAGTTCAGAACTAGAGTTTAAGATAGATTAAGACTTAGAGATCAGGAAAATTTGAAAATCATCGGCAATGAAAGGATTATTAAGTAAGCAAGATAAGGGGGGGTAGGAGGGAGGGAGGAAAGGAGGAAAGAAAAGGGGAGAGAGAAAGAGAAACAGAGAGAATTAAAAAGAGGAACATAAAAGGCTGAGAAGACATCTTTAGGAAATGACCACATTTTGTGTGTGGAAGGACAAAAGATGAAGAAAAAGGAAAAAGAAGGAATGGTGTGAGAATTTGGTTAATTTGGTTTCTGAGGAATCAAAAGAGGTAAAATTTTTCAGGAAGGAGGGGTCAACAGTATTAAATACTGTACAGAAATGAAAATGATTGAATGAAAAAAACAATACTTGGGATATTATATTTCACGGAGGTGGACACAGTGGGACAGAAACAATTTGCTGGAGGTTAAGAAGCAAATGAGAAAATGGAAACAAGTGAAAATTACATGTTCCTCAACTGTGGCGATGAAAAGAGAGAGGACGATTGCTGAAGGGAAAACCCGGGTGAAGACGAAGGTTTCACTTTGTTTTGTTTCTTAATGGACAAATCTGCATATTCGAAGGCCAAGAAGATGGAACTAATAAAGGTAGGGAAACTGAAGATGGAAATGAAAGCGATTAAGTAAAATTGAGAAGGATGGAGTAGTAGGAAGAGAGCCAGTCTCAGCTTCAGGCTTAGATATATGGTTTGTGTGACCTTGGGCAAGTCCCTTAAATTTTTAGCACTGATGATTTCATTAGTCAAGTATGTACTCTAATATAAACTGTTGGTTGCCATAATAATTGTAATTATATTCTAATATACTTGACCTGTTTAACTTTTCAATGCCCTAGGGAACTCTAAATGTTCTAAGTTACAAAAGAGTTTCCACTGATATTAGTGGAGGGAATTCTGTATGCCAATAAAATCTCCACACACTATTAAAATTGGTTCCTGATCCAAACAAAACTGAAAGGCTGAAACTGAGGCTGAAAGTCACAGAGAAAATAGAGAAGTTGGCTTTAAATGTGCAATGGCTCTTTCTCTGGTCTAAGGGGAAGGGAGAGAAAACAGATGTAGAAATAAGGATAACATTTCTGGGAAAGCAGGGGAAATGAATCTTGATCTCAGTAAAACAGAAGGGGAAGTAATTTTCCTACAAGTTTGGGGAATAATTGGGACATGTAAAGAACAGAGAAGATGCGAAATAACTAAATGTTCTTGTAAATGAGCACAAATAATTTCAAAAGTTTGTGATCCATATATATGTCTGACCTCCAACTAAAACAGAGCAGCACTGTGACCTAGTAAATAACAGAATGAACATGGAGTGAGACAGTCTTGTTTTTGAAGTGTGTCTCATATACTTACTAGCTATATGGCTCTAGGCAAGTGGCTTATCCTCTCTGAGCCTCAGGTTCTAGAACTATAAAAGAGAGACAACAATAAAACAGGGTTGTTATGAAGATCAAATGACAATATCTATGTGACTTTCTTGACAAATTATATCCATGACAACTATTACTACGACCTTCACATAAACTATCATGAGTAGGTCACAGTGTTTTCTGATTCTATTAAATCAATTGTTTTTCAAGCAGAATAACAAATTCAGAAGCAGCTGGGTGGTGCAATGCATTGAGTGTGGGACCTGGATTCAGGAAGACCTGAGCTCAGATCCAGTCTCAGACACTTAATAGCTGTGGGACCCTGGACAAGTCACTTAAACCTCTTTTTGCCTCAGTTCCCCCATCTATAGGATAGGATAATAATAGCACCTACCTCCAGGATTGCTTTGAGGATCAAAGGAGATATCCATAAAGTGCCTAGCACACACTAAGTGCTTTATAAATAATAGTTATTATTAAGAATATAAAGCAGAGAGACTGGAGTTAGGGAACCTGGATTCTCTTTATCATTCTTCCATAAATTCATTTTGTGACCTAACTCTAACCTCTCTGAGCTTCAAGTTTTCCACATTATAAAAATCCTCCTCTTATACTGGGTGATTCCCAAGATCCCTTCCAGTTTAAACATTCTATAGCCTCTTTCCCAAGAAACACATTCCAGTTAAAAGAAACTGCTTATAAGAGAGATGAAATTCTGATAATAACCAGCAGATGGCAGCAATAAGCACAATTATGGTACCTATAAACTGAAGCACACTATGAATCTGTTTTAGTGTGCATTATCAAGGAGAAAATACTATGCTATGTAGTGTTATCTTTTCTAACTTAAAATATTTTCAAATGTATTATTTTGGTTCATCCTTGGAGCTTTTTTGATAGACTTTTAAAATTTTTACTTAAGTTTCACCATTTAAGTATTTTAAAGTTGATATTCATGCTGTTTTTTCATCATGAAGTCCTATTCCTGTTCAACAGCATTTAAAAATTTCAGAAAAATAGTAACTCATTAAATAAAGTTCAGTTCATCTGTAAAACCCTGGTTTAACTCAATAAACTTTTATTTGAGCTGAATTCTTATTACCTGATTTTTAAAAATTTCTAATCTTGAGGATATTTCAGAAATTCACTTGAGTTCAACTTGCAGATAGGGTGTTCTAGAATATTTACCTTTTGTGTGAATTTGTATCAGATGAGAGAAAACTAAAATTAACTTGAACTGCAAAATCACAATTTAGAAAAAATTAGAAAAAATAGAAGAAAAACTACTAAAGGATAGAGCCTGTTACATTACTGATGACTGAATTACATCAGTAAAATAAAATAAATGCCTCCCTTCTGTGTGTGTTTTACTTTCAGCAAATTGCCCTAAGTTTTAATTTCCATTCTTCCACAGTGGCAGAGAATGGAAATTCCTAGCAGAATATCTTGTGTCTTCATCCTTCATTGCCGAAGAAGACCACACCATCAGAGAAATGATGACATGACTTGCACTTGACTTTGTGTTGAGTGAGGGAGGGCTGTGCAGGTCACCAGCCTTCCTTCTCTTCTAGAGCCATCTGAATCCAGTGAACTTATATTCCTCAGGATGACTGGAGATGACCCAGCTTTGTTTAGCAGAATATAGTCAAAATAACAAAAGTAGAAAAATCAATTAATAAACATTTATTAAGTTTTCACTTGCTAAGTGCTGGGGATACAAAAAAAAAAGCCAATTAAATAAATGAGCTGAATGGTCTAAGGGTTGTTAACGTATCACAGCCATGAAAACACAATTCTCCCAAATATACAAACTTAAAAGAAATATAATGTTGGGATACTCTGCTTCCTTATTCTATTTGAAACTGCTTTTCATATCCGTCTGGGGTAATAGTGCTAGAAGAATCAATATTTTTGCTGAGATATTTTACTGAGAAATATAAATGTTTATGCTAATTTTTAAAAATTCTAAATGCTTTTCATCTATACCATTACAGTTATCGGGGGTGAGAAGGAACTCTCCAGTATAATGGGAAAAAATTAAGCAGAAATATCGGGTAAGTGATCCTATCTGACAACGCAGACAAAATTCTGTCTCTGTCGTCCCTGCCTCCCTATGGTAAAAAGTTATGTTTATCTGTTTCCTATCACTGAAGAGTTCAGCTTATTTTATGGATTTTTTCATTTATGTTGCTATAATTATAGTGTGTATGGTTTCTTTTTATATTTTTGTTATTATATTTTATTCAGTATTTTATTATCTCCCTTTCATTTGGTACTTCTTATTTTACTCTATATCAATTCATACAAATTGTCCAGTGACTCTAAATGCTCAGGTAGCACTCCCCTCTGTGATCACTTTCCCTAAACCAGAAGTTTACTCTCCCATCAACACGCACAGAGTTCATGGGGCTAGAAGGGAAAGGAGGATCAGGCCCAGATTTAAAGCATAATGGGATTGAGGCATGATTATAGGGAGCACACATGGTCAAAGCAACCCATAACTCTAAAACTACAATCTCACTTTGTTCTCTTTTTTTTTCCTCTGACAATTGCTCTACATCTAGAAGCTCACCATGGGTGTGGTTTCCATGATCTTTAAGTAACCACGTTACTCAGCTGGGCTTACTCAGTGTAGGGCAAAGTGTTTCCTATAGATAAGTCAATCCTCTGTTTGCTGGGCCAAGTTCAATTGCTCAGCTAATTCTTTTCTGGCCTTGGCTGTTGCTAAACTGGCCCACGCAAGTCACTGAGCCTGAGCCAAAGAAGTCACTTGGTCTTTTTGGTCACGGCAGCTTCAGCTGGTCTGGGCTAGGCAGTTTTATTGGCTATTAAACTCATCTTGGGGCATGGGTCTTTGTAGATGAACTGGTCCACTGGCTCCCTGGGCTTGATCTTCAAAGAGCATCTGTAGTCTTTCACCATCTTTGGTTCCAGGCTTGGCTGGGTAGTACTGCGTTCTTGTCAGCTACAGTATTACAGTGGTCTTTTCAGTCAGAGCCCCACTCTGTCTTTTAGCTAGGGCAACAACTCTTTTTTTCTTTTTTCTTTTTTTGTATCTTAAAAGAGATTTTATTCATTTCTAAAATTATTTTATTTGTCTTCAGTGTTCTACAATCACTTCCATATATCTTAGATTTTTTTCCCCCTCCTTTCCCCCCTCCATCCCTCTCCCTCCCTGAGATGGCATGCAATCTTATATAGGTTCTGCACATACATTCTTATTAAATACATTTTCACCGTAGTCATGTTGCATGGAAGAATTAAAATGAATGGAAGAAACCATAAAACAAAGCAAAACATAACACAAGAGAAAATGGTCTGCTTCATTCTGCAATCAAATTCCATAGTTCTTTCTGTGATTGTGGAAGGCATTTTGCCTCAAGAGTCCACTGGGAATTTTTTAGGTCCTTGCATTGCTGTGAAGGGTTAAGTCTACCAGAAAAATTCCTCACGCACTGTGGTTGTTACTGTGAACAAAGTTCTCCTGGTTCTGCTCCTTTCACTCAGCATCAGGTCATATAAGTCCTTCCAGGCCTCTCTGAAGTCTTCCTGTTCATCATTTTTATAGCACATTAATATTCCATTACATTCATATACCACATCTTGTTCAGCCATTCCCCAGTTGATGGGCATCCCCTCAATTTCCAGTTCTCGGCCACCACAAAGAGAGCTGCTATAAATATTTTTGTACATGTGGGACTCTTTCCCATTTTTATGATCTCTTTGGGATACAGTCCTAGAAGTGATATTGCTGGGTCAAAGGGTATGCACATTTTTGTAGCCCTTTGGGCATAATTCTAAATTGCTCTCCACAATGGTTGGATCAGCTCACAGCTCTACCAACAATGAATTAATGTTCCAAGTCTCCCACATCTTCTCCAGCATTTATCATCTTCCTGTTCTGTCATGTTAGCCAATCTGATAGATGTGATGTGGTACCTCAGAGTTTTGATTGCATCTCTCTAATCAATAGGGATTTAGGGCAGCAACTCTTATTTTAGGGTCAACAGAAGAATCTCCTCCTTGACTAGCTCAGAGCCTTGGTTTTGAAGTTTATCACCCATAGGCAGATCCCTTAGATCTATCATCTCTGTGGACAATTCTTCCTGGGTCAAAGCCAGTTTCTTCTTTAAGTTCTTCTACCTTCATACTATGGTGTCAGTTCCAATTCAGTTCCAATTTAACTGATGTTACAAACACCAAAATTCCTTTGGAGCCTAAAGCCAGATGATTGGTTAGGAACAAAGGTAGGAGTTCAACTTGTGAGCATCATCTTTGCTGGACTCTTCATGTGTAATTGAGCTATTCCAGCAACAGACCCCTTCCAACAGGTAGATGTTCATTTTAGATGTGAAGACTTTTTCCTTTACATTGCAATGTCTCTGACTTTTTGTCACTTAAAACTTCTGTTTTTATCAAGACTCCATTTACCTGAATCTCTCATCAAAACTAAATCTTTCCTCTGTCATCTTTGTAACCTGTTTAGGAGTCTTTCTTCCACTGTGTTTAGTGATCTATAGATACTTATGGCCACTTCTATTTTCTCCTGTTTTTATCCACCAAAATGATGTTTACCCCTTGGATATATGGACTATTCATAGTATGCCCTCACTCTTTCTCTTCATTGCCTCTACTGTTTCTAAACAAGCTTGTGCTCTTCCATTGCAATTCTCCAGTTATGAGTGACATCTTGTCAAGAGTCAGTGATGCCTATGAAATCATTTTACTTACTTGTGTTAAGTTTTCCTAACTACTGATATGCTCTATAAAAATAACTAAGGCCATGAGTAAGATTACAACCCATTCTCCCCATAACTATGTACTGAAGATTACAGGACATCTCACCTGCCATAGCAGCTTCATGTGTCATAACTGCTGGCACATAGCCTAGGAGAGGAAGATATGGTATAGTACCAAGAGTGCTGGTACAGTGTTGGCAGTTTGGTAGCAAAATGGATAGAGTTCGACCTGACATTAATGACTTATTCGGTCAATAAGCATTTTATAAGTGTCTACTCTATGTTAAGCACTGTGCTAAGTAGTGGGGATACAAAGAAAGGCCAAAGAGAGTTCCTGCTTTCAAGAAACTCCCATCCAACCTCTGATATTTACCGTGTAACCCTAAACAAGCCACTTAACATCTGTATGCCCCAGTTTCCTCATATGTAAAATGGAGATAATTACGGCACCTTCCTCCCAAGATGAATAATTCAGTAGGATAACAGATGTAAAGTAATTTGTAAACCTTAAAACATTTCATAAATTCTAGGTATTTTGTTATTACTATTATTACTGGATGTGGAAACAGAAAATTTGGGTTCATATTCTTTTTATGCTACTTATATCCTATGGATCTTCATGTCACTTCACCTCTTAGACCTCAGTTTCTTTGCCTGAGATTGAAAGGGCTGGACTGGATTACCTGTAAAATGTCTTTCATCTCTAAGTTCTGTTGCCCTATCATCATCTCTATGGTATTCAGTTTACCAATTATACATGGTCAGTTTAAAGTCCTCTTGATGAGATCAGCAAGTTTCCAGGAAAGTGCATTCTTTCTGGGTCTCATGAGAGGCACTCTGTCCCTGGCCAAGAGCCCATAATTCTTGTATCTTAAACCATGGTCCATAAAGTCTACTAGAATTGATTTAGAAGTTTGGCTAGATAACAGAGACTATATGAGTGATAAAAGAAAGGGAAGCTTGCTTTATGATTAATGCTGTTAGGACTTTGATCTTAAAAGAATCAGTTATAATACTGTAATGATGTCATGTAATAAGAGGTATATATATATCTTTTACATACCACAACTTTTATTGGAAGATAATGCAATCTGCCAGATATTGGTCAATGATCTCAAAGTCAAGTGACATTTAAGAGTGTCCTATATTAAAGGAATCTAGAAAGGTAAAGTGATCATCAAGAGCCATCATGGCTTTATCAAGAACAGGTCACACCAGAATAATTTTATTTCAGTTGTTCAATTAATAAATATTTATTAAGCACCTACTATATGTCAGGCACTATGCTAAATGTTGGAGATACAAAGAAAGGCAAAAGAGCCCTACTCTTAAGAAACTCACAGTCTAATGAGGAACACAACATGCAAACAAGTATGTAAAACCAAGATGTATTCTGGATAAAATGACAGGAATGAAACCAAGACCTGAGTGAGACACCTGAAGACTGAACTAGAAGTCAGAGATCTCTGAAAAGAATCAGGACTTAGCTACCTCCTCTAGAACAGCAGAGGCAGCTGGTTGGTCCATTGTTGTCCTCCATGCTCAAAGAGGACCAAAATGACATTACTATGTTAGAGTCAAGTTGCAATTCATCCAGTTATGGCTGATCAGACTAATATGAGCTTGGAATGTTCTACCACAGGGCAGATACAAGTAGGCCATATGAACATTTTGTGTGGATTCTCTGAATTTGCACAACTCACATTTCCTTCAAATTACTTCACTTCTGCTTTGTTCATAGAGAACAGCACCATGTCATGATGGACAGTTCTGTGCCAGTGTCCCCCATGTCACACAATCAATTCCAAAGTTCTTAGACAACTTGAAAGTGTCCTTGTTTCACTTCTTCTGACCACCATGTGAACACTTGCCCTATGTGAGTTCTCCATAAAATGGTCCTTTAGGCAAGTGTGCATTTGGCATTTGAACAACATGGCCAGCCCAAAGGAGTTGTGCTCTCTACAGCAGACACAGCAGAATTCTGGTGAAAGAAGGGAATGAGCAAGTAGTATCTAGCTACCTTATCCAAAAGTACAGGGGGGAACAGAGTTCAATACAAGCACAAAATCTCAATTCAGAAACTGGCTTTCAAGATATGAGTAAACAGAAGAAAATGTCAAATTCTAAAGACTGAGAGAAACCCAAGAGGTTAAACCCAGAAGAAAAGAGGAACTCCTATCGAGTTAAAATAAAGCCTCAGAGAAAATAATGGCTTGGCTACTAGAATCATAAGAGTAACTTGGAAGAAATGAAGGAAGAGATAAAATAATGAAATAAGAAAGATGGAAGAAAGAGAGAGTGAATAGCTTAGAACAATTGGAAAATCTTATGAAAATGGGAGATATCCTGAAAAATATAATGGAGCTATCTGAATTCATTAACTCCATAGTAAAAAGAAATATTAAAACAAAGTAAAAAATTAATAACAGAAGAAAATATAAAATATCTATAACTATAGGTTGCATTAAGAGAATAACTTTTAGGACTAAAGAAGTGATTGTCCAATTGTACTCTGACATGGTCAGATTGCATGGATAATATTGTGGTCAGTCCTGACTGTCGCATTTTATAAAGGCTGCTGATGAACTGGACATATGCTTTTCAGATTTCGTGAAATGCACCCTGGCCATGGCTAACAGACCCAAATTTTTAAATCATGCCCCATAAAAATAACCTGTAATAGACTTAAAAGTTTGATTAAACAAAAAAGATAAGAGTAATAAAAAGTGAAACAGTATGGAGTTCATACAATATAAAGATAAAATGAACAAACTAGGGATGTCTAAAAGAACTTGGCAGCTGTCTTCTGGTATATGAAATGTATTCTGTGGAAGAGTTAAGAGTCAATAAACGTTTATTAAGCTCCCACTATGGGACAGAAAATATTCTGCATGGTCCCAGAAGAGTAAGTCTAGAAGCAAGGGGAGGAAAGCATTAAAAAAATGTAAATTTCAGCTTCACAAATTGCTTGATTGAACTTTTAAGGATGTCATTGATGGGCAGGGCAGAGTGTGTTGTGCTGAGGATCATATAGGGGGCAGTAGTTTAGATGCTCACCAAGCATACTGTGGTTGATCATTTTAGACCTATATAGCTAGCCACGAAATAGCACTAGAAAAAAAGAGAAGTCCCTTCTGTCATCACATTGGCAGGAGCAACCATGGTCAGCCAAGAGGAGGGGCTGAGCAGCTGCAACGGATGGCTCTGTGCACAGCTGAGGCTGTTGGGGCAATTTTGAACAGCAGCTTAAAGTGTTGTTTCCTCTTCCCAGGGCAGAATCAACCAAAGCAAGATGATGTAGAATGACTGAAGAAATGTATGCTGCTCTGACCAACAGCAGCTAATCACAAGCAGAACTATTCCTGATCTCCACCACTGTGGTTGAATTCAAGTGTCACCCCTTTCTAAATCTGTTTCTTAATTCTACTATAAATTACGTTACAGAAGCAGTTTTCATTCCTTTCAGTGGTCAATCTATACATGTATAATATCACATATGATAGACAATCAGTTGATTAACATTTATTAAACACTCACTTTGTGCCAGGCATTGCACTAAGTGGGAAGTGTGAGTATGAAGACAGCACTTCTCAGCCTCTAACCTATTATTAGAGACTACCTTTCTTCAACTGGGGGAATACCCATTAGTCATTCATATATTTCATAACGAAAACTCCAAAGGGCAGGATATGAACCCTGCAATTTTAACCTGCCTCCATCAGACTACAGGGTTAACCTGTTATTTTGCCTACTACCTGAGCTGTCTGAATCACTAAGAACAGGAGGCTCCCAGGGCTCCATAGTGACATTTAATGTTACCTAAAGTAACACTTCCTAACTATTACAACTATTCAAAAGTAAAATGGGGTTCCTTGTCAGGTAAGGGGGTAACCCCTCACTAGAAAATTTCAAGCAAAAACTAGGTGATCACTTGTCAAGTAGGTTATACATGAATATAATTCATGTATAAGTTGAACTAGATGGTCACTGAGGGCTTTTTGAATTCTGAAATTTGGTGGTTCTATGATAAGTATGTTTTCTTGTTAAATCATTTCAGCTGTGTCTGCCTCCTGATCTCTTTTACTGTTTTCTTGGAAAAGATAGTGGAGTGGTTTGCCATTTCCTTCTCCAGCTCATTTTACAGATGAGGAAACTGAAGTCAATAGGGTTAAATTACTTGCCCAGGGTCACACAGCTAGTAAGTGTCTGAAGCCAAATCTGAATTCAGGAAGATGTTTTGAATCGAAGCCTCTCACTCTATCCTCTGTGCCACCTAACTGCCAGTTATTATTATTTTATAAACAGAAAACTAATTCTTAGGGCTCTCAGTTCCTGTCACAAAGACTAGGTAGTCAAAAAGAAAGGCAATAAAAAAAAGACTAATAAAGCAATTTCTTACAGCTATAGAGAGGTCACAGAGAGACCAGGATGTGAAAGGATGCTTGGAGAAATGAGTCAGTCAACTAGCATTTCTTTTTTTTTCTTTTGTATTTATTTAGCATTTAATTTTCCCCCTGGTACATGTAAAAATAATTTCTAACATTTGTCTCTCAAACTTTGAGTTCCAAATTCTCTCCCCCATCTTCCCCCCCCCCACACACACACACATTGAGAAGACAAGCATTTCAATACAGGTTATACACATATGGTCCTACAAAATATATGCATAATGGTCACGTCGTGAAAGAAAACAGACAAAAAAACTCAAGAAAAATAAAGTGAAAAAAAGTATTCTTCAATCTGCATTCAGACACCATCAGTTATTTTTCTAGGGATAGACAGTATTTGTCATCAGAAGTCCTTCAGAGTTGTCGCTAAGTCAGTCACACTGATCATCCTACCATATTGCCGTTACTTTGTACACGATATATTGTATCAGTCCATGCAAGTTTCTCCAGGTTTTTTTTTGAGATTATCCTGCTCATTTCTTATAGTATAATAATATTCCATCATAATCACATGCCACAACTTGTTCAGCCATTCTCCAGTTGATGGGCATCCCCTCAATTTCTAATTCTTAATCCTCAGAGAAGAGCTGTTATATTTTTGTACATACCGGTCATTTCCTTTTTTGTTTCCAATTTTTTTTGGGATATAGACCTAGTAGTGATTTATGTGTTTGTCCTTCATTGTCGAAGAAGACCATGACATCAGAGAAGGGATGACATGACTTGCACTTGACTTTGTTTTGAGGGAGGGAGGGCTGTGCAGGTCACCAGGCTCACTTCTCTTCCAGAGCCATCTGAATCCAGTGACCCGATATTCATCAGGATGACTGGAGATGACCCAGGATGAGGCAATTGGGGTTAAGTGACTTGCCCAAGGTCACACAGCTGGTGAGTGTCAAGTGTCTGAGGTGAGATTGGAACTCCTCCACTGGTGCTCTATCCACTACACCACCTAGCTGCCCTCCTAGCAGTGATATTGCTGGGTCAAAGGGTATGCATGATTTTATAGCCTTTTGGGCATAGTTCCAAATTGCTCTATAGAATGGTTGAATCAGTTCACAATTCTGCCAACAGTGCATTAATGTCTCATTTTCCCCACATCCCCTCCAACATTTGTTATTTACCTTTTCTGTGCTATTAACCAATCTAATTGGTAGTAGGTAGTAACTCAGAATTATTCTAACTTGCATTTCTCTAGTCAATAGTGAGTTAGAATCTTTTTCATATAGCTACAGCTACCTTTGATTACTTCATCTGAAAACTGATTATATCTTTTGATCACTTATCAATTGGGGACTGGCTCTTTTTTTGATAAATTTGACACAGTTCTCTATATATTAGAGAAATGAGGACTTTATCAGAGAAACTTGCTTCAAATTTTTTTTCACAGTTACTACTGCTAACTGTATTTCCCTCCATCCTATTCCTCCTCCCCCCATTTATTCTATTCTCTCTCTCCCTGTCCCTCCTCAAAAGTGTTTTGCTTCTGACTACCCCTTCCCCCAGTCTGTCCTTCCATTACCCCCTCCTTCTCTTATCCCCTTTCCCTTCTACTTTCCTGTAGGGTAAGATAGATTTCTACACCCTGTTGCCTGTGTATGTTATTTCCTCATTGAGTCAATACTGGTGAGAGTGAGATTCACTCACTCCCTCTCATGTCCCCCTTCTTCCCCTCCACTGTAAAAGCTTTTTCTTGCCTCCTTTACGTGAGATAACTTATCACATTCTACCTCATCATTTCTCTTTCCCTTTCTCTTTCTCCCAGAACATTAGTCTCTCATCCTTTGATTTTATTTTTTAGATATCATTCCTTCATATTCAACTAAAATCTGTGTCCTCTGTCTATACAATCCTTTTAACTGCCCTAATAATGAGAAAGATCTGAGTTACAAGTATCATTTTTCCATGTAGGAATGTTAACAGTTCAATCTCATTAAGTCCCTTATGATTTCCCTTTCCTGTTTTTTTTTTTAAATGCTTCTCTTGAGTATTGTATTTGAAAGTCAGATTTTCTATTCAGTTCTGGTCTTTTCATCAAGAATACTTGAAAGTCCTTTATCTCAATGTTGGAGAAAATGTGGGAGAGTTGTAACATTAATTCATTGTTGGTGGAGCTGTGAGCTGATCCAACCATTCTGGAGGGCAATTTGGAACTATGCCCAAAGGGCTACACAAATGTGCATACCCTTTGACCTGGCAACATTGCTTCTAGGACTGTATCCCAAAGAGATCATAAAAATGGGAAAGGGTCCCACATGTACAAAAATATTTATAGCAGCTCTCTTTGTGGTGGCCAAAAACTGGAAATCAAAGGGATGCCCATTAATTGGGGAATGGCTGAATAAACTGTGGTATATGAATACAATGGAACATTATTGTGCTGTAAGAAATGATGAACAGAAAGACTTCAGAGAGGCCTAGAAAGACTTACATGAACTGATGCTGAGTGAAAGGAGCAGAACCAGGAGAATTTTGTATACAGCAACAGCCACAGTGTGTGAGGAATTTTTCTGGTAGACTTAGTACTTCATTGCAATGCAAGGACTTAAAAAATTCCCAGTGGACTCTTGAGGCAAAATGCTTTCTACATCCAGAGAAAGAACTATGGAATTTGATTGCGGAATGAAGCAGAACATTTTCTTTTACATTATGTTTTGTTTTGTTTTATGATTTCTCCCATTTATTTTAATTCTTCCATGCAACATGACAAAGGTGAAAATGTATTTAATAGGAATGTATGTGTAGAACCTATATAAGATTGTATGCTGTCTCAGGGAGAGAGTGGGGAAAGAGGGGGAAGGAGGGGGAAATAAATCTTATATATATATATATATATATATATATATATATATATATATATGGAAGTGATTGTAGAACAATGAAAACAAATAAAATCACTTAATTAATAAAAAAGAAAGTCCTTTATCTCATTAAATGTTCATTTTTCTCCTGCAGGATTATACTGTTTCGTTGGGTAGGTGATTCTTGGCTGTAGATTTGCCCTCTGGAATATCATATTCTCAGCCTTCTGCTCCTGTAATGTAGAAGCTGCTAAATTTTGTGTTATTGTGACTACGGCTCCACATACTTGAATTGTTTCTTTCTGACTGTTTGTAATATTTTCTCCTTGACCTGGGAACTCTGGAATTTGGCTATAATATTCCTGGCAGTTTTCATTTTGGGATCTCGTTCAGAAGGTGATAGATGGATTCTTTCAATTTCTATTTCACCTTCTGGTTTTAGAATATCAAGTTAGTCTTCCCTGATAATTTCTTGAAAGATGATGGCTAGATGCTTTATCTGATCATGGCTTGCAGGCAGTCCAATAATTTTAAAATTATCTCTCCTGGATCTATTTTCCAGGTCAGTTGCTTTTTCAATGAGATATTTCACATAGTCTCCTATTTTTCTCATTCTTCTGATTTTGTTTAATTGCTTCTTGGTTTCTCATAAAATCATTAGCTTTCATTTGCTCCATTCTAATTTTTAAGGAATTAATTTATTCACTGAGCTTTTGGACCTCCTTTTACATCTGGCCAATTCCCACTTTTAAGGTGTTATTTTCTTCACTATAGTTTTGTATCCCCTTCACCAAGCTGTGACTCTCTTGTCATGATTTTCTTGCATCACTCTCATTTCTCTTCCTAATTTTTTCTCTAACTCTCTTATTTGATATTCAGAATCTTTTCTGAGCTCTTCCATGGCCTGAGACCAATTCATATTTTTCTTGGAGGCTTTGGACGTAGGAGCTTTGACTTTGTTTTCTTTTTCTGAATGTTTGTTTTGATCTTTGTCACCATAATGACTTTCTGTACTCAGAATTTTTTTCCATTGTTTGCTCATTCTCCTAGCCTATTACTTGACTTTTACTGTTGTTAAAGTAGGTCTCTGCTTCTAGGGTAGAGGGTACAGTATCCCAAGCTTTAGAGGTTTTGTGCAGCTGTTTTCAGAGATACTTCTAGGGACCTGCAAGTTTTCAGTTCTTCCAAAGTGGTATGATTTAAGGGGAGGTGTTTTCTACTCTCATGGCCTGTTCTTTGGTCTCTGAGAAACAAGAAGCACTCTGTTCTGCCCTGGAACCGTGAGGAGGGTCCCTCTGTGGCTACAAGTCCTGCTATGCTAGTGCTCCTCCTTGCCCTAGGACTGCCATCCAAGAATAGAACCCAGATCTGAGTGTAGGCAAAGCAACAGACTCCTGCCTCAGTGCTAGTAAAGAGACCCCTGTAATCTCCTTCTGACCGATTGTTCGACCTCCTCATCATCTGTGGGCTGAGAGCTCTGGAAGCAGCCACTGCTGCTCCTAATGATGATTCAGTCACTCCCAAGGTCTGCTCCTGGCCTGCTGGGGCTGTGCTGTGCTGGGAAGGCCTGTGCTAGTCTGCACTCTACACCCTCCCTGGCATGACAGACCCTTTCTGCTCACCTTCTAAGTTGTCTCTGGTGTCTGTAGGTGGAGATGTCCATAAACTGCCCCTGCTGCCATCAATGCAGTCACCCACTCAGAGGCCTGTTCTGAGCTCACTGGGGTCACTTATGTGCTGGTGCAGCCTATGCTGGGCTATATTCTCTCGGCCTGGTGCAACCTTTCCCACTGATCTTCTAAGTTGTCTTGAGCTGGAAATTTGTTTCAGTCTGTCTTTTTATGGGTTCTGATGGTCTAGAATTTGTTTAAATTTATTTTTTACAGGTATTTGGAGGGTTTTGGAGGAGAACTCAGATGAGTCCCTGCCTTTATTCTGCCATCTTGGCTCTACTCCCCCTCCCCCATTAGCATTTCTTAAATGCCCACTATGTACCAAATATTGGGCTCAGAGGTGTGAATAAAATGAAAGGCAAAAGATCATCCCTTCTTCCAATGAGCTCACCATCTAACGAGAGCAGCAAATGTAAACAACTGTACAAGATGACATGAACACAGGATAAATTGGGGATAATCTCAAGAAGATTAGAGGATTGGGAAAGGTTTCTTGCACAAGGTAAGACTTTAGCTAAAACTGGAAAGAAGTCAACTAAACTAGGAGACAGAGAACAGAAGTGGGGAATGTTTCAAGCATGGGAGAGACAAAGTTCAAAACCCGACAGAATTCCTCAGTGCTAGCAGTTGTTATTTACGTAGAATGCATGGACTGCTGAGGTGAGGTTGAAACATATTTTTTTTTTTTTTGCCACAGTACCTCTCAATCCATTTTGTGTTTGATTAAATAGAACCTGAGGGAAATTTACCTCAGAAAGGGGGTGTGATAAGTCTTAAAATATAAAATGTGTTTCTGTCTACAAGTTAGTTAATAGGTGAACTAAGACCCAGGGGAGCCAAAACAATTTAGTTAAGAGACACTCAGAAAACAGTTCTAAGAAGAGTTCAAGGGGCAGACCTAATCTCAGTCTAGATTTCTGTATTTTCTTGTGCAGGCAGCCTGAGGAGAAGAGAGCTCTTGGGCAGTTTGGCTGAGAGAGCTGACTGTGGCTATGCAAAGCATTTCATAGCCATTGACTAAGAATTCTGATTGAATATAACCTCTACCTTCATTATAAGAAAAGAAAAAAAATTCACTAATTACAAAACTTACAGGAGATATTAGAACCACAGATTCTGAGTGAGAAGAGATCTCACAGGCCATTTAATACAATACCTTCATTTTTGAATTAAAAACTAAAACCCAGAGGAGTTAATTGCCTTGCCCAAAGTCACATAGTTGACAAACATTCACAAAAGTAGCAAATATCAGAGGCAGGATTTGGAAGAGCTTCTGAAGACTGTAGCTTAGCTGAGGATTCTATATATGGACAAAAACATTAAAGAGCAGGTTAAGAGAGCAATCTAGAAAGCAACATAGCTTCTCCTCTACAGCCAAACCACTAAGTAACCATAGTAGTTTCCAGTGGATCACTGTAGTGGCTGAAAGAGCTAGTGAAAGAGCTCAACCAATTGATCAACAATCATTTTTTTTTAAGTTCCTAACATGTGGAGACAAAATGAAACCATCCCTGCCCTCAAGGAGCTTATATCCTATTTTCTATCAACAACATCCAAAGGAGACATCTGACAGGTCCCTGGACAGGTTACCTGGAAAATGGATGGAGCTGATAGGTAGAATGAGAGCAATATTTGGTGGAGAAACAGCAATGAGCAGTTGTTACTGTGGGTCAGCACAAACACCTAGAGGGAGGTAGAATGGCAGAGAGTAGTGAGATTGAATTAGTATCTTGTCTTGTGTTCATCCTTCATTGCCGAAGAAGACCATGCCATCAAATAAATGATGACATGACTTGCATTGACTTTGTTTTGAGTAAAGGAGGGCTGTGCAGGTCACCAGCCTCACTCCTTCTCCAGAGTCATCTGAATCCAGTGGCCAGATATTCCTCAGGATGACTGGAGATGACCCAGCTCTTCAGTGATGGGAGTGTGAGTAAGGTAAGCAAATATTTATTAAGCATTTAGGATGTGCTGGGCACTGTGTTAAGTCCTGGAAATACAAAAGCATGTGTTCCAGTCACACATGTTCCCTGTGTGTGCATCCCTTTGTGTGTGGAATCACATGTGTTCTCCATGTAAATCCTCTTTAATTCCTATAAAGGTATATTCTTTCAGTGACTGTGTATGTTGTTGAATTTATTCTACAATTAATGTGTGTAACATATAGAATATATATATATAATATATAGCTTGTAATTTCATGTACAATCTTTTTGGTATTCTTTGTATTTGAAAAATCTTATTTAATTTCAAGCCTGTTAAGTTTTGGAGAAAACAATTTGAAAAAGAAAATGGTTCCCTTTAGACTTCTGTCTTTCGAGTTGATTCATGAAGAATGGTAACTGCCAAGAAAAGACACACAAGCAATGTCCTAAATTTGAAAGTGAGTTATTTGTTATGGTTTCACAACGGTAATTCTGTGTGAACGATTGAGTTGCTTTCTTTTTTTTAAATTAATCCAATTTTATTTTATTTTCAATTCTGAATTATGTCTGGTTCCTCTTTCACTCCCCATTCGTGAGAAGGGTAGAAAAGCAAAACCTACCACAAATATATATAGTCACACAAAATAAATGTTAGCATTAGCCATGCCCAAAAATTAAATAAATAGAAGAGAGAAGAAAATATGCACCAAAAAGAGTCACTTGAAAAGTGAGATGGTAAAAGAATGTTATAGAATTACTTTATCTACATTGCTATTTAACTAAAATGCCTGTTATGAACTGACTATATTGTTTGCATGACTGATCAAAGTAAAAATATATTGGTGGGAATTCATAACTTAACATTTAGAGTGAATTTTATCTCACAAAATATTTAGACCCCTAGGGGACCTTGCTGGGGAGCCTAGAGGCAGGGAGGCCTTTTGGACTACCCAAAGGTACATTATCATAACTGATGAAACAATAGATAGAATCATGGCTTGAGGGTTAGACCTTCGGTGGGAAAGAGTTCACATGATTTATTCATACTGAAGAACTACAACCACCTTCACCCAGCTGGCCTTGATGAACTTCTAAGGAGTTAAGAGACCCCTACAGTTTGAATAATAAGACCATCCTTCACAGAATAGTACCCTTAATTGGCCAAAGGAAAACAGTGAAGTACATAATTCCCTCATGTTTTTAATTAACTCCTGAACCACTGGAAAGATGTAACTTTATGAGAGTCCAGGCCAAGGAGATTAAATACATTAGCTATCTTTGCTTAATAGTAATGCTGGCCAAGGGTGTCAGTAAGCACTGCAAAATACAGATGGGGGCCTGCTCTCACTTCTTGATTATACTAAAATAAAAACAGCAAAAGATCCTATTTTACTTGCCATTACATCAAGTAAGCTTAGAAAGCTCTTATTCAGTTTAAACAGCTATTAACACTAGCTAGGCAAGCACCATTTCAGGTAATGGAGACACAGACATGAAATAAGAACCACAGGTCTTAGAGGTGAAGATGATCTTAGAGATCATCTAGTCAGACCCCTACCTGAATCCCCTCTAAAATATCTCTAGTGATGGGGAGCCAACTTCCAAGGCAGTCTCTTCCAATTTGGGGACAGCCATAATTTTTAGGAAGTTTTTCCTTAAATTGAACTGAAATACATTTCCCTGCCACTTCCACCTTCCCTCCTCCCACCGAACTTAAGGACAAACAGCAAGCATCTGTTGCTTCCTCCATGTGAGGATATTCTAAATACTTGAAAACAGCTGTTGTATCATGGGGCAGCTAGGTGGCACAGGGGATAGAGTGCCAAGTCTGGAGTCAGGAAGAGCTGAGTTCAAATCAAGCCTCACATACTGTGTGACCCTAGGCAAGTCACTTAACCCTGTTTTCCTCTGTTTCCTCGTCTGTAAAATGAGCTGGAGAAGGAAATGGCAAACTGGGCCAGTATCTTTGCTAAGAAAACACCTAATGGATCACTAAAACTAGGACACTATTGAAAAATGATTGAACAAAACAAAACAAATGTTTTATCCCTCTTAAGGTTTCTCTTTTGGCTGAACATCCTCAGTTTCCTCAGTTGATCTTTATATAACATTCAGTTCCTGATTTCTCCCTCAGCAACTTGCTTCTCACCTCTGGATATGTTCCCACTTGTCAATGGCATTCTTTAAAACACGGCACCCAGAGCCCAATTCAGTATTCTAAATGTTTGTTGATTGATCGATTGATCCTAAAGGTGATGTGACCAGGAAAGGCAGGATTACCACCTCCCACATTCTGAACCTTGTCCACTTCTTAATGTAGCTCAAGATAGGTTTAGCTGTTTTAGCTCTCATATCACGCCATTGATTTATATTCAGTTTTCAGTCCACTGAACCCTGCCCCCATTCAGTTACATATGCAAGGACTCATAGACTTCAGTGGAAAAAAAATCAGCTTCACAAATATAAGCTTACATTTATTTCTAAGCTGCTGGAATCTGTGAATCTTGTCATCCAACGTGTTAGCTAGTCCTTCTAGGTCTGCATAATTTGCCAATTTAATAGGCATAACATTACTCATAAAAATGACTGATTTAAAAAATGTTGAACAGAATTGAGTCAAAGATATATCCTGAGGTATTCTACTCAAGACCTCCCTTCAAATTGACATCAACACATTAATGAATGGGTGTACCATATACTATACAGGGCAAGTAGGTAGCACAGTAGACAGAGTACCAGGCAGGAAGGCTCACCTTCCTGAGTTCAAAACTGGCCTCAGATACTTACTAGCTGTGTGACCCTGAGGCAGTCACTTAACCATATTTACCTCACTTTCCTTATCCATAAAATAAACTAGAGAAGGAAATAGCAAACCAATTTGCCAAGAAAACCCCAAGTGGGGTCACAAAGAGTCACACGCAACTGAAAAAGAACTGAATAGAAGAGCATATACCCTTGACCAGAGATCAAGAGCTGAAAAAGACCTTAGTGGCTATCTAATCTAAGTTTCTTGTTTTACAGATAAGGAAACAGAAACTCAGAAAAGTAACATTAATTGCCCAGGTTCCATAAATAATAGATGACTAAAGGAAGATTTGAACCTAAATCTTCTCATTCCAGAACCAATGACCTTTCTACTGTACCATACT
Source organism: Notamacropus eugenii (assembly GCF_028372415.1). Classification (NCBI taxonomy): domain Eukaryota; kingdom Metazoa; phylum Chordata; class Mammalia; order Diprotodontia; family Macropodidae; genus Notamacropus; species Notamacropus eugenii. Next base: position 445,078,766 of record NC_092876.1, on the reverse strand, counting down.
ATGTCACCCTGCTCTTTCAACCAGTACTGAAACTTTTAACTTCCCACACAAAGATCTCTCCATCCTTTCTATAAGGACAATATAAAACACTGCCCCTGCCATCAAGAAGTTTACAATCTAATAGGAAGGCAGATTTAATACAGATAAAACATCCTTGATACAACGCAGTACATAAATGTACAAGAGAGATTTATTAAAGTGCTGGGAAAAGACGGAGGAGAGCATGATCACTTCCAGAGGGGGAATGAGGAAGAGGAAACAGAAATGGTTCCATAGAATAAATCACTGTGATGGATTTTGAGGATGGGAAGGTTTCAAAGAAGTTGAAATGATCAGAATATTAATTCATTTCAAGCATGGGGACAGCATGAACAAAGGCACATAGAAAAGAAAAGACCGTAACAAATGGTCTACTTTGGCAGGAGCACAGAGTACCTGAAGAAGAAGAGTGTGAGACATTGCAAGAAAGGTTGATTAGAAGCCAACTCCAGAGGGTCAACCAGCAGAGTCAAAACCCAAGGAGTTATTAATGAGTCAAAGGAGAATCTTGAATGAAACTCAAGAAAAAGAGCATGATAGATAACAAAGATCATGAAAACTGAGGAATAACAATTACATTTGACAATGGAGAGGTGATTTAGAATCTCAGAGAGATGCCTCACTAAAATGGCAGGAAAATTAGCCAAATAACAAGGATAAGAGGAGTGAGTGGACAAGGAAGAAATGGAGGCAAGAGATGCAAACTATTGTTTGTAGAAGAGTAAAAAGGAAGGTAGATAAGATGATAGCATGTTTCTGAACTAAGAAAATAAAGGATACAAAGAGAGTCTAAAAATAAATGATGACCAATGTATCAATTGCATGGTAGAAATAAAAAAGGGGCAAAATCAACCTCACCAAGGGGAAGACTACTTTTTCCCCCTCTAAAATGGAAAGGGAAGAGAAAAGAATGGGTGTAGAGAAGCGGTAGAAGAAAATCACGGGAGAATATTATATGAAATGACTAGCATCTCAGGAAAATAGGAAGCAAGGTCACTTGCTGAGAGTGAGAAAGTGAGTGAGTAGAACTAGGAGGGAAGGGAAGTAGAAGCTTTGAGAATACAAGCAGATTTGACAAAAAGATGAATAAAAGGAGTAGGAACCTAAAACATACAGGCTTCTGGGTATGTCACATTTATTCTCATTTTAAAGGTGGAAAAATTTGGAGTCTAAAAATGAGAACTTATTAGAATAGATGTAAGATATTTCTAATTTATGATAAGAAGGGATACGCTACTGAGATTACGTGTTGGTGATGTTTCAATGATAAACTGGCAAAATACCTAAAAGGTCTTTGGAATGATTTTCTTCATATTATCTTCTCCATTTCATTCGAATTTTAAGTCATTAAGGTTAAGAATTTATTGTAAGAGTAGCATCTTTCCTTATTGGGTTTCTTGACACTTAAAAGTCATTTAAAAATCCACTAAGACAACCTGGAAATCATGGAGCAAAAGTGAAGTTCATACTTTGAAAACATAAAAAGTATATATAAAGAGCTACAACCACATATTTTTTCTCCTTTGCAAGTACATGAGAATTTACAGCTTCTGTTTTGTGTTTTAAACCAATGTTTTAAGAATTTCCTTAAAATATGGTTCATTGTTTTATTCAAATTCCAAAAAGGAATAGATCTTTTTGCTAATGTAGCAGCTTAATTTTCTTATTTTCATGCTAAAAAGATATTTAAGTTAAAGATAGAAATAATAATTTACATTATATACTATAGATTATATCCTTATTTCATTTCTCATGTCATTTCCTGATGAGTTTTCTGTTAAGTGCCTATATTTCAATATCTGATACTAAATAATTAAATCATGATTATTTGTACAAGTGCCTGGCACAGAGTAGGCACTTAATAAATGTTTATTGCCTGATTGATTCATTTTTTATATAAATTTATTTATTTTTAGCTTGCAACATTCAGTTCCACAAACTTTTGAGTTCCTAATTTTCTCTCCCTCCCTCTTCTGCCCCCCCCCACCCAAGACAGCATGCAATCTGACATAGGCTCTACATCTGCATTCCCATTAAACATATTTTCCCATTAGTCATGCTGCAAAGCAGAATGATAGTCTATGGAATGAAGCATGAGGAAGTAGAAACAAAACAAAAAAGAGAAAGAGCAAATAGTATACTTTGATCTGCATTCAGACTGTAGTTCTTTCTCTGGATGTGGACAGCACTTTCCATCATGAGTCTTTTGGAGTTGTCTTAGAACCTTGCATTGCTGAGAAGAGCCAAGTCTATCAAAGTCAGTCACTGCACAGTGTGACTGTAACTGTGTACAGTGTTCTCTTGGTTTTGTTCCCCTCACTCAGCATGACTGATTCAACACAATAAAGAGAAAGATTTGTTCACTTCACTGCTTTACCTAACACGGCAATTAGATTATTAAATCACAACTTGACGTGTTAATTTTCAGCATCAGTTACATCAAGTAATAGAGCAATCTTCTGGTCAGTTCTGACCAGGTCACTGTGGTCCAGAGGTAAAATCTAATCTAATTTTAATCCAGGCACCGAGCCCTTCTCAAAATAGTGGAATATCAATGAATTTCCAAATACACGTAGAGGCCTTGATTTTCTTTTTTTTTTTTTTAAATAATGACACTAAAATCTGTATAACTAACCTCCCTTTAAAAATCAGTGTAGACAGAAGAGAGGGACAATAAGAAGATTGTGCAGAAAACTTGGTTCTCCTTGGGACTTTCATCATGAGATGGATCCTTCTTGGTATGTTTGGTTTTAGTTTCTCAAAAAATAAAAAGTATGGTCATGAATTCATTTCTCTGTCCTGATCAAATATGATGTCAAAGCAAAATTTTAAAGGCAATTATGTAACGTTTCAATTAACCAGGACATCTGCTTTTTCAAGGAAATATGTATCCAAAATCTATACCTAACTGTAAACACCCAAGGAGATTCAAATTCAAGTGCACAAATGAGTTCAAATGTTTGACCTTCACCATTTATGTGGCTAAAAGTAACATGATGATTTTTATTCAATTACATAAATATTTTTTACTCTGAAGGAATAAATTTAGTTCAATAAATTTATTCATCCATAAATGAACACTCGAAGCTTTCATGAAGCATGTTCTTACATTAATTTCAAACACCTTTTACTTTGGCTAAGAATTCTTAGACTTGAAGGCATTATAGTGATTTTTATGGAACAGTTTTTCTACAAAAAAAAAATTACTATCTCCAAGAAGAGTAAGACTACATGCAAATACACATATAAAGAGGAAAATGAAAAATCAAGCTTAAGTCCTTTAACCAAATCACACATACATCTCCTGCACATAAACACACCTATTTGTTTTAGGTTAGGCTAGTGATTTAAGCACTTGTTTTTCTTCCTCCAACCTCAAAATAACCAGATAACTATGACTATGTATACATCTTAATAAATAAACAAGCATTATCACTATAGATTATCTTCCCTTAAATGCATTCTGTTGAACACAAAATGACATTGTGGTGTCTTGTACTTTAGCCCACACCATAGATTCAATATTATGAACATCACAGTAGCTTAGCATTTGTTGTACGCACGATGTGACTGAGCGCAGAATCACAGAATGGTCGAGCTGGAAAGGATTTTAGATGCAGTATAATCCAGTCCCCTCACTGAACAGATGCAGTTAATGTGGGAACAGAAGTCAGATCTCCTGACTTTCAGTGCAAAGCTTTCTCTAGTTCCTCTTCTCTAAAACGTTCCTTAAACCAAAATCAAAGTCTATATACAAGCCCTGCAAACCTCTTGCTTGAATTTGCTGACCTTCTTTAAAAGTCATAGGTAGACATGCAAGAAATACAGGAAATTACTGCATAGTTGGTGCTTGATAAATTGCCTGTGGTGCTAAACCATTCCATTTAGAATGATTATATGGTAAATTTGAAGAGCTAAGCCAGATAACACAACTACAAAGGAAAATAAGATTGAGTAAGCCTAGTGATTACTTAAGTCCTTCCCCAACTTCTCCTTTCCTCAAAATGCAGCATATAGATAACTGTGGCTGAGGACTTCGGAAATGTACAACATGTGCATGGCTTAAGAGCTTTTAAAAGCATGTTTGGTCTAATTTACCTTCATGTTCTAATGGAAAGGATAAATGTTTGATATAGCCCCACCCTTTAGTTTATATTTGCCTGAGAAGGTCTAAGAAACACCTTAAAAGTAATCGGGTCATAGTTCTATAGCTGTTAAACACCTTAGCAGCTACCTAGTGCAACCGGCTCATATTCCAGATGAGAAACACAGGCCCAAAGAGCTTGAGTGATTTGCACATAGGAAATATCAGATATGGGACTAGAATCCTTGGACTCTAAATTCCAGCGTCTTTTCCCAGTACCATACTGCCTGTCATTATCAAAGACCTGGATCTAAGTTATATTCAGCAAGTGCTTTAAAAAAAAAAAAGTATGTTTGAAAAAAATATTAATTATCACAATAACATATTGTTTCTTTTTTTCTTACCTTTTCCAGTCTAACGGCTCGTGAGGCACCGCAGAAACACAACAGTTGACCATGGAGAGAACAAGTTCAGTTATTCTTCTTATCCGTAAACTTCCTTGAGCTGATCTTTTGCTAATAAAGCAAAAAATAAAATTCAAGTTATTCAATATATTGCTCCTCTTTTTGTAACTGCCCACATGGAAATAGTTCTTGGTGTCTAATTTTGATTTGTGTTCTAGCAGCAGTGGGAAGTCCCAAGGGCAGGCGGGTGGGTGGTTGGGAGGGTGGTAACTGACAGAACTTAAGTCTAGCCACACAAAAGTATTTCTTCCTCTTTTTGGTGAAATGAAACTCATCTACGAAACTTATCTTTGCTAAAATAGTTTATTGAAAAGCATTATATAGTATCCACGAGCACCATTTCACCTAAAAAGAATGAAGACAAATTACCAAGAAAACAAGCATTACAAAATAGTGTCATATCCAAGTCAGATAAGGTTAAATTTATCAATTCGAGTCATCTGGCCATCTCCCTGCTTCCAAATAGGAATGGGCTTGGTCCCTTGGAATAATGGTGGGGATGCAGGATCAGGGAGTCACTGACTACAATCTTTCTGGTAAATTGAAAGATTACTAGGCCCTGATATGTGATCCACTGCTTTCCAAGGTCCTCCAGGCTTTCCCAATGCTTCTGTGCTTTCCACACCTCCATATACTGCAATCAGATTTTTCAATGAAGCTTCAAGACTTCTGGGTCTTCTCTGCCTTCTTGTAGCTGAAACCTCCATAATATCTTCTTACATTTAAGTGAGCTGCCATGCTTTTTCTATTTCTTTCATCAATGTCCAGCACATAATAAGACCTGGGCCTGGAGTCAAGCAGACTTGAATTCATATATGATCTCAGACCTTTAACTGGGTTAAGTTACCCTGGGCAAATAAATCACTTCACCACTGCCTTCCCCAGTTTCCTGCTCTGTAAAATGGAGATAAGAATACCATCCACTTGCCAGGGTTGCTACAAGGACAAAATGTGATGATTGGTAAAATGCTTTGCAACTTTAAGGCATTATATGAATGCCATTATTATGATTAAATGCCTTTTCATTCATTTAAAAGCCTTATTAATTAATTTTCTAGGAAAGTATGCCTATATAAAATACCTACACAGAGAAACAGGGCCAGTAGGCAGAATGATTCATCTCCTCATAGTTCAAAGAAGGGAAAAGAAAATTTATAAAGACAGGGCTAGATACATCTAGAACCAAGCCAATCTGCAAGAACCAAATGCAGATGTAATCATTAGTCTGACAAGGTTTGGACTGGCTGCCTTTTAGGGGGAATTATATTTCTTCTCAGCTCTGGAAGGGAGGAATTTATTATAGGAATAGAACTGGAAGGCAGAGTTTTCCTGTTTCTTCAGCAATTTTTAAAATTCCTCTTAGAGAACAATTTGAGGAGAGAAGGTAGGAGAAAGTGGTGGCAGAAGCAGCAGTTGCAGCAGCAGCAATAGGTGGCAGATGCTTTCTGGGAGACTGAGTCTAAGTATTACAGCAGCTATTGTTTTGTTTTTGTCCCCTGGCTCCCAGCTCAGTTGGTTAAGAGAATCCAGGAGAGAGTAACTGAATTATGGCTAGTCAGAGAAACATGGAATAATGAGTTTACTCTGATCTCTGCTTCTCCCTTCTGTCTTGTTACTACATTCAGTGGGCAGCGTGGTTCATTACTAAGTGTTTTCTGCTGTTTTAAAATTACACTTACTAGTTATTTAAGCTTTAACTTAAATATAAGATAATTGTAATTGTATCCTGAGTGGAAGTTTTTGTTCCATAGAGTATAATAAAGGGGTCAAGTGAAGGTAGGAGAGAGAGCTGTGGATAATTGGTTGTCAAACTCAACTGGCTAAGAGAACATCCTTCCTGCTTAGCAATCAATAGCCTGCCTGGATGCTCAAAGAGTTTTATTAATTTTATTTATTTTCTCTACTTTTTCAGATGAAAGAAACCATGGTGAACTGAGATCTTTGTCCTAGATCAGAGGTTTCAAACATATATTTGATGGCCACATGCAGCCAAACTAAGTCAATATTCAGTCAGTAGGGATCCTTATGTGTGGTGTAATGACCCATTTTTGAGTTTGACAATAATGCCCTACATTAAAACTTTTACGATCCAATCACATTGGCTCCAAGAAGACAGGCTGAATTGTACCAAACGCCTTTGGATTTCTCTAAATCCTACTCTTTGACCCAAGTGAGAGACATGGAGGAGGAGGATGACATCAAAAGAAAGACAAGCCCTGAGTCAGCCCCATTGGGCAAAGATAGGCATGATCAATTCTACCCACTTTCCTTGAATTTAAGAAAAATGAAAAGCATTCCTCATCCAATCTGCTCTCCACTGTGACCTATGTTGGGTAACAGAGACAAATATTGAATATCATTCAAAACCATTAGGTCTGTTAACTCAGACTATAGGAAAGCAGAATAATTATGCCTACCCAAGGGCTACCTACTTTTGTAGTTCTTTCTTTTTAGTTTATAGTTTTAAGTTTGAAATTCTAAAAAGTTCCTTCAAATGGGTTTTAGATTATATTTATCTTTCCAACAGATTAATGAAAATTAATCTAAGTATGTTAACATTTCATTTAGTTATGAATAGTCCTTATTTGGACAACATGGATAGGCCTAGTCCAGATCATTTCTATTTGTGGGCCATTATATCTGCAGATAATGTTTCTTCACCATTGAGGGTTGAAGTCATCATTTTGCTGTGTTTTGACCTATGGTTTTAGTTAGAGAAATACAACAGCTTATAAATGCTTAAGAAAGAAATTCACAAGGTATGTTATACTGGTATGGATTCCTTAGAGTGGAGGCCATTGCTGTCCATTGAAAGTTTTGTTTTTATCTATTTAGGACTTCCAGTAGCTGTCAATTTTGGCCAAACTAGGAAATACAAATGTTATTTAATCTCAGTTGAGCTTTCACAACTAGCCACCCATTCCCTTAATTTCTTGATTGACTTCTTATTACACTGCCCTGATGACCTGTTGCAAAATGCTTCTCAAGCCACCTCCACTAATCCCTCCCCCCACTAGTGGAGAATAACTTATTTGTCTTATACTTTAATAAGAAAATTGAGTCCATCACTAGCCCACTTTTTTCTCCCCAATTCTATACTTCAAATTTCCTCAGCATCATTACCTGTTCTCTCCTCCTTGAGGCAGAGACAACCCTACCCTTTAGCAATGCCATTAGCTTTACTTATTCCCTTGACCTCATTCTCCTTCATTTCCTTCAAGACTGTTCCTTCAATTAATTGCACTCTCTTTCTAACCATCCGTCTATACCTCTTAGCCCCTTTACTGCTGACTACAAGTTTATCCAGATTTCCTCCATGCCTTAAAAACCTTCACTTGACCCAACCACCTTTCTATTATCCTGCTATTCTCTTCTGTTCACAGCCAATCTTCCATGGGGTGGGAAGTGGGAGTCAAAGCTGTTACTCATTGCCTCCATTTTCTCACCTGACAATCCAATCCTTGCAATATGCCTGCTGACATCATCAACCAAATAAAATTACAGAGCTGCCTATAATCTCTTCATTGCTAAGTCTCCAATAACCTGACCGCTCTGCAACATTTTGCATTGTTCATTATTTCCATTTCCTATATATTCTCTTTTCTCTAAATTTCCAAAACACTCTTGGAGCTCCTACAATTACCTGTCTAAGCTACTTTGTAGTCTCTATAGCTGTATCATCATTCCTGATCTGTCTCCTAACCATAGGTGTGTCCCAGGACTCTGTCCAGTGACCTCTTCTCTATCTAAACTTAATTTCTTAGTAATATTATCAGTTCCTATGGATCTTAGTATTATCTCTTTGTGGATGACTACCAAGTTTACACATTCAGCCTTTATCTGCCTCCTAAACTCTAGTCCCTTGTCACCAACTGCCTGCTAGACACCTTGATGTCTTATAGATATCTCAAACTCAATATATCCAAACTGGGTTCATCAGCTTCCTACTGAAACCCCTCTACCTGACTTCCCTCCTTCTGTCTGTAATTCTTTCAGTCACCCAGATTCATAACCTTGGAGTCATCCTTTACTCTCATTTAATCCCTATATACAATCAGTATATTATATCTCCACAATCTCTCTCTCAACCAGCTCAATCAATCATCTAATAAGCATTTCTTTGTTAAATGCTACTATGTGTTAGGCATTGCATTGGGTAATAGGGGTACAAAGACAAAAATGAAACAGACCTCACCATTCCCTCAAGGAGCATCCTCTAACAGAAGAATACATACATATACACACACACATATATACATTATGTAAGTATATGGATACACATATGTATAATTATGCATATATACATATGCATACACATATGTGTATATATATGTATATTTTAAGATAATTTTTAGTGGAAGTAATTAACAGCCAGAGGGGATCAAGAAAGAGTACAAGTTCTTAACCTGAGGGTTCTTAACCTAGATTCCATTTATTGTTTTCAAAACTTTGATAACTATTTCAATATACTTGATTTCTTTTGTAAGCTGATATATTTTATTTTATGATTTTAAAAACATTATTCTGAAAAAGAATCCATAAGCTTCACTAAACTGCCAAAGGGGCTAGTCAATGACACAAAAAAGTGTAAATGTGATGCTTGAGCTGAGTCCAGACAGAAAGTTGGGATTCTATTAGGAAGTAAGAAGAAGTTATATTCTAGGTATGGGGGACAACAGCGCACTGGGAGATGAAGTATCATATATGACAAACAATAAGAAGGCCAGTTTGGTTAGACCATAGAGTACATGAAAGAGAACAAGTATAATAAGACTAGAAGGGTAAGTAGAAGCCAGATTGTAAAGGACTTTAAAAATGCCAAACGCAGGAGCTTGTATTTGATGACGGAGATAATAGGGAACCCACTGCATTTTATTGAGTATGGGAGTGATATGTTCAGACTTTCACCTTAGGAAAATCACTTTGGCAGTTGTATGGAGAATGGTTTAGAGCAGAATGAGATCTGAGGCAAGGACAATTAGGAATCCATCACAATAACCTAGGCAAGAAGTAATAAGACCTTGAACAAGGGAGATGGTCGTGCGAGTACAAAGAAAGCATAGAAAGAAAAAGTAGAAGGAAAGAAAGCATAGAGAAGAAGTTGTTATGGAGGCCCACACAAGATTTGTTGTCTGATTAGATATACAAAATGAGTGAGAGTGAGGACTGAAATACGATGTTGAAGCTGTGATCGTGGGTAAGAAAGATAGAGCTGCTCTTCTCTATTTTCATGTCCACCAGCCGAGATCAAGACCTCGGAATTTCTCTCATGTACACTAGGACAACCATCTCCTAATTGGTTGTTCTTCTATTTTCTAAATTTTCACATAGATGCCAAACTGATATTCCTCAGGTCCAGTTCTGACTCAAGAAGCTCTAAGGGCTTCCTGTTACCTATATGACAAAATACAAGCTCTTCTGTTTGGCATTCAAAGTCCTTCACAATCTTGGCTCTATGCTATCTATGTCAGTGCCATTTTCAGCCTCTTCACATACTCTACCATTCCATCTGTATAAGGTCCGTATAAGACATTCCATTAACTACTTAAATGCCTTTGAACAAGCTGTCCACCATACCTGACATTTCTTGCTTCCTCAGCTCCACTTTTGCCCCTGCATTCCTAGTTTTGAGCTCAGCGACTGGCATATGGCAAGCACTTAACAAAGGTTTGCAAAATTGAATTGAATTTAGAACCTCTAGGTTGCAGAACCAACAAGATGGCAAGCTAGACACTTTAGCCAGTCCCCAATAACTCTAAAAAAATAAAATGAGAATTATGGGCCTGATGTAAAACAATTGCAGATGAATCTCAAGGACAAAACATAGATAACATTGACAAGGTCAGAATCCGTAAGAATTAGCATCAAAGAGGGGCGGAGCCAAGATGGCGGAGTAGAAAGACGCACATACACATAGCTCCGAACCCACAACCCACAGAACGGCTAGAGGGGACCAACTCACGGTGAATTCTGCACCCAGAGGCCATGGAATATTGGAGCGAGGGAGATTTCTGTTCCGGAGAGACCTGCAAACCTCTCGCGGAGGGTCCTTCGCGCTGCGGACTCGGCGCCGGGACTGGGAACTGAGTGCAGCCCTGCAGCGGCCGCGACACCGTGAGGAAAAGATCCGAGCGGGCTACGGGGACGGGATCTCCAGCGGCCACGCGGGTCCCTCCACCCACAGAGGGACCTGCAAACCTCTCGCAAAAGGTCTGTCACGCTGCAGACGCGGAGCCCAGCCCAGACCTGCGGCGGCCACGGCTCCGAGAGGTACAGATCCGAGCAGGCTTCAGGGACGGGATCTCCAGCGGCCGCACAAGTCCCTCCACCCACAGGTGATGGGGGTCAGTGAGAGAGTCTCTTTGGCGGGTCGAGAGGGGAGTGGGGTGACCCCATGGCTCAGGCCCCCCCAGAAGATAGAAGCTGAGACGCGGCTGCAGGTGAGGGCTCCCCAAGCGGGCGGGAGCCTGGATCCATTGTGGAAGGTCTGTACATAAACCCCCAGAGGGAACTGAACCTGAGAGGCGGCCCTGCCCTGACCTGACCACCTGAACTTAATTCTCACACTGAATAGCAGCCCTGTCCCCGCCAAAAGCCCTAAGGCTGGAAGCAGCATTTGAATCTCAGACCCCAAACGCTGGCTGGGAGGACCAGGAGGCGAGGTGGGTGTGAGGAGAATATTCAGAGGTCAAGTCACTGGCTGGGGAGAATGCCCAGAAAAGGGAAAAGAAATAAAACTATTGAAGGCTACTTTCTTGGAGAACAGACATTTCCTCCCTTCCTTTCTGATGAGGGAGAACAATGCTTACCATCAGGCAAAGACACAGAAATCAAGGATTCTGTGTCCCAGCCCACCCAATGGGCTCAGGCCATGGAAGAGCTCAAAAAGAATTTTGAAAATCAAGTTAGAGAGGTGGAGGAAAAACTGGGAAGACAAATGAGAGGGATGAAAGAGAAGCATGAAAAGCAGATCAGCTCCCTGCTCAAGGAGAACCAAAAAAATGTTGAAGAAATTAACACCTTGAAAACTAGCCTAACTCAATTGGCAAAAGAGGTTCAAAAGGCCAATGAGGAGAAGAATGCTTTCAAAAGCAGAATTAGCCAAATCGAAAAGGAGATTCAAAAGCTCACTGAAGAAAATAGTTCTTTCAAAACTAGAATGGCACAGATGGACACTAAGGACTTTATGAGAAAGACAGATATCACAGAACAGAGTGAGAAGATTGGAAAAATGGAAGATAATGTGAAATATCTTATTGGAAAAACAACTGACCTGGAAAATAGATTCAGGAGAGACAATGTAAAAATCTGGGACTACCTGAAAACCATGATCAAAAGAAGAGCCTAGACATCATCTTCCATGAAATTATCAAGGAAAACTGCCCTGAGATTCTAGAACCAGAGGGCAAAATAAATATTCAAGGAATCCACAGAACACCGCATGAAAGAGATCCAAAAAGAGAAACTCCTAGGAACATTGTGGCCAAATTCCAGAATTCCCAGGTGAAAGAGAAAATATTGCAAGCAGCTAGAAAGAAACAATTCAAGTATTGTGGAAATACAATCAGGAACACAAGATCTAGCACCCTTTACATTAAGGGATTGAAGGGAATGGAATAGGATATTCCAGAAGTCAAAGGAACTAGGACTAAAACCAAGAATCACCTACCCAGCAAAACTGAGTATAATACTTCAGGAGAAAAAATGGTCTTTCAATGAAATAGAGGATTTTCAGGTTTTCTTGATGAAAAGACCAGAGCTGAAAAGAAAATTTGACTTTCAAACACAAGAATGAAGAGGACCATGAAAAGGTGAACAGCAAAGAGAAGTCATAAGGCACTTACTAAAGTTGAACTGCTTACATTCCTACAAGGAAAGACAATATTTGTAACTCTTGAAACATTTCAGTATCTGGGTACTGGGTGGGAGTACACACAGACACATGCACACACGCACACATACATAGAGACAGAGTGCACAGAGTGAATTGAAGAGGATGGGATCATATCTTAAAAAAAAAATGAAATCAAGAAGTGAGAGAGAAATATTGGGAGAAGAAAGGGAGAAATTGAATGGGGCAAATTATCTCTCATAAAAGAGGCAAGCAAAAGACTTATTAGTGGAGGGATAAAGAGGGGAGGCGAGAGAAAAACATGAGGTCTACTCTCATCACATTCCACTAAAGGAAAGAATAAAATGCACACTCATTTTGATAGGAAAACCTATCTCACAATACAGGAGAGTGGGGGATAAGGGCACAAGCAGGGTGGGGGGGAGGATAGAGGGGAGGGCATGGCGAGGAGAATGCAATCCGAGGTCAACACTCATGGGGAGGGAAAGGATCATAAGAGAATAGAAGTAATGGGGGACAGGATAGGATGGAGGGAAATATAGTTAGTCCTACACAACACAACTAGTATGGAAATCATTTGCAAAACTACATAGATTTGGCCTATATTGAATTACTTGTCCTCCAAAGGGAAGGGGTGGAGAGGGAGGGAGCTAAAGAAGTTGGAACTCAAAGTGTTAGGATCAACTGTAATGTTCTTACCACTAGGAAATAAGAAATACAGGTTAAGGGGTAAAGAAAGCTATCTGGCCCTACAGGACAAAAGAGAAGATGGAGACAAGGGCAGAGTGGGATGATAGAAGAGAGAGCAGATTGGTCACAGGGGCAATTAGAATGCTTGGGTTTGGGGGGGGAAGGGGATAAAAGGGGAGAAAATTTGTACCCCAAAATTTTGTGAAAATGTTAAAAGTTAAATAAAAAAAAAAAAAGAATTAGCATCAAAGACTGTTAATCCATAAAGCAGTCACTGGATACCTCTATCTCATCACACTTCTGGCCGGGATGCACAAACTGCCCCCAAGTCATGTGCCTGAAAACCACATTAAGACCTGTCCTGCTGTAGATTTTGCTAGCACGTTTCATCCCCTTATCTGTTCCCCAACCTGAAACAAGCAGCATACACGGATTGTAGCCAGGCATACGAGAAGAAGTATGTAAGAAATAGACTGCTTTTTACAGTCCTTACACGAGGGACATACAAAGCTACAGACACTCTGTTCAGAATAACCTTCACCAACACTGCAAAAAAGCAGTACACACTGCTTCAGCCCAGAAAAAAGAAAGTATGAAATCCAAGGAAAGAACTGGAGCCAGAATAAGTGACCACTCTGGGTTTGAAGAAAAGGAGCTGAAACCTACAAAGGTCCACTTTATTCCTTTTAGAAATTATTTAGGGCAAGAACCCAGGTTGGCGAATACCAAGTCTCCCAGTATGGGAGGAAAGATGAGGAACCTTTGGAGTTCATCATCAGAGTGGGGAGAAGTCAGAAAGCGAGTGATGAGGGAATATAAAGAAAAACAGTTGAGAGGCCTAATATTTCAAAAGGAGAAAAATTTAATAAAAAATCAAGTATAATCAGACCTGTGCATAAGGAAGATTAATTTAATAGCTGAATGGGCAATGGATTGATGAAGTGAGAGACTGTAGTGGGGGGACTGACCAGCAGGATTTTGCAATAGTCCAGATATGAAGTGATGAAAGCCTATTCCAGAATGATGATAGTACCAGAGCAAAGGAGATATATATATAAGAGTTATTAGAAACATATGGAACTGAAAATATAAAAAAAGTTGGACTTTTTTTTCAACAGGGCTTGACAACTGGTTGGATATGGGGGTACATGTGAGAGAATGCGGAATTGAGGATGACACCAAGGATGCATATATGTGTGACTGGAAGAATTGTGGTATCCTCAAAAATGGTCAATAACACAAGAAAACTTCCCAGAACTTTGAAGGACAAACAAAATTCATAAATTTCTGCCAAGGGGGAAAAACTTACATTCAAAATCAAAGATACACAATAGCTAAATTTAACATTTCCAGTGATAAACAGCATTTCCTGAATATAAGAGGAAGTAAGACATTCAAACATAAAAGAAATAAAAAATAACATGGGACTACTCTGCATGTGTTAGAAACCGCAAAAAAAAAAAAAAAAAAAAAAAAGCCAAAAGAATGTAATGTATTCTGAAAAGCAAGGGGATTTAAGGCGCAAAATGATGTATTCTATGAACCTGGGATTATTCATTTAAAAAGTGAATAGTGCACAAAATACAGGCATTTAAGAAGGGTCATTTCTGACAAGAGAAACAAATAAAAAAACCAGATGAGCAGACTATTTGACACGCAAACACCTAACTAACAACAGCAAAAGTTAAATAAGTACAACTACCAAGGGGAAAATAAGTAATGAAATAAATGACTTCAGATTTAGAAGGAATTTTTATGGAGAAGAAGGATAAATACTGACTTTGGGATAAAATCAAAATAAAGAAGATCTATAGAAAGAAAAACAACCACAGAAGAGATTAAAGATAAAAATGGAATTTCAAGAAATACAAGGGAAGGTGGGGGAGCATAGCTAAGGAGTCAGCAGTCAACTGGATAAATCAAGGAATCTTGCGGAAAACATTTATAGAGTGGGAGGATACATAAACAGAGAGGGAAATGGATGACAAAAACTTTAGTAAGTTCATGGTAGGGATGGTGATTCACACAGTCTCTCAGCAAGAGGCTGCAGGAAAATGGGGGAGAGAGTATAAGGAAGGAATTGAAACTTGGTGGATGAAAGAAGGGACTCTCAACTCAGCTGAGAGGGGCTCCCACTGGAGAATACTGACAGGAGGGAAGAGGTATATGTCAGAATGAGAAATAGGGACCTATTGGTGAGTTTAATCTAGGGGGAATTGGTACACCAGGACACCACCACCTTCTCGGAGAAGATTGGAACTCCATGAATATGTATCCCCAGAAGAAGATACATGTGAGCTCTTAGAGGTAACTGTCATGCATGGAGCAAAGAGTGGGAAAAACCTATAGATGAGATTGCACAGTCCATGGGATGGAGCATGATCATGGGGAAGAAAAGGGCAGAATTCGATTGCATATTTGGAACACTGGCTATTGTCTTCTGTGAAATGTTGATTCTATCTGCATTATTTCCTTTGAGAATTGATACTTCTAAGAGTGTATCTAAGAGAAACAAAGGAAAAATCGGACAATGGGACAAGATCTATATAATGATAATAGCTTAGAAAATGGTTAAAAGAAGCTCAAATCCAGTAATTCAGAAACTTTAATTCCATAACACATACACACACACACACACACATACACACACACACATACAAACCTAAAGAAAAATAAATAAATAAATATACAGACCACAAGTCAGAGAGTGAAATTTTGGAATAAACAGGAAGGGAATTAATGAAGAAAATAAAATGAAGAATTTTTTCTTAGAAAAGGGACCTGAAAAAAGCTAATAAATGACATAAGAAGTGAGGAGAGAGTGGAATTTTGAACTAACCATTTAATTAAGAGAACGGGGAAAAAAGGAGAAAATAAAGGAGGGAGGCACCATGGATCAGTGGAAAGGTCTGAATTAGGAGTTGGAGGACATGAGTTCAAATTCCAGCTTTGTCACATTCTCCCTATGTGACCTAAGGCAAGTCTTAACTTCTCTGAGTCTCAGTATTACCATCTGTGAAATAAGGAAGTAAAACAAAAAGACTCTTATAGACCTATCCAGGTCTATAGCTATAATACTATAATCTTAAATAGATTATTAAATAAATAAAAGAAAGAAAGAAAGTCATTAGCTTAAATAAAACTCCTAAACTAGGGAAATAGTTGACAAACGTGAGGGAGTATGTGATTATAAGGAAATAAGGAACCCTTCTAATCTCATTCTACAATATGAATATGGTCTTGATCCCTTTTTCAAGAAAAGACAAAAAAGAGAAAGAAAACTGCAGATCAATGTCATTAATGAATATTGACAAAAAAATTTAAATAAAATATGAGTAAGTAGCCTACAACTTATCTGAAAGATTATACACTATAACCAGGTTTGATTGTAGAGTTCAATCTAAGGAAGACTACAAATATAATAAAATATATCAATAAAAAAGATCAAAATGTATAATATAATCATATAAATTGAAAATATACTGAAAAGACTTGACAAAATTCAATAGGTTTTTCTATTGAAAACTCTAGAAATCATAGGAACAAATAAATCTTTCCTAACATAAAAAATAGTGTCTAAATCCAAGAACAAATCTTATTTATAACAAAGAAAAATTAGAGACCATTCCCATGAAATCAAGGGTTAAACAAGGATATAAGTGAGGGCCAGCCTATGGGTGCGCTTGTAAAACCATACCAGGAAATTACGAACCCAGTCAGCAGGGCTTTCAGCCCTATCCAAGCCTGAGGTATCTTCCAAAGCCCCTCATGCATTTGGATCATTCAGGGGAGGTTACAGAGGGCAGTCCACTGAAAGAAGAAATACTATGTGCTTGATATTTTTATGTAAGTCCTTTCAGAAACTTCTAGGCGTGTTACCGAGGGTAGGGTCAAATGGAAACACTTAGAAGTAACTGAACCATCTCACAGAGTTAACACCATACAGTATTGAGTCTCTGGGGGACGAAAGATATTTTTTCACTAGTGATGGTGATGAAGGAGGCTGGAGTACTTCATTATACTAGATTCCTTTAAAACAGCCCACTCTTACCTATGATGAAGATGATACTTGGGAAATGTCAGGATTCCCATGCCAAGACCTCCCCTCTCTCTTGACTCCTCTCTTTTTACTGCTAGGAGACATCCAAGCAAGTGTGCCCTGAGCTTGGCATGACAGAAATCCTTTGCCCTCACCCCCTGGATGAACTTAGCCACAGCAAAATCCCAGAATTGTTTCATACCGGCCCCAGGTGGTCCCTGAGCTTGGACAAATACCTCCAGGAACCATGTTCTGATCATAAATTGTCTCCCTGTTGCTAATGGCTGGAGCTCACTGCATAACCGCTGCAATATGGATCAAGGTTTGGCCTCACCAAAGCAAGGTCTTTTCCTAGAGGAGGCCCTGGCACATGTGTCTAGTTTCCCTCCTCCAATGAAATAAAAAAAGTTTTTTGCTTATGATCACTGATAGCTCTTTGTTTTTATTTTATTTTTTAGAGTTAATTGTGATTTATGACAACCTGTGTAAGCCCTTTTAGTATTTTCAGAGTTAATAGAGGGTGCACAACCTCTGTGACTCTTTGGTCACTTGTTTTCAGACTTAACAGAGCCTAGAACAGACTACAGGGAACTAAACAAAGTCATCATCTCTATCACTACAGCTGTTCTTGATCTTGTTAATCTTGTCAACAGGATATTCTGGCCCAGACTGAGTACGGGGCTATCAACTTGGCCAATGCTATTTGGTTGATGTTTTTTTTCCTATTTCTGTGTCTGAGACTAGTCAGAAACAGTTTGGTTCCACCTGAGAAGGAATCCAATGTACTTTCACCATCCTTCCCCAGAGCTATCCAAATTCTCCTTCGCTGGGCCACATTACATAGCCTGTTCCAAATTGTGCCTAGAATCTTTTGGCCTTTCCCCACCCATTTTACTCCCCCAAACTTGACTGAGCTGGTTGGACCCTAGACTTTGTTTGGGTTGATTTATGACCCCCTTGTTTCTCATCTAGATTATATATGAGAAAGAGGCCTCCCTTCCCAAAGGCATTGGTACATACCATGACATTGATAACTTAATGTTGACCAGGCCACCAGGCCATGGTGGTAGAGGCACCAGATTAGTTGGCAACCCATATGAAAGACAATGGGTGGAATATCCAGAGTCCATCTTGCTCAGTCAAGTTTTAGGGAATACAACAGGTAAGGTAAGTCTAGAGAATTCCAGGCAAAGTCCAGAATAAACTACTGACACCTGCTTCCCCACCATATTAGAAGGAAGCTTGGAGACTTACTGGACTCTAAGTTTTGGAAAACCCAAATTCCTCACCTGGATATCTTGGTGGCACCCATTTACTGAATCACTCACAAGTAAGTGTCTTCTCAGTGGGGTCCAGAAGAGGCTACATCCATGGAAGATATGAAACTGTCTATTGAACAATCTCTTCCCTTGGGTCCTCAAAATCTTTCAAGGCTCATGCTTCTGGAGGTCTTGTCCATGAGGACTAGGCTGGGTGAAGCCTTTGGAAGGAGGCCAGGAATAGCCAGAATAACAAATGACTAGGCTCTGGAGCTTCAAGTTCACCAGAGCTTGCTGATACTCACTCTATTGCTTTGAACAGCAGTTGTTTGTGTCTTATTGGGCCTTAGGTGCTACTGATCAGATGACACATGATCACAAATCACCCTTTGCCTATTACGGGTTGGGTGATACAAGATGGTTCCTCTAGCAAGATGAGTAGAGCACAGGAAGCTTCTATTGCTAAATGGAAATAATACATTAGAAATCACTCTTTCCTGGGTCCCTCTGGTATCAGTGCTCTTCAAAAGCAGGTGATGACTAGGTAAGGCACTGAGGCCTCTACAGTAGACCCTTGGCACCCTGCCTCCTCTGCTGACTCTGTGGCAACACCATGTTGTCTGGTTATCTGATGGGTCCATCCACCACAATAGAGGAACACACAACTGGGCTCCAACAGCCACTAATTTGCTAACAAGAGGTGCCCTAGGGACTAAGGTACTACTGGCAAGTTCAGTTTGTGGAGCTTCAGGCTACATGGCCAACACATAAGAAAGCCTTGAGACATGGGGCAGAGATCTTCATCTATACTAGTTTCTATACCAGTGCTCTAGCCAAATGCTCTGGGGCCTGGAAACTGGGACTAAAAAGCAAAGGCTCTCCCCTTTGAAGTCAGAATCAACGAAGAAATTCTACTGATACTTCCCACTGTATACAGTTGTTTTGAGTGCATGTCAGCATCCATCAGAAACATATGCTAGACAACCAGGTCGGAGCTGTTACTAGAATAGCAGAAATTGGGGAATAGGTCTAATGTTACTTTGGACATTTGGGTGACATGTTATGCTGAGCATAGGACCATATGGTTTCCCCACGCATCAAGGACAAGACATCTATTCCTAACCTAGTTGTCCCTCAACCTGTCCCCAACTGGCAAAATGGAACCCTCTCATTGCCAGGTAAAATGTTGCCCCTACTCATGAACAGCTGCATCATTATGTAGCTGACTGCCCATGAGAATTGTCTAACTTCTCAGAAGCCCTATCTGTGACAAATCAATACTACCTTGGAAAGAGGAAGGGATCTTTTGTCTAGTGGTTTCTCAAATCCCCAAGAAGACTTACCTGATGAGAACAGACTGTTCTGGGACATAGTTCTGGCTGATCTACTCTGGCCCTTCCTCATGTCTTCACCAGCACAGACTTGCCCTAAACACAAGATCTTTGACCCCTCAAAAGACTACATACATCCTGGAAAAGTAGTCTATGTTTTCCTTAAATGTCAGACTTCCTTTCTTTGGGATGGTTTAGGGCATGCCTTTGCAGAAAGAGCTTTCTTGCTTCCTAATAGCAAGGGGAAGGTGAAACTATTGTTATATAACTGTGACCCTGATGCAGAAAGAATTGTTACCAGAAATGTCCATGCAAAGATTCTGATGTTCCTGGAACTCGTCCTGCTCATTATCAACACATTACATCAAGAGATGAAATCTATGACTATACTAGAGATGTCATCATCTGTTCTGGGGTCCAGTGTTCTCAGTGCTATTCTGGTTCACCATCAGCACTTTGCATTAGGAGAAGTGAACCTCCAGGATGTAGCATCAGCCATCACATGGACCGGACTGTGAGACTGAGTCTTCCCGAAGGAATCAGGGAAACCTGAGGACTTTTGCTTTCTTCCACACTTTTGTTTCATTTGTTTCTGTTCCACCTTTTCCTCTTGGTATTTCTCATCCTAGGACTGACCTATATTAGACTTGAGACTTTTCACTTCCAAAAGGGAAAGGAAAAGCCTAGACTCTACATTTTTGTTTTGCTTTTATTTTTGTTTATTTGTCTTTTCTTCTTTTCCCTTAGCAGTAAAATGGAAAAGTTTTCTAGATCAGTAGTTTCCAAACTTTGTGGTCTCAGGAGCTCTTCACACTCTTAAAAATTATTGAGGATCACAAAGGCTTTTCTTTATAGATGTCATAGTGATGAATATGTATCATATTCAACATAAAAACTGATAAGTATTTATTGATGAGAATGTTTTAAAAATATATATATTAGTTCACTTAAAGCAATAATAAAAATCTTACATGCTGACCTAGTATATTTTATAAAAAATAGCTATTTAAAAAAATTCAATGAAAAGAGTGACATTATTTTATGTATTTTTCCAAATTTATTTGATGTCTTAATTAATAGAAGACAACTGGATTCTCCTACCAGCTCTGCATTCAATCTGTTGCTATATATTGTCATGATTGAAGTACATAAAGAAAATCCTACTTCACGTAGTTGGAAAAGGGAGTTGTATTTCAATAGGTGAATAATGTCTTAATATCATTATGAAACTACACTTTGCTTTACAAGCCCCCAAAGAGTCTCAGGGACCTTAGGAGTCCATGGACCACACTAAAGAATGATTATTCCAGATGATCTCCAAATTTCCTTCTAGCTCTTAATGCTATGTTCTAATACAATATTACATCTGAATAAAGAATACTTTTCTAGACTGATAGTCCAGGCATAAATTTCTTATCAACAAGTTTCAGTCATTAAGATCAATTTGCCTCCATTTGGTGGGATATCTTATTGGCCTTACATGTTACTTTTACTTTGGGAATTTTTCAATAATAGCTAAGACCATGGATTTCATTGCTGCTTGCTTTCTTAGAATTTTAATCACCTGTGAACACCTTTCCTCTCATTTTTATCTTGTACCCTAATACAGGTAATAGTGCAAAAAGAATCTTGTCCCACAACCATCCTTTTCTTTAACAGCCTTAACCCCAAATCATTCTGGCCCACACCACACCCATACTAGGTCCCACACCAAGCCCCACACATCATGGTTTGGACCCTGATAGGCTCAGAATGAATGTAAATAGCAATTATTTCTGTCTTGACCAGAAACTCTGAGGATCTTCCCTCTCCCTAATCTTTTGTTTGTTTTTTTAACTAGGTAAAGAGATCATTCTCTGCCTCATTTCTTATTAAGCCTTAATCACTGAAGGGCTCTGCCTCAGTCAAACTGAGACCTATTAAAGACCTTAGCTTGAAAAGGCCAAGGTTCCCCACTGCATCCTGGGCCACCTCCAGTTGTCCTGATCAATATCTCACCACTGGACCCAGATGGCTCAGGAGGAGAAAGTGAGGCTACTGATTTTGCAGAGCTCTCCCTCACTTAAATCCAATTCATTTGCATGCCATGGCATCACCTCCCTCATGTCACAGTTCTCTTTGAGAACAGCAGACAAACAACAGAAATGACAAGCATTGGAACTCCTTCAATAGAAGTTATAGGAATGGCTCCCACACACTGGGCTGAGGTAGCATCTTGTAGTAATTAACTCCTCTCCATCATTCTGTAAGTCTCATTCTCTTACCAAGTATCCTAGATGAGGCCATTTCCTATAGATGTAGGGGTAAGGATTAAGGAATAGGCGCTGTTCACTTAACAGCATGGAGAAAGCCCTAGATTGGACTTTTGAATCTTGTTAAATGTTATACAGTCATGGAAACTTTTGCAATATTTTCCTCTTTTTAGGGCTTATTAATCATAGTGTTCTATTATTAAATAGAATTACAATGCTAATTAACTGGGGCTGGAAGTAGGGAGGGTTAGGGCCAGGCTCAGTTGACTGGGGAAAGAAAAAGAATTCTGGTCTAGAAAACATTTTTCAACAAACAAGGGACCAATCATAATGTGTCTAGGAAGATTATTTGTGACATCAGTTTAAGCCTAATTGTCTATGTGTGTATTCCTATTTATACACACACACATACACGTATATCCTTCTTGAATGATTCAGTTAGTTCAGTATGTAGAGAGCTGATCAACACAGTTTTCATCCTAACTCCTATGAGATTAGAGACAGTGAAAACTGTTTCAAAATGTTTTGATTACATATATATATGTATATATATATATAAAACCTCCCACAAATTTCCATTTAGTGAAGAATAATCCATGCATTTTGAAATTTATACAAAAATTTCTTCCTTCCAACTCTATCAATGAGAGAGTTGTACAGCTAATCATAATTTATGAACAGATTCATTTTGGACACAATGGAGGTTCCCATTAGAAAAGGTAAAACTTTTGTTCAGTAGGTAACAGCATAATATCCTAAAAATCATTAACATATATTTTGTATGGTTTTATGTCTCCTGTTTTCATCATCTGTAAAATGAGGCAGGTATGGGTAGGCCTGCAACATTATGAATAAGGTTCTATATGGGAAAACGTGTTACAAAGGATATTGGGAAACTATCTGACCACAAAATAAATGGTCAGCCACATAGCAAATACAATGGACAGCACTGGGAGCCATGAAGAGTCTATGACAATGACCAATAAAGGGAACGTATGAGAGAACATGGAAGAGAGTCCTAAATTGCTAGGCATATATTGGATTATAATCTGCATCATTAGAGAGAATTTCCACATTATTGAGTTCGTAGATCTAGAGCAGGTTTACCTAACATATGGCCCACAGGTCCCTTACAGACCACCAAAGGATTTTGGACAGTTTGTGAAAAATGCAGAGCATGCAAAAGAAAGTAAAGAGCTAACAAGTGCTTTGTCCATGCCCTGCTTACCCCGCCTTCCACTAGTCACTATTGGGCCCATCATGTAACTTGGTGAGGGGGTTGTTACTGCGCACCCTCTCCTATTTTATATGTGACCTGCTGCAACTAACCACCATCGATCTGTCTCTAGCCTGAAAGGAGCAAGAGTCATATCTTTTCCCTGTGTTTTCAGTCATTACTAAATATAAACTTTAAGAAAACCTGAAAAATGTATTAAAACTTGTATCACTTTGCAAAATAATTCTTTAATATTAGTGAGACTTCATGATAAATAAAAATCTTAGGTAATAAGTGTAAGTAATATTCATTGAAATTTCCCTTTTTAAAAATATGGTCTATTTGCAAAATAATTTATAAAAAAATATACTTCTACTTGGAAAGTAAGCCACTAAAAACCTATCTGTGGTCTGAAGAAGTTTAGCCCATTTTAGTTTTGGCCCCTACCTACTACCAAGTTGTGCTGGTCTGATCTATGGAAATAAAATGAGGTGGGATTGGACCCCACTTCCAGAGTATTATCCACATTACCATCAAAAGCCAAATATTTATTATATATGCTATACAATGGGTACTGTGAGAGATCTAAAGAGTTATGGAATATGGTCTTCTGCTTTCAAGTCTCTAAAAATCTAATTGGGGTTGAAGAGACAGGACACGTACATAAAAAAGAAATAACAACCTAAAGCATGATAACCTAGGTGTCAGATAAGGTTAGGAAAAAATACTGCAGAAAAGTTCAGAAGGAAGAGCTACAGTTGGGCTAGATTAATAGAAGACTTTCTAATGGAAATGACACTGAACTAAACCTTAAAGAAAAGGCTAAAATTAGATAAATGGTAAGCAGGGGAAATATACTCTTTGGGAGAACAATTTAAGCAAAAATGACCAGTGAAAGAAAAATTCGTATTAAGGAAGCACTAAGAGAGCATATAAGACCTTTCCAAAGCCCCTTTCAGATTTCAAATTCTTAGATTCTAAGTTTAAAAGTCAGCAGGTTTATCAGTGGCATTGCTTCTAACACTAAAATAAGTTTGTGTTTTAGCAGTACTGAATAGTTGCTGTCACAGTTGTTGTTCAATGATGTCAGTCACATTTGATTCTTCATGACCACTTGTGGCGTTTTCTTGGCAAAGATGCTGGAGTGGTTTGCCATTTCCTTCTCCAGCTCATTTTAGAGAAGAGGGAACTGAGGTAAAGAGGGTTAAGTGACCTGCCCAGGGTCATAGAGCTATTAAGTATCTGAGGCTGAAATTGAACTCAGATCTTACTGACTTCAAGCCCAGCACTCTATCCTCTGTATCACTGAGCTAACATAGAACATATGATAAGGCATATTCTGAAAGTAATTCTTAATGGATTTGAACTTCTTTCCCTGAAATATGAGTAACCTCTGGGCTGCTATAAATGGAGCTTCCACACTGTCCTGGGTGAGCCAAGTATTTCCCAGCTTACCATGCATACCATAGGCAGGAAGTTACAGTTTTTAATGACACTAATTTTTTTGCTCAAACAGAAAAAGAACATGGGACTTGAGGATGTATTGTCGTCTGTAAGGTTTCATTTCTTCACTAGGATTTGCATAAACCACTTCTCCTAGGCGACCAAATCCAATGGTGTTTCTTCCTTCGCTTTGTTTTAACTCTGCCAAATTATCAGAAGAAAAAAAAAGTTGTTTGGTTTGCACAGTTTTGTTCCGGGTAAATGATACACAAAGTAAAAAAGAACTAGGTCTTCCTAGTATGTGTAGCAGGGCTGGTTCTATGAGGATGCAGCTGCCTACAGGGCACCACTTATCTTGAAAGCTTTTGTATGCTCAAAAATGCTCATGTTAAAATGCAACAACCTGGGGAAGCTGTAAGGATTATAATTTACACCACAGTTGAAGAGATAACTAAAAACACAACTGATACCCAATACAGGCTTCTGAGGGAGGTGGGACTAAGAAGGGAATGAATGAATGAATGAATAGGTGAAAAAGCATTTATCAAGAACTTACAACGAAAACACTGTGTTAATCACTGGGGATACAAATAGAAAAACAAGACAGTCTTTGTAACCAAGGAAATCACTCTGGGTGGCAAGGTAACAAAGACTGATTTGGCCTGCTTCGCAGATTTGTCACGAGCCAGCCCTTTGGATGAAGAGTAATAACTTCAACTATAAGAGCGTATATCTATGCTCAAAAGAAGGAAGTATTCTGACTAGGATACCTTGGAATCTCTTAGAACTGTAAGGGCCTGTACTGGGACCTGATCAGACCAATTATAAAGCACTGTTTTTAATTCAGGAAGTCATATTTTAGAGAGAACAATGATCAGCTGGAGACCAGAACAGAAAGACAAATGCTGAGAAGCCTCAGTCAAGACCGTGCCATGTAAGGACAACTTGAAGGAATGGAATATGTTTAGGCAGGTTAAGAAAAGTCTTGGGAAAGAGGGAATGATGATCTTCAAGTATTTGAAGGGCTAGTATAGAAAAAAAGGATCCAACTTGTCTGCTTGGTCCCAGAAAACAAAACTAGGTACAATGAGTGGAAGTTTCAGAAATGAAGATGTAATGCACAAATGAGACAATGCAAATGAAAATGAATGAAATGATAAAAAATAAGAGGGAAGGATTGAAAATGTTATATTTTACATATTGAAATTAGTGAAATACAAATAGTAAGAAAGTTTAACTGTATCAATGATTAATGTTTCTAATATAGCTTCAATTTTAAAAGATTTTAGGTTCAACATAAGTAAAATCCTCCCCAAAGATCAAAAGTGTAATGAACTACCTTGGGAGATAATGGATGCCCTCTTTCCTAAAGTCTTTAAGGGAAAGCTAAATGACCACAATTTGGATATTATGTAAAAGAGATTCATGATCAGGTACAGATTGTACTTGATAGTCTCTGAGATCCCTTCCAACTTTAATATTCTTTGATTCTATGACTAGATATATTGCCACTTAAATGAGAGTTTCCTAAGTCCCAGAAATATCCATGCCAAGTACTTTTTGCTAAATCATGTTCTATGCCAAATCAACAAAAAGTCTCGGTTTTCTCATTTTTGTTTTTTAAGGTGATATAATAGCTTGTTAAAGGAAAATACACAGTAAGGGTACCATGTCCTAGATAACCAGATTTCTTTTGCAGTATCTTGGTAGGGGCAAAAGCTATTCATGACAGAACGCTGTCAAATATTTATTTTATTCTTGATAATAACCTAATCAGATATACTGGGCAAAAATTTATAGATAACATTTCTTCAAAGTTGTGGAAAATAAGTGTGGAAAAAAACAGTTCACAAAAAATACCAGAACTTAGAAACTATAGAGAGAAAAAAATAACACATCTAAATTAAAGATGATCAGATTTTCAGGATATGTGGTAGTATAATCTACAGATGGAAAAACTTTGGGGGAGGTTCTGTTGTGGTCAGTGTATGAGAAAATAAAATGTGGTTATATACTTAGAATTAAACACGAAAGGAAAAAAGGCACCTGTTCGTCAAAGAGGACAAGGCATTGGAATATGTTTACTGATACAACACTGAAACTACTTCTGTTCTCTCTTTTTATTTAGCAAGTTTGTGACCAGTCAGAATGAGGGGATTCACTTCTTCTTTCAAAGGAGACAATGACTGTGTGTCATGGCTAAATACTATATTAACTGATAAAACAGATATTTTTCTTGTAAGAAATTCTGCTGTTGTGCCTAATATTAGATTCTCTTTCTCTAGAAATAAAATGCTTATGTTGAATATTAAACATGATTGATGTTTATAAAGCACACAGAGAGTACCTCATTTATGCATTTCTTACGTACAAGCACCTGCCCCAGTCATACCTGGCATCAGGAAATTCCTTTCCCCTTATTATCATTCAGTGTTTTCTTCCCTAAAAGGGTAATAGAATCTTAGAGTTAGAAGAGACTACGGAAGTCATCTAGATTGCACAGAACCTGAATAGGAACCCATGGTGTCACTGGCAAGTGGACATGCAATCTCCATTTGAAAGTTTACAGTGATGGAGGAACATATGACCTCCCAAAGATCATTCTACTTTTGTACACTTTTTTCTTCCCTCTTTTCCTCGTTGCCAATGCCATCCCAATGTTACCGGGGACCCTCAACCATAGACTGGGTCCCGATTACCTTAACTCAGTTTATGTCTACAGTGGATTTTGCCATACCAGTATAGGAAAGTGGAACCCTTCAACTCCTATAAGGGTTCCTCAACCCTCTTAGCCCTTAAGTCCATTCTTCAAACACAACCCCCAAATTCCTGCCATTCAACCTCTAGTCCAGCCCAAATTCTTCCTTTTTACTTCCTAGTTGTCCTGGACCAATTCCTCATATCAGAATTTTTGCCCCTACATATTAAGCTCATTGTCCTCCCAAACCCTGCCATAGTGATACAAGAGCCATCCTCGTGACTTGGATCCAAAAAGGGTCACAAGCCACTCTGCCTAGTCCTCCAGCTATGTCTCAAAATTTGAATCCCAAATGCATTTTCTTGTGAAGCTTATAAATGGTGACAAGCTCCCTCTCTCTGCCTGTATGTATGTGTGTATATGTATGTATGTGCATGTATATGTGTATATGTGTATGTACACACACACACACACACTCATATATCAAATAGTCTATGGAGTATATATGTGTGTCTTGCACTAAGTAACTGACTCACTGTCAGTTATGTTGTTTCCAAAATGATTTCTGAGGTTCAGTCAATATGTAAACTTTCATAATACAACTCATCTAGAAGATTGGCATGCCTTAAGATAAAGGTAAAATTAAGGAATTCATAATTTTTGAATAACCACCATACTTTCTCTGTTCCTTCATATTCTCCGGTCCTTTTCTGTCCTCTTTCTAATTATCTTTCCAAGCTGGAATCAGGCACCTATTATTATCATATATATTACCTCTCTATTATTACCTTACTCCTTTGTGATTCCCAACCACCCATAGCTTACTCCTTGCTCCAGCATCTCAGTGATAGTTAGATTTGGATCTTTTTGTATGTATTTCTGATATTTCTCTATTTTTCCCTCCTTAATTTTTCCTGCCCTCTAGTGACATTATTGAAAATCACAGAGAAAAAAATTCCTTTTCCATTCAATTACGTTCAAAGAAAAGAATGAAAAATAGGATTTTAAGGAACTTGAAATGTACAAAGGACAAAAATAAATTCCTATTCAAAGGAACAAGGGATTATGTTGGAAATACAGTTTTTTATGCTTTAATTCAGAACAAATCCCTCAATAATATCCACGGATATTTTAGGATTTACTTTCTTAGAAAGATAGGCAACATAGTATTAGTTAAAGAGCCAGCTTTAAAGACAAGAAAACTTTGGTTTGAGCCCTACCTCTGACACCTACTGGTTGTATAACTGGGCAAATCAATTAACCACTCAATGCTCACTCTAAGAGAAGTTTCAGAGAAGGTGCCAATTAGTACTAGAAGAGGAAGTTTCTTTACCAAAAAGTTCCCTATACCACTGAAGTCACAGGCCCAGTGGCTAACACTATCCCCGGGGCAGCTAGGTGATGCAGTGGATAGAGCACCAGTGCAGGAGTCAGGAGGACCTGAGTTCAAATCTCACCTCAGACACTTGACACTCACTAACCTTGGGCAAGTCACTTAACCCCAATTGGCTCATCCTGGGTCATCTTCAGTCATCCTGATGAATATCTGGTCACTAGATTCAGATGGCTCTGGAGGAGAAGTGAGCCTGGTGACCTGCACAACCCTCCCTCACTCAAAACAAAGTCAAGTACAAGTTATGTCATTATTTCTCTGATGGCATGGTCTTCTTTGGCAATGAAGGATGAACACACAACACTATCCCCTCACTTTCCTTAGGAACACAAATCCTCAAGGCATCTCACAATCCAAACTTAACATCTCTCCCCAGCTTGTTAGCTGAAGAAACCCCCAAGATTCTCAATTCAACTTCAACTAACATTCCCTACCATTTAATGACTTATACAAGTCTATACTTGACCCATTCCTCTGACTAGGGCAAATTCTCAATTCATGGATTCTCTTAGATGCCCTATTTAAATATATCCACTAGAACATTCCTTTTAAACTGTTGTGTGAGAATTATATATAATAGAGGAATATGCTCTTAGTTCAATGCCTAGCACGTAGTAGGCACTCAATAATTGCGTATATATTCTTTGACTTTGGTCTCAATGTAAGTGAAAGGTTGCTAAAGAAAGAACTATATGTGGGATGGTGGTGAAGAAATTTGTCTGGCAGGAGCAGATGGTGCATACCAAAGAGCAGATGAAAATGAAAACAAGGGAGGGTCTAACTGGCAAAAATTCTTGAAACCCATCACCAAGACTTTTAATCAACGGAGGAAATCGAGAAATTTGATGAGTTAGTGGAGGTGGAATGCTTCACTGAAAAAGAGGTGGATAAATGATATTTTTTAAAGAGTTTCTCCCAAATAGAAAGAAGTGACCTTAACGGGGTTTGAAATTCAGCCTTTCAACCCAGTTAACAAAAACAAATGTCCAACTAATTGGCTACCAGCAGAATTTTAGTCAGCAGCATTGACCGGGCTATAAGATTTCAAATCCTATTTAAAATGGTAGCTCTAACATTCACAAAGCTGCCTTCTCTAGCTCTAATAGGGAATTCCTCACCTGCACAGCTGCAGATTATTTGCAATGCATGTTAAGAATGGGTTCCACTCCAGCTTCAGCAGCTGAAAGTCTCTGAGCTGGTGGCCTATGAATTTGCAATTTACTGGTATAAAGGCAATTAGACAACTAGACTCTTTCTGAAAATTTTCTTTAGAAAAAAAATTCTGAAAAAAATTTCTGAAAATTTTCTGAATAAAAAGATGGAGGTGTCCACAGGAAAATAGCTAGAGATCCCTGATACTGCTAGTTTTAGGAAGAAAGACTCTGGAAGGAATCAGCCTTTGAGGTTGCCAGAGGACAAACAGATGCTATGCCAGGCCTGTACAACATATGGTCCAAGGGCCCTTTGCACCCTGCCGAAGGATTTCCGGCAGCCCTTGAAAAAATGTAGGGTTGCTACTGTACACTCTCTCGTTTGTCACGTGACCCGAGGCAATCAACCATCATCTGTCTGTCTCTAGTCTAACCTATTTGCACCCTGAAGAAGTTTAATCTATTTTAATTTTGGCCTGTACATACTGCAAAGTTGTACAGGTCTGTGCTATACTATTCCTCTAGCTCAAATACCATCTTTAAATGGTAGAACACTGTCAATAGATAATTCCTCTCGGATAGCACAGTGGATCAAGGAGAATCAAGAAGACCTGAGTTCAAATGTAACCTCAAACACTTGGTAACTGTGTGAGTCTGGGCAAGTCACTTAACCCTGTTTCCCTCAGTTTCCTCATCTGTAAAATGGGCTGGAGAAGGAAATGGCAAACCACTTCAGTATCTGCCAAGAAAATCCCTAATGGGG
Source organism: Notamacropus eugenii (assembly GCF_028372415.1). NCBI lineage: Eukaryota > Metazoa > Chordata > Mammalia > Diprotodontia > Macropodidae > Notamacropus > Notamacropus eugenii. The sequence continues at coordinate 445,048,092 of NC_092876.1, read as the reverse complement.
TCACAAAGAGTTGAATACAATTAAACAACAAAAAGTCGTGACAAGATATCCTCACACACTCTAGATTCACTATAGTTTTGACCTAGGCTTTCTCATTCCCAGACTTCACTCTATTTCATATTTTGGACTGTCACCTTATCTTAGCCCCACATTTTTAGTTTCATCATTCATGGTCAAAATATGGCAAGTCATTGAACCCCAACTGCCTCATCCTGGGTCATCTCCAGTCATCCTCATGAATATCTAGTCACTGGATTCAGATGGCTCTGGAGGAGAGGTGAGGCTGGTGACCTGCACAGCCCTCCCTCACTCAAAACAAAGTCAAGTGCAAGTCATGTCATCATTTCTCTGATGGCATGGTCTTCAGCAATGAAGAATGAACACATATGCTGTATATTATGATCCTCTGAATCTGGTAGCCCCTATAGGCCTCAAATGGACAGATCCCTATAACACACACACACACACACACACACACACACACACACACACACACACACACACACACACACACACTCTCCAAGGGCTGACCTTTGAATTAGGATTATGTAATCACTTTGCCATTGTCCTGCTTTCAACAACTGTACTTGGAAATTATTATCACTATTGCCTCTCTGACTCAGCCAAGACTTCACCGTCTTCTCAGGTAGTTAATAAATTCAAACTAGTCCCAAACTCTGCTTAACCCCATAACTCCTGGCATTCTACCTAGCAATGTACAAGTAACAGAAATCTGGATTTACTAGTAAACCAAAAAGTTTTTTCAAAAGCCCAAACCTAAGCATATGTTGCAAATATGTTCAGTTTAGGGACAGGATTACCTGATACAATAGAAAGAAGCCTAACTCTGCAGCAAAAGATCTAGATTAAAATCTTGTATATGGCACTTACTACTTTTATGACCTTGACTAGTCACTCAACCTCCCTGAGTTTTCTTATCGGTAAAATGAGGGGGTTGTACCAGATTCCATCTGAGGTCTCTTCCAGCTTGAATCCTACTCAGATCTGATTCTATTATCTTAAATTCCTATCACAATATATTTTAATAGATACAAAATATTATAAATGTTCTTAGAGAGAAGGGACTGTGCCTAACTCATTCCGCATGGTTACAAATGGGTAATAATCATTATAGTAGCTCCTAATTTATTTTAGTCAAAGAATTCAAGTCATGTGAATTTTCCAGAGAGCTAAAGCTTTTCCTTTAAGTTCTAAAACTTTTTAAAAAAATCTCCACTACAAAGCCAGCAGTCTCTGGATCACCCCAAAAATCTGGTTTCAGGAATTCCCAGATAGACTCATAAAGGCTCTATAGCCTGTGGTCTACGTAGAATTTCCTTTGAATTGCTGAGTTTTATAGTATCCCTCATGGCATTCATTGCTATTTTGATAAGCTCCTGAAAAGTGGAAAGAAACAAATACATGGCCAAGTACTCCATAAGTCCCCCCGCCCCATGAGCCCTACTCCATTGCAATATTTCATGATAGTACGAAGGGCTGTCACCAAAACATTGATCAGATGTGGAAGAGTTTAAAGATGAACTGAAGCAATTTAGGTAAAAATCACTTTACACAGATATCTATAGAACAATCCCCTAACCTTAAATCCACTATAAAGCGAGACTTGCCTATGCAATTAGTCACCCTGCAAGTTGGGTTAAGGTGGAAGATCGTCTCTTCATAAACTCCTGAAAGTCACTAGACATATTAAATGATGGTCTATCAAATATACACAGTTTTGAGGGGAGTTGACGTAACATTTTATTTCCCTGATATTCTATATCTTTGCATCTTCAACAGAGTATCTTACAGATCTGACAAAGTTGCCCCTGCTCAGGTCTTTAGTGCTAGTTAAGTTGAAGCACCAATTAAGTTCACTCTCTGGTATTTAAAGTCTTCCCGTTGTGGCACTTTCTTTTTACTTTCCTACATGAACTCTATGATGCAGATAAAGTGGGAAGCTCTTCTCTCCCCTCTCCCATCCCCCTGCCAAAACTTAAAACAAATATTCCTAGCACTTTCCTACCTCTGTACCTTTGTTCACACTTCTCCTAATGCTCATCATTCTCCTTCCTCTTTCTCCAACACCCTGTCCCCTTTCCACCCAAATTCTTACACATCTTGTAAAACCTAAATGAAAATGTTCTTCCAAATAGTACAGTATTCACTCCCGGACTCCATTCATTCTTCCATTACCATTTCCATATTCTTCCTCTTTCACCCCGTTAGATCAAATAACACTTTCCTCAAGTCTCTGCACTTATGTAAATATTGTATTTCATAGTTATCTATGTCTTATTAAAATGAAATTTAGTAGAGCAACTGCAGACACTATGCCTAAACCTTTGTCTCTTTAGCACCCTCATTCTTCAATGCCCTTTACATTCGAGGTACCTGATAAATAGTTCATTTATTGCATTGAATTACTGAATAAAAGCAGGGAACTGTATTGTCTCCTTATTAAGGAAAATTAAAGTAACAGATTAACAACTGAAAATAAGGAAAGCTTTTCTTATAGAGAAATAATTGTATAGGTACTTGGTAGTTGTACTAAGTAATGAAAATTAGGGAAATGAGCTAGAGATGTTACAGAATGCCATGGATAATGAACATACTGTCTCAATACTTCAAATTTCAACTATATCTTCCACAAAGCTTTTCTTAATTTTTCACCCTTCTCGAATTTTTCATAGTACTTTGAATTTTTCCTTTTTACTTAACCTAATTTATTTTAAAATGACTTGTGTGTCTTTCTTCATTATATAGGAAGTTCCTTCTCTTAACTATTCTTTCCCCTCAAGCCAAACTGTTACAGAGAATATAAAATTCCACTATGCTTTAGTTTGACTATTTTTTTAAGTTTTGATTTCACAGAGTAAAACATTATCTTAAGTTCTGCTGTACAATATGGTATCTTCCAGGTATGAATCAAAATTATTTAAAATTCCCTTATATTACAACATTCTAATTACTCAACCACGGAGAATACACAGAGACATGTATTCACTACTGTCATGCAGTTTCTGCATGATATCCTTCACATTGAACATTGATTCTTTATAGATGTCAAGGTCCTCCACATCCTCTTATTTTCATGATGTCTTTGAATTGGAGTCTCCTAAGTGAGAAGCATAGTCATGTGACTTGGTCTTTTACTGTACTCATAGGGATAAAAAATCAAGTTGATAAATAAATGCCTATTGTTCAGTTAGTATGCAGTTGTCATCTACTGGCAGAGTCCTAACATAATGGCTGCTTCTTTTGGAAAATGCCCTTGATGTTTCAGTACATCTAGGAATATCTATGAGGAGGGTACCAAAACAGTCCAAGAAATTCAGCTGGGACAGGTAAAGCTCAATTCACTATGAAGCCCCTAGACAGCCTACAATGAATCCACATGCCCAGCTGAGTGAAGAAATTCATAATCTATGAAGACAATTTTAACTCTGATTGCCCCCCTAAACCCTACAAATTTTACATAGGCTCTGAGAAGGACTCCTGACAGCAACATCATTAGCTCAGGGAATCACTTGCCTTGGCACAGGTAGAGTGGCCAATACAAGCTCTGGAAGTCTTGAACTTGTTCTAATCCTTCAACTTGATCAAAGAGAGAAAGGAAAAGGCAATTCATTGTTGATACTTTTGTCATAATCAGCTGGTTCCCATAAGTAATAATTCTCAAGTTATTCTCAGTTCTTAGCTAGGTTTATCTCAATCCTTATCATAGGTTGCCAAGTTTTTGGAGAAGGAAGGAAAATTCCATTAACAGAAGAATATCCTCCATAGGTTATTGCCTCCTCCCTCCCCCAAGAGCACCCAGTAGGTCTACAACCCATCCTGTAAGGAATATATACAACTAGATAATATTCTCCAAATCAATGACCTATCTCTGGACACATAAAACATACTAGTATAAATGAGATGGGTTTATGAAAGTTTCAGGAATCTACATCTACAGAATAATCACACTGCAAACAAAGTCCAGGCTCAGTGCCAACACATTGAGTTAGATGAGAAAGCTCTGATGGCCAAGAACACTCAGAAACCACAATTAGAAATTAATGGTATCCATCTGCTGGTTCATATAGTCCTTGCCTTGAGGTTAATGAAGAGATATCACCTCCTTTGTTTCTACTGATACTTGAAATTGCCTTACCAGTATGACCACCACCATAGAGCACTTATTATTACCTGGGGGTTATATGTGATACCATCTCCCTAGAACTGGATGATTGGCTAAGTTTTAAAAGTAAGCATAATTCAACAACATTAGTGCTTGAAGGACTGACATCATATAAGAATAAGTCTTCACAAATACTCTCAGCTTAATTCACCAATTCTCAAATTGTGCTTCAATCCATACATCTATTATTTTACAAGTAAGAGGATAGTTCTTTGTTTCAATAAGTAATTACTGATTGTATTGCTTGCAGCAAGTGAAAATGTTGACTAAGTTTGGGCTCCAACAATGAAATTCAAAGATTTTGATTTACTCCTAGTTGCCACATTGCCTCAATCAAGACAGTCAATCATTTAGTAGTTATTAAGTATATATTGTGTGCCAGGCATTGTGCCAAACTCTGAGAATATAAAGAAGGGGAGAAGAGAAAGTGCTTGTTTTTAAGTAGTTAACAGTCTAATGGGGGAGACGACATGCAAACAACTGAGTACAAACAAGACACACACGCATATAAAATTAAGGCTAATCTCAGAGGGAAGACATTTAAAAGGGGAATTTTGGATGGGATTTGAAGGAAGCCAAAGAATCTAGGAGGCAGAGATGGGGGAGAGAGTTCCAGACATGGGAACCAGATAGTGGAAGTGCATAGATTCAAGAGATGTAGTGTCTTTTGCAAGAAGGCCAACACTCCTGGGTCATAGATAATGTGGAAGGAAATAAATTGGTAAAAGATAAGAAAGGTAGGAAGGAGCCAGATATTAAAGGCTTTGAAAGCTCAAAAGATGATTTTATATTCAATCTTGGAGATAATTGAAATTTTATTGAATGGGGGCAAGGGCAGCATGATCAGATATGTGCTTTAGAAAGATCATTTTGATAGCTAATTGGAAGTTGGACCAGAGTTGGTAGAGACTTGAGATAGGGAGACCAACTAACTAGCATACTATTGCAATAATCTAGTTGTGAGCTGATGAAGGCTGAGACAAGTATGATGGCAGTATTAAAGGAGAGAAGGGAAGGTATATTCTAGAAATGTTAAGAAAATAGAAATGGCAAGATTTTTACCACTGATTGGATATGGGAACTGAGTGTAAGGAATGAGGAAGATGACAGCTAAGTTGAGAGTATGGGTGCCTGGGAAGATGGTGGTACCCATAACAGTAAGAGGGAAGTGAGGAAGAGAGGAGGGTTTGTGGGGAAAAATGATGAGTTCAGCTTGGAACGTGGTAAGTTTAAGATGTTTACAGGACATCTGGTTAAAGATACTTAAAAGGTAGTTGGAGATGTAAGACTGTAGGATGGAAGGGAGGCTTAGGGCTGGACAAGTAGATCTAAGAGTCATCTGCAGAGAGATAACTGAAATCATCAGAACTGAAGACATCACCAAGTGAAATAGCTTTGAGGGAGATGAGGGCATAGAGCAAGCAGAATCTTTTATATAAAACAAATATAAATTTTGGCTTTATTATAACTGAAAATATCAATAATTCAGGATTCTGCAATGTTCTGTTTTAGAACTGGATATTATTTGTATTGACCCTTAGGGATGATGTGTGTATGTATGGATGTGTTAAATTTATTTCAATACTTAGAGATTTATGATTTCCTCAATATCAGGTTTTCCTCCAGTGACAGATGACAAACACTACCACCCTACACACCTTAGTGAGGATAATATGATGATGGTGATGACAGCCTTTATGTAGAGCCTACAATGTGCAAATATAATCTCATTTGATTCTCCCAACAGCCCTGTGAGGTAAATGTTCTTTTTATTCCCATTTTCTGGATGAGGAAACTGGAGCAAACAGAGGCTAAGTGACTTGTTAAAGTTCACGTAGCTAATAAATGTCTGGGGCCAGATTTGAACTCCAGTCTTCCCAACTTCAGGCCCAGCACTCTATTTGCTTTGCCATATAGCTGTCTTAATGGTCAATTTCATAACTTGCTTTGGACAAAAAATTTAATCTGGTTGCCAAACATCTGATGATGAGCCTCTCCAAACTGGTCCTCAAATGACACATATACAGTCCATTTTCCAATGTTTCTAGCTTTAAACATGGCATACTCTACACTTCATCTGCATGGCCTTTGAGCTCTCAAGGTTCACCTCCATGTTATGCTGAGGAACCAGAGAATTTCATAGACATGAAGGAGAAACCATGGTCTATAACTTGTAAATTTCTTATGAGTAGGGACAGTTTCATTCTTTGTTATTTTCATCCCTAACACTTAGCAAAATGCCTGTCACATAAGTATTAAATGAATGACGGACTAACTAAAATATCTTTTTTCTTTCAAAGGCCTCCTAATTCAACTAGATTTTTTTTGGTCTGATTTTGTTTCTGGCTTTTCCATGCACTTTAGGGAAATAAGTAGCCTTGAAGTCACTGAACTTGTGATTTGTAATATAGGATAAAAAACTTCCCCATCTTGTACTTGAGTATTAATATCATTTCCATTTATAGGGATTCCAAAGTTGACAGACAGGTTTAGCTACAGTCACTTCTTTGGAAAAAAACAAATGATATGTACACTACATCCTATTGTGAAATTACTCTCTCTCTCTCATACATTTCACAATCTGGTTACATAACCCCTAACTCTTTTCCTGATATGTCATCAATGTTATCAAAAGTTTTACCAAGCACAAAAGGTGCTTGGTAGTTTTTCTTTGTTGATCAAAGTGTCGTTTGTATCCAACTAAGAGAGTTTATCAAGCCAAATCTTCCTTTCTTTGGAATACAAAACACAGAGGAAAGAGAGAAGAGGATAAAAGAGACCGTGCACAAACCTCTGAATGGTCTTCTTGGGGAAGGGGGAAGGGATCACCTCTCCTTATCCCTAATTCTTTATACCTAAAGTGACATAAAGTCCTTAAAGAAGACATGAGACTTTGTCCAATGAGCAATCCCTCATGTATACTCTTAGAATTAAGGAGGCATGTAAATGGTTAACGTCTCAAATATATATTTTCCCCATCTGCTTCTGATTACAAAACCATTGTGGAGGCTGTCATCTGACTTCCACAAATTATCACCACAAGTTTGGTATAAGTCTAGTTCAAAAGAAATATAATTTTTAGGCAAAGGTCCAAGTTGATTAATCACTCTACATTTACATTTAGGAGGATCAGATACTATTGGAAAGTAACAACACTTTTGCAGGTAGAAGTTTCAGAAGACAAGACTTTCACCCCTTACTACAAAAGATTTTGGGTCCCATTTGTCTGAGGAAGGAATGATGGGGCTAATGGAGCAATAACACCCCTAAAAAGGATACTTGGACTTTCCCCAAAATTTCAACAGCCCAGATCCCTGGCGTTGCCACTTGACCTGATGAAACTCAAGTTTTCTCATCTGTAAAATGGCTGGAGATGGGGAGAGCAAGGGAGAGGGGCAGCAGCAAAACATCTATCTCACAGGGTTGCTATGTGTCATGACTTTTTGGAAACCTGAAAGTCAACAATAACCATCATTTATTAAGCACTACTATGTGCCACGCACTATGTGGGGTACTAAGACAAAGACAAACATGAAAGAGGCACTCTCCTGAAGGACCTTCTAATCTATTAGAGAAGACAATATTTACATATATAAATATATAATGAAGAGGAAGAACAAACTGAAATAAGAATCTGTGTGACAAGCACATTTTTCTGAAATCACAAGGACATTTAGGATATAAAATGTCCTAGAATATAAAATGTAGCACAAAATTAAAATGCAAGATAATTTGAGGAGAGTGGGCACCAGCACCTAAGGGGATCAGGAACAACTTCACATAAAAGGTGGTATCTGAGTGAAAATTGATCACTCTGAAACTCTCAGTATATTAATGTTCTAGGCTCTGCTCCCATAGTTAGAATCTTCTGACCTTGATTCAGTCCCTAGTCTCCAGCCTACATCAAATTAATACAGTTCCTGCTCTAACTCAATGTCTTTCTTGTTCCTCTTTCATAACTTCCTCACTCAGATTTTCATTTTTTCATTATTTAGGTTCATACTTAGAATACTAAAACCTTTTCACCTGTTCTCCTACCAAAGCTTGCTTCTCTTATCATTTTTCTCTTCCTTCTAAATTAATATCTGACCAATCACATCAGCATTCTCAAAAGCCATATTTGTATCAAAAATATATGAGGCAATCTCACATCTCAATTGAAAAACAAAAGCTGTGATACACATGTAAATGTGGAGGGCAGTGCCATTCATCGTGTTTCTGCCTTGTATCTCTAATTAGTGTGCCCTTTCATTAATGATGTGTGTGAAGTCCCTGCAAATTAAAAATATAAAATTATGCCATAAAAGTCTTTTCTAATATGCATTTTTATTTGGTTGGTTGAATGTCTACTAACTAGTACTAAATCCTGGCAAAGAGAACTAAATTAATAATGTAAAATATCAAAAAAAAAAGAGAGGCAAGAATATAATTTCAACATCCTAATTATATTTTTCCACTTTAGGGTCAAAGAACGAATAAGCATCCAGTATTTTATCTCCTGTGTCTTCTAACTAACTAAAATAAAATGTGCATTAAAGCTGATTTATATACCTTACAAGTTTGTTTGGGGACAACTGCTTTGTTGTATAAAGTGGCGTAAGATAAGCAAAACCTTTGTCTTTTCCTGTTGTCTAAAACAAGGCCCTTTACTTAATAAATATTTAACACATGTTTGTTACATTAACTTAGTCAACGAGCATTTGTTAAACACTTAGTATATACCAGACTATGAGGTAAGTGCTGATGATGCAAAAGAAAAATGAAAACAGTCCTTGCCCTCAAGGCGCTTACATCCTAAAGGAGAAGACAAAGTGTAGAGACAGAAGGATGTACCAAAAAAAATCCAAACTGGAAAGTATATTGAAGATAACATTAGAAGGGGAGGCACTAACAAGTACTGGGAAAGATCTCTAACAAAACTGGCACAACTTGAATCTTCAGGGCAAAGAAAATTTCTAAAAAGAATAGATGAGGATGAAGACATTCTAAACATGGAGAATAGTCCCTACAAAGGAAAAGAGACAGGAGAAAGAGCATCATGGATGAGGAACAGCCAAGAGACCAATATACATACACCACTGAATGTATGATATAGGAAGACTAGGAAATAAGAAGAGACAAAGTTGTAAAGAGATTTAAATAACAAATAGAAGATTGTATATTTGATCCTATAGGTAATAGGGAGTCACTGAAGTTTATTGAAAGGAGAAAGAGATAAAGAATAAGGGAAAGAGATGACAAACTTGGCACAGGGATATAATCTAGTAGGGATGAACAGCCTCATTTATCCAGATATCTAGGAGCTCTCTGTCAAAAGTAAGGCAGTTAATAACTTCTTTGCTTATCTTAATGATGATTTCATCCTTCAAAAGTTGGAGGAACTAACAAGGGAGAAATTCTTTTCTGTATCTGATTCTCACTAACAGGATTTGCTTTCTGGAATGGATAGGCTGGAAACATTGAAGGGAATGACCATGCCATCCTAGAAATTGTCTGACATGCAACCTATATCATGGGAAAAAAGATTTCAAAGGGTTCAGAGGAAAGATAGGTAGGAGCCATGGGCTAAAATACTTCAGAGGAAGCTAACTGAAAAAGAATTAAATAGGCTTAAGAATGAAATTCTGAAGATGCAAAGGGAAACGGTTCCAGTGAGAAGAAAATGGGATTTGTCTTAAAATACCAATTTGGATAAAAATCACCAATCAAGTTAGATCTTTGTTAAAGAAATGAACAGAAGGAATTATATGGACTGATGCTGAGTGAAACAAACAGAACCTGGAGAACATTGTACACAGTAACAGTCACAGTGTGCAAGGACTGTTTCTGATAGACCTAGACCTTCACAACAATGCAAGGACCTGAAACGTTCCCAAAGGACTCTTGAGGCAAAATGCCATCCACATCCAGAGAAAGAACTATGGAATTAGAACACAGAATGAAGCAGAATATTTTCTCTTGTGTTATGCTTTGTTTCAGTTTGTTTTTTCTCATGGTTTCTCCCATTCATTTTAATTTTTCTATGCAACATGCCTGATGTGAAAATGTGGTTAATAAGAATGCATGTGTAAAACCCATATAAGATTGCATGCTGTCTTAGGGAGGAAAAAAGGAGAAGACATCTAAGACTTATGGAAGTGATTGTAGAAAACTGAAAACAATTAATTTTAAAAAAGTAATGAATAGGCTATGAAAGCAAGTCAGGGAACAGAAGAGGAATACAAGAGCATGGTGTGGTTCAGTAAAAATAGCATCAAGAAACTATTTTTGCAATAATAAAACTTAATTGAAGCTAGAGATGGGAGCTATGAATAACATTTTTTTTCTTTTTGTGCATTTTTAGATTTATTGAGACAAAAAGAATGATCAAAGATAGGTTCTTTGTGTGGGGTGGGTGGGATGATGATAACCGACAACAGTGAGTGCATCATCGCTTAATTTTCTTTTTGTTTTCTCTTCAAAGGAGGATGACCTATACACTGAAATGACAGGATAAAAGGAACTAACAGAGTTGATACCCAAGATAAGCAGAGATGGTTGAAAAAAACCAACTTGATGAATTCAAGTCACTTGACCCAAATGATCTATATCTTTGGGTCCTAAAAGAACTCGATGTGATTACTGAGCCATTGTCAGTGATATGTAAAAGAGCATGGAAAATGGGAGCAAAGCCATAAGATGGGTAAATAAGTGTCCAGATTTTCAAAAAAAGGAAGAGAAAGATGGTCTACAAACTAGAATTATTTCCTGGAAAAATTCGGAAACATACCATTAAAGAGATGGTTGGTAAAAGGAAGCAGTGGCTTTTTTAGGACATGCATGGCTTTATTAGGAACAAGTCATCCTGACGAGGTTTAGGGGTGCTGGGGACCCCAAAATACTGACATGCTGGGTCCTGCTTGAATGAATTCGATTCAAGCCTTCTTACAGCCAAAGAAAAACAAAGTTTATTAAAGATTTGCCTAATTGGGTTGGCTCATAAGGAGCCTAAGCTTTCACAAGGGGGATCAGATAGAATCCCAGCTAGACAGAGTCTGGGCTGGATTGAATCTAGTGCCTTCATGGATGTGAGATGGAACTTAAATACAGAAAAGACTATAGGAGGGATCTGGGGGTAGTCTGGTAGTCTACGGAGGGTCTTGAGAAGAAGTCCAAGAAGCAGATGACTGGTCAAGGGAGGCAATCAGGAGATATCAGACAATGGAGGACTTGGGTCGGAAGCAGGTGGGGCATTCCAGGTCTTGATAGGGGTGGCATGGGAATGAATGCCCACCTTGATGGGAGTGATCGGCAGCTTGGAGAATGGGGTTTTGATAGGATCCAGGGTGGGAAGTGCACCGGAGACTTGAGCACGGCGATAATAAAAAAGCCCATAGGCTTCCTGAGACTGCTGGAACAAACGGAAAGATTAGATTTGAGTAAGAAAGACCAGATTAAGTGGGAAGACTCAAGAGGAGCTCCAGGAGGCACCCAGAGTCTGAACCCCATCAGTTCCAGATTAACTTCATTTCCATTTTTTAACACTATGTAGGAAATGCTGTGGAATTTACTCAGATTTTAGCAAAAAAATTTTATAAAGTATTTCATACGATTCTTATGGAGGACGAAAGGCATAGGTTAGGCAATACTACAATCCGAGGGAACCAGAACTTATCGGATGTCTGGATCAAAAAAAACACAGTTGTTAATGGTTCAATGTCAACATGGTATAGCCCTGAATACCATGCCTAGGCACATTAGGACACAGATGGTAGTGGGAAACAAAACACATCGATTCCCATAGTAATGTTTCAGTATGGATAGGGGACCTGCTCTTGCCCTGGTGCATAGCCCCTCTCTTGCTCTGGAGTACTCACCCCAGACCTCTAACCCCAATGCTCACAGACCTCTCTCTCTCTCCTCCTCCCTCCCCCTATGCCAAGTTGGAATGAAAAAAAAAATGATTCACTGTAACTTTTTCTTGGATTTCCCCACCAGGATTCAGTCTTGTACACTTTTTGGGTCTCTTTGGAGATTTGGAAGGTATTTTGTTTTGATTTGGTTTGTTTTTTGGAGGGAGAACGCTTACTGTATTTCTTCCTGTTACTCTGTCTTCTTGACTCTGTCTATTATGCTTAAAGACACTATAGATAGAAAAAAAATACACCAAGAATATCTATTTACCAAATGACATATCATTTAAGAACTTAAAAAGACAGTGAATCAAATTTTAGGGGAGAAATTGACATCAAAATAATAATCAATAAATAGGTTCACTGTGTGTTTCACATGTAGACAAACCTAACAAAATGATCACCACTAAAGAAGCTTAAAACCTGAATATAATTTCAGCAAACTAAGACATGATAGATTTTTGGAGATTATTGAATGGAATAAAAAGGAATATGCCTAATTATCATTGTATGGTATTGTATGCTAACTTTAAAAATTGACTATATGATAAGGCATAAAAATTTCACAAAGAAGTTTAGAGTAGCAGAAATACTAAATATATTCTTTCCTGATCAAAACCTAACAAAATTATAATCAATAAAGGGGCTCTGAAGACAGAATTCAAATTTAAATTGAGATTAACTTACTTAAATAATTGAAAGTCAAAGGAAAAATCATTGAAAAAAATTCCATTAAATAAAATTATGATGCAACAATATACCAAAGTCACCTTAAGAGAAAATTTATATTTCTAGGGACCCATGCAACAGAAAAAAGAAAGAATACTTCATTAAACTAGGCACATAACTAAAAAATTGGAAAAGCAACAAATCAAAGAACCCAACCATGAACAAGAATAGAAATTATGAAATTCAATGATAATCCAAATGAAAAACTAAGGTAAAAAAATTGCAAACTGAAATTAGAAACCATTATTCAAATAACTTATTAAGTAGGTAAACCATTAACTAATCTGATTTATTTAAAGTGGGAATTAAATGACCAATACAATAAATGAAAAAGGACAACAAATTAAGGAAGTATTAGACAATGTGACCTAATTAAATATGTCAATAAAGCTAGCAAATACTTATAAAAACATACACTAGCCAGGGTCACAAAGCTAGTAAGTGTCTGAGGACAGATGAGAAATCAGGAAAATGAGTCTTTCTGGCTCCAGCCCCTACAGCTGCCTAATAGCAACACTAGAGAGTTAACATTTAAATAGCATTACAAGATTTGGAAATGACTTTACGGTTATCCCCTCCGGATATAGCGGAGGTGTTATGGCACCCCTAGGATCTAGAAAATCCATTTAAAATTTTTTTGCCCTCCCTTCATAGCTGAAAAGAAGTGTGAACTTTTTTTTCTTTTTCTTTCATGGGGTGTTTACAGTAGCTTAATGTCAAATTTGGGTTAATATTATACAGTACTATACCATATTTTGTTCATTTTTGAGTTTCTAAAGTTCTCCTGTGTCATCTGCTGGCCTTCACATGTCCTCTGTGGCTTCTGTAAAACTATCCCCAAATTTCCACTTAATTTTTTATGCCCACCTTCATTATATCAAAACCACAATGGGGGAAGCTGTGATGTGGAAGGGATAACTGTATATATGTAAGCTGTATATATGTACAATGACACTGTGAAATAGATGCTCATTGTATAGACGGAAAAAACAAAAACAAAAACAGGCTTTAGAAAGGATGGAATTCATCCAGGGACACCAAGCTAAAAGTGTCGGAGGTAGAATTTGAATCCAAATAAAGAATTCAGAGAAAAGTGAGAATACGTGCATGAAGTTACATAGAATGACAAAAGAAAAGTCAAAAGAATAACTATGCATGACAATGAATGAAGAAGGGAATGAAACAGCATTTAAGTGCTTCCTATGCTCCAAGCCCTGTGCTAGACTGAAATAGAAAAGAAGGGAAGAAGATGGAAAAACCTTTCTCCAATAGATAAGCAGTCAAAGAATTAAAAAAGAATTAAAGAACTTTAAAAAATGGTCCAAATCACTCACAATAAGAGAAACACAAATCAAAGCAACCAACAGGCAAATTGGCAAAGATAACAAAATGTGGAATAGTTAATGTTGGAAAGGTAACTTTTCCACTGCCATTCTAGAAATCTATTTAGAATTATGTGAATAAAGTGTTTTAATTAACATGTCTATACTCTTTGACCCAGAAGTCCCTTGCTAGGCATACAGCCCAAGGAGATCACTGATGAAACGAAAGGCTATCTATACACCAAAATGTTTACAGTAGTACTTTTTGAGGTAGCAAAGAATTATAAACAGAATAAATATCTATTGATTCAGGAATAGTTAAACAAACTGTGGCACATAAATACGGGATATTGATGCACTGTAAGAAATAACAAATATGATGAATAAAGTGAAACGTAGAAGTCTTTAACGAACTGATGCAACGTGAAGTAAGCAGGACCAAAAAAAACAATATGTACAATGCATGTAACAATATAAATGGAAAGAACCACTATAAAACCATGGAAAATAAGGTTACAAAACTATAAGGAATAAACTTGGTCCCAAAGAAGAGTTTTAAAAATCTATCCCCTTCCTTTACAGTATGGGGGGAGGGGAGGTCTATTGATGTGGAATACTACATATATTTTCAGATACATAATTTTTTGAGGTTTTGATTGATTTTGCTGATTTTTTTCTATTCTTCCTCTTTTTCTTTTAAAAAAAATGTTATATGTATGAAATGGCTCCCTGGGAAAGGAAAGGGAAGGATGTAAGGGTAATTTTAAGCAATGCAGATTACAAGATATCAATGAATATTTACTTTAAAAAAGAAATGAAAATCCAGACAAGCCCTGATTTCAAGGAACCATATTCTTGCTATAGGACACAATTAGGAGACAGAGGTAAACTGCAGAGCAGATGGAAAGGCCTGGTGGATATAAAAGGGTACAAGGCAGGTGACAATATCCAGGGAACATTAGGATGTGCCAGCAGGTCAGAGAGAGGAGCCTGGGGTTCTGGAGGATGGATTGGTAGGACCTTAGGACACAGTGGAAGAGCAGAGGGTAAGATCTAGCTGTTCTCCATCTTACAGGAAGCACTGTAGTTGATGAATCAATGTTATTCAAGTGAAGTGAATGACCATGTATACCCAGTTCACCACTGTTGGGAAGTAGAGAGAAATCCAGGAAAAGATGGGAGGTCAAAGTCCAATCAGGAGAAGAAAGGGACCATTGCCAAGAAGTGCATTGGAGAACAGAGTTCCCATGGTGCTTGCCCCTCCTGGGCCAGAGGGATGGTATGTGAGCCCAGTGAAGCAGGAGGCTAGGGCAAAGGACAAAGAAATGCAAGGGTGCTCTACTCAAATACAAGGACTGAAATTAAAGGACTCATTCTTCCCAGGGCCACAAAGAGGAATTCCAATGCTTTGGCCAGAAGCAGGGGTACAGAAGAGACCCTGGTGAATAAGTGAGAGAAAATTCCTGACATGTTTTGTTCTTGTTCAGTTGTTTCAATCACATCCAACTCTGTGTGACTCCATTTGGTGTTTTCTTGGCAAAGATACTGGAACAGCTTGCCATTTCCTTCTCCAGCTCATTTTATAGATGAGGAACCTGAAGCAAACAGGGTTAAGTGACTTGCCCAGAGTCACACAGTAAGATCTGAAGCCAGATTTTAAGTCTTCCTGATTGTAGGTTTGGAGCTCTATCCACTGGCTTCCTGTAGTTTTGAGGTATCAACCTTCACCAAAATCATATGATCAAGTGAAGTTGCCCTAGGAAAGAGGAGGTCAATTCCCTAGAGTTCATGATCCTAAAAGCAGACAGAAGTTGGGGGAGGTAAAGTGGCCCTGACCTCTAGAGTTTAGCAAGAATGGTATACGTGGTGTATGAATGTAATGGAATACTATAGTTCCATAAGAAATTATGAGTAGGTGGATTTCAGAAAGACCTGGAAAGACTTAGATGAACTGACACTGAGTGAAATGAGCAGAACCAGAAGAACACTGTACACAGTAACAGCCACACTGTAAGATGAACAGCTTTGACAGGCTTAGCTCTTCTCAGCAATAAAATGATCTCTAAGACAATTCCAAAAGACTCATGATGGAAAATGCTACCCACATCCAGAAAAAGAGTTGTGGAGTCCGAATGCAGATAGAAATATATTATTTTTCTCTTTCTTTTCTTTCTTGATGGTTTTCCCCTTTTGTTCTGATTCTTCTTTCACAACATGACTAAAGTGGAAATATGTTTAATATAATTTAACATCTAATAGCCTATATCAGATTGCATGCCATCTGGGGGTAGAAGGAGAGGAAGTAGGAAGAACTCAAAATCTTAAAAAAGTGAATGTTGAAAACTAAAAATAAATAAATAAATTTTTGAAAAAGAATGTGTGGCACATATGACAATAAGTCATTGGGCTTTGGAAAGGGATGTAATAGGGTGAAGGATGGGAGTTGGGGAGATAAACCAAAGCCAGAGAAAAAGAGTAGAAACAGTTGTACCACAGAACTACACATGGAGAAAGGGGAGAGAGCACCCTGAGATACATCATCCTGGGAAAAACCTTGTCATTCAGTCTAGTTAAAATGCTGATCTCTTCATTCCTTCTTTCTGGTAAAGTTTCTAAGTCTTCATTCTATTAATGAGAATAAACAACAGTCTAGCTAAACAGAAAGACTTAATTAAAGGAAATACTTGCGACTTGAAAAGTTAAGGTGACCTCTTACTGGTATATGTCTAATGACCCAGAGATCTCTGAGTCAAAGCATTTAGACATCTTAGTTGCTTTTTTTTTTAATGTGTAATTCCTAATAACTTTCTATAATGGTCGATCAATTTGCAGCTCTACCAACTATAACTAAATGTACTTGTTTTTCCAACAGTCTTATAATATGGATTCTATCTCCTATCATTTTATCCAATTTGCTATATGTGAGGTAAAACCTGAGAGTTATTTTGATTTGGATTTCTATTATTAGTAGTAATTTGGAGCAATCATTTTTTGCAGTTGGTAATAGTTTGCAATTCTCCTTTTGGGAAATGTTTGCTTATATCCTTTGAATGAAGAATAATATGATTACAACAAAATATTTAAGTTAAAAAGTAGATTCTTGGTGAGTTAATATAAGAACTTCAATAAATATGAAATTTAAAGAGAATTATATAAACAGGGTTTTAATAAAAGCCATAAAAAGCTAAAAGAACTACATTACAAGAAACGTAATGACATTTGCTTTCCATTATCCCAGTCTCATGTAATAGAAACTTTTGGTTTAAAAATTCAGTAAACACTTGCATAGTAATATGTTGAACATTTTCAAATTAATAAAAATGGTCAAATTAATTACTTTAAATATTGAGGATACTGATTGAAAACTCTGGATTTGGGGGCAGAGAAGGAAATTTTAAAAGATAATCTTACTTTTCTTTCAGAACCAAGGGAGCTCAAAATCTTACTGTGATGTATCAGTGGAAGGAAAACAGAGACTCTGCCTCAAGGACTATCAATACATTAATTTCCCTTATTGGCATTGTATTTATTTTCAAATCCTACCCAGACACTTAACAGCAAGTCACTTAACCCCTCAGAATCTCAGTGTCTTCATGTATAATGATAATAATGATACTTGCACCTCCTGGGGTTGTTGTGAGGAAAGTACTTTGTGAAACTTAAAGTGCTATATAGGTAGGAATTGTTATTTTTATTGTTATTGTTTGTCACTGCTATCCCAGGGAATTCAGGAACAGCTTGGGAGATGAAGATTATCGTGCTCATTACAGGACTCCTGGGTTGTACTGTTCTCTATTGCATTTGCTCAGAGGAGCAGCCCCATGTTAGCTCTACAAACACCTTTAAGTAACTTTGTCCTGTTCATTGCTCTTCTGAATAAGTATCTTATGTTCAAATGCCTTTGGAGCATCTGATAGTTTTCTTTTTTTTTTTCTTTTTTCGATTTTTTTTTAAATTTTGTAATGTTTAACAATCACTGCCATACAATTGCGATTTTATCCCTCCCCACCTACTCCCCACTACCCCCTCCCTCCCCACGACTGCATACAATTCTGTATAGATTCTACATATACTTTCCTATTGAGTATATTTTCACTATAGTCAAGCTATGTAGTCAGACTAAGATAAATGAAAGAAATCGTATAACAAATCAGAACATGATACACAAACACATACACATACACAAACATGATCTGCTACAATATGTGAGTGACTTCCATATTTCTCTCTCTGAGTGTGGCAGGCATTTTGCCTTGAGATCCTCCATTGGGATTTTTTTTTTTTTTGGTAAGAAGTTCTTGTGTTATTACAAAAATCTAAGTCTACCAGAAAAAACTCTCACACACTGTGGTTGTTGCTGTGCATAAAGTTCTCCTGGTTCTGCTCCTTTCACTCAGCATCAGGTCATATAAGTCCTTCCAGGCCTCTCTGAAGTCTTCTTGTTCATCATTTCTTATGGCACAATAGTACTCCATTACATTCATATACCATAATTTATTCAGCCATTCCCCAATTGATGGACATCCCCTTGACTTCCAGTTTTTGGCAACTACATAGAGTGCTGCTATAAATATTTTTGTACATGTGGGACCCTTTCCCATTTTTATGATCTCTTGGGGATATAGTCCTAGTAGCGATATTGCTGGGTCAAAGGGTATGCACATTTTTGTAGCCCTTTGGGCATAGTTCCAAATTGCTCTCCAGAATGGTTGGATGTGCTCGCAGCTCCACCAACAATGAATTAGTGTTCCAACTTTCCCACATCCTCTCCAGCATTTATCATTTTCTTGTTCTGTCATGTTTGCCAATCTTATAGGTGTGATGTGGTACCTCAGAGTTGTTTTGATTTGCATCTCTCTAACCAATAGTGATTTAGAGCATTTTTTCATATGATTATAGATAGCTTTAATTTCTTCCTCTGAAAATTGCCTGTTCATATCCTTTGACCATTTATCAATTGGGGAATGACTTGTATGATTATACATTTGGATCAGTTCTCTATAAATTCTAGAAATGAGGCCTTTATCCCCGAGCTTAGCTGTAAAAATTCTTTCCCAATTTACTACATCCCTCCGGATTTTGGTTGCATTGGGTTTGGTTGTGCAAAAACTTCTCAGTTTAATGTAATCAAAGTTATCCATTTTGCATTTCATAATGCTTTCTATCTCTGCTTTAGTAAAGAATTCTTCCCTTCTCCATAGATCTGATAAATACACTATTCCTTGCTTCTCCAGTTTATTCATGGTATCAATCTTTATACCTAAATCATGTACCCATTTGGACTTTATTCTTTGATAGTTTTCTGAAATGGAATCTGATATGCCTAGGGAGGATTCTGACTTTTCTGTAGCAGGGATCTGGATACGGGTCCAAGCCCCATGTCACAGCACATGTACAAGTCTTCTCATTTCTGCTTGTTCAGGAGAATTCTGTGACTACCATTCATGACTTCAAGGATGGTTTAGTAATGAAGAAATGTTAAGTCAAATCCACAAGCATTTATGAAACACCTGTGGTATTCTAGGACCAGTGTGCTAAGTACTGAGGATACAAAGAAAGACAAGACAGACCCTGCTTTCAAGGAGCTTAGAATTTAATGTAAGGGAAAACATGCAAACAAATGTGTATAAATAAAATATATAAAGGATATACTGGAAATAATCTCAGAGGGAAGGTGTTAGCACTAAAGGGGACCAGGAAAAGGTTTCTTCTAGAAGGTGGGATTTTAGATATGATTTGAAGGAAGCCACGGAAATAAGGGGGGTGGAGATGAAGAGGGAGAGAGTTCCAGGTCTGAGGAGGAGCCAGTGAAGATGCATAAGATCAGTAGATGGACGGTCATACGCAAATACTAGCAAGAAGGCCAATATCACTGGATCACAGAGTTAAATGGGAAGGTTGCTAGATAAGGTAGGAGGGAGGCAGGTTGTGAAAGGTTTTAAATGTCAAAGTGAAGAGTTTCTATTTGATTCTGGAGGTGATAAAGGAGTGATGGGGGGTTTGAATGGGGGGGGGGTGTCATACAGACTTGAACTCTAGGAAGACCAATTTGACAACTGAGTGGAGGATGGACCAACCATCTAGGCCTGATGTAATGAGGGCCTCTGCCATGGTGGTGGCAATATCAGAGAACAGAAGGGAACATATATAAGACATTCTGAGAAGGCAGAATCAACAGGAATTAGTAACAGATTAGATATGGGAGGTGAGAGTAAAGAGTTGCGAATGACACTTAGGTTGTTGGCTGAAGAATCTGGAAGATGGTGGTGTCCTCAAAAGTAAGAGGAAAGCCTGAAATAGGGAGGGATGGGAAGGGGAATAATGGGTTCAATTTTGGCTGATTACTTTGGATCACCAATCGTTACCATCTGCTGTTTTTGTCATTTATACACAATCAGCATTTAGACAAACCTGGATCGAGGCTTTATTTTTTAACTTTGGTTTATCTGAAGTGGAGGTATTATTTTTAAAAAATGTACATTGTGAAAAATAAAAGTAATTGAAACCCATCTGAAAGAATTCCTTTTATTCTAATGCTTCTTAAGTTCAAACTACAGTAACTTCCTACAGTGTCCCTCAAGATTCCCATACAGATTATTGCGTGGTATTAGATTACTTGTTAGTTAAATCTTACTTGATTAAGTGGAGAGATGCCCACAGTGAATATTTATACATTTCATTTAATCATCTACCAACCAAAGCAGAGTTAACTCTGGAAAAGATCATCCAAACAGAATAAAAGAAAACCATATAAACTTTTAAATATGTGTCTGTGTCTGTGTCTGTGTGTGTGTGTGTGTGTGTGTGTGTGTGTGTGTGTGTGTGTGTGTGTGTGTGTGTGTGAAGGAGGTGTTGAAACTACTGGAGTATGGGAAAAATCAATTTTATCTTTTTAAAAATAATAATTATTCTAATAATTCCTAGTTCTCTATCACTGAGAAATTTGTCATTGATAGTCCTTCCTTCTTATACCTAGGAAAAAAAAGATTTTTTTATGCTACATAGTAGAGAATGAAAAGGAATGTTATAAGAGCATAGATTTTAAGTTGAAAGGAATCTTAGACATTATAGAGTTTTGCCCACTCATTTTACAAATGGGAACTACCCAAAGGGTTAAGTGACTTACTCTGAGTCATAGAGTTACTAAGTATCTTGGGTTCATTCTTAAGAAGACCATGCCATCAGAGAAATGATGACATGACTTCCACATGACTTTGTTGTGGGTGAGGGAGGGCTGTGCAGGTCACCAGCCTCACTTCTCCTCCAGAGCCATCTGAATCCAGTGACCTATTGATAATCACTCTAAAGCTAGGAGGGTCCAGAGGAGGCTTTAGGAAGGGCCTCATTGATGTCCCTACTTCAGAGGTTTAAGGTTTTGGGAGAAGAGAGGAGAGAGGAGGGGGGGGGGAGGAGGAACTAGCCAGTAAAACCTAAGTCAGCTGGGCATCTTATGGCCACTGAAATTTACCTTCCTTTGAAAAGGAGAAGGAAGGGGAGAGAGTAATTATCAATAATAACTGTTGCTGTTTCCCTCCCAGCCTGACATCTTTTTTTTCTTGGCCTCATTAAAGGCACCATGCCCTGGCTACTTCTTAAACAGTCCTATTCAATGAATGGGCGTTGCCTCACCCTAAGTGAGTACCTGCAAAGACCTTGGCCTAAACTCCCAGTGCAACCTGGGTCATCTCCAGTCATCCTGATGAATATCTGGTCACTGGATTCAGAAGGCTCTGGAGGAGAAGTGAGGCTGGTGACCTGCACAGCCCTCCCTCACTCACAACAAAGTCAAGTGCAAGTCATGTCATCATTTCTCTGGTGGCATATTCTTGTTCATCAACGAAGGATGAATGCAAGAAACAAAGCAGTCATAGAACATCTGCAGGAAGAATTATTTTGTCTACCTTTCCAGTCAATTTTGTATTGAGTAAGCAGGTGCTATCTGTTAAATTCTTTCCTAAACTCTGGTAAAACAATGACAAAAAAAAACAAAAACCAAACAAAACAAGAAACAGCTCTTGCCCTCAAGGAATTTACCTAATCTTCTCAGGTGGTAATACTTTCTTCTGGTTCAAATTATCTTGTTTTCACTTACTTGTTTGCATGTGATATCTCCCTGAGATACATAAACACCTGAGAGGCAAGGATTATTTCATTTCTTAGTATTCCAGACCTTTATACATACTAGGGGGAGGAAACATGTACAAAGATACTAAATATAAAATAAAAGACAAAGTAAATGCAAAATAATTTCTGGTGTGTGGGGAGGGCAGTAACAACTAGTGGGGATTAAGAGATGTCTCTTGCAAGGAGTGGCACTTGAATTGATCCTTGAAGGCAGTCAGGAATTCAAAGAGGCGTAGGCATGGAGACAGTCCAAGACAGGGCACCAGATTGGGAGATAAGAATGCCATGTAGAAGGAACAAAAAGTAGTTCAGTTTGCTGAGTGAGGGGGGGAGTATCATGAAATCACTGTAAAAAGCCAGACTGTGAAGAGATTTAATTGTTAAGTGGAAGATGATGTGAAGCATGGATTGTTGTGAAAACTTCAAAAGAACAAATTTGAGAATTATTCATCAACTCATTTCTCACAGATGCTACAATTTCTGTCTCTACAGGTTCTACAGTTCCTTTCTGAGTACTGTGTCCTGCTAACCAGGGAATAACTTCCCTCCATTAAAAAGGAGAATGCATGATTGTCAAGAACAAAGTAATAGGGTCTGTTTAAACTTACTGTGCTTGTTTACTGTTGGGATCCTAACATTATAGAACAAGAAATATGGAGCATAGTTAGTGGAAAGAAGAGTAAATGAAGAGTCAGAGGATCTATACTTGAATTCCAGCTTTGCTACCGGTGACTTTAGAAAGTCACTGAACCTCCATGGGTCTCAGATTTCCTTATCTCTAAAATGTGGGAGTTGGGCTGGATGATTTCTAAAGGTCCCTTTCAATTTTAAATTGATGACTCCCTTTAATTTACAAATAATAAAATGGAGGTCAGGACACATTAAATGGCTTGCTCAAAGTCACAAAGATACTTAAAAACAAAATATATAAAAAGTAGATACAAAATCATTTCTAGTGTGTGGGGATGGCAATCACAATTGGGAAAGTGTGGGGTGGCTCAGGAGAAACCTCTTGAAGGAAGAAGCATTTGAACAGAGCTTTAAAGGCAGCAAGGGAGATGAGGAGGCAAAGAGTATGTACTGAGACAATCTAGCATAAGTCATGGAAGGGAGAAACTGTTATATTCCAGAGAAGCACCAGAACTGAGATTTCAACCCCAGTGCCCTGACTCCAAATCTAGAGTGCTTTATAGCACACCGTATTAATGTGCTGGATTTGCCTTTATTTTCCTTCCAGTATTTCCCAGGACCAAGTAATCTTTTCCTATGTAAATTTTACAATTAAGATCTTTTGAGGTTTGAAAGGCCAGGTTGATCTAATGTTTCCACTTAACTCTCTCCCATTTGGAGTTCTGTTGGACCCATCACTGCAATAGTTTATCAGATCTGCCACCTCCAAAGGCACGTTCTGCAATTGCGCCTGGAATGTGGAATGAAATTCCCAGAGTGAACACCGTTAAAGACAATGAGTTAAGAGAACAAGGGGGGTAAGCAATAAGAAACAGGACCTTTAGTTAAAGAAACATTTGCCAAGTATCTACCATATTCAGTGAACTGGAAAAGCAAGAGAAAGAAGGCATCAATCAATAGAGGGAATAGAAACAGGCTTTTTTTTTTCCCTTTTGGGGTCAGAGTTTGGAAGCAGTAATTAATGTGACAGACAGGTGGTGCACTGGATAGAGCCTAAAATCAGGAGGATTTGACTTCAAATCTGACCTCAGCAACTTCCTAGTTATATGATCCTGGGCAAATCACTTAATACCTATTTGCCTCAGTTCCTCGTCTGTAAAATGGGGGCACAAGGGAGAAGAAAATGGTAAACCACTCCAGTATCTTTGCCAAGAAAACCCCATGGACAAAGTTCAAGAAGTCATGTACAGTCAGACATGACTGAACAACAATTGTGCCAAGTGATAGGGATGGAAAGGGAGGCACAAACAGTTCCTGCTCTCCAGAAGCTCACAGTCTAAGAGAGACTTGTGAATACAAGCATATATATACATACATGCATATGTGTGTGTGTTCGTCCTTTGTTGCCAAAGAAGACCATGCCATCAGAGAAATGATGACATGAATTGCACTTGACTTTGTGTTGAGTGAGGGAGGGCTGCATATGTAAACATATACAAGATGCACATCTTAGATACAAAGTAACTTTAGAAAAGAAAACAGTAGCAGCTGCCCTCTTGCAGAAGATGCCACTTGAGTTCAGTCTTGGAGTAGAATAAAGACTCCAAAATGTGGAAATGTGGAATGCAATGCAAAGGTTACCAAGGGGGAGGGAGATGGAAGTGTCCTTTTCTAGGAATAGCAAGTAAGTCAGAGTAAGTGAATCATAGATTTCCTCTGTTTTAGGAGTAAAGTGTAAGAAGACTAGGAAGGTAGGAAGTGTTTTAAATGCCAAAGGACTTTATATTTGGATCCTAGAGGTAATAGGGAGACTGTGCAATTTATTGAGTGAAGGGTGGAAGGGAGTGGCATGGGTGGGCTTATACAGAAGAATCACTTTAGAAGATAAATGGAGGACAGATTGCAGTGGAAAGAGACTAAGCAGGGAGACTAATCTGGAGACCAGGAGACTATTGTAATAGTCCTGGCAAGAGATAATGAGGACCTACCTGAAGGGATTTATAGGAAATAGATGAAAATGAGATTTGGCTACAAATTGTATTAAACGGAATCAGATTAAGGAGCTGAAGATAAACAAAGGATGTGAGTTTATATTTTATAGGGGAAGGTTTGCTGTTTAGTCTTTCAGTACTATCCAACTGGGTCTTCAATCTTGCTTATAGTTTTGGCAGAAAAGGGACTACAGGTTGTTAAGGATCACACAGTTTTTAGACCATCTATAAACATTAATTTTACTGTTTCTGTTGTTTAGTCATATCCAACTCCTCATGACCCCATTTGGGGTTTTCTTGGCAAAGATACTAGAGTGGTTGGCCATTTCTTTCTCCAGCCCATTTTACAGAACAGGAAATTGAGGCAAACAGGGTTTAAGTGACTTGCCCAGCTGGGGCAATTCTCTGAGGCCAGATTTGAACTTAGGAAAACGAGTCTTCTTGACTTGAGGCCTGGTACTCCATCCACTGTGCCATTTTGCTACTCCAAGAATGGAAATAAACAGTTGGATGAATGTAAAATGAGACTCTCTTTTGCCTCCATACCTTGAAAACCATAGTAATAAGGGGGGGTGGGAGATTGTTAAGCATTTATAAATGCTTTTTGATAGGCAACATTTGCACATGTTGGATGCTATGCTGAGCACCATCTACCTATTCTTCGATCTTCACAACTATTACAATTCCCATTTTACAGTTGAGACTATAAGACCTAAATAAACTATAAGGTCAAGTGACTTTCCCAAGGTCACATAGCTAAAAAGTATCCCAGGCCTTAATTGAACTTCAGGCAATAAACATTTATGAAGTACTAAGATTCAGATCTTCTGAGAGAAGGATTAGAGAGGGGAAGCCTGTGGAATGAGAACTTGTCCAAACAGTTTTTCAGTCAATGAAAGGTTTTGGCACAGTTTGGGGTGGGGCCTGAAAGGAGTTAAGTTTTGCTTTTTTTACTGTGGTTTTCTTGATGTCTTTTATTTTTACCCCAAAGGCTCTAGCGCAATCTATAGGTGTACACGACAGTCTTTCTAAACAGTTTCCCATCCGTCTTCTTGGGGTGGGGAATAAAGTATGTTTTATTATCTCTTTTCTGGGACCTTCCCTCCTTACCTTAGAGTGTCCTGAAAACACTGGACAATGTCCCCTCCAGACCCTAAACTGCGCGTGCAAAGGCGGGGAAGCTCGGAAATGAGATGCCTTCCACTGCTTCCACATGGCGGGGACGCGCGTGGGAAGGGCGCGGCGGCTTTGGGGAGGGGGCGAGGCGGCCGGGAGGGCTCCGCTCCGCGCCCCACGCGGCCGGCGCGGTTTCCCACGCGGGGACCGGTCCGGCGTGGCGGCCGGAACGACTCGTTTCGCACTTTGGAAACCGAACTGCGGACGCGCGCGGTCCCGAGGACATGGGGTGCCTCGTGGGGGGCAGGTTTCCATCCCCGAGGCTATGTTCTCCCCGGACTCCCCCAGCTGCCATTCACCGGCACCTCCCCCCACGCCCCGGCAGCCGCTCCGGCGTTGGCCCCGCCCCCCCGCCCCCATGACGTCTTACGGGAACGCAGGAGCTTCCCTAGTCCCCGCCCCTCACCCCACGCCCCGCCCCGCGATTGGCCAGCCGCACCGACAGCGCCCCCAGCCACGCCTCCGGACGGGCGAATTCGGGGCGGCGGGGGGCGGGGCGAGAGCGGAGCGCTACCACCGGGAGCGGAGGCCGGGGGGAGGGGGCGGGGAAGGGGGCAGCCCGGCGCGGGGGGGCGGGGGAGGCGGGGGACCGAGGAGTGGGAGGGGGCCTCGGGGATAAAGGGGGCGGGCCCGAGCGCGGCCCAGGATTCGGCCCGCCGCGGGAGAGGCTGAGCGCTCGCGCCCGGCTCCGCCGCCGCCCCTGCCGTCCCCCGCCGCGTCCCGCCGCCCCCTCCTCGCGCCCGCCGCCCCCCGTCTCCCGGGAGACGCGCCGCGAGCGCCGGCCGAGTCGGAGCCGGCTTCATGGCAGCCGCGAAGAAGGCGGTCTTGGGGCCGTTGGTGGGGGCCGTTGATCAGGGCACCAGCTCCACGCGCTTTCTGGTGAGCCCCGGGGCCCGGGGGTGGCAGGAGGGGGATGCCGGGGCCCGGGGGTGGCAGGAGGGGGATGCCCGGGCCGGGGAGGAAGCGGGCGAGGGCTCCCGAGCCCGGTGGCCGCCGGGCGGGCCGAGGGGCGAGGAGCGGATGACCCCTGGGCGCTGCCCCGCCAGCCCCTCCGCCCGCCCCCGCCTCTCCTGCACGGGCATGGCTGGCATGGGACGCCCTTCCACCCTCCCCGCCTGGGCACGCTGCTGTGCCAGAGGGGCCTTCTCACCCCCCACCCTCCGTGCGGCGTTGTCGGCTCCGGGAAACAGAATGACGGGGAACCCCCGGAGTGTGGGAGGGTGTGTGAGTGTGTGCCAGGGGGCAGGGATCCCGAGCTTGGGCCAGCACGTCCGACCTGCAGGGTGTCCGTCCTGAGAGAGGACTTTGAGGGACGTTGGCCTCTGGGTGTCTGGATGTCCTTGGCTGGGGGCTGAAAACTGTCATTGGCCGTGCCAGCCTGAGCGGCAGAAAGCACCATGACTGCACTGTCATCCTGAACGCCAGGGAGAGAATGCTGAGGGGGAAGAAAAGAGGAATTTGGTTATTCCTGTGCATTATCTGTGTCTGACTTCTCAAGAAAATTCTGACACTTGGGTTCCATTAGTTTGACCGCTAGGAACAGAGGATTTCTTTCTCTACTCGGGGCAGCACCACGCAAAGGAATAAATAAAGGTTTATTTAGCATTTATGACATTTTTATGGTCCTACCCACTCTGAGAGTAACCTGCGTTTTATACAGTAAGGAAACAATGCCTTAAAATGATCAGTGTTATTAAGTTTATTACACAAAGGAGCTGTTTGAAATTGCTTATTGCTTACAGTGATAACTGTCTGACTACCTGAAAGTTAGTGTGGATATCCAGTGTGATCTTTTTTTTCTAGCCTCCTCATTCAGTTTATTTCTTCCTCCACTACAGATGATTTTTCCAATAGATAAGCATTAGCAAAATATCTTGTACAGTACTATTTGCTATGCTGTTGGAATTTGCAGTTAGTTTCTTGATTCAAAGATCAGCCTCATGCCTTAATCTCTAGTTTGGTCCTAACAGAGAATTTCAGTTCAGTTTTTATTTCACTTATGTCAAAACTCCCAACAGATAGTTGCTTTCCAGATCTCTTCAGTGTCTTTTTGGTAATCTAATCTTTAGGGTAAATAGCCTTAATTTTTCATTTTCACATACAGATACAATTCTAATTCATACTCAAATACAATAAACCTTTACAGTCAACTGTATATTGAATTGGAATTGTTGGTCAAAATACGATGGTTTGTTTATCTTCTCCAACAAATGGTTGCTAAGTTCATGTTAAATCAGGTGCAGTATTTCAGTGGTGCATAAATTTGGATTCATCCTTTGTGTTCTTAACAAAACTTCCTTATGTTTGCCGTATTGCTAGAAGAAAACCTGAATCACTTTCTGCATTCACTTGATGAAAATCATTGTTTCTCAAAGTAATTGTCATTTTGAATATTCTCATAGAAGGGAAGGTAGTAATCATTCTAATTCTTTTCAGGTGATCTATGGAAGATGAAGTTTTTAGTTTCATGCAGAAGACTTTTTGTGTACTAATAAATACAGCAGATGGTTTTCAAAGAGCTTCCTCTTTGGATGGATTCTAAATTTCTTTCTTAACTATCAGATGCCATCTTATAGTGCTTTGCAGTCCTAAGATCTCAATATGTTTTTTTTTCTCCTTAGCAAGGAGAAGATTTAGAGCTCTTGTAGAATAATTGATAAGTAGGTGAGGATGGTGCTTAAAAAATGATCTGCTGTGCCCTAAACAAGATCTTACCAGTACAGCTACTATGACATAGCTCTATATGCTGAATTGTTTTCTTAAAACATATTGAATGAATCTTGAGCTAATTCCCAGAAGTTAGTGCATTCAATGTCCAGTGATGCAATCCTGACTAAGTATAATTGTTAATCCCTTCCCCTGTTAAAAATGAAATGAGTAATAACAGTCATGTATAAGGAAGCTTTTAAATTTCAGATATTGGCCAGTCAGAGATTGTAGTTTTTATTCTGTCTACTTGTTGGATTCAGTTTTTGTTTTTTGGCGGGTTTTTTGAGTTTTTGCACTAGTTTTCAAAACTGAAAACATGATGGTAATTGTAAGGTAGTTAAATTTCACATAGTCAAAGTTCTGTTTCTTTTATCACCTCAGGAAGTCTTTTATACTAACTAGATGTGTTAACTTGAATTGCTAAAGAAAAATATAATAATTGATTTATAATTTCAGAAAGTTCTTATCTTCCTCAATTTGTTTTTCTATTATGAGAAAAAGAATCTTGGGTTGTGTTGCAAATGCTTCTTGTCATGAGAAGTATTTACAGCCCTTTTATCTTTAGAGTTAGTATTGGCATGCATCTGTGTGGTGTGTAAAGTATAAACTTCTTGGAAAAGAATTTAGTGTGATAGGTTTTAGGGAGCGACCATTTTCTTGTTGGGACCAATGGGTTCAGTAGACATAGGTCATTGTTTTAACAGCTTTCTCAATTCAGTTTGGTCACTTAATTGTGTGTTTTTTGTTGTTATTATCTAAGTTCTTCCACTCAGTTACCTATGATGGGATAGATTTTTGTGCTGTAAAACTCTGGCATGGCTTACCAGCCTGCTATGTGCCTATCATTTGAAGATCTGCATATCTTAGTTTAGAGAACCTCTTTACCAGGTTGGCTTCTGGGCGAGGAGTTTGGGGGGTTTTTTTGTTTTTTTTTTTTTAAGTCATAGCAATTCTTGAAGACTATCTTTATCTACTAAGTCCTAACGATTTTCATTGTTAAAGGAAATGCACTAAATTACCTGGTGCTTGTAATATTTTCATGTAAATATTACTAGTGTTGAGCCTTGCTGAAAATATTAGTCAATTTTATTGTAATAGTTTGAAACTTTACGCTTATTAACAGATGAGATTGTTTGTATGGAGTCATTTGTTTTCAGTGACATTTTATGACATGTAGTATTTTTTTTTTTGACCACTCTATAGAGAAAAGTTGCCTAGAAGTTTTTTTCCTATTTGTATAATGGTACTTTTTTCTATTCTGGTCATTGATTCTGTGCTTGAACAACCCCTACTCTTTCTTTCTTATTCCATGTTTGTTAAGCATTCTGTTTCCATAATCCTCTATTCAGGACTGGAGCTTTTGTGCATAGTGTGGTCAGAGCTTCATTAAAAAAATTAAAACCCTTCACTGTCCCATTCCATGGTATATGTTGTCATAATCAAAGAGTATGGACTCTAAATTAAGGTATCTCTAGAATTATAACAGGCCACAGTTAAGAGTACTGGGATTAACAAATTAGCACACAGGTTCATCATACTCATCACAGATATCACATTGTCCCTACCATTAATACTGGAAAGGTGAATTTTCCTTTTTTGGGGTGGTGGAGCTAGTATTCTAACCAGATAGATGGAGAGTTGCAGTAGGGGGATTGGGGCAGGGAGAATTGTGACAAATTTGACAGGAACAAAATCCTGCTTTACAGTTTTGCCTAGATCTATCTGTTAATAGATATGGAGTCAAACTATCTAGAACTGGAGCCTTAGTCCTGCATGACTTAATAGCTGTGATTTTGAATAACATACAATATACCCTACCCTATGGGATTTTTTTCTGAAATTGGATAGGATATGTAAATTGTAAGAGCAATGTAAATATATGATATTTTTATATGTGAATCTTTAGTGTGAAGAAAGGCCCTTTTTAATTAGAACCCCATACTTTTACAGGGGATTTTATTTTTTGCTTGAGTAGTATTACTCAGTGAAGTATCTGTGGGAGAACCAAATTAGGGGGTGAAAAGGCATGGATGTGTTCTAATGGAAGGATTATGCACATTGAGTTTATAGATCCATTAAAGTACAAGGGAAACAGGTTCAGTGTGGCAAGAGCACTGGATGAGGAATTAAAGGATATATGTTCCAATCTCAGCTCTTTAATTACCTGTGTTACCATAGGCCAGCCATTTAACTTCTCTGGGCCTTACTTTCCTCATAAGTACAATTATGAAGTTGAACCGGATGATCTAAGGTCCCTTCCAGCTCTAAATCTTATTCCAATTATTCTTGATAAATCAATGAATCAAACTGCTGCAGTAGATCACACAGAGCACAGGCATTATCACAGTGAACTAAGATGATGGGTTAACTATTCTCTCAGTATGAGAATCTGTTGGAACATAAGTTCCATTGTCGTAGTTTTCCAGGATCTCAATGCCATCTCCATGCCACGATGAGGCTTTGGAGTATGATCTCTGTAGATGCGATGATATTACATGGCTGTGACTTAGAGAACATAACGATCTTGGAATAGTGAACACTGCAGGCAATCTTAACAATATGTAACAGTATGAAAAGGTGCGTAATTTGCACAAGTGGTCTGTAGAATGAATGATGTGAGATGTTATCAAGGACATTTTGACCTAAAAAAGAGTTGGGCTATTCATGTGAACATGAAGGACAGAAGCAAATTAAATGCTACATTGCTGTTCTCTCTCTACTTCACAAGATACAACAAGAACTGGAGGGAGGCCTCCATCCTGTTATTTTTATGGAGGATCTATGGAAAGAGATGGAAAAGAATGACTAAGAAGTCAAGGAAAAGGGATGGCTAGGTGGCACAGTGGATAAAGCACCAGCCCTGGAGCTAGGATTTAGGATTTCAAATCTGGATTCTCACACTTGACACTTAGTAGTTGTGTGAACCTGGGTGAGTCACTTAACCCTGATTGCCTCTCTCCCCACTTCACCAAAAAAAGTCATGGAAAGGTTATGAAACGTATTTTTGTTGTAAATACCAAAACTGACAAAAATCACACATTCGTCAAAATAGCAAGTTAGGAGTCAATTCTGTACATCAAATACATTTACAGCTTTCTGGGTTGTAGGCGGATAGAGGCTTTGTGGGTTATCTATTTTTGGGGGGAGATCCCCTTAGAAACATAATCTTTCTTTTATTTTCTATAAGTTAGCCACATGATCTAGATAAGATAGGTTGGAGTAGGTTTAGAGATTACTTAGTCCCAGTTTACATTTCAGTCCACTAGTGAAAATTTCTAGTTCTAAAAGGGAGGAACCTGGACTAGGTGATCCCAAATGTCCTCTAAACCCTAAAATCACAATAATAGCACACTACGCCTATTGCCTAGATTAATAGCCTAGAAATTAGACTTGGTACTGTTATTCCGGTAAAGAATCCAGCCTTTGGCATCACTGACCCAAGGCAACCTTTCTTGTAGGTGATCAGGTGATATTTGCCTTTCGGCCCCTGCTTTTCCCCTTGTCTGACTTTCTAAACTCCTTTGATACTGAACTCTCCAGCTTGAGGCATCTTGCCTCTTGGGCCTTTGATTGTTGATCTGCTTTGTCTGAGTCAGAGAGCAAACCCTTCTGCTAATATATCTACCATATCTAGACTTAAGCACAAGCACCTCTTTTCCATTTGTCCTTTTATACTTTGTCTTTCATATATTCAAGAATGAAAATCTGTATTTTTTCCTTTTATGCAAGTAAAAGGAGAATATTTTTTTCTGACTGTACAACAGGATAAAAGAAGAATAAACTGTCCAATCCCAGACCCAGGGAAATTTAGCTGAAGTTCTCTAGCCTTGGCTGGCTTGTGGTCCTCTCAAGGGTGGAAGGCACTGGATTGTCAAGTTCTAATTACTTTCAGCACTAGTCCTTCCATACAGATTTGAGATTTGCTTATCTGAGTTGTCTGAATCAAACTTAATGCTTCATTTCTTTTAAATTCTAGATCCATTTGGGAAGCTTTCTAATCAAATAATATCCATATTAATACATTATCATTTAGTTTTTTAATTCTTGAAACCTCCCCCCCCCTTCACAGTCTGTCCCAAGGGATAAACGTGGAAATAAAAACAGGTAAATAAATGTCAGTCTTCTGATTAGATGAAAACTCAGAAGAATCCAACCACCTAAATTAATCATTTCCAAAGTTTACCATGTTAATCAACAAGCATTTATTAAGCATTTGCTGTATATCAGGCACCTATTAATCTCTTTCCTCACCAACTTAATGTTCAAATATTACTTCAAAGTCAGACATGCAATTGGCTGTATTCCTGATTTAACCAACTTACTGGTGGTATAAAACCAGTACATTAAGAAGTGTAACTATATTAATTCTTGCCTTAACAGTATAGCTGTTATGTGCTAATAAAAAAACTTGGTAGTTTATTTTTTTTTTAGGTTCTGTTGGTTGGACTTCTGTAGCACATTGAACAATGCATACAGAATACTGAATGTTGAAAACATCTCCTCTACTCTTACCATGGCTTGGAAAAATTCAGGACCTTGTATATGCAATGTCAACATTGTTAATGAACTTTTTAGCTCCCATTCCAGCTTGTGTCTATACGTATGCTTTGTCTTTGAAAAATTCATTGCACTAGAATTAGAGAACTAAAAATAACATGCTCTCCTCTTAGATCTCTCTGAAGGAACACATGAAGAACTTGCAGTGAATGAAAGATTCCCAAAGGCTCTTAAAGGCATGATGGAAGAGGAAGCAGTGATTTCTATTAGTAGAGGAAGTTAGCGGATTAGAACTGCTGTTGAAGAGTACTCTCATTTTTTTCTTAGATGGGTATAACCCATTTATTTTTTGGGTGAGAATATATTTATGGGGAAAGAAACAATTATTGCTTTAAACATTCAAATACTATGGGGCATTGCATCCCTTTTAATATTATATTAACCCAAATACCATATTTTTTTTATATTCCAAATATATACACATATGTATATGTTTATGTGTGTATGTGTATGCTTGTATATTTATAGTTATTAACTCTACATCTGACATTTTATTTTCATAACATCTATGTTTATTCAAAGAAAATTTGTTGTTGGACTCCATGTCTACTTTACTTTTCTAGAATACAGAAGTAGGCCTTCACACCTGCAAACCAGGTGTACAGTGAATGAATGTGAGTGTTTTGCAGTTCTTGAACTCTTCATCAGTCAAATACTATTTTGATTTCAAGTTTTTGATCTTGGAAAATCCAGTGTCCATGATATCTTATCTTATAAAAAGTCAAAGGGTATGCACTTTCTGATAAATTTTTAATTTAAAGGTATAGTTCCAAATAGCTTTCCAAAATGACTGGGCCATTTTGCAGCTCTGTTAGCAGTGAATTCCTGTGCTTGTCCTGCTGTATAGTCTTTCTCCTATCTCAGCAGTAGTCATTGTCACTGTTTTGTCAGCTTTCCCAAGTTGATCCGGCTGAGACGGATCCTCTGATTTATTTTTTTAATTTGTCTTTCTCTTACTGTTGTTAGTGAGTAAAACTTCATATGATTGTTGGTAGCTTGCTTTTCATTTTTTGGAAGCTGCTCTTTCATATCCATTAACCACTTATCTATTAGAGAATTGTTATTGAGTGTATATTTAAACCAGTTTCTTTTTATTTTAAAATTAAATACAAAATAAGAAAAAAACATTAAATGTGAGCAGTAGAACTTAAGTGAGGATTCATTATTTCTTGTAGTGTTTGTAGCCCCATCATTGTAGTTCAGTTATTATGTTTTCTCTTGATTTGTTCTCCAACATTCATTTCTGTTTGTTCATTCTTCATATTTTTATTATTTCTTGGTCTCTCTAGCTTTGCTGGCTTCTTGTTGCCCAGTTCTAATTTTCAAGGAGTCGTTTTCTTCAGATTCTGGATCTCCTTTTCCAAATGGTTGACTTTGTTTTCATAATGTTTCTTGAATTGTTCTTATTTTTAAAAAATTCCTCAATTTCATTTTTTTTTTTAGGTGACTTGTCCAGGGTCACACAGCTAGTAAGTGTCAAGTGTCCAAAACCAGATTTGAACTCAGGTTCTCCTGACTCCAGGACCAGTGTTTTATTTACTGTGCCACCTAGCTGCTCCTCTCCTTTGGTTTTAAAGTCTTTTAAAAGTTCATCTGTGAATTCTCTTTTGGAAAGGCGACCATTTGACATTACTCTTTGGGGTAGGAGAGGCTTTTTTTGCTTCAGTATCCTTCTCTGAAGATCAGCCGTGGTCTTCTGTATTCCCACAGTAACTTTCTATAGTTGGGTTCTTTCTCTTTTGCCTGCTCATTTAAGAAAAAAATGTTTGTAGCAGCTCATTATTGTGATCAACCTTTAGTGCTATGGTATGAGGCCATGGTACCTCCAGCCTTAGATCCTTCTTTAGTTCTCTCTCCCCTGTGCTCTGGAACAGAAACCCAGAACTCCAGCCTCCTGTAAATGTCCACAGCCAGTGGCATCCCCACCCCACTCACTGCCTCTGCACTCACTGGGGCATGTGCGCATTCCTTCTCACCCAGTCTAGTGTCTTGTCTCAGAAGCACAGCTGGGCCTCCTGTCCTCTCAGTTTTCCCCATTCAGACCCTGTTTCCCCACCCTGGGAGGTGAGAAGTTCTGTAGTGGGATCTGAAGCTACCTCCAAATCCAGCCAGCCCCAGGCCTCACGGCCAACAGTTTCAGTGAAACTAGCATGGAGTGTTTATACTTCAAGGAGACCAAACTTAGGTCTGATTTCAGATTGTCCCAGGAGGACCACTGTTCTGCCCCAGCTCTTATTTATTTTTACTGCTCTGTGTTTGCTCTGAGATCCTATTTTGTCATGTTTGTGGGGGGAAAATATGGAGAGCTTGGAATTTTCAAACTTACTCCACCATCTTCCCAAAATCTTCTCAAGCCAGTTCCTTTTCTCATACCTTCATTAGGAAACTTGCTACAGAGATTTTTTTTTTCTGAGTTAACACTTTTCCTTCTGTCTAACTGCATGATTTTGTTTGTGAAAAAAATGTTCAATTTTAAAAGATCAAAATTGTCATTTTATTTTCTGTAAGAATTCTTCCTTTCTCTGTAGTTATGAAAGATACCACCTTTCCCAGTCTTATTTGTTTAGATGGCTAGGTCATGTATCTATTTAGAGCTTTATTATATATAGCATGATACAGATTGAAACCTAATTTATTGCAACTGTCCAGTTTTCACTTTAGTTTTTCTTTTTTTTTTGAGCCCTTACTTGTAAGAGTAGTTGGATTCTGTGGGTTTATTGAATGCTCTATTGTTTCCAAAAATTTTATGTACAGACTCTATATTTTTAAAACTAGTACAAAATAATTTAGATCACTGATTTTGTGGTATGGTTTGAGATCTGATCCTGTGAGGTTCTCTTCCTTCTCAATTAAAAAAAATATTATTCAGAATTTTGACCATTTTTTTCTCTTCAGTTGAATTGTTATTTTTTTCTAACTCTTAGGTTGTGAACTTTGATAGTTTGATATGGCACTGAATAAATAAGTAAATTTTAGGTAGTATCATTGTTATTATAAGCATTGTTCAATCATGAGCAATTAATCTCTAATTATTTAGGGCTCTTTATTTCTGTAAAGAGTGTTTTATAGATGTAGTCATATAATTCCTGTTTTTTTGTGTCTCAGTAGCTAGATTCCTAGTTTAAAAAAATTCTGTAGTTCTTTTAAATGGAAATTCTCTTTACCTCTTTTTGCCAAACTTTTTGGACAATATTTTATATCCTGGGAGGTTGCTGAAGTCAGTAATCATTTCAATTAGTTTTTAGCTGAATTACTGAGTAGATCATCATATTATCTTCAAAAATGATAATTTTCTTTTTTGCCTGTTTATATATTTTTTATTTTATTGTTACAGTCAACTTTTCTAGAATTTTTTCAACTAATATGATCACGGGTTTTACCCTTGATCTAATTGGAAAGATTTTTAGCACTTGTTCATTACAGATAATGCTATTTCTTGGTTCAAGGTATTAAGGAAAGATTCTTTTTAATGTTATGAATGGAAATACTGAGGTTGAGGTTTGTATAAAAGTCTGCTATGTGACTTTTGATAAAATCATGTGATTTTTATTACTTTGCCATTAATGTTATCCATTATGTTTATATTTTTATAATATTGAACAAATCCTGTACAAACCCTACACTTACTGTACAGATCCAACCTGGTTATAGTGTAAAATCTTTTTGATGTGTTGTTGTAGCCTCTCTGATATTTGTGAGACTGGAGTATTTCTGATTCTGTTAGTTATCGGTTTTGTTTAAATATGTTTAGTTAAAATGTTAAAATATGTTTAGTTAAAAAAATAATTAATATGGGGGTGGGAAGGACCCTCAGGATTTCTGGCCAAAACAAGCAGTTGCTGTTGACACTCACTCTGAGCCTTAAGGACCCAAACAATGACCAAGGAAGGGTTGGACTAGGACCTATTGTTGGCCAGTCTGAGAGTCTGAGTGATTTGGGTTTAAGGCATAGTCCTTAAGAAAGGCAAAGTCCTTAAGTCCTCACTAGCCCGGAAACCCCAAGATATCTTGAGAGGTTTCAGCTATCAAATTTTATTCCTTTGGGAAGAGCACCCACAAGTAAGGGTATGATATCCTATGTGGACAGGGAGAGGAAGGAGAGTTATGGTTCTGGAGCAGAGAGTAAGGCTGGTGACTTTGTATAGCCCTTCCTCACTTAAATATTTCATCTTAGTAATAGAGAGCCAGTGGAGTTTGCTGAGTATGGGGGGTGGGAGGGAGAGAGTGACATATTAGACCTGTGTTTTAGATAGATCAATTTATTGCTGAATGGAAGATGGACTGGATTGAGGAGAGATGAGGTAGGCAGACCAACCAGCAAATTACTATAATCCAGATTTTAGGTGATAAACCTGAGAAATATAGTTCTAGAAATCACTTGCGTGTAGCATATGTGTTAAAGGTGACTTTACAGGATTGCGATGTTGGAGCAATGTTTGTATACTTTTTTTGTATATCTCATCTAAAGGAACTGTATAAAGTTTGTCCATATTTTTTTTTGGAAAGGGAAAGATTTTGGTCGTTGTGATCAGTATTGTCAGGGAAAACGTACAGTCAGTATTGCTAGATTTAAAAATTCACAAAAACTGGAGTGTGATGAATCCAACCATTTCTCTTGTGGCGCTTGGTTCGTTGCCATGTGATGAATGAAGAAAAGAGGACTCGGTTTGACAGCTGCACAGGGACAGAGGGCCAGGGCTTTTCAGATGAGATTATATGTAAAGTACTTGGCACTTAAGCTGTGTAGATGATAGGTTGGGATGGAGGTAGAGATGCTGCTTATTAAAAGTGTTCAAGAACAAAGCCCTGGGATGAGTGTAGAGCTGAGGGTATGGGCCAGAATCTGGATTGAGTCACTGAGACCTTTAGGAAAGTAGAGCAACAGTATTTGCAGTCTGTGATACATACAATTTGCTATTGCATCATTTTCATAGAGTAGCAATATCATTTTTCATAGGATCTTGGGTTTAGATCTAAAGGAGGCACCAGAACTTTAATTTAGCCCATCCACGATAAAAAGGAGGAAACTAAGGTGCCTACAGGAGTTAAGGAACTTGACTTGGTTACATCTAGAATAGAGAGAATTTGACACCAGGTTCTTTGATATCCAAGTTGAGTGCCCTTTCCAATGTCAATGCATTGCAACTTTTTTTCCATGAAATTATTACATTTACAGAGTAGTACATTTGTTTTCAGTATCTACGTATCAATTAAATGTGGCCCTTTTTGGTGCCCTTTGACATCTTGAGAAAGGTAAAACTTTAAATACTGAAATCTGATTTCATCAATGTAAATATTCCCTCAGCTGCTACCGTCTCTGCATGTATGTGTGTGTGTGTATAAGTGTGTATGTGTATGTTATATGTGTACAATATAACACGCATATATGACATTAAATATAATAAACTTACTCTCTATGCCCCTTAGTTAGTTGTATGACTATGAATATATAGTCTTTTGTAGAGTTTAGTAGAGTATGTATAAACCTGCCTGTTTCCACTTTGGGTTACAATGAAAAACATCCTCAATGACTGCACACAGATCTTTTAGACATGAGAAAGTCGGTGTTTGAGTTCTTGGCTGCCATATGTTGTCATGCTTGAATTATTTTTTAAAAGAACCACTTAAGATTTTCCTTTTTTAAAATCCTCCTTTCCTTGAGGTATCATGTAATTGGTTCCTGAGTGCTTTTAAAACTGTTCTGTCTTCAGAATAAATGTCTCATTATATGCATTTGGTCAGGTAAAACTTCCATTTTATGTCCTCAATTCTCTCAATTTTATTTGCAAGTACCCTTGGGGTGATCAGTTTTGCCAAGGTTTTGTAGGCTCTTCCTCCCCTCCCCCCCCCAACTGATTTTGAATGTTATAAGGCAATATTGGTCATTATCTGTATACCATCATCTTCTGTACAAATAAACTTTTACTCTAAACTGTTGTTGCCTTTGGATACTATATCTCCTTGGCATGAAGGATCGAGTATTTTGGTTGGCTGAGGTGTTATAGCAATGTAGAAGTTATATTTATAACCCTTAGAGCACAATACTCTTTAACACTGTCTAGTAAATTTAAAAATGGAACTCATGTTCAAAAAAAAATTTTTCCCATTTCAAAACTTATAATTATTACTTTTAGCCCTATCATTTGAATTAGAGCCTATTTGGTCCCAATTCTAGAGAGCAAGGAAAAGAAAGAAAAGCCCCTATTTGCCACATATTCCTGTTCTAATTTCTATCCTTTTTAAAAGGTTGTAATGAAGCAGTTACTTATGAGGCCAGATTTAGTCTTTATATTTCAATGTTATTTATTTCAAATGTTATTCAGTCATGAATTTACAACCAGTAGTATTTCTGAAAGTTCACCATATTTTTAACTTGGTATGTTTGATTTTCTTTAGTGATAATGCTCTATGTTTATCAGTATTTCCCCCTTCACCCTCTCTCCAATAGCAAAGCAAAGTATCTAGTATAAAATTTTTGCCTACTCAACTCTCATCTCTGAATAAGATGTTCATAGAAGCATAGATTTAGAACTTGAAAGCATTTTAGCAGTTCATCTGGTTTGGGATTAACTTCATATTTTGGTATTTATTAATATCCTCTCCTTAATTTTTCAACATGTTTTTTAGGTTTTCAATTCAAAAACAGCTGAACTACTTAGTCATCATCAAGTGGAACTAAAACAGAAGTTCCCTAAAGAAGGGTATGTCTTAATTTTTAATGGTCATGACGTTTTCACTTTTTAAAATCATTTTTGCAATATTAACTGGATATATTTCTTGTCATGTGTATTTATGATCACAGTGAGGAGGTTTGAAGTTGCTAGAGAGACCCATTTTGATAGCTTAGCAATGTTAGAGAATATGTTATTTCACATTAATTCAACTTTAGTTCCACAAACATTTATTAAATGCTTACTCTGTGGAATCCATGGTCCCTAGGTGCCATGGATACAAAAACAAAATGAAACAGTACCTTATTCTGCTGGGGAGATAGGATGTATAGGTAAACACAACATAATTTAAAGAGGGAGAGAGCAATAGTAGCTGGGAGAAAACATGAAGGTGGTATTTGAGGTGAACTGGAAGGAAGGAAAAGATTCTGAGAGAGATGAGAGCATATGGGAAGCAGCCTATGCATGATGTGAAATATGCAGTGCCGAATTTGGTGACCACTAGTAGTCCAGTTTGACTAGAAGGTTGAAGGCATGAAAGACAGTTATGTGAAATAGAGGTAAATTGGACCCAGATTCTGAAGGGTCTGAAATGCCAGGCTAAGTTTGCATTTTATCCTTGAGACCATAGGGAGCATCTGAAAATAGTAAGGGCAAGGATTCAAACCCAGTGATATAACACCACTATTCTGCCAGGTGCCCAGGCCCACAACTTTGGAGTCGTCCTTGACTCTTCACTCTCCCTTGTCTCTCATATTGCCAAGTCTGTGATTCTGTCTCTACAGTGTCCCTCTTATCAGTCCCTTTTTTTCCTCAGTTCACAGGGCCACCCCCAGCCAATTCAGATCCTCACCATTTCTCATTTTATTTACTACTGAAATAATCTAAATGGTCTACTCCCATCTCTCCTGTGTATCTTTCATATAGCTGCAAAAATGATATTCTTAAAGTACATTTCTGACTACACCTCTCTCAGGAAGCTTCCTTATTGGATAAAATATGACCTGGATAATTCAAGTCCTTCACAGTTTGGCTTTGACCCACATTTCTAGACTGATTTCGTGTAACTCTCCTTCATACACTCTTTTTCCGGCCATACTGGTCCACTTGCTTTTCTCTCTCCATATGTATTTCATCTCTCATGTCTGTGCCTTTGTGCCAGGATATCCTCCTATCTTGAATATTTTATTTTTCCTTACCTATGCCTCTTGGAATTCCTATCCCCCTTCAAGGCTCTGCTCAAGTGCCACCTCTTACTTCCTAATTCCCTATTGCTTATCACTACCAGTTGTTTGTGCCCTTTTCCTCAGCCCCAGGGTCTTGAATGTTGAACTGGCAGGTTTGGATTTTTGTTCGTGTTCCATATCTTTTTGGTTTACAAATTCCTCATA
Source organism: Notamacropus eugenii (assembly GCF_028372415.1). NCBI lineage: Eukaryota > Metazoa > Chordata > Mammalia > Diprotodontia > Macropodidae > Notamacropus > Notamacropus eugenii. The sequence goes on along the minus strand of NC_092876.1, from coordinate 445,006,717 downwards.
GTCTCTGTATAAGACAGGTAATACAGTTATAGTTATCTCCGTTTTACAGAAGAGGAAACAGGGTTAGGCCACATCCAGTTAGTAAGTGTTAAAATGTAGCTTTAGAATGAAGATCTCTCCTGACTCCCATCTGGCATTCTTTCATCTACATCGTGGTTCTTTGCTGATCTAAGTGCAACAGATTCTATTGGAGGAGTAAAAAAGATAAATTGATAGGTTTGTACTTAGCAACCAATTTATTTAGCAAAAATATTACTCTTTTGAGCACAAGGTTTACATATAGTGATTGTATTTTGAATATAGTATCAAATAGAGGGCCCTTAATAAAATTTTATGATTTTTAAACAGGATATGAAGTTTTTGTAGATTTGCACAACTGTAAATTATACAACCTCTCTAAATGTTGTAGTAACAGGTTTCCATTTTAATGAGATTTGATAGCTGGCACTTGTGTTACCCTTCTGAGTATGTTAAATACTAATGGGAAAAAAGATTAAATAAAATCCTACCATAACGGAATTAAAAGCTACAAATAGTTGATTCTTTTTTAATGTGTATTTTACCCATAAAAAAATAGTACATTAATATGTTCATGATAATATCATTCTATATTTTCTTGTACTGAGAGGTCTGTCAATAAGTGTTCCTAGTTAATTTCCTTGAATATATTATTTTTAAATTTGATTTTTAGAAGTCTACATGATATTTCTTGATTATCAGTATAAAGCAGAAATTCTTTTTCCTGCACAATCACATTTTCAGTCTACTTAGGAATAACAAGAACATCATCTTTATATATCTATTGCATTCTTACAGGTTTTATTGTCTCTTAGGCAAGGAATTGCTTTCTTTTATTATCAACTTAGGTTTCAAAACAGATAGTATATAGAATTAGTGTATTTTTTTTTTTTTTGCTTTTTAATTAGGAACGTACTTGTAGGGAAAAATCAGTTTTCTGTTTAATTTTTTTAGTTTATTGGATGTATTTTGACTTAATTGCAAATGAGACTGCTTTGATCCTGACTACAGGTCTTAAGATCAATCAGATCTCTTGGGTGGGGTTGGGAGGAATATATTCACAATATTCACCAATTAAGTTTAATTGGTATTATTAGCATTTCCTCTAACACTTTCTTAAATCAAGCTCTTGATTTGTAATTTGCCAATTTGAGGTTTAATTGCTCAAACTGAAAAATTAACACGTTGCCAGGTCACTCTTGCACGCACCTGGTCAAGTCACTCTTTAGCCCTACTTAATATTGTAGGGACTGAAGGATTTTATGTCAGAGCCTTGACCTTATAAATTATCAAAGCACTCCCCCCCTCCCCCCCCGTTAGTCAATTTTTTAAAACTATAAATTTCCCAAATATTTAGGCATGTAGTACCCTTGTTAAAGTGAACTAAATTTTTTCAGTCTCTTAATCAGTTTTATTTGTTAAAGATTTCCAGATAAATAATCAGATGTGTTTATGTTCAAAGATGGGTGGAACAAGATCCTAAGGAGATTCTGCAATCTGTCTATGAATGTATAGAAAGAACTTGTGAGAAACTTACTGAGCTGAATATCGACATTTCTGCTATCAAAGGTATTCTTTTTGGGGTTTGGAAAGGGTGGAATAGGTCTTAACTCATGAAAATGATTTCAGTTTGATATACTTAAATTCCACCAGTAACAGTAATAAGGAAATTAAAAGTGAATCAGTTTCTGGTTTCAAAAGTTCTGTTAAAAAATTTCAGTTGACCATGCTTATTATTTTGATCATTTGGACAATTCTAATTTTTTTTTTTTTACAACATTTCATCTGTTTAACTTTTTGTGTTGAAACAACTTTAATTAGGTTATTAATATGATTTGGTTTGATGTCTAAATTAGAAAAGGGCTTCATTCTCTGACTACCCAACACATTTATTTTCCCCACTGGAAACTTCTTTTGGGTCCCTTTAGGTATTTTTGACTGTGGTAGCAGAGACCTTATCTCATGGTCAGAACTACAAGGTACCTAATATTAACCTAATACCTAAAGTGAAACTATGAATTTTCTAGAGCTAATGGTTCAACATAACATTGAGCAGTAGCTAGGTAATTACTACTGAAAATGTAAACATGATAAAATGTGTACAATATGCTGTGTGTATAATGCGAGGAATGCTCAAAAACTGTGACAGTGGGCAAGTCACGTCACCTTTGAGACTCAGTTGTTTTTTTCATTTTAAAAGGGGAATAGTACTAAATGCTCCATTCCACAATTTATTGTTGTGAAGAACTCATTTTGTGTGCTCTAGCAATACAACTACATTAATATACATGATCATGATAAGGTATATTTGTTCATTCAACAGCCAGTTAGTAAGTACTTATAATGTTTAAAACATTCTGTTACTGGTAAAAGGTATAAAGATAATTAAGACTTGGACCCTGTGCAATTAATTCTTAATCACCATCCTTAGTTTAATGTAACTGTTCCCACCTGAATTAAAATGTTGCTTTCAAAAAAATTATTTTGAAAACATACAGCTCCTGTTTTTAAATTACCTCTGCATCCAAATAATTCCTTGCTGTTTTCTTCAGTTACTATTAAATCCTTTCCATCTAAGACACATGGTCTATTCATCTTGCTTCTGTTAAAATGTTATTTTATCAAAATAAATTTTATTGATACCCTCTTTATATTAGTCATTTTCTGATTTAAAATCCTTCTAACTTATTGAACCCTTCCTTTAAACAAAGAGTTAAGCAAAATGAACCAACAGAGTAACCACATATGTGCCACATATGTAATGTTCCACATCTCTATTGGTATTAAAGAGTTCCTTATTATGAACTTGATAAACATCAACAAATATGAACATTTCCTTATCCAAAGGAGAACAGCAAGAGGGCTACGTATGAGGTCATGAATTTCCTCTATGTTTCAAACTTAATAATATAGATCTAAGACTGTTAGAATATGTAATATTTTTGTTCTAGTACCATAGTCATTGTCTGAGGGTTTTTTACTTGATGTGGAAGTAATATAGCTGGTATAACAATGTTTCAGGATGTTTTCTCACTTTCAGCTAAAGTAAAGAGGAATGGGTCCTCTTAATTCCTGTGGAATTATTTAATCAACTGACATTTGTTAATTGCTACTTATTTACCATGTTCTATACATAAAGAGAAAAAATAAAACAATCTCTACTCTCAAGGAGCTTATTGCTGAAATTATCGTTTTATTTCTTTGGTGATAGTTCCATAGATAGCTGAAGCTCACGGGATTTCTTCTCCATCTCTAAGTGATCAGACCCTGTGAGGCCTCTGGAGGGTAGCCTATTTACTCAAACCCAAGTCCTGGCCTATGTTTTTGATGACAGGGACACCAATGTCACCAACTTTTTGGAGATTGAGTCTCCTGATTACAGACTTTTAAACAGTTAGCTGTGCATGTAGTTGTATACCAAGAGAATTCTGTGAAAGACTGGCATCTTAAAATAGGGGGAAGGCAATTGGACCCAAAGAAACAATCTTTGTTAGGTTCAGTATGTGATCAATTCCAGTCATCACTATCCAGGGTAAGTTGTGATGGAAAAACCACCCATAATGGGCTTCTGTCTTTCACTTGGGATTTACCTGGACTCATTTTAGCAATAATGTAATAGAATCAGATTTTTGTGTGAGATAAGGACCTCAAAAATCCAATACCATTTTCTGGATGATGACATGAGGCATGAGAGATTAACAGATTTGCCCAAGGATGTGTGTAAAAGAGGAGGCCAGGATTTGAACCCACACCCCCTGAAACTAAACCTACCATTCTTTCTGTGGACATGTATATTTTGGTTAATTACAAAATCACACCCTCAGGTCTCACTAGTCTATTTCCTGGGCCACTGAAGAGAAATAAACTTAAATACATGGCATATAATAATCACTTGTCTTTTATTATGCTGAAATTAGATTGAAAGTACACTTTGTGCCAATTCTCTGTCTGTTTTCATACTGTCTTCTGCTTAATTTTCTTAAAGCTATTGGTGTGAGCAATCAGAGGGAAACTACTGTTGTTTGGGACAAATATACTGGAGAACCCCTCTACAATGCTGTTGGTAAGGTGCTGTGTGTGTTTAGTTAGCACGTGCGTGTGTGTATGTGTATATATTCTAGATATTTGTATATATATGTATAATGTAGATATAATAAAAACAATCCATGTTTTTCTACATTCATATTATGAGATAAAGGAAATAAGTTAAATCTCTTACTCAGTTGTGTTATGTAGTGACCCTCTTCATCTTGTAATTGAATTGTTTGAAGAAAATTCAATATTTTGTTTATTGAAACTTCATTATATATACCTCCTTTTATTCTTCAGTTTTAGTACTTTACAGAGTTATAATTTAGATCACATCAATCAGTAAATATTGCAAAAAAATTGTATAGTAATCTTTGTGTGGGGAGTTGTCAAATGTTAAGTCACTGAAAGCATTGTTATAATCGCATGAAATTTCTGCATTCATCAAGACAGAATTTCAGATGGTGATTTCCTGACTGATTTCATTGTGTAGAGTTTTAAGGATATTTCTCAATTCTTTATTTAGTTTTTGTTTATTTGGAAATCAGAATGTAGTGAGGTACGACATCCTGGTAGTTTTTTCTTTTCCTCTTTGTTAGAGGTAAGAACATAACATCTAAAAATCCTCCTGGTTTCTAATACAAACTTATATCTGTTAAATAGGAGTTAAACAGCCTAAATACCTGATCTGTATTTATTTGACTGTGATCCTATTCAATGCAAATGATTAGCAGTGCCAGGGGAATGCAAGTGCTGATAACCACTATAATTTGCTAGGAAAAAAAGATTGTTCCTCAGCTGCAGCAGCTAATAATGCAATAGGATTTTCCCAGTCCTTTCACTAGCAGTAACATATTTGTGGAGAAAACAGGAGATGTTATAAGAACATGGATGATGTGCAATTTGCACTACTTCCATTTTAGAGTTACTTCAGTGAGGGACATACTTGAGTACAGTTCGAATGGTCATACTGTTAGCATATGAAATGAACTGAAGTAGTAAGTCCTTTTTAGCATTGTTTGCACATATACTTTCAAAAAGTTAATAGCAAATGCTACTAGAATTCCTTTTCTTGTTTAATTGAAAAATATAGGAGTATTTTTGAGAACAAATTCTTAATGTATTAAAGAGCTAATCAAGTTTTAAAAGATTTTTATTTAAAGGTGTTGTAGTTGCTAAGGGATATACTAGGAAACAAGACAATTTCTTTAAAAAGCTTCCATTTTATTTGGAACCACAGTGTTAACACATGAAACAATCATTAAGCACTGATCTGGATTACTAAATAAAGCAGAAGTTAAAGATAAGGAAGAGATCAATATGGAGCAAGCAGAACGTGACCTCAGACAAAAAGACTATGGAGTTGGTGTGTTACATGCCAGTCATGAAGGATGTGGAATGATTTGTCAAGAAGTGTCAAATTATATATAAATACAGTGCTTTTCCCAGAGATGCCAACAGCAAAGAAATATTAATATGTGAACATTAAGACACAGAATATCTTTGCTCTGGTAGTTCTGTATTTGATACCTTTGCTAAACTATTGTAGGTCTAGAATTAGCTAGTTATTTGGGTTGTATCTTCAGCATTTATTTTGGTTAATTTGAGAGATGAATTTTTTTTAATCTAAATGGTCAATTTGTATTGATCATGAAAGTTTTTAAAGAGGCATGATATAAATTAAAAAAGTGGTCATTACAGTTAGAGGATCCTCCTCTACCTTTGTGATCTTGAGCAAGTTGACTTAATTGGAGTTTCCTTATCTGTAAAATGAGGACATTGCACTAGGTGACCTTGGAAGTTTCTTCCAGCTTCCAAATGTATTTAGGCTTAGTATATAGTTAATATGTATGGTATATATAGTTTAGTTTATATCTTATTTTGAAAATCAATGAAATAGTACAAGCCTTGTGTGCATAATTCTATTAAATAGCATTCCTTCTGATTACCAAGCTCTTTATCACTGATTCTCTTAGAAAGATGTACTTGTGAAAGGGAAAATATGGAATTGGATGGTCTTGACTTATTTCACTTAGTAATGTTTCTGCTTCTCATAAGCTCTTCTTGTCTTTGGGTCTATTTTGAGAGTTAGACTATGTTTTATACAATTGATTCCTAGTATCGTGCCAGGACATATCAGTTTGTCAAAAGATTTCATTAGTTTACTGTATTAAGCTGAAAAGCCTTACCTCTCAGCCTATATAAAACTGCTGGACTTCTGAACTTCTTCCTTTACCATTGCATCTTAATTTTTCTCTCTTCTCTCCAATTGTATTTTTAAATTTTCTTTTTTTTAAAGCTTTCCTTCTGCCTCTTCCATGGGATTTCCTTCCCCTCCATCCCTCACATTTCATCAGCATAAATAAAGGTTCCCTTGTTTCCCAGACACCAAAGGAAACTTTGGAATTTTTAACTATGCCATCAAAAAGCAAAGACAGTGGACACAATCATCAAAGTATGAGAAAAGGGTGAATCAGTGATTCACTGATTCAGCGGTCATTAACATGCCAAGGATTTTGTTGTTCATTTTCACCTTCCTCTGAATCAGTCTTGAGAATCAGACATTAAAAACAGCAAAACTAATTTTCTTTCAATTTCCCAGGATCCTGGAACTACAGATTTAGAAGTGGAAGGGATCCTAGAGGTTACCTATTCAAACCCTATATTTTTATAGATGAGGAAATTCAGGCCCACAGAGGCCTAAGCAACTTGCCATTAGTCACACAGATACTAAGTAACAGAGCTGGGATTCCAGCCCAAATTCACTACTCTTTCTTACTTTTCCTCATCATTCTTTCTTTAATTCTCCCACCTACTTCCTCAATCAGTTTCCTACTAGATCTGGTTGATTGGCAGATGTGACAATGCAAAAGTTACATAAACCTAATCCAGTTCTTGCCACGTATAAACAGAGCTGTTTACTAAGTAAAAATAATACCTTAGTAAGCTTTTCAGCAACTTCAATTCCCAGGGTCAGAAATGACTGAATAAACTTCTAATGTATGAAATTTTACCCAAAATAACTTTACTTAGCCCTAAAATTTTCTTGCTATGCATATAACTTGTTATTTAAAAAAAAAACATTTTTGGGGAAATATTTGTTTTTTATTTGCTGTGTTCTCACAGACTGCTTTCTAGTTTGTAAAAGTTGTAATCGGTATTAATGAAGTACCTATACTGATGAAATCATAGTTCCTTGAACCGCTAACAGTTTAGTTTAGTAGCCCCAAATAAGTAAATACTCTAAGTGTATTGAATCTTGAAAGATTTCTACTACAGTATGTGGTATCACAGTTCAGATATTTGAGGCAGAAACTCTAAATCAGAGGTTCCTAAATTTGTTTGGCCCATCACTCCCTTTCTAAAAAAAAAAAAAAAAAGTTCCTCAGTGTCCTCTTGGAAATCCACTTTCTTTAACCCTTTTAAAAACCCTAATGGTTTTTTTTTTTAAATTGCATCATTTCCAAAAATTTATTTTAAAAAATGACACATCTCAAATTTATTGTAAATTTGTGTTTTTTTCTTTCATTGAAATTTTGATGCAACATTGTGTCATGTAACTATAGTGTTATAAACAAGTCATCACACGCACGTTCCTTCTGATTCATGGACGCAGATGGCTTGCCTGCCAACACTTAATTGTTTAAGACCTCTCTGGCAGGTTTGACCACTGATCAGTTATAACTTAACCCTTTCTGTTTGTTTGGAAAATAATGTAATCACTGACTTTAACTGTTACACAGAAGATGAAACATGCGAGTGGTTTTTCAAAGTCCTTCTCTTCTCTCCCTGTGCTTCCATTGCTCCATCACCCCCTTATTTTTATTCAACACCCCTCCAATTGCACCAAGGCTACTAATGCCCCTCCCCCCTGTTGTGCCAGCGCCCCCACCAGGGGGTGGTATTGCCCACTTTGGGAACTTCTGCTTCTTTTTTACCTTTATTGCCCAACTTGTTAATCATTGATTACACCTGGCATAGTCATCAAATCAGGGCAAGGGAAACTTGATGCTCCTTTCTCTTTTCTTTGTGCTTCAAAGTGTTAATATCAAAGGAAAAGATAAAAAATAAAGTTATTAAGAAGAGACACAGGGCTCCCTTTGGAGTCCAGAAGAGCTGGGCTTCAGATCTGTTTCTGACCTGTCTTGTGTGACCTTTAATAGGCAGTTCTCTGAGGAAAATACAGGTCTAGACTCTTCCCCCACCAAAACTTAGGGAGTGTCTTTGACTTGCACGTTTATCTCTGTCAGTTGTGTATTATATTGCACTTAAAAATATTTTTGTTATGATGAGTTAGATTAGATGGACACTGACATTCCTTCCAATGCATAAATTCTAATTCATAAATTTTAATATTCTTTCAGTGCTATATATACTTCACCCTTAAATTTGGTCCTAGTTTAAATTTATTGCATTCTTTGATTCTAGGGAAAAATTTTTTATTCAGTTAGAAAGATAGTTTTTGTTTTTAGTTGGTGATATCTGATCTTTAACTGTACTATTTGTCTGTTCAAGAAATGTCTCGCTTCCACTGTTTACAATCACATCAAAAACATACTTTGAATGTTGATTCAGTCTTTCTAATTTTGATATACAAGTAAATTATAAATATAACAAGCCATGAGCTATTTCCACTTTTTCTAAGGCCATTTAGACATTTAAGAAATGAAGAATATTTTAGCCTTTGAAAATTTTCTACTTCTCACGTGGCTCTGCTTCATTTGAGAAAATGAGAACAGGTGAATACCAAGTGAAGTAATAAGGCTTTCCTCCCTATTCCTGTACTTGTTTGATCTAATTAAGCATTTTCAAGGACCATTTGCTTGGACTCAAAAGTTACTTATCTTTTGGTGGCAGGAAACTAAAAAACTCCTTTTGGCATTTTTGTTTGTATTGCTGCCACCGTTTTCACCTATGAAGAAATATGTAACATCATTATTTCATTGGTGTGGGGCCTCCCTCCATCTTCACATATCACACAACTTAGTGTCTTACAGAGTTGTCTGAGTTTCAGCCAGATTATAACTTCCTGGTAGTCATATAACTAATAACTGCTTTAAGGCAATATTTAGCCTACGTCAGTTTTCCTGACTCCAGGTTCAATGTACTGTCCACTGTATCTGCCCTCTCTCCCTGTAATGAAAATAGATTGGATTATTTTATACTGTCAGTTATCTATGATCATGTTAGCTCTTCTACAATCTCTTATTCCTTATCTTCATCTTCAGAGGCTGCTGATAAGCTGTCTTCATACATGAGATTATTTCTAAGGGTATTCTTGCATCAAAGCCGAATATAAAGACCAGATTGCCTGTATATTTTACTGTTGCCATTTCCCCCTCCTGTTATAAACAAACAATTGAATTCATTCAGTTCATTTTAAAAGATATAAATGCCCACTAATTTAAAGTTCTATGCTTTGTGCACTGCAAACTACTAAAGATATAAAATTCCCTCTGTACCTGTGCCACAGCTCTAAGTGATATACTGCAACCATATATGTATGTGAAAGACTTGTTAAGGGTATGAATTCTCTCTTTACTCTTTACAAAGAAAAATGCAGAAGATAAGCTCCAGTGCATCAGTAGCTGCTTATTAGGACTGCTGTGATGTGATACGAAATTTTGTCCAATTTTGTCCTATCGTTGAAGGTTTAGAGTAGACATTTAAAATTTACTTAGATTTAGAAAATTTGCATGGCATTCATTTGTTGGCACATTGTGCAGGGTTTTAACATCTTCGTTAGTTTTAGAAGGTTTTCTTTTCACTTTGACCCCTAGCCTTATCAGAGGAATTCATTATTAAAAGATATTACCTTGTTAGATCCTTTTTACAAATATCCACACTAGAAATCTTGGCAAAATGTTCCTTTCCAGCATAATATTCTATGGGAATGTGCTCCTCCAGTATTCTGTTCATTGTTTATTACCAATGTATCTTTTTTAAAGTATTTTATTTTTTTCCAATTACATGGTATGATAGATTTCAACATTGATTTTTATATAATTTATATAAATTCAAATTTTTCTCCCTACCCCCTCCCCTAACAGGAAGCAATCTCATACAGGCTACACATCAAGGAAACACATTTCCATGTTAGTCATATTGTGAAAGAATAAACATAACAAGGGAGAGGCCACAAAAAAAATGTGAAAACAATATGCTTCAAATTGCATCCAGTCTCCATAGTTCTTTCTCTGGATGTGAATGGCATTTTCCAATGTGAGCCTTTTGGAGTTGTCTTGGATCATTGTGTTTCTGAGGCGCTAAGCTGATCATCGCAGTATTACTGTTATGTGCACAGTATTCATTCTGCTCACTTCATTCGGGATCAGTTCATGTACGTCTTCCCAGGTTCTTCTGAGATCTGATTGCTTCATATAGCACAGCTTGTTCAGCCATTCCCAACTGATGGACATCCCCTCAATTTCCAGTTCTTTGCCATCACAAAAAAAGCTGCTATAACTCTTTTTGTACATGTAGGTCCTTTTCCCTTTATTATGATCACTGTGGGATACTGCAATTGTATTTTCACTGACAGGAACTAATCAAGGCCATTCCTCATGCTTGTCTCATTATTGAGCTAAGATATACATTTGCCTTTTTTCATAAGGAAAGCTATATCCCTCCCAGGACCACAAAGAGGCTGGTCCTGGTCATCAGTTGGGAGGGCTGTTAAACAGGAGATATTGTTCTTCTCCAGAGTTTTTCCCATTTTCCTTTCCTCTCACTCTATCTGTAAATTTACCTTAGTTAATTCTTCTATGAACAACTTACCCCGCCAGTCATTCTGTAGGTGGTGGACAGGTGAGCTCTTGGCCCTGACTGGCCCACTCCATTATTAGACCTGCCGTTATTTTTTCTAAAGTTCTAGCTGCTCCAGTTTCTCCTGGTCCTTCAGTCCCAGCTGCTGTCACTCCTTCTGGTTCTCCAGGTCCATCTGCTGTCCGTTCCTCCGGTATTGGTGCGGTGGCTATTGCTGGTGTGTCGGTTTGTCTTTTCCTGAGCTTCAAACTGTGGCTGGCTCTGAATCTGCTTCCTCCTAAAAATCTACCTACTCAATACGCTTTGGTCTCAGTCTTGCAACTTGGGTTCTTCTCATGGTTTTAGTCTTTCACCTCCATTTTATGAATCTTACTTTTCTGTTCACGTCTCTTCCATGATTAAGAGAAACAACAACATCCATTTCCGATTTCTTGCCAAGTTCTAATTTAATGAATATTTGCACATCCATGAAGTATGTCAAGTACTTTACCAAAAAATGTCTTTTTCTCTTGATAGCTCTTCCAGTTATTTTACATTCTCTTTCCTAAATCAAAGCTCGTTGCAGTCTTCTATAATGCTGCTAGCTATGTTCCTATGGTGAAGGATTCTGGATCTCACTACTGTTAGCACAGAGTAATTGGGCAGGCAGGTTCAAAGAGACTTAGATCTTAAAGTAGTCCTTGGTAAGGAAATCTAGAATCTACTTGATGTTCAGAATTTCATTAATAGAAGCAGCAGGAACCTCTAGAAGACCATACTCTTGAGACCGTACTCTAGAAGGAATTTGTAAGTCATTAAGTGATGAGAATAGAAACTGAATTGTACCTTGACAATCTTGAAGTTTATTTCCTTGTTCCCTAATTATTCCACTGATCACTGAAGCAAGTAATATCTCTGTATGTAGGAATCTAGCCAATAGGAAAAATTCACATATGCTATACTCATACTTAGTGCCAAAACTATTGGGCAATTTTGCAGTAACTGCTGCTACAGTACTACAGTTTTTTTGGACATGAAATTTCTGATCATGCCCATGATTGTGTTCCCTATTTTTGTAAAAATGTCTGTTTATAGGTACATTATACTATTGCCTCCCTCCTCATGTACTGGGAAACCTGTGAAAGAGTCCCTAAATCCCATTACAATCTAACAGGATGTAAGGGTACTGTTAAAGTTAATCACCAGTTCTTAAGGAGATTACTTTTTAAAAAGTAATTTGAAAGGACTAATTAGAGTACCCCATGGGAAATAATGGATTTTTAAAGGAACTGGAAAAATAAAGGTTGTTACACTTAATCAAACTAGTTACCAGTTAATATCCAAATGTGTTCTAGGAAGCTTGTAGAATCTTCTTCCCTGGAGTGTTGTAGAAAGAGAATAGGCAATCATTTGACTAGGATGTTGCCATTATTTTGATGGTAGGATTAGCATATGTACTTGATGACTTAATATCATAAAAAATGGAAGAGATCTTAGAGATCAATGAGTCCAATTCCTTATTTTTTAGATGAGGAAACTGATCCCCCTTCAGGTTGTTACTTGACTTGGGTCACAAAGCTAGTGACTGAAGAACCCAAATTTCCTGATTCTAGGTCTAGCACTCTATCTGCTATATACCACAAAGCCTCTTGGTATATATTTCAAGGTATATTATGATTATAGTGTCCTAAGAAATGTTGACCGAACTGGAGTCTTATATAATAAAAAGAAGTAATTTTAAATTTCAATAAACTAGAATAACTTGGAATTCCACTAACACTTCATAGTTGCATAAAGCAGCTTCTGGTCTTTAAGTTACCTCTCATGAATCAAAGTAGAGATGCCTCTGACCAAAGTGAGATTTTCGTTTAGTGAAAATGACTTTGCTATTTGAAAACATGAGTAACTTCTAAATTCTAATTTTGTTTTAGCTAGTAAAAAGGAATGAACTTTGACTCTTAATGATAATTCTGTATGTATTTTGTTTAATGGATCAGGAAACCAACACACTCAAATATTGAACGTTTGAGAGAATGAATGGCATGTTTCCTTCTCAAGTTCACTAGAGTGATCCTTAGGAACTAGAATTCAGAAATTTTGTAGCACTCAGTATGCTTGTTGATACTTTGTACAAGGCATTGAGCACTGGCCAAACTGGACTGCTTAGCCTTTTGTATTAAATAAAAGACATTCCGTCTTTATTTTTAGCCGAAAAAGATTGACAAATATCAATGTTATTTGGGACCTGATATATCAGTCTGCTCACTTGAGTGTAAATGTGTATGAAAAACTTAAAAAATAATTCTTCATAAAATGTCTGAATTCTGATATATTTCCTTTCTTAACAAATTTCTCATTCTTAACTTAAGAAAAATTTTGCAATTTCTGCAATTTATAGAAACTAATCAGTATACTACTTTGGGCATTGACCTAAAAAAGCTACTACTTTTATTTCTAATGACCTTTCATTTGTATTATATTTTGATTTCTAGTATGGCTTGATCTAAGAACCCAGGGTACAGTTGAAATGCTAAGTAAAAGAATTCCAGGAAATAACAATTTTGTCAAGGTAAGGGGTGTTTACATGAGTGTCTTTTATAAAAGGTATATTTCTTGAAATGAAGATTCACATTTAATTGAAAAGATTCCTTTATAGCTCCTTTTATTTATCACCTGATTGTCTGAGATAATACAGGATGTTGCAGCAGTTTATGCTACTAATACTTAAAACTTCTCTAAGACTTGTGACACCTTATATATAGAAGAAGCAGATTCCCTCAAAGGTGTTTTTCCAAAGGTAACCAAAGCCAAGTCAAAGCGTTACTGTATTTACTGATCATTTGGAGGACAGAAAACTCTAACATATGAAAGATTAAAATACTAAAGGGGAACTGAATCCAGTTCTGATGACTGGATACCTCACTAGGGATGCATCTGACCTGGGAATTGAGTCTGGGGATTTTGGTTTGCCGTGATTTAGGCAGGGCTAGGATTGCAGGGAAGTTAGAAGTATTTTATTTAATCCTTTTGTTGGATTCCTTTTTCTTTCTGTTTCTGTTTCTTGAGACACCTCGGAAATAACTTTATTTTATTCTTTACCACAGAGTAGGAGGTGTGATCCTGCTAGCTTAGTCTTAAGAAGATAGCATTTTTTCCCCAGAGATTGAATTCTGACCTTCAGCCAATTTAACCTAACGGCAACTCTCTAATGGGTACCTTAGGAATAGTTTTTGGTTTTTTCCCCTTTTATTCTCCAGTCAGTGGCAGTCTTTGACATTTTCTTTAGTTCCATGTTCCATTATTAGGACTCATAATCAAGATAGGCTATTTTCTCCTTGAAAAAAAAAAAAAAGACCCCTAGATGAGCCAAACTTCTCTTGTGAGTTCTGTATTACTATTGATCCACTATGGTTCTTTCAGCTTAGAAACTGCTTTCTGCCCCAGGTCCTAAAATTAGTATTAACCACCCCCTTTCAAAAGACAAAGGTTTTTTTCCTCCTTGGTCATTTTCAGAATCTTTTGCATTTTCTTCTTGAGTCATGAGACTGAAAAATTGTGTGTATCATCTTGCTTTTCCACTATCCTAACCTATAGTATTTCTCATCTATGTTCTTTGTCCACTTTTTGATTACTTTTTTTACAAATAAAATTCAGGTAACCTAGAATGTAAGCATTTTAATTCCAAAATTGCATTTCTGTAATCCATTAGGTTTGTTTACATGTTATACTGAGGAATAACATTATGAAATAAAGGGTAATTTGAATTGATTTGGCCAAGTGGCCAAAAACACCCTTTATGTATTTCACAGCGTTGAGGTATGACATGGAAATTATAAAAGAGATGGACCACACTCTTTCGGAAGATGGACAAGTGTATATGTTTAATATGTTATATATTAAGTAATGTGTATTTAGTAACCTTGTTCAGTAAAGTAAAAGATTTTATATAGAGTAGATGATTTGTAATCTGTTATATCTAGTTGATTTTCATTTGTTTATGCCACTTAAACCCCCTCTTCAGTACTGTTTAAGGCACTTCGCGTATAATTAATGCTATAAACTATGGTACCATGTTTTCTGATTATGATCATAAATTCATCTTGCAAATTTACCTACAACAAATTATAAATCAAATACTAGTTTCATGAAATTTATCACAAGAACATATCAGTAATTCCAAAAGAAACATAAAATACACACTTGATACAAATAGCAAGTGCTTACTTTCAAGATTATTTAAAGCTAATCTCCATTTCATTTTCTTTACCTCACTACGTGGATGATCTTTGAACTACAAACATCATTATAACCTTTGTTCATGAGCATGCTTGCTTACCTGTGCATGAACTGGAAAAACCAATTTTTTACTCATTACTGTTGTTTTAGTGAGATGGATTATTACTGTTTCTACAGGGCTGGCTTTTTTGTTGTTGTTGTTCTAAAAGGATCATACTAATTGGTTTTTCTCATTTTTGCAGTCCAAAACTGGTCTTCCACTTAGCACTTATTTTAGTGCTGTGAAACTTCACTGGATCTTAGAGAATGTGAGAAAAGTTAAAAAAGCAGTTGAAGAAGAAAGAGCTCTTTTTGGTACCATTGATTCATGGCTTATCTGGGTATGTTTTTATATATAAAGTGGACATAGCATTGGGAGGAATCTTTGGACTATTCAGAATTTCATCCTATAAGATCATGACACATGCCTGATTTATTTCTTTTCAATATTTTAAGCACTAAACCTTTGTAAAGTCCTATTTGGATGCTGTATCCTGGCCCATGTTAGGTTCTTGTACTCTACTGTAGAACAGAGTAAGTTTTAACAAATTGTTCCAGTCCATCAGCAAGTGTTTCTTAAGTGGCCATTATGTGCCCAGCATATATAAGCCCTGAAGATACAAGCACAAAGAAGGAAGTGTTCCCTGCTTGTGGGCAGCTTACATTTCTGGGGAAACAGACATACATATAGACAGCATAAGTATAAAGGGAGTAAATGTAAGTATGCCTTGGGATTTCGGAGGGAGGCTACTTGCAACTAGGAATATCTTAATGGGAAAGAACTCTCACGAGTGACAGGTCAGGAGGAAGTGTATTCTAGGTCTGTACAAAGTCAAGAAGTAGAGTATCGTGTGAAGAGCAGGGCAGCGTATGTGGAGATCTAGAGTGACAGAGTCTGAAAAGAAGCAGCGTGGCCAACATGACCACATGTGTGTAACGCCTGTAGATCACTTGCTAGGAGGGAGGGAGAGAGTGTGGAAGTCAGATTTTTTTAAGTGGACGTTGAAAATTTTTGTTTACATGTAATTGAGAAAAAAGTAGAATGAAAGTTAAATGGAAAAAAAAGTGCAGAGACAACATGTAACCAATAAGTTAAGTTTTAAAGCTTAACGGAGGAGTTTATATTTTAACCCAAAGGAAATGGTAAGCCACTAGAGTCAAATATGAATTTCACTTGAGGAAAATTACTTTTGAAAGACTTTGAGTACTCTCTGGAAATTTTTGATGTCCATCCTAAGTTTGGAAAAGTTTATCACTATCGTGGTTGATACTTGATGAGTTCTTTGGCCATGGTCATCCATGAAACAAATTAAAATATAAAGTGTTCCTTAGTACTCGGTAGTTTCCAGTAATAGTGGCAGAAAAGGAAACAGAAGGTACTGGGAACTACAGAATTTTAAACACGAAATCCTTGCCTAGTGAATGTTTCTGAAGGAACTGAATTGTATTAAATTTGACATTTTTGCTATAAATTAAATAAATAAAAGAAAATGAGCTAAATGGAAAGTATGTCCTAGTCTGTTCTTGGAGAGGCAAATAATGGAGTTAGAAAGGTTGGTTTTTGTTTTGCATTCAAATGCAACAAGACATTTTTTTCCAAAGTTAAAAAGACTGGTTTATTTCATTTTTTTTATAATTGTTTTCAGCTTTCAACAAAATCACTTCCATGAATTTTTAAGTTTTCTCCTCCTCCCTCTCTCTCCCCAAGACAGCATGCCAATCTTATATGGTTCTACACATACATTCTTATTAAACACATTTTCACATTAGTCATGTTGCATAGAAGAATTAAAATAAATGGGAGAAAAGCCCATGAGAAGCCACAACAAAACAAAACACAAAAGAGAAAACAGTCTGCTTCATTGTGTTCTGACACTACAGTTCTTTCTCTGGATGGGGATGACATTTAGCATCATGAGTCCTTTGCAAATATTTTAGGTCCTTGCATTACTGTGAAGGGCTACGTTAAGGTTCTAAGTTTATTAGATCCGGTCCTTGCACACTGTGGCTCTTACTATATATAATGTTCTCCTGGTTCTGCTCACCTTACTTAGCATCAGTTCATATACATCTTTCCAGGTTTTTCTGAAGTCTCATTTCATCATTTCTTATAGCACAGCAGTATTCCATTACATTCATATACCACAACTTATTCAGCCATTTTCCAGTTGATGGGCATCACCTTGATTTCCAGTTTTTGATCACTACAGAAAGAGCTGCTCTAAGTATTTTTGTTCATGTGGGTCCTTTTCCCATTTTTATGATCTCTTTGGGATACAGTCCTCGAAGCAGTATTGTAGGGTCAAAGAATATGCACATTTTTATAGCCCTTTGGGTATAGTTCCAAATTGCTTTCCACAATGCTTAGATCATCTCACAGCTCTACCAACTGTGAATTAGTGCAACAAGAATCTTAAGGCATGATTATTTCATGTGGCAGCTTCAGTGAAAATAATGGCAGGTTATGTCTTTTTATTATTTTGTTTTCAGTGTTCTACAATCACTTCCATATAACTTAGATATTTTTCCCCTCCCTCCCCCTCCTTCCCCCCTGTCTCTCCCCTCCCTCCCTGAGATGGCATACAATTTTACATAGGTTCTACACATACGTTCCTATTAAATACATTTTCACCTTAGTCATGTTGCATAGAAGAATTGAAATGGGGAGAAATCATAAAACAAACCAAAACATAATATACAAGAAAATGATCTGCTTCATGCAGGCTATGTCTTTATTACTGCCAGTACAACCTCTCATCCTTAGGATTCCTCATCTCTAAATTGAGGGGAGTTGGACTCATGTACCTCTCATGTCCCTGTAGCTCTAAATCTGATTGTCTGTTGCACAGAATAAGAAAGTAGAGAAATTCTATGAAAAACTCCATTATATGTAAACAAAAGTTTTTAATGTTCATTTTGGCAACAGGAATTAGCTGATGGAGAAGGTCACTTTGGAAGCCTTTCTTCTTACTTTTTTTGCTTTAAGTTCACCTACAGATGAAAGCAAAAACTCTAAATATGAGAGAGAACTAAAAACTGCTTGTTTTTGTGAATCCAAAGGAGTTCCAGGGAAGGATGAGAATTGTGTACATAAGTATGTGTAAACTCAGCAAGATGTGGTTTCCTACTGCCTGCTCCCAAGAAGCAACAGCCCTTTGCCTGTGAAACAATTGTCTTTCCTATCAACATTAATCTACTGGAAAATTCTTTTTTCTTCTGTTATAATGACTCCCAGATCTACATATGTGGTCTGTGCCTTTCTTCTGAGCTCTAGTCTTATATCACCAACTGCCTGTTGGCCTTTTCCAATTGACTACCACGTAGTCATCTCAAATTTAATGAGTACTACAGTCTTTCTAGTCACTCAGTTTCAGTCATGGGTGTCTTTCTAGGCATCCATATGATCTCTAGGTTTTCTTGAAACTCCTTACTGCTTCAGCCCACATATAAGTGGTGGTCAGGTGTCTAGGAAGAACTTAATAAATGCTTTACATTCACTAATTTCATTCTTGTCCACCTTCTTCGGTATCAGTGATATGTCTTGTATCTTTTCATTTGATCACCATCCTTTATTACGTTTCCCCTAGCTTCCTGATTGGTTTTCTTGCTTCAGGCCTCTCACCTCTCCAGTCTGTGCTCCACACAACATTGGCAAAAGGGATACTCCTGTAGTGCAGGTTTGACCATGTCACTGCCTGGTCAGGCAGCTCTAGTGACTCTGTTGCCTCAAGGGTCAAATACCAACTCTTTTTGAGAGCATTTAAAGGCCTCCACAATCTTGTTCCAATGAACCTTTTCAGGCTTATCATACGTTACTTCCCTTTTCACATTATGTAGTGCTGCCTAGAGAGCCTTTTTGTTCCTAATGCATGAGGCTCCACCTTTCATGTCTGTGCTTGTCCATAAATTAAATGGGCTCCTTCTTTACTTAAGAGTTCTTAAAATCACCGGTTTCCTGCAGGACTCAGTCCAGAATGAAGCTTTTGAATGAAGCCTCTCCTGTTCAGCCCAGCTGCTAGAATCTTCCTTTCAATTTACCTTGTGTTTACTTTTTTTTTTTTAAACAAATCTTTATACTTCATATTATCTTAGCTGGCTAGATTGTAACTTTGTAAATTGTAAAGATAGAGATTTTGTTTCATTTTTGCCTTTGTATCCACTGGCACATAGTGGGTACTTAACTGAGTACTGACTAATCCCATCTTTACTATGATGTTTTTGCCTACAATGTTAATATATAGTGTGCTTGTCATCACAAAATTGAAACTTTATTTTAGAGCCTCAGCAACTTAACTCATTTCTGTCTCCTTTAAAAAAAAAAAATAATGTGTATGGGGGAAAGTCTTGTATTTAAAATTCCAGGTTACAAAGGTTATCTTCATCTTATCTAAATGCTTTCTAATCAATACCAGAATTTTTTTATAAAAGGTTTCCTTTAAAAGATGTCATTCTATATCAGGGGAATTAATGAAAAGCAATGCTAAGGAAGGTGGCCTAGCCATCCCAGATCTTAAATTGTATTATAAATTGTTTCATAAAGCAGCAATCATCAAAACCACTCGTTGCCGGCTAAGAAGTAGAGGGAATCAGTGCAATAGGTTAAGTACACACAAGAGACTGTAGTCAATGATTATAACAGTCTGTTTGAAAAGCCCAAAGACCCCGGCTTCTGAGATAAAAACTCACTGTTTGACAAAAACTGGGAAAATTGGAAAATAGTGTGGCAGAAACTGGTCATAGACCAATGCCTGACACCATATACCAGGATAAAGTACAAATGGGTACATGATCTAGCTGTAAAGGCTGATATGATAAACAAATTAGGGGATCATGGGATAGTTTATTTGTCAGATTTAGGGAGAACGAAGGAATTTATGACCAAACGAGATAGAGAACATTATGAAATGCATGATAGATAATTTTGATTACATTCCCCAAACAAAGCCAATGTTGGTCCTCTAGGACCAACAAGGATAGGTAAGCAGTGTTAGCCATGTTCTTCATGAGACCATTAGGAGAGATTTGTCCTGTGGGAGTCATCTGTGTCACCTAGACTTCATCCTCACAGGTTTCTGAACTTGTTCCAACATTGGCCATCATCTGAGGTCTTTTACCCAAACAAAGCCAATGCAACCAAGGTTAGAAGGAGAGCAGAAACTGAGAATCTTTACAACTAGCGTCTGTGATAAAGGCCTCATTTCTAAAATATATACAGAACTGAGTAAAATTTACAAGTCATTCCCCAGTTGATAAATGGTCAAAAGATACGAACTGGCAGTTTTCAGAGGAAGAAATTAAGATATCTATAGTCATATAAAAAAATACTCTAAATCACTATTGATTAGAGAGGTGCCAATCAAAAGAACTCGAGATACCATATCGCACCTATCAGATTGGCTCACATGACAAAACAGGGAAATGATAAATGTTGGAGAAGATGTGGGAGAGTTGGAACACTAATTCATTGGTGGAGCTGTGAGCTAATCCAACCATTCTGGAGAGCGATTTGGAACTATATAAACGTGTTTATACCCTTTGACCTAGCAATCCCGTTCTAGGGCTGTATCCCAAAGAGATGATAAAAATGGAAAAAGCACCCACATGAACAAAAATTAGCAGCTCTTTTTGTAGTGGCCAAAAACTGAA
This sequence comes from Notamacropus eugenii, assembly GCF_028372415.1. Taxonomy (NCBI): domain Eukaryota; kingdom Metazoa; phylum Chordata; class Mammalia; order Diprotodontia; family Macropodidae; genus Notamacropus; species Notamacropus eugenii. The sequence goes on along the minus strand of NC_092876.1, from coordinate 444,986,005 downwards.
AATTGAGGGGGATGCCCATCAATTGGAGAATGTGGTGTATGAATGTAATGGAATACTATTGTGGTTAAGAAATGATGAACAGGAGGACTTCAGAAAAACTGATTCTGAATGAGGTGAGCCGAACCAGAAGAACACTGTACACAGTAAGAGCCACAGTGTGCAAGGACTGGATCTGATAAGCTTAGGACCTAAAGTGTTTCCAAAGGACTTGTGATGCAAAATGTCATCCACATCCAGAGAAAGAACACAGAATGAAGCAGACTATTTTCTGTTTTATTTTTTCTCTCATGGTTTTTCCCATTCATTTTAATTTTTCTATGCAACATGACTAATGTGAAATTATGTTTAATAGGAATACACGTGTAGAACTCATACGATTGGATGCCATCATGGTGGGGGGAAAGGAGGAGGAGAAAATTCAAAACCTACAGAAGTGATTGTTCATAAGTGAAAACTAACTATAAAAAAAAGAAGTCATTCTAAAAGGGAGGAAGGTTTATGCAGGGGTGAGGAGGCTACAAGTTGTACTTGGGAGATTAAATAGACTGTCCTGGTTCAAACAGAGGGTCATGTTTTGAGTAGTGGGAGAAAAGTTTGAATAGTTAAATACCATGTCCTATTACTGGTTGCCTGAAATGCAAGTATTGATACTTAGTTATTGCCAGGTCCAAGAGGAGCCAGGGTCACATTTGATAAAAAGGTAGAACCTAGAAGAACTCCAAACAACAACAACAGGTTGGGAAGAACTAAGAGTCAAAATATGGAGTTCAAGAGGTCATCAAAAGGGGAAGCTCTAGTGAAAGCTAATAAACCAAGTTGGAATGGTTAAAAAAAATTAGAAGTAGGGTTGAGAGGATGTAAAAAGCCAGTGGTGAGCTGGGATTAAGTGCTTTCATCAACGTCAAAAGAAATTAGTTTGCTTCACAAAGCAATCTTTGAACAGCGTATTTTCAACTGGGATATAACATTGCTAGCCATGTCCATTCCTATCTTCTAAAGGGGTTTAGAACCTGATTCTCAGTGCAAAGAAAGATTGGATTCTCTCCCTCCCTCCCCCCCCCCCAGTAATCCAACAGTAGGTACTAACATGGGCTTTGTATATCTAGAAGTGAAAGGATCCTCGGAGGTCTCCTGACAGGCAGCAGTATTTAAAGGATGGATTAAAATCACAAAACCTTTCTTTGGCCAGGGAGACGAAAATACTATATTGGATTAGTCATAAAAGTTTGAAGTAAGATAGTAGTAATAATATCAGAAATGGAAAGGATATTCAAGAGTCATTGCAAAGAAGAGTGTCAATAACAACTGAGGAATGGAACTATGATTCCATTAGAAATAGGGAACTTTTAAGGGAGGAAGCTTCTACCAATATTGATGTGCACTCCATTGTACCATTGATAACCTAGAACCCCAGAGAGCTGCCTAGAACCCGGAGAGATTAAATTAAATTATCCAGAGCCACACAGCCAGTATATGTCAGAGCTATGACCCAGGGCTTCCTGGCTTGAAAATCAGTTCTCCATGAGTCACAATGCCTCTCATAGCAATTTCTACATACAGTCATATTAGACACATTACGAATTAAACATATATGAAGGCAGAGAGTTTTGCTTTTGTCTGTGGATCTCAGTGCTTGGCACAGTGCCTGGCATAGAGCAAGCACTTAAATGTTTATTGGTTTATTGATTGATACATCACTTTTCCAAAAGCACTTTAAATACATAATTTGATCCTCACAGCAACCCAGTGAGATAGGTACAACTAACATCATTCCCATTTTACGGGGGAGAAATTTGTGACTGTGGTTTCCCATGATCATGAAGTTAGCAAGTGCTAGATGTGTTATTTAAACTCAAGTTTTCCTTCTGACTTTAGTTGAGAGCTATTTCCATTCTTCAACACTGCCTGTTACAGATGAGGAGTACTGTAACATACACCTATCTCTTGTGGTTGGAGTGCTTTAATTTTATTCCCTTTAAAAGGATGTGAACATCGGTCTCTTTCCTGACTGTCAAACGTTTGAAATGGAATGTTTTTTTTTTCCCACATATGCGTAAAACTTTAATTAGAGCCCAACAAAGTAGAATTTTCTTCATGTAATCTTTTAGGAGAGATATAAATGACAAAAAAACAGTTTTATACCAAATTTATGCAAAAAAGTAGGGTGAGACCATTATGGGAAGCTTTAAAAATTCATGCTACTATTTTACCTACCACCAGTCTCACACCAACTTTTCACTCACAGAAAACTGTTCCAAAGCTGTACAGTTTAGCTAGTGCAGCAGGATGCAAGTCTTAACCATACCACATGGCTTACTCGTGGCAGTTTCACTTGCTGACATGCTTGCCTTGTGCCTCCAGCTCTTCATTGGGTTGAGCGACAATACCATTAGTGCACTAAACAAGCCATAGAAGTCAGCTTTAGGAAATACCCTTGACAGTGAGTGTACTGAGAACTCTAGGCTCTGGACTCTGAGTGTGCGAGAGAGAACGGAATATCCATGTGGTATTGGTGAATATGTTGCTGCTGTTTTACCTTTTTTTTGTTTTGCACGTTATCAATTTTATTTTGTGTGCTGCATTATTTTATGATTACTGAGTTAGGAAAAAAGTGCATATTATTAGAATTAACATTTTATTATAAAGAATTACATGCAGAAAAGTGTATTTTCAGCAATCTCTAACAAAAGTTTTCAGTTTTCAACGATCACTTCCATAAGTCTTAAATTTTCTCTCCTTCCACCCGCCATCCCTACCTGAGATGGCATTGCAATCTTATATGGGTTCTGCATATACATTCTTATTAAACACATTTTCACATTAATCATCTTGCATAGAAGAAGTAAAATGAATGGGAGAAACCATGAGAAAAACCAATCTATTTCCTTTGTAAATGGCATGATGAACAGAATTGTATCATGTGATGACTATGCAATTAAAGATAATAAACCAAATTTTTTTTCCTGGAAAAACAGGGTGTGATTATGTGGTAAAATGTGGGATTAAGATTTTTCAGAAAAAAGGTACCAGTGATTCTGATTAAATACTTGTTAGTGAAATCTCAATAAAACCACAAATAATAAGTATTTTTTTTCTTATCTTTCTATTCTTTCCAGAGTTTGACAGGAGGGCCTAACGGAGGCGTCCATTGCACAGATGTAACAAATGCCAGTAGGACAATGCTCTTCAACATTCATTCTTTAGAATGGGATGTAGAACTGTGCGAGTGAGTTCTACTTGGGGTTGTATTAAAGTATACTTTTTAAAATGACTTGCAAAAATGTACTTTTGCCATGTTTATAATTTAGTATTAGTTCCTGTGATTTGATTATATGAACATCAGATCACTCAAGTATAATGACACCTTGTCAGTGCTGAGTCAGTGGGGTATGCATATTATCTAATTATGGTTCTGTAAATACAAATACTGCATGGTGACTGCTTTTTAGTGAAGATCCTCTTAGGATGGTACTTCAGTCTGTGTTCCTTTAAATATTGGTTTTGAAGATGAAGTAATAAATAAACACCTAATCATGTGCAGTGATATTATGCAGCACATTATAATTCCAAAGTGCTCAGTCAATGCTGTGATGTGGAAGAATGCATGTATTTTCATCTCATTTTGTAGGTAAGGAAACTGAGGTACAGAAAGGTGAAATAAACTTCCCAAAGCCACATAGCAAGGCAGCTAAGTGGCTCACTGGATAGAGCGTTTCACCTGAAGTTGGGAAGACCTGAATTTCCATCTGGCCTCAAGATACTTGACCCTGGGCAAGCAGCTTAACCTCCATTGGCCTCAGTTTCCCCAACTGTAAAATGGGAATCATAATAGCATCTTCCTCACAGGGTATTGTTAGGATCAAATGAAATAGTATTTGTAAAGTGCTTAGCACAGTGCCTGGCACATAGTAGGCCCTATGTACATGCTTATTCCCTTCCCCTCCCCCTAGTAAATGACATGACCAGAACTGTGCTATGAGATACTGTCTTTTGACTAATCTTGGGACCTTGAAACCATTCTTGGTTCATTCCTTACTGTACAACTTTGTGTTCAAATACATTCCATATTTTCTAGTTTTTAGGTAAAGTGTTGCCAAATATTAAATTAACAATGACATTGTTTTTAGGTTTTTTGAGGTTCCTATGACAATACTTCCAAATATCCGGAGTTCTTCTGAGATCTATGGTCTAATGGTAAATAATAATTTTTAAACATCATTATTCTGGATTTGAAAGCCAAATTTAGCTAAATCAAGTTTAGCCAACTTAAGTGATTTGTGAAATTTTTAGTTACTCCTTTTGGGTAGTGTATGAGCAGCAGTGGCAAACTGAATTTAGTAAAAGCCTGAGTTCTACCAAATCATTTTGATAAGTAATTCATAAATTTTAAATGGCCATGATAAATATAGATCCTAAACTTTTTCATAGCATTACTAAAATTGTAAAAGATGCTATGAGAACTTTTGGTAGTTAGCTTTTGAATTTTATTTCTCTAATTCAAATAACTTATGATTGTGGTCATTTCTCCTAAATGATAAGAGGGAGTTGCCACACTGTAAGAATGCTTTTCTCCAGGCAGTCATTTTAAGTGAACGACTCTTAAGTTAGGTGTCATGAACTTAGTAGGTCTAGACAAAACATTTACCAAAAACTAATATCAAAGAGTGTTCTTATTTGTAGCATCATAATTTTAACTGATCATCTTATTTATTAAATGCCTACTATGTGCAAAGTATTGTGGTAAGCCTTAAGGGAGATTTAGATAAGACAGTCACTACTTTCATGGAGATTAATAGAGGGCTAACAAATAAACAGATTATTCTAGTACATTAGAATGCTTTGTGACGTTCGAGGTGTGGGATGGGTTTACTGACTTAGGGCAGTTATGGAAGACTTAAAGAAGGAAGGACCATTTTGAATGTGATAGGTAGGAATGCAGCAGGTGAAGAAGAGGGGGGAGTGTGTTGTAGACAATAGGGATTCCAGACATGGGTAAGAGCAGAGCATTTTGGGGGACGATTCAAGTGAAAAGGGCCTTAGGAGAGGACCTTGAATGCCAAGGCAAATGAATTTGAACTTTATCTGATAATTGAGCAGAGAAACCAAATAATAGACCTATTTCTGAGAAGATTATTCTGGCATGAATGTGCAGGAAGTGTCTGAGAACAAAGGGGGGATGGGAGAACTTAAAGGGCAGTGATTGTGGCAGTAGGGATACGTGTGGGGTGGGGTGGGGAGTAGAAGCAAGAGATGTTGCAAGGGTATATAATCCATTGACCTTATAACTGGATATAATAATAGGGTTAAAAAGAGAAGAGTCAAAGAAAACCCCAAGGTTTTGAATGTGACAAACCGAGTAAATGGTGCTGCCAGAAGTTAAAATAGCAAACAGCAAGGTTTAAGAACAACACCAAAAACAAAAAAATTCTGTTTTACGTTTGTCTTTATGTTGGTATCACATGTGGAGATGCTCTGGAGCAAGCAGAGATAGAGAGAGACTGGAGCTGGACTGAAAATGTACATTTGGTAGCTCTGTACAGAGATGTCTGTAGAAGTGATAGTCAAGGAACAAAGGGTAGGGAAAGGCAAGAAGACCCCAGGAAAGATCATTAAGGATCACTCATTACAATTCAGGACACAAAGACAAGCAAAGCAGTTTTGTTATTGTCATGTAAATTTGACATACTTTTTGTAAAGTGTACAATGTACTTAAGTTTTGTTTCATATATAGTCCTTTCTGTTTTTTGTATAAATATATCCTTAATTCACAATAAAGGAATTAAATTTTCCTTGATTGTTGGATTAAAACAAGATTACAGGAGGCATTTTCTTTTCAAAAGGATTTGGGACACTGTTCTTATGTTTGGAGGCCCAGTAGAGAGAAAGGGTCACTTGTGGTCACTCATTGCTGGAGCAAGGTCCTGGAAGAAGAGAATTGAATTGGATGTAGGACACAGGAAAGAATGGTTATCCTTAGTGAAGAACAGGTGTGTAGTCTGGGCCCAGATGAGAGATAATGGATTATAGGAAGTTCTTAGGGTTATTGAAGGGGATTGATATCAGATGACATCTATTTTCTCAGTGAGGTGGGAGGCAGCTTCATCTAAAGTGTGGGAGAATTGAAGGTATGGAAGGAAACGAGAAGAGAAAGAGAATTGGAAGGACTTTCTAGCAGCAGAAAGGCCTGTGTTCTATAAATGTGTGTGAAATTGGTTTACTCTTTTCCCTGGTGAATCTAGTAGTTGAAGAGATAAGGATTCATGAGTCTGGAAACACAGGTCAAGTGGACAGGAGTTGTAGAATGGCCAGGACACATTCAATTTGAAGACTGAGATTAATGCAGGGTATGTAATTCATTTTTACAGATTATGAAATCAAATCAACAAGCATTTTGTCTTGACACTAGGAATACAAAGATAATGACATAGTCTCTGACCTCAAGGAGCTTACATTCTGGGGAGAAGTGGTGACTGTTTACTATGTACAACATGTGCAGAGATATACGCACACAAAATAAATTTAAGATACTGTGAAAAAGCACCTTTGGCAACTGGTGAGAACAGGAAAGGTCTCAAGTGGGAAGGGGGCATTTAAGCTGAAATTCAAAGAATACCAGAAGCTCTGAGAGGTGGAGTATTTTACCACCATGGAGAGCAGCCTGAACAGAGGTACAGAGACCATAGTTAGTGTTATCATTGAGGAAGAGCCCTGGGTGAGCCAGTTTGGCCCAACCCATCAGCAATGAAATGTTCATGAATGTATTTTTTAGTTTTTAAAGAAAGGTTTCAGTTACAAAGACCTGAAATTCAAGTTAGAGATGGAATACAACTGTGATTGTAAGAAATTATTATTTTCGTGCTATTAGAAACTGCTTACAGTTTTACTTTGATCATAGTGAATTGAAGTCCTAAGTTAGAAAGCCATCACATATATATATATATAAATAAAATCTTTGGGGCAATCAGGGAGAGAACACAACTGTTAAAAATGCTCATTGCTTATCTACGTACTGTTTATGGAATTGTAGAGGAGCTGTCATTGAACCAGTCAAAAGTCAAATACAGAAAACTGCGCACATGAGAAATAGTTTCAGAGAAAGGTTAAACAACATTTAGATTAGCTAATTTTTCTTTCGCATTTGAAATGTGTCTCTATCCCTTTTTTCCCTTCTTGCTGGCTGTAGAAAATCTCTCATAGCCTGGTGAGTAGGTTATCCAACAATTATCTTCCCTGTCCATCCACTTGGTAAAAGATAACAGTGTATTTCCACTTATTTTAGGAAGACAAATATGTTTATGGAACAATTGGGTATATTTAGAATTTTGCTTGAGCAAAATTGCAATGAATTGCACTCAGGAGTTTTTTAACCAATTGAGTAAGGGGTTGTTTTTGTAGGTTTAATAAGTTGAGTCATTTCTGAAGTAAATGATAATCGGTAGCTTCTTATTGAGATTCAGAACATAAATTATAAATAGTTATAAGAATATTATGAAAATTAAAAGTTATTTTTCCTTTTTCTCACATTGGATGTAAATTGTGTCTGTATGCCTCAAATAATTTTATTAATTTTACCTGAATAATACCTTGTATCCAACATCTGAAGATGTGCCAATTGGAAATACACTGTCGCTTTCTTATGCATGCTTCACCAAAGTTAGGTTCTTAGAGTCCACAAGAGAATTCCCCCAAGAGAACACACTAGCTTTTAGGAAGCAAGATTTTTCTCATGTTGTATTTACTGATAGTGAGGTTTTATTTTCCTCTTTATTCTTATCTTTATTAAATTCACAGCTCGTCACTGAAGTGTAAAAGGCATTACTTCAATTTTTAAATGACAGCTCGTTAGTTAATGAACAAGAGTCAACCAAGTAGCATTTCTTCTGTTCCTGTTAAGAAAGATTTTGTCAAATTTGTGATTGGGCACGTTGAAAATAAAGGAAACTGGAATTTGTTGAAAGTGCCAAGTCATTCACCATACATCTCAATTTAAAATCCTGGTTTGGTTTTTGGCTATATTTATAAGATAAAAAATTCCTGTTCAATCAATATATTTTACTTAGACTAACTTAGGGAAACGTGGTCAAATATCTCATTCAACTTCTGGAAATAGTTACTATTATCTTAAAAGTTGGAAAAGTGAGTTGGATGTAAATCCTCAAAAGTAAATAGTGTATCAAACTGATTTAGCAAATGTTTATATTTACTGAAGCTGTGTTTATTATACACCCAATATTTTGTAAATGTTTTAAAATATTGACTTTTTAAATGGAATTTGTTTGTTGAAATTTTAGGTCTGTAGAAAACTTTATAGGTAACTTAGTCCTACCTCATTTTGAAGTGAGGAAGCTGAACCCTAAAAGTGGTGAAGTGACTTGCACAAAATGACTCATTTTCATGGAACGAGGACGAGCACTCAGAAAAAGCGAAAGTTGGAGTCTCTTTTTGGCGTTCTCTCCACTGCTGTTTTTGTCAGTATTCTTGTAGGACGCAGACATGTACAGCCTGTGTAGTCACAGCACTTTGCTTTGTCCTATCTGCCTGTGCACAAAAGCATGTGGCTGTTTGATGTTGATCCTTTTGTAACACATTAATAAGGTAACCCATTTTACATGAAATCATATGTTCTGTATTTTTTGTGTTTCATTAGAAAGCTGGGGCCTTAGAAGGTGTGCCATTATCAGGGGTGAGTTTTGTGCTAGATATTTATTTTATTTTACCTTTCTTCTGATAAACCTTTTCTGCAATTAAACTCTTCCCATCTAGACTCTACAGAAGTAATGAATAGCAGATTTGACTGATTTTTCTTGTCTTATCCTCCTTTGTCATATCCTTTATCAGTTAATGGTAATATTAAATAATGAAATACTTAAAAGATGGAATGCAAAAGGAAAGACCTTTATTCCTTTCATTTTTTGTGTAAGTGATCTTCTCGGAATTGTTTGCATCGTTCCCATTGGTGACTTTTTGTCACCCTTACTTATCCATTTTTGCTTTTAGTGCTTGGGAGACCAGTCTGCTGCTTTAGTCGGGCAAATGTGTTTCCAAGATGGACAAGCCAAAAACACGTAAGTTGTAGGAACAAAATTTAAACCCTGATTGGAGTCTAGTTTGGAGTTTGCTGGTTGTTGTTGGTACTTTTAGCTTTGAAGTGTATGAATGCTGAGAAGTTGTGACCTTCACATCTTTAACACAAGAATGTTTAAAGTCTTATCTTTTCCTTCTTGATCTGTACCCTAGATATTTAGTTTCATAAATCAAAACATACTGCAAGTATGTTATAAATAATGAGATCCAGTCATTTGCTCTTGGTCAGAGATCTGTTATGTCAGAGGCAGGACTTAAATTCATCTCTTCCTAATGACAAAACTGTGGCAAGCTGTTTATGATGCACTAAAAATTCATGAGTGCCTTTCAAGGTATTAATTTTGGGGATTAAAATTGTCCAACCTTCAGTAAAGCAAAACTCTGAGCCAATGGTCCTGTTCATGGTCCCCTCTAATGAAGTGGACCTCAGATCTTCCTCATGATCTGAGATGCCCCCCCCCTTCTAGGACCTTGTATTTATAAAGCTTGATACCCAAATGTTCAAAAGAAGCACGATAAAATACAGAATCTTTTGCTTGAGATGATGGATACGGTAAAATAAGCAAATGGGATCTGTCAGCAGGTTCACAAATTGGATGAAACAAGGACTATCTCCACAGACCATGTGTTCATAAGGCTCTTCCGTAGGTTAGGCAGGGGGAGATGGTATGCAAGGTATCATTTGCTCTAAGAACATATCGAGAGTCTTTCTGCACTGTTCTTGGTTCAGTCATGGAATTTTAACAAAACAGGATGGAGATATCTTTGGTTTCATTCTTGTGGTTGCACAAGTGAGCTCCATGGCTATTTAATGTAATGTTCATTACTCGTTTTAAGTTTGTGACCTATGACCCTTCCATTAGAATCTATATTCCTGTGTGGCTTACGCAAAATATGGATTAATACATTGCTTATTCTTCTACTCATAACTACTAGATGACTAATTACCAATAATCATTATTCCATATAAAATCATAATGAACTGGTTAGAATTTGAATAGGCGTCCTCAATGACTTATTTGTCCCATTACAATTTTATCTCTCTATGGCAAAATTTTGGTTTTAGTATATTAGTAAATAGAAGTAAATTTTTTAAAAGCACAAGACTTCCAAACTAGCAAAAATCAGTTTAATAGTCACTTTTTGATAAATCATCTTAATAAATTACAAATTTTGATTCCTTTTGATTCCTTTTCAATCTTAAAACTTATAGATACGGGACTGACTGCAGCATGTTTGTGATGTCTTCCTGTAGCATGAATTTTGTTTTTTGCTTATAATGCTGCTATAGAAATATATATTTAACATCAAAATGTCTTTTGATTTACACTTGTTATTAGTACATGATGACATAAGCTGATCTTCAGAAGCATATTAATCTAAAGCTTGAGTAACATATTAGATAAATTTGGGTTTACCTTCTGGTAACTCTGGAATAAGTACCCGCTGATAAGTAGAACTAGTACTTAAGTGTGATTACATATTACATATTTTCTTTACTTAAAATTAAGATTTGCTAAAATAAGATAATTAAAAATGAACTTAGAGGAAGGAAACAATTAGTTTTTAAATTGAAGTTATAGCATTAATTGGGACACTTTCTAGAACAACCCTTTGAGACAGCTCGGTGGTACAGGATGGAGCGCGGGACGAGCTAGGAAGCATGGGAAGCTGAGTATGACACCAGCTTCAGATACCTACTAGGTGTGTGACTGTGGGCAAGTGACTGAACCTCTTGTTTTACTGTCTCCCCAGCTACACAGTGGGGATAATAGTATTTGTAGGACACTTAGCACAGCGCCTCCCACGTAGTTAGCACAATTCGAACACTAGCTATGATGAAGATGATGATAATGATAGATATGGATTTTTAGCAATGAGGAAGTGAGTTTTTTCCATCATCACACAGTGAGTAAGTATCTAACATGAGCCTCATTCAGACACCTGACATCCTACAGTTATTCTTTGTTTGTTATTGACTCACAGGACAATTACTCTGCTTCTAGGCAGATGATATTCTAAGTCTAATCATGGAAGTATTTCTATAATTTAGTATAAAATATTAAAATACTCTGCATTTAGAATAACGTAGAGAACGCAAATATTTTCTAATTTCCTGAGTAATTTGTGCGTAGTAAAATAGTTGACCTTCTTTCCCATATCTAACCTAATTAGTGGGGAAAGTAACAGTCAGCATTTGGGGCTAGTGTGAAGGATGTGACAGCTGATCCATGACTGGGTAAAAACAAGCTTCACAGTTTGAACTGAGGCTAACTTACTAATTAGTACTAGTACTACTCAGAAGCTGCGGATTTGTCTGCTTCTGGTCTCTTATCCTTTTATTCTTCCTGCAGTTTTGCTATTTTATTCATCTTTGTTGAAGTTGGGAGAAGAAGACGCTGCCCTTCCCCAGGGAGCTATAAAAAAGTGTAGCTGTCACTTTTCTGACAATAATGCCGTAAGCCATTAAGGGTAGAAGTATTGATCTATAATCTGTGATCCTGATCCTATGTAGATAATGCTTACGACTCTTACTTCTGTTGTGAGTAATGTGAATACATAAGAATAATCTTAAAAGGAATATTTTTCTCATGAATCATCTTAAAAGTTTTATTTTCTGAATGTAATGTTGATAAATTGAGAATAATTGTTAATCTGATGCAGGAAAATATACTAATATTTTTGAATTTTTGTTATTTGGAGTTTTGGATCTTTCTATCTTCTGTCTTTCTATTTTCTTTGAAATTATTGCTATTTCTTCTGAGAATCAATACATAAAACCTTAATATTAGTAATCACTTTTTTAACTCATTAGGCAAAAGATATAGATGTGTACTTGACCCCTGAAAAGCATTCAGCCGATGAAATTCAAATATAGTATCTTTGGGATGTAGCAGTTGAGGTAATGATTTTTAGATGTATTATAAATACTAAATGCTCTGTATTAATAATTATGGGGCAGTTAAGTGGCATAGTAGATACAGAGAAAATCTTTAGGACAGGAAGACTCATCTTCCCAAGTTCAAATCTAGCCTCAGACACTAGCTGTGTGACCCTCACTTAACTACATTTGCCTCAATTCTCTCATTTGTAAAATGAGCTAGAGAAGGAAATAGTAAACCGTATCTCTGCCAAAAACGAAACCCTGTGTGAGGCCACAAAGATTCAGACATGACTGAAAAATGACAATAACCAACAACATTAATGATTTATAGAGATCTGCCACCTCTGTCTATTTGTCTGTCTTTCTGTCTGTACGTTAAGATTTGCAAAGCATTTTACAAACATCTCATAATATCCTCACAAAAACCCCGGGAGAGGTAGGTGCTATCATAATCCCCATTTTACAGACGAGGAAACATAGGCAGGCAGAAGGTAAGTGACTTGTCCAGAGTCACATAGCTAGTAAGTGACAGAGTCTGAACTTATTGTGTAACATATACTCAGTTTCACTGAAATACTAAAAGTTAATTGTTTAAATGCTGTCTACTTCCCAAGGGTGAAAAGGCAAGCTCATTCTCGTTGGATCAGAAGAGATAACAGTTGTCCCTGTTTTTCTTCTTTATTTGGTTATTCTTTATTCTTCTTCGGAATGTTGATCTCAGAAAATTGATAGTATAAAAGTTCAAAATAAGGTTGAAAATTTAATCATCCATTGGAATTTGGTTGTGTTCTGTCAGCCAGAATAAGCATCTGGTAATTCTTGCAACGGCTATTAGCAAGGCTTCAATTGCTAGAAACACCTAGGAGTTTTTAGGAGCCCCCTTTTCCACCATGCTTGAGTACATTAGCAGAAAAACGAGAATAGCAGCCAGATGGCAGTAAGTTAGCTTAGAGTGACTGTCCTTGAGATAGATCCCCATGGACAGAGCACACAACTTCCCCTCATTGACTTCAGCTTTCACTTAGCTTCCCCTGATTTCTCTTTGCATCCTTGTCACTTTATTAGCTGCCTAATATAGGTGACAGAATCAGGCCTGGGCTGGAGCTGCCACCCAGCACAGAACTGTCTTGACCCTTTTCTGTTTGTGTTTGAATCTGCTGAACAAGGTGCTTCCACCCACCCTGACTCTTGCTCTGATATCCAGGTGGCCACAGTTGTCCATCTCACAAACGTATGTGTGCTAGGACCCAGAGAGGTGCTTCTACTGTCAGTAACAATGTTGGTTCTGTGTCAATCAGCAGTCAAGAAATTCCTTTGTGATTAAAGCTTAGCTGTCATTCGGTAACCTGGATGACGCAGATGCCTCAGATTGTGATTAGTTAATAAGGTCGTTGATGTTTTACGTATTTGTTTTTGGTGGTTGGTATTTTAAACCGTGTTCCTCTGACAAAGAAATTACGAGTAGCCTTTGGGAAGCTTAGCTCCATCGTGTTGCTAAGGATGGTAGCTGCGTTTTCATGAAGAGCGGTTCTCCTGGCCTCTCCATCAAGATGGTCTTCAAAACTTTTTTCCACTACAAGAAGATTAAGAACTTTAGAACTTAACACAGGCCTTCATAAAAACATGTATATTGTGACAATAAATTCAATGTCGGTTTGGTTAGCTTGTTGGGATTTGTCTTGAGTAAAATTACTATATTATACTCTCCTTCTCACCAACTGTAGGTATGGAACAGGTTGTTTCCTACTGTGTAACACAGGCCAAAAGGTTAGTTTTCTTCTTCTTTATTATCAGGGCCTCATTTTATTCATGAAAGCAATAAACTGTTAAGCATAATTTGTTACAAAACTTTTTAAGTGTTTGCATGTTTTAGGTGCAAGTAATGCCATTTTAAGGTATTGAGACTAGTCAGGCATGAAAAATCACCAAATCTAACTGTTGGAAAAACAAGTGTTTATATACTTAGATTCTTATATGTGGAAAAACTAGAAAGTAAGCAGCAAAGATCCTTTATCGAGACTGACGAGTAACACAGAAGTGCAATACATTTATTTCAGTTTATTTTTATGTTATAATACTCTTTTAAAGTAGCCAAAAGTAAGCATAGTATGGGGAAAATATACTTATATATCATATAAATATGACATATATAAATATTTGTACATGTATGTGTATGTATGTATGTATATGTATATATGTATATTTATAACTATTCCAACATTCCTTTTAAGAAAAATGACATTGTTTAACCTTAAAATATTTCTGTTTTGTCTAGTGTGTTTTTTCTGATCATGGCCTTCTTACCACAGTGGCTTACAAACTGGGCAGAGACAAGCCAGTATGCTATGCATTGGAAGTAAGTTTATTTTCACAAACATTTTATGTTATACTTTGTCAAAACATTACAGTATATAGTGATTTCTAAAATCTTACCTAAGAATCTTAGTGAATCACTCTGGAATGTTGCTGTCTGCTGTAAATAAGGGTTTTTGAAAGATAACAGAAAAAAGGTAGCTCTGATGTAGTGCTCTACAAAGAAGATCCCTGCAGAGACAGAGGGCAGTTCTCTTAACTTGTCTCCTCGTGATCATCACCTTACTATGGCACTTAGTCATTTAAGGTGTGGAGAAAGAAATTGAGAAACTGTAAAGAACCACCAGCACACACAAACGGGTGGTTTCTCCAAGTACATTTAAATCATGTAGTAGAAAATAATCAGGGAGTGGATCTAAGTGCTGAGTATGATCAGCTATAATCACATTGTTTAAAAAAACAATTCAAATGATTTCTTTATGAATTACTCTTAAATTCAATATTTATTAAATGATTTATACAGTTGACCTAATAAATGACTTCTTATACTGTACTACCTATATCTCAAATTCTAGAAATTACCACTATTTTAAATACTCTGTAAATTGCAATCATTTCCTAGATGTGTAAGAGCTTTAATTTGCATTTCATAGCTTTTCTTTTTTTGCCACTTTTTATGTAGCATAATGTGTTAACTCCATTGAGAAGTGTGTTCTTTGTGTATGCTATGTTCCTGCTACAATGTATAGATGAGGCTTGTGCAACCTGTAGCCTTCGGGCCACTTGCAGCACATACACCAAAGGATTTTGGGCATCTCCTGAAATGTAGAAATGTACATTTTTCACGGAACTCCTGCAGGCTTGATGTAGGTTGTATTGACACTTAATTCTCCTGCTCACACATTCACTTCTTTTCTTCTATTTAATTGTTTTCTTCCCCCAGATGTTGTACCTATTCAGTACATAAATCAACAATGAAATAACTGAATTTGATTTTTAAGGGACTCTAGCAGCTGGTCATCTGGTCTAACCTCTGTCCCAGCGCCTCCTGAGGGAACTCATTTCCATTTCTGCATACTTCATTAACGTTTTGCTAACATCAGTCCTAGATTTCCCCCTTTGTAAGTTACGCTTATTTCCCCTGCCCTTAGGAGCCAAACAGTCCAAGTCAAATCCCTCTTCCATGACAGTCATTTGCCCCCTGAGCCTTCTCATCTTCAGGCTATAGATACTCAAGTCCTTAGGCTGTCCTGGTTGCTCTCACCTGGAAATTCTCTAACTTATGAAGTCCCTCTGATAGCTTCAGTTGTGATGCCCAGTGAAGATTCTTCACTGTGCTGCCCCCTTCTGGTTTGTTGCTCCCACTTCTCACTTTTTACTCATGCTATTTCTTTTGAAGAAGGTAGAAACAGTTTGATCCCACTAAGTCACAGTGATACGTGTAAGGTCAAGTTTGCTTCCTCATGTTACAACCTGTGGTTCCTGTTGCTTGTTACATAAAATTTAGGCTTTAGCGCATACGCTTGAGTGTCCGTGGGCCTTTCTGGCCTTTCCTGTCTGGGATTGTGTCTGCTGTGGACTTGGGGGGCTCCGGGTGACTTGCTGGTGTCAGATACAAACAGCCAGGCCCTGCAGGGTGCCCCCTTTCCCGCAGTAATCTAGAGTCTTAGCTTTAAAGCCTTGTCAGTCTTTACATCTAACCATCTGAGGCCCTCTTTATTTATTTAGTCTTCTAATACCTTTCGGTAATTTAACTCCTCTTCCTTTCCTTTTTCATACTAATTCCTTTGTTTCCCCACTTTGTTTTTCTGAACACCTTTACCATGTCTTCTGATCCTTATTCCTTGTGATTATATTTGATCCTGTTTTTCTTCAGCCTTCTTCTTACAGAAGCCAGAAACAGAATCAGAAGCTGGACATTGTCTATCTGACATTTTTCTCAGTTTCTCCAAAGTTCAATCTCTTTTTGTTCAGATCTTCTCTCTTTTCACTCTTTTTCAGTGGAAGTTGGAAGTGAAATTCCTCTCCTATCATAAAAATATTTTCTGCCACAATG
Organism: Notamacropus eugenii; assembly: GCF_028372415.1. Taxonomy (NCBI): domain Eukaryota; kingdom Metazoa; phylum Chordata; class Mammalia; order Diprotodontia; family Macropodidae; genus Notamacropus; species Notamacropus eugenii. The sequence continues at coordinate 444,969,668 of NC_092876.1, read as the reverse complement.
AAGGTAGATCATTACTTATCTTGGCTTTATTAGACCCTTGGTTTGGAGGGAGTGAGACAACAAATACTTTCTTTTCTTTCAGTTTTCATTTTTAGAAAAGTACTTACTTTACATTGAGCTGAAATCTAAATACCTTTACTTTCTATCCATTGGGCCTAGTTCTAGCCTATACTGAATAAGCTTATTACTTCCACATATAATCCTACATTTATTAGAAGAGCTTTCTTCCTTTGTCCTCATCCTGTCTTCTCTAGGCTAAATATCTTGAATTCCTTCAGTCACTTATGACTTGAATTTGAGTTCCCTTCTTCTGGATGTGTTCCATTTGTCATTCCTTCTCTTAAACCATGTCTTAAACTAGTATATGAAATGGGACTGAGTTTATTTTTCTGTTATGCAGCTTCATACTAAATACATGCTCTCACACTCGCCTCTCACGATAGCTCCCACGCAGATACCATTATTGTTGTCACTGTTTCATTATTTCAGTTGTGTCCGAGTCTTCATGACCCAGTTTGAAGTTTTCTTTGCAAAATTTTCTTATTTTAAAAATGAAGTAGTTGAACTACATGATCTTTTCCACTTCTAAAATTATTTGACATAATAGAGTTCCCTTTTTAGATTGGTATTGATCCAGTGATCAAATATTAGTTATGCATTAGCTAAAACTTCATCTAATTCATTGTCCATTCTACATTTTCTTGTCTGAAAGTCCTTAGTGGAAAGTTCTGTCAAATGCATCAGTGAAATTGAATAGAAAATTAGGTTATATCTATAGCATTCCAATTTTTTTAAACCAGTTTTATAACTCACTTTGTTCAGGTTTCCTGTGTTAGCATAGGGCATATTATTTTCTTTGATAGGTTTTTCACAGAGCCACATCCATTTTAATATTTTGAGAGGTGTTAGCATATTATATGGTTTCTCAAGTATGATGATTGAATCAAAGATTATTTTTTCATAGTGGATGCTTAATGTTTCTGAATGAAAAGTAAACTCACTTCACTTAAGATATAGCATTGTGTATTAGTGCTACACTGGGCTGGAGCTAAAGTTGCCATTAGCTAGTTGTATGGCTTGGCACATATCATGCTTGGACTGTGGTAGTAGTGTACTGCTTGGTCTGCCTCTCCCCTCTCCAGAAAAGAGATAATCCATCCTCCACTCAGCTACCAGTGAGTTCAGGTCTGACCATGTGTGAGACACAGACACATACGCATGCGCACACGCACTTGCACACACACACACACACACACACACACACACACACACACACACACACACACCCCTTCTCTCTCTTAGTCCTCCCCCCTCCCCCCAACTCTAGTGGCTCCCTATCACCTCCAGCATCAAATACAAAATCTTCTGGTGTTGAAAGTACCTCATAATTTACCTGACTCCTACCTTTCCAGTCTTCTTACACTGTACACTGTACACTGTACGCTGTACTCAGTATTTTTCCTGCCTGTTCCATGAGTAAGACACTCCAATCTCTCCACTCTGGGCATTCTCTCTGACCGTCCTTCATGCCCAGAGTGCTCTTTCTTCTTTACTCCAGCTACTGAACTCCCTGCCTTCCGTAAGTCCCAACTAAAATCCTAGCTTTTCCAGGAAGCTTTTTCTTCTCTAGTGCTTTCCCTCTGTTATTTTATTTCTTTTTTTTTCCTCCTGTATGTAGCTTGTTTGTATGTATTTGTTGTCTCCCCCATTAGAATGTGAGCTCCTTGAGGTCAGGGACTGTCTTTTGCCTCTTTTTGTATCCCCAGAACCTAGCACAGTGCTTCCCACATAGGAGGTGCTTAATAGATTCATTAATTGACTGACTGAAGTAAGTTGCCCAAGTTCACACAAGTAGGGCCAGGATTTTAACCTGTCTTCTGACTCTAAATTAGTTACTCTTTCCACCATACCATTCAGTCATGCCATCTACTGTAGTATTTCAAGCCTGCTGATTGGAAAAGAAAATTTGGTGGTAGTGTTCACCCTGTTTTACATGTTAAAGATTCAGTGATTCTTCCCATCTCACTGTCAGAACTCTTTTGATCAAATGAATCTCATGACTTTAAATAAAAGAGAGAAGCCAGTTGAGATTTTTTTAATATTGTATTTGGCCTAGAACTTAAAAGTGATTCAGATCATACATTTGTGTGTGTGTGTGTGTGTGTGTGTGTGTGTGTGTGTGTGAAATCCCAGAGATGGGATTTAAACCCATGGAAGCTGGTGAGATATCTAAGAGAAAGTGTAGCAAGAGAAAAAGGGAAGGAGCCCAAGAAGACTTTCTTAGTAAAGGATAAGAGATGGATTATGATCCAGCAATGAATGCTGAAAAGGAGCGGTAACGTGGATGGGAGGAGCATCAGGCAGGAACAGTATTACAAAAGCCCAATCAGGAAAGAGTGTTTCTGTCAAGGAGGAAGTCCTAGTCAACAACATCAAAAGCTGCAGAAAGGATAAAAGACCATCCAGTTTAACAGTTAGAGACCTTGGAGCCTTAAAGTAACATTTGAGATCTCATTTTCAGTAGAGTTTTGGGATGAGTCACTGCTAAGGTTTGAGAAGTAAAAGGAATTGTGCGTAAATAGAAATAGAAATGATTTTTCTAGCTCATTTTAGTTATGAGGAAACTGAGGCAAACAGGGTTAAGGGACCTGCCCAGGGTCACACAGTAAGTGCTAAGGCTAGAATTGAACTCAAAAAGATGAGTCTTCCTGACTCCAGGTCCTGCATTCTATCACGAACTTGTAATAGACAAAGTTGGCAGGATTATATAATGGTTGTTCAGGAGTACAAGTAAACTGATAACAACTGATAGGGTGTTGAGGATGCTCAGTGCATAAACAGGAGGAGGGAGTAGGGCAAGAGTCAAGCATGGAGGATAGTATATTATTTAGATTGTCAACTTGGTTGGTCAAAACTATGAAGAAAAGAAAATGATGAGGAATCTGAGGCAATGGACTGGGAGGACAGAAGGGAGAGGAGGAGTCTGTAAGTTAGCACTTACCATAGTCCCTGCTCTCAAAGAGGAGGAGAAATCAGGAGCAAGACCGAGGAAGGGATGGAAGGAGAAGAGAGTGATGCGAGATAGGAATGGATCCCAGTAGCAGGGGCGAGATGAAAAGGGGGACAACAGCATGTGTGTTAACGTCCAAAATGTGAGAGTGTTTGGTTTTCTTCTTTTGGAGGGGGGCACCTGGAAGCTGTAAGATCACAGCCACAAGAGTATAGATTTAATGTTATTGTCTGTGTATGATAAGGATTTATCTTATTTACTCTCCTTTACTAATACATGGAATATATGTAATCTCTATTCAGTCATGTCCTCCTCTTCATGACTCCATTTGGGGTTTTCTTGAAAAAGACATTGGAGTGGTTTGCCATTTCCTTCTCTAGCTCATTTTACAGATAAGGAAACAGGCAAACAGGATTCAGGGACTTGTCCAGGGTCACACAGCTAGTCCATGTCTGAGGCCAGATTTGAGCTCATGAAGATGAGTCTTGCTGCCTTTGGGTCTAGCACTCTCTCCACCGCACCGCCTGAGTAATAGACAAGACAGATATATGTACACATACAACAACGTTGTGTGAACTTCGTTTCATTAGGTCAGTGCATTTACAGACAGCCTCCTGAGGAGAGGAGGGGGGCGCTTTTGGTAGTGATCAATTTCCCTTCCTGGACCTTAAGAAGAAATTCCATCTAAGGTTTTTTCCCCCTTTAGGGATCAGTGGCTATAGCTGGTGCTGTTGTCCGCTGGTTAAAAGACAATCTTGGTATTTTAAAGTCTTCAGATGAAATTGGTGAGTATGGCTTTACTTTTTGGTGGTCCTAAAATAAATAGTTTGAAAATCTGAATCAGAATCATGGATTTAGGGACGAGAGTGGTCATCTCGCCCATCATTTTAGAAATGAGGAAACAAAGGCCTAATCAATAGATAGGAAGCAGCAGAGACAATTCAAAACCAGGCCTAAAGAATTACACATCCTGCATTCTTGCTACTGTTCTGCATTTTATTGTATTTATGCTAACATAGGCATAGACACATACGCACACGCATACATTCATGCATGTATATATTGTATATAATATGTAGCCATCATTTCCACGTATGACTTTACGGGGCAATCCTGTTCCATTAAATTGACATCAGTTTAATCTAAGTTAAGTTTTGCTAAGCATGAAAATGAAATATTTCATGAAGTGTTGTAGTGAGCAGAAATTATTAATCTATGGTTGTTAAATCGATGATGGGATATAAACTCTAAACTCACAAAGTTTGTTGTGATTATAATCCAACAATTTCCCAAAATAAATAAATATTCCAAAAACCCAAATAATGCTGATTAGACCTGCAGCTTTTTGTTCTCTCTTTGAATAACTAACTCTCCTACGTTAGCCTTCTCCGTGTAGCTCCCACTCTGTTGCCTGGTCATTGTGTTAATGTAACTCTGGGTTAACAAAGGATATGTCAGGGAAGGACCAACTAACCAAATACAGTAGCTGATAAATTCTTTGGGGATGAAAATCCACAAAACAAACTTTTTGATAAACCTAAGCAGACTTGAATCCGTTTTTTTGAGTTTGACATAAGAAAGTGATATCCAAAAGTGTGTTGCTTACTAAAGGATTGACAAGAAATGATAAAACTAAATATGGCTAAGGCCTGTTTCACTCACTCACTTGCAAAGCAGAAGGAACAATCTAGGTTATTGAAGACAGAAGTAGCAACCCCGTAGGGCACCTTTTACTTCTGTCGTGTCATTCTTGTCTGGAGTGAGGTTGGAGGCCAGGGTTACATTGTTAGATAGAATAGTATTTAAAATTCTCTAAAATAAAGAGAATACCATTTGCTATACTAAATGATAAGAAACACAGAATGTTTGTACTAGTTGCATCATGGCAGAGAGCAATACTAAACAGTCATCTTTTCTATATATTCTTTTAATGGATTTTTTTTTCCTCCCCATATCAGAAAAGCTTGCTAAAGAGGCGGGCACTTCTTATGGCTGCTACTTTGTTCCAGCATTCTCAGGATTATACGCACCGTACTGGGAGCCCAGTGCAAGAGGGTATATAGCCATTTCTGTCTTGACGCTTTTACTGAATTGCTTTAATGGGATAGCTCCCTCATTTTAAAGATATTTTAGAATCGATTTTAAGTAATTTGAGGGAATCTTTCCAAATCTAACCAATGGAAAAAATGGGTGGGGTGATGGAATTCCAAGACTTACCCACGCTAAAGATATGCAAATCACTTAACACGAGCTTCTTGTTAAAGCTTACTTTCAATATCTTGGACTCCTCATGTTTGTGGAGAAGTTACTTAGTCTGGGACATTATCTAAACTAGAGAAGTTTCGGTTACTTAGGTTAACCTTTTTTTCTTTATTTTGTAAAACTAGGGAATGTAAGAAACGTTACTTCTTCATTGCTATCCTAGTATACTCCCCTCACCAAATTCAACTCTCCCCCCTACCCCCCCCCCCCCAAAAAAAATTGTTCTGGAAATTTTCAGTCAGATAAGATAGTATTGTAATACTCTCATCTTCAAAACTTCTGTTTATGTTTTCAGGATTATTTGTGGCCTTACTCAATTCACCAATAAACAGCATATTGCTTTTGCTGCATTAGAAGCTGTTTGTTTCCAAACAAGAGAGGTAAAAAAAAATCAGGCCCAGGTTATCATTTTCTTTACTTCTTATGTTTTGCATATTAATCTTAACCAAGGAATGTTTTCCCCAAGAATACAGTGTGAATGTGTTCTCACTGCAATTTTTGTATATTATACATTAAATAAATGTGTACATACATGTATATATTGCATATGTAAAGTTAGCTATGAAAGCAGTAGATTTTCCCTTTTCTTTAAGCTAATACTACAACTAGTTTGTACAACTAATGGGATAGTAGAGAGAAGACCAGATAGGCTGTGCAGATATTGGAGATTGACCTCTACTTTCAACTTTGATTCCTGTCTCTAGAAATAAATAAAAAACAATTCTTTCCCCATGAATACTGCAGAACTTATTTATAATATATCCAATACTATATTTTAATTAGAAAATTATATTGATTTAAGATTTTGGATGCCATGAATAAAGACTGTGGAATTCCACTCAGCCATTTGCAAGTAGATGGAGGAATGACCAACAATAAAATTCTCATGCAACTTCAAGCAGATATTCTTTGTATACCAGTAGGTTAGTAAACATTTATGCCTTAAAATTTTGAGCCCCAAATTGATAGGAATAAAAATTGTAAATTTAAAAGTTATTTTAAGTGTATTTAACTGTTGGTTATACCGATCTGCATTTTCTCACCTTAGTAAAGCCTTCAATGCCTGAAACAACAGCACTGGGTGCTGCCATGGCAGCAGGTGCTGCAGAAGGAGTTGGGGTTTGGAGTCTTGAACCTGAAGATTTAAGTGCTGTCACAATGGAACGGTTCGAACCTCAGATCAATGAAGAAGGTAAAGCAAACTCTTGAAAGAATATGCTTTAAAGCAGAGATGCCAAACTCAGGCAAGTTGCCACAGAGTTGTCCTAGTGCACCCAACTAGACTAAAATGTAATTGGGAAATGTTTAATAAAATAAAAATACTGGACAGCACAGATGTTAATTTGTGGTTCCCTAAGTTGGTAGGTGGCCCACAGGAAATCCGTCCATTTCTGAGCTTGACACCACTGCTTTAAAATATGTACATATGTTTTATAATATATGTTTATGTTCATTAAAACTATGGATAGATACATGGGATCTTATTGATATCAATTGGCATTTTTACACCATACAATAACAAGTATCATCCATCATGTGTGCACACATACACACAGTCTCATTTAACTCGCACAACAGGCCTCAATGTACTTGCAAGTGTCTTCCCTGTTTTATAGATGGAGAAACTGAAAGTCTGAGAGTTCTGGGTCACACAGTTAGCCAGGGGCAAAACTAAGAGTCAGAGCTCACATTCTGACTCCCAATTCAGTGATATAATTAGAGTAGCAAATCTTACTACGACATCAGTCAGTAAACATTTATTAATACCTACTGTGTGCCAGGCACTGTGCTGGCCCTTTCTTGATTATTTTTTTTTTCTGTTCTACTTAAGCAAAACTGAGGTGCACTCAGTTGGAAATGGTGGGGCGTATTTGTTTTTAGACTTAAACACTTGGCTTTTCAGTCTTAGGGCACTGTTCTTCGTACAAAATGTATTTTAGAAGCATCCTTTCAAATGCATGGATTGATTCTAGATCCTCACCTAGTCTTAACTCTGTCCTCTGATACTAACAACACACACTGTGAAATGATTGTGAGGCTAAGGATATTTCCTGGGACTGGGGGACAGAAGCAATGATTCCAGCCCTTGTCCTCATCAGCACCTGCTTTAGTAAAGACACTTGTGCGTTAGAGATTTTAAGTATTATTGGGAGAGTGGTGTGGCAAACGATTAGATTCGACTCACTTCCAGTACAAGAAAATCCAGTAAGGAAGGTTTTGTTCACTTCACTTAGAAAGTAGTAGTTGTTTTCAAATCAGTTTCATTATCATATTTATTGCAGTTTGCTTTGTGCTTTACATACCTGAATAGTTCAAATATGTCCAGTTTTGCCAGGATCAAAACAAAATTTTGTAGAAGTTTTTAGGAGTATATAAAGCCCACAAGTTACAGAATAAAACCACATGGGATTATGAAATATTTAGCTATGTAGCTTCTGACTAAAATGTGTTCCAATTAAAATCTAGTTATTGGTGATAAAAATGTTTTATCAAGGCATTTTGTTTTGACACAATAACTACTTCCCAGTAATTTTCTCTCTATAATAACCTTCCCTTTAAAACAAGTTAAGTGTGGTAGCTTTATTTTTACAGCGTATTGTATCTAGGAAATGGAGGGCTATAAAAGAGTAGAATGGCTTCAATTCTATTCCCAGAAGAATGTCCTTATGGCCAGTTTTGCGTAGCCCAAGACCCAGTGTGCAGCACTGAAAGCAAAGTGCTTTCCAGACTCCCCAGAGTGTGTCCAGTTTAAAAAGAAAGTTCTCTACTTAATTGTCTGTAGCTCACACGAATAAGTGGACTTACAAGGAAGATATGAAAGAAGTAGAAGTAGAATTCACAAGAGTTGGCAACAGAGAAGAGAGAAGTAAGGAGGGAGAGAGATAGACTGATGGACACCAGGGTGCCTGAAATAGTCAGAAAATTTAAGGAGAAAAGCTCATTTATGTTTATAGAGGAAAGTAGTAAGTTTCATTTGGGACATGTTGAATTTGAAGTTCCAGAGGGAATTTTCCCCCAACATTTGGTGTGATGTAGATTAGGAAAAAGATTAGGGAAGTTGATACGAAGTGGGCGTTCATCTGTATAGAGAGAGATGATAATTGATTCCAAGGCAGATGACAGAATCATCAACAAATGTCATGGTAGAAGTAATTAAACTCCATAAGATAACTAAATTCACGTAGCTCGTACAATCATCAGTCTGAGATCATGTGTTACGCATCTATTGTTATTATGCACTGAGCTAGGCGATGGAAACTCAAAAGACAAAAATCAGACAGTTTCTGCCTTCCAGAAGTTTGTGTTATCTTTAGCATAGATTTCTAATCATGGAAATTATTACTGAAAATCTTGGACATCTTCAGAAGAGAGCTAATTCAATTGAGGGTCAGCTAGGGAGCACAGTACATACATCGTCAGATCTGGCATCAGGAAAGACTGCTCTTTGTGAATTCAAATTTGGCCTCAGACACTGACTACCTATCCCTGGGCAAGTCGTTTAACCCTGTTTTGTCTAAGTTCCTTGTTTGATGATCTGAAGAAGAAAACTACTCCATCTTTGCCAAGAATATCCCAAATAGGATCAAGGAGAGTCAGATATAACTCAAAATGACTGAACAGCATATTCCTGTCCTTATGTGTAGAAAAGGACGTGGATTGCTCTATTGAGAGAGAAAGATAGCACATGGATACCCACCTAATTCCTGGGTTGTCCCTGAAAAAGGAAAAAGGTGCTTCCTTGAGGATTGTTTTTAAATAAATGGACAAGAATTACGTGAAAGTCAGTCAACAAGCTTTATTGAGTGCTTATTATGTGCCAGGCGTTAGACTACATGTAGGGAATGTACATAGAAGCAGAAAGACAGCTTCTGGCCTCATGGAGCTTACATGAGTGAAAAACACCTGAGCAGCATTTCAAATGAGTGGGTAAATCCTGAAGCTAAAATGTTCTCTATAGCAATGAATGACTCAGATTATTATAATGCCAGTAGGAAGTTGATGTACATATTTTTGCTTTAAATTGAGAAACTTTTCCTAATGCAGGAAAGCCGGCATCATGCTATTTGAAAAACAAGCCTGAAAATGAAATTTTGCTTAGCTTTCAACAATGTGAGAGTAAATTCTAAAACTTTACACTATGTAATGGTTGCAATCTCAAATAAGTTTACAGACAATTTATACAGTTTATGGCTTCTAGATTCTACTCGGAAAGAAAAAGGAAGTATTGTTTGAAGTTCCAGCATTAAGGGGCATAAATAAATATTTTTCTTTTTAAATATTGCATTGTTATAATAAAGCTTTTTCACTGTCAAAAAAGCAAACTTGATAAAATGATTATAGTTTATAACAGAAGTACTGGTTTATCATTTGCAATAATTTGGTAAGAATAAAGGGCAGTGTTGACTGTTTATGACTAAAACATCACAGTAAAATTTTCCTTTTTGATTCTAGAAAGTGAAATTCGTTATTCCACTTGGAAAAAAGCTGTACAGAAATCAATGGGCTGGGCTACAGGACAGCCTTCTTCAAATGGTAAAAAGTCAACTATTACCACTATTAATGCTGTTTATGATTTATTGAAAAGTAGCTTAATTGATTTAGCAAATATTTGGCAAAGAATGTGTAGTTACAGAAAAGGAAAAGTTATTGTTCTGATTTTCCCAATTTTCTTCTACACAATCAAGATTAATTAAACCGTATCAGTCACTATCTTACTGCTTCTGTATTACAGAGAAAAAAATAATTTATAATATATTTTTAAAAGGAAAAAAGATAAGAATTCATGAGCTTCATTTGTTAAAATTCTTATTACCATTTGCTACTTTAACCGATGTGGGTGTGGCGTGAATGAAGTAACTGATACACTGTATTACACTGTACTGCAATTCTGGAATATTTTTCTAGGAAACAGTTTCCTAGGCTGCTGAAAAGGATTTTGGCCGATGTAACTTAGTTACTTTAATTTCCAAAGAAATCTCAAACGGTAAAAGTTACTAAATGTTGGAGTCCTTTAAGTAGGATCTGTGGACAATCCTCTAAGTTTAATATTTCCTTATTTTCAAAGTGATCTTCAGAGGACAGAGAAATTTAGTAAAAGTGAATTCCGTTCATATTCCAAAACTCAAGCTTTTACCTTCATAGTAGAGATAATAAACAATTAGCATAAGATTTAACCAGATTTAGCTGCCTTTCCCCCCATCTTAATAGTATTTTATTTTTTTCCCATTACATTTAGAGCTGTTTCAACATTCACTTCTGTCAGATGAGTTCCAGTTTTTTTCTCTGTCCAGCCTCCCCCTCCCTAAGACAGCAAGCAATCTGCTATAGGTTATAGATGTACAGTCATGTTCAGTATATTTCCACATTAGTCGTAGTGGGAAAGAATCTGAACAAGAGAGAAAAGCCACGAGAAAGGAAAAGTGAAACTAGCATGCTTTGCTCTGCATTCAGACTCTGGATGTGAATAGCATTTTCCATAGGATTTATTTTTTTAAAAGACTGAAATGATTTTTTAAAAACTTTTGTGTATGTATTATGGACTCCTTTGGCATCTGGAAAAGCCAAAGACTCTCAGCATCATTTTTTTAAAAAATTTGTTTATTTTTAGTTTTCAGAATTCACTTCCAATAGACTTTGAGTTCCAAATTTTCTCCTCATCTCTTCCCACCCCAAGACACCATATAAATTTATGTAGGCTCAGCATGTATATTCATATAAAACCTATTTTCATGTTAGTCATGTTGTACAGAAGAACTAGAATCAAGTGGATAAACCACAAAAACATACCAAAAAAGGGAGAGCAGATAATATCCTTCAATCTGCTTTCAGACTCCATAGCTCTGTTTGTGGATGTGAGAGCATTTTCCATCAGGAGTCTTGTGGAGTTGTCTTAAATCCTTGCGTTGCTAGGATTTAAACCTATCAAAGAGGCATCACATAATGTGTCTGTTATTGTACACAGTGTTCTCCTGGCTCTGCTCCTCTCACTCAGCAACAGTGCATCAGGAAGTCTGCCTGCTCATCATTTCCATTACATTCATATCCCACACTTTGTTCAGTCATTCCCCAAATGATGGGCATCCATCACAAAAAGAGCCGCTATAAATAATTTTTTGTACACGTGAGTCCTTTTCCCATTTTTATGATCTGTTTGGGACACAGCCCTAGAACTGGGATTGTTGCGTTAAAGGGCAGGCACAGTTTTATGGCCCTTTGGGCATCGTTCCAAATGGTTCTCCAGAATGGTTGGATCCATTCACGACTCCACCAGCAGTGCATTAGTGTTCCAATTTTCCCACATCTCCATCAGCATAATGTTTTTAAGCACAAAATAAAATACATAAAATTACAAAGAAAACCAACTCTGTTGAAAGACAGTTATTGTTTTTTTTTTTCAAGTTCATGAACCCAAGTTCAGAAATTTCCCCTTCCTGTGTTGCCATCGTTAACTGTTCATTTCTGTCATGTCTAACGTGGAATACTCCTTGCATTTTTGTCAGTATTGCCCTGAATCCTCTTCACTGTGTCATCCAGAAACGGTTCATTTGAATCCATTTTTTCGCTTTAAATCAATTTTTTTTCCCTTGAATTAATTTAATTTTGGTTTTTACCATTCACTTTTGAGTTTTAAATTTTCTCTGACTCCTTTTCCTTCCCCCTCGCCAAGACGGCATGCAATCTGATAAAGGCTGTACATATACTTTCTTATTAAACATTTTAACATTAGTCATGTGATAAAGAAGAATTAGATTGAATGGGAGAAACCGCAAGAAAGAAAACAAACACAAAAATAAAAAGAGCAAATAGGATGCTTCAATCTGCAGTCAGACCCCGTACTTCTTTCTCTGAACATCTTAGATCCTGGCATGGCCAAGCAGAGCTCAGCCGTCACACACAATGTGGCTGTTACTGTGTACAGTGTTCTCGTGTTTTGGCTCATTTCACTCCACATCAGTCTTTCCAGATTTTTCTGAAGTCACTTAAATCAACTTAATTCAAATCAAAATCAAATCAATTTAATTTCTCCATTTCTTTACCTCTTAAATTTTGATAATAAGCTTCCTATATCAAGGCTGTGGCAATCCTGTTTGTTGCAGAGATTACTGGTACTTTTGATACTCCTTGAATATTAATAACCAGTGTTCGCCGAATGTCTGTTAAAAGCCGAGGCTTTGGGCCACGTGTGAGGGTGAGACGTTGCCCTTGTATTCACATCACTTAATCTAGTTTTCATTTATTGCACAGCTTTTGTACATAAGTAGAACTCGCCCATGGTCTTTAATGAGCACTGCCCCTTCTATTTCCCTTGGCTCTTACATTAGCATGTGAGGACAAGATAACAAATAGTCATGTAGTTTTTGTGCTGGACGCTTCAGCTGCCAAACAGTCATCTCCAATTTTATATTCAAAACTTGGATTTAAGACAAATTATTGCTCAGTTTGGTTCGTTCCATTTGTCAGCGTTCCGGATGGTCTAAACAGTTAATTTTCTTGTTTATTTTGTTTGTTTGTTTAATGCCATAGCAGATTAAGACCGAATTTCTAAAACTCTTGGAAAGCCAAAATTTCCAAACGTATGACACATTCAGATGGAGACTCCTTAGTGAAGTATGAAATGCTTCCCTTTTAAACCATTTATGATAATTCCTACATGTGGAGGTAGAATCCTGTTCGGCTTGGAAGGGCATCCAAACTTATACTTAGTATCTAGCTGTAGAAACTTGAAACTTATTTTTATAATACTGGACAACTATATGTCAGATAGCTTTCTAATTTTTCAAACTGTATTTTGCCATTATGATGCCTTTCTTATGTTGAATCCTTCTGGTGAAATTTGAATTCATTTAATTTCTACCATAGAATTTAGCAAGGGTTTTCAAAACACTGGAGGTGATTCTTCCAGATTTTTTGTGGGAGATTTTCTCTTCTTAAGGGGAGTGGGAGAACAAATAATATTTGGTAGTCTTTCCTGACTTTCCTGTCTGTTGATTTCTCACGATCTGGAAAGATAATAAATATGCAAAGCACTGTGAGCGACTTTATAAACTACTATACTGTACTACCTAAAACACATCACAAATTTTGATGACTTTGAATTAACCCAGGCATTTTTTACTTTACATATTTCTCAGACAGGCACAAATAGCTGGAAGAAAATGCTAAACAAATTTCTAGAAATTCACCAAAGCAACATTTTGAAACAATATGTAATTTATCCAGAATATTTAACACATTGTAAATATATAAGTGCAAATGTTCCACCTTGCCAAAACAATAACCTCTTCCTCAAATAGATTTGCTACTAAATGAGCACCTTACTATGTTGGCCAAAGAGTGATGATTTTTTTTTTTAGCCACAGTAGCTCCTATACATGATCTACTAAGTTATAGAGAGGGGGAGTGATCAGTATTGTCAAGGAATTATTCACGCAAGAGATCACAACCTTTTGAAGTACCATAATAAATAGGGATTTGTGAATGTATAAATGTTTTAGGATTCCTTCCTTAAACAGAATTTATTGTATCTAGTGCTTAAAACAATTATGTTTGGGTTATAGAGATGTTGATAGTCTTGTGAGACAGAAAAAACAGGAACACGTTACCTCATCTGATCATGTTATTAATGTGTTGAGTTTTTTTTTTTTAATTGACTATCCCAACTTTTCAGGAATTGGCAGTTATTTTTCCCCTGGAGATTTGTATATATTTTATTCACTCATATCCCTCATATTAAGATGAGAGTGAGAGAATATTGCTCTGTTAAGGTCAAGAAATTATCATTTAGTGCACAAATAAAATGGGAATTTTTATATTTCCTTCTGCTTTACCTACTTCTATCAGACTTTATTTTCAAGTAACTTCTTTATAATAGTAAAATACTCTGCAAATGGCATTAAAAAAAATCAAACTAAATCTTATCAAGTGAGATTTTCTCATCTGGAACATCATTATCTGTTTAAATCATTGTTTTTATTACCCAAATTAAAGAAGATCTTAACATTACCAAATTTCTCAGAGAATTGCACATCTTTCCATTTAGGTTGTCTGTTTAACCAATTTATATCTATTTTTCAGTACTCTGCTGAAGTTTCAATTGTAGCGCTTGATTCTACTGAGTATCAAAATCCTATTTAATATTCATTTTAAAAGAAAGTCTCAATATCTTCACAGTCATTATTTTTAGCTAAAATAAGGTTTAGTGTCCATTTTCAGTTAAGCTAATATCACTCTTCCCTGGAAGTATTGCTATTCTAGGAATGATTCAAGTTTTTTGGGGGAAAAACTTGCATCATTCATTGAAGTTTGTTCTGCAGTTCAGCAGCAAAGCTAAATTTATAATTTCAATTCCCCAAACATTGGATTTGCCCAGCGCATATGAAGTATATTCTTGGCTTATTATCGCTTGCTTTGTGTATTGCCTCCTGTCGTAAGCTTTCGGTATTGATTATATTTTTGATTTAATATAACCTTGCTAGCTTTTGAAAATATATTATTTTGTGACTCTTGTTTTGCTGTTTGTGTGATTCTTAACCCCAATTTGCACTTTTTAATGTGTCTCTCTTTCGGTTTGCTTTACTGGGATTCCCTCTTCCTTGGATGACAGCAGGTGACCCTAATATCTTCTGTAGTGTGCCACTGGGCTTTTTTATAGTGACTAGCATGGTAATGTTAATCGGAGCAAGGTACATCTCAGGTTAGTTATTATTTGAATTAGAAAATTTTACTAGGTAGCTTAAATGTATTTGTCTGTGATAACTCAGCAGAAAAGGTTTGCAGTGCTTTCTGGCATTTCAGTATAGAAGAACATAGAAACAGATTGTAGATCTGTCTAGTTAAACCCATTGTTCCTAGGGGAAATCAGAAGAAGAGAGAAACAACTTAAACTATTTTAAAGAGGGAAGATTATGCTTTGGGGGCAGAGGGAGGTGCATAACAATGTCATACAGAAACCAAACAAAATTGAATATTACTTCTATGAAATGAAATTGAGGCTGATTGCTGAAAGTTAGTGTCTTAATTTTGTGGGGGAAATATTGCTGTACTTGAGAATCAATTTTTTATAGATGTTGAAAATTTGTAAATAACTGCAAAGTCTTTTAATGATGCTGGGTCACTGTTACAGTAACCCCACATGTGAGGTGGTGTTTCTTCTTAATTATTACCACTTATTCTTCTGGATGAAATACTAAATTGTTGCCTAAATTCTTTGTGGCTAAAAGCTGAAAGACCACAGTATATCACTGCAGTACGTTTTGCAAGTGAAAACCGAACTATGGATGGCAAACATGTCAGCAAACACCGCTGACTTACACATTAGTAATGGCTTTTAAAAGCTGTTAATAATTCCTCTGACTTTCAGAGAATAATGAATCAACAATAAATAGTCATCTTAAAATAGCACTACTATTGACTGTGATTTTTTTCTCATACCAATAGTCATGATGCCTTTTCTTAATCCTTTAACCTTCTAAATTATGAATGAGAAATTTTAAGTTTGGGGCATCTCATCAGTTCAGCACTGTATTTAAAGCTAGAATAGAAATTGTCTAAATTAATATTAGGTAAGGAAAAAACCAACATTTTAACTTTAAAAAATAAATGCCTTCATGGTATCATGCTAAGTGACTCTTTGCAAAGCATTTATTCCATTTCATTATTGAGAAAATTGGGAATACGTTGCACTTGCTTTTAGGAGGCTGTTACCCAGCTTCGGTATACTTAGTCTTGCTTCTGCATGGCAGTGACTAATGACCTCAGCCTTTTTTACCTTAAGGGAGTTTTATGAATGTTCTTGAGGGAGCTCTCTACATTTAATCTGATGGCACCTTTAGGAACAACTTCATTGTTATTTGTAACTGTAGAGTGGAATAGAAAAAGAATTGAGAAAAAAATGTTGAGGAATAATGGTGCCTATCTTCCACCCAATGCTTCAGCTCAGTATGTTAAGGTCTTATAATTTGTGGAAGATTAAGGTTTATAGCACCTCTTATGGTCTGAGTTAGGTTACCAAAACAAATTGCTTACGATCTTCATTGTTTAGTGACATCGTTACAGTCACATCACATATATTTGATACCAGAATATAGCATCAGTGACTGAGTGTTAAATGCAATGTGAAGTGCTTTAAGAGTCGCTATTAACTGCATTCAGTTTGCATGAAATTTTTGTGCAGTTACATTGCCTTCTATTTTTGCTATTAGAAAACAAAAAGAAATCATTATTCCTAGTATATGCTATTAATCCATTATTATTGTTTACATCTTGAATGTTCAGTATTATTGACATGTTTGGTGTTTGTTTTTCTGTTTTAGGTGTTCCATAAATACCTGAGTAAATTCCACGGACTCCCCGGAGGCAGTCTGTTTTTATGTACCAAGAGAATCTAGCCATTCTTTCTCTTAATGTGTTATACTACCTAATAGAACTTTACTTTTATTTATAAGCCACATGCTGCATGTCCCATAAGAACCCTATGGGTATTCTTGTGGCTTGAATTAAAGAAAACACAGCAGAAAGACCATAGAAACACATAGTGTATTTTTTTTAACATTGGCAATTAAGATTGGACTGGTTCTTTAAGAGACTGAAGACCCTCAGTTTTTATCATCTTGTCTTCTTCCCCTCAGGATCTAGGAAAAAGCTTAAAAGTTTCCATTTACAATGACTTCTCAAACATTTTTCAAATGCTGATGTGTTAGGAATTTTATACTCTGGCTGCAAGTACTCTATTGAGATATTCCTATGCCACTTAAAAAAGAAGGGTGCATTTTTGTCATTGGTCCCCAAAGGACCTCTCTCCTATGTGGTGGGAAGGCCAGTTGTTCTATTCTTGAACAATTCTAAATCCTAAGAGAGGGGAAATTTAACAATATAACTAAAACCTCTGGTATTTTTACCTGGTTCTTATAGGGAAGGACTTTTTTCTCCCCTTTTGTCTTTTTTTCACCTCTCCTTTTTGTGTTTTTTACTTTGTTATGGCCACAGATTATCCATATACAGTGTAGCACCTAGAAATGAAGAGTACGTTGCACTCAGTCAAAATGGGTTTGAGTATTAAGTGGACTACCGTGTACACAAGTATTTTGGGGATAATGACTGTACATTATGGGAGAGTTGTTATGCACATTAATTTCCAGGAGATACTTTTTCTTGAAGAGTTAACAATATTTATAATTGAAACACATATTCCATGTCAATAGATGGAAACACACCCTGTTCTGGATTCAACTGTGTGTCTTTAACTTAGATGTCATAATTGGATAAATTCTGAACCTTGTTTTAATTTACACATTTTGGTCCAAATAAAGACTTTTATCTGACTCAAAAAGCCTGAAGAGAAAATGAATTTGGACAGAAAGTCAAAATATTTCATTAGGCCCAAATGTGTTACCAACTTCATGGGACGTAGTCATTTTTACTTTGGAAGACAGAATTATTCCTGTTTATGTCTTTTAAAGATTTCATCTAGTCTTTGAAACTAATTAAAACCATCTTAAAATTAATTTAACTGTGTTTCTTCTTTAATGACAGTGAGAAAATATTTAGTAACAGTATAGACGTTGAATTTCCATGCAACATATTTAATTTAACTGTATTTTTATAATCAAGTACAATGAAGTCTAAGAATGTGGTTTTAAATAATGTTCACTCTTGAAAGAACTTTTCCTTCATTGAATATGTATATGGATGTTTGCATGTTTGGGGACAGGGAAGTAAGTCTGCCTTAGTAAAGACATCCCCATAATTCTTGGTTGTACTTTTTGTGCAAATTTTTTTTTCTTGTAAATAAGATCCAAAATATTAAGTAATATCTAATAAGTAAGACCTGTTTTTATGTTTGTATTGAGTCTTGTTTGCAAAACAACATAAAAAAAGGGGCTGGCCAATAAAATGTGAATTTCTTTTTCCACAGTGTTTCTGTATCTGAATCTTAACTGTTTACTGATCTGTTTCTAACATGGTTCCCATTTTACTTGGGTGAACCGTGGACAGTTAACAGCCCATGTGAAAAAAAGTATTTTCAAGCTTTTACCTTTGCTAAATATTACCTCTCAATTATTTTATCATTTGATGCTCAAAACAAAGCTTTTGAAAATCAAATGTAGAAATAATTTCATTATCCTACCTTTTAAAAATTGGTGGTACTCATTTACAGTTCTGATCATGGTACTCTCCCACCTGTTTAACTTGTTACTGTGGTTGTTCGATTTCTCACTGAGAGGTGATATCAGGGATGCTATCCTAGTGAGTTACTGTGAAATTGTCATTTGGGGGAGATGGGACAAGGGAAAGCTACTTTAACGCAATTACATTTCTGCCAAGGTAGGTTGAATTAATTGTAAATAATAATGAAAAAAAGTGTTTAAACTATTTTTAGCACCTTGTGAATTTTTCTATGAATTACATGATTTATAACTGAGATTGTACACAATGGTATCAAAATATGATTAATAAATTTTCTTTTAAAAATTGTCCCCATAGTTCTTACTTGCACTTTTCATTTACATAATAGAACCTGGATCAAAATTTAAGATTAAATTAAAATATAATTTCATTTAAATTTATTTTAATTTTAATTTATGTTATGCCTCAGGAACTATGAAATACACATTTTCTAATTACTCTGTATGATAGTCATTTTTGCCATATAATCAGACGTACTATGAAGAACCTACTAACTGAAGAAGCTGTTTCCAGAAATAGTGAGCAGCTAACAGTGTTTAGAAGAAGAAAACGACATGATCTCCCTTCCCTGCTTTTAGGAAATACGTTCACTAGGAAAGGATTTCACATGCCCAGTCACACATGCAAATACAATGAATATAAGCTCCAGCTTTTCTCTATCTAGTCTGAGATTGTTAGAGGCCTCTTGACAGTTTCTTTGCACTGAAATATCATTGTCATGAATAGAAAACAGGATAAGTAACATCTCTTAAACAATGATCAACTTTTCATTTCTGTAATGATTGCTTTCAAATTTTAAAATATATTTTAAAAGAATATTAAAGAGTTTTAGGTGTTTTCTTTCAGTGTCATCTCAATAATACTGAATAATGATGAAATTTAAAATACATTTTGAGCTTCTGGTTGAGAAAGCATTCTGCAAATATGTAAAGTATTTGACCACACTGGAGCTGTAATATTTCTGCCAAAGACTTCAGTAAAACATTGTAAACATTTAGACTGTTTCATAATTACTGTTCAACTAATTCTAGCATTAAATGCTTAATAAGCAATTTGTCCGTTGTAGGTATATTCTGTCCCATCTTCAAAGTGAAATAAGTATACTTAATCTTCAGAAACATAAATGTTCGAGATGGTGATGTTGAACATTTGAAACTTAAGTTGCTTAACTGGGCCAGTACCTTTAAGTACTATTTTCAAAAACCACAAGGAGTAAAATAACTAAAATTAATTAAGCCAGCAGAGAAGTATGTATGGCATTGGAAGGTGACATAATGAGCAACCTCAAAAGCTTATGCAATCATTGTTTTTAAAGTTGATTATTTGCAAAATGGACTGATTACAGTGGACTTTCATAAAATGTCAAATTAACTTGATAAAACAATTTATTTTGGGAGGGAGTTAATAAATTGATTTTCATTTTTCACCCTCAGACTTTATTTTGGGTATTGACCTAGATTCAAGTTCCACCTTTGGGGAATAGTCAATAGAGAATAGTCAGCAAACATTTATTAAAGGCACTGTGTGCTAAGTTCTGGGGAGGGTGACAGGATTGGGGGGAGGGAAAAAAGGGGTGGTACAGATATGAACAGGACAGCTCCTATACTCAGGGAGCTTACAATCTAGTGGGGGAACATGGTACATAAAAATGAAAGAGGAGGAGGAGGGTGACAGTGGAGAAGTCTAAATGAGTAACACCTGGTGAGGTATGAGATCTGTCCTGTGTGTTCCCTCAAGTGAAAGTTGAGGAGTGTACCCTCTAATTAGAGGGGTAGACGGCATTATGAAGTAATGGAAAAATAAGATTTCTTAACGATAAGGTTCCCAAGGGCATAATGGAAAATTTCAAAATGAGTGCAGCCAGGTGGTGAAATGAGACCCTGGGCAAGTCATCTACACTTTCAATGCCTCAGACAAATCTCTGGGACTACATGTTTCAAAAGACTATTTGCATTTATAGAAGAAATTTCCTTAATAGGAGTTCCCAAGTATGGACCACTTTCCCACCCATCCCTGCCCTTGATTTCTTACACTTGCAGTAGGTGTAATGAAACAGTCATCCTCCTTTTTATCATCAGTCTTCAGGAAGGTTTAACTTTATAGGTGGTTCAAAATTCAGAGACTTCGTATTTGTGAATTTGCCTACTTGATAAAATTTTTCTAACCCCAGATTTAAAGCTTGTGATGGCTTTCGTGGTCATTCATGAGCAGCAAAAAATTTGAGCCCACCTACACATGTTCCCAGCTGAGACTGAATGAAGTTAGGCTCTTTCCTCTTGTTTCAGCTTTCATGCTGCAAACAAATCCTTTTCACAGCATTTTTATGCTCCTTTTTGGTGATTTCTTTATTTACAATGACTCGAGCTTAGTACTGAAGTACTGTCTAGTGTTCCTTAAGCACAAGAATCCTGCGATTAAACTTACAGAGGAAATATATGTATTAGATAAGCTTCACTCAGGCTTGAGTTATAGTGCTGATGGCCGTCAGTTCAGTGTTAATGAATCAACAATAGAGTACATCTAGGAAAAGGAAGAGGACATTTGCTGATCACTCTGGAAAGTGCTAAAGTAAATATTGTGACCAGAAGTTAACAGAAACCTAATACTTTTTGCTTGTGACAACTTTATATAGGCCATAACTACCCTAAATGATGAAACAGACTGTATGCTATTAAGTATTTTATCTAATATTTTCTGCTGGCACATTAATATGAATATCTGAAAATGCTGAAACTCCATGACCTCAGTCTGACTTTAGTGGAAACTTAAAATTAATACTTCAGTGCTGGGAAGACAAGGTACCCATGAACTGAATAATGGTACTGGGTCATGGCAAACATGAAACAAATCAACTGATTTTTGTTTTATCTTTGTATGGGAAGGTTGGAGCAAAGTAGTCACCAAGCACTTGAGAAATAGGACAGCTCCTGATGACTAGAAAACATCCAACCTCCCTTCAAGTCCCTAGTCCTCATTGAATTACATTTTACACCACCAAAATACTCAAGAGATAATGACTGCTGAGTGATCTTGGAAAAATTGTGGAGAATAGAAGTGGTATGCAGGATTGGAGAAAGGCAATGTCCAAATTTTCCAAAAAAGGAAAAGAAGGTAAAGCTGGCAAGCATGTTTCCCTTTCCTGCAAAATTGCAGAATATATTTTAATGGGATAGTGTGAGCATTTAGTAAAGGAAGTGATCCATACTAAGAGCCATCTTTCACATCTCTGAGTTGTCTTCAATTCTTTGATCTCATTCCCTCCATCGCATATATGTTGTCAAGTCTTTCTAGTTTTACTTTTATTACCTCATATCTTTTCCTCTCCCTACACTAACATGTTTATCACAAATGTTCAAGCTTTAATCACATTTTGCCTTGCCTTTTGCAATAGACTCCTAATTGATCTCTGTGTTTACAATCTCTACCTTCTGAAATCTGTTCATTTTTCCAACCAGCATTTATTAAATGCAAAGCACCATGTTAGGCAGAGGGGATATCTATCCCCTGCCTTTAGGGAATTTATATTTTATTGGGAACATAAAACCACAAACCAATAATACACAAACCAATATAAAAATATGTGCAAAGAAAATACAAAATAATCTGAGGGGAGAGTACCCATAGCATCAGGTGGATAAGGAAAAGCCTCACGTAGGAGGTAGCTCTTACTCTGACCATTTAATGAAGGTAGGTATTTCAGAGTGGGAAAGGCAAGAAAAAGGACATCCTAGGTATGGGGACAACCTGTGTAAACGCCTCGAGATGAGAAAGGGAATTCAGTACAGCAAATAGAATTTAGGTTAGTATGTCTGGAAAATAGAGTACATTAGATGGACTATCATAAGCTTAAACTCCATTGAGCTGCCAAAGAAATCTGCAAATAAGAGGTCACTTGCCTTTCTATTGCTCAAGAGCATTCAGTGGCTTCCTATTTCCTCTAGGACAAAATACAAATTCCTCAACTTAGCCTTTAAAGCATTCACAATCTAGTTCTTACCTTCCTTTCTGGATATATTTCATATTATTCCCCCTTTCACACACTTTATTCCAAACAAACTGGTCTATTTGTTTCCCAAACTTGACATTCCTTTTCACACCTCGATAGTCTTTGTACAGGCTGCCCCTGAGACACACTCTTTCCACCTTCACCTTTTTTAATATTTGGATTCCTTCAAGGTCATGGCTTAGGTGCTGCCTCTACTGGTTACTGCTTTCCCCCTCCTCAAAGAGGGAGAATTTTATATTTTATATTTATCAATCCACATGTTAAATATAAATCTCTTGAAGGCAAAAACTATTTCCTTTCTCTTTTTATTTCCAGTGCTTAGCATATTCCGTTCTCCAAAATGTGCATAGTAAATGCTTACTGAACTGAATTTCCTTACATAAAAACATACAATTTTCTCTGTAACTCATTTTCCTTTACCCCATACCTTTCTTTCAACCTTTGCATGTTCAGTTGATTTT
This sequence comes from Notamacropus eugenii, assembly GCF_028372415.1. Classification (NCBI taxonomy): domain Eukaryota; kingdom Metazoa; phylum Chordata; class Mammalia; order Diprotodontia; family Macropodidae; genus Notamacropus; species Notamacropus eugenii. The sequence continues at coordinate 444,946,744 of NC_092876.1, read as the reverse complement.
TTTTTTCTGCATTAGCTCAGAGAGGAGGGGAAAAGTTCATTCAGTTCTATTACTTAAAGAACTTAATTAGTAATAAAAACTTACATGCCATTAAATTTCCTCAAATTTATTAATGTGTTCTGTTCCTTTTATGATAATTAGGAAGCATTTTCTGAACTCCATGAGTACATGCACCCACACCAAACACACCGACCATCATTGCAAATTAATGGATTATATTTATATCTATATCATGTCCTTAAATATAACAGATAAATAAACATCTTTTCACCCTTAGGCCCTGTTTGCAAGTCAAAACATCTGTGTTTGTCAAAATGATTGAAATCTGTCTACTTAAACACATGCCATATTGGGGGAGAAGGAACCACTATACAGGATTAGGATTTGGAAAAACAGTTGAGAGATTATACAGGAAAGTACATTAAATTAAAGCAAATCAAATTTAGAAAACACGTCAAAGGGTAATCATTAACTTTTGTTTTACTTCATTTAGTGATTCAAACTGATTTTAGCATAGCAACTGGGCAGCTAGGTGGTGCAGTGGATAGAGCACCAGTGCAGGAGTCAGGAGGACCTGAGTTCAAATCTCACCTCAGACACTTGACACTCACTAGCTGTGTGACCTCGGGGAAATCACTTAACCCCAACTGCCTCATCCTGGGTCATCTCCAGTCATCCTGAGGAACATCAGGTCACTGGATTCAGATGGTTCTCAATGGTTCTGGAGGAGAAGTGAGGCTGGTGACCTGCACAGCCCTCCCTTACTCAAAACAAGGTCAAGTGCAAGTCATGTCATCCTTTCTCTGATGGCATGGTCTTCTTCGACAACGAAGGATGAACACACAGCATAGCAACTACATTAATGTCCCAAGTGAGCCCAGCTTGTTTTATGCCTTACTTTAAAATTTTACTTTATAAAATTCCTATCTCAAGAAATCTCCCCAAAGTGTCACTTCAAATTTTAAGCTGTTTGTTCTGATTTAAGTAAAATCAGAAAAGTCTGCTTTTCTTTTTATTTTGAATATGAAGTCAGAGAACATTTTTTATGACTATGAAATACAGAATAATTTGATATGACACTAACTGTTAATACAAATTTAAACACTGGATAAATATAATTGATTTCTATCTTTCTCCATAACACCCTTATCAGGAAGATAGTGTAAATAATTTTATTCTCATCTGATAGAGGAAGAAACTGAAATCTAAACTGTTAAATACTTAAGGTCAACAGCATTTAATCCTGGGTCTCCTGACAGCAAGAAATAACAATGCCATGCTCTTTTTTAGAAAATGTATTTAAATATCCATGAAAGGAAAAGCAATGGAAAATGAAGCAGTGGCGAAGTCATCTGGATAATAATATAAGGCTTTGCATACCTTAAAGCATTATATAATTGTGAATTATGAATCCTATTCTTAACATCATTATTATTCAGTAGTGCTATACATTGATTTCACCAAATTCTAATTCAATTCTTTATTGTTGTTTTTGTACCCGTCTTACATTCAACTTTAGGACCTAGTTATCCAGTTTGTGAATGATCCAGGTCTCCCAATTTTCTGAATTAAAAAACCTTTTACTTACTTCACTGATTGCCAATACCCCTTTTGCTTTCTTAGGGATAGGGTATGAACCTGACATTTTGATAGTATACAAAATTTCCAGGTTAGAAAACTCCCTGTACCAGTGAGGATCATCACCTTTTCTGGAATTTTGAGTTTTAAGAGAACTGTCTGGATCACTTAGATTTATTGACTTGCCCAGGGTCACACAAACCACTACTTGTCAACAATTGGATTTGAAGACAGCTCTCTACCCATGAGATGATGCTGCCTGTTGTCAATTTCTAATGAAAGTGGAATTAAGAAATTTCATGTTTAATGAAGAAATACTGTTAAGAAATCCTCGTTTATTGCTTACTGAAAGAGAAGGATGACTATCAAAGCTTTTAGGCAAAATGAGGACCGAGGATATTTAAGTGATTTGTCCAAGAGCATACAAGGTTTGAACCCCAAATTTTTATAGTCAGAGCAAATGTTTTCCCACTGTTGCACATCGAACCCCACACTCATCCTATACACACAGCTTCCAATTCTGGTCTTTTTCTTTCTTGATTTTGTTTCAAACTAAATTCTTACAATATGAATGGCATTAAATTTTCACTGATTCAGTTTTAAGGTAGTAGGAGGCTGCTTCCTTTTCTTTGCATGTGAGAATTACAAAATACTCTGATACTAATATCAAACAAGGGAAACACTGGTGAATACTTTGCTCAACTGTCTCTTCTAATTTTTGTTTCAAATTTCTATCTCCCCATGTTTTTGTGATCCATATCTACATTAGTTGACTCTGAAATCTATTGAAGTTGGCTGAAGGATCTGCCCAACCTGTTCGAGTCAATCTTAAATATGATTCAAAAGGTAGATTATCCTCTAATTAATGTTTGATTTTCTATTAGGAATATGCAGGTCACTGCACAAATAATGATTTCATATGTATAGATGTATACATACACACATACACAAATACATACATACATATATGATGTACAAACATATCTCAGCCACCAGATGGTGCTGTTTTCCACCTTAAGGCTTTTTGTTTCAACCTATGGTCTCTTTCACTTCTACACTTTTTCCTGTCAGTTTGACATTTATACTATCAAAGTTGCTACCGTGCTTAGTTTTGGGAAGCGACCAGTGCTAAACAGTATTCAGGTGATCAGTAAGTGTTCAGATGTTGCCAGTATACTTTGGGGGTTCCTGAACACTGTATTAATGCAAGTTGGAAAGACATGATCTCAGGACAGAGATCATAGAATGCAGTAGGATGAGTAGAACTTCAACAATTTGCTTGATTTCCTGATTTTGTTTTCCCTTGACAACCTTTGACTCATTAGAAAAATAAAAATTATCACTTTTTTCATGATTGGAAGTTAGATTTTTTTAGTGTTCAGGAGCCAACTAAAATACTTCAGCTCATTTAACTATTTATCCAAAGTAATACACAGTAATACATACATATATTATATAAAAGTAATATGTAATAATATAAGTATATCATTATATGACTTTCTGACAGGTTTGTAGTCAACGAGAAACTAATACTTCATTTTTTATCATCTCTCTTTTATAAAATACTTAATATTTATACTTGCCTATTTCAAATAAGAAAGTCACAGCTTTATCAACAATTTTGGCTATATAGGCACAGGACTTGATATTGTCTTATATTTTTTTTCACTCGGAATAGTAATCTGTGAACATTCAGTAATACATATGGATGAAGATGATGATATTCAGTTCTCTATTTATGAAATAGATGCACTGCTTATCTTCATACATAAGAACTCAAGAATTTAATGACTGAATATTAGTCTTAGATTATAAGGAACTCCTATACCATGTTTTAAGAGAAAAAAGATATTAAATAATTCAGCTTTCTCTACTATAGATGCAAGGATTTTTTTAAAAAATAAAATTCTAAAATATATAAATTTTTAAACCTTATTATTAAAGCTTTTCTTACATGTCCTTAAAATAAAAATGTCCTCCTCCCACCTCACCTTCACTGTAATTTACCACTAATCCCAGGGTGAATGTCATTCTAAGGGTAAGGAAAGCTGTGCTTAGCTTTGTGAAAAAGTATTAAAATGAAGATGCCCAAATTAGGAACATCACTAAGAAATGCCCTATCCATCTAATCTAATTTGTCTCTGGCCCTCAGTTTTATGTATAATTTCATTAAGTCCTAGCAAATTTCTAGAACTCATTACTAAAGAGAGAGAGAGAACACCTTAGAAAGTAATGTGATCACAGTCAGCATAGCTTCATCAAGAAAATAACTTGCCAAATAATTAACTTTATCTTCTCTACTGAGTTACTGGACTGTACCAGGTTCTGTCCTGGATCCTCTTCTTTTCAACCCACTATCCTATTTTGCTTTTTGATCTCATTGGCTACTATAAATTCAATTATTATCACTATGCAGATAATTCTTAAATATATTTATCTAGCCTCAATTTATCTTCTGACCTCCTTTCTTGCATCTGCCACTATTAATAGGACATCACAAAAGGGATGTCTCATAAATCTCATGAACTCAACATGTCCAAAACTGAATTTGTTACACTTTTTCCCCAACCCTCTCTTTCTACCTTTCCTTTTAAGAACATCACCTCCCACACCCCTGTCACCCAAGTTCACAGCTTAAATGTCATTCATCACTTCTCTCTCTCACCCTCCTCCATATCCAGTCTGTTGCCAAGTCCTGCCAATTCTATTTTGACAGCATAGTCCATATATGTTCCCTTCTCTCTTCTAAAACTACCATCATCATGATACATTCCCAACGCAGTAGCTTTTCACTTTCCCGCTACTTATTGCCTTAATTGATTCCAATGACTCCCAACTTTCACAGAAACCACTCTGGTTGTACAATGGGTATATAGATATTAACATTTGTTCCATCCTAAAAAAATTTGCTTCAGATCCTTGTAGAGGATACACCTTCAGCCATTAAATCTTACAAAATTATTTTTAAAATGAATGCTCTTTAAAAAAATCTATGACCTGTGATAATTTTCAGTTTTACAGTATGAAGAACAATTTTTATTGAAAACAATGAACAATAACTCACAATAATGAAAATTATGAAAATTGAATTATAGAATATTTTTTAAAGAAAATTTTTTACATGTAGTAGTATAAGCTAAGATGCTTATATTTTATAGCCCTGAATTTGTAATCTTGTTTAACATTCAGTCTCTTTATTTTTAGAAGAATTCTCTGAGACAGAGCAGGTGTGCCCATTTTACAGATGAAACAAAGGCTTTGAGAGGCTGTAGTTTGTTCAAGAACCCACAGCTAAAATGGAAGAATAATTCACAAAAGATATACATCATAATATTGTGTCACCAAAATTAAACTCACTTAACATAAAGGAGTTTCCTAGGACCCATAAAACCCCATATTTCTTTAATACTTGATTTTTAAGTTATTAATTTTAAAACTAAATTGCTGTTCAGTCACCTCCAACTCTTGTCCATGGGGTTTTCTTGGCAAAGTATACTGGAATAGATTGCCGTTTTCTTCTCCTGTGTGTCCCCATTTTAGAGATGAGGAATTGAGGTAAATAGGAATTAGGTAACTTGTCCACGGTCACAAAGTAAGTACCTAAGGCTGAATTTGAACTCATCTTCCTGACTTAAGGCACAGCTCAATATCCACTTCACCACCTAGCTGCCCTAAAACTAAATTACACTTCCTCATAAGAACCTGATGATTTTTCAGAGGAAGAAATTACCTTGAACTTTAAAATGAAAATTTGTATGATTTCTATTGAATAAATTGTGAAATCTGGATGAAGGCGCATATGATTAGGGAGTCAGAAGTCTTACTGTATACTTTAATTTCTTTAATATAGTCCTTTAAGTTGTCTTGTTAGTAAAAAATTTAGGGATAGGTGCCAAGATTTAGTGACAGGTATGGGTGCTAAAAGCACAAAAAAGAATGACTTAAAAGTAACACTCCTATGTCAACAACATTTCCAGTTGGTAGAGTAATAAAAAACTGCATTTTGCAACTTCCATACTGCATAAGAGAAAATGATAACATTTACCTATATGTATGTATGTATGTATAAATATCACATATACCTATGTATATACACATATGTGTATATATATATACATTATACACACGCAAATATATACATAATTAGCCCAAGGTTAAAAAAGTCGGTCTAGGCTTTGGAAAAAAGATATCCTTTATCAAATTCTTCCTTTCTTTGATTTAACCAAGATATCTGTCAATTTAAAAGAATGATCATTAGCCCAGAGGAAGCATTTTTATAGTCACTAGTAACATTTCTTGTCATCCCCAATCTCTGGTGGAAATTGTCACGAGCAGATCAGAGTAGTGACAGAAAAACCATCTGTGTATTTTGTTTGCTATGTTCCTTTGGGGACAGGGGGATGACTTCATTTTTATCTTTGGAGCATAGTAGATGCTCAGTAAATTTCTGTTGATTGGCTAATCAACCATCTCTATTTCCAGGGATGGAACCTACTCCTTCACTTCTACCTCTTGGAATTTGTACCTATCTTTGAAATACAGCTCATTTCACATCCTAAATAAAGACTATATCAATCTCCATTTGGTAGTGCCCTTCTTATAGAAATTGTATTGTAAGCATTTTGTTTAAAATTTTTTTTCATATTCATTTTGCTTCCCCAGAAGAACATAAGTTTCTAGAAAATTGGGACTGTTTCATTTTTGCTTTTATAGCCCTAGCACCTAGTCCAGTGCCTTACACAGAAGCTTAGCAAATGCCTGCTGAATTGATAAATCTCAGTTTGCTTCCTATTAAACAGACTACTCTTACAAGATTAGGATAAACCTTTGCCTGCTTAACGGTGTCAGTTTAATTTTCTCCATTTGGAAGAAAAAAATTGGAATCAATGATTCTGGAGACCCAAAATAAGCAGATTGCAGTGGAAATAATGTAATATTTGTTAACATACAGTCCGTGGGTTCAAGTCCTGATTCTGCTACTTATTACTTGTGTGAACTTCAGCAAATCACTTACCCTCTTTGGGCCTCAGTGTCCTAACCTAGGAAATCAAGAAATTTAACTAGCTGACCTCTAAGGTATCTTTTGGCTCTGATCACAGATTGGGAATTATATGATCATATGAATTATAGGATCAGATGAAGACTGCCAAGGTAGTCCAATTCAAGTATGCACATACAATAACTATGTTGATTAGCTTAATATGGAAGAACAGCAGTGTAAATGGAAATTTATTGAAATGCCTATATATATATATATATAAACAAATCCGTAATAGCAACACCCCATATTTTGAAAATTCTTTACAAGATGTAAAGTCAGTTCAGATGGTACTGACTAATAAAGCAAGAAATCCCATAAATATGCATGAAATGGACTGAAAATATTAATGCTTTCATTATAGGCTAGTAATACATTAAAAAAATTAGAAACAGATCTTATTGGTTATAGACAAGGGCTGTCAAGAACAGCCTTTCCTCTAACTTACCCAATAATGTATCACTGGTCAGCAAAGCACACTCAAAAGAATAGATTTCATTCTTAAACCCAGATTAGGTGAAAGGATGGAAATTGAGAAGTTACTTTAATTTGAAGAGGGAAAGTTGAAAGAACCTGAAGAAACTGAAGATCTATTCTTCACAAACTCCAGAAGTGCTACTTAATGTGAAGTGGAGGTAAAATAATACCAATACCTCAAGTGAATTTTGAAGATGAGATATACTTAGAATGGAATTTCTAATAGCCCTTTCTAAGTTTCACAACATTCTCAAATAGGCCAACCCATACTAAAACAGCTATTTAAAAAATCTGATGTCTGCTCTTATCATCATAATAAACATTCTTCCACAATGTCTGAAGAATTTTAAAATATTTCAAGACCTTCACAGAGTGGCATATGTTGCATTAGTACAAGCTAAGGAAGAAAGGCAGAGGTCTCTAGGAATCCTTCTCACTACCCACATCACATACCATGAAGATAAAATTGACTTAAGAAAACTAGAGCAGATGCACAGTGAGACAATGGAATATTACATCCGTTGGTCAACAAGCTTTTTTAAGTTTATTTTTCTTCTTTTTATTACTAAAACTTAAATATACAATAAGAAAAGAAAACTAAACATATATTGTTCCCTCTTGAACCCATTCCTGATGAAAGTAGGTTTCTAGAACTACCAGCCCTTCTCCCCCATCTAATTCTGTGTCAGTTCCTCCTCTTGCCCTTCATTTACATAAAATAATTACTCGTTTTAGCTGTTCCTAAATGGTTTTACCTTTTATAGTCACATCATACATACTCAGGTCTGCCTAATCTCTTTTACAAACTACTCAATTATGAATAACAATCTTAGGCATATGTTTTACATTTTATATACTTAAACATATATACAGATGTAATCAGTCTGTCCTTAACTGAATCTCTTGTAATTAGTCTTCCGTATGTACCTTATATTTCTCTTGGCTGTTGTATATTAAATCTTCTACTAAGTTCAGGTTGTTTGTTTGTTTTAACAAAGTTCTGAAAGGCATTAAAGGTTCATTTGTTTTTCATTCAGGATTATGCTTAGCTTTGCTGAGTATGATATTTGTGACTGGAACCCCAGTTCTTTTGTTTTTTGGTATATAGAGTTCCAAGACCTATGGTCTTTTAGTGACATTGCTGCTAGATCTTATGTGATTCTAATTGTGGCAATACCATATTTAAATATTTTTTCTTGTTGCTTATAATGTTTTATCCTTGAGTTGAGTACTTTGTAATTTGACTGTAGTATTTCTGTGAGTTTTCCTTGTAGAATCTCTTTCAGGTGGAGATCAGTGTATTTTTTTTTCTATTTCTACTTTGTTCTCTTGTTCTAATGTTTCAAGAAAATTTTCTTTAATTATTTCTTGTATTATTGTATCAAGATTTTTCTTTTGATCATAGCTCTCAGGTAGTCCTATTGTTCTCATGGTTTCTCTTCTTGATCTGTTCTCCAGACAGGTTGCTTTTCTTATGTTTCACTATCTCTTCTATTTTTTCATTCTTTATATTTTGTTTTATTATTTCTGGATCTCCTATAACTTCACTGACTTCCCCTGGCCCAATTCTAATTTTCAAGGAGTTATTTTCTTCCTTAAGATTCTGGATTTCCTTTTCTAATTGGTTGACTTTCTTTACATAATCCGGCTTTTCTTGGATTGTTCTTTTTCTAATTTTTTTTTTACATCTCTCTTATTTGAAGTCTTTTAAAAAGTTCTTCTACGAACTCTTTTTGGGCAGGTGACCATTTAGGGTAGAAGAGGGTTTCTTTGCTTCCATATTCTCCACTGAAGATGAACCCCCATCTTCTCTAATCCCATAGTAACTCTTTGTGGTTGAATTCTTTCTCTTTTCCCTATGCATTTTCCTTTGTAATAACTTTGTTTTTTGCAATTACCTCTAGTCCTGGGATTTGGGAAGATGGTGCCTCTGGCCTCAGATCCTCCTTCAGTTCTCACTTCTAGCATGGAACTGCAACCAAGACCTCGACTCTCCTGTAAGTGACCACAGCCAGCCATGTCCCTGCTCAGCTGTTTCTGCACTCACCAGGCATGGGCTGATTCCTTCTCACTCCAGTCACATCTCTGCTGCACAGCTGGGTCAGGTCTGGCATTCTTTGTCAGCAGAGGTTCCATTGTTCTTCTAAGGCTCAAATTTTCCCAGAATCCTCTCCCAACAAGCTTTTCTTAAATTCTACATGCAAGGCTCTATGTTAAGTTTTACGTGATATAAACAAAGGCAAAACATGTTCCTTGCTCTCGGGGAACTCATATTCTAACCTAGTCAACATGCACAGTAGAAAACTTGAATACCATTGCACAACTGAATGAAACAAGAAAGAAATATATGCAATGGAATTGAAGGTACATGGGAAATTTTTAATACCCTTACTCAACAATTGCCAATGAAAACCAGAAGGTCAAGGTGACCACACGAAGTCAAAACAGCAATAAAGAATGAAATAAGCAAATCAACGTCGATCAAAAACTATACTATAAAAAACTATACTATATGAGAACAAAGAAATTAGAGAAGCACGAACACCTCCAAGAAGGAGATTGTGGAAATTTTCCTGTGAAAAAAAGTGCAACAAAATGAACATTTAAGTTCCATTAAATGTGAAACAAAAAGTTTGTGCTCAGAATTGGTTACATCAAGGAAGATGACCAGAGCTAGCTTCTCTGTAAAGCTGGAAAGTTGGCAGGTTCTCATAACTGTTGACCCATATGATTCACACTGATGAATAAATGACTAGTAAGGCACTTGACCAGCATCCCCTCTGATGCAAGTGGAATATCATCTTTCCTGGTTGAACACGAGATATTTATTAACAAAAAAACCCACCAGTGATCTTTCCAAATTTAGGACAATTTTGTCTTTATGTATTTTATTCAAGGGATTCAAAGCTTATATGGCTTAGATTGTTTTCTTGTGTGTATAAGATTTCTGTTAGATTATAAAAAGTGCAATACTAAAAGGCCCTAGAAGTTAAAGTGAAATGTATCGCTGATTCAGTGATTACTGAACAATATACTTAACAGCTTTCTAACCTTTACATGTATTGGTTTATTACCACAAAGACTTTGACAGTTGCACAAGCATGTCTTAATCATGTTTTCATCAACAAGAGGAAAATAACACAACAAATTCAGCATGCAAATGAAAAGAAATGAGAAAATAAATTAAAAACCAACCAACGAACACCAAAATAGAAATCCTGAAAATTAAAACAAAGTAGCAAAATTGGAAGCTAGAAAACCATCATATTAACAAATAAAACTAGAAGCCATTTTTTTTTCAGGAAAAAAATAGATATGGCATTAACTAATGTAGTTTTTTGTAAAAAGAAAACCAAATTAGCAGTATAAAAAAATGAGAAAAAGTGAATTCACAACCAATGTAAAAGAAATGAAAGACATTGTTAGGAGCTTTTTTGTTCAATATAAATGGAATGGATGAACATTTAAGAAATACAAGTTTCTCATATTAAAAGAACAGGAAATGGAGTACTGAAATAAATCTTAGAAAAAGACATTACAAGCTGTAAATCAACTAAAGGAAGAAAAAAATAATCCAACCTAAGACCAGATCTGGGTTTATAAGTAAATTCTACCAAATATTTAAAGAATAATAATTCTAATACTACAGAAATCAAAATTATTTCTATGACATAAGTATGATCTTGATGCCTAAACCGAGGAACATCAGAACAGAAAAAAAAATTATAGATCCATATCCCTAACAGACATTGACGTGAAAATTTTAAATAAAATATTAGCAAGTAGGCTGTAGCAACATATCACAAAGATTATATACTATGATCAAACTAGATTTATAAGAATGCAAGGCTAGTTAAATATTAGGAATACTATAAACATAACCAAAACAATAAGAAAAACAAAAATCATTTGGTTATTTCAATAGACACAGAAAAAACTTCTTGTCATTTTTATTAAAAACTCTAGAAAGCACAGGAATAAATGGAACTCTCCTTAAATGATCTTTCCTGTACGATCAAGGGTAAAGCAAGGATATCCAATATCACTATTACTATCAAAATAGTGCTAGAAATGGTAACTGTAACAATAAAGGAAGAAAAAGAAAATGAAAGAATAAGTATAGGCAAAGAAGAAATGAACCTTAGTCAACTTAAAAGCTTCACCAATATTGCAGGATTTAAAATAAACAGACATAAATCATCAGCATTTCTGTATATTAAAATCCAGTAAAGAAAAATCCAGAGTTTGAGAAATTTCATTTGAAATAACTATAGGCAGTATGAAAGAATTGAGAATTTATCTGCCAAGATAAATAGAAACTATATGAACACAATTGCAAAACACAAACAGAACTCCAACATTTGTACAAGTACAAATCTAAATAATTGGAGAAATATTATTTCCTCAGAGTTAGATTGAGGCAATATAGTAAAAATGAAAATATTGTCTTAAATAATTTACATATTCAGGGTTGTACCAAGCTAACAAAAGATTACCTTATAGAGATTTAAAAAATTAATCTCTAGGAACCAAAAGTCAAGACTATGAAGGGAATTAATTAAAAAAAAAATAAGTAGGGGGAAATAGGGCCCAGTAGTACCAGATTTCAAACTGTACTATCAAATTATAATCATCAGAACTATTTGGTACTGGATAATAAATAGAGAAGCTGATTGATAGAACAGATTGGACACAAAGTATACAGAAGCAAACTTGTTTGTTAAAACCCATAATTCCAGTTATTGGAGCAAGAATTCATGATACAAAAAAAAGATTTGTTAGAGAAACAAGAAATCAGTTTGACAGAAACTCAATATAGACCAACATCTCATGCTATATCCAAAATAGGTACATGATTTAAACATAATTAACAGTATTCTCTATGTATTCACATATATTTAACTCATGGAAGTATGGCAAGGTTACCAAAGCCTTGAAAAAATATCTCTTTAAAATAAAGAAGCAGCTAATTGGATTAGACAGCAATAAACAGCAAAATTGTGGTCTCTCTAGAGAATATTATGCATACACCACATAAAAATGTAACACATTGGGGGCCTCAGTATATTCCTTTTGGATAAGACAAATTTAACAAAATAAGAAGAAATTAAGGACCTGAACAGAATTTTAGAGAAGTTATATATAATAGATCTTGGGTGATAAATGAAAAGGAACTGAAAGGAGTAAACATATTTCTCAGCTATGGATGCTACCTTTGAAAACACTGACCATATCCGAGGATATAAAACCCCATAACCAAATACAGAAAATCAGAAATATTAAACGTAACCTTTAGAAATCACAACTCAATGCAAATTATTATCTATTTTTAGATATCTATTTTTAAATCATGCTCAATTCATTATGCCTCAGCCAAGGTTCTATCTGGGCTAAATCATCAGGTTACAAATTCATCATGCACCAACCCCTAGAAAAAGGAACTACCACACAGTAAGTGTGGTATTATCACACCAGTTTCAGTTTGCAACAGTCAGGCATAACCAGGAGGAGTCTGCTCTGGCCCATCAGGGCAACCTCTGTTAGGAACTTACCTGTCATTTACAATTTCATCAGGTCTAGACCATCAGCCTGAGTTTTCCCTGCATCCTGATTATCAGGCTATACTTACTCAAGTTCCAGGCATTTGTGTTAATGCACCATTGGTCTTCTGTCACAGTTCATAGCACTCTCAGCTTGGACTACTAGACTGAGGTTGAGTTAAGACCTGCCTGATGCCCAGGACACACCTTCATTGAATCCTAAAAACCAAGAAGAAGCTGTGTGGGACCCAATCTTTAGGCCAATGGTCCAGATTATCCAGCCACACTTTCAGTAGGCCAGGACCACCAGATGATATTTCCACCAACCCAAGTTTATCAGGCACTATTTCTACTTGGAGAAGAAAATGACAAACCACTGCAGTGTTTTTGCCAAGGAAACTCCAAATGAAGTCATGAAGAGTCTGCAAAACAACTGAACCACAAAAATATCTACTTACTTCCAACCACCAGACCACACTTCCCTCTAGCCCCGACCACCATGCCAAGGATATATCAGACCCAATATCCAGGTCAAACTGAAAGTAGCCTGTGACCACTCAGAAGCAGTGCCACTGTGTCAGTCCACCTGGACATCCTACAACCTGATGATGGTCAGCAGGCTGAAACTGCAATAGAACCTCTTCCTCAAACCACATTTCAGTTATTCCAGAGTCACTGGGAAACAAAAGTCAAAACAAAGAAAATCAAGAAAACCAGGTAGCCCCTCTAGTGGGCAAAGACCCACAGCTTGCCACTGTTGAGGACTCTGACAGTGTACAAATCAGACCTGTAACAGCCCTGGAACACCATACAACTTCTATACAAGGCCCTGGCCACTGACCCATAATGGCATCCAAGTCTGAAGCTCTAACAGGCAGTGACTCCTTAGCCACCAGGATGAGGTTCAATCTAACAAACAATGCAAGAGCCAGACTACACAGAACGCTGATGCCATATGGCATTTTAATCACATCAAACCATACACCACTGAGGGAAGATGGTTATCCCTGCTAAAACTGTTAAAGACATCGTCAGTTCCATCCCTCAGGAAAAAATTAAAATGACTCTGTACACAGATTCTCCTAAATCACATGAGGGGTGATGTCCGTTGGCCTTGCTGTTATGTATCATTCATTTGTAATCTGTCCATAATCTGCTCAGCTTGTGCCTCCTGGATCCCAAATGGCTATCTCCGTTTTTAGGGAACATGTTGAGCACAATTGTGGCTGTACCTGATTCTGAGGAGGAGATGGGAATAAAATTTGTCCTCCGTGTGCCCCAGAAAATGACTCATTCTGTGTTTAACATACTATACCTATGTGCCTCATGCTTAAGTCCTCCTCGCTAATAAGAAGCAGTACCCTTTGAGGAATCACCATTTACCACCAGTTGAAGGTAGTGGATATCATGCTTGATATTGTGCTTAGCAAATGATCACCAGTCATGGAGGAGAAAAATTTTAAAAAAAAGATATTTTTTTGGGAAAATGCCTGAGAAAAGCAACATCTCAAGTAAAGGAAGGTCACAGAGATATGTCTCAAATGTCTCCCAGTGATGTTGCAAAGGAGAAAGGAAAAGGAAAATTAAATGACACCTTCATGTTGATGTTTGCATTCTATCTAATGTCTCACTTGTGAATATGTGCATTCTAACAGGTAAATTGAGAGACCAACTTTTCTTTGGGATTTATGAGGAACTAATTAAAAGGTCTCACAGGTCACCCATGAGAAGGTTCGCTATAGCCAAGATCTCCTCCTATTCTATCACTCTCTGTCTCCCCCAACCTCTGATGTTGTAGAAATTCAGACTTGCTCCCTTCTAGGATGGCTTGGAACTCATAAGCCTCCTTACTATTTGGACCCATTTCTCCATCCCAAAGTCTACAACCAAAGGAAACAGTGCTCTTGGTGCTCTATGTCAGTATTTCAAAATATACAGTCTGGCTAAGAGGGCCCATAACTGGCTCCTTAACGAATCTTAAAAAATGACAGCTCAATTTCCCTTGTGTAAAACTTCAACATAGTACATAAGACAAAATCAGATACCATTTCTCTAGGAGATACCTGAAATGTCTTCCATTCACCCTACTCCCTTCTTCTTGAGTCCTGTTGGCTCATCATGTTTATTTTCTCTGAATGTCTATGGTCTTGTAGATATCTTTCTTTTATATGACTTATAATTTTTGCTAAGTATCAAGTCAATTAAGTTGATCTTTGGGGTCTCATGGGGCCAAAGGTCTGAGAGGAGTGATGATGGAAAGGCAGGAGATTAATATTGTAAGTACCCAACCATATCCAAATGGAGCAAACGAAAGGTGGAGCTGAAACAAATTGAAGCATGACTTTTGTGTGTAACATTTGCTCAGAATCACATAGACATATTAGTGTAGCAAGTAATTGTGCTTGAGAAGAATATTTCATTTCCTGAAAATAAGTATAATTATTGAAGATCCAGGAAACCCAAACTAAACAAGTTATGGCACCAATTGGCATGTGTTGACCAGGCTCATCCCTTATTTGCCATAGGAGAGTCTTTTGGCAGATGTCATTCTTATTATCTCTTTGGAGAAGGCACTGATGATATGGCAGATTTGGTAGTGAAAGTCCACCTTTCATGGTATGATGCCATTTAAACACCTGAGAGGTTCTGTGTTCTGCACAGTCTAGCCCTGGCTTTGGATCCTTGATTAAGCCTTATATCTCTGTGGTCAGAGCTCATTGCAGTCACAGCCTAATACTCATGAAATTTTAGAGCTGAAATCTGGTGTCTAAGGGCCAGAGGAGATGAGGTCCTTTGATGCTGACTTGGTGATACTTTGATGTCCCCTGTCTTTCTGACCCAAGCATTCTAGTGTTCTCTGTTTTCTGACATTTTTGTCAAGTGATTTGCAACTAAGAGTGGCATGAACACTCAGTGCTGCTTCTGAGTGACCCACTTTTTTGGAGGTGCAGGTCTAGTTATGGCCAGTGAAAGTGTGACAGAGTAATGAAGACCTGGATGAAATCTGTTGGTAAAGGAAAGACAGAGACACAGCTTGATTTCCAGACTGTGGTGCAGTCTTGCTCTGGTGCTTGACAAGGCAGGGTCATAATCCAGTAACCTGTGCCAGATGGTAAGGTTTTTGTGGAATTATGGTCTGTTACTCCATAGTCAAAGTGAAACTTTTTTCCTTATTGCTTAGGTCTAATGATTTTACAATCTATCTTTTAGGGTCTGTGAAAGCATGACTGTGAAGCCTTAAATAGCTGACATGGGAGATGGTGGTCAGTGCTGAGCCATAGCCTCAGAATGAGGTTGAGAACCTAGTTTTTGGGTTTGGTCAAATGAGTAGACCTCAATAGACCACTATCTTAGAGGAGAGTAGAATTGCCTGGCCATTTGCATTCTTTCCCCAGTAAGGCCTGGGGATTACGGCTCACTGAATCCTCCATCCATCAGAACAGGCCCTGTGGAATCATGGCCTTATGATTTAGGCCAGAAATAACAACAAAACTCTGTAGTGTTATTTGAACCATATTAAAATGTAATTGGGAAATATAAGAAAAATAAAATTATAATACAACATAGATAATGTTAATTTGTGGTTTTCTAAATCAGTATGTGCCCACAAAGACATTTTTTCTTTTAAAAAATATTTATTTCATTAAATATTTCTCAATTACATTTTAAAAAAATGTAACATTCATTAAAGAAATTAGTTTCAAATGCTCTCCTTCCTTCTTCTTCCTCCCTCACCCCTTGAGAGGGAAAGCTATATATTATTGATTATAATGTGAAGTCATCCAAAACATAGTTTGAAATTAACCATTTTGCAAAAGAAAACACACATACATAAATAAGAAAAATGAATTGAAGAAAGTATGTTTCAATCTACATTCAGAGTCTCTCAGTTCTCTCTCGGAGATGGATAGGGCTTTTTCATCATTGATTTTTTGGAATGAGATCTTTATCTTGATCAGAGTAGCTAAGCTTTTTACTATATGCAATGTTTTATTTACTTCACTTTGTATCAGTTCATATAATACTTCCCAGATTTTTCTGAAATCGTCCTGCTCATAATTTCTTGTAGCACAATAGTATTCCATCATATATATCCCAGCTTGTTCAGCCATTCACCAATTGATGGGCATCTCCTCAATTTCCAGTTCTTGAACACCACAAAAAGAGCTGCTATAAATATCATTGTACAAATAGGTCCTTTTCCATTTTCTTTGATCTTTTTAGAAAACAGACCTAGTAGTGATATTGCTGAATAGCTATCTGGGCATAATTCAAAATTTTTCTCCAGAATGATTGGATGAGTTCACAACTCCACCAACTGTGTATTAAGATCTTGATTTTTCTACATCCCATAGAGCATCTTATTTTTCTTTTCTGTCATGTTAGCAATTCTGATAATGTATAAGGTGGTTTCTCAGAGTGGTTTTAATTTGCACTTCTTTTAATCAATAGAAATTTAGAGAAACTTTCCATGTGACTATAGATAGCTTTGATTTCTTCTGAAAACTGCCTTTTCATATCCTTGAACAATTTATCAATTGGGGAATGATTCATATTTTTTTATCAATTTGACTCAGTTCCCTATATAACTGAGAAATGAGGCCTTTATTAGAGAAACTTGTGTAAAAAAATTTCCCTTCAGTTTCCTGTTTTCCCTCCAATTTTGGCAACATTAGTTTTGTTTGTACAAAAATTTTTTCACAAAGATCTTTTTCATTTTGAGTTGGATACCACTAATTAGGGGAGCTGTCACCTCAGATTCATGGATGGTACCTGGTGCCACCAAAGTTTGACAGTTAGGAGTGTGGGGTTCATGGACTAAATGTGCCCATATCACCAGGGTCCAGTGATGTTTTTGCTATATTATCCTTGCTTGTGAATAGTGTAGAGGTGGCTATGATCTATACATGACTGTGGATATGAGGTCAATTGTTCTTCTGGCCCATGGTGCAGTCTTTTTATACTTAGTTCTTGCACTGGACTGATATTTGATTTATGGTAATGATAGCTCAGCAGTGACTATAATTGGTGGGCGTGGAGGTGGAGCCCTGCACTTGAGTTAAACAACTTCTCAGCCTATGCTCTGGAATAGTGGTGAGGGCTTTCTAACTGTGAAGTAGCTAACTGCCCTAGGGTAGATTTAGTGGTCCTGGTAGAATCATTTCAAATCTGTGGGTCTAAACTGGTGGTCAGGATAATGTGACTGAGCAACTCTCCTCTTGATCTGAAGGTTAAAACATCCAAACTGGGTTCCTGAAGTCCTTACCTAACATATAGACCTCATTGAAGTTTTAGGACTTATTGACTTGGCTATTAAGGTGCTGGTGCAGCTAAGATCTTGATTCTGTATTCCTTAAATCAAAGAAACCTTAGTCCTGGCATCTGTGCCAGGCATGAGCTATACTGAACATTGGCATGCTGTTTATTCAGCTATTTCTGGGAGCTCAAGCTAGGATAATTGAGTAGTTGAAGCATGGTGAGGGTACAGATGTAGGCCTGGAGTAAGAAAGAGGTGATTTAGAGTTTTGTTCTAATGACGACTGAGCCAGAATCTGCTTGGTGGTGGTATTTCCAAAATGGTGCTATCTGTGGAGATGGAAAGTGTTGCGCAACTGATGTGGTCTAGTGACAACAGCCTTGGACCTAGGCTGCTGCTAAACAACAGAAGAGTTGAATGAGGATTAGTGCATATAGCACAGAGAACATGAATGGAATAGGTATATTAGAACCCCCTTACATTCATAAGGCATTTTATAATTTCCAAAAGGGCTTTTGCATGTGGAGCATTAGGTAGATCTCATTATTCCCATTCAACAGATGAAAAAAGTATATCACATTTATGCAATCATCTTGGCTTCTCTTTTTACCAGTCCCTATCCTGACAATAATCTCTGAGTCAAAGAGGGCAAGCATTATTACTTATATTTTATATGAGAGGAAACTGAGGTAGAGAGATGAAGTGATTTGAATATTATTGATATGACCCGTAGTAGAACCAAGAGACGAAAAGGAGAGTGAGATTCGGGATGGATAAGTAATAGGGTCTAGGTAACACAGGTTTTAATAAGGAGAAGAAGTAGAATCAGAAATATAGGTCTTCTAATTTCTAGGCAAATATTCTTTCATGACTGCCCATGTTGCCCATGTTGTGGTGAAGACCACACTGTCTGGCTCAGATGGACGAGAACCACACACACACCCATCACAAAGAGAAGTGTGATGGGATCCCATTAAAGCATTTGATGTAGTTATTTGTGACTAAAAACTAAATTTTTACCTTTAGAATATTGTTTTCTCTTCATTTGGTTCCTGAAGTATTTTATTGGGAAAAATAACATTTTATTAAAGAAGTATGAGAAATCTGGTTCCAACATGTTTATTAAAGAGTTACTAAGTAGAAAAATTGCCTCCTCTACAACCCAGTCTATCAGGATCTTTCTTTTATATCCATAAGATTCTCCTCCCATTAGCAGTTATCTTAATATACATACATATATACACACACATATACATATACACATTATAATATTACTAGCTACAGGCTACAGCATACTGTGATACAGAGGGGAGAATGTGAGGTAAGGGATTCAAGTGTAAATGGATAATATGGAATTGAACTAATTTACCAAAGGGTTGAGATCATGAAGGGAATGATGGTGGTCTGGAAAGGAACTGAAGGATGTAAGGACTGAAGGTAATAGTAATGATGGAGAATGGGTTTAAGGGTCATAAGACAGAGGGAAAGTTAGATGATAAAAGATAATGATCACATCAAGGAATTTTGGGATTCATGAACATGGATGTAGAAGACTTGTGAGTATTGGAAAGATCAAGAATATGGACTTGTCTGTGTATAGCTGAGGTGGATTGGAGGAGTAGGTTGCAGAAATTGAGAAGATTAAGGAACTGGGAGATCAGAGTATCAGTATTTATGTTGAAGTCCCCCAGTATGAGGACAGGAGTTGGGGAGAAAATACTATGAGTCTGACATTAAACTCATTGAGGAAAAGGAAAATGTCCTCAATAATGGCTACCAAGATCTAGATTGGTTGATAAATTTGAAGAATATGGGTCTCAAGGGAGAAATGGCTGCTGAATGATGGTGGTAGGGGAAGAGTGCGAAAGTAGCCATGAGGAGTATGGTGTATTCCAACTCCCCATAATGTGGTGAAAATATCCATTGCTCTGTGATCCTTTGATTTTTTAAAATTTATTTTTAGTTTTCAACATTCACTTCCATAAGATTATGAGTTCCAAATTTTCTCCCCACTTCACCCCTCTCTCCACTCTTAGATGGCATGTAAAGAAGTCAAGTTACTGGCTGGAAAAATGCCCAGAAAAGGGAAAATAAATAAGACCATAGAAGGTTACTTTCTTGGTGAACAGATATCTCCTCCCTTCCTTTCTGATGAGGAAGAACAATGCTTATGTGAAAGTCAAATTTTCTATTTGGCTCTGGTCTTCAAGAATGCTCGAAAGTCCTCTATTTCACTGAATGTCCATTTCCCTCCTAAAAGATTATACTCAGTTTTGCTGGGTAGGTGATTTTTAGCTGTAATCCTAATTCCTTTGTCCTCTGAAATATCATATTCCAAGCCCTCTCACCCTTTAATATAGAAGATGCTAAATCTTCTGCTATCTTTACTATGACTCCACAATACTTGAATTGTTTCTTTCTGGATGATTACAATATTTTCTCCTTCACCTGCGAGACCTGGAATTTGGGAGTTCACATTTTGGGATCTCTTTTGGGATGTGAGCAGTGAACTTTAGTTTCCGATTCTAGGATTTCAGGGTTTTCCTTGAGAATTTCTTGAAAGATGACTGTACTGATAATGTATTTTTGCTTATTGTTGATGGGAAGATTTTTTCCCCATCCATTAATAGGCCCATGTGACCTGCTTGGGTCCCATGAAAGCCTGTGGTGGGAGGAATTTGCTGAATGGATGGAACAAGAAGAGGTAGAGCTGAAAGGAAGTTAGTCATTGGATCAGTCGGAATTGAAGGATGCAGGCAAGCCCAGAGCTGACTGTGAGTGTGCAAAGGGCATTTTGTTGAAAGGAAGCCTGCCTGTGATTTGTATAAAGGACCCTGGTTTGTGAAAAGTCTAGCAGGGGGAAGGCTTGGGGATAATGTTGCTCTCTGCATTGTTATTATGTATGGATTTTTGTTACTAAGTTGGATTTGGTTTCCTGGTGTCTGAATAAATGTTTTGGTTCTGTCTTTCATGTGGAAAGTCTATGGTATTTCTCAATTCAGAATTGTGCTGCAATATTCGTGGCCGAAGTAAGCACTGTGAGTAACAGATTGGCTCTAAATTGAGTAAGGAAGGAACCTTCTAAAGCCCTCTCAAATTCCCCTCCAAACAATTAGAAAATTGCCTCAGAATTGCTAGGAGCAGGGAAACAGCTTCTTAGCACTGCAAGAAAGGTCTGTCTCACTGGAGTGGGAGGGGAAAGAAAGAGGTTCAAGCGCATCAGCAGCCAACCTCACAGCAGGGGTCCTGGAAGAGGGCTCCACACCTGGGGCAATTCACTATAGAAGCCCTGCCCTCCTGCAAACCCACAGACCCCTCAACAAGTGAGCAGTCTATGCAGAGCAGCAAGGCCACCCCCAACACAAGCCACCAGTGAGAGGCCTTGAACTCACTGCAGGACTAAAACCCTGCTCTGAGGCTGGCCAACAGGGAGACTCCCGCCCCAGGGTCCTGCCAGCAGAGAGACCCTGTTTCCACAGCAACTCAGCAGCAGGGGCCTCCACCTAGATCATGGCCATCAGCTAAACTCCACCTCCTGGGGAAGCTAGTAGGGAGGCCTCACACCCCAAACACAAGCCCTAAAGGTAGCCTACCCTCCAGAAAAAGCAAGCAGCTAAAACCCTGATGCTGAGCAACAGTCATCAGGAGACCCAGAGCCCCAGGGACTAAGGAGTGCTAGGCACATAGTAGGTACTGAATAAACTCTTGTTTGATTGGTTAATTTAGACCAGTTTTTCCCAGTGCTATTTCGGGTATGCAAAAATGCCTTCAGTTTAGGTTAAGGGATGTCTTAGAAATTCTTTAAAAAAAGGCCTCTTTAATTTTGAGCAACAGCTTTTTATGGCTGGAGGTAAGCAGTTAGCATGCTGGCGAGGGGGCAGGGGAAGGATTGTGCCACCAAGTAAAACGAAACATTGGAGGAGCCCAACTCAGAACGATAAGTTTATAAATTCTGTTCTCATTAGCAATTCACAATAAGGTCAGTAGGGCACTGGACTTGGTAGGGGGACAGGTCAAAACATAAAGGGACAGTTCTTGTCCTCATAAAGTTTACATGTTTCCTGTGGGACAGGAAATAAACTTTGTGCTTTTAAGGAGAAATAGCAAGTCTTCTATCAAAATACATAAAAAGGCAATCAAATTTTTATGACACAACAGACTCCTGTCTCTGAGTTCAAATCTGGCCTCTGAATACTTACTAGCTATGTGACCCTAGGTTCTATGCTTAATCCTATTTATCACTTACCTCAGTTTCCTTACTGAGGAATAAAAATAAACTGGACAAGAAAATGATAAAACACTGTAGCATTTTTGCCAAGAAAACCTCAAACACGGTCACAAAGAGTCAGACATGACTGAAAACCACGGAACAGTAACAACGTATGCATAGGTGTCTATACATTGTATGTGTGTGTATAAAAATATTTCTTTGTTCCTGCACCTTTGTGTTTGTCATTCTTTGTACTCAACAACTGAATAAAACCCCATGGCTCAGGTATGTGGTAGGATGTGCACTCTAGTCAGAGCACATGTCTTCTAAGTCTCCTTAGGCAGATTCACAGGAACTGAGTAGGAGGAAGACCTTTAGAGCAGTCAATCAGCCAGTGATCTGGACTTCAAGACCTCTTTATCAACCTCAAGGGCATTGAAATTAGGAAAGTTTGTCAACTTACATCACTAACCTTAGATGTTACCAACCAAATCAGTTACTAGGCACGTACAAACTTCCCAACAAATAAGCAGGTCAATCAGTGGTGAAAAGTAGTCATTTCTGTCAGCTAGGATCTAGCAATAGGCTAATGCTAACATTATAACAACATAGATTTAACCTGAAAACCTATAGGAGAATCTGGAGCCTAGGATAGAGGCATGATGACCATAAATAGAAGTTATAGAAATGTAGTGTGATTCAGGACTGACAGTAGAGATGCCCATGGTAGATAGAAGAGGTATTAAGAGAACTGGTGATATTTTGATGAAACACTCTAATATGGTTTGACAAACAGAGTAAATTGAATGGATTGATGCAAATCAATTCTGCAAAAAATGTCACACTATGAAAGCCTTCGCACATTAAAATCAAATATAGTTGTGTACCCAGTTGACTAGGACTTCTTCAATGGAGAATAAAAGGGTTAATAAGAAGCCAGAGGATGATGCTAAAGCAGAAATTGAAATTCAGAGCTTGGTGTTTAAAGGAAAGAGTTGTCCATCTTGTCTTAAGGTAGAGGTACCTGTAAAAGAAACCAAAGTAGGGAGGCAGGTAGGGAGGGATGGAGGGATGGAGGGAGGGAGAGGGAGAGAGAGGGAGAGACAGAGACAGAGAGACACAGAGAGAGAGAGAGAGAGAGAGAGAGAGAGAGACAGAGAGACAGAGAGAGACAGAGAGAGAGAGTCGAGTGCAAAGTACTGAGAATCCTTATTCTGATACCATCCATACACCATTATGCTCTCAATCACAAATTTAGACTGAATTTTGCAAAGGGGACTTTTTTCTTCCTAAGGACCCTTCTTGTGCAGGAAAGGTCTTAAATCAAGCCAGCAGTGTTTTGGTTGTGATCTCATGGTCTGAATGGTGAGAATTTCCATATGTGCTTAACAGAGGAAGTGGTAGTTCTACCTTGTATTTTTCCCCCTCAAACAGAACTCAAAACAGCTCAAACTAACCTTAATGAGCATTATCAATCTACGTTACAAGATAGAACAGCAAGATACACATCAAAAGAATGCCTCATTTTGATTTAGAATACTTCTATCACAGAGAATCATAGAATTTCAGTTTCAGAAGAAAACCTCAGAAATTGTAGTACCTATCCATGCTTTAGTGAAAATCTTCAACAAGATGCCCAAGACATAATTGTTATACAGTCTTTTCTTTACTTCTAGTCAAGAACTGCTACCTCCTAAGACAGACATTTTCAATTTTGGATAGCTATAATTACTAGGAAGCTTTTTCTTACCTAAAGTCCAAGACTGTCTCTTGGCAACTTCCACTCGCTGCTCTCTGGGGCAAAGAACAACAAAACAAATCCTTCTTCCATCCAATAGCATTTCCTTCACGTATTTGATGATGATTACCCTGTTGCAGAACTAAATGTTTGTTCCTAGTTCTTTCTAGTGATCCCAGTATGGTACAAGCTAGAGATCTCTCACAGTTCTGGGGCCTCCTCAGAATGTTGTCTCCTCTCCTTCTTAAAGTACAGAGTTCAGAATTGATGAACACAAAATTCCACAACAGAGCACAGAAAGATTCTCAGTCCCAGTACAGTGCACAGAGCATGGGGTTTGGGAGTTAGGAAGACTTGAGTTCAAATCCTTTGTGAATACTTATACTTATTGGCTGTGTGATCTTGAGAAAGTCACCCCAAGCTCTCTGTACCCCAGTTTCTTCATCTGTAAAATGGAGAGAAAATAACACTTACCTCAAGGGACTGTTATTGCTCAACTCTTCCCGGTTAATAGACACCTCTTTGACTTCCAGGTCTTTGCTTGACTAAAATTGCTGTTATGTTTTTATCCACATGCATTTTTGTCTGCTTTTCTTCTTTAATTCTGGTGTACTGGTATCACTGGGTCAAAGGATGTGTGTAGCTTAGTGACTTTGGGGGTATAACTACTTCTTTCTTTCCAAATGGTTGCACCACTCCATTTTACCACCAACAGTACATCAATGTGTGTCCTTCCATATCCCCTCCAATAGTTGTTATTTCATCTTTGCCATTATGACATGCAAGAGGTGGAAATTCAGAGTTATTTTATTCAGAGTTGCATTTCTTTAATTATAGTGATTTTGGGCATCTTCTCCCTATGATTGTAGATAACTTTAGCTTCATCTTTGGAGAACTGTCTCTTCATATCCTTTTATAATTTATCTATTAGGATATGCCTCTTCCTATAATGTGTATTAATTCCCCATATATATTGGATATTGAACCTTTATCAGAGAAATTTGCACAGAAGATTTTTTTCCCAGTTAACTATGTTCTAAGTTACACTTGATAATCTATTGGTTTTTCAATTTTATGTAATCAAAATTATCCATTTTATATCCTATGATCCTTTCTATCCATAGTTTGATGCAGGACTCTTTTCTTATCAACCTTTGCTTCTCCTCTAATTTTCTTGAACTATGACCTTTTATAGCTTGATTGTATATCCATCTGAAGCATATTGTAGTAAAGAAGATGAGTTATTGTGGGTGGAGTCAAGATGGCAGAGTAAAAGCAGGGGCCTGTTTGAGCTCTCCCCTGAACTCCTCCAAATGCCTAAGAACATGTATCTAAACAAATTCTAGAGCTACAAAACCCACAAAAGGACAGCAAAACACATCTCTAGCTCAAGACAATCTGGAAGGTCAACAGGAAGGGTATATCACACTGGGCTAGGAACAGAGGGCATGGGCCATGCCAGGACAGACAGGGCCTGAACAGGCCTCAGGAGACTTAATCACTGGCAGCTATGGCAGTTTTCAGATTTCTCAACCCACAAACACCAAAGACGACATAGAAGGTAAGTGGGAAAACTCTGTGTGATTTGGGTGAAAAAGGAGCATGGTCCATCTAAGGTCCAGCCCCAACCCCAGGGTGGGAGAGGTGGCAGCTGGAGCAGCAGTAGTGACTGCTTCAAGTGCTCTGGTCCCACAGACAACGGGGGATTGAGCAAGTGATACAAAACCCCTGAAGGCTGGGACAGTGCATCCTCCACCCCCAGAGTCCTTCCTTGACAAAGAGTTATAAAGTCAAGTATTTGACTGGCAAGATGAGCAAACATTGTAAAAAAACTCAGACTATAGAATCTTACTTTGGTGGCAAAGAACATCAAAACATAACCAGAAGAAGATAAAAATGTCAAATATTCTACACCAAAAACTTCCAAGAAAAATACAAATTAGTAATAGGCCATGGAAGAGCTCAAAAAGTATTTTGAAATCAAGTCAGAGAAGTAGAGGAAAACTGGGAAGAAAAATGAGAGTGATGCAAGAAAATCAGGAAAAACAAGTCAACTGCTTGCTAAAGGAGACCCAAAAAATACTGAAGAAAATAATTTGAAAATAGAGTAACCCAAAAGGGAAAAAAGGTCCAAAAGGTCAACGAGGAGAAAAATGCCTTAAAAAGCACGATTGGCCAAATGGAAAAGGAAGTCCAAAAGCTCATTGAAGAAAGTAATTGCTTAAAAATTAAAATAGAGGAAATGGAAGCTAATGACTTAATGAGAAATCAAGAAATTTTAAAACAGAACCAAAAGAATGAAAAAAAAAAGAAGACAATGTGAAACATCTTATTGGACAAAACCACTGACCTGAAAAATAGATCAAGAGAGATAATATAAAAATTATCAGACCACCTGAAAGCCAGGATCAAAAACTGAGCCTAGACATCATCTTTCAAGAAATTATCAAGGAAAACTTCCCTGATGTTCTAGAACCAAAGAGTAAAATAGAAATGGAAAGAATCCACCAATCACCTCTTGAAAGAGATCCCCAAAGGAAAACTAGCAATATTGTAGCCAAATTCCAGAGTTCCTAGGTCAAGGAGAAAATATTGCAGGCAGCCAGAAAGAAACAATTTGAGTATTGTGGAAATACAGTCAGGATAATACAAGATCTAGCAGCTTCTCCACTAAGGGATAGCAGGACTTGGAATTTGATATTTTGGAGGTCAGAGGAACTAGGATTAAAACCAAGAATCACCCACACAGTCAAACTGAGTATAATACTTCATGGGGAAAAAAGAACATTCAATGAAATAGAGGATTTTAAGCATTCTCGAGGAAAATACCAGAGTGGAATAGAAAATTTGACTTTCAAATACAAGAATCAAGAGAAACACAAAAAGGTTAATAGAAGTGAGAAATCATAAGGGACTTATTAAAGTTGAACTGCTTACTTTCCTCCATGAAAAGATGATATTTGTAACTCATGAGATCTTTCTCAGTATTAGAGTAGTATATCCAGGAAGGTTGCTAGCACAGGTACTGGGATCTGCTTTACTAGGAAAGGTAGTGGATTAAGGTGTCAACAATCTTTTTTAATTACATTCAGAGAATGTAATTACAAACAGAGAGAATATAAGGAGAGAAATAAAGAAAAACAGACGGGCTGTACTTCCTGAATCAAAGCAATATTGCTATATATTTTACATACACCCTTGGATCGAGAGAGCCTTGACATCTGAGCAGGTAGAGGGTTTGAATTTATGGGCATTCAGAGTCTCAAACAGGGAATCACAAGATCCTTCTCATAAATGAACCCCCAAAGTAAAATTCTAAACTCCTAGTATATGTAACAAAGATTCAGCTCCTGATTGTCTCAGAATCAGTAGGCATGAAACCTATGGGATTCAGCATAGCTGTGAATTATCAGGGTTCAAAGGAGACTGAGACATCAGATGTTCACAATTGAGCCTGAGCCTGGGAAACTGAATTCTAAAAAGAAAAAAAAAATCCCACATTGTTTGCTGTTACAGGTAGCTACAGGATATGTGTGTGTGTGTGTGTGTGTGTGTGTGTGTGTGTGTGTGTGTGTGTGTGTGTAGATATATAGATGGCACAGGATAAGTTGAATATGAAGGGATGATATCTAAACTAAAATTAAGGGGGAAAGAAGAATATATTGGGAGGAAAAAGGGAGAGACAGAATGGGCTAAATTATCTCATATAAAAGAGGCAAGCAAAAAGTTTCACAATGGAGCGGAAGAGGAGAGATGTATGAATGAATGAGTGAACTTACTCTCATCAGATTTGACTTAAGGAGGGAATAACGAACACACTCAGTTGGGTATCTGACCCTACAGAGGGGCAAAGAGGTAAGGGGAGAGATGATAGAAGGGAGGGTTGGTCAGAAGCAAGTACTTTTGAAAAGGGACAGGGACAAAGTTGAAAATAGAGTCAGTGGGGAGCAGGCTAGGATAGAGGGAGTATAGTTAGTCTTTCACAACATAACTATTACAGAAGTGTTTTGTGTAACTGCACATGTATAACCTGTGTTGAATTGCTTGCCTTATCAATGATGGTAGGTAGGAAGGGATGAAGGGAGAGAATTTGGAATTTAAAGTATTAAAAACAAATGTTAAAAATTGTTTTTATAATCAACTGGGAAATAAGATATATAGGCAATGGAGTATAGGAATCTATGTTGCCCTACAAGAAAATAAGGGGGAAGAGGATGGAAGAGTGATAGAAAGGAGAGCAGACTGGGGAAAGGGGTAAGCAGAATGCTTGCCATCATGGGGTGAGGGGAGGGGAGGGATGGGGAGAAAATTTGGAACTCAAAATCTTGTGGAAATGAATGCTGCCAGCTAAAAATTAATTAATTAAATATTGTTTGTCATATGGGATGGCTCTCTGGGAGGGGGAAGAAAAGGGATACTTGGAGTAACTATAGTGATGTAAGAAACAGAAAGTATCAATAAAACACTTAAAGATTATAAAAAAATTTGAGTTGTTGGCTTAAGTCTTATTTGTCCAATACTGTTTTGCAGTTTTTCTTTCAACTTTTGTCTAATAGTGAGTCTTCCTCTTAGTAGCTAGTATACTTGGATTTATGAAGTTCTATATTATTTTGTTCGTTTGTTGTTGTTTTTTTAAAATTTTGTGTACAAAATTGCTGTATTAGAGGAAATGGGGGAAGTTGAGACATTAATGCACTGTTGGCGGAGTTGTGAAATGATCCAACCATTTTGGAGAGCAGTTTTGAAATATGTCTAAAGGGCTATCAAAGTGTGCATACCTTTTGATGTAACAGTGTCACTTCTAGGTCTATAGCCCAAAGGTAAAAAAGGGAAAATAATCTATTTGTACAAATATGTATGTATGTATGTATATATGTATATATGTAAATATACATACATATGTATGTATATCAGTTCTTTTTGTGGTGGTAACAAATTGGAAACTGAAGGGATGACC
Source organism: Notamacropus eugenii (assembly GCF_028372415.1). Lineage (NCBI taxonomy): Eukaryota > Metazoa > Chordata > Mammalia > Diprotodontia > Macropodidae > Notamacropus > Notamacropus eugenii. The sequence goes on along the minus strand of NC_092876.1, from coordinate 444,917,949 downwards.
ATGCATTGGGAAATGACTAAACAAGTTGTGGTGTATGAATGTAATGGAATACTATTATTCTGTAAGAAATGATAAGCAGGCAGATTTCAGGAAAACCTTGAAAGGCTTACACGCACTGATGCAAAGTGAACTGAACAGAACCAGGAAAACATTGTACAGAGTATCGGCAACATGGCACAAAGATCAACTATGATTGACTTAGTTCTTTGCAATACAATGATCCAATACAAATCCAAAAGACTTAAGATGGACAATGCTATTCACATCCAGAGAAAGAACTGATGGAGTCTGAATGTGGATCCAAGCATACTCTTTTCACCATATTTTTTATTTTGTGGTTTTCTTCCTTTTGTTCTGTTTCTTCTTTTACAACATGACTAATATGGAAATATATTCTACATGAAAAAAATCTACTATGTTGAGTTATTTTTCTGTTTTTCAATCAGGATCAAATTGCTTGAAGAATTACTTCTTTTTAGTATAGTTTGAGATAATGGTACTTCAAGGTCCCCTTTCCTTTCACTTGTTTTCATTATTAAGGTTATTTGAATTTTTAAAATTATTTTGTTTAGGTCTATAAAGTCATCTTTTGATAGTTTGATTATTATGTTATTGAATATGCAAGTCAATTTAGGGAATATTATATTAATATGACTCCATCGTGAATAATTAATTCTTCTCAGTTTACTGTCTTTTATTCTCATAAGCTATTTTATAATTGTATTTACAAAATTCCTGCGTATGTATTGGCAGATGAACTTCAGATATCTTATATATTTTGTAGTTATTGTGAATGGAATTTCCCTCTCTCCTCCTGGTTTTGTTGCCAAAAATGAAAAGACATGCTCATTACTTTTGTGGATTTTTATATAATGTTGCTTTATTGAACTTGCTTCTATCACTTTAAATGAATTAGTGGCGTTATCTAAGTAAAAAATACATATCCCCTATAAAAAGTGACAATTTTGTTTCTTCTTTGCCCATCCTTATTCTATCAATCTGATTCTTTTGTTATTGATGTTATCGTTTCTGTTATAATATCAAATAATCATGGCAACAATGAGCATCCCCTCCTTGCTTTTCCACTGTTGTTACTGGAAAGGCTTCTCGCATTTCACCATTACAGACAATGTTAATTCTTGTTTATAGATACTATTGACTATGTTAAGGAAAGATCCATTTATTACTGTGCTATCTAGTATTTTTATGCAAAAAGGACATTTTATTTTGTCAAAAGCCTTTTCAGCATCTCTTGATGTAATTATGCTATTTTATTGATTTTATTAACATATAGCTTATTAGGTTCACAGTTTTCCTGATATTGAACCAACCCTACATTTCTCATGGAAATCAAATCCGATGTGTACAACGCATAATCTTTTGAATATGTTACTATACCCTCTTCTCTATCATCTTATTCAACACATTTGTATCAGTGTTGCTGTTCATCCTTCATTTCTAAAGAGAACCAATGATGTCAAGGGCTGATGTATTGACTTGTGCATGAACTAGATTTAAGTGAGGCAGATTTGTACAAACTTGTCATCCTTACTCTCTCTTTGAGTTTCAGCGACAAGACAAAAGTCAGAAAGACTGGCTGTGGTCCAGGATGCAGTGGATTACCTTGGTATCTTCCGTATCTGACCATGCTCTAAGTATTTCACAGCACCTGTTTCAGCTGCCTTCATGGCCGTTGGAACAAATTGTTCCCATCTGTTCATTCCACTGGGGAAAATCTTCACATACATGGATAGATATCTCTCTAACTCACTGATGGATTTGACACCTGTCAGTTTTCTTCAATTTGTATCATATCCATTAAAGACATTTCCCTATGCTTTTCTTTGTCTCGCACTTCTCCAAGATTTAGGAATTGGGACCATATTTGTCTCATAGAAGGAATTGAGTAGAATTCCGTCTTTTTCTATTCTTGTAGCAATGTAAGTAAAATGGAGTTAATTATTCTTTTTAATTTTTTTTGTATTTATTTAGTATTTAATTTCCCCCCAGTTTTATGTAAAGACAATTTTTAACATTTCTATTTAAAACTTGAAGTTCCAAATTCTCTTTCTTCCTCCCTCCCCACCTCTCCTTTATTGAGAAGGAAAGAAAGTCCATATAGGTCATATATGTGTAGTTATGCAAAACATATCCATAAAATTCAATTTGTGAAAGGAAACAGACAAAAAACACTCAAAAATAATGAAAAAAAGTTGCTTCAACCTATATTGACACCATCAGTTCTTTCTCTGGGGATGGATAGCATTTCTCATCCTAAGTCCTTCAGAGTCATGGATTGTTGTATTACTGAGAATGGCTAAGTCATTCATCTTTCAACATTTCTGTTATTTTGTACCCAGTACATTTCATTTTGCATCAACCCATGTAAGTCTTTCTAGGTTTTTCTGAGAGCATTCTGCTCATCATCTCTTATAGTACAATAGTATTCCATCCTAATTATATGTCACAACTTACTCAGCAATTCCCCAGTTGAAGCATCCCCTCAGTTTCTTTACCCCCAGAAAAGAGTTGCTATAAATATTTTTGAAAATGTAGGTCCTTTTCCTTTTTGTTTTTTTAATCTCTTTTTGGATGCAAACCTAGGTATTGCTATGTCAAAGGGCATTCATGTTTTTATAGCCCTTTGGGCATAGTTCCAAATTGTTCTATAGAATGGTTTAATCAATTCACAATTCCAACAACAGTACATTGTCTCATAATTCCCATGTCCCCTGCAACATTTGTCATTTACCTTTTCTGTCCTAGTATCTAATCTAATAGACATGAGGTAGTATCTCAAAATTGTTTTAACTTGCATTTCTCCAATCAATAGTATGTTACAATATTTTCTTCATATGGTTATAGGTAGCTTTAATCACTTCATCTAAAAACTGATTATATCTTTTGATCATTTATCAATTGGGGAATGGCTCTTATTTTTATAAATTTGACAGTTCTCTGTATGTTAGAGAAAGGAGGTCTTTATCAGAGAAACTTGCTTCAATTTTTTTCATAGTTACTATTGCTAACTGTATTTCCCTTCATCCTATTCCCCCTCTCTATTCATTCTATTCTTTCTCTCCTTTCACCCTGTCCCTCTTCAACAGTCTTTTGCTTCTGCTTACTCCTTCCCCCAATCTCCCCTCCCTTCTATCATCCCATCCTCCCTTTCTCTTATCTCCTTCCCCTTATATTTTCCAGTAGGGTAAGAGAGATTTCTATACCCCATTGCCTGTGTATTTTACTTCCCAATTACATGTAAAAACAATTTTTAGCATTCATTTTTAAAACTTTGAGCTCCAAATTATCTTCCTTCCTCCCTCTCCACCCACTCTCATTGAGAAGGCAAGCAATTCCCATAAATATTACACATGGGTATATGCAAAACACTTCCATAATATGCATGTTGTAAAAGACTTTATTTTCTTCCAAGAGTTAGTTATTCTTTAAAAAAATTTTTTTAATAGAACTCACCTGTAAATACATGTGTTCCTACGGTTTATTCTTTGGAAGTTCATTTGTGGCTTATTCAAACTTTTTTTGATATTGGATTATGTTAACTTGGGTGTTTTATATTTTTATAAGCTTTCAGATTTTTGTCTGATATTGGACAAAATTGTTTCTAAGAATTTTCCTAATTTCTTTTTCATATGTTTGGAGGTTTGTTTTTTTATTTTGGTTTTAAAAATGTACTTTTCTGTTTAAAAAATAAAATTAGCTAATGATTTTTCTATTTGATTCATGCCCCCAGAGCCACTGATTTAATTTATCAAATCATTTTTCTTGTTTTCCACTAAAATTTATTTTCTTCTTTGAATTTCAAATTTAAAAAATTAGCTTTGTTTTTAATTTTGGGTTTTTCTAGGTTTTTTTCTTAGTTGTACACTTGATTCATATTGGTTTTATCTTTTATTGTTGAAAGCATTCACAAATATTCATTTTCCCTGAGGACAGTTTTAATTATATAACCAAAATTTTGGCAAATTGTCTCAATGTTATCTTCTCTGAAGATATTATCTATTGTTTCTATGTTTTTTCTTTGACCTACTGATTCTTTAGGATATAAGTACTTAGTCTCCACTTATGTTCAAATCCTTTTTGCAAAGTCCTTTTATTGATAGTAATTATGTGCAATAGTAAACAAGGATGTTTAGTGCTTTTGCTATTCTACTCATATAGGTTTTTTATGTTCTAGAAAGTGGTCAATTTTTTAAAGGTGTCATATATAGGTGAAGTATGTTACTTCTTTGATTGCCATTTAGTAACCACCAGACAGCCACCATAGATGACTTACCTAAATTTCTAAGTAGATCTTCAAATTGTTTTTGCTTATTTATTAAAGTTTTTTAGATCTAGAAGGGACACTTTGGGATCCCCAACTATTGTAGTTTTATTTCTTATTTCCCTCTATAATTAAATTCATTTTCTTAAACACTAAAAAGCTATATAACTTATCAGTTATATTGATGTTATTTCATTATATATCATAGTTTTAAGCATACTGTTTCTCTACTTATCTTTTTTTTCAGCAATGTCTATTTTTACTGTTAACTGGTATGTTGTTATGGTCATTCTTATTTTTTTATATTTGCTTGAAGAGTAATAAATTCTGCAAATCCCTCTTTTTCACTCTGCGGACATTTTAATGGTTCAGCTGCGTTTCTTGTAAACACCATATTGTTGGATTCTGCTTTCCAATCCATTCTGCTGTTCTTATTTTGTGAGTGAGCTCATTCCATTCACATTCATAGCTAAGATTAATAATTGTATTTTCCCCTCTATTTTATCCTCTTATACCTCTCTCTTAACCTCCATAAATCCTTTTCTACAATGAAGAAAGTGATGAGAGAAAAGATACATGATCAGCATTAGTAATCTGTAATTGAAATGTCTGATCCCATTCCACTCTTCACCTGTCCCAGATCCTGGTAATCAGTTTTTACATTTTCTTTCTCTCCTCTACCTCCTCTATGATTTGCCCTCTGAAACTATTTATTATTTATTTTTCCCCCAGTGAATCATTTTCCGATATTCTGAGTAAACTCTGTTTGATTGTAACACTTTGTTTTTGAATATCATAGTCTAAAATTTTCTTTTGTACAGAAGGTGTGCCAGCCTTGTGGATTCTCTGACTTTGGTTCCTTGCTCCTTGAATTATGTCCTTCTACATACTTGCAGTATTTTTTCATTGATCTAAAAGTTCTGGATATTAACTCTAACAGTACTTCCAGGAGGTGACTGATGGATTCTTTTTATTTTGCAGTCTGGTTCTAATAATCTGATGAGTTTTATGATTTCATGAAATATGGCACCCAGATATTTTTTAATGGGGGGGAGGGACCATGGTTTTTCAGCAAAGCTGATGATTCTTAGCTTCTCACTCCTTAATCTTTCTTTCAGGTCACTTTGTAAAAATAATAGAGACCTAATATTTTCTTTTATCTTTTCCAGTCTCTAACTTTTATTTCTTGATGTTCTTGTGATTATTGAGTTTGACTGCTAGACACTATATTTCAGGATTTCTTTTACTTTTTAAAACTAGATTTCTCTGTATTTCAGGATTTCTTCTACTTTTGTAAGCAATCTTCTCAGCTATTTACTTCCGTTCCAAATATTTCCTTCCTTCCTTCCTTTCTTTTCTTCTTTCTATTTTTCTTCTGTCCTTTCTTCTTCCTTTAATTTCTTTTAAGCTCCTGCTTGTTGCTCTGGACTGTATGGATTCTGCCTTTCTTGACTTGTTTCCACTTAGAGCATTAATAAGCTTCTGGCTATCTTCTTGTGCAATCCTACACTGAACAGAGGAGTTTTTGTTTTTCTATTTCTCATGTTTTTTTAAAAATCACTTTCAATGCGTTTTTAGAATTTTGATGCATCATTAATGATGGGCTGGACTTCTCTAGGTCCTATTGCATCACCCTCTTAACAAGAAGTGTACCTTTCTCTTTTTATTGGAAGGCTAGAATAGTAAACCTGATGGAGATGGGGAATTCTGTTCTCAAGTTTTCAAGATGACCTCTCAAAAGCAATTCACAATAGTTTTCATTTTCTATTTTCAGGACTTCACTTATCACTCCCCCATACCCCTTACCTCCAAAAAAAAGATTCCTAAATTTCCAGTTTTATTCTGGTTTCCTCTAAGGATTCCAGACCTGCATTTCTGCCTGCCTGGAGGACATTTCCAACAAGATATCCTGCTGATAGCTCACAAACAAACTAGAGATTGAACATATTCTTTCTTCCAAATCAAGTTAGTCTCATGATTTTTCTATTTCTTGTAGTGCTATCATCATTCTCTATAGTTGGAAAGCTCAGAATATCATCTAATTAATCTCCTTACCCCATCCCTGTCCTGTAATATTAGTAATCAGATATTTCTGTTAGTGTCAACTCCTTAATTTGCCCTTCCTTTCCTCCCCAAAATCTTTATTTTTTTACTTAAAGCCAGTGCAGTGTGGTCCAGGTGACTCCTAAAGTTCCTTGTAACTATTTCACATGGCCCATGTCACATAATGACACATGATTATAATTTAAGTTCATGTATTTTCTCTTTTTCTAGTCTGATTCAGAAGATCTAGACCTGGTAGTTACATTAGCGCCTGCTAATCCACTCTACTCATTTAAGAAAGGAGGGTAGTGGAAGGCCAGGTTGACTTTCCAATGAGCAAATAGGTTACAAGAGAAAAAAATGAGGTTGGAAGTAGAGTACACTGACTCTAAATTCTTATCTCCTATAGGTTAAGAGGCTATAACTTTGTTAGCTTATGGAAATTTCTTCATGGTAGTTTCAGGGCTGCTCATCTACCTTTGGTGTTCATTTGGCACTCAACTTTCACCTGTGACTCCTAAAAATTCTAGCATATGCAGTGGCTATATCCTGGTATACCATCTCAGCAGATGGGGTAAACCAGGTTGAGGGTAACTGACAGGTCACAAAAACCATTGATGAACAAGGGGGCAGTGTCTATCCTAAGCATGCAAAGACTTCCTGTAGCAGAATGGATAGATAGGAACAATTTGTTCCAGTGGCCATGAAGGTGGCTGAAGCAGGTGCTATGGAGTGCTTAGAGCTTGGTCAAACATCCAAGATGCCAGGTCATCCATGGCACCCCAGGTCATCACCAATCATCCTGACTTTTGTCTTGCCACTGAGTTTTTATGACTGGAACAGAGAGTGAGGCTGTTGACTGTGCAGCTCTGCCTTATTTCAATTCTCACATACGTCAAGATGTCATTGTAACCTTGTGAGGTCATTGGTTCTCCTTGAAAACAAAGGACAAACAACTCATAATTATGTATATATACATATGTATATGTGTATGTATATTTGATGTATATTTGTAAAATGAGAACTCTTTATTACATCAGAAAGCGTGGCAGTGAGGGAGGGAGAAAGAATTTGAAGAATCACTATTAATAGTTTGTTGTCTCCGTCAAGTTACAAATTTCAGATAATGAACTCCTCTGTAAGCATTTCATATCATGGATTGCATTTCAACAAAATTTATTTCTATATTTCAAATTTAGCTGTATAAATAGAGTGGTGTCTATTCACTTGATAGGATGGAGGACAAAATCCCATTAGTGTAAGCAATTCCGAACCACCAAAGTTGCTCATTTAAAGGTAGATGATTTGATGATTTTTTTAAAAGGAAGGAATGAATGCCTCTATATGTCATTCTAATTCCAGCCACACATCCCCCCCTTATCCACTGAAAGTAAAAAATAAATAGTAACACTTGGAGCCCTGAAAATAGTAGCCGCTCAATTGTGTAGACTTGGGGAAAAGATCAAAATTGGGGAAAGAGTTCCTAATGTAGGGATTATAGCCTTGGTTCTAGTGGTAGTACAGCAGCAAGCACCCTGACACATCCAGGATGGTCTGCTAGCACAGGTTCTTAGATCTGCTTTTGTAAAAGGAAAGCAATTTTTGAGGGGTCAATAATCTTTTTTAAACACATATACTAACAGAGAAAATACAAGAAGAGAAATAAAGATCAACAGACAGGGTTTTTAACTCTCTGACCATAAGCAATACATACACTGCAGATCAATAGACAGACCCAACTGTCTGACCATTACATACATATGTAGTGACCAGAGAGAGAGAGAGGCACCAACCCCTGGGATTTCAAAGCTGGAGGGCTCCTTAACAGCTACCCAGAGTCTTGTCTATCTCACAGACATTCTTCCAAAGAATAAGCCCCCAAAACAAAACCCCACCTGAGGATACATATACACTTTCCAAAGGCAGGATGGGGAGAAGGCAACAACCCTTGTGATAAAGTGCCTTATTAGAAATTAAAAAAAGGTGTGAGCCTTCCTATAAAACAAGCCTCCCCTGATTATGCTTCCCTTAATGGGCTCCACCTGAAGTCTATTAATGGATGGGGAAGATCTTTAACTCTTATTGCCTGTGGTTGTTTACATTACATTAGTTGGGTGACAAAGATGAGGAATAAGGGTGCTGGATGTTGTGCATTTGGGCCTGATCTGAAGCTGTATGTATGTCCTAAGTTAGAAAGGCTAAAGATTACGAACTCTGGAGTCCAGTTTGAACCTTTAGGAATGTTTAAAACTCACACTCTAAAAGAAAAGGAAACTCTCTTAAGGAGCAGGTATTACATTTCCTTGAAAAGAGATATATAAGATTTTTAGTCTAAAACAAAAGTAAAATTCTTTTTTAGACCCTAAAACACTTGTTTCTAGCCAAGGATGTTAATCTGTATTTCTTCCCCTTCCTTGTCTTTCCCTGTAGCCTCCCTAAAAAATTGGGCATTTGAGTCTCCTATTATTTTTCTTCTTTTTTTTAATTTTAGCAGACTTGTAAATGTAATAATGGAGAAGGAGAGCTCAATTTTCTTCTGGTTGGTTGTGTCCAGAGCGTACCTATGCATTTCTTCAGACTCCAACAGTCACAGAACCCAGCTCCCAACTGTCACATTCTTTGGTGGTTATAGACTTGAGGACCTCAGTAGACTTATATTTCCTTCAACTTCATCCTTTTGAGAGGTCTATACCTCTGCTAAGTCTCATGGATATGCCATTCAACAATGTTCTCCCATAAAATGTGAAATCTGGGGAAGGCAGAGTAACTTGACAAAAAGAAAAGTGGGCTAGGTGACAAGAAACTTAGTCCTCCAAACCTAACCTTAGCCCATAACTGTACCATTAACATAACTTCGGCACCTGGGTGTGCCTTCAACAAAAATCAGGAGCATATCCAATACTACAGTTTCCCTGTCACGATACTAATAGGAAAGAAACTTATTTGCCTCATTATCTTATCCATACCACCGGTCCATTGTTACAGAGGGACATCAGATGTGGACCACTGGGTCAAAGCTAGAGTTTTGAAGACATTACATTCTTACTACTACCTATGGGATAGTTTTATTATTATGAGTTCCTGACCACCATAGAGGATGATGAATTAGATGTGGCCTGAATTTCATTATATTCAACACCAAAGGTCAAGGGCTGCATCTTTAGAGAGCCTCTAGGCTACTCCCATAGCTAGGCAATCACCTGGTCCTAACAATCAGGTCCAAAATACTGGGCCAGAGCCACAACTGGTCCTTTAACATGTCTGGACCACTGGGCCAGGATGACTTTTGCCTAATTCCTATGCCTTGTTCATGTAGTTGAGATTCTGGGGTACCCTGATGGCAAGGGTAGAAAAAGTGTAACATTTGTTGTTTAAGTACAGAGTCAAGATTTCAAAGACCAAAATTAATCTAGAGTAGGCATATTGAACTAGGAAAACAGAGAAGCAGGGGGTGACTGAAGGTCATGACAGAACAAAGAATAAGTTAAGATAGAGAGATTGATAAAATGATAAGAACTTATGGTGTGAGAGAAGAAAATCAGAATTCTGGTTATGAGCCTCAAATATTAATGATGATTGCATTTTGTATTTATATCTTTATATGTATATTGTATCCATCCACCCAACCTCCCCCAGAAACTTGTAAACTCTCCAATAGCAGAGAATATTTCATTTTGTATGTGAATTTTTTCCTCCACTGCAGGCTGAAAGGACTGAAAGACTTATTGGTCTATAAGGGAGTAGAGGATCCCAGACAACATTGAGCATTGAGTGATTAATTAATTTAAATTTATTCCTTTTCTAATATCATATTTGGACTCTTGTCTCACTCTGCCTTTCTCTCTCCACACACACTCACTCGCACACATACACACACACACAGATAAATAGATGGATACGAGAGTTTTTTGTAATCTATGAGGACTAAACTGTAAGTAATACAGGTGGATATATCGGTCCACACTAAAATTTAGGTGTAATAAGAGGAGGGGTGCTACCAGTAAAAGATGTTGAGGTAGGAAATGGATCTAATCAACTTCCTGAGAGCCATGAAGAGCTTGGCTTTCTTCCAGAGCACCCACTCATTCCAGTTGGAAAGCACAGTTACTGATGATGAACATTTGTCTTTTAGCACTTATCATTATTACTGAATTAGATCAGGGAAAAACTCTCTTTGTACTTAAAGAAATGTTATTATAGAAAGTAAACAGGTACTTGATTGACATAAAGGCAAATAGACCATCAGGAAAGTCCCAATTTGACTTGACTGTTATTTGGGAATATAGAGCATGCAAATTAGCTACATTTGCCATCTATAATGTCTAGTTATAGAACTTCAATCAAACCTGATGATGCTTTTTGAATATTATGATATGGTCAATAAACTATTTATTGCTTTATGCTTTGACTCCCTTAAAATGCCCTCTGTACGATTTCTATGGAAATAAATTTCTAAACCAATAGTTTCAAGTTTACAAATCTTCAATTCCTTAGTCCTTAGACCTGGCTGCACAGTCTCTCACTTCCCACAATGTTATTTGTTGTTTAAAGACTTATTCTCATCTTTCCTAGAAGACTACCCTGATTTTATTCCTTTTCTATCATACTTTTACCTAGAAAATGAAATACCTAATCCAATTTTCTCCTCCTCCAACTTCTACCATCTCCGTATCCTTAGGGCTGTTTTGTGAAGTACAACAAAATTGGAGTTGCCCTTCTTTAACGTAATAGTTATTTCTAGGCATGTTGCAAGATGAACATTCCACTTTTTGTAGATCATGTTTTGACTGTTAATGTTGCCAGAAAATAGGCTCCTTGGGAAGGATTTCTTGCCCCACACTATCTCCTCCAATCAACTACTGGCATTTAAAATCCTACCATTACTGGTTAATTCTTTTGGAGTCTCTTTAAGCTCTAAATCCTAAAGCTAAATGTTTTTACAATTTAAGGAAGTCATAGATTTTGGAAAAGAGTTGTAAGATGTAGGCAACTTTTATTATCAGATCTCATGGAGATAGAGTAAGATCTTTGTTTATGGAATGAGAGTTCTTACTTAGTTCAACCGGTAAAATAGGTTTGAAAAGACTGGTGCAAGTCTTTTTCTACAATGAGTCTTGATAAGACATGTAGGCTTTTCTCCTTTTGGGAATATACCATACATCCAACACAGTAAACTCAAAGTTTGTTCCTCAGAAGATGCAACAAGTAGAGGCTGGAGATGGAATGAGCTAATTCAGATAGTACATAAGGGAAAGATATGGAGCACACATGGAAATCTGGGGTTTTTTTGAGGGACACAGGAAAAGATCAAAGGGATTCTTGCAATCTTGTGATGCACCATGAGCAAAATTTAGAGCATATAAGTATTAGCTGATCTTTCTATGAAAAAATGGCATTGATTTGTACAGTCCAGTAGTAGCCAAGGTTAGAGCATAAAGCCTGTGCGACGTATTTGTACTCAGAAACAGAGAGGCACTAAAAAAAACCAAACCACTAAATGTGAGATCAGAAAGTCTAGCCTTGCTACTTATTATTTTTATGGTGTGTGAAAAGTCTTTTAGTCTCTCTGGGAAAAAAAAAAAAAGGTTGGTGCTGTTACACTTTTTAAAATTTTAATTTCAGTTCCAAATTCTTTCTCTCCCTCTAGCCTTTCCTCCACCCATTGAGAAGACAAGCAACATGACACCCATTATGCATGTAAAATCATCTAAAACATTTCTGTATTAGCGATGTTGTCAAAATAATAAAAAAAAAACAAGTGAAAAAACTGCTTCAATCCGCCCTGAATTCCTCAGTTCTCTCTCTGCAGGTGAATAGTATTTTTCCTCATAAAGTTTTTAGTATGTAGTGTTTGAGATTGAACAAAAGGGTAAACTGAGGCAGATCTCTGCTAAGATAACATTTATGCTGTTACTTATCATATGCTATTATTGTTATTATTTATGGTACTGATCAATAAATGAGTCAAATTTGCTAACATACATGGTAGAAAGTTAAATGATAATGGAATTAATGTTAATTTATAAAAAAATTCAAATACAGAGAAATCAAAAGCTAAATAATTTAAAATATCACAGAAGGTAGAATTCTTAAAACTTTTAAAATTACATATATATACATTTGATTTTGTTTTCTCAAAAATTTTACTCAGTTTTTTACTTTAACTATTATTTAGAACTCCAAATTTAAATATCACTTTATTTCAATGAATAACAATTCAATTTCAAGTCCCCCCTGAGGAGGCGTAGAGACTGATAAGGATCTAATTCTCACAGTAAAACATAGGTAACAATACTTTTCGTAAGAAGATGATCACTAAAATTTATTTACTTAAAAGTCACCAAGTTAATTTCAATTTTATCAAAAAGTCCTTGGATGGAATACTTACTTACATACACTAAGTATTTAAATTCAAAACAGTGCATATCAAATAAATTGTCTACAATAAAATATATATGCATCATAAGACATGCTCTACAACAGGTGTTATATCTCAGCAGTATTAATCTCAAATTAAAAAATAAACCTAAATGAAATATTTTCCTTTGAGGTAACATAAAATATTCCATAAGTCACTCTCCTCTATGAAAACTCATTGAACTAATATTCTTTTCATTAAAACAAAACTGAAGATGTTTCTGATTTTATCTTTAGCTAACTAATAGAATTATATTCTGGTCCCACAAGCTGTCACATCAATGTCTTCATTATTCTGAAGAATTTAAGGATTTTTTCCAGTATGCAAATACAGATAACTATAAACAGGTAGAGGATAAGGTCAAATACTCATTTACTTAGTTGTTCAGGGTAAGGTATAGCAACAACCAGATTCATCATAAAAGTCACAACTTAACTTGCCCTTGATGGAGATTTGCTATGAGAGGAAGAGGTAGGGGCGTGATTATAACAGCTTTAACAGTGGTCCTCCAAGCTCAAGGGCACAGAATGACTTCGCACATGTATGACAAGGCATAGCATCCTCAGTTTCATTTGATGTTAGATAGCAATAGTACCAAGTCAAGCATATGACAGCATCCCGTTTCCAGGCTCAGAATGAATTAGGTAGACAAATTCTTGTGTGGAAAACTAGAGCCAAGGGAGTCTTACCTTCTCCTTCCTAAGGTCACCCTCCCAACTTTATTCCTAGGGACAGATATCCACTGGCTTAAATCTTAGATATCAGTCCCATTGAGCTGCTGGGGTGTTTTCTTCAAGTGGTAAAACATTGGCCCAAGGACACAACAAACCTAAAGACAAAGCTGAAAAACAATTTAGGGTCTCAAATGATTTCACCTCAAACAACAATATTTTAATAATCACAGTAGAGCTAGACAGAATTATCAGCACTTTCAATTTGTTACAATAAATTAGCTAGCAAGTTAAAAATGTAGCAGGCCTTCTAAAAAAAGTGCACTAAAGATTTTACCTAACATTCTTTCTCTTTCCCTTTCTCAAAAACAACTTAAAACTCATCCTGATATAAAAAGTCACTCATTAGAATTTAATATATTGTATATTAATCCTTTTAAAGCAAAAGTTGGTTTGAGATGTTACTCCAGTACAGACTATTCCAAGTTTAACTTCATAATTTACATAATCACAGATCAGCACGTAAAATACATCTATACCATAAATACACATTAAAACTATTGCCCCTTTATTCAAGGAGTATTTGTAATTGGAAGGGTGGGGGATTCTTTTATTTGATCTTTCACAGGGATGAGAATGTTTCATGACCTTGATTAAGCTGGCAGGTTTACAAATAATGAGGTAAACAAGATCTTTCTTCCACTCCCCTTTTCCATAAAGTAAGCAATTATTATTCCTCTCTTTTAAAATATACCCAGTTAAATACTTAATAGGTTTTTAACATCATGACAATAATTTCACAATATTTAAAAGGAGTTAGAGTGTCAAATGATACATAATTATCATTTCCTTAACAGCATTTCTTATATAATGATTCCTCAGAATTCATAATAAAAGAAAATTTTAAAATATAATACATGAATTTAAAATATGAAAGAAACTCCATACTAAGATGATATTAGTGTATTTTATGCATCTTGTATGTTAATACAGTAAAGAGGCATATTAGTACAGTAAAATGCATTTTCAAATTACCTTCATGCAAACAGTGGTTTTCAAAATCATAATCTTCATGTGTTGGAAAGGCATTAGTAACACATTGCATCAAAGACCTAATTATCACATAGGATGAATAAGTCTTTACTGGTCTAAATTCAATGTTAGGTTAACTCAAAATATGCTTGGCTAAATAGTTTAGGCCACTGTTGTTAAAATAACTTACTCTATTTGCAGATAGGTAAAATTTTAGAACCCTTCACTCCACAGATGACAACTTATCAAAATTTCTGCTATATGATTCATTGTAAAAATATCATTATTATCAATTGCACTTCCAAATGTACAGTTTGAAACAATTTACATCATTCTTTTAACAACTGAATCCATAACAATTTATTCCTACTGTTTTTGTGTTCATCCTTCGTTTTCAAGAAGACCATGACATCAGAGAAATAATGACATGACTTGCACTTGACTTTGTTTTGAGTGAGGGAGGGCTGTGCAGTTCACCAGCCTCCCTTTCTCCTCCTGAGCCATCTGGGTCCAGTGACCAAAATTTAATTTCTCTCTGTGTGTGAAATAGCGTGGTCTCCAAGGACTAAACTGAGTAAAACAATATGTAAAGACTATCATTTAGTTAAATTGTACCCAAGATTTCTTTGAGCAGAGGAGACAAATTATTAGAAAAAGTAACTAATTATTCAAAAGGTTAGTAACTATAGCCTCGCCAGGAAAGAAATACTGTGGCCACTAACTCTCAGAGCTGTATGTTTGTCAGTGTTTATGTATCTAAATTTGTGTCTGTATATGATCTGTCTGTGCCATTTTATGTATTGATTTCTTTTAGAATATTATGCACATGAAACTTAGAAGGAAAAAAAAAACTTGTCTTATGATTAATTTTTCTTGCTTCTTTAATCTTTCAGAACAAGTCTTTCTTTACATTCCTGTACTCTGAGGAAGCTTTTGTGGGAGTGCAAGGGTAAAGCTGCTTTACAACCAAGAAAGGAAGGTCATTTTTCAGATTAAGGGAAACCCCTAAGGATTAACGGTGAAGTCATAAAGAATATAGAGTGCATCTCAGATTTGAAATGTCAACTCTTTCCTGGTTCATAGAAAAGAGAAAAATTTTTGTGAATTAGATAAAGAAGTTTTATTAGAAAACTTGGGAGTTTTACAAATTAAACTGAATTAAAAATCTACTTAGAAGTAGCTCTTTAAATTGGGGTGTTTTTAAATTAAGACAGTTTGCTCTAAATTATATGGGATTTCTACTCATTTTTATACTAGATTATGTATTTGAATTTTTGGAAACTCTTTTGCTTCCTACCCACAAAAAAGAAGCTTATTTAAGCAACTTGAAATGCACATGATACTTATTTAGGAAAATGCTTTTGTTATTTTTGTGAATAATAAAGCAGAACCTAGCTGTTATTTGAAGAGATCAAGTTTTGTAAGGTGTTGAAGTTAGCATGCTCTTATGGTTCCAAGTAGAGACCATCTATTTATCTTCCAAATACCCTCCAGGAACCTTCCTTTTGGGACCTTGGGCTTTCTGTTGGGTGGGTCTCAGCGAAACCCTACCCAGAGAAAGGCCAAAAAGTCTTTGCCCTAGAAATTCTGAGGGCTCAAATATTTAATACATGCAAGTTTTGCAAGCAAAATAGCAACGTAAACTTAGGGGCCACTGAGTCTAACTTCATTTTACAGTTAAGGAAAATAAGGCAGCAAGAGGTTAAGATATTAGGCCCTTGCTTTCACATGCATTCTCCAAGGTCAGCTAAATTCCTTGAGGCAAGAAGAGCTGGGTTTTTAAACTTAACCCATTACAGGCCAGCTGAAGTCTGAACTAAGTTCAGAGACAGAGAGCCATGCCTTTATCAGTTACAGGACAAAAGCAGTTATAGGACAAACTCAGTTAATTGTAAGTGGTAAATAATAAAGGATCCATCTTAATCTTCTCAGTATTGTTGTGAATAATTGTTGAGTCTTTCACAGTTGATTCTCACTACGGAATTACTATTAGTCTACATAATGTTATAATTCTGTTCCCTTCACTTTGCATCATTCGTATATGTCTTCCCAGGTTTTTTGTCATTTCTTATATATAGCACCATAGTATCACCATCATATAACACAGCTTGTTCAGCTGTTTCCCAGCTGATGGGCATCCCCTCAGTTTTCAATGTTATCTATTGTTATGGTGGATCCAGGAGGATGACAGGAAGATAGTATTAATATTGGGAGATCTGAACATCTTCCCAACACAGTAGACTTCTCCTTAAGTGAAAAAATAGTTGCTGGTACCCAGAAAAATTCATGACGTTCTCTGCACTTGGAAGTATTTCTACCCTAGAAAGTTCCAAGTATCTCAAAACTTTGACAGGAACAATAACATTGTTGGGAGAGATTTCGAATGAGCAAAAAAGCATTGATGAAGCACTTATGATATGCCAGGCATCATTCAATAAGCATTGGGGTTATGAATTAAAAAAACACCCCCTGCCTTCCGGGAGCTTACATTTTCTTTGAGGAGGATCTGAATTGTCCAGGACAAAACAGTTGTGAAGGTTGGGACAGTTTAAACTTGATTTGATCCATAGACATCAAGTTATTCTACAGGACAATACGCCAGTTCAGCACTGTTGCAAAGGCAATTTCAGGTAGTCATTTTTGTGTCAAGATGCACTTAAAAATTTGAGGCAGTTTAATATGAAAATAATTTCTTCATTGACCCAGGCTTGCCATCACAGCTTATATGAATCCTTTGGAAACAAGCATCATTTCTTTATATGATTTAGTGGATATCTAGGCTTCCACACTTGTCATTTATATGAATGAGAAAATTGGAGGTGATGTGAAAGAAATTAAATACTTTTAAAAAATCTAAAGTCAGATCTATCTCGGCCATTTTTTGGAATTCCCTTGGTCAATCAAATAAACAATCAGAGGTCATCTACTTATAACATTTTATGGTAGCATGTATTGAAAATTAAAACTTCATAAATAAATGCTACAAACCAGAATGTACTTTATAGTATATGAACAGCGATGCTATTTAGTGGGTAGGGAGTCAAGGAGACCCGAGTTCAAAGCTTGCCTCTTACACACACTGGTTATGTAATCCGGGGCAAGTCACTTAATCTCTCAGTGCTTCGGGCATCTCTTGAAAACCAAAAGTTGCAGAGAAGGTGCTGACCTGTTTTGGTAGGAATCTCGTCATCTCAGAGCTTCCTATAAAGAAATCACAGGTCCAGTCCCTAGCTCTATAAGTTTTCAAGGAATGATTTCTTTCCCCATGTGGTAAAGGGAGATAGGTAAATAAAAAGTTTAGCTTTGCAAATATCTTTAATGCTGGCATTCAGGGTTTTGTTACCTAAAGAGTACATGCTTGATAACTCTAATAAGTACTTAGCTTTTCATATATATATTATATATATATGTGTGTGTGTGTGTGTGTGTACGTGTGCGCACGTGTGTGTGTATTTAAATGAGGATGGACAAGATGCTCTTTCAGGTCCCTTCCAGTTTTAAATCCTGGGATCCAAAATGGTAGAATGTTATCAGGCACAAGATGACTGTAACCACTGGGAGAGCCTGCTTAGAATCTCATCCTTTACTTACACAATGAGTAGGGAATGAACCTGGTACCGGAAACATCAAAGAGACAACATTGAAAACATCGGTTGTCTTTATGTAAAAAGAGGAAGGTCAAATCCTATGGGTCTTTGGGCCTTAGAATGGATAGCAACCGATCCTAGGAACTACTTGGTTAAAGGAAATGCTATGGAAGGTGGTGTAGTGACAGGAGGTTGGGCTGTCCACAAGAGAACAAGGAGTGTAACCTGTTGGCCAAGAAAAGGACCATAAAGAAATTTCTATTGCACCTGTTGTTCTTAGTGACTTAGACAGTCAGAGTCCATACTCAAACTGATCTCTCCCTTTCCCACTCTCCAAAGACCTCAGATGATATTGCCCTGAAGACTTGTATTTCCACCTGGCACGTAGTGGGTGCTGAACAAATTGTGTTCTTTTTTTTCTGTGTATAAAAATTTAAGGTTAATGAAGGCCATCGTTGTTATCCCCACCATCATTTCCTCTTTCTTATATCTTTAGAACAGTAACAGGTTGATGCCAGTACTGAAGATACATGAAAAGAAGTATGTGTACAAGTAACTTCAGTTTTTATATGTTCAACAGTGATTTATAAACTGCCATACAGACATTGGATCTTTCCATATAACATGCAGCCTATACCTATATATATGTTATCTTTCCCACTGGAATGTGAGATCCTTGAGAATATTTCCAGCATGTACTTAGTAAGCTTAATAATATGCATTCATCATGAAAATGATTCAAATGAGAAATGGTGCATTTTTAATTCCATGCAAGCTTTCTCATTTCATTGGCCCTTACAACAACACTAAATCTAAGGTGTATGTTAACTGTCTCTTGGTCACTTTTGAGGTTTTTCTCTCCACATTTTCAGTGCCCCAGGATTTTCTAAAAGCTTGATATTATTTTCTAGTTGTTCCTAGGCAGATGAAGTGTTTGTACATAAAAATGAATTTTTTTCAAAATACTGAAGGTGACGTTGTAGGATACTTTAGACCAGAGTAGGCCTATAGGATTTTGAATTGCTGGTACTATGACAAACATTCACACAATGCTGGGGTTAGCATGCTGTTGAGGTTTCAAGTAGAGATCATTTGTTTACCTTCAAAATACACTCCAGGAACCTTTGTTTTGGGACCTTGGGCTTTCTGTTGGGTGGGTCTTGGCAAAACCACACTCAGAAAAAGGCCAGAAAGTCTTTGCCCTAGAAATTTTGAGAGTTCAAATATTTAATACATGTAAGTTTTGCAAGCAAAATGGCAACATAAATTTAGGGGCCACTGAGTCTAGCTTCATTTTACTGTTGAGGAAAATGAGGCACAAGAAGGCTAAGAACTTTCTTAGTCCCAAGGAAGCATCTTGCCCAGGGTCACATAGCTAGTAAATATCAGAGGTGAGATTTAAACTCAAGTCTTCTTAACTCTAAGTTCATAACAGCAGCCACAGTGTAAAAACAGAAGAATTGGGCTCTGAGTGACTAGAGAGGAAGCTATCTTTGGATTGTCTACTCTCTCTCTTTCTCATAAACCCCCAAACCACCATTCCCTTTTGCAAGTCTTACAATTCTTTCCCATCTTTTCAGGAAAATTAAACTCTCAGGCAGTGAATTATACACTGTTGCTATTTTTCCTCTGACATACTGGGAAGGAACCTCAGGAAGGTCTCTCTGGTGTGATAGAAAGAAGAAGGGACCCTTGAGATGATCTCTGATGTCTCCAATTCTGAGATTTTAACCCCAAAGTACTCTAGAAGTTATTCCCCCCCACCTCTATTTGTCTTAATGATTTCCTGTATTCACACCATGAATGTCAAAACTGGTTTGATGGTACTTGTTTTCTGCTTGCCTCAGGCACCAAAATTGCTAGTTACTGCTCTGGGTTTCAGGCAGTGCCAAAACGAGGAATTTCTAGTGAGAAAAATGTACTAGTGAGTGAAATATAGAAGGTGCTAAATTGTAGGCCTAGCACTTTAGGCAAAGAAAGAGATGATGATGGTGATATTGGAGGGGTTGGAGTGGGGGAAATTAATTAACCTTAACTTTGATGAGGACTGATTAATGTGTGCTGTTTCATACTCACACGATACAATTTGCCAATGTAGATTCAGTGCCCTAGAAAGAAGAGGAATCCGCTATTGTATCTGCTCCTTTCTAGTTAGCATAGGTCCTAAATCTCCAAGGAACAGCATACATAATTGCTCTTATCCATCCATTACCTGGGTACAAATGTTGCTTGAGGAAGGTTAGGAACTGAGAATGAAATGCAAACCTCAGGAGTTTTATGCTTGCCAAAAACTACTGAGTCCTCTATCCAATGGGCCCATGCAGGGAATACTAGATGAAAATTTCGTGTTTGATACAGCTTCAAGGCAAGACTGCTTGTGTTCAGTGTAGAAACATAGTCCACAGGATGCACATCTGTAAGTACTGTCATTGCCACCCCCAAATCTATAGCAGACCCCTAGCAATGGGTCACCAAATCTCATCACAGGTGAATAAAGGACAGCTGGTACGTAATTGGATCAGAGTAACCTCAAATCCCCTATCTTGTGCCTATAAACATAGACTCAGTACTGCTATTGATTTTTGAGGGAGTAATTTGTTTTCTCTACATCTCAGCATAGAGTCCTCTCAAGCAAGAGTACTACATTTCTGAACTGACGTATTTGCTTTTAGATGGTCTATTTCTATTGGGAATTCAGGCCATTAGCCTCTTCTTCCTGGAAAAACTTATAACCACCAAGACTACAGTTAGACTTCTACTTGGTTCATGTCTTACTGTTTTTTTTTTCTTTTTCTCTGTAGTTTTCTATCATAGTAGTTCTATGGTGTGTCATAGAGCTCTATACAAGCTAAAGTGGATTGGGGTCAGGAGACGTACCAAGAGCTCATAAATAGGATTGATATTCTCTTGGGGCCAAGAATTGGAGAAGAAAAAGCCCTGAAGAGTATCTAATTCTCAGGAACAATAAGACGAACCTTGAGTCCCCCGGAGCACCCCCTCCCCCAGGTTCCAGTTCCACCCAGAGTAGGCGAGACTCTGAATTGACCCACACAAGGGAAGGTGGGAGGCAAGGAGGTTCTGTATTGGAATGACTTAGTAAGAAGGACTCAGTAATCTAAATCAGAGCTCCAGTACCCTGCTTTGGTGGTGATACATGCTAAAGTGGTATCCAAAAAATTCCCAAGGTGAAAAAAACAAAATAAAACCTAATATCTCTTTAAATTGAGGTAACAGTGTTTTATACTTTGAGGATATAATGGGTCAGCACACTGGGGATGGGGCCAGAGATAATACATTGGGATACCAAATGAAAAACAGTGTTGAACTCCAAATCCAACAGTTAATTTAAGCAATTTTTTTTTGTATTTCATATAAATGCTGTGGGTGATTTTCTTCACTTGGTCAATAATTCTTAACAGATTACAAACAAAAAAAATATGAGATCAATTTCTGGTGGGAACTATATCTGATTTCCATGTTATAAAAATTGTTAGATTTTTTCAAACTGCTTCCGGATTACTTCTAAGCCCCTGATCACATAAGACAGAATTTGTTTTTGGGATTACTTTTTTAGGTGGATTCTGGCCATTCTGGATGTCCCATTATCGGGGAAGTCTTATTACTTGTCTCTGTTGATAATGCCAGTTGGGGGTACATCTTACTCTAAGACTAGAATTCCTACATAAAATTCTTGAACGCAGAGGCTTCCAAATTTTGAAGGATGCTGTACAGAACTTACCCACATAGTTGCTGCTTTCCTTTTGCACCTAGGCATTTTAATCTCTACCTTCTGTGCTCTTGCTGAGCAGATTTCCTCTACTGATTAGCTTGGTTTTATTTAGAAAGGTACAGAGAGAAAGTTTCCTTTGGGATTGCTCTCAAAGGACACTATTTCATAATCCCTGGACTCCAAAATGGAGATCTAGATTATATATCCTAACACAAAAAGAAATGTGGCTTTAAATATTAGTATTGAAATATGAAGTGCCTCATTAGTCAGTGTCCTCAGAGATGTGGCAAATAAATAACGTTTACATAAGAAGGTTATTGTTTAGTGGATATAATCTGTAGTGGAACAGAATCTCATTTTTTGTCCTTTGTCAAGAAAAATACTGAGTCTGATGCTGAAACGATGCAAGGGAACAACTTTTAAAATCCTGAAGAAGATCCAAAAAATTCCATTATTAGTGGAGCTAAAAGTCAAAGTTATTTTTATTCCATTTACCAGGAGGATCCATAGGATAAGGGTCACTTCTTGCATCTCTGTTTATACCAACTGGCCCCAGTTGATAACAGACACCTGATGCTCCATGATGTCTTGATGACCATATGTCCTATGTATGATCTGATACTACAAGGATATATCTTGCTATATGTGTACAAGGAAGTACATCTTGTTTTCCTTGATCCCAGAATATGGTCCTCTCAGGAGAAGCTATTTCTCTGGAAACGCTGATTAATTATTTTTTTTCTAATGGGGTACTTATTCTTTTAATCTCCACTAAGTAGGAAAACTTGTAGCCACCAAGGCCATTGGGAAATGGACTTCTTTAGCTTTGAGACATTTGAAATACTCTAGTGCCTGAGCTTTTTGGAGCTCCTACTGGTGAAAGACATTTTGGGATTGAGGAGGGTCACCTGAATGACTGTTTGGGTGACAGAAAGTGGTGATGTAGAAGAGGGTCTATCTGATCTAAAGTGTTTCTGAGCCCTGGTTTTATGATAAATTAATTTGTTTCTGTTGAAGGAAAAGTAGCAAATAAAGCATGAATGCCATCTTCTGCATTTAAGGCATGTCTGTCAGAAACAATTTTATTGAATTGAACATTATTCTAAATCTAAATATTTCTGTCTCCATAAGCATAGATGACTTTCTTAGGCTACATTCTTTGAGGGCCCAGGGACATACTCAGGGGTCTAACAAAATAAGTAACCAGATTGTAAAGAAAAGAAATAGAGTAGTTCACTGAGAAAGATTACTCAGGCTGATAGCAGCTTCAGCCTCTTAGAGTACAGATTGGCTTTTTATGGCATTTCAGGTTGTCTTAGAGTACACAGCCAATCAGTGACATTCTGTGGCAGAAAAGAAATCAGGAAAGTGAGCAAATCTGGGAGTCATAGGAGCTGCTAAAGGTCAGATGTGTTCCTGCGGGACAATGCATTTTCCCATGGTTAGTGTTATGAGAATATTTTGTGTTGACAGCAAATCTCTAAGGTGGTAGAGGCCTTTTTTTGAGATATAATCTGTCTGATTTATCCTATCCCACTTTATTATTTTCTTGGCCTCAGAGATTACTCTATCCGGAGAGAAGATATTTCCCAAAACTTATAAGCTTCATATCTATCTCCTCTACAGAGATATATTTATTAGACTAGAATTGTACTTATTTCTTAACCTTCTCAGTTGAACTAAAAATGGAGGATTTTTCATATGCTTCCACATTTCCAATCTCCTCTGAGGACTGTCATACAGTTCTCCACAATCATAAAACAAAATTCTTGTCCTTAACTTGAGAATATAGGACAATCCTTTTGGGCAGAGGGGAGGAGGGAGATGAAATTAATATTGGAGTCTGAGAAAAATCCTCCAAGATAAATTTTCAGAACCAGTGTTAGAACTGGTTTTATACAATTTGTGATCTGGAGACATGTTTTCTACACATGGCTAATGTGGAGAATTTGTTTCGCTAGATTTGTAATGAGAGCTTTATTTTCCATTTGACTCTCTCACACAAGCACGCAGGCAGGGAAAGAAGGTCATGCACTGAGGTAGCCCAAAATAACCAGGCCAAGATAAAGGGTTTGCCTTTTCTTGGCAAACTTGGGTGGACCGGAAGGCAGGGATGCCCACAAGGTGGTCCACAGACCACCCCTGATGTCTGTTCCTTCCTACTTGAATCCCCACAGTCAAGTCACACAGTGTCCTGGTTCAAGTTCAGCTTGCCCTTTTCTCAGGTGGGAGGCAAATTTTCCTCTCAAACCCACAAGTTTCCTGTCACATTATGAAAATCCTGTTACAACTCTTACTTCATCTATACCATCAAGTTCAGTGGGAGAGAGAGAGAATAAATACCTGTAAAAATGAATTAATAAAAGTTGTATAAGAAAGTAATACAAGAAAACGGCAGGGTGATACTGAGTTTCTAATTCCTGCTAAAATGCTCCAGGAAGGCAGAGCCAGTATTCTATATTTAAATCTTGATGTAAATGAGTTTGTCGGTGCCTTTTCTTAGGTGTTAATAAGGTCAGGGGAAATGAAAGAGTGTGAGGATGGAATGAAAAGGGAAGGCCCTTATAGGCCATGATCATCTTGACCCATTGTATCAGGTCACATTAGAAATCTAAGCACATTGGCAGTGGCCCAGAACATGGACAAAAAGAAAAAAACGAAGTGTCCTGGGAATCTTCTTTTTCAAGAATGGGGAGGCAGGATGTAGAGGAAGAGTATGTCAGTAGAACTTACACTACTTTATGAATACTATTTTCTTAACAAATCATTTGGTAGACAAATGGGGTAAAACCACATTTCTAAAAAGTTAAGAACGTTATTTTTTAGTCATTTCACGTGGGTCCCTGTTGTATCTTCCCTTTTGAAGATCTGGGTTCTAATCATTTCTGTGCCACTTACTAACAATGTGACCTTTGGAAAGTCACTTAATCTCTTTAAATATTAATGTTCTATATCTGCATCTTGATTCTATTACTACTTGTGCCTATGACACTGAGAAAGTCATTAGCCTTTCTGTGCCTCAGTTTCCTTATCTATATTTAGTCTAGAAAATTTTCACTACCTGACTCAAAGATTTATAGGAAAATATGTTTAAAAGCATAAAGCCACGTGGTTATATTTAACCTGATCAATTTCCCCACCTATTAAATGGTGATAATAGTACTGGTCATATATGCCAAGGGTTCCTTGTATGGATCTAATGAAGCAATAGATATGAGTTGCTTTGAAAACCAAGGTGTGTTGTGGCAGTTTTCAGAGCCTAGTTTCATTGAGAGCCCACAGAGAATCTCACCTCTCCCCTACTACAGACACTCTCATCAGATCTCTAGGGCTGGATTTTTTAAAAGATCTGAGTAGCCAAACTGAAAGGAAAAGAAATGCATTAAGATACTATGGAAGACTGCTCTGACTGGTAGCTGCTTCAACATGTTAGAATTCAGTTTGTGTTTTTATAGCTTTATCAACTGGCTTAGAGTACACAGACAACCAGTGACATCTACAACAGAAATGAAATAAGGTTTGGGGGGATTATGAAGGCTCAGAGTCATAAAATTTGATAAAGACCATATTTGTTCCTGGAGGAAAGTGCATTTCTCTTTGATTTGAATTTCAAAACTAGTGGAGATCTCCTTCCAGATAGAATCAGTCTGGCTCATCTTATTGTTTGCCAGTAAGAAGAAGAATACGGTCCAGCCTCAGGATTTCCTGGACATAACCCAATAGCTCTTTTGCTTTGGCTTTAGACGTTTCTTTATGTGAGGACATGCTTTCCCAAAACTCACAGACCTCAAGTTTATCCCTTCCCTGAAAAGGTTCTTGGTCAATGGAAGGTTATTATTTTGTTCAAGCTCTGCCCCCTATTTCCCTTATTTCAGTATGTGCATTATTTTTGTGGTTGCCGTTCCCATGTGGTCTCTCCTTCAGCAGCAGCTTTGGTCCAGGTTCTTCTCAAGGACTTTCCTTACCGGGCCAAGTCAGGGTTAAAATGTCTGTTTTTCACAGTTCCTCCAACATTTGGCTTTCACTGGGTAGTATATACTCCCAGGCAATAGCTATGGCCTTTTTGGCTTTTGTGTGCTGAGTTCTCCAGGGATGCAACTGTTCTGCATTTTATGGTCTTAGAGAGTTACTTTGGGTCCTGAGGAATTTAGTTACTTACCTAGGGTCACACAACAAGTATGTATCAGAGGTGGGACTTGAACCCAGTTATTTCTGACATGAGCAGGATTGAGGCTAAATGTTGCAAGTTGGGCAGGGTTGGTGACCATCAAGGATTGGGCATGACCAGTCAGGTGAGTGAGGCTGAGGAAAGTCTTAGCTAAAAAGGATGAAGATGGAGGCCTCTTTGGGTGGAACAACTGAACAAGATTTCCCCTTCACTCTTTTCAGAACCATGCAGAAATGGAGGCATGGCCAAAAATTGTTCTTGAGAAGACATTCTACTCCTCAAACGTAGGGTGGCCATTTGGGATGAAGGAGGCACAAAAGAAACAGACCCTATAAATAGTTGACATGTATTGACCAGACTGATGAGTGGAATGTCCTCGCCTCTGCTAGAGGATGTTTACGAATATGACTTTCTACTTTTTTCATTGGTGACTGAATTGATTATGCCATTAACAAGTTACCCACTCCCCAGTGGTGTATGAGTTGATGTCTTTTAAACACCCTAGAACTTCTCTATTCTGCATGGTGTGGGTCTAGTGTTGGAACCAAGATGGAGCCTCATTTTAGTGGTCAGAGATCACAGCAGACTCGGCCTCAGCCTGGAGACTTGGACCTAGTAGAAACATGATTCTGTTGTATTAGTTCGGTGCTACTGTTGTCTGATCATCCCAACTATTTGGAAGTATGTTGAGGTTCTTTGCACTCTTAGATATTTGCTCAGTGATCGGCATCAGGAGGAGGCTGTGACACAGCCATTGGCGTCTAGTGCAGGACTTAGTAGTGCTCAGAGCTGGTTATAGACTTCGTTGATCATTGATCCAAGGGCCAAGTGGAGTTAGAGTTAATAGAAGCTTGGCCCAGAAATGGGGGCCTGATGTAACAATGGTCTTTTAGTAAAGGAAGAGCATAGGTGTGACTTGAATTCTAGAATCCCAGATGGTCTTGCTGGTGTTCCAGGCCCAATGGAGGCATGGTGTTGAGATCTGGGTTTCTTAGTAGCATAATGTTTGAGACCTAGAGAAGATGAGGTCCAGAAGACAGGGCCTTTCTGCAGAGGTCAGCCAGTGCTTAATGATGGCTACCCAAAAAAGTGGTAGGCTTGTGGTAACACCCCAAAATGAACTTAACCCCATTGCTCAAGCCTATTGTCTTTAATGGGCTGGACTTCAGAGGCCACTGCAAGCTCAGTCTTGTGACCTATGTCTAAAGAAGGTGTAGGCTAATGGTTATGGCCTAGTACAACCTCAGAGCATCGCTGTTGACCTATATTGGGTTTAGCCTGGTGGTTGTGCCACAGTAGATTTTTGTCCTAGTTTTCAAGCCTAGGTATCATCCCTTTAGGAATTAGTACTGACAAGAACTGGTGGGTCAATGCCAATTGAAACCTCTGACCATTCAATTATAGTCTGGTTATTTAAAACTCAGCTTAATGACTGGTGCCTGGTACAATTAAAACTAAATGGCTCCTAAGTATCTTGAACATTATAATATGAGCCTGGTAGAGGCTCCATTATGACCATATGGTTAGTGCCTGTGAAAGCTACAGAAATGGTTGGTTGTGGGGGAAAGAAGGTACAGAGGAGAGAGGGTGAGAGAGAAAGACATAGATAGATGGAAAAGGACAGGTGGAAAAAGACTGAGAGAGATAGACACAAGATGGAAAAGCAAAGTAACAAGCAGATATATTTAATTGTTCTAACACATGAGCAGATCGCAAGGAAGAGTAAAGCTTGGATCCTTTAGAAGCGCCAAGCAAAAAGAGAGCCACAGACATGACAAGGATAATTTAAGCACAAAGTCTACTAATGGGAGCTTAGATTATTGAGGCAACAATACTGTATCTTGTACATGGATACCGTAGTGGATAGATAGTTGGACTTGGGTGCCAGATCTAGCTTTCAATCTCCATTCTAACACTGACTAGTTAGGTGGTCTTGGACATATCATTTAATCTGTCTTAGAGTTTCAGTTTCCTTATCTATAAAATGGAGATTTTATAATCTATATTACTTACCTCACAGTACTATTGTAAGGCTCAAATGAAACAATGTAAAGAACTTTGCCAACTTTAAGTTGCTTTTAATTGCCAGTATTTGCTATTATTACATTTTAGCCTGGAAATTCTTAACCATTTTAATGTCATGGACTCCTTTGGAAGCCTGGAGAAGTCTATGAACCCCGTTGTTGGGCTTAGGGGGTGTTGGGGTGTTTGTTTTTAAATATATAAAATAAAAAGCTTGGATTACAAAGGAAACCAATTATATTGAAATACAAGTGTCAAAAATATGTATAAAAACAAAAAACAAGTTCATTGATTCCAAGCTCAAAGCTCCTTCAAAAAAAAGTTCTTTTAGAAGAGGTGAAAGAGTGATCGTGAGATGGAGACAGTATCTCTTGGAAAAGGTTGCTTCGAATTAATGTAATTGAAATTAAGACAATAGATGAAGTGGGGACAGGGCAGATTCTCTTGCTACCACATTCCTTTCAGAGTTATAAAAAGAAATGAATGAATGGAATATCAATTGATTACTCTGCACAAAGTACTGTAACAAGCACTGAATATAAAGCAAGGCAGTCCCTGCTTTTAAGGAGCTCACATTCTCATAGGGTGAGATAACACATAATAGGGTTCAGTTGCAGGCCAGATGTTAAGATGCAGCAGTCCTTGTGGTAGAGAAACAAGGTAGATTATCTAGCTTCTTTACCGTCATTTACAGTGATAGAATCCTACCTGTTTCTAATGGTGAACTATTTTCCAAGGGTAGTGAGAATTTTCTTTTCTGGATCTTTAGCCACCATACCTGTTGATAAGATGAGAGCTCTAGCAGCAACTAGAGAGGTGGTTGCCTAGCTGTGTGTCCATAAGAATGGTTCCCATGATGATGGCTGTGAATGTCAGACTGGAAGAAGGGTCTGTAACTTGGGGCCACCGAGAAGAGAGGAAAATAGAGATGAGAGACCAGAGGAAAGGAGAGGAGAGAAGAGGGAAGGAGGAGAGTGAATAGGAGGGGAGAAGAGAGGAAGAGAGGGGTAAAAGAGCACATTTATAAACATACAATGATAAAACTAACAATGAATATGTTAGCAGTATGGATGTGATGGGTGCAAGGGAGTGATCCGTGGCAAGAAACCAGGATCAGATTAATGGAAGAAAAACAAACAGCAGAGAGGAAGTTCTGATGTAAAGGAGGCAGGGAAAATAGCAAAATAGAGTTTAATTTAAAAAGATAACAATTATAATAAAGTAAGTTGATTGAAATTCTCAATAAAAAGAATTTACTGCACACTGTAAAAAATTTAGAGCCCAGGGACATACAGAGTTAAAGTGAGCTGATATTAAAATTATTACTCTTTAGGTGATTAAAAAACCCAGAACTTGTAACCATAATTTCAGATAAAGTAACAATAAAAATTGATAATGTCAAGGGAGAAACTATATTATGCTTAAAGACATCACAGCCAATGAAAAAAGCAGCCTCAGTTCTCATAGTTTCCAAGTTTTTAAAGAAAATTGAAAAAAAAACATTGATAATAATGTAGTTCAAAAGAAACACGTATAAGAAGGAAGGTAGAAATGAATTGATTTCTGGAAAAATTATATTTGAATGTCTATGCAATTTCTGAATAGGAATATTAAAACACACATATATTTCTCTGTACTATATGGTGCCTTCACAAAAAATTGTCACGTTAGAACATAATCTTTACCCCTCCAGAGTATGGATTGTATCATTCTTTGCATTTGAATCTCTATATGCTGATTGATTGATGCGCTAGAGCACATAGAAATCAACACAAAAGAAAAAGACATTAAAATTAACAGTATTTATAGATCATAACATAATAAAAATCGCCATAGATAAACTCAATATAGGCAAAAGTTAGAGAGCTAAATGGCTTCTTAAATAATGACATTGTGAATGCTGAGTGGGTCAAAGAAAAAGTCATAGAAACTATGTTCAAGAAAATTTTAACGATGAGACAAAATAACAAAACTTTGAGGATGCTAGTAAAGCAGTCCTCAGGGAAAAAAATTATCTCTGAAAAGATATGTAAGTAGAATTAAAAAGAGAAAGGATTGATAAAATGAACATGCAATTAAAAGTACTAGAAAATAAATAAATTTGCAACCATAAAACAAATACGAAAGAAAAAATCTGGAAATTAGAGAAGCAATAGAAAAATGAAAAATGGATAGTTTGGGAATCTGATAAAGGAAACAAGAAACATTATTTTGAAAAGCCTTAATAAACAATCTAACAAGAAAAAGATTAAAATTAAATTACTAAAAAGAATAAGGTTATTTCACATGTTAAATAAAAATAATTATTAGATATTATTTTAAAGTATTACGTGATAGCATAACTTGACAGTTCTAAGGAAGTGGATGACTATGTACTAAAATATAAAATATGCAAACGAAATTTTTACAAACAATCTTTTAAACAAGATTCTTAAATTTTCCAGAGAAATTGAGCCAATCCTAAATGAACTACTAGAGGGTAAAGTATGCTCATAGGAAGGAATATCTTCTTCAGATCAATTTACAAGTGAATTCTATTGCACATTTAAAGAGTAATTCTATACTATAAAATATTTCTCCTAAATAAAAAAGATACTCAACAATCTCCTTTTATGAGACAAATATGGACATGTTACCTAAACCAGGGAGAGGCAAAGCAGAGAGAGAACTGCAAACTGATGTTACTATTAATATTGCAGCAAAAAAGAAGTTTGCAAATAAAATGCAAGCAAGGAGATTACAGAAATAAATACAGAAAATGATATATTATTTCCAGGTTGCTCCATGCTAATGATTCAAAGATAGCTTTCTCTTAAGAAAATAATTAGGACAAACAAATCATCTAAACAATAGATACAAAGAAAATTTCAAAAATCCTGAAAAATGCCTTTAACAAAAGACACCTATTAATGCTAAAACCCTAAAAAATATAGGCATGAAGCAGCTCCTCTTGCATTGGCAAACAGACACATATACGCACACACATATAACCTAGCTAGCATTATTTGCAGCGAAGAAGCACTCAGAACAAATGGGTTAAAGCAGTTGTGTCCCCATTTTCCTTATTATTTTGTAGTTCTAGAAATATCAGCTATAGCAGTAAAAAAAGAAAACAAAATCAAATACATAAACACTGGCAAAGAGGAGGCAAAAATGAAACTATTGCTGCTCTCATGGATCTTAGATTTTATTAAGAAGAACTGCTTTTCATTTTTTTCTATGTTGAAGTGACATCAATTCCAAAATCTGATTGCAAGCAGTTAAGTCCCTTTGGATATAGATTCACTGTTGCCTGAATGACTTTGTTCTCTGAATAAACACTAGATAAGTCTTTCTAAATTGGTAAAATCTGCCAGACTTGGCATAGCCCTTAGAATCCACAAAGGTAACAGCACAATGAGACTTAGTGGAGATATTGTTCTATGGGCAGTAGGAAACGTACGAGAGGTCACTCCCCACTCAATAAACTAGTGGCTCCCTATAACTTCCAGGAACAAATACAAAATGCTCTGCTTGGCATTCGAAACTTTTCATAACCTAGTCTCCTACATTTCCAGACATCTTACATTTTACTCCCCAACACCATGCTCTTTGTTATAGTGATGCTGGCCTTCCATGAACAACACATTCCATCTGTGGGCTCTGACCTTCTTTCTAGCTGGCTTTCATGAGACTAGCATGCTCTTCCTCTTCTGCTTTGTCTACTGACCTCTCTAGCTTCTTTTAGGGACCAAAAAAAATCCTGTCTTCTAGAGGAACACTTCCCAACTCTTAATTCTAGTGCTTAGAGTGCCTCTTTACCAGTGTCTCTTCTGTTAGATTATAAACTCCTTGAGGGCAGGGGCTGTTTTTTGCCTCTTTTTGTACCTAGTGTTTGGCACAGTGCCTAACATAGTAGGTGCTTACTTATTGTTGATTCATTGATTGATTTCTCAGAGTTGTAAGATTGGCTAAATCATTGCAGATAAAGACATCTTCATTACTAAAGTCTCCAGGTGGCATCCTTTCAATTTTGTAACCATCTTCAGGGGTAGAGGAAAGTAGGAAAGTAAAATGTGCCTTCACATTGGAGATATAACAATTGTAGATGTTGAGAGTTCAAGGAAAACCCCCAAAATGAGAATGATGGTAATTTAGGGACAGGAAAATGATCAACTGGGCTCAGCTCCCCATTCTTCCACTCCAAAGCATTGTACTGGGTTCTTCTGCCTCCTGATTTATCCCACTTGTAGCTCTAATTGCAATGAAAATAGAGATGAAATTGACTTACATTTAGTCCATTTTTAGTATTTTAAATTACCTGATAGAGTGTTAAACTTGGAGTTAAGAAACCATGAGTTGAAATCAGGACTTAGACACTTAATAGCTATGTGACTGTGGCCAAGCCACTTAACCACTGTCTACCTCAATTTCCCCATCTGTAAAGTGGGAATAATAATAGCACCTACTATCAGGTCATTGTGAGGATAAAATGAAAAATGTTTAAAGCAGTTTGCAAATACTAAAGTGTTTTATAAATGCTAAATATTACTACTGCTATTCTTATTAAAATCATCATCGTTGGAATCAATCCTTGTAGGCAAGGATTGAAAGAGTGCTGGTTGGGACCCTGCACCTGGTTTATTGAAAATCACTATTATAATCTGAGAAGTCCTAAGAATGGAAGATCTATGAAGGTACAATGGTGTGGAGATCTGAGACTACCATGGTTAAGTAAAAGATCACATAAAGGCAGAAATTCATTCTCTATACCCCAAATAATCAAGGAGCCCACCAAAACACTGAACAGGAGGACAAGAAAAAGAAAATGGAAAGAATTCGTTATATAGTAATTCTTAAGAAAAGAAAAATTGCCGAAGACCAACTCCATCTTTCCTGGAGCACCTGCTCCCAGAATCTCTAAACCATTCCCTCTTCCCTAACATTCAAGCCTTCAACCAAGTGCCATGATGACCTTGGCTGAAGCCCTATATCCTTTATGACTGATATGTTTTTAGGTATCAACTATTAAGCCAGCCTCTTGGTAGTGTGCCAAGCAGAGGGATTCTACTTCCTAGGGTGGGTTGAGGTCTGTGAATCAGACTAGACCTAAGGTCTTATAGGAAGGAATGTAGTTGGCTAAATAAGTATGTTTGAA
The DNA here is from genome assembly GCF_028372415.1 of Notamacropus eugenii. Lineage (NCBI taxonomy): Eukaryota > Metazoa > Chordata > Mammalia > Diprotodontia > Macropodidae > Notamacropus > Notamacropus eugenii. Next base: position 444,884,859 of record NC_092876.1, on the reverse strand, counting down.
GGAGAAAAGAAAACTGAAGTACAATGCATTAAAATATTTAATATGGCACAGGAGATAATAAGCAACCAGCAAAGACTTCTCACAAGTGGTATGAGGACCACTCACACGAGCAATGTCCTAAGGGATCATCCTATAACATCTTCATGGTCAGCCTTCAGGGATCAATGTGGAGAAAGAAGAAAGTTTCAAAGATTAGTGTTAAGCTTGAAACAGTAATGCTGAAATAGGTGGGAAACAGATCTAATTAAAGTGGCTTCTCAGATTCTTCACACAGCAATGTTTCAACCAATTATCCTTACCCTGTGAGGGACACAGATTGCTTCCAACCTTGATTGGAGGCAACAGAAAATGGGGATTAAGAACTACTAGAAAAATACAATCATTCTGGGCCATCAGGGTAAAAAGAATTAAAAATAGGAAAAATTCTTACTACAAGCTTTTCATGGGGAGAAAATAAGCAAAAAAGGATAATGACCCACAAAATCTGAGAAGGGGCATTCAAAGAAAAGAGTCATCTCAGTGAACAAGTGCTTTATGACAGAGAAAAATTAATCAAACTCCCCTAAGGAAGGTGAAGATATTTTTAAAGAAATCATTGAAGGGCCCCTTAACTTGCATTGGAGCAATGCTGGGAACTGCCAAAATGGTTTAAGGAACCATCAAAGAATTAAGTGAAAATATCAATGAAATAAAGTCATGAATTAGATATATTCAAGGGAGAAATTATCAGCGGGTCTAACCAAAATTAGAGTATTTAGGATGACAGAGATTTTTCATAAAACTAGATTCTCTGAAAAAGAAGATTTGTAACGTGCAAATGTAGAAGGAAGAAAATTCACAGAAAAAAATGCAAAAAGAAAATGGTTAGAAGAACACATGACAACTCTACATTAAAGAATTTTGACATGTATTAGGAATAAGAACCTCATAATCAAATGCAAAAAGGCAGAAACATTAAATGTATGTTTTCCAGATCATGATGCAATAAAAATTGCATCTAACACAGGGCCATGGAAAGATAGAGTAAAACTTAATTGGAAAACAAATAATCTAATTCTAAAGAGTGAGTCAAACAACAAATCATAGAAACAATAAATATTTTCATTAAAGAGAGTGACCGTAATGAAACAACATATCCAAATTTATGGGATACAACGAAAGTGTTACTTATGGGAAATTTTATATCTCTAAATGCTTCATGAATAAACCAGAGAAAGAACAGATCAATGAATTAGGCAGGCAAATAGAAAAGCTACAATAGGAACAAATTAAACATCCCCACTTAAGTACCAAATTAGAAATTCTGAAAATCAAAGGAGAGATTAAGAAAATTGGAAGAAAACTATTGGACTAATAAATGAAACCAAGAGTTGGATTTATGGGAAAAAAACAATAAAATAGATAAATATTTGGTTAATTTGATTTAACAAAAAAAGAATTTAAAAAAATGAGAAGACCAAATGATCAATAACAAAAATGAGAAGGGTGGATTGACCACTAATGAAGAGGAAATTAAAAGAATAATTAAGCGCTATTTTTCCAAATTGTACAGGAATAAATATGACAACCTAAATGAAATTAATGTATATTTACAAAAAATATACATAAATTGCCCAGATTAGCAGAAGAGGAAATAAAATACTTACGTACATTTTAGAAAAAGAAGTTGAACAAGCCATCAATGAACCTCCCTATGAAAAACTCTACAGGGCCAGATGGATTTATGAGTGAATTTTACCAAACATTTAAAAAACAATTTTTTCCGATACTATATCAACTACATGGAAAATAGGTGGAGTTCTATCAAATTCTTTTTATGAAACAAATGTGCTGAAACCCAAATAAAAAAGAACCAAAACAAAGAAAGAAAATTATAGATCAATTTCCATAAAGTATATTGATGCAAAATTTTAAATAAAATATTAGCAAAGAGATTACAATAATTTATCACCAGAATAACTAGGTTGGATTTATACTAGAGCAGCAGAAGCCATGAAATGACAGAGTGAAACAGATTTCCAATCCAAGACAGCCTGAAAGGCTGACAGGAAAGGTGTATCGCATCAGGTTTGGTATGGAGTACAGACCAGCATGGACCGTTATGCATGGACAGGACTGGAGCAGGTATCAAGGCACAGAATCATGGGCAGCTGCTGCAGTTCCCAGATTTCTCAACCCAGAAACACTGAAGACAGCTTCAAAGTTCAGTGAGAAAGCTCTTTCACCTGGGTGAGAGGGGAGTGAGATCTGGTCCCAGGGTGGTGGCAACCAGTGCCACAGAAGTGACCCCTTTGGAGTCCTTGTCCCAAAGAGCCTGGGGCAATTGAGCAGCTGATCTGGATCTCAGTACTGAGAGGCGGTCCTGGGGTGAGGAGAAATGTTGGTGTGGTGGAACTGGTGGTGGCTGGGGAGAAGGAATTCTAGTTGCAGTTCCAGGGCACAAAAGAGTGGTTTTGGTTGCTCACAGACCAGAGTGCAGACCAAGAGAGGAGTAAACTCTTCTCCCTTGATTGTGCCACCATGGAGGAACTGAGAACTTACAGGTCCCTAGAGATATCTCAGAGAATAGCAGTAAAATGCCTCTGAAGCCTAAGATAGTATACCCACTACTTGACAAAGGACTCAAAAGTCAAGTAACTGGATGGGGAAATGCCCAAAAAAGGGGAAAAATAAGAGTATAGAAAGTTACTTTCTTGGTGAAAAGGTATTTTCTTCCATCCTTTTGGATGAGGAAGAACAAAGTAATACTATCAGAGGAAGAAACCAAGGTCAAGGCTTCTACATCCAAAACCTCCAAAAACATGCAATGATCTCAGGCCATGGAAGAGCTCAAAAAAAGATTTTGAAAATCAGGTAAGAAAGGTGGAGGAAAAATTGGGAAGGGAAATGAGAGCTATGCAAGAAAATCATGAAAAGTGAGTCAACAACTTGCTAAAGGAAAACCCAAAAAATGCTGAAGAAAATAGCACCTTTAAAAATAGACTAACCCAAATGGCAAAAGAGGTCCAAAAAACCAATGAGGAGAAGAATACTTTAACAAGCAGAATTTGTCAAATGGAAAAGGAGGTCCAAAAGCTCAATGAAGAAAAATGTTCTCTAAAAAATAGAATGGAATGACTTTATGAGAAACCAAGGAATTATAAAACAAAATAAAAAGAAGGAAAAAATAGAAAACAAATGCGAAATATCTCATTGGAAAAATAACAGACCTGGAAAACAGATCCAGGAGAGATAATTTAAAAATTATTGGTTTACCTGAAAACCGTGAGCAAAAAAAAGAGCCTAGACATCTCTTCCAAGAAATTATCAAGGAAAACTGTACTGATATTCTAGAAATATGCTTACTTTTGGTTGTAGATAAATACATTTTATGATGTTTTAAAAAATATCCTTGTGTACCTAATCCATAAAGCATCTTCAGCATAAACTTGTGTTCTGAGACTTTTTATGCATCTATTGAAATAAACATGATATGGTATGTTTTAATTTTTAATATGAAAAAAGAGTCAACAACTTAGTAAAGGAGACACCCTGATACACTCCCCCCCCCCCCCCAAAAAAAAGACCTGAAGAAAATAACACTTTGAAAAACAGATGAAGCTAAATGGTAAGAGATACAAAAAGTTACTAAGGGGAAGAATGCCTTAAAATGTAGAATTGGTCAAATGGAAAGGGAGGTACAAAAGTTCACTGAAGAAAATAATTCCTTGACAATTAGAGTGGAACAAATGGAAGCTAATAACTTTATGTGGAATCAAGCAACAATAAAAGAAAACCAAAAGAAAGAAGAAAATAGAAGACCATGTGAAATATCTCATTGGAAAAACAATTGACCTGGAAAATAGATCCAGGAGAGGTAATTTTAAAATTATTGGACTACCTGAAAGCCATGATCAAAAAAAGAACCCGGACATCATCATATTGTCAGTGCAATACTCATGACCCCTATGGCAGCCATGAATATTGTTGTGCAATTCTGAGTTACAAAATACAACAGACTCTCCATATGGAAGACAGAACCAAAACATTTATTCAGTTCAACTTTAGTAAGTCTCTTATGATTTCTCTTTCCTATTAAACTTCTGTGCTTTTCTTAATTCTTGTGTTTGATAGTCAAGTTTTCTATTCAGTTCTGGTCTTTTCATCAAGAATGCTTGAAAGTCCTCTATTTCATTGAATGTCCATTTCCCCCCATGAAGGATTATACTCAGTTTTGCTGGATAGGTGATGCTTGATTGTAGTCCTAGCTCCTTTGCCTTCTGTAATATATTTCAAGCCCTTTAATCCTTTAATACAGAATTTGCTAAATCTTGTGTTATCTTGACTAGGGCTCTACCATACGTGAATTGTTTCTTTCTAGTGGCTTGCATAATTTTCTCCTTGACCTGGGAATTCTGGAATTTGGCTCCAATATTCCTAGGAGATTTCCTTTTGGGATCTGTTTCAGGAGGTGATTGGTGGATTCTTTGCATTTCTATTTTACCCTCTAGGTCTAGACTATCAGGGCAGTTTTCCTTGATAATTTCTTGAAAGATGATATCTAGCCTCTTTTTTGATCATGGCCTTCAGGTAGTCCAATAACTTCTAAATTGTGTCTCCTGGATCTATTTTCCAGGTCAATTGTTTTTCCAATGAGGTATTTCACATTGTCTTCTATTTTTTCATTATTTTTTTTTTGTTATTTCTTGGTTTCTCATAAAGTCACTAGCTTCCATTTGCTCCATTCCAATTTTTAAGGAATTAATTTCTTCAGTGAGCTTTTGACCCTTCTTTTCCATTAATCCAGTTCTATTTTTTAGGCATTTTTCTCCTCATTGGCTTTTTGGGCTTCTTTTACCATTTGGACTATTTGATATTTTCTTCAGTATTTGTTTGTGTTTGTGTTTGAGTGAGCATGTGTATGTGTGTCCTTTACCAAGCAATTGACTTGTTTTTCATGATATTCTTGCATCACTCTCATTTCTCTTCTTAATTTTTTCTCTACTTTTTTATCTTGATTTTCAAAATCCTTTTTAGGCTCTTTCCTGGCCTGAGACCAACTCATATTTTTCTTGGAAGCTTTAGATGTAGGATCTTTGACTTTGTTGTCTTCTCAGTGTGTGTTTTGACCTTCCTTGTCACCACAGTAATTTTCTATAGGGAGAGCTTTTTCTATTGCTCATTCATTTTCCAAGACTATTGGTTGACTTTTAACTCTCTGTTAAAATAAGGCTCTGCTTCTGTGGTGGAGGGTGTGGTGTGCCATGCTTTAGGGATTTGGGGCAGTTGTTTTCAGAGATACTTCTAGGGATCTGTGAGTTTTTACTTCTTCCAAGGTGGTATGATCTAAGGACAAGTGTTTATTACTTTCCTGGAATGTGGTACCACAATCACTCTTTTCTGCCCCGGAACTGTGAGGAGGATCCCTCCTTTCCTCCCCTATGGTGGCCACAAGCTTTGCTATGCTAGTATTCCTTGCCCAGAGACTGCTACTCAGGACTGTCACTTGGATCTGACTATGGGCAAAGCAATAGAATCCTGCTTCAGTGCTAGCAAAAAGACCCCTGTAAATTCCTTATGACCAGTTGTTTGATCCCCTGATCATCTGAGAGCAGAGAGCTCCTGAAGCAGCCACTGCTGCTGCTGCTGCCACTGATGAGTCAGTCACTCCCAAGGCCTGCTCCTGGTTTCGTGGAGCTAGGGCTGTGTTAGTGAAGCCTGTATCTGGCTGTGCTCCACTCTCACTCAAGTGAGAGAGACCCTTCCTGCTTACCATCCATGATGTCTTTGGAATATGTAGGCCAAGAGTCTAGAAACTGCCACTGCTGCTAGTGATTCAGTTGCCTTGAGGTCAGCTCTGGGTTTGCTGGGGCCTGGTCTGTGCTGGTGCAATCTGTACTCCTCTCTTACCCTGGTGCAACAGACCTTTCCTCCTGACCTTCCAAGCTGTCTTGGGCTTGAAATGTTTTCACTCCTACTTCTTGTGGGTTCTGTTGCTCTAGAATTTGGTTAGTCATTTTTTTTACAAGTATTTGGAGAGGTTTGGAAGAGAACTAACCAGAGTCCTTGCCTTTACTCAACCATCTTGTCTCCATCACTACAATCACTTTCACAGTAAGAATTAGCCCATCACTTATGGAAGACTTGATGTCCTATAAACGCTGGGAACTGTCTCTGTTCTGATCAGTGTGAATCTGTTGTTGGTACGTAGATTAAGCTTCATCATGGTAGAGTTCTGTGACACTTCAGTTTGATGGTAATGACTTATTAGACACTAAGTTTTTTGTCTGGGACCTAAAGAAGGCATGGTCCTATAGTACTGGCTTGTTGGATCTGTTGCTTTATCCACATATCTTGTCAGCGTGCCCTGTTCTGCCTTGAACAATGCTATGTTTACTCTTTGGTATATTTTAAGAGTTGACTTGGGCATTGAGATCTAGTGGAATCTCTCTCTAAGTAGAGCTCATGACTTGATGGAGACCCTATGGTCAAGAGCAGGCCTACATAGAGTCATGACTAATGAAGTGAGCAGTAAAAGCCAGGTTAGAACCATATGGCTGATTAGAAAATACAAAGCCAACATTTTCTCTGATGTTCACAGCTGTAGAGTCCTCGGATTTTACATGTGTGTAGACTAATGGATGTGAAGTCTAAGAGGCATGACCAAGGTAGTGTGTGTCTAATGGTGCTGAGTATTATTATGGCCTGGTAATCATACATATGGAAGAACTTTGCCCAGCTACTTCGATTTAATTTTGGGGGTTTTTTGGTTCATTTTTTGCCTGAGTTTCAGAAACAACGTGTAGTATTCATGACACCACCTTGTACTGGTGCCATAAATAGTACATACTCACTAGGAGTCTCTCCCATGCCAAGAAGTGTTGTAATAAACTTGCCATTTTGGTCACTGTGTTGTAAAGTTGTAGACCAATTAAATTTTAGGTTAGTTTGAGTTTTCCTGGTGGTCACAACATACTGTGTTCCACATTTATTCTCAGTTACTGAGTCTACTAGTGATGGCCTCTTAATAGCTATATCCTTGGACCAGTGATTAAGATCATGACTTTTCCAGATCATGAGTTTTTTTGCATCTTAAAGAAGTCCTGATGGAGATGGGATCTGGACCCTAAAAGGAAAAGACCATGTCTTTGGAACCTGGAGTCCAAAGCCCCATATCTCATATCTCTGATTCACCTGAGACACCTGGCCTGTCCCAGTCAATAATTCTTTTAACTGCCCTTTCACTATGGTTCTCTGGCCACATAATTCCCTCAATAGTCTGCACCTGACCCACTCCAGGCTACTTGCCACTCCTTCATCCCATCCAAATCTTCCCATAATCTTTCTGTATAAAATATCCATCTTATCCTCATCAAATGTACAGATTCCTTAAGAGTATGGCCAGCTTGTTTTGACATCATAAATAGTGCAGACTCACTAGAAACGTCTCCCGTCACAACAGGTGTCATAATAAACTTGCTATGTGAATCAAAAGATGGCTTAAGTCGTCAAATTCCTTTGAGGCAGTATATTTTGTAGTCTATGGGTGCTGGGAACCCCAAATGGAGGTGTACAGGGAGTGGGTCTGTCTCTTATACAACTGAAATGCTAGAGGAAAAACCAACACAGGAATTAGATGGGGCTGGACAGCTGCATGAGGTGTGGGGGAGGGGTGGACCACAGGAGGTCTCCTCTTCCCCTTAGCTACAGAACAAGAAGGTTTAGTGGCTGGTGAACCCCTTTCTTGACTAGTGTCTGCCTGATTCCCCTGGCAGTGCTAAGGCATGCCCTTGGGTCCTGGTGTTGGTGCTTATGGGCTCCAACCCCCTGGGGCTCAGGATTTCCTCCTGGTTTGCTTGTCCCCTTCAGCCAAAGCAAGAAGGACTCTCCTTAATGATTTTCCTAACCTCCAGATGTTGAGAGCCTCTTTGCTCCTTCATCTGATTTCACTATTCCAGGATTTTTCTGGGGTAGTATTCTTTGGGTTTTTCAAGGTCAACAAGGGGAAGGTGAGAGCATTTACAATTTACTCCACCATCTTGGCTCCCAGAAGTTCATGGTCAAACTTTTAATCTGTGACTGTAATTTAGTCTCAGGAGCAGCTGCTGCTGTTACAGGGAGTCCTGCACTTCTCACTCAATTCTGCTGGACTCCTGGCCAATATGTTTGAAAATCTCCACTACTGGTTTGGCTTCAGTCCTCCTTGGCAGTTCCTGTTCTGTTCTACCATGCTGGAGTCTGCATTGGTGCAGCCTGTGTGCTGTGCTCTCCCCCAGCCTGGGTAACAGATTCTTCCCATCGACCTTGCAGACTGTCCTAGGCTAGGAATCTGAAATACGCTCTATCCTAGTGGATTCTGCCACTCTAAAATTTGTTCATATACTCTTTTTAGAAGTATCTGAAGGAATTTGTGGTAGAGCTAAAGTGAGTCCCTCCTCTCACTCCATCATCTTCAAGACTCATTTCTCTTTAAAAGCACAAAGTTTTTCTTTCCTGTCCCACAGGAGACATAAATTTTACGAGCACAAGCACTGTCACTTTCATAATTTAATGTCACCCCACCAAGTCCAGTGCCCTACTGACCTTATTGTGAACTGCCAATGAGAACAGAATTGATAAACTTATCTTTTAGAGTTGGGCTCCCCCAATGTTTAATTTCACTGGGTGGCACTATCCCTCCCCTGCCCCCTGTGCAGCAGGTCTTTGGTCAGAGGGCCACTGGGGGCAGCAGGCTTTGATCAGTGAAAGACATACACTTGATCATAGCCTTAGCACTGGAAGTGACCTAAGACAAGAACACCTATTCCATGCAACTCATTTTAGAGATGGGGTGCCCTGGGTCTAGAGGTGACTTTTCGAAGATCACATGGAGGCAATAATGAGAAGCAGAGCTGAATCTGAACTCATTGTCCAGTTTCAAATCTCCTTTCCATTACACTAAATGTATTTAGGTGGAAACTATCCTAAGGAAAGCATGGGCAAGTCAGGTTTAGGAAGGGTAATCAATGCATCTAGAAGGATGATCTCAGTTGCAAGAAGAGACTAAACATCACCAGTAAGGTAACCAGATCTTATATTAAGGTAGCAAATTTGTTTTGGAAAAAAAAGCAAAGAAAAATGGAAGCGAGGAAAGAGTTAAGGGTGAGAGAGAACTTACTGGGCCAGAGCCATGAAGACATATAAGGAATTGAGGTTCTTAACCTTGGGAATATGAACTTTAAAATATGTAAACATTTTATTTGTTTTAATTGGCCAAAATCTGCCTTCTCATTCTCTTCCCACCCCAACCCTTCTACATTGAGAACACAAGAAAAATAAAACCCATTACAAATAGAGAAAATCAAAACAACTTTATACATTGAACATATTTTAAAAAAAAACTCTCACTCTACATTCCATGTCCTTTCTCTCTTTATCAGGAGGTGGGGAATATCTTTCATTATTAGTTCTCTGGAATTATGGTTAGTTAATACACTGATAAACAGTTCAGGTTCAGGTTCAGCACAATAGAATTCCATCATATTTATATAATATAATTTGTTCAATTTATGAACACTCCCTCAAATTCTAATTCTTTGCCACCAGGGAAAAAGGCTTGTACATTTTTCATACGTGCTTAGAGTTTGTTTAAGGGAGCGAGGTGGCACAGTGGACAGAGCTTAGGGTCTTGAGTCAAAAAGACTCATCTTCCTCAGCTCAAATGTAGCCTTAGACAATTACTAGCTGTGTGATCCTGGACAGATCATTTAACCCTGTTTCCCTCAGTTCTCTCATCTCTGAAAAAGTGGCAAACCAGTCCAGGATCTTTCTCAAGAGAATCTCAAAAAAGAGTCACAAAGACTCAGACACATCTTAAAAATGACTGAACTACAACTGAAGAATTTGTTTTGTTTAGGATTAGTTTCTCCCTTAATTTACCTTCCCTCTAACTCTCCTTCTCCCCTTCTGTTTCCCTCTAACTATGTGTGTTGTGTATTCTTCCTTCTTTTGGACTAATTCAGATGAAAGAGAGGTTCAAGTGTCAGTCACTTTCCCTATCCCCTCCTGCATGTCTATATACATACCTACTTGCATGGCTTGATTATGTGAGACAATTCTCATTACCCTTTCTTTCCCTTACCTTTCCTGCCCTGGCGGTCTCACCTCTTTCCCCACTTTCTTTCCCTCTTTCCTTTCTTTTCTTAAGATCATTAAGGGAAGACATGATAGAAACACTCCCCATCTTTGTCTGATTGGATTCCTTTTATCATCACTTCTGATGGTAAAATTCAGAAGGTACTGATCAGCTGCTATATTTGAATGTAAGCAGTATCTCCTTTTTAATTCCTTTATCATTATTCATTCATTTTTACCTTTCTATGTTTCTCTTCACTCCCATATTTGAACTTCAGAGTTTCTCCATAGCTCTGGTCTTTTCATCAGAATGTTTGAAAACCCTCTATTCCATTAAAGATTCATTTCCTCCCCCTGTAAGATTATAATCAGTTTTACTGGGTAGTTATTCCACATATACTTGTGCTTTGCCTTCTGGAATACCATAGTCCAAATTCTTAGATTCTTCGTAGTGATGGCTGCCAAAACATGTGTGGTCCTCACTGTGGTTCCTTAGTACTTGAATTGTTTCTGGATGCTTACAATATTTTTATTTTGAAATGGGAACCCTGCATTTTGGCTATAGTGTTCCTGGGAGTTTTCATTTGGGCACTTATGTCTGGTGATGGCTGGTGAATTCTGTTTATTTCTACTTTGCCCTCTAGCTTTAAAAGATGTGGGCAGTTTTCTTTTACAATTTCTGGAAATGGGATATGAAGATCTTTTATTTGTTTGGTCATGGAATTCAGAAAGTCTAGAGATTTTAAATTTTTTCTCAGTCTTTTCCCCAATCAATTATTTTTGCTATGAGATACCTTATATTTTCTTTCATTTCCTCAGTCTTTTGATTTAGTTTTAACATTTCTTATTGCTTCTTGGAGTCACTAGCTTATATTTGGTTCATTTGAGTTTTCAAAGAACTTGTTTCAATGAGGTTTAATAGTACTTGTGTCAAGCTGTTAATTCCCTTTCTAATTCTTTCTGGCATAGCTCTCAATTATTTCCCCATTTTCCTTAAGTTTATGAAACAATTAATTAATTAATGAAACTATTTTCAAAAAACTCTTTATCTCTTCTAGACATTCTAGTTGATTGTGTGCCTAACCTAGATTTTTCTGTGAGGTTTTACTCATCTTACTTCCAATGCCTTCTTTCTGTTATTTATTTCATTTTTATCCTACATAGAGCTTGCTTTGTATATGTTGGTTTACATGCTGTCTTTTTATGAGATTGTAAGCTTCTTGAGGGCAGAGAACGTCTTTTGCCTCTATTTATAACCCCAGTTCATGGTAGGTGCCTAATGAATGTTGATTGATTGGTAACTGCCCAACTTTCATGATCCTGACCATAGCTCTGTGTTATTCCAACTGTTTCTCTGAAGCTTCTTGCTGTACTTTCTCCTTGATCTAGGAGGTCAGGATTTTGGCTATCATATTCCTGTGAGTTTTCATTTGGGGATATCTTTCAGGAGATAATTGGTAGATTCTTTCAATTTCTGTCTTGCTTTGTGGTTCTAAGATACCTTGGCAGTTTTCCTTTATGATTTGATATATGATATCTAAGCTCTGTTTTTGATCATGGCTTTCACATGGTCCAATAATTCTTAAATTGCCTCTTCTTGATCTACTTTTCCCAGGTCAATTGTTTTCCCTAGGAGATATTTCGCACTTCTATTTTTTCATGCTTTTATTTCATGTAGCCATTAGTTTTCACTTGACCAATTTTATTATTAAGAAATTATTTTCTTTAGTATTGTTCCATGCCTTTTTTTTTACCATGCTGTTAATTCTCTTTTCATTATTTTCTTCTATCTCTCTCATTTCTTTTCTCAATTTTTCTTCTACTCCTTTTATTTGATTTTAAAAATCTTTGGGGGGAGATCCTTTATTATTTTTTTTCTTTAGCTCTTCTAGAAATTATTTTTTTGTTTCTCTTCAAACTCCAATTTTCTTCAAAACGTTTTTTGAAAATGGTTTCAGGTCATCGTCTTCTAAATTTGTGTCTTGGACTTCCCAGTCACCATAGTAGCTATTTACGGTCAGATTCTTTTTTTTGTGCTGTTTGCTCATTTTCAATCCTATTTCTCACCTTTGTATTTTATATTAGAGTTGGGCTCTGCTCACCTCTGGGAGTATAGGGAATTTCTGACCTGAGTTCTTTTACTATAACCTTCTGTTTCTTTCATAGCTCAATTGGGTCTGCAAGTTTTCTTTGCTTCCCAATCAGTAAATTGAGAGAAGAGTGTGTTTGTGTTTCTTTCCACCTTTTAAAATCAAATTAGTCAATGGTTTATCTATTTTATTGGTTCACTTCCACTTGACCACTTTGAATTTTTAAGGAGTTTTTTTATTTAGTGGGATTTTGTACCTATTTTACAACGATTAATTCTCTTTTCATATCTTTCTTATATAGCTTTTATTTTGTTTTTTTAAATCATTTTTTTGCTCCTCCTTTAATTTATTCTTTAAGTCTTTTTATTGCTTGGTTTATGTCATCTGTATTTTTTTGAGACTGTGCTTGTCAATATTTTCACTTTGTTGTCTTCTACATTTCAGTCAAGTTTCCTCGTCACCATAGTAACTGTTTAGAGTTAGGAACTTTGTTCTTTTTTGTTTGCTCATTCATGCAACCTCCTTCTTGATGTTGGAACTCATATAATCGTTGGGCTCTGTTCACTTCTGGGATGAAGGAAAGTCTGGCCTAATCTTCTTTCCTTTAATTTTCTCTGCAGCTTTCATAGCCCATCTGGGTACCTGTATGTTTTCAGTGCTTCCAGAGTGATAGGGTCTGAGGAGATGTCTATTCACTGCTCTTCAGATCTGATCTGTGCAAAATGGCTCTGTTCATTGAGTATCAAAAGACTGATCATGGAGACTCTCCCTGCTAGGCCAATGGATGTTTGGTAGGTTCAAGTAATTGAATTGCTGGCTCTCCCTTGGCGCTGGTTTCACCAATGTTGATTTATATGCTGGTCTAAAATGTAAAACCAATTGCCATTCTGTTCCTGGGCTCCAAGACACTTTGTTCCTTGCTCAGTTCTCAGCTGGAACAGTGCTTCTTTAAGACTGTTCCTCTTCATCCTGGATCTGTGACCTGGAACTGATTAATGGCCAACAGTGCTTCCAGATGACTTCTGTTCTTGGACCCAGTTATAATTCAGGGGTCTTCTGAAGTCTCTTCCTGTCCTTGGGCTTCCGGCCTTGTGCTCTGTCTTAGCTCACTTTTTGTTCCTCGTTGGCACTGCCTCCATTGCATCTGAGCTGGCTTTTCTGGCCAGTCCCCCACACCAGTATCCACAGATTTCTCTCCATCTTCATAAGCTTCCTTGAGGTGGAAAAAATGACTCTGTGCATTTTTCCTGCCTTTTCTGATCCAAATTTGTTATGACACTTCTCCTAGGTTGTTTTGGAGATGGAATACTGGGTAAACTTGGCAAAAATGCTTCCTTTCACTAGATCATCTTGATTCCACCCCCACAGCAATGACTTTTCAGTCTCACAATGGAGAATTGACTTTTGTGATCCCTTAGTACAAGAATGGAAGGCTTCATAGAGGCAGATTCTTGGCAGGTTAGGAGCACAGGTCATGACTTAAGTGAAAGTATGTTATATTCCTAAATGGTCTATATGGACTCTAACTCAATAACCATTTCCCTTTTCAGTAATAATCTAGGAAAATCTCTTTATCTTGGCCAGCCCCATGTCTTGGTCATGAAGCCTTCCACGAGTGGACTTTTTCTCACTAGTCAAGTTTCTCTGAGAGTTGTTGTGGTGTCTCACTGCTTGATTCTTTGTCGGTACACATCAAGGCTTAGACTAGCTGCTTGAGGCTTCCTTGGTCCTAGACCAGACTCAGCATGGCTTGTCTAGTTTCCCTTTCCCAATGGAATGAAGAGAGTCTTTTGCCTATAACCTCTATGAGTTCTTTGCTTTCAGGGTTAATGGAATGAAAGAGACTAAGTTGGGAAAGTGCTAGGGTTGTGACTTTAACTACTGCTCCACAAGCTCCATACATCTAGGCCTACTCTCTGCAGTTGACCCAGTACCATGTTTTTGTGCTTCCTGCAGTGTGAATGATTGGATAGGAGCTGGGTGCTGGAAGTGATCTAAGGTTGGCATTTGGCAAGAGGCTACTTGGGATAGAAAAAGAAGTCAAGGAATTCAAGTCAAGAGTACAGGTTACTGTAGTGTAAATTGGCTCAATAAGGAAGTGAGAAAAATGAGGGGGAAAGGACACACTATATATTGTCACCAGGGATGTAGTGCCAAAAGGAGGGAGCCAGGTCATGACCACTTGAATGTCCAAAGATGGAAGGAGTGAGAAAAGAAGAGCTTGAGATGAAAGGAAATGTGTTTGGCATTGAGAAATAGGTTTGTATGCTATAAGGCGGAAAGGTCAGAATCATTGGTCTTTGGAGAGTCCAAGGGAATCAGAGAATGCTAACTATGAAGAAATGGAAGCAAGGGAAACTATCAGTGGATGGCTCTTGGTTCTTGCTGGAAATCTGCTGGGTGGGAGTTTTCTTCTTACTACTGTTAGAGGCTTTCTGCTTTTATTATTGTCATTTTGTATTTATAGCTGAAGAGGTTTCTTTTCCATCTCCTATCTGACTCAGTAGCTAAGGCACTGAGAACGAAAACAAGTGCTTTTGCCATTGAAATAATTGAAAGACATACAGTCCACATACTAGGACGTTGAGTTGGAACTTGACCTTATAACTTTTTAAGAATCAACTTTGTGACTCGACCCAAATTAAAAGCACCAGTTATTAAATTTAACAAAAATGAAGTAACTGTGGGGAGGATTTGAAATCATTCTGAATGGGGATAATTTTGCAAGCATGAAATGCTAATACACAAATAGCTGGGATCAGGAAAAATAGTTTTTAAAAATATTGCCACGACCAAACTAGCATTGAAATGGAACAAAGATTTTACCATCCTAACTATTACACTTCAAAGTATTCTGCCACACAGGACATCATTCCATTACCTGACTATTGATCATTTAGAAGGCCTTCTAATTGCTATAGTGAGCCTGCTGTAAAAATATTTACAGCTATTTCTAAGTCAAATCCAATTAGTAAGCATTTACTCAGCTAAACTCTTCTAGGTCCTTTGCTAATCCATGCAGGTGATATAAAGAAAGGAGAAACAGTTCTTGATCTTGAGAAGCTACTAATCTCATTAGGTAGACTACAAACAAATTATTGTGCACAAAAAAGATCTAGGCAAGAGAAAAATGAAATTATCCTAGAGGGGTGATAGTCCTTTGCTTTAATTAAAAATGAATGATAGGGACTTCTGCTGCCAAAATGGCAGAATGAAAAAGGCAGCCTCTGAAGGCCTCCCAAATTCCCCTCCAAATAATGAGAAAACTGCTTTAGAATTGGTCTAGTAACAGTGAAGCAGCTTCCCAACCCAGCAGAAAAGTTCTATCTCACTGGGCTGGGAGGGGAAAGAAAGGGTTCCAAGAGCTACCTCAACAGCAGGGGTTCTCTCTGAGCCTGGGGAATCCCAGCAAGGAGGCCCCACTCTCCTTCATACCAGCAGCCCCCCTAGACAAGTCTGAGCAGGGCAGGGCACAACAGCAATGCCACCCCCAGCACAAGCCACCAGCAAGAGGCCTGGACTCCATTGCTGACCAGTGGTGAAGTCCTTCCCTGGGGCTGGCCAACAGCAAGACACAGCCTCCTGGGGACAGCCCAGCAGAGAGACCAGTTCCATAGTTCATGAATTTGTATTAGTGCAAAATTGCCACTTGAACTTCACGAGATTATGGAAGGCCTAAAGCCTTATGTACATATATTCATGTATCAGCTTGTTTGCCTGCCTAAATTAGACGAGTAGATATTTTGAACCTAGAATTGAAATTGGACAAGAACTACCTGAGGTCAAGGCATAACTCATCCTCCTATTCAGGTCGTCAGAGGAATGCAGAAATAGTTGATGGATTCAGTAACGGATCAGTTATTTTTATGAATCAAATCAAAAGATGCAAAATTCAAAATTCTTACTTTTTATTACAAGATATTAAAAGTTCATTTGTTCTTTTAAAAAACTCTCCCTTCCTAGTCTGAACATTCTTAAACACTTGTAAGTGACTATCTTCATTTACCATATGTGGTTTTTTTATTACTAGAGTTGCTTTTATGAACACGAGCTTCTGCCTTGATAACGAATTCTTTTGTCACAAAATTTGGGCAGCTAGGTGGTGCAGTGGATAGAGCACCAGTGCAGGAGTCAGGAGGGCCTGAGTTCAAATCTCACCCCAGACACTTGACACTCAATAGCTGTGTGACCTTGAGCAAGTCACTTAACTCCAGTTACCTCATCCTGGGTCATCTCCAGTCATCCTGATGAATATCTGGTCACTGGATTCAGATGGCTCTGGAGGAGAAGTGAGGCTGGTGACCTGCACAGCCCTCCCTCCCTCAAAACAAAGTCAAGTGCAAGTCATGTCATCATTTCTGTGATGGCGTGGTCTTCTTCAGCAACAAAGGATGAACACACAATTTGATTGATGCCTCCGGGATGTATATCCTAGTCTTTTCCTGGTAAGCACTCCCACCCTCACTATCGAACTATCATTTGTAATACAGAATGAGTTAAACAAGACTGAACATAGCAAGAGAATCTGGTACCCTGTACTCCTTTCTACATCTGTATTCCCCATCATGTTTTCTTCCAAGAGGAATAAAACATGTTTCACCATCTTTTCTCCCAGACTAGCATTGTTCATTACAATTCATCAGTCTATTGTTCAGGTATTTTCAGTCATGTCCAACTCTTCCTGACCACATTTGGCGTTTTCTTGGCAAAGGTATTGGAGTGTGTGTGTGTGTGTGCATGTGTGTGTATACGTATGTGTGTGTGCATATGTGTGTGTGTATCCTTGATTCCTGTCTTTGAGGTTTCTCTTCTTATTCTAGTGGAACTGATTTTGTTCATGCAAAATCTTCCTTCATCAAAGGTGCGCTAAGATTTCTACTTTTCTTTCCTGGTCACCTCCATCCCTATCCTCTATTTTGGGTTACCAGTGTGCCCTTCAAACATAGCTCTAGAAGGTCTTGTCCATTTACTCCCTCATTTTGAATGCTGTATGCTAGAGATAAATACTTTGTCTATTTTCATTGGAACTCCTTTAAAAAGTCCAGGGAAGGAAAGGATCCTGAGATTGAAGGGTGATAACTGATTCCAGCCACATCAACCCTTTCAAATAATTTATCAGTTTGTAGAGCGGCAATCTGAATGTGTGTAAGTCTAGCAATAATACCAATATCCTCTGATATTAAAGTTGCATATTCAACTTGAACTCATTGTGATGTACATATGTTTACCTGGTGCCACCCTTACCTCTGTCAAACTGATTTCTAGTTTGCCTTGAAGTTGTTCTAGGATACAGAATTCATCCTCTACCCTGGCCTGCTGAGTTTGGTTACTTCTGGGACTTCTTATGTAAGTCTGCTCCATTAATCCACCTTTTAAGAAACACTTTTTTTTAGCACCATTGCCCAATAATGTTAATTTATGATGGTACTCATTGGGACTTCTTAATGCTAAGCCCCCTTATCCATTCTGTTTTCATTATATCCATTGAGATTGTTACCTTTTCCCCCAATTATCTGTTGATATCTCTTTTATGTCTGCTATTCTCCACCCTATCCCTAATGCTAACCCCCCACAAGGGGTTGTTAGCTGTGAGACCCTGAAGATCATGGAACTTTTTATCTTTGTCCCTCAGGTACCAAACCTGGGGCTTGCACATAGAAGATACCTAAGAAATTCTGGTTTTAAGAATTAAGAAACTTATACAGATGCACAAATAGGCTCTTCTTTCTTATTCTTGTTGAACTAGGCTGTTGAATCCTCTGTTTCTGTAGGCTCTTTACAAAGTTTATGGTCATTCTTAAATGACCATCTTTTGTCTCACAGACAGTAGGGACATTGTCTTTGGATTCAAGATCAAAGTACATGTTTCATCTTTACAGGTTGTCTTGAAAAGGAATATAAAGGAATTGACTATTATCTCCTTAAGAAATCTTTCCTGTCAGATTCCATAATCACTCATCTTCAGCACAGAGGAGTTGATTTGAAGCATTATCTCACCTTTATGCCCTTTAGGATTATATTATGATTATATTTTCTACACATTTTCTCCATTTAAAAGAAAAAGTCGAAGGTATTGAAATCATGAAAGAAGAAGAAATAAATTATGAAATTAATAGTCTAATGAGGTACTGGCTCATCAGGTACATTCATAAGCTTCTATTGGGAATGCATGTGATTATTAAGATAGTGATCTGGTAGAAGATAGTAAAAATCTAAAAATAAAAATTGTATACTTTTAGCCCTGTAATTCCTATGGGAACCTTTCCAAATGGGAGAATGTAATTTTTTTTAAAATAGCTCTCTGTTCAGTGATATTTATGGCATGGTACTGACCCTGGGGGAATCGCTTAGCCTCTTTTTGCCTCAGTTTTCTCATCTATATAATAGGGATAATAATAGCACCTCCCTCCCCGCATTGTTGTGAGGATGAAATGTGATCATTGTAAACCATTTAGCATAATTATTGGTTCATACTAAGAAATGTTGAAATGTTGTTGTCACTGATATAATTGAAAGCCTATCAAACAGGGAACTGGTTGAGTCATTTCTGGTTTCTAAATGCAATGAAATACTACCATAGATTAAAATCAGTATCTGAACTACAAAGAAATCTGGAAAAATCTCTATGAACTTAGGATGGAAAACAAATAGAAGGTAACCAAACTAAAAACATAATAATAACAACTCTACAAGAGAAACTGTTTTCATAAATTAAAAGGGAAGACAGAGATGAATGATGAACAAAGGAGAGATAGAAGACAGTAACTTGATAACATGAAATAAACATTATGAGAGGCTAAAAACCCAAATTCTCAAATATGTCATTTTAGAGTATGTTAACTGACTGCTAATAATGGCTAAATTCATGTTTAAAATATCATAAAACTCTCAAAGCGTTATGCCTACTTCTTAGATTACTAAGAGTGTTCAGCCAAATTTTTAATGTGCCTTGATTTATTCAATGGCCAATATATAATTTAGACTACTCACATCTAGTTGCAAGGTAATTTTGATACAGTTTCTGCTTGTATCTTTTCAAGACTTCTTAAATGTTGACATTGTTTTACTGGAGAACTCAATGAATTCATTGACCTCACTGCTTTCAAGTAGAAGTATGAAACATCAAAAAGGCAAATACCATGTTCTAAGAAGTATAGTTACCCCAAGATAGATATGTGAATTAAGAATGTGTAGTTTCCTGTCATCACAACTTATTGCCATGTTGTTGTTCAATTGTGTCAGTCATGTCCTCTCTTTGTGACCTCATTTGGTGTTTTCTTGGCAAAGGTACTGGAGTGGTTTTCCATTTCCTTCTCATTTTATAGATGAGGAAAACTGAGCTTAGAAAACAGGATGAATGATTTACCCAGGGTCATCCACCCAATGTTCTCTGAGGGTGAATTTGAATTCATAAGATGAGTCTTCCTGATGAGTCTTTCAGCACACTATCCCACTGTGCCAGCTAACTGCCCTATACTGCCATCCACAGTTTGAGTTCTGCTTACCTACAGGGAACAATTCAATACAATTCAGCTGCTCCTGTGATATGAAATAGTGACAGGAATTTCCATAATATTCTAACAAGGGATGCAGTGGTCCAGGGGATTCTTCTAACAAGATTCCCCACTGTTTTGGACTTATGCATATAATGATCAGCTTTAGTGCTGGAGAGACCTGACCACCTGAAAGGAAGACCAACCTTCTTATCTAAAAGCCTTTGACTTTTTCTGCCAACACTCTGTAGTTCTAGGGACAATTACTTAATGGAAAAGTTTGGCTTGTATGAAAGGTTTCTCCAAATAAGAAATTTCTTTTATTTCATCTTCACAAAAGATATGCCTAATAAACACAAGATATAAAAGCACTGCATCTCCAGACCTCTTAAATTCACAATGTCACCTGTAAAGCTGAACCCAGCAAACTCAGATTTGATGTTTGGTCATTTATGTAGGTGAAGCAGCCAGATGTTGACTTTCCTAGTTGAGCCCCAAAGTCCTTGTGGCCACATGGGAAAAGTTGGCAGGATAATTAGGTGGGGTGGTGGGAGAGAAAGGACAGCCGAGCTCCCCAACATCCCGGAAAGAATTACATTACACATGTCCTAGGGGAGGGAGAGAGAGAGAGAGAGAGAGAGAGAGAGAGAGAGAGAGAGAGAGAGAGAGAGAGAGAGAGAGAACAACTCAGAAGATTCCTATCCTTTTTGAAGTGATGCAACATCCCACCATTTTTCTCCTATCAAGGGTGGGAAAGGATCAAAGTACCACAGAGTTTTTGCTGTGTCTTACTAAGGTGCTGATTCTTTTTGGGACTGAGTCATAAGAGGCAGGCAGGGCAGCTCTGAGCATGTTCCATCCTTGTCACTATGACGCTAACATTAGAATAGGCAGAGAGGCATAAATAAATGGACAAGTCTTTCATAATAAATTCATTTATCATATTTGTTGTAAGTATGAGCTTAGTCCTTTCTTGAGCTTATAATCTGGGAAAGAACTCAATTTGAGAGTACTCCCATTATTGCCATAAAGATACTCCAAATTACTTGGAGAAAATCATATCTCATAAGGTTGGACTTTCCTATCTTTATTTTAGCCTGAGGGTTCATGGAATCATAATTGGGTAAGGATAAGGACTGGATGTGTGATTTCACTGGAATACAGAATGCTCCTTGGTAATTAAATGCCACCTAACAATGCAGGCTGGCATCCCTGCAATTTACTTAGATGGTTGCTTAGCATAACAAGGAGCTGTCCCTCAGTCACTATGTGTCAGATGCAAACTTGGATCCAGTCTTTTTTGACCTCTCTATACACTAATATTGGGCTCGCCTTCTAGGCACATTATCACATGTACACACATATATCTATAGATATTTATAAATATATATAATCATATACACACATAGATATAATTATATACATATTGTATGTTATACAATATTGTGTATAAATATATACATGCATGTAATCACATATATGCTTGTCTTATCTGTGTATGATATATATAAATACATATACATGAATGCCTATGTGTAAATGTGTACATTTATATGTATATTTTCATGCTTTTCATTTGCACAAATTCATACATACTTCTTTTAATTTTTAGGAAACAAGTATTTTTCCTAATGAATTATCTTGTAGAAGGTACAAAGTTCGTTAATTAGACAAAAAGTGAAAAAATTCAATTGTTATTTATCCATTTAAAACTATTTATCTAGTTATACCCATTTTTTCATAAAATGATTTTTAAAATTTTCCTATTTTTTAAACTTAACAAGTTACATAACATGAATATGTCAACATTTAGAGCAGAAAAGAACAGGCTTGTTCTTGAGACCAAATCTCTATGAAATTGGAGGTGGCATTCTTTTTTGATATATCATGGATTCAAAATGTTACTTCCAAATCTGCCCTGATTGTTTGTATGTGATTCATTCTAGTCTTTCTTCTATTATATTTTGTATAGTAATAAATGCTCCAATGATTAGCTTCTCTTTCTTTTTTTTGACACTATACCTACAATCTGTTTCTCTCACCCTCTCCTGTCACCTCCCTCCTTTTGCCTCCCCCTTCAAAAAGAAAAGAAATAGTTTCAAAAATTATTATAACACATATGGATGGATAGTCCAGCATAACAAATATACCCACCTTGACCCTATTCACAATTTATGACTCAATCTGCATCTTCAGTCCATTGCTTCCACTTTTAGGATACGGATAGCATGGTTCATTATTCATCCACTGAAACTGTGGTCAGTCATTTCACAACCAGAGTTCTTAAGTCTTTCACATTTATTTTTCTTCATGATATTGTGTTGATTTCTTCACCATCTTATTATTGTAAATTCTTTCATTGTTTCTGCTAACTTCATTTTGTATCAGTTCATAGAAGTCTTCCCAGGTTTCTCTAGCACCATACTTGTATAATACCTTATTATGCAATAATTCAATTCTTTAATATACCATAATTTGTTCAACCACTCCACAATGATGACCATCCAAGTAGTACCCAGATCTTTTTTCTGCAAAAAAAGGTCTATTATAACTATTTTGAATACCTACATGTCTTATCCTTCTTTTAAAAATTTCTTTGGGATATTGGCCTCGAAATGGCATTGCTCCTGAAAGAGTATAGATGATTTAATGATCTTTCAGCACTGAATGGCAGACCAATTCAGTTCCACCAACAATGCTTCAATATTCTTGTTTTCACATACCCCTCCAATAATTGTCATTTTCATCGTAACCATCTTTGTCAATCTGATTGGTATGAAATAGAAGCTGAGAATTACTTAACTTTACATTTTGCCAGTAATTAGTGATTTTAGATTATATTAAAATGGATTTGTTCCCTTCAAAACTACCTTTTTCATGCCTTTGAGTTTTAGATTCTGTCATTTAATTGTAGTGTTGGAAGACATCACAGAGTTCATTGAGCTCAAGGCTTTTATTTAATCAGGTCAGAAAGGTCAGAAAGGCTAAGGGACTTGTGTAAGTTGATACAGTTAATTAGTTGAAACTAGAACGAGGTTCTAGAACTAGAACTAAAACACAGATTTAAATCTCTTGAATTCTAATTCAATTTACCTGCCAGTGGAATAAAACTCTCCCTTTTTCTTCTGTAGAGAACTAGAATACGAAACAGAGAGTTGCAATCAAAAATACTACTGGAGGAGGAAAGAGAAAAGCATAGAGATGAGCTGCAACCTATCCATGAGAAGGCAAGGTAGTAGAGTTGCTGTACACTTTTTCTCATTTCTTCAAGAAAGATTTTATTGAATGTTGGCCGTGTTCACAGTAATGAAAGTGGTGGGAAGCAGGCAATAAGGATGACTATTGAAGTTATGAATAAAAATGGGAGCCACATTAATGGATATGAGATAAATGCTTCCTGTTTCATTCATACATTCTCTTGAACAGGCTGATGATCTTCAATCTTACTGACAATGCTTCTTGGCTGACCAGGGCCGCTTTCAGAAATCATGACAGGTGAATTGACAAAAACCCCTATCTCAGGACTCGATGCCTAATTCCATTTCTCCCTCTTTATAGGATCCACTGGAAAAATATCTGGAAACATCTCATCTCCTGTCTCATCTATGAACCATCCAAAATCCACAAGTGACATGTCTACTTGATAAAGAACCATCATCAACAGGGAATACCTGTCTTCTTTGCTTTCCCCTTTTGTTCCAAGCTATTACTTCTGAGTCTTGGATAAAATGGCATTCAGTAACTGTATTCTTCTTGATGAGATGGAGGTCCACTAGCCTTTACTTTGTCCTTTGTAAATGTACCTCCCAAGTCTTTGAGAGTCTAGCCCTCACAACCTTTTATTTGCTGAGCATGGAGAACAGAGTATGTAGGTGATATTCAAGAAATGGGAAACATAAATTGTAAATGTAAGGAACCAGGAAGATGATGACATTATTGAAACTGATGAGGAAACATTAAAAGCTATTTGAGTCTTAGAAAGATGCAAATTTGGGGGGATATAACTTCTCATTATTGAATCTAAATTGTGATCTTGGCCTTCCTGTTATCATTCACTTTAGAATTTCGTGGTGGATGGAGGTCATCCTTGTGGAGCGTATTGTTTTTAGATAATTCTTTAAGAAACAAAACTTAAACACTTACATTTTAGAAAATGTTGGCACTTTCTTATGTTCAGGCTTAATGGTGATTCGCAAATAATTTCTCAAAGATTATTTAGTGGTTCTACCATGATCTTATCAGTTTCATAGGATGAAATCCAGTTTTCTGTTCATATATTGTTGAGATATCCTTGATGCTTAGTGAAAAAGTCAAGATCCAGCGTCTTCCATGTTCTGAAGCAAAAGAGGTTTCCATATTTACTTTCTAGTGTACCACTACAAAAATCCTTTAGTCCAATCAAGAACTAATTGTCATGTCTCAAAGACAACTCATGCAAATTCCATCATAAATGATCCTTTGTTCATGGAGTTTCTTCTGCCTACAATGTCTGCCTTACCATCTCAAACTGTTCAAATCTTTATTTTTCCTTATCCCATCTTGAGGACCTTGACTGTGAGGCCTACTTGATGACGGCAATTCCCCGCCTAAAACTGTCAAATCATAAGAAGTTCTGGCCACACTCTTCATTTCACTTCTCATTCTGCTAACCTATCTCCACACAGGCTATCTTGGTCCCAGTGGTAATGGAATCCTTCTGCCACCACACTCTAGTTCTCCTTTATTCTTTGTGTTCCTGAATCACAATGTAAGTTCATTGAGGCTGGGGACCACTTTGCAGTCTAATTTTTGTATTGCGGTAGCTTAGCTGAGGACTTGACACATAAGAAGCACTTAAGAAATGTATCATCTTTCTACCTCTCTATACACACACAAGTACATGTGTGTGTGTGTATGAATGTATATATATTCACATACACATATATTTGCACATACATAGGGGGTGTGTGTGTGTGTGTATGAATGAATGTGTATGCATGTATATATATTCACATACACATGTATCTGCACACATATAGGGGGGGTGTGTGTGTGTGTGTGTGTATGTGTGTATATCTAAGACCAGGTTACTTCTTCGTCAAGCCTCCTCTAATGTTCTTCCAGCTGCGCAGTGGTCTTCTTGCTTTAATTTTCCAAAACACAGAGTCAGATAGCTCTTCTAGCATTTCTACTGGTTTTGTTTGTGAACATCTCTTCCAGTCCATTCCTCTGAATCGTGAAGCCCCCTGGATGCAGAAACTGTCTTTTGTCCACAGAGAGGGAGCTTACATTGTGTGATATTAGGATGGAAGTCCTTCTTCTGGCATACTCTGGATGTCTGCCTTTCACCAAATCACTCAGAATCTTAGTGTTCTGGTCAGCTCTCTGCAAGTAAATGGCAGTGAAGGTGCCAGCCTGCCTTGAAAAAAGAGTAGTTTCTTGAACTGGAGCCCCTTTCACCTTTGGATTCCCAGTCCCTAGCCCTATCACCATTTCTTTCCCTAACCATATTACTATCCCTTACTATCCTTATACTCCTCCTTATCTCTATCTCCATGTCTATACCTGTCCCCCTCCTATTCCCAACCCAAACTCCATCCCTAATCTCATTTATATCCCTAGCCTTATCCTGATTCTGATTCTTCATCCTCACAGCACCTAACCATTGAATTTGTACATCAATATGGATTGAGTGAATAGATCTTAGAGGATTAATTAGAGGACAGAGAACCCAGAGATGCAACTTTAGTAGGTACAAACCAGCTACTTAGAAAACTGAGTTCTGAAACCTGGAGAGGAAAAGGATGCAATAACATGAAAAGTGGCATAATCCTTTAGGGTGAACAATTTTCAGGTTGAGGAATTGCTTGAAAAAATGAAAAACTTCTCAATCACCACTTCCAAAGTAAATATGGAAGCTATAGAAGAAGACATAGCAGAAGAATTATTGGCCTCAGAGTCCTCCTATTTGTTAAGTCAGTCTGATTCTTGAGTCAGATAAAAGGAAGAATCAATTAGTTTCAAGAAAAGAGATATGTTAGAGATCACAGTGTGAATGTAGCATGGCTGCTGGTGAATGACAAATAGCTGGAAAGCAATGGATTCACTTCAATGGCTGGTGTTTCTTTGGCTGCTTATGGTAAGTTAAGCAGCATTAAGATGAAGATAATTGGGGTTATGTGAATCAAAACTTTTGCAAACTGAATCATTATTTTAATCTTAAAAACAGCTTCATTTGTTTTTAAACTGCCATAACAGGTAGCTTATATTGCGTTGATCACATCTCAGATGGTTAGTCCTAGAAGGATCCTCAAAGTTCATCTATTTCAGCCCACCCATATTGTGGGTGAGAGAAATGAGGCCCAGAAAAGTCATTCAGCTAGCTAGCTAGCTACCCAGCTAAGACTTCAGGTGTCATGACCCTACATCCAGTGCTCTAAGTTCTTATTGTTGCCTAGCAACAGGAGCCAATTAAAGGCTACTGGTGTCTCTTACTAATACTAGAAAGACACTTGTAATGTTATATTCACTGAATTATTCATATTGTTAGATGCCAAAATCAAAAACAGATCAAGAATAGCAAAAAATAATTACAGTACAAGATAAAGAAGAAGAGGTTAGTAGAGGCCAACCTAGAGTTAGTAAAGCTGAAAGGCAGTCGTCCTGCTTCTGGTAAGTTATGTGCTTTTGTGTACAGATAACAACATTCTTAATTAACCAAAAAGAATCATTTGTTTCTGCTGGGTTATTCCTGTTTGGTTACCATCCTACTGCATTTTTCCTCTATATTAGAGAATTTCATCATTCATATAAAGGTTCTCAGATATTCACAATTTTTTCAAAAGAGTGCTGACATTGAGGAGAGAGGTATCAAGTCCACGGTCTATGGGTGTGACCCACAGAAATCCATTCATATTTGAATTTGACAACATCTAGCTTTTTACCAGGTGACAACCACTGTTACTTCCAGCTATGAATCAACGATTCTATACTCCTTGCAAGGTAAATAACATATTAGTTGTGGTTGAGGTGGAAGAAAAAGGAATAGAGAGATGGTACTGTGCCATTTACATATATAAGCACATATTTAACCTAATTGGCATTTATATCTTGAATTTTACATAGTCTAGGTTAGGGTCTACCACTTCCTTTGTAAACATGCTGAGGTAGATGTGTGTATGTATGTGTGTGTTTATATGCATGTATATAGGGTAGACGTATATTCTACAAAATCTGCAACTTACATGGCTTTGACTTTCTTTGAAAATCGAATTTAATGATTTTTTAAAGCAACTTTTTGCATTGTAGTGGAATTTGTTTTATGTTTTCTGAACTATTTTCCCTCAAGTTTTGGATGATTCTAGCAATATCATAGGATGCAGTTGCCTGAACTTCTTTGATTTGAAAAAATGGGATTAAAAACCAAAAGAATGAAGCTAGAAGATGATGGACAAAAGGTAAATTTTCATTATGTTAAACTTGTCATGAAGATTTATCTTGGGTGTATAGGTTTCAGTTCAGTTTAATTTGGCCAATTAAATTTATTGAGCATACTTTGGAATGCAGATACTATTTTCCTCTCATGTTGCCTTGTTTAGTCATTTCAAACATGTGCAATTATTACAGTATAAATACATTCCCCTCCAAAGTCATTAATGTTTTCTCTATGTGAAAAATATATTTTAAAGCAATTTTCTTGGAAAAAGAATTCAAAGTATTTCTATGGCAAAAAAAAGTTTCTTTCTGCTACAAAATTCTCATCAAAAGTCTTTTTCTCATGTGTATGATTGATATTCAGGTGAAAGGAAAAGAGGGTAAGAGGATGGGAGCTGTTCTACACAGTAGCTTTAGAAGCAAAATGACAACACACAAATATGCTGTCAAATGAGGGGTTTGGGGAACAAGTGATCTCTAAGGCATCTTTTAGCTTGGACCTGACTGTTTATGGCTATATTAATATATGGCAATAAAAAGATTTTAAATATAGTCTGTCTTGATTCCTAGCTATTGGATGATGCCTATCATCCCTTTGTTATTCCAAAGCAATTGATATTCCAGTGGACAGAAAATCAAGTTGGAATATGGTTTTCAGGATTTGGAATGAAAAGATACATGATGGAATTTCAATCAAAAAATATAAGAATATATATAAAAATATATATATAAGAATATAAAAAATATAATAACTTTTTATCAGATGCCATTTGAGAAAAACATAATAACCTATTCTATGAACAGTGCTGGATGCAAAATAGATGTTACAAATACTGGGATAACTAAGTATGTTTAATTCTCCAACCTTATTTGCTTACCTTTTCCTTCTCATCATATTCCCATATTCACGTTTTTAAGGAAATCTATGTTACCTTCTTTCTAAATGAAGTGTCAAGAAATACTTACTTTTGCACAGTATTTGTTAAAACCTTTATTTTTACTGTACCTTCTATGTGGATCATTTCTGTTTAGACTCTATATAAATAAACACTTGTAAGTAGACAAGCAGTATTATAGTTTTTGATCATTCAGATGAAATTTCACTGAAACAGATTTACAAATGTTTATCTGGGAAATTCCAAAGTTCCATTTCATTGGTAGTAATAAAATGTTGCTTTTTCATGTTGCTTTAAATATCAAGTCCTAGTTTGAATGACCCCTATGGCATTGACTAGAAGAAGAAACTGGTCAGAGGAACATAATAATTGGTCACACAAAGACAAACCTGAAAACCCTTCATTTCTCACCCAACACAATATCATTCTGGGAGCTTTCTAAGTGTAGCTTCCATCACAGGGTATTTCTAGAATTTTCCTAACATATATTGCTTGATTTCATAAGTCCACTAGAGCTCTGATACTGTGATGCTCCAGCTTGAAGTCAAATGAATCTGATGCAGTATCTTTTGATTAAAGATGAAAAAAGAATTTAGAATATTCTAAAAGCAATCACCATGGGACTCCTAGCCTCTAAGCAAATAATAACAAATATCTCATTTCCACATGTAATTATGATATAAGAAATGCCAACTCTCTTTTCCAGAAGTTGAACTATTATGCTACTTGCTTAATGTATTTTAGGGTTATACAATGTAGTATTTTGCTTCATTCTGACCTAGAGATATCTAAACATCTACTTGTGTAGACAATCTAAAACTTGGGTCTAGTTCAATAAAAAACTGGGATGTGGTGGAGGAAGCAGGCTTTTCCCAGCAAATACCATGTAGAGACTTATTATATGTGTGTCTTACCATCAATTGAAAAAATTCTGTACTTTAAGGATTTTCTTTAATGCTGGAAGACTTGAGTAGAGCCAGAAAATCAAAACTGTATTTTCCTTTTTTAAAAAAAATTATTAATTTTTAATTTTCAACATTCATTTCCATAAGATTCTGAGTTCCAAATTTTCTCCCCCCTCTCCCTTCCTTCACCCCAAAACACAATGCATTTTGGTCACCCCTTCTCCTAATTTTCCCTCCTTTCTATCATACCCCTCCCTTCCCTTTCTTGTAGGGCAAGATAGATTTCTATACCCCATTACCTGTATTTCTTATTTCCCAGTTTCATGCAAAAACAATTCTCAACATTTGTTCCTAAAACTTTGAGGTCCAACTTCCCTCCATTCCTCCCTCTCCACCCATCCCCACTGAGAAGGCAGGCAATTAAATGTAGGCTACACATGTGTAGTTTTACAAAAGACTTCCATAATAGCCATGTTGTGAAAGACTAGGTATATTTCATTCCATCCTATCCTGACCCCCATTTATTCTATTCTCTCTTTTGATCCTGTCCCTTCCCAGAACTGTTTAGTGCTAATTATTCCCTCCTCCCATTGCCCTCCCTTCTATCATACCCCCACCACACTTATGCCCTTCTCCCCTACTTTCCTGTAGTGTAAGTTAGATTTTCATACCAAACTGAATGTGGATGTTATTCCCTCCTTGGGACAAATGTGATGAGAGTAAGCTTCACTTTTTCCCTCTAACCTCCCTTCTTTTCCCCTCCATTGAAAAAGCATTTTCTTGCCTCTTTTATGAGAGATAATTTGCCCCATTACATTTCTCCCTTTCTCCTCCTAATATATTCCTCTTTCATCCCTTAATTTTATTTTTTAGGTATCATCCCTTCCTATTCAACTCACCCTGTGCCCTCTGTCTACATGTACATAATCCCTCCAACTTCCCAAATACTGAGAAAATTCTCAAGAGTTACAAATGTAATCTTTCCATGTAGGAATGTAAACAGTTCAGCTTTAGTAAGTCCCTCATGATTTCTCTTTCCTGTTTACCTTTTCATGCTTCTCTTGATTCTTATATTTGAAAGCCAAATTTTCTATTCAGCTCTGGTCTTTTCATCAAGAATTCTTGAAAGTTCTCTATTTCGTTGAATGATCATTTTTTCCCCCTGAAGTATTATACTCAGTTTTGCTGGGTAGGTGATTCTTGGTTTTAATCCTATCTCCTTTGACCTCTGGAATATCATATTCCAAGCCCTTCGATCCCATAATGTAGAAGTTGCTAGATCGTTTGTTATCATGATTAAATTTCCACAATACTCAAATTGTTTCTTTCTAGCTGCTTGAAATATTTTCTCCTTGACCTGAGAACTCTAGAATTTGGCTACAATATTCCTAGAAGTTTTTCTTTTCATATCTCTTTCAGGAGGTGATCAGTGGATTCTTTCAACATTTATTGGTTCTAGAGTTCTCTGGTTCTAGAGTTTCAGGGCAGTTTTCCTTGATAATTTCATGAAAGATGATGTCTAGGTTCTTTATTTTTTTGTTATGTCTTTCAGGTAATCCCATAATTTTTAAATTGTCTGTCCTGGATCTATTTTCCTGGTCAGTTATTTTTCCAATGAGATATTTTACTTTGTCTTCCATTTTTTTATTCATACATGTGCATCCATGTATACAAGTATATGTATGTATATATTTACCTATATGTACATATATATGTTTATATATGTATGTATGGTAGGCAAACATTCTACAAAATCTGCAACTTCAGACTCTTGAAATGTAACTTTATTTTTCTTTGAGAACTGACATTCAGGAATTTTTTTAAAAGTGTGCTTTAAGTAATTTTTTGCATAAAAGTGGAATTCATTTTATGTTTTCTTAATTATTTTCCCTCAAAAGTTTGGATGATTTTAGCAATATCACAGGATGCAGTTGCCTGAACTTCTTTCATTTGAAAAAATGGAATAAACAAAGAAAGAATGCATATGAGGTGGAAGATGATGGAGAAAAAGCAAATTTTCATTTTGTTTAACTTGTCATGAAGATTTAATTTGTGTGTATTTTCTCATTTGAATTACTAGATGATGAGTTGCCTAGAGGAAACAGAACTGGCCATAGGTAGATTTCAGTTCAATATAATTTGGCCAATTAAAATTATTGAGCACACTTGGGTATGTAGATACTGTTTCCCTTTCATCTTGTCTTGCTTAGCTTCTTGGAACAGGTTGAATTATTTGAGTATTAATGCATTCCCCTCAAAAGCCATTAATCTTTTCTATATGTGAAAATATATTAGGCACTTTGCATATTTTAGAGCAATTTTCTTTCAAAAATAATTCAAAGTATTTCCATTGCAAAAAATAAGTTTCTATTACATAGTTCTCTTCAAATCTCTTTTTCTTACGTGCATGATTGACATCCGGGTGAGAGGAGAAGAGGGTAAGGGGATGGGAGATGTTCTACACAGCAGCTTTAAAAAGCAAAATTACAATACACAAATATGCTGTCAAATGAAGGGCTTTGGGAAAAAGGGATCTCTAAGGATCCTTTGAGCTTTGACCTGATTGTCTATGGTTATATTGATATTTGGTAATAAAGGCTTTTAAATACAGTCTGTCTTGGTTTCTAGCTATTGGATGATGCCTATCATCCCTCTGGTACTCCAAAGCAACTGGTATCCGAGCAGACAGAAATTCAAATTGGTATGTGGTTATCAGGATTTGGAATGAAAAGATACATGATGGAATTTGAATTAAAAAATATAAGAGGTGAACACATCCTTACACTGGACAGTGACCATCTAAAAGTAAGCTTTAACATTAGCTTTTTATCAGATACCCTTGGAGAACAACATAACAACCTATTTTAATGGACAGTGTTGCATGCAAAATAGATATTACAGATAATGGAATACCTGTGTATCTTCTATCCTCCAACCTTACTTGATTACCCTTTCCTTCTCAGTATCATATTCTCATATTCATGTTTTTAAGGAAATCCATGTTACCTCCTTTTTAAATAAAGTACCAAGAAGTGCTTATTTTTGAATACTATTTGTTAAAACCCTTATTTTAACTGTACTTGCCACATGGTCCATTGTCTTTTAGACTCTATATAGAGAAATGCTGGCAAGAAGACAGGCAGTATTATAGTTTGTGATTGGTCAGATTAAATTTCACTGAAATAGATTTATAAATGTTTATCTAGAATATTCCAGATTCCCATTTCATTTGTAATAATAAAATGTTTCCTTTTTAATAAGCTTTAAATAACAAGTCCTACTTAGAACGACCCCTTATGTCATTGACTAGTAGAACAACTTGGCAAGGGGAACATAATTGTTTACACACAGACAAGCCAGAAAAACTCCACTTGGTTTTGTCAGTTCTCTCCCAACACAATCATTCTGAGAGCTTTCTAAGTGTAGCTTCCCTCACAGAATATTTCGAGAATTTCCCTAACATATATTACTTGATTTGATAAGTCCATTTAAGCTCTGATACTCTGACCCTCTACTTTGAAGTCAAATGAATCTGATGCAGTGTCTCTTGATTAAAAATACAAAGAAATTTCCAAAAGCAATCATCATTGGAGTGCTAGCCTCTAAGAAAATTACAACACATGCATGAAAAGGTGTATTTGTACGTATAATTATGATATAAGAAGTCCCTACTCTCTTTCTAGAATAGTGAGCTATAATGTAATATTTTATTTACTTCATTCAGACCTAGAAATGTCTAAACATAGACCTGTCCTGACAACCTAAAAATTGGGCCTAGTTCAATAGAAAAACGGGATGTGGTTAAGGGAGTAGCCTTGTTCCAGCAAAGACCACGTGGAGACTTAGTATATGTGTGAATTACCATCAGCTGAAAAACCTTTGGACTTTAAGGCTTTTCTTTAATGCTGAAAGGCCTGACTAGAGCCAGAAAAACAAAACTCGATTGTTTCCCTTTATTTTGATCACCAAAGTTGTCCTTGGTTTTCCTGCTTACATCCATTTTTGGGCAGTTTAAAACATTAAGAAGTTTAAGAGGGAATGTACAACCTCTATAATTCCCCAAACCATCCATCAAAAAATAAATTTGCTATTTGGGAGATTGTTTTTTTTTGTTTGTGTTTAGTCAATAGGTTCAATAATTATCTTGCCTCATAAAAGGAATGAAACTGATCTTTATATGTAGCTTGGAGATTCAATTCCATGACTTTGGCATACTTTGTATACAGCATTTTATCTCTGTCATTCTCTTATTACTGAAGATTTCCATTTTTAATAGTAATTAACTTTTAAAACAAGACTTCTTAACTTGGGATCCTTGAACTTGAATTTTAATAAATATGCTGACCAAATTTCAGGATAGCTGAATTCCTTTCTATAATACAATATACTTTAATTTATGAATTTAAAAAACATTTTAATAATAGGTCCATTTATAAGCTTCAATAGACTGCTAAAGGGGCTTATGACACAAACAAGCTTTAGAAACCCCCATTTAAGTTTAGGGAACATTTTTATCTCTTTCTTGCTAGCCTTTTACCAAAAAAAAAAAAATCAAGTAGAGAAAATATTTCTTGAGAAGTGGCATTTGGTCTCCAGTATGGGAGTTTGTTAATTTTTTTCCCCGTTACTTTTAAACATGAATATTTCCCCCATATCCTATATCTTCTACTCTTGACTAGGTAAGTGTAGATATAGAAAGTCTTTCTTCACTTAGAATACACTGTATAAATTGTTATTCCCCCTCCTTTCTCTACCCTCCTTTTTTTTTAAACTACAGAAGAATCTTTTTATAGCCACAGATGCAGAATATATTCCTATGGATCATTTTCCTGAGATAATTTAATCTGGGTTCCTCAGAAAGGATCTCAAAGAAGTTTCATTTTTAGGTTCACCATGTAAAGAATTAGACAATCTATTCATCTGAATCAGTAAATGTAAAATAACACTTTCCATTTTCTTTCCAAGTGGCTCAGGGTCTAAAGAGGAAAGACTGCAAGAAAATACTTGTGCATCAAGAGACTTCAAATCATGGGAACAGCAACACTAAATTTTAAGAACAAAATTTATAATAGAGACAACATGGAGAGATGACAAATGGAAAAATACAATTAGCATTGTAATACTTATTTACTTTTAATCATTTCACTTTCATCCAAACATTGTTTTCGCAGAGGATGAGTCTACCTAAGTTGAAAACTGTTAATATTATAGGTCTAACTGATAATGTATACTGTACTGCATTTCTAAATAAATTGATTATAACATACTACACATATGCTCTCCTTTTTGTTGGCTTTAGATTTGGAATTCCATCAGTATGAGTGAAGGCACAGTGCAAAAAGCAATCCTCCCCACCCCCTCCCCAATCTAATTTTCAGTCTTTTTCAGTCATGTCTAAACTTCATGATCACTGCCTATACCAGTTTCAGAAATTTTGCATTGAACACAAAGTCTTAACTTGCTTATAGTCACAGAGTACTTAATACATGTTAGATATAAGATCTGAACCTAGGTGGTCTTCTCAAGTCGAATCATCTCTCCACTTTCCCATGCTAATTTTGCTTCAGAATTCATATGTGAAAAAATGAAATAAATGCACATATCTATATATAAATTATAGATTTTCTATGATAAAAAGTTACATATGTGGTCCTTGAGACTTCCTTTTCCTCACCTCCTCCATTAACTATTTCTATTACCATAGCTTTTCTATACATTTTTTGTGCTGTAATCCAAATCATAGCTCATGAGTTCCTCAGTATTGTTTTATTTTTATCAGTGTCTGTTACAGAATTCAGTTAATATTTTCATCAAGGTATTTAATTAAACAACCTCATAAAATTCCCCTCCAAATTCTCAGGTCATTCTCTCACAAATGTAGGAATGCTAAGTGGGATAAGTGTTCCTACTTAGGACTTGTATATGGGCCATATGTACCTTGGGAACGCTTATAGCAAGGTGCCCTTTTTTGGGATGATGTACGTAGAGGGAAACAGTTGAACAGAATATGTATGTGGAGGGACAGTGAAGGTAGAGCAAATGGATTCTGTCCAAACTATCCTAGATATGGATGGGTTTCAGTTGGAGGTACATGATAAGCCTGGACATAATCAGAAAGCCAACAGGACATGACCACTCCTTGCAGATAGTATATATTTTTGATGAGCCACAATAGTCTTTATTGCACAGAAAAAGGCTTTCCAAAATATCTTTTCACGTATATGTTTCTTGATGCAAAGCTGGTAGCCCTTCCTAGTCAATCAAATTGAAAGAATGAAGCTCCTGAGATATCTACTAATAAATAGATCTCTGGCTATTTATTACCAGGAAAGATAAAGACCTTGAAGTTGAAGTTCAAGAGAGGAAAGGCTGGTGCTAGGATACCACTAGTAGAACAAAAGAGAGTCCTTGGTAGTGGAGTGTCATGTTCAAGGGACATGAAAATTTGAATCACTTGAGGTGCTTTCCAAGGTAGTTGTGCTAATTCACTGATTTACAGTTTCATTAACAATTTATTAGAGTGCCTGCCTGCCCATAATCCCTTCAACTTTGACTCTTCCCATCTTTTCTCCTCTTTGACAATTACCTGGGTGTGCAGTAAACATCATGTTCTTATCTGCATTTTTCTTTATGATTAAGAGC
Organism: Notamacropus eugenii; assembly: GCF_028372415.1. Classification (NCBI taxonomy): domain Eukaryota; kingdom Metazoa; phylum Chordata; class Mammalia; order Diprotodontia; family Macropodidae; genus Notamacropus; species Notamacropus eugenii. The sequence continues at coordinate 444,849,328 of NC_092876.1, read as the reverse complement.
TCTCTTTTATGTGTTTTTTTATAGTTTACAAGTCTTCTAGAAGAACTATTCATATCCTTAGCTTAATTATCTTATGGAAATGACTTCTGGATGCATAAATGTACATGTTCATATATATGTATATATATATATACACACACACACATAGAAGTATATTTACACATATATGCATTTATAAACATGTATTCATTATATTGTTATATAAATGTATATATATGCTATTGTCATATATGATGATTTATGCACACAGACATACATACACGGTTTATGCATCTTGGAAACAAAATCCTGATGCAAAGTGTTTTTATTTTTTTATCTCCAACTGCTTATTTTTTTCTCATAGGTGAATTAATTTTGTTTATACAGAAAATTTTCACTTATATGTAGTCGTATCTTGTAATTGCCTCTAGCACTTATTTGGTTAATAATATATTTCTTGCTCATAGCTGTGAAAGATATATGATTTGCTTCTCTAAAATTTTATGACATTAAGGTCATATATTAATTCAGATTGCATTATGGAATACTGTGTTAAATGTTACTCTTAAGCCTAATTTCCTGTTTTTCTCAACAATTTTTATCAAAGAGTGATTTCTTTCCTTGTTTCATTGTTTCTAATTCTCCCTGTTCTAGTTTTTTCCATTGATCTAGCTCTCTCTATTCTAACCAATAACATATGGTTTTGGTGAATGTTGCTTTATAACAGTTTGAGGCCTAGACTTGATATTTCATGAAGAGATATAATCTGTCCCTACCTTTCCTCGGTATTTCCCTTGATATTATAGATCTTCAGTTTTTCCAAGTTGAATTGTTATTATTCTAGGGATTTTTATAAAGTAACTCAAAAATTTGATTGAATAGCCATAAAAATGACTAATTAATAATGGAAGTATTATCATTTTTGTTATATTATCATGCCCCAGTTATGAGTAAGAAACATTCCTCCAGGTATTTATAATGTTCTATATTTCTTCAAGAGATACACAATATTATTTATACCAATATTTTTTGTATTTTGGAAGATTGATCTATAGATTTTATTTGTATCCATTTTGTAGTTTTTTGCAGAAAGGGATTTCTCTATTATTGTCTGTTGGATTTTTGTTATATCATATGAAAATGATATTGATTTTCTGAGAGTTTATTTTGTAGGATGTACATTGGCTGAAGTTATTGTCAGTTACTATTTCTCCTGATTCCCTAGGATTTTCTGAGTTTAAATATCAGGTCATAAGGAAATAAGAATAGCGATAGATATTCCTGTTTATCTATCTTAATTATGTTTTTGATTTTTTTTTCTTATCTCATTGCTATCGCTAGAATTTCCAGAAGTATTTCAAATAATAGTGGGGAGAGTGGGTAGTCTTGCTTTATTCCTGTATTGATTGGGACAGATTCTAGCATCAATTTCACATGATGTTTGTCTTTTTAAAATTAGATACTTTTATTGTGTATATACACATATGCATTTATATACACATATTTTTTAGTTACTTCTTCATTTATTTATTTAAGGTCCCTCCATGTCTACAATTAGAAGGGCATTTTAACATAAATGGGTGCTGCATTTTTTCAAAAATCATCTATTAAGATGATTATTTAGTTTTGGCTGTTTTCCTTTTCAATATGATTTTATTGATTGTTTTTCTAATGTTGAACTATCCTTGTGTCTCTGGTATATATCCAATTTGTTCTTCATGAGCCGTTTTTTTTGGATCAGTCACTATAGTCTGATGACAGGATTTTATTTCAAATTCTTAAATCAAGGTTCATTAAAGGTCTGTATTTCTCCTCCTTCTATGCCTTATTTTCCCCTTATTTAGGTATTAGAATTGCATTTATCTTATTAGTGAAATCTCACGGTGCTTTCTCAATTTGTAAATCTATATTTATGTATTATCAGTCCTAATTACTCTTTGAAAGGTTGATGTAATTCAGGACCAGAGGAGAGGAATGCTCAACTCCCTTGCCTCCACTCCCTCCCATTGTGACATGACTATCTTACAATTCTATTTTTTTTCTGTAATTGGATTATTAAAGAACTGCATTTGGTTTTTTGTTAGTTTGGATAGTATATATTTTTGAAGATTTTCCTTTATTTCTTTTGTGTTCTTAGTTTTGTTACCATAAAACTGGGTATTGTTGAATATTTTTTTTTTTATTTCTTGAACTGTTGTTGTGATTTTACTGTCTGTTAAATTGTTGGTTGGATTTTCTACCATCTTCTTTTTAATCTGATCAGTAAAAGCTTCATCAATTTTGTTAGTTTTTTCAAACCTCCAAACTTTAGTTTTATTGTCATTTCCAAAGTGATTTTATTTTTCATTTTTATTATTTGGTTAACAGTCTATTTTTCCTCTGATTTTTAGTATCCTCATTTTATGATTCTTTTTGTGTATTTGTTGACTTTCCAAATTTTTAAAGTTTATTCCATTCATTAATTGTTCCCTTTCCAATTGTGTTAATGTATGTTTCCAGAATGATTTTTTTTGTTTTTTCTTTAACAGCATGCCAGAAATTTTACCAGGTTATTTCATCATGATCATTTTCCACTTGGATTTCTACTTTTTTCATTAGGTTAACTAAGAGCTTATCATTTTTTCTCATACTTTTCAAGAAACCATTAGTTTAATCAATTTTAAATTCATTTATTTTTCCAATTTATATCTTTTAAAATTACATTTTATAAAGAAAAAAATTGATTTTTCCTCTTCCTACTTCACCTACACATACAATATTTGTGAATGAATGAAAAACTCCCTTTTATGAACTCATACCGCTAATAAGAACAAATTCCTACAATGGTCATGTTCAACAAAATGCTTATGCCTCATTCTGCACTCTGTCATGAGGTAATTAGCGTGTTTAATCATTAGGCCTCTTGAATCATATTTGCTCATTACACTGAATAGTGTTACTAAGTCTTTCAAAGTCTCTTTTGTCATTACCAAGTCTGCTTACATCTCTCTCCATCATATACTACAAGTCTTCCCAGTTTTCTCTCAATCAATCCCCTTCATTATTTCTTGAAGCACAATAGTATTCCAACACATTTATGTAACATAACTTGTTCAACCATTCCCCAGTTTCTAGGCAGCCCTTCAGATTTCCACTCTTTGCCACCTCAAAAAGGAGGTAGATATTTTTTATACCAACAGCTTTCATTTTGTTTATGCCTATCATTCCTGTAATCTAGCCTCCTTCTAATCTTCCCCTTCTCCCACAGTAATTCCTGCTAGGATTGACAGGCGATGTTACTATTTAATAATAGACGTCACTCTTTAGTGATGGTGGCTCAGGTCACTTTTTAACAGCTCAAGTCACCATATCACTGTTTTTCCTCTACTGGTTAGCAAAAGTGCTTAGGAGCTAGGTTGTATTTCATTTTTTAAATAATGAACATCATTTTGCTTTCAAAAGGGATATTAGCTTCAACAATATAAGAAGAGGTGTGACATATATTATGGATAAACTTTCTCCTATACCACTTCTAGGCATAGACAAGGGAAAGATCAGGCTTAATATGGATTTGCCCCTTTACAAATCCATCACTGACAACGGATGGATGTGTTGACACCTCTGCTACTACTTTTAAACAAATCTTAGCATAGATAGCAACTTAAAGACTTCTTGTAGCTGGATTTTCTGAACTTTTAAAACTCATGAGGCCTAGCCATCTTCATTCTCTTCCACCTAAAAGCAGGCAAGCATAGACACAGAATGATGCAAACAACAGTGGGGCAGTGTACCCTTAGCTTTAGCTCATATCCAGATGGGACAGCGTCTGAGAGTCCCATTGTAATTGGTCTTCCCCAAACACTCTCCAGGAAGGAAGGAGCCTGACCAAGAGTTTTCACCTGGATGCCTTTCTAGTATTCTGTAGTTCTAACTCCAGAGTTAATAAAAAAGGATCCTCTTCACCCCATTGTTAGAGGGCCCAAAGCAATCACAAAATGCCTGCAAATGCTCCAGATTATATGTAAATGCATCTGGAGATCATACTATGCCAACTCACAAATACTGGTGTCTTTGACTGTTTTTCCATTACACTCACAACAAATAATTCTAAGAGAAATAAGAAAAAGAACACAAATATATGACCAACCACCATTTCCTAATGGAAAGTCATCAAGGAGATTTTTAGGTAGGAGATAGATGGTAGGTTGTAAGGAGTAGGAAGAAGTAAAGGAAAAGGGTAAAATTAGGATAAAATAATAAAACAAGTAACAAATAGTTTCAGAGAGTGAATCATGAAGGAGGTTGATAAGGAGAGAAAGAAAATGAAAGAGCTGGTTCCCAGGATCTGGGCTGGGTGAAGATTGGGATGGGTTCAGACTATTTCAGTTAATGATTACTAGTGCTGGTCACACTTTCATCAATAAAAGATAAAATCAATATGAATCAAGGGCACAACTAAAAAAATTTTAATTTAAAAGGTCTAGGAACTAAGGAATTGAAGATTTGGATGCTTCAAACTATTGGTTTAGAAAATGTATTTTCATAGAAATTCTACAGCATTTTATGGGTTTTTTAAGGAAGACAAAGTATAAGCAATAAATAGCTGATTGACTTATTATATTCATTCAATAAGTGTCATCAGGTTTGATTGCAGCTCTATAACTAGACATTGTAGACAGGCAAGTGTAGCTAATTTGTATGCTGTATATTCTCACCTAAAAGTAAGTCAAACTGGGACTTTCCTGATGGTCTATTTGCCTTTATGTCAATCAAGTACCAGTTGACTTTATATAATAATGTTCCTTTAAGCACAAAGGGAGTTCCTCTGATCTAATTCAGTAATAATGATAAAGGCTGTCAGGCAAACGTTCATCACCAGTAACTGTGTATTCCAACTGGCATGAGCGGATGCTCTGGGAGAAAGTCAAGCTCTCCATGGCTCTCAGAAAGTGGATTAAATCCATTTCCTAAATGCATGTCTTTTGCTGGTAGCACCAGTCCTCTTACTACACCTAAGTTGTAGCGTGTAGCAATATATCCTCCTGTATTACTTACAGTTTAGTCTTCATAGATTAGAAAAAAACTCATATCCATCTATCCATCTATCTGTGTGTGTGTGTGTGTGTGTGTGTGTGTATGGAGAGACAGAGAGTGAAAGAAGAGTCCAATTGTAATGTTATAAAAGGAATAAATTTAAATTAATTAATTATTCAGTACTGAATGTTTTCTGGGACACTGTACTCCTTCCCAGACCAATAAATCTTTTGAAGTCCCCTTCAGCCTGCAGATGAGGAAAAATCTCACATACAAAATGAAATATTCTCTGCTTTTGGAGAGTTTACAAGTTTCTGGGGTAGGTTGGGGGAGGATACAATATATATATATATATATAGATAGATAGATAGATAGATAGATAGATAGATAGATAGATAGATGATAGATTTAAATACAAAATGCAATCATCAATAAAATATTTGGGGCCCGTAATCCACAATGCTAATTTTCTCTATCACATCCTAAATTCTTATCTAAAATTTTTATCAATTTCTCTACTTTTCTTAACCTTTTCTTTGTTCTGCCATGACCTTCAGTCACTCCCCTTTTCTCTGTTTTCCCAGGTCAACATGCCTTCTTTGGATTAACTTTCTTCTTTGAAATCTTGACTCTGTGCTTAACCAGCAAATGTTACACTTTTTTCCACCCTTGCCATCAGGGTACCCCAGAATCTCAACTACATGAACAAGGCATAGGAATTAGGCAAAAGTCATCCTGGCCCAGTGGTCCAGACATGTTAAAGGACCAGTTGTGTCTCTGGCCCAGTATTTTGGACCTGATTGTTAGGACCAGGTGATTGCCTAGCTATGGGAGTAGCCTAGAGGCTCTCTAAAGATGCAGCCCTTGACCTTTGGTGTTGAATATAATGAAATTCAGGCCACATCTAATTCATAATCCTCTATGGTGGTCAGGAGCTCATAATAGTAAAACTATCCCATAGGTAAGTAGTAAGAATGCAATGTCTTCAAAACTCTAGCTTTGACCCAGTGGTCCACATCTGATGTCCCTCTGTAAAAATGGACCAGTGGTATGGATAAGATAATGAGGCAAATATGTTTCTTTCCTATTAGTATCCTGACAGGGAAACTATAGTATTGGATGTGCTCCTGATTTTTGTTGAAGGTACACCCAGGTGCCTAAGTTATGTTAATGGCACAGTTATGGGCTAAGGTCAGGTTTGGGGGCCTAAGTTTCTTGTCACCTAGCCCACTTTTCTTTTTGCCAAATGACTCTACCTTCCCCAGATTTTGCATTTTATGAGAGAACATTCTTGAATGGCATATCCATGAGACTTAGAAGAGGCATAGACCTCTCAGAAGGACCAGGGTGAAGGAAATGTAAGTCCTCTGGGGTCTCCAGTCAAGTAAGAATGTGACAGTTGGTGGCTGGGTTCTGTGACTGTTGGAGTCTGAAGAAATGTATAGATTGTCTTTGGACACAACCAGCCAAAAGAAAACTGAGCTCTCCTTCTCCATTTTTATATTTCCAAGTCTGCTAAAGTGAAAAAAAAGAAGATAATCAAATGCCCAGTTGTTTTATTTTGTTTGGTTGGTTTTTTTACCATTACACATTCCAGGAGTTTACTCAGGAAAGGTTACCAAATACATATTTTAAAGGAAGTTACAGGGAAAGATAAGGGAAGAAATAAAGTTTAACATCTTTGGTTAGAGACAAAATACTTTAGGCTCTCATAAAGGACTGTCCTTTTTGTTCTGGACTAAATATCTTATATATCTCTTCAAGGAAATGTGATACCTGCTCCTTAAGAGAATTTCCTCTTCTTTTTGAGTGTGAGTTTTATACACTCCTAAAGGTTCCGACTGGATTCAGGAGTTCATAATCTTTAGCCTTTCTAACTTAGGGCTTACAAACAGCTTCAGATCAGGCCCCAATGCACACCACCCAGCACCCCACGGCCCATCTTTGTCACCCAACTAATGTAACGTCAGTTAAACGTCTTCCCTTCCCCCCATTAACAGGCCTCAGGTGGAGCCCATTAAGGGAAACTTGATTGGGGAGGCTTTTTTTGTGGGAAGGCCCACACCTTTTATTAATTTTTAATGAGGCACTCATCACAGGGGTCATGATTACTCCCCCACCCCTTCTCCCAACTCTATGCCCACCCTAAAAAGTCTACATTTATTCTGAGGGGAAGTTTCATTTTGGGGGAAAGGAAAAGTTGCTTTCCTTTTAGAAAAGCAGGTCTAGCCTGTGCTAGCAGGCCCTCCTGGATGTGTCAGGGTGCTGACTGCTATGCCACCCTAGAACCCAGGTTATATTCCTTATATTAAGAACTCTTGCCCCAGTTGGGATATTTTCCCCCAAGTCAACACACTTGGCTATTATTTTTCATTGCACCAAGTGTTACCTTTTTTTGTTTTTACTTTCAGTGTATAAGGGGGTATCAGTGGCAGGAAATAGCATGGCATATTGAAGGGTTCATTCCTTCTTTTTAAAAAAAAAACAAGTTATCTGCCTTTAAATGAGCAGTGGTTCTGAGCTGTTTACATCAATGTTATTTTCTCTTCTGTCCTATCAAGGGAATAAACACCACCCTATGTGTACAGCTGAACTTGAAATACAGAAATGAATTTTGTTGAAATGTGACCCAGAATGTGACATGCTGACATGGAGTTCATTATCTGAAATTTGTAAATTGACAGAGACAACAAAGTGATTCTTCAGATTCTCTCTTCCTTCTCCACTGCCACCCATTCTGATGTAATCAAGAATTCATCTTTTTACAAATATACATCAAAAGATAACTATAAGCTGTCAAGTTGTTTGTCCTTTGTTTTCAAAGAGGACCAATGACATTCCAAGGTGATGTCTTGACTTGTGTGTGAGGCAGAGCTGCATAAAGTCAACAGCCTCACTCTCTCTTTCAGTCATCAAAATTCAGTGGCAAGACAAAAGGCAGCATGACCTGGGGTGCCGTGGACGACCTTGGCATGGTGAATGTCTGACTAAGTTCTAACTGCTCCATAGCACCTGCTTCAGCCACCTTTGTGGCCCCTGGAACAAATTGATCCTATCTACTCTTTCTGCTAAGGGAAAGCTTGGGATAGACACCTCCCCTTATTCATCAGTGGTTTTGTGACCTGTTAGTTACCCTCCATTTGGTTAAAGCCCATCTGCTCAGATGGTTTACCAGGGTATGGCCACTGCACATGCTAGAGTTTTTTGGAGTCACAGGTGAGAGATGAGTGTCACATGAACACCAAAGGTAGATGAACAGCCCTGAAACTACCATGAAGAAATTTCCATAAGGAATACAAAGGTAACAATGTTATTGCACCTTCTTAACCTATAGGGGGCAAGAATTTAAAGTTGGTGTATGCTACTTTCAATCCCATTTCTTTCTTTCTATCCTATTTGCTCATTGGTAAATCAATCTGGCCTTCAGTTCCCCTCATTTGTTAAATGAGTAGAGTGGATTAGCAAATACTAATGTAACTTCCAGTTCTGGGTTCTCTGAATCAGACTAGAAAAAGGGAAAATACATGATCATAAATTACTGTCATTTGTCATTATGTGTCATGGGCCATGGCAGATAGTTACAAGGAACTTTAGGAGTCACCTAGACCACACTGCACTGGTTTTAAGTGACAAAATTAAGATTCCTGGCAGTATCTGGTAGCAAAAGAATGGACACTCTTTGTGCTATAAAGTGGAAATAATCAAAACGTTTACAAAGATCACTAAATGTTCCAAAGACTTAGATAGTGGCCACTTGAGGGACAGACTAAATATGAAGATCCTAGCATAGGAAAGTGAAATCCTTTAAGTATGAAGCAATATCTAGTTTAGGATTGGCATGGGGAAAGAAGGGGTAATTAAGGAGTTGGCATTAACAGAAATGGCTAATTACTAACATTATAGGAGAACAGGGATGGGGTTAGGAGATTAAGAGATGATATTCTGAGCTTTCCAACCTTAGAAAATGATGACAGCACTGTAAGAAATAGAAAAATCATTAGCCTAACTTGTTTTGGAAGAAAGAATATATTCAATCTCTATTTTGTTTGTGAGCTATCAGCAGGATAACTTGGTGGAAATGTCCTCCAGGCAGATAGAAATGGAGGTCTAGAATCCTATAGAAGAAATCCAGGATAGAACTGGAAATTTAGAAATCTATTTTTTTTTTTTGGAGGGAGAGGATATGGAGGAGTGACAGTTGAAGTCCTGAAAATAGAAAATGAGAACTATTGTGAATTGCTTTTGAGAGGTCAACTTGCAATCTTGGGTATAGAATTAACCATCTCCATCAGAAGTCTCCTATTTTAGCTTTCTAATAAAAAGAGAAAGGTAGACTTCTCATTAAGATGGTGATACTGTATGACCAAGAGAAGTCTATCCCACCAATAATGATGCATCAAAATTCTAAAAATGCATTGAAAATGATAAAGAAAACCCATTTTATTTAAAAATAAAAACTCCTCTATTCAGTGTAGGATGGTACAAGAAGACTGCCAGAAGTTTATTAATGCTCTAAGTGGAGACAAATCAAAAGAGGCAGAATCCACAGTCCAGAGGCACAAACAGGAGATTAAAAGAAATTAAAGGAGGGAGGAAGGACAGAAGAAAAAAATACAAAGAAGTAAAAAGGAAAGAAAGAAAGGAAAATTTGGAAGGAGAGTAAATAGCTGAGATCTAGTTTCAAAAGTAAAAGAAATCCTGAAATATAGAGTGAAGCAGCTGAACTTAATAATCACAAAAAACTTCAAGAAATATAAACCTGAGATTGGAAAAGACAGAAGAAAATGTTAAGTCTCCACTATATTTTTACAAAATACCCTCAAACAAAGATTAATGAGGTAAGAATCATAAGCCTTCCTGAATACCATGATCCCTTTCCCACCATTAAAAATTAATTCGCATGCCACATTTCATGAAATCATAAAAGAAAACTCATCACATTACTAAAACCAGAAAGCAAAATAAAAATAGAAAGAATCCACCAGCACATCCTCAAAGTACCTAAGTACTGTGAGAATTAATATCAGGAAATTTCAGATCAAAGAAAAATTACTGCAAGTAGCCAGAAGGACATAATTTAAGGTGCAAGAAACCAAAGTCAGGGAATCCAAAGGAATATGGTACCCCTTCTGTATAAAAGAAAATTTTAGAATATGATATTCAAAAAGCAGAAGATAAAGTGTTACAGTAGAGCAAAATTTACTCAGAATATCTGAAAATGAACTACAGGGAAGAAAAGAGATTTTAACTAGAGAACTTTCCAACACTGTTAAAGAAAATGGCACAGATGCAACAGGGAAGACAAAAGAAACCTTGAGATTAGGGAGCCAAGATGGCGGAGTGAAAGCAACGACTCACCTAAGCTCCTGGACAAACTCCTCTGGATATCTCTGAAAGGAGAATCTGACCAAACTTTGGAGGTGTTGAATCCAGTGGGTGACAGACTTTGACAGATTCAGAGCCCAGGTTAGACTGGAAGGTCCACGGGAAGGATCTGTTCCGCGGGGGTAAGCCCCAGCGCACAGCGCAGCACGGTCAGCACAGCAGGGTGGAAGGGACCTGAGAAGCCTGAGACTGGCGGGCGAAACCAGCGGAGCAGGAGACAAGACAAACCGAGCAGGTGAGAGCTGCTGAGCACCAGATATCAGCACAGCAGCCTTTGAAACCTTCAGCCTGAAGACTAAACTTCGGTCAGCTGAGGAGATCTCCTGAGACCAGACCACCCCTCCCACACACCTAACAAGCTAACCCCAGGGTTGATCTGGGACACAAAAAACAAAAACCTGCTTTTAGCCTCGACACACATCAGCTCAACACAAAGATCTGTACCTTCTGACTGAAAGAACCAGAAGCTACAACACTCAGCCAACATCATGAATCGGAAAAAGCAGACGAAAAGTGAAAAAACCATAGAATCTTTCTATGGGGATAAGGGCCAAAACACAAACACCAAAGAGGTCAGAGCTGAGACTGTACTTCCATCTGAAACCTCAGAAGGGACTATGAATTTCTCGCAAGCTCAACTAGATTACCTGGAACAGCTGAAGAAGGAAATAAAAGAAAAACTGGCTAATGATTTTAAAATTATAAAAAAAGAATTCACTGATGAGAACATCACTCTGAAAAGGAAAATTGAACAAATGGAAAAGGAAGTTCAAAAATTAACTGGAGAGAATAATTCCCTAAAAGGAAGAGTTAATCAAACGGAAAAGGAAACCCAAAACCTGATTGGGAAAATTGATCAAATGGAAAAGGAAACACAAAACCTAACTGGGAAAATTGGTCGAATGGAAAAAGAAGTACAAAAATTAAATGGAGAAAATAGCTCCTTAAAGGGAAAAATTGGTCAGAAGGAAAAGGAGATGCAAAAGTTAACTGAAGAAAACAATACGATGAAGATTAGAATTGGGCAAGTAGAAACTAATGACTCAATGAGGCAACAAGAATCAGTCAAACAAAATCAAAAGAATGAAAAGATAGAAGAAAATGTAAAATATTTAATTGGAAAAACAACTGACCTGGAAAATAGATCCAGGAGAGAAAATTTAAGAATTATTGGCCTGCCAGAAACCCATGATGAAGAAAAGAGTCTGGACAATATCTTCCAGGAAATCATCAAGGAAAACTGCCCAGAAGTACTAGACCCAGAGGGCAAAATAGTCATCCAAAGAATCCACAGTTCCCCTCCCGAAAGGGATCCCAAACTCAAAACCCCAAGAAATATCGTTGCCAAATTCCAGAGCTATCAAGTGAAGGAGAAAATACTACAAGCAGCCAGAAAGAAACAATTCAAATATCAAGGACATACAGTCAGGATCACACAGGACCTTGCAGCTTCCACATTAAAAGATCGAAAGAATTGGAACCCAATATTCCGTAAGGCAAAGGAGTTGGGACTTCAGCCAAGAATCAACTACCCAGCAAAGTTCAGCATAACATTTCAGGCAAGGAGAAAGTCATTCAATGAAATAAGGGATTTCCAGAGCTTCCTGACCAAAACACCAGAACTCAATAGACAATTTGATCTTCAAATGCAGGTCTCCAGAGAATCATAAAAAGGTAAACAGGGGGGAAAAAACAAAAACAAAAACTTGCTACTCAATTAGGGCAAACTGTTTACCTCCCTATAAGGGAAAATGATACCTGTTAATCTTGAGAACTGTGCAGCTATTATGATAAAAGGGATATATGTAGAGGGAACGGGCATAAAGTAAATGATGTCATGTCAAAAATATGATTTAAGTATGAGAAGGGATTGTAATAGGAGGTGTGAAAAGGGGGAAGCAGAAAATGGCAAATTATATCACAGGAAGAAGTACAAAACTATGGTAGAGGGAAGGAGGGGAGGGAGATGAGCATTGTTTGAGAGGTACTCTCATCTGATTTGTTTAAAGGAGGGAACAATAATCTTAAGTAGATAATCCTAACTAGCTCTATAGGTAGTAGGAGGGGAAGGGGGAAGAAAGGGGAGGGTGGCTAAAAGGGAGGAAAGAAGCAATAAGAGTAAAGGGGAGTAAAAGGGAGGGGGGCTAAAAGAAGGAGGGGAAGGCTGCAGGAGGAGGGGGAGAAAAGTGAATACTATTGAGGAGGGGAAGGGAGACGGGAGAGCTAAAAGCACAAATGGTGGGAAAGAGGTTGGAGGGAAATACACAGATTGTAATCATAACTGTGAATGTGAATGGAATGAACTCTCCCATAAAACAGAGATGGATAGCAGAATGGATTAAAAGCCATAATCCAACAATATGCTGCTTACAAGAAACACATTTGAAATGGGGGGATACACATAGGATAAAGGTCAAAGGATGGAGCAGAATATATTGTGCTTCAGCTCATGCAAGAAAGACAGGAGTAGCAATCCTAATCTCAGACAAAGCAAAAGCAGAAATAGATCTAATCAAAAGGGATAAGGATGGAAACTATATCCTGCTAAAAGGCACCATAGACAATGAAGCAATATCATTACTAAACATGTATGCTCCAAGTGGTATAGCATCCAAATTCTTAGAGGAGAGGTTGGGGGAGTTGAAGGAAGAAATTGATAGCAAAACTATACTAGTGGGGGACCTCAACCTCCCCCTCTCTGAACTCGATAAATCTAACCTCAAAATAAACAAGAAAGAGGTTAAGGAGGTAAATAAAACTCTGGATAAGGTAGATATGATAGATCTTTGGAGAAAATTAAATGGGAATAGAAAGGAATATACCTTTGTCTCAGCGGTACATGGAACATTTACAAAAATTGACCATGTACTAGGACATAAAAATCTCACAATCCAGTGCAGAAAGGTAGAGATAATCAATGCATCCTTTTCAGATCATAATGCATTAAAAATTACATGTAATAAAAGGCCATGGAAAGAGAAACCAAAAATCAATTGGAAACTAAATAATCTAATTCTAAAGAAGGGTTGGTTAAAGAAGAAATCATAGAAACAATCAACAATTTCATTCAAGAGAATGACCATAGTGAGACAACATACCAAAACTTATGGGATACTGCAAAAGCAGTTATTAGGGGAAGTTTTATATCTTTGAATGCTTACATAAATAAAATAAAGAGGAGATCAATGACTTAGGCTTGCAGTTGAAAAAGCTAGAAAAAGAACAAATTGAAAATCCCCAAGTAAATACCAAATTTGAAATACTGAAAAAAAAAGGAGAGATTAATAAAATTGAAATTAAGAAAACTATTGAATTAACAAATAAAACCAATAGTTGGTTTTATGAAAAAACTAATAAAATTGATAAACCTTTGGTCAATCTGATTAAAAAAAAAGAAAGAAGAAAATCAAATTACTAATATTAAAAATGAAAGGGGTGAACTCACCTCCAATGAGGAGGAAATTAAAACAATAATTAGAAACTACTTTGCCCAACTTTATGCCCACAAATTCGATAATCTAAACGAGATGGATGAATATTTTAAAAAATACAAATTGACCAGATTAACGGAAGAGGAAGTTGAATACTTAAACAACCCCATCTCAGAAAAAGAAATTGAACAAGCCATCAATGAACTCCCTAGGAAAAAATCTCCAGGGCCAGATGGATTCACAAGTGAATTCTATCAAACATTTAAAGAACAGTTAATTCCAATACTATATAGACTATTTTTGAAAATTGGGAAAGAAGGAGTCCTCCCAAATTCTTTCTATGATACAAATATGGTTTTGATACCCAAACCAGGAAGAGACAAAACAGAGAAAGAAAATTATAGACCAATTTCCCTAATGAATATAGATGCAAAAATTTTAAATAAGATTTTAGCAAAACGAATACAGCATCTTATCATGAGATTCATACATTATGATCAGGTAGGATTCATACCAGGATTACAGGGCTGGTTCAATATTAGGAAAACTATTAGCATTATCGATCACATCAACAACAAAGCTAACAAAAACCACATGATTATCTCAATAGATGCAGAAAAAGCTTTTGACAAAATACAACACCCATTCCTACTAAAAACACTGGAGAACGTAGGAATAAAGGGAACTTTCCATAAAATAATAAGCAGTATCTATCTAAAACCTTCAGCAAGCATTATATGCAATGGGGATAAGCTAGATGCATTTCCAGTAAGATCAGGGGTGAAACAAGGTTGTCCATTATCACCACTATTATTCAATATGGTACTAGAAATGTTAGCTGTAGCAATTAGACAAGATAAAGATATTCAAGGAATAAGAATAGCCAAAGAAGAAACTAAGTTATCACTCTTTGCAGATGATATGATGATTTACCTAGAGAATCCCAGAGATTCAAGTAAAAAATTACTTGAATTAATAAACAACTTTGGCAAAGTTGCAGGTTACAAAATAAACCCACACAAATCTTCTGCATTCCTATATATTAGCAACAAAGTCCAACAGCAAGAGATAGAAAGAGAAATCCCATTTAAAGCTAGGGTAGACAGTATAAAATACTTAGGAGTCTACCTGCCAAAACAAACCCAGGGATTATATGAACACAATTACAAGACACTTTTTGCACAAATAAAGTCAGATTTAAGTAAGTGGAAAAACATTAGTTGCTCATGGGTAGGCCGTGCTAATATAATAAAAATGACAATTCTACCCAAATTAATATACTTATTTAGTGCCATACCAATTAAACTATCAGACAATTATTTTCTAGAGCTGGATAAAATATCAAAATTCATTTGGAAAAACAAAAGGACCGGAATATCAAAGGGACTAATGAAAAGAAATGCTTGGGAAGGTGGCTTAGCACTACCAGACCTCAAACTGTACTATAAAGCAGCAATTATCAAAACCACTTGGTATTGGCTAAGAAACAGAGAGGTAGACAAGTGGAATAGACTTGGCACTCAAGATGCAGTAGGCAAGGAATATAGCAACCTTCTGTTTGATAAACCCAAGGACCCCAACTTCTGGGATAAGAACCCACTGTTTGACAAAAATTGTTGGGAAAACTGGATAACAGTGTGGTGGAAATTAGGCATAGACCCATACCTGACACCGTACACAAGAGTAAAGTCCAAATGGGTACATGATTTAGGTATAAAGATTGATACCATGAATAAACTGGAGAAGCAAGGAATAGTGTATTTATCAGATCTATGGAGAAGGGAAGAATTCTTTACTAAAGGAGAGATAGAAAGCATTATGAAATACAAAATGGATAACTTTGATTACATTAAACTGAGAAGTTTTTGCACAACCAAACCCAATGCAACCAAAATCCGGAGGGATGTAGTAAATTGGGAAAGAATTTTTACAGCTAAGCTCGGGGGAAAAGGCCTCATTTCTAGAATATATAGAGAACTGACTCATATGTATAATCATAAAAGTCATTCCCCAATTGATAAATGGTCAAAGGATATGAACAGGCAATTTTCAGAGGAAGAAATTAAAGCTATCTATAATCATATGAAAAAAATGCTCTAAATCACTATTGATTAGAGAGATGCAAATCAAAACAACTCTGAGGTACCACATCACACCTATAAGATTGGCAAACATGACAGAACAAGAAAATGATAAATGCTGGAGAGGATGTGGGAGAGTTGGAACACTGATTCATTGTTGGTGGAGCTGTGAGCGCATCCAACCATTCTGGAGAGCAATTTGGAACTATGCCCAAAGGGCTACAAAAATGTGCATACCCTTTGACCCAGCAATATCGCTACTAGGACTATATCCCCAAGAGATCATAAAAATGGGAAAGGGTCCCACATGTACAAAAATATTTATAGCAGCACTCTATTTAGTTGCCAAAAACTGGAAGTCAAGGGGATGTCCATCAATTGGGGAATGGCTGAATAAATTATGATATATGAATGTAATGGAGTACTATTGTGCCATAAGAAATGATGAACAAGAAGATTTCAGAGAGGCCTGGAAGGACTTATATGACCTGATGCTGAGTGAAAGGAGCAGAACCAGGAGAACTTTGTGCACAGCAACGACCACAGTGTGCGAGAGTTTTTTCTGGTAGACTTGGAATTTTGTAATAACGCAAAAACTTGTTATAAAAAAAAAAAATCCCAAAGGTGGTTCTCAAGGCATAATGCCTTCCACACTCAGAGAAAGAAATATGGAAGTCATTCACAAAATGTAGCAGATCATGTTTGTGTATGTGTATGTTTTTGTGTATCATGTTTTGATTTGTTATATGATTTCTTTCATTTAATTTAGTCTGACTACATAGCATGACTATAGTGAAAATATACTCAATAGGAAAATATATGTAGAACCTATA
The DNA here is from genome assembly GCF_028372415.1 of Notamacropus eugenii. Taxonomy (NCBI): domain Eukaryota; kingdom Metazoa; phylum Chordata; class Mammalia; order Diprotodontia; family Macropodidae; genus Notamacropus; species Notamacropus eugenii. Next base: position 444,832,606 of record NC_092876.1, on the reverse strand, counting down.
CAGAATTGTATGCAGTCGTGGGGAGGGAGGGGGGTAGTGGGGGGTACGTGTGGGGGGGATAAAATCTCAATTGTATGGCAGTGACTGTTAAATATTAAAAAATTAAAAAAAAAAGAAACCTTGAAAAGTTTGAGCATTGAGAAGGGGCTAAATGAGAAAAAGGGGTTAATTGAGAAGTGATACATATCTCTTGAGATTTCCATTGGATCACAGACTTCTTGAGACTTCTAGGATCACAGAGGGAGTAAAGAAGGACAAATATAGAGCCTGGAGGTGGCTTGGTTCCATGTTGTTGATAATAAGAAAGGAAAGGAAATGGAAGGTAAGAAATATACACTAGTAATGAAATTGGAGGAGGGAAGAATTTGTTGTTTCTCATCATTCAATGTACAGAAGAGTATACAAATATGTAGTGTGTGAAGAACAGGGAAGGACAGCTCATGAATCATGTTCTCATCTGAACTGGGCAGAGGGAGGTTGAAAACAAATGCACAAATAGCTTGGCAGGAGAGAAATAGGTTGGTGTTAAGGAGTAGAAAGAAGTTGAGTAAAGAAGGAGGGTAAAATTAGGAATAAAATAATAACAATAAAACAAGTAATAAACAGTTTCAGAGGGTGAATCAAAAGGAGGTTGAGGAGAGAAAGAAAATGTAAGACCTAGTTACTGGGATCTGGACTAGGTGAAGAGCAGAATGGGAGCAGACCATTTCAGTTACAGATTACTAATGCTGATCACATATCTTCTCTTTCATCACTTTTTTCATTAGGAAAAAAGAAAGGATTTGGGGATGTTAAGAGAGACAGAAGTATAAAAGGATAAAATGGAGGTGAAAATACAATTATTAATCATAGCTTTGAATTTGAATGGGATGAGCTAACTCACAAAAGAAGAATACCCGCTTGGATTAGAAAGCAGAATTCAACAGTATGGAGTTTACAAGAAATGCATCTGAAACATAGAAATGTCCACAGAGTGAAAATGAGAGTTTTGCAGATTTTATTGTTCTTCAAGCAAATTAAAAAAATTAAGATGGAACAACAGTCAAGTTAACAGTTAAAATAGACATTGCTAAAAAAAGATAAGTAGAGAAACAAAACTACTCTTAAAGTCATGATATATAATGAAATAACCTCAATATATTTGGTAAATTATATAGCTCAAGATGGCAGAGTAGAGATCACACATGCTCTGGCTCATCCCACACAGTCCATAAAATATCTGTAAAAAATGACTCTAAAAAAATTCTAGAGCAGCACAAGTCACAAAACAACAGAGTGAAAGATTTCCAGCCAAAGGTAGCCTGGAAGGCCAACAGGAAAGTGCTATCACAAGGGGTGAGGAGTAAAATACAGCCCACGGAGCCCAGCCCAGACTTGCCTGCATAGTGTAGCAAGGAGACCAGAACAGTCCTTGAGGGTGGAATACTCAGCAGCAGAGGTTCTCAGATTCCTCAACGCACAAATGCCAAAGACAGCTTCAAAGGTCAGTGAGAAAGCTTTTTCATCTGGTTGACAAGGGAGCAGGGTCCTCCTAGCCCCAGCCCCAGGCTGTGGCAGTGGCAGTGGTGGCAGTTGCAGCAGTGCTGGCAGCAGCAGCAGCATCCATTTTTGGAGCCCTCAATCTAAAGTCCCTGGGGGAATTGAGCTGCCAATCTGGGTCTAAGCCCTAAATGGTGAGCCAGGGTTGAGGAGCAGTGCTGGCAGGTGTGGTGAAGCTGATGGAGGCTCTGGAAAGGGAATTCTACTTGCAGATCCTAGGCAGAAAAGCTTTGGTAGCTCCCAGACCACAGTTCAGGCCAGGAGTGGAGTAAACTCCTCTCCCTTGATTGTGCCACCTTGGAGGAACTGAGAACTTACAGGTCCCCAGAGTATACCCCACTGTTGACAAAGGACTCAAAAGTCAGGTAACTGACTGGGAATATTCCCCAAAATGGGAAAAAAATAAGACTATAGAAAGTTACTTTCTTGGTGAACAGATATTTTGTTCCATCTTTTCAGATAAGGAAGAACAATACTTACCATCAGAAGCCTCCAAAATAAATATGCAATGGTCTCAGGTCATGGAAGAGCTCAAAAAAGGATTTTGAAAATCAAGTAAGAGAGGTAGAGGAAAAATTGGGAAGAGAAATGAGAGAGATGCAAGAAAATCATGAAAAGTAGGTCAACAAATTGCTAAAGGAGACCCAAAAAATACTGAAGAAAATAACACCTTTAAAAACAGATTATAATTGCAAAAGAAGTCCAAAAAGCCAATGAGGAGAATAATGCTTCAAAAAGCAGAATTAGCCAAATGGAAGAGGAGGTTCAAACGTTTACTGAAGAAAATAGTTCTTTAAAAATTAGAATTGAGTAGATAGAAGCTAATGACTTTATGAGAAACTAAGAATTACAAAACAAAACCAAAAGATTGATAAAATGGAAGATAATGTGAAAGATCTCATTGGAAAAACAACTGACCTTGAAAATCCATACAAGAGAGACAATTTAAAAATTATGGGACTACCTGAAAGCCATGATCAAAAAAAGAGCCTAGACATCATTTTTCATGGAATTATCAAGGAAAACTGCCCTGATATTCTGGAAGAAGAGGGTAAAATAAATATTGAAGGAATTCACCAATTACCTCCTGAAAGAGATCAAAAAGAAAAACTCCTAGGAATATTGTAGCCAAATTTCAGAGTTTCCAGGTCAAGGAGAAAATATTGCAAGCAGTTAGAAAGAAACAATTTGAGTATTGTGGAAATACAATCAGGATAACCCAGGATCTGGCTGCTTCTACATTAAGGGATCAAAGGGCTTGTAATATGATATTCCAGAAGTCAAAGGAACTGGAATTAAAACCAAGAATCACATACCCAGCAAAACTGAGTATGATACTTCAGGGGAAAAATGGTCATTCAATGAAATAGAGGACTTTCAAGCATTCTTGCTGAAAAGACCAGAGCTAAATAGAAAATTTGACTTTCAAACAGAAGAATCAAGAGAAGCATGAAAAGGTAAACAGGAAAGAGAAATCATAAGGAACTTACTAAAGTTGAACTGCTTACATTCTGACATAAAATGATAATATACAACTAGGAAATGAATACATGTAATAGGGTATAGAAATTTATCTTGCCCTACAAGACAAGAGAAAAGATGGGGATAAGGAAAGGAAGGGGTGTTATGAGAGCAGATTGGGGGAAGGGGTAATCATAATACATGACATTTTGGGGTGGGGGAGGGGAAAGATGGGGAGAAAATTTGGAACTCAAAATTTTATGGAAATGAATGTTGAAAACTGAGAAGAAATGAAAAAAAAAGGATGAACTATAACCACAACAGCTCATGGGTTCTAAATGAAGAGGAAAATAAAGCAGTTGGCTGAATTTGAAAAAAAATAAAATAAAATAAATTATATAATTCCTTAATATTTAAAAGGAAAATAAATTTTATTATTGAGGGAAATAAAACTACAATAAAACTACAATAGTTGAACATACCAATGTGCACCATCTAGATCTAAAAAATTTTAATAAATAAAAAACAGTTTAAAGACCTAGTTAGTATTTTAGGCAAATCACATATGGTGGCTGTCTAGTGGTTACTAAATGGAAACCAAAGAAGTAATGTACTTCACCTATATATGGCACTTTTTAAAATATTGATCCTTTGCTAGAATATAAAAAACGTTGTATGCAGAATAGCAAAAGTATATCCTTGTTTACTATCTCACAAAAGTTACTGTCAATCAAAGGATTCTGAGAAAAGGATTTGAACATAAATGGAGACTAAGTACTTAAATCCAAAGAAATTGGTAAGTCAAAGAAAAATCATAGAAACAATAGATAACATCTTCAGTGAAGCTAATAATGAGACAATTTGCCAAAATTTTGGTTATGTAGTTAAAGTTGTCCTTAGAAAAAATGAATATTTGTGAACACTTTCATTAATAAAATATAAAGCCAATATGAATCAAATGTACAAGTAAAAAAATAGAAAAAAATAGAATTTAAAAACAAAACTATTTAAATTTGAAAATCAAGAGAATAAATTATAACAGAAAATGCAAAAGAAAAAATGAATTGATAAAATCAGTGATTTGGGGACATGAATAGAATAGAAAAATCAGTTAGTTTTATTTTTAAAAAAAAAGTAAATTTCTAAAATCAAAATAAAAGCACAACTTAAAACAGATGAAAAATAAATAAGGAAAAATTATTAGAAATCATTTTGTTTAACATAAGGCAAAAAAATGAGAGCTTATAAAAATATAAGGCACTCAAGTTAACATAACCCAATATCAGTAAGAAAAAGTTTGAACAAGCCACATTCTTTGAACTTTCAAAGAATAAAACCTAGGAACACATGCATTTAGAGGTAAGTATTATTAATTTTTTTTTAAAGAATAATTATCTCTTGGAGGTGAATGGAATGAAGTTAGTGAAGACTTCTCGGCTTTTAGTAGATGGTTAAGCCTAACTTTGTGTTACCCAGAAATCATGTGACTTTTGGGAATGTGAAACTGAAACTCCTCCCCTTTGGTTGCCATATCAACATCCACATCAAAATAGTGTCTATTGGTTATTCTACTGCTACTTTGTCCCCTATTCACAGAGTAGAGTTGTTGCATTTAGAATGTGAGCCTACCTCCCAGCCAATGGGAGTAAAAGGTCATCAGGGGGGTGGGATCTGTGTTAGACCTATATAATCTCTATTTTTGCCTTCTGTAATTGCCTCAGTCTCCTGATTACTTATCAGAGAGGAGATGCCCTTTCTCACAAGATCATAATAAAATCCTGCTGCTTTGCTTCTACCTTGAAAAGTCTCTGATTTTTATTTGAGTTGGTGGTCTCTGACCCATTCAGAGGGAAATTTAGTCTTTTACAACATGACTGCTATGGAAGTTTTTCACATGACTACACATGTATAACCTCTATGGAACTGCTTGCCATCTCAGTGCGGGTAGATAGGAAGGGAAGAAGTAAGAGAATTTGGAAATCAAAGTTTTAAAAATGAATGTTAAAAGTTGTTTTAACATGTATCTGGGAAATAAGTTACATAAGCAATGGAGTATAGAAATCTATCTTACCCTACCAGAAAATAGAAAGGGAAGGGGATAAGGGAAATGGAGAGGGGGTAATAGGAGGGAAAGCAGATTGGGGGAAGTGGTAATCAGAAGCAAAAGCCTTTTGAGGAGGGATAGAGTGAAAAGAGAGAGAGAGAAAAGAATAAATGGAGGAACAGGATTGAGGGAAATACAGTTAGCAATAGTAACTGTGAAAAAAAATTGAAGCAAATTTCTCTGATAAAGGTCTCATTTCTCTAATATATAGAGAACAATGTCAAATTTCTAAAAATAAGAGTCATTCCCCACCTGATAAATGATCAAAAGATAGAATCAGTTTTCAGATGAATTAATTAAAGCTATCTATAGACATGTGAAAAATATTGTAACTTACTATTAATTGGAGAAATGCAAAGTACAACAATTCTGAGCTACTACCTCATGTCTATTAGATTAGATAAAAGGACAGACAAGGTAAATGACAAATGTGACAGGGGATGTGAGAAAAAATGAGACATGAATGTAATGTTGTTGGAGTTGTGAATTCATTAAATCATTCTATAGAGCAATTTGGAACTATGTCCAAAGGGCTATGAAAGCATGCATACCCTTTGACATAGCAATACCACTATTAACTAGGTTTGTATCCTCAAAGAGATAAAAAAATGGAAAGAAAAAGCACACACACACACACACACACACACACGTATATTTATAGCAGTTCTTTTCTTGAGGTAAAGAAGTAGAAATTGAGGGGAATATTCATCAATTAGGAAATGACTCAATAAGTTGGACATGGAATAGAATACTATTGTACTATAAGACATGATGAGCAAGATGCTCTCAGGAAAACTTAGAAAGGCTTACATGAGTTGATGCAAAATGAAATGTACTGGCTATAAAATAACAGCAATATTGTAAGATTGTCATATTACAAGTAATATTGTAAGTTGTGAATGACTTAGCCATTCTCAGCAATACAACAATTCATGACTTGGAAGGACTTAGGATGAAAAAAGCTATCCATCTCCAAAGAAAGAACTGATGGTGTCTGAATACAGATTGAGGCAACTTTTTTTCACTTTATTTTTCTTGAGTGTTTTTGTCTATTTTCTTTCACAACATGACCATTATGGATATGTTTTGCATGACTAGACCTGTATAACCCATATGGAATTGCTTGCCTTCTCAATGTGGGGGAGCGAGGAGGGAGGAAGGGAGAGAATTTCAACTCAAAGTTTTAAAAACAAATGTCAAAAATTGTTTTATCATGTAACTGGGGGAAATTAAATATGAAATAAATACAAAAATTTTAAAAAAGAGAATAGTTAACTTTGTTTTACTCAAATTGTTCACAAGAATAGAGAAAGGTGGAATTCTACTCAATTCCTTCTATGAGACAAATATGGTAATACAAATGCCTCAGCCCTGGAGAGATGTAAGGTAAAGAGAACTATAGGTCAGTATCTTTAATGGATATTGATAAAAATCAAAGAAAATTGATGGCTGTCAAATCCATCAGTGAGTTAGGGGAATATCTGTCCAATAGGTGAAGATTTTCTCCAGTGGAATGGAGAGATGGGAGCAATTTGTTGCAAGGGCCACGAGGAGAGCTGAAACAGGTGCTGTGGAGTACTTAGGGCATGGTCAGACATGGAAGATACCAACATAATCCACTGCATCCTGCGTCATTGCCAGTCTTGCTGATTTGTTTTCCCACTGAGCCTCTAGGAGAGAGTAAGGATTTCAAGTTTGTGTAAATCTGCCTCACTTAAATCCAGTTCATGCATAAGTCAATGCATCAGTCCTTGACCTCATTGGTTCTCTACAGAAATGAAGGATGAATAACAACATTGATACAAATGTGTTGAATAAGATAATAAAAAAGAGGGTATAGTGATGTATTCTAAAGATTATACATGGCACACTTCAGATTGTATTTACATGAGAAATGTGGGATTGGTTCAATATCAGGAAAACTCTAAACATAATAGGCCGTATGTTAATAAAATCAATAAAGTAGCATAATTACATTAAGAGAAACTGAAAAGGCCTTTGACAAAATAAAATTCCCTTCTTAATGAAGAATCTTTTAAGGTTCATTTATTATTCAATATTATTATTGAAATAATTATTATTGAATATTATTATTCAATAGAATTTTAAATCAAGAATTAGCATCATTTGTAATGGTGAAATGCTATAAACCTTTTCAGTAATATTAGCAGAAAAGCAAGGATGTTCATTGTCATCATTATAATTTGAAATTATAATAGAAATGCTAACAATAACCCAAAAGAATTATATTGACAGAATCAGTATGGGCAAAGAAGAAAAACAATTGTCACTTTTTATAGAGGACGTAATTTTTTTAACTTAGAGAACTCTAGTGATTCAAATAAAATTAATAGAAACAAGTTCAATAAAGCCATGACATATAAAAATAAATCCACAAAAGTCATGATCATGATTTTTTCTCTTTGCTTTGGCAACAAAATCCAGGAGGGAGAGAAATTCTGTTCAAAATAACTACAAAATGTGTAAAAGAGCTGAAGTTCATCTGCCAACACATACATAGAAATTTTGCAAATACAATTATGAAATAGTTTATGAGAATAAAAGTAAACTGAGAAGAAATAATTAGTCATGATGGGGTCATATTGATATAATATTCCCTAAATTGAATGATATAACAATCTATCAAAAGATTACTTTCAAAAACTAAACAAAATAAAATCATCCAGGAGAAGAAAAGACAAATAACTTTAGTAATGAAAACAAGTGAAAAGGAAGGGCACCTAGAAGCCCCACTATCTCCAACTATACTAAAAAGAAGTACTTATTCAAGCAATTTGATCCTGGTTTAAAAAAAAAAGGTAACTCAATGAAGGAGTTTCTTTCATGTAAAATATATTTCCGTATTAGTCATGTTGTAAAAGAAGAAACAGAACAAAAGAAAGAAACCCACAAAATAAAAGATAAAGTGAAAAGAGTATGCTTGGATCCACATTCAGACTCCATCAGTTCTTTCTCTGGATGTGAACAGCATTGTCCATCTTAAGTCTTTTGGATTTGTATTGGACCATTGTATTGCAAAGAAGAACTAAGTCAATCAAAGCTGATCACTGTGCCATGTTACTGGTATGTTTTCCTGGCTCTGTTCAGTTCACTTTGCATCAGTGCGTGTAAGCCCCTCCAGATTTTTATGAAGTCTACCTGCTCATCATTTCTTATACTACAATAGTATTCCATTATATTCATATACCACAACTTATTTAGTCATTTCCCAATGGATGGGCATCCACTCAGTTTACAATTTGTTGCCACCACAAAAAGAGTTGATTATATATACATATACATGCATATATGTACATACTACATATATATACACACATATAACATATAACACAGCATATTCAGCCATCCTACTATATATATATATATATATATATATATATATAGTATATAGCAAGGTGCTCTCAGAAAAACCTAGAAAGACTTACATGAGTTGATGCAAAATGAAATGTACTGGCTATAAAATAACAGCAATATTGTAAGACTGTAATATTACAAGTAATATTGTAAGTTGTGAATAACTTAGCTATTCTCAGCAATACAACAATTCATGACTTGGAAGGACTTAAGATGAAAAATGCTATCCATCCCCAAAGGAGGAACTGATGGTGTCTGAAAACAGATTGAAGCAACTCTCTCTCTCTCTCTCTCTCTCTCTCTCTCTCTCTCTCTCTCTCTCTCTCTATATATATATATATATATATATATATATATATATATATATATATATATATATATATATATGTATATATATATTAGGATGGCTGAACATGCTGTGTTATATGAGTATTATGGAACCCTTTTGTGCTATAAGAAATAATGAGCAGGATACTCTCAGAAAAATTTGGAAAGACTTACATGAACTGATGCAAAGTTAAAGGAGGAGAATCAGGAGTACTTTGTACCAGTAACAGCAATACTGTACCATTACCAACTGTGAATGCCTTAGCTACTCTCGGCAATACTATGATCTGAGACAGCTCTGAAGGACTTATGATGAAAAATGCTATTGACCTTAGGAAAAAAAATAACTAATGTATTCTGAATAAAGATTGAAACCTAGTTTTTTAAACTTGCTTTATTTTTCTTGGCTTTTTGTGCTTTATGTTTCCTTTTATAACATGATTAATATGGAAATACATTTTACATGACTGCATATGTATAAGCTATATTAAATTGCTTGCCTTCTCAATGGGGCAAAGGGAGGGAGGAAGACAATTTGCAACTCAAAATTTAAAAACAAATGTTGAAAATTGTTTTTACATGTAATTGAGGGAAAATAAAATAATAAATTTTAAGAAAGAATAGGAAATTATACTAAAACCATTTAAAATATTCATGATTAAAGGCACAATCATATTCAGTTCTTTGTAAAACACACTATATCTGAACAACCTGTTGATGTTTTATCTGCTTCAACATTTTCTCCGGATTCATTCCTGAGTGAGAAAAGAAAATAAAGGAGAAAATTAACCAAAGATTTCCTACTAAAATGTAGAATGATATTTAAAAATGAACATTACACAGAAATTAAAAAATTTTAGATTTCCAACGAAGCACAAAAAATTTATCTTGATTTGAAATTGTGGTGAGAATACATGTTTCTCAGTGCATGTCATGGAGGGGGAAGGGATAGTTTTTCCAGTATTATGTGATATTTGTATGTGCCTTGATATGTGTGTCTTGACATGTGTTTGTGCTGTATCTTTCAATATATAGAACTTGTAGCATTCTCTTACTCCTGTTTTTCTCTAAAGCTTGGCATCAGCTCCAAGAATACAAAGCATATCTGGAAACCATATCTCCTCACAGAGCTGAGGAAGTTGCGTGTCTGGATTCTATAACTTGGGATGACTTATTTTCTGGTAAAACAAATCCATATGATGATAGCTCAGTGGCGGCAAAGCCAACAAATACCAAAACAAATACTGAAAATCATATTAACGTGCCAGAAATAAATATGAAAATACCTTTTTGTAATTGATATCTTGGACTTCTCTTTTTGTTGTTTTTTTTCCTGTTTTTTGGATGTCAGTCAGAAACATCTGAAATTCAAAGTGAATGAAAAGGATTTATTTTAGTGAACATTCTCATTTCTATGCAAAATATAATCAAACTATGTATAGATATTAGACCTAAGAGCCTGAATAAACTTAAGAAAAATAGCATAGGGAAAGGAGGAAGACTAAAAGAGGGGGCAGAGAGAATATGAGAAAGAAGATGTAAACCTGTCATTCCATGACTAAGAGGGCTCTGAGACAAAGAGAATAAAATGATTAATAAGGCTCTACAAGTGCTAAAGCAGTCAAAACCAAGTAGGGAGAAAATGGTTTTACTCAAAATTTTGTTATTACTATATAAAGAACTTACTAGAAGAATGAAAACATTCTCCTCCTTTTACCCTTTTTTCTTGTATGACGTCATCTCTTTCTGCTTCTTTTATTGACTCTAGGAGTAAGAATAATTTCATGAGTGAAACACTAAAAATGTCTTCATGGTATTTGCAAGAGACACTAGCCACCTGGAGATAGCTCCTATCATGGATGAACCCTGACATGAAGAAGCCATATTCCTCTAGTGGGAACCAGGAGAGCTGAAGTCTCAGGTGGGTGACTAGTTAGCTGAATATCCTTCTCTGGAACTTCTTTTCCTCTTCTAAACAGTAAGGGGAGAGGGGAGCTGAACTCTATGGCCTACAATAATCCTACTAACACTGCCCATCTGTGATCAGTCCTTAGGCAATATCTACCCTCTGCAGGCACAGTTTAACACCAATAATGCAAGATTTGAAAAATTAGAACACTAATTAGATAGCAGAAATTCAAGCAGCCTCTTCTTAATCCAATACTGTCGTTGTAATAATACAGAGCAGAAGTGACATCAAAAATACTAATCAAGAATGTGTTTTATTTGTGTATAGATTATTCTTTAATCATCAATATGCTCTTTTAGGTCCTTGCCCTGAAAGGCCAGACTCAGTTTCCCAGCTCTTTAATCTTTTAGATAAAACTGAGTAGTCCTTCAATTGACAATACTAAGTAAGAGAGCAGGTTGTGTAACAGCACTGAGAATATAGTCAGTTTCATAAAACATCTTCTATACAGGCTATCTATCAAATAATGACTGCAGAAGCTGTATTCCATTTATATACCAATAAATATGAATCCCAAATGACATTCCCCCAAAATCATCCTCATAAAAGGTGTTTATTCTGTCCAAGGTCCTGGCTTCAAATGCAGTCAGATAGCCTAATGGATGGTGGAGTCAGGAATATCTAGGTGCAAATCCAGCCTCAGACACTTAACGACAAGTTGTGTGTGAGTTACTTCACTTTCTCAGGCTGTTCCACATCCATAAAACTTGGATGAGAATAGTACCATTCATACTAGGGCTATTTGGAGAATCTGGGGAAGGAAACTCATGGGAAAGTCTTAGCAAACTTTAAAGCTCTACATGAAAGATCAGCTGTTAATTACCATCTGAGATTTTTATACCACTTTGAGTCTCCAAAAGGATTATCAATTCTGATGAGTGATGTGAATTGTAGTTAATTCCCAAAGTAAAAGGGGGCTGAAGCTAAAACTTTCTATGTCATTGGTTTCTAACTCAGGTTATAGTCTCCCCTCTTCACCAACCCTATTGAATTAAAATCAATGCATTGTACATATAAAACAACTATTGTACTAAGGAAGAAAAATGAATGAAGACATAGTCATTGCCCTCAAGCAGCTTACATTGACTTGTACAGTGCTGTGAATAACAGTTTCTTTGATTATTTATACAAAAATCTACTTTACCCATCCTGTAGCCAAACGTGAGTTCTCAGAGAACTGGAACACCCTTGGTGTCAAGAGAAAAAGGAAGGCTGAAGGAGACTGCCCCACTATGAATAGTTGTGGGTTCTTTTTCTTGGGGGGAATTAGGGTTAGAAACGAAAAGAAATAATAATATAGTAGAAACTCTACTATCATCCACAGAGAATGGCTCCGCTGGTGTGGAACTAGAACGACATTTGCAAGTTCCAATGCAGGGATTGTAACTTGCTGATATTCCTATGATTATTTACTTACATGGGGAGTTCCTCAAAATATATCATTTTAAAAACATTCTTTAGGTTGGGCTGCAGTTGGTAAAAACCTATTTCAGTAAAATAGGATTGAAGGTGGGGCCAACGTAGTGGAGTAAAGACAGGGATTTGCCTGAGCTCTCCCCCAAACCCCTCCAAATACCTAAAAACATTGACTCTAAACAAATTCTAGAGTAGCAGACTCATAAAATGACAGAGTGAAAACATTTCTAGCCCAAGACTACTTGGAAGGTCTGTTGTACCAGGGTGAGAAACCAGTCCAGTGCAGGCTTTGGGCAGCCCCAGCAAACCAGGATCAGGCCTTGGAAGTGACTGAATCAGCAGCAGCAGTGGCTACTTCCAGAGTTCTCAGCCCACAGATGCCAAGGAACTTGAACAACTAGTCAGAAGGAGATTACAGGGGTCTCTTTGATAGCACTGAGGCAGGACTCTGGTATTTTCCCCCTCTCAGATTCAGGTCACAGTGCTGGGTGGCAGTTGCAGGGCAAGGAGGAACACTAGCATAGCAAAGCTTGCAGCCACAGTGGAGGAAGGACCCTTATCACAGTTCCAGAACAGAAAAGTTTGTGGTTGTTCACAGGAAAGTATAAAACATCACTCCTTAGATCATACCATCTTGGAAGAAGAGAAAATTTGCAGACCCTAGAAGTATCCATGAAAATAATTGGACAAAATCCCTAAAGCTTCAGAGAGTGTGTCCTCCACCCTAGAAGCAGAGCCCTGCTTTAACAAAGAGTTAAAATTCAACTAATAGGTTGGGGAAATGAGTGAACAATGGAAAAAAACAAACCTCTGATTATTAAAATTTACCATGATGACAAGAAAGATCAAAACACAGGTCAGACAACAATAAAGTCAAAGCTCCTATATCCAAAGCCTCCAAGAAAAATATTAATTGATCTCAGGTCTTGGAAGAGCTCAAAAAGGATTTTGAAAAAATTATTCTTAGAAATGAGAATTCTGTAAGAAAATCATAAAAAACAAGTCAATTGCTTGGTAAAGGAGACACAAGAAATACTGAAGTAAAAAACACCTTTAAAAACAAACTACTAGAAATGCTGAAAGTGGTACAAAAAGTCAATGAGAAGAATGCCTTAAAAAACAAAATTGGCTAAATGGAAAAGGAGGTCCAAAAGTTCAGTGAAGAAGTTTATTCCTTAAAAATTAGAATGGAGCAAATGGAAGCTAATCACTATGAGAAATCAAGAAAGCAACAAAAGAAAACCAAAAGAATGAAAAAATTGAAGACAATGTGAAATATGTCATTGGAAAAACAAATTACCTGGAAAATGGATACAGGAGAGAGAATTAAAAATTTTTTTTGGATTATCTGAAACTAATGATCAAAAAAAGAGCCTGGGGGTCAGAGCCAAGATGGCCAAGTAGAAATGCAGATATGTAGAAACTTTCCCACATAGCCCATAAAATACCTGTAAAAAAAGACTCTAAGCAAATTCTAGAGCAGCAGAAGCCACAAAATGACAGAGTGAAAGAGATTTCCAGTCCAAGATAACCTAGAAGATCTATTGCACAGCGTGTGGAGTGGAGTGCAGCCCAGCCTTGGCCACAGGACAGCAGGGCCAAGACTCAGAACAGGCTTTAGGGAGCCACCAGCAACAGCAGTTCCCAGATTGCTCAACCCACAAATGTCACAGGCAGCTTCCAAGGTCAGTGAGAAAGCTCCTTCACCCTTTCTGGGGGTAAAGAGTTAGAAGCTGAGGGGAAGCCCATTAACTGAGGAATGGCTGAACAAGTTGTGGTATGCCATCATTTTAATGTAATAGTATTGTGCTATAAGAAATAATGAGCAGGATGATCTCAGAAAAACCTAGAAAGACTTGCATGGGCTGATGCAAAGTGAAATGCATTGTGTACAAAGTAATATCAATACTAAGATGATCAGCTGTGAATGACTTAGCTATTCTCAGTAATACAACAATCCAAAAGAACTCTGTAGGACTTATGATGAAAAATGCTATCCATCCCCAGAGAAAGAACAGATGGTGTCTGAATACAGATTGAAGTGTACTTTTTTCTCCATTTTTCTTGAGTTTTATTTCTTGTCTATGTTTTCTTTCATAACATCTTGATTATGGATATGTTTTGCATGACTATACATATATAACATATGTTGAATTACTTACCTTCTCAAGAAGCAGAGAAGGGAGAGAATATGGAACTCCAGGTTCTAAAAATGAATGTTTAAAAATTGTTTTTATATGTAACCAAGGAAAAATAAAATTCTAAAAAAAAGCTAAAAAAATTAACTTTTACCCCATTCTTAAAAAAATAGGATTGAATCTCACCATGCCTCTAATATGAAACCAGTAACAACAAAAATAAGATGAAGAAACTCACCATTCTCATTAGACAAGCTATCTTCAAAACTTTCTGGTTTGTAGTTTAAAGAGACTTGCCTAGAATAGCAAACAAAACCATTCAAAATGAAATCCTGCTTTTAAAGGAACTAATATGCACATATGAAAGACTTTTTCCATAATTATTCTTCACATATGGAAAGTCCTTGTAAGAGGAATCTAGTTGATAATGGGACAGCCACACCATACATCTCTAAGAATAATTTTCACTTTCTGAACATATCTCATATGTCTAACCTGCCATAGGTGTCATCATTTCCATTTTAAATACTAAAAGAATTTTGAGAGCATGCTATCAAAGTGGGAATTTTAAGAACTCCAAGAAGTTGACATTGTGGAGATAGGTCAAGAAGTACTACTAATTCCAACAAGAATGGGAACAATAGAAAGGACTGTTTTGATGTCAGGTATATCACTGTCAGAGAATATAAAGAACTTTGTTTTTTCAGACTTGTCAGACAGAAGCCATTGAGTCTGATAACCCTCATCATAATGATAAGAAAACTGAAGACCAAACAAGTGAACCAATGTCCCCGCAAAGTCACTCAAGGAAAAGGGAGCCAAATCTGTTTCATGCTTTCCTGTCTCTTAACTCATAGACCTGCTGGTTGAACACTGAGGAGGTCATCTACCTTCTGTGCTCTAGTCATCTGACACTGTTTCAGACAGAAGGTATCTGAAATACTTTGATAGAAGATGTTTTGTGTCTGAGATTTTCTTATATCCATGCAATCACAGATTAGACCATTGTCTATTATTCCCCTCGCCTCATTTTTTTTTCCTGACAGGCTGTTTCAGGCCAATCATTTTGCCCCTTTTCTGTGCCTGCCAAATCCTTCTATTTTTAAGATTCTACTTCCTCATAACATACAACCCATTCTCATAAGTCATTTCTAATTTCTACCCTATGAGAGGGTAGGAAATCAATCTGGCATGCCTGAGCACTGCTTGTTCCTTCCTCCTTTGATACATCTCATCCTCCTGTGATTTTAAATCAGGAGCCCTGAGCTTCCTGATGAATGGAGTGACCAAAGAAGTGGAGGAGACTTGATGGAACATTGATCAATTACGTAGAGGCTAACTCTCCCAGATCATCATTCAATCCCTTCTTCTTGGCTTGAAAAACAAGGATGTACTTTGTTGCACTGCTGATTCTTTTCTTGGATTTCTGTTTCTGTGCACTTCAACCTACCCCTGTTCTGCTTCATATGTTTTAGCTACCTTAGAGAAAATCTATCTTATTAGATCTACTCTGTAAGATTTCTATACCATTGTGAAGGAATTAGGAGTTCATTGGTACAGAGATATATGTAGTTTTGCGTTAGGGTGAGTTAGGTGCTTGAGGAGAGAGTTGAGAGAGGGAGAATGAAAGAAAGTGAGAGAAGGAGAGGGAGGAAGAGAGAGAGAGAGAGAGAGAGAGAGAGAGAGAGAGAGAGAGAGAGAGTCATATTCCAATTTTTTTTAGGGAATATTATTAGAATATCCAAAGTATGATGAAAGTCTGGATTGTGGTATATAGAGTTGAGAAGAAACTACTAGATTATCTGTTCCCATTGCCTTATTTGATACCGGATGCTAGAGAAATTAAATGAGGCCTTAAGTTATCAAATCTATACTAATAATTAGAATTTCCTTTTCCTTTTCTCCTTGTGATGGACTCCAAAGAGGAATCCCATCATTCTGAGAGCAAGGAATGGAATATGAAAAATGAATTAAATGAGGAAGAGAAAACAATTACAGAAGCATAATTATACACAATAAGAGAAATCTGCAAACCCATAATTTTTGCATGGCTCAATGACAAAACATCCTCAAGCTGTAAAGGCCATACAAGCCTATTTTCAGTTGTAGGACCTTTTCGGAGAATTCTCTACTATGTAAAAGTATCTTGGATATAATAGATCTGCACTCACTTATGTTTGACCAGTATGAATGAGGCAGAAAAGAACTAAGAGGACAAAAGCAAGGAATTAAGAGAAATGATTTGTTTCAGTCAAGTGAGATGAGTTAAAAAAAGTTTTATCTCCGGTGTAGAGATGGAACACTGTAGCTCTCCTTCCAGTATAGTTTCACATAACAAAATTTTATATCCTCAGTGTTGTTATTGAAAAAGCAAACTCAAAGGAAAAACAAACTTGTTCTCCCTGAGGGAACTCAGAAGTATTTCTTGAATGTGGACATTAAATATGATTTGAAATTTTTTCTGTGGCGATTTGTGAATCATCATACATTTGAATATATGAATTAATATGTAAAATTTCATGAGGAATTCTTTGCTAAAGGACTTGTTTACTATTGTTTTATGTTGATGCCCTGCAGGTGGAAATTCATCCTCTCTGGTCAATCGATTTGTGAATTGTGTGCTATTTCAGTGGCATAATTAAACTTCAACAACTCATAAACATTTCTTTTTAAGTCACAGTTGACTTATTCACTGGAAGCAGTGACACACATTCTCACTGAATTCAAAGGGCCATTGAAACAATTTTACCCAGAAAGCTTAAGATTCCTTGGAGTGACTGAAAGTAACTAAGGTCTTCTTATCAATTAATGTAAAAATACAGTGTAGAAAACCTTTTAAAAAAGAAAATGGTGTGGATAACATAGGGCAATGCTATGTATGTAGCTGTGTCCTTTAAATTTAAATAGGAGTTGCTTAGAGCCAAGTTTTAGAAGTTACTTAAATTCTTTCCAAGAGATACTCTCTTAATAAAATGCATGTATTCTGTGTCTAGGATCTCACTATAGAGTTAATTCTAATAAAGTTTTGAGCAACCACACAAGCTCACCTGTGATGATAACCTGTTGTTTCTCCTTTGTCAATTGTTCTTGTGAGAGTTGGCTCATTGAAAGCATCATCTTGATAGGTAACAGGAGACGTAAACCACAGCCCACCTTCACCATTTAAGTGGAAAATCAAAAAGAAAACCAGACAATTTTCTAAGGCAACAAGCTTCTTATGAGTTGATGATTCAGTGGAAAAGGTTGCAATGAGGAGTTTGTTACACTGATGCAGACCCAGATTTTTAGAATGCCTTCATTCCCCAAAACATGTATTATCAACTCAAATGTGTAACAAGTCAATTACTTCAATATTCTCAAAGTAAGAATGAACTGAAATCTCAAACTTTCTGTGTTAGCTGTTTGGACCTGTGGTATTATTTTTTTGAGCAAAAATCATTTTGGGAAACATATATAAAACATCTACTCTTCCAGGGGTACTAAGTAAACAAAGATGAATAAGGACACAAGCCATCAAGGAAGCTAACATTCTCCTTGTTCAATTATATAAATGACAAATTATCTGAATAATCCACAAATGTAAACTCAATTCATGGTGTAACTTGACAGAAGTTAGTCTGTGTAACCCTGAGCACCAAGTCCCTATGAAAAGGGAAAGGAGAGGGAGGAATAGCTGTTGGTAATTTTATCTGATGGGGGTTTGGTGAGAGATGAATGGCATATAGGAGAGAACTGAGTAACAACAACTCCTGTGTTAACTGGAGGAAAAGGCTCTTATGAGAGTGAGATAGAATTTCAATATTATGTTAATAGATTATTGTTGTTAATTATTCCTAAAGTGGAGATTAACTAGGATAAAATATTATTCATCTGTGACAGGAAATCTTCAAAGCTTGTCATTTTGAGAAACTCCACTGAATTAGGTTGCTATTGGTTAAGAATTCATTTCACTAAAAGATTCAACAATTCTCTAATGATCTCCTGTATAATGAAATCAGAAAACATAAAGAGGAAGTGAAGAAACTTACCCCCATTATCAGCAGATGAGTCTTGTTCCACTTTGGGGGGTGTCTGGCCCATCAGGGTCTCCCTTGAGCAGGAAAATAAAAACAAGAAATGTTGTTTCAGTAAGCACTCCAACATACAGAGGGGGGCCTGCTATCACAGATTCTTAGATCTGCATTCATAAAAGGAAAGGAAACCTTTGAAGGGTTGACAATCACTTTAATCAAACACATGTATCATTCCTTTAACCTAGCACATATATCATTCACCTAGTTCTGGGGAGTCAGCACCCTGAACTTCAAAGAAAACACAGAGAAATTAAGTCAACAGACATGGCTTCCTCTGCCTGAATTCAACAGACAATCCAAATGTCTGATCATAGTTATCAGAAAGGGAAGCACTGACATCTGGATTTTCAAAGCTGGCGGGGAGAGGCTTCCTTAAAACAGCTTCCCAAAGACCTCATCTGTCACTCAAACCTTCATACAAACACTAAGCCCCAAAGTACAACCTCACCTCAGAGTATTTATACACTTTTCAGAACCAGAGGGCATAACCCTCTGACCCAATGCCTCAATAGGACAAAAACAAAAGGTACTTGGGATTCTATGGGTAGGAAATATCTTCTTTAATCACATTATTCAATCAAACACACTTTTAGTAAAAGAAAAACATCAAAAGATACTAATTTGATTGCCATCACAAATATAAATCCTTGTTTCAAAATGGCAGGCAATCTGAGCGAAAGACTTTTCTAAAAACAATTTTTTATATCTGTAATGATTCTGGAAGAGGAATCTCCTTCATTCTGGGAGAGTCAGTCCCTATCTCCAAGAATAATTTTCACATTCAAAGTATGTCTTATATACTTTGTATGTGAAAGTAGCCTGCCCCTAGTGGTGGTCTTTACATTTGTGAAATTAAAGTATGATTTTGTGCGTATGGACAAGTTAACCAGATATTTACAAATGCAAAGAAGTTAACAGTTGTGGTCAATCTAAGAATCACAAGAAAAAAACCATAAGAACCAAGGAAAAGGCTTATTTTTCTACTTTGAATTCCCATTCAATCACAGAGTGGGGAGAGCTTTGGATTTTGAGAGATACAGAATGGGAATAATATGCTAGAGATTTTGGAAAGGAGGACAGAAAGAAAGAGGCCATCTAGCTTTATACTCTCATTGTCCTCCTTGGAAAACTGAATCCAGAGAAGTTAAAGCAACTCAACCAGGTTCACAGTGGGAGTAAGAGTCGTTGTGTCTTAGCAAGGCAGAGAAGAATACATTTCTGAATCTAATGTATATTTGAATGCTGAATGTTGAGTAAGTCACTGAAGCTCTCTGTGAGCTAGGTAGCTATCAAAATAATTAGCCAAGATGCTCAAATTGCATTGGTGGTGGGGAGGGCAGGGGAGTGCCAATAGGCAGTGACACTGGGGGAAGGCTTCCTTATATGGGGGACTTCCTTCTATCAATGCAATCACACATAACCCATCACCATTCCTAAACTCTTTTTTTTTTTTTAATGTCAGATAGCTGTCTCCCTCTGATGTATATTTAGGCCTTTTCCTGTCTGCCAAGCATTTCCCTTTTCAGGGAATAAATAGGTCAGTATGTGAATCCTCCTACCGAAGAGTATATCTCCTCACAATTATTTTTCTTAATTTCATCATTTTGAACTAAAGAGCTGCTTCCAGAATAATCCATTATAATCTATTTTTGTTTTATTTTCATTGAATAAACTCAGAAACGTTTCTTGAACATCAACATCTATTAAGCATCATGAGGTCCATTTCTGCTGTGTGTGCCCCCCCCCCTCAGAGTCCTCATAGCCTAAAGTATATGTGTTATCAATTTATTGGGATCTTAACCCTTTCCTATAGCAGAGGTTTCATGGGGCTTAATAATACAACCATACAGGCAGAAGTTGTGTCCTCTCTGGTCAACAGGTTCTTGATCTGAATACTGGTTCAGAAGCATGATTTTAATGAAGTCATTTCCTAAGCCTTCCATCTCAAGACCCAATGAGCTCCAACACTTCAGTGAGTCACAGTTATTTTACACATTCTTCTGGAACACTTGAAGTACTTTGGAAATATGTCGACTTAAAATTGTCATTTCAATGCAAAGACTGACAATAGAAATGACCTGAAAGCTGATCAACAAAAAGTAGAGGGTTCCTTTGAAGGCACTTAGAAAAAAAATGGAATGGGCTACTCCTCTTCTTCCTCCTATTCCACCTCCTCTTCTTCTGCTCTTCTACTACCACTACCTCTCTAATTACAGCCCACAGGCCTTTGGTGGGCTTATGCTCCTTCCACTGAGGTTTGCTTCCAATGACTTCTATCAATTGGGACCACCTGCTGAGTTACTGATTATTAAGAGCACTGCATATGCAGTGAGTGCAAGAGTCAAGGGCAGCAGTGACCACAGGCAACAGCAATCTACTGCAGAAAGCAAGAGAGTTCAAGACAGCAAATTAACAAAGAACAGAGCAGCAGAGAAGAGAGCTATCTCTGGAAATGAAGGTGACAAAGCAATTAAAAGCAGAGCTACATCATACTACTCACTCCAAAACCGACCAAAGTCACCTTGTTAATGGAGGAATCAACCACTGGCCTCCCTAGAGCCTTAAAGACCCAGACAGGGATCCAGTCTAGACCTAAGAAGAAAATAAACTGTGAAAAGAAATATAGAACCTAGTCATCAGTTTATGCTGTAATTCTAAATGCTCAAACAAGCACCAAAAGTACACACCTGCAATATGAAGATGAAAGTAAAGGACCACTGCCATCAAGGAGCTTACCATCTAGCCACAGGAGACTATACATATAGTCACTGAAGTCCAGTACAAGGCAAAAGTCAGGATAATTGGTAATGTCCCAGGATGCAGTGGATGAACTTGGTGTCTTGGGGGTCTAATTAAGCTCTAAGTGCTCCATAGCACTTCTATCAGCCCCGCCTTCATGGCCATTGGAACAAATTGTTCTCATCCTCTCATTCTATCTGGGAAGTCTTCGTATGCTTGAGGTAGACATCTCCCTAACTCACTGAGGGGTTGAGGCCTGTCAGTTACCTTCAACCTGATTTAGTCTATCTACCAAGATGGTTTTACCAGTGTATGGGGCTACACATGCTTCTTGGAGTCGCAAGTAAGCGAATACACAAGATGGCAATTTGAGGATGAAACCACTAGCTATTGTGGCAATCAGAAAATGCTCCATGAAGAAAGAGGCATTTGATCAGAGCCTTTCAGGTAGCTGGGCAACAAAGTGGATGGATTACATTCTAAGAAGAAAGGATGGTCACAACTAAGTCCCAGAGATAGAAAATAATATGTATGGTGTGAAGAACTGTAAAAAGGCCAGAATAACTGAATTGTAGAGTGTTACAAACCTAGAAAGAAGGCTGGGACCATATTGATTACTCAGTCATGTCAATCAATAAACATTTATGAACCACTGACAGGTACTGTGCTAAGTTCTAGGGATACTAAGCAAGACAAAAGACAGTCCCCTTCCCCCAAAGAGCTCATAGTCTAAAGGGGAAGACAACATGTAGATAACTATGTACCACAGACAAAATTAATGCAACTAGGATTATAAGTTAAGTTGTCAAATGGGGAAAAAAAATCTTTGTAGCAAATTTATCTGATAAAGGTTTAGTATCCAAGATATACAAACAATATTGAGTTACTTTATAGATTTTATATATGCATATTTGTGTCTGTGTATATGTATGTATATGCATACACACAAAACCTTGGGATTGTTTTGATTTGCATTTCCCTTATTAGTGATTTGAAGGATTCTTTCATGTAATTGCGAATACTTCGCTTTTCTTCTTTTGAGAACTTTAAGTAAAGTATTCACAATTACATGAAAGAATGCTTCAAATCACTAATAACAAGGTAAATGCAAATCAAAACAATCCTAAGGTTTTACCTCACACCCTGCAAAATGGCAAAAATGACACCCCCCCCCCAAATGGCAGTAGTCATAGCTGGAGGGGTTGTGGAAGGATAGACAAACTAACACATTCTTGGTAGAGTTGTGAAATTGTGTAACCATTTTGGGAAGCAATTTGGAATGAGGAAAATAAAGTGACTAAAATGTACATATCTTTTGAATCTGAGACTGATTACTGAGTTTATACCCCTCCCCCGAAAGAGGTCATTAATAAGAAGAAAATATTGATAGCACTTTTACTTTTTATGATAGCCAGCTATTGGTGGTGGTTGTTGTCCTTCATCTTTGAAGGGGACCCAAATGACATCACCATTGTAAGGTGAAATTTCAGTGTGTCCAACTGTGGCTGATCAGACCAATATGAGCTCAGAATGCTCTACCACAGGGTGGGCACAGATAGTCTGTGTGAATATTTGGGATGGGTATCCCAAATTCGTGAATCTTGCATTTACTTTGTGCTGTCTCACACAGCACCTTTTCTTATGTGGGTACGCCATGCTGAGCAGTCCTGTGTCAGCGTCTCCCATGTTACACAGTCAAATCCAAAGTTCTTGAGAGAGACCTTAAGTGTCCTTGTATCGTTTCTTCTGGCCACCATGTTCATGGCCTGCCCCATGAGAGTTCTCCATAAAATAGTCTTTTTGGCAAGCATACATTTGTCATTTGAACAACATAGCCAGCCCATTGAAGTTGTGCTCTCTGAAGCATAGTTTGAGTACTTGGCAGTTCAGATTGAGCAAGGACTTTAGTGTCTGGTACCTTATCCTGCCGGGTGATCCTCAGAATCTCCTTAAGACAGTTCAAATGGAAACGATTCAGTTTCCTGGCATGGCACTGGTAAACTGTTCATGTTTCACAGGCATACAACAATGAGGTCAGCACAATGGTTCTGTAGACCTTCAATTTGGTAGTCAGTCTAATGCCTCTTCTCTCCCAAACTTTTCTTCGGAGCCTCCTAAACACTGAGCTAGCTCTGGCAATGCGAGCATCAACCTCATTGTCAATATGTACATCCCTAGAAAGTACACTACCAAGGTAAGTGAACTTATCCACAGCATTCAAAACTTCTCCATCTGTTGTAACCAATAGTTCCATGTACAGATGGTGTGGTGGTGGCTGATGGAGCACCTGTGTTTTCTTGGTGCTAATTATTAAGCCAAAATTAGCACAGGCAGCAGAGAACTGATCCATACTTTGTTGCATCTCAGCTTCAGAGGCTGCACTGAGTGCACAATCATCTGCAAACAGAAAATCATACACCAGCACTCCCCTCCACTTTGGTCTTGACTTATAGCCTTTTCAAATTGAAGAACTTACCATCAGTATAGTAGTTGACCTTGATGCTGTGTTCATCCTCATTGAAAGCATTTGTCAACATAGCTGAAAATGTCATGCTATAAAAAGCATGGGAGCAATCACACAGCCCTGTTTCCCTCCACTGGTGACTGGGAAGGCACAAGAGCTTTGTCCTTTATCCAGAATCCAGACAAACATACCATCATGAAATTGACGTACAATATTGTTGAACTTCTCAGGGCAACCAAATTTTGACATAATTTTCCATAAGCCCTCATGACTAAAAGTGTCAAAGGCCTTGGTCAGATCTACAAACATTGTGTATAGACCTCTATTCTGCTCCTGGCATTTCTTCTGGAATTGTTGGGCAGCAAACATCATGTCAACTGTTCCTCAGCCCTTTCTGAAGCCATACTGACTCTCAGGTATATGACCATCTTCCAGGTGAAGGATCAGCCTGTTAAGGAGGACTCTAGCAAGAATTTTGCCAGCAGTGACTAAGAGAGACATCCCCCTGTGATTGTCGCATGACAACCTATTCCCTTTACCCTTGTAGAGATGGACAATGGAGGCATCCTTGAACTCCTGGGGGATAACCTCCTCTTGCCATATATTCTTAACATTAATACCTATAACCTTACTACCTATAGCCAGGTATTGGAAGCTAAGTAGATGCCCATCAATTGGGGAATGGCTAGTCAAATTGTGTTATGTGAATATAATGGTGCATTACTGCATGGTAAGAAATAATATGTATAACGAATACAGAGAATCGTAGAAAGATCTATATGAACTGACACAGAGTGAAGTAAATAAAGCCAATAAAACAGTATACACAGTAATTACAATAATATACATAGAGACAACAACCACACACCAAAAAAAAGGGAATGTAGTAAAATTACAAAGATGAAGCAACACCCAATGAAGAAATAGGACCCCAACCTTTCCCTTCATGGAGCTGGGAGGTCTGCAGGTCATATACACTGCACATGTTTGCAGACTTTTTCAATATATTGATCAGTTGCACTCATTTCTTTTCCTCTCTAAAAAGTACCATTTGTCATGTGAAATGGCTCTCTGGGTAGAGGGAAACACATGGAATGACCATGGTGATACAAAAAGGAAAAATGCGAACAAAACTTATTTTATAAAACAAAAAAAAAATAGGATTGGGTGATTATCGTGTGCAATTACTATCTTTGTAGCAATGACCTCTCTGTTTAATTACAAATATATTCATAGAGGTATTCTACTTTGGATTTTATGTCTTTGTGATTGTTGTTTTATTTATATAGGGAACATATGTGTCCACCTCTGAGATCCATAGAACAGTGAGCATTCCTGACCCAAACATGCTTATCTACTTCTGGAACACCGAATAATTCTTCAAAACTGTATGTGCTTTAGGCATCTCTCCTGATGCAGCAAGGAGATAACCAAACATCAGCTTCAATGATAAAGAGTTTTTTTTCATTCTGGGGAGAATTCTTCATGTCTGTGCAATCACACTTTTCATCACCATACCAAACATCTTTTTCTCTCCAAAAGGTGAGTACCTTAAATATATTCTTGCTTTTTCTGCCTGCCAAAAACCCTTCCTTTTACAGGAGATGCCTAGGTTAGTACTTATTTTAGCCTTCCTCCCAACACCTTAGGGTGTGGAGGGCTCAATGGTATCTTTGATTTCATCTCTAAATCCACATTCCTTATGATGAGAAATATCCTGAAATTGCAATATATTTTAAACACACATTGTGGGATGAGAGATGGTAGGGTAATTCTCTTGTGCATATGAATTTTTTAGTGCCTACTAAGCATGAAGTCATTGGAAAGGACAGGCAGTCATCACTCTGCACGAGACAAGGACAAGAATGAGAGAAAGAGGGTGGAGATAAAACTGAATGGGTTACTGGACTAAATTCACTCACATAGTGAAAACAAAAGAACTCTTTCAAGCATAAATGTTAATGCTAATTTTTTTCTTTCAATTTGATCATGCAACCTAAGGAGTAAACTTACATGGTGTTGTATTTTCTTTGAAGGAACTCAGATTTGTTTCTTGAACCTGGACATATAAGAAATATAATTAGACACGTGTATTTCTGTTGACAGTGGTTAAATCTTGATATTTTATGCCATGTTACTTGTCAGTATATTTAAATTTTATACAAAACCTTTTTCTAAGAAAACATATGATCATTTTGTATTACTGTTAACACATTGTGGTAGAGATGACATCTTTCTGCTCTATTTCTGCTGTTTCAAGAGCATAATTAAAGTCCAATCAGATTCTTATTAGCCTTCTGTCAAGAGATGTAATCAACTCAATCTCCACAGTCAGAGACAGGACTATTCTGTATTCTCGTTGAAATTCAGGACTATGGAAGCAACTCTAGCCAAAATGATAAGGTTCCACAGAGCCTTAGAATTAATTGATCAGTCTATAAAGATAGGCCCATTTTAACAGACCAGTAAGTAATTTAGTTGTTGGGATGTTACATGTCTCTGCAGTCCTTATAGCAGGGTTCATTCCATTTTAAAGGCTAATATTATTTTAATGTTACCTCATGTTGTAAAATTTTCATCATTTGCAGAGATATATACCATCAGATTTTTTATTTGGGGGGAAGGGGTTAATTTTTCTGTACATAAACTGCTCAAATTATCTTTTACACTTTGCACTCAGTACAAAGTAATTTTTATGCATCAATGGGCTAAATTTGCTGCTCATCCTCTGAAATGATCCGCCATGTCTTCTGTAGTTCAAAAATTTTCAGTTTTAAATATTCTCCACTTGCAGTAAAATCTACAATAGAGAGTAGAAAATTAGAATCACTAAGTCGTTTAGAGCATTAAGAAATGTCAAAATTCTCTGATGTATGGTTTATTGCATGAAAATTTATATCTTTTCAGAATATTATATCTTTTTAGAAATCATCCCCAGTACCAAGAATTATTCACTTGTTCTTCAATTAGCATAGGGAGAAAGTCAATTCTAGGCAATTCCTTAAGTACAGAGGGGTAGAAAGCTAAAACTTTCTGTGACATCAATTTTAAAGTCATAGCCAAATGGATAAAGCACCTTTTTGGTCAGAAGTGGTAAAGAATGTAAAGTGATTATGCACATGGCCTGTGTTCTCAAGTAACTTAAGAGTTTACTTATACAGTGACATGAATGACAGCAGTTACTCAGGTCAATCAACAAAAGTCTAATTAATCCATACATAACTATAAGTATTCATAATTGCCTTGGACAACATGGTTTATGCAAATTGTAATTAAAAAGAGAGTTCTTGTGTTGGAAATTTGGGTCATTAGTATGAGATGGAGATGGTACGATAGAAACTCTCCTTATAGGAATTGGGACGGTTTTCCTGGTATAAACGAGGGCAGCCTTTGGAAATTTCCGTGGGTAGATTATTTTCCTAGAATGTATTTACATAATTAAACATAAAATGTATTTACACAATGAAGTCTAATTGTAATTTCATTTTATTTGTATACAAGAGGAACTCCCCAAACTTATCATGAAAACCTTTTGAATATTGATCTTAAGTTGGCAAGCATTTTGTGATGTAAAAATGACTGCATTTTCACCATTGCTCTAAAGATTACATATGCCGTAAAATGTATGTGATAGCAATTAATTTTATTAAACTCACCTTTATAATTCATAATCTCCAAAATGGCCTTAGCCAATTTTTTTCAACTCATTATTATCATATTCCTCGCTGGAACAGAAAGTCATGTAAATATTAAGCCCTTTTTTTTAAAATAATGAGAAATACACAATAATGTTATTTGTTATAAGAAATTTTTCTTCATAATTGCCCTTTCTTACCTATACTAGCCCCTAGGGGAAAATAGTTATTTTGCCTCATGTGAGACCATATAATAGCATCATTAATTTTCACTTCTTCATAGTATATCCTAGGTAAAACTTCCATCACTAGATGTCCTGTATATTAGAGGCACTAAATTAATTTGCAAATATGGCCAAAATGAAGATTTTTTAAAATCTGCAAAACCTAACAATATAGAGATAACCCAGGAAAAACAAATATGCTTGGTAACCAGAGAAAAGAGTTGTTTTTGTTATCAGGTAGGACTGTGTCATAGAGGGAGGTGAGTTTTCGATTTTTAGAGATAGAAAAAGAGAAAGAATGTGCTACTGCTGGAAGAGAAGTCAGAATTTGTCCATTGAGAATGACACCCTCATTGGCACCCAGAGGGCTGAATCCTATTAAAGTTTTCTCACTTGTTGCCAAACCCACACAAGGAGTCAAAGTTAGGGTCCTTTCTCTCTGTAACTTGCAGAAGAGGGGACATTTCAGCTTCTTAACATGTATGTTTCCTAGTGAAAAACTGAATAACTCATTGAAGCTGTAAATGCTTTAGGTATTTATCAGTATAATTTTATGAAAAGATGGGCAAATTCTGTGACAAAAGGAGTTTCTCACTATGATAGTTCCTGATATCACTGTAATCTCATACTTAGCCCATCAATATTCCCTAACTTTTTTCTTCTAAAATTTGTTCTCAAACCTTATTCTCTTAGGTATATATGCAAATGTTTCCCTGCCTGATAAGCACTTCTCTTTTTAGGGGACTTGTAGGTCAGTACTTAAATTCTATTAAGAAGTACTGCCCCCATCCCCACCAGACCCCTAAGGTCTGCAGGTCTCTGTTACAATGATTTCTTCTCTAATGTTGTGTATGAATAAGTGATATCCTGACTACCCAATTGATTATAAACATTATAAACTATGTCTGATAGGACATTGTAGGAGAATTTTCTTCCATTTAAATGGTATCTTAGACTTAAGACATTTTCAACACCTTCTCAGCACAGAGTCCATGGAAGAGACAAGGAAGCATCAGCCTAAGTTAGATGGGAAAGGACTAAGGAGATTTTAAGAGAGAAAATCCAGGAACAATTCTGTGACGCCAAGGGAATTGGGCTAAAATAAGTTCAGACTCAGATGTAAAAACAGAAAATAGAATGTCTCCTTTAAAATATCAATTTATTTCTATTTTTTAAATTTCAACATTTTGAGCCAACTTCATGAATGGTTTATTTTTATTTTCTTTGAACAAACTCAGAAAACTTTCTTAAACAAGAACATCTAATAAGTGCAATGAAATCCATTTCTGCTCTTTCTGAAAGCCTCTTACAATCCTCATAGCCTGGAGTATATAAATGTTGTAAATTCATTGGCATGCTATAAGGAATCCTTTCCTAAATCAGACGCTTCATTCAGCACCCTGTTCTTGAATTACATAGTGGTTCAGAAGCATGAAACCAGTAGTTTCCTAAGCCTTCCTCCTCAAGACCAATTGGACTCAGATGCTTCAGTGAGTGACATAATGTATTTTATTTTATTTTATTTTATTTTTTTTTTATTTAGCTTTTAACCTTCATTTTCACAAAATTTTGGGTTTCAAATTTTTCCCCTTTTCTCCCCTCCCCCCCCAAACGCCAAGCATTCTAATTGCCCCTATGACCAATCTGCTCTCTCTTCTATCATCCCTCTCTGCCCTTGTCTCTGTCTTCTCTTTTGTCCTGTAGGGCCAGATAGCTTTCTATACCCCTTTACCTGTATTTCTTATTTCCTAGTGGTAAGAACATTACAGCTGATCCTAACACTTTGAGTTCCAACTTCTTTAGCTCCCTCCCTCTCCACCCCTTCCCTTTGGAAGGCAAGCAATTCAATATAGGCCAAATCTGTGTAGTTTTGCAAATGACTTCCATAATAGTTGTGTTGTATAGGACTAACTATATTTCCCTCCATCCTATCCTGTCCCCCATTATTTCTATTCTCTTTTGATCCTATCCCTCCCCATGAGTGTTGACCTCAAATTGCACTCTCCTCCCCATGCCCTCCCTTCTATCATCCCCCCCCACTCTGCTTATCCCCTTATCCTCCACTTTCCTGTATTGTAAGATAGGTTTTCATACCAAAATGAGTAGGCATTTTATTCTTTCCTTTAGTGGAATGTGATGAGAGTAGACTTCATGTTTTTCTCTCACCTCCCCTCTTTATCCCTCCACTAATGAGTCTTTTGCTTGCCTCTTTTATGAGAGATAATTTGCCCCATTCAATTCTCCCTTTCTCCTCCCAATATCTTTCTCTCTCACTGCTTGATTTCATTTTTTTTTAAGATATGATCCCATCCTCTTCAATTCACTCTGTGCACTCTGTCTCTATGTGTGTGTGCGTGTGTGCATGTGTGTGTGTGTAATCCCACCCAGTACCCAGATACTGAAATGTTTCAAGAGTTACAAATATTGTCTTTCCATGTAGGAATGTAAACAGTTCAACTTTAGTAAGTCCCTTATGACTTCTCTTTGCTGTTCACCTTTTCATTCTTGTGTTTGGAAGTCAAATTTTCTTTTCAGCTCTGGTCTTTTCATCAAGAATGCTTGAAAATCCTCTATTTCATTGAAAGACCAATTTTTCCCCTGAAGTATTATACTCAGTTTTGCTGGGTAGGTGATTCTTGGTTTTAGTCCTAGTTCCTTTGACTTCTGGAATATCCTATTCCATGCCCTTCGATCCCTTAATGTAGAAGCTGCTAGATCTTGTGTTATCCTGATTGTATTTCCACAATACTTGAATTGTTTCTTTCTAGCTGCTTGCAATATTTTCTCTTTCACCTGGGAGTTCTGGAATTTGGCCACAATGTTCCTAGGAGTTTCTCTTTTTGGATCTCTTTCAGGCGGTGTTCTGTGGATTCCTTGAATATTTATTTTGCCCTCTGGTTCTAGAATCTCAGGGCAGTTTTCATTGATAATTTCATGAAAGATGATGTCTAGGCTCTTTTTCTGATCATGGCTTTCAGGTAGCCCCACAATTTTTAAATTGTCTCTCTTGGCTCTATTTTCCAGGTCAGTTGTTTTTCCAATGAGATATTTCACATTATCTTCCATTTTTTCATTCTTTTGGTTTTGTTTTGTGATTTCTTGGTTTCTCATAAAGTCATTAGCCTCCATCTGTTCCATTCTAATTTTGAAAGAACTATTTTCTTCAGTGAGCTTTTGAATCTCCTTTTCCATTTGGCTAATTCTGCTTTTGAAAGCATTCTTCTCCTCATTGGCTTTTTGAACCTCTTTTGCCAATTGAGTTAGGCTAGTTTTCAAGGTGTTATTTTCTTCAACATTTTTTTGGGTCTCCTTTAGCAGGGAGCTGATTTGCTGTTCATGCTTTGACTTCATGTCTCTCATTTCTCTTCCCAGCTTTTCCTCCACCTCTCTAACTTGATTTTCAAAATTCTTTTTGAGCTCTTCCATGGCCTGTGCCCATTGAGTGGGCTGGGACACAGAAGCCTTGATTTCTGTGTCTTTGCCTGATGGTAAGCATTGTTCTTCCTCATCAGAAAGGAAGGGAGGAAATGCCTGTTCACCAAGAAAGTAACCTTCTATAGTCTTATTTTTTTTCCCTTTTCTGGGCATTTTCCCAGCCAGTGACTTGACCTCTGAATATTTTCCTCACACCCACCTCACCTCCTGATCCTCCCAGCCAGTGTTTGGGGTCTGAGATTCAAATGCTGCTTCTAGCCTCAGGGCTTTGGGCGGGGGCAGGGCTGCTATTCAGTGTGAGATTAAATTCAGATGCTCAGGTGAGGGCAGGGCTGCCTCTCAGGCTCAGTTCCCTCAGGGAGTTTATGCACAGACCTTCAACAATGGATCCAGGCTCCTGCCTGCTTGGAGAGCCCCGGTCTGCCGCTGCCCCTCAGCTTCTGTCTCCCGAGGGGGCCCGAGCCACGGGGGCACCCCACTCCCCCCTCGACCCACCAAAGGGACTCTCTCACAGACCCCCGTCACCTGTGGGTGGAGGTACTTGTGCTGCCGCTGGAGATCCCGTCCCTGAAGCCCGCTCGGATCTGTTCCTCTCGGTGCCGCGGCCACGGCAGGGCTGTACTCAGCTCCCAGTCCCGGCGCCCAGTCCGCAGCACGAAGGACCTTTTACGAGAGGTTTGCAGGTCTCTCCGGAACAGAAATCTCCCTCGCTCCAATGCTCTGTGGCCTCTGGGTGCAGAATTCGCCGTGAGTTACTTCTTTGTAGTTGTTCTATGGGTTGTGGGTTCGGAGCTATGTGTATGTGCGTCTTTCTACTACGCCATCTTGACATAATATATTTTAACTGAACAAAGGGTACTTCAGGAAAAAAAAGTTGACAGTAGAAATGACCTGAAAACTGATAAACATAAAAGTAGAGTCCTCTTTTGAAGGAACTTTAAAAAAAGAATGTGATTGTTCTTATTTGCAATTACATTGTAGCAATAACCACTGAATTTTAAGTACTTATTATATTTAACCTTTTTTTAAAGCTTTTCCAAATTCATTCATAGAGGCATTTTACTCTGGATTTTGTGTTTTTGTTATTATTGTTTTAATTTTTTGTATAACATGTCTATAATCTGTTTAATGCTGGCCTTAGGCAATATTAATTTTGGGCTTCTTTACAAAGCTAATTCTAATCCATTTAAAGGGTTCAAATACAAGCTAGAAACTCACCATTCATATTTTTCTTTTGGGCTTTCCTGGGCAATGAATTCATCAATTCCTTCATCATTTTTTGCTCATATTCACCAATTATACTGAACAACCACTTTAGAATCATCTGTAATGATGAAGAGTTTAAATATGATCTAGAAAATCAATTAGAGAAAACTGAAAAATCAGAAAATTCCTGAAATAACAAGTTTCTGAAGTGTTATGCATTGGATGAATTAAAATGGGAATTTTCCATACTGGGAATTCCTCATGCCAATACCCCTAACTAAGAGATCAAAACTAACAACAGGAAAGGATAAATCATGAATTACCATAACTGTGAGTCTATTACAACCAATTCCCAATGTAAAGAGGTGTTGAAAGCTAATACTTTTTATGTCAACACTTTGTGGTCAATAGCGTATGTCATAATTTGCTTCAAGGAGTTATATCCCATTCCTAGAATGCTATAAATAAATTATTCTTGGTGATCTACAGATGTTTTCCTAATCTCTCATTATTATTCAGTCTTTTCAGTCATTTCCACCTCTGCATTATCCATTTTGAGTTATGTTGGCAAAAATGCTGGAATGATGTTCAATCTTCTTCTCCAGGTCATTTTACAGATGAGGAACCAAGGCAAACAGGGTTAAAATGCCTTTGTCTAGGGTCATACAGCTAATAAGTGTCTGAGGCTATAAGACTCATGAAGAGGAGTCTTCACGTTTCAAAGCTAGTGCTCTATCCACTAGGCAACGTAGCTGCCTTTCAACTCCAATAAAATCAAAAAAGGTTCAAAGGTGAATTGTCAAATCATTTGAAGCAATAAAAAATATCAGGTAATTCCGTGAGATAATTTGTCTCTGAGGAGTGGCGACTTTGATTGTATGAATTAGTGGAACGTTTTCCTGCTGTCTTCTTGCACTGATGCCTCACTGTGACGTTACCAAAAACGCTAGCCAACACAAAAGCATTACTCATCAGTTAGCATAACATAAAGTCAATATTTGTTAGTTCTTAATGAAAAAGGGAGCTGAAATCTAAAATTATATTTAAACAGATGAAGCATCTGTAGGGATGCTAAGGAACCAGAGGAAAACAAAATATTAGTCCTAAAGCAGCTTGTATTTGAGTTGTACAGACCCAAAGGATCATTTTACCTGGTTAATCTATAATAGTCTACTTAACCTGCATCATCACTTAATATAATCATCCACAGATTCCTGGGACTCCACTGCCTATTGAAAAAGAAGGTTTGGATTTTTACTTCTGGCAGGCCAGGATGGCACTATAAGTTGTAAATCACAGTCACTCACTGACCTGTGGGGGAAAAAAACAACAGCAAGAAGTACCCAGAAAAATAATCTGAAAAAGCAGAGCCAGTAGAAAGACAGGGTGAAACAGTCTTTTAATCTGGGAGAGTCGGAAGATCAGCAAAACAGTCTTTATCACTTGGGTAACAGGGGAACACATTGTAGGACAAGAAGCACCCTAACAATCTCTCAGGAAGCCCCATCTCAGGAAATCAGTGGGAGATCCTGAGCCCCAGGGTGGTGCAGCAGCCAAATGTCAAAATCAGCTCCTCCTCCCCACTCCCAAAATGTGCCTTAGCATACCCAGGGAAAATGGCAGACTCCAGATCAGAGAACCACCAGATGTGCCAGCACAGTACCTTGAGGGCACACATCCCCCACTGGCCAGACATACCCATGCTCTGGTGCAGCTCCTGGCAGGCAGACATCCTCCAGTAGCAGTCCTCCTCACTCCAGCATAGCCTAGGGCATGCAGGTGTCCTCCAAGTGACCAGACCTCCACGTCTTTCAGAGTCCCAGAGAAATGGAGAAAAACTCCAGCTGGTCTCAACACTCACCAAATACCACCACTAGGACCCCAGGCTCAACACGAGGTAAAGATGCCAGACCCCTACAGTCCCCACCTGCCAGCTCCTGAGGCACCAGCACACAGTGACAGTGACCAGGCCCCTGGCCTCCAGCAGAAGAAGTTTTGGAAAGTACCCTCTGTGCTTCAGCAGGGGAATTCAACTTTAAAAGCCAGGAAATAGGCAAATGAGACAAGCAAGAACAAAAAATGATCATTGACCATTGAGAATTACTATGGTGACAGAGAAGATCAGAACCCAAACCCAGAAAAGTAAAACATTGTCGATATATCTACATCTGGAACCTCAAAGCGGGATATGGACTCGTCTCAAGCCCAAAAGCCTTCTTGGAGAAGGTCAAGAAGGATTTTAAAAGTGAAATAAGAGAAGCAGAAGAAAAAATGAACAATTCTTTTAAAAATACAGTTGACAAAATGGGGGGTGGGGGGTGGAGTACACTGAAGAAATCCACACTTTAAACATTAGGATTAGCCACATGGAAAAGAAGGTAGGAGAAAGATAACTGAGGAAAAGAATTGCTTAAAAAGTATTAGATGGGCAAAGTGGAGAGGAAAATAACCTGGAGCCCTTTGTGGATGACATTATTATCACTTTGAAAATTAGAAGAGAATCAGCAAAGATCCTAACTGGGGCAGTTAGTAGTTTCATTAAGGTTATGAGGTACAGAAGAAACCTAGTAAGTTTGTTAGTCAATCAACAAATATTTAATAAGTCCCACAATGCCTAGAGGCATTGTGCTAAGTTGCTGGGGCTAGGAAGAAAGGCCAAAGGCAATCCCTGCAGGCAAGGTGCTCAAAGATTAATAGGGGACACATCAAGCAAACAACTGTGTATGAACCATCTATATGTGGGATAAATTTGAAGCTAAATCAACATGATGGCACTAGAAATAAGGAGGACAGTAAAGGGATCCTGTAGCAAGGGCAGCAAGAAGGGCATTTAAGGATTTCAGTTTTAGAAGTACTGGATGAAAATGTTTATGGAACAACAAATGGCAAATTAGAAAAGAACCACCTACTGAAAATTTAAAAATGGTATCTGGAAGGAAAGTTTCCCACATTATCACCTTCCAAATAACACTCAAAATCCTTGGAAAATCAAAAATAAATCATCTTCTTTTGCTCTCCTGTGATTAGGATTGCCACTTTTTGACAAATCCTAACCCTAAAAACCAGTCCTGCTCCCAGGAAGATAAAGAAAAACAGATACTGTGTGATGTCATCAACAATTCATAATAACTGTTGGGAGTGGGACTCAAGACCTGATTGTGAAATATGGGTCCCTTTGAGTTAACCAGATTCAAAATTTTCTTTTAAATTTCTTGATGTATATTTATTTCATACACATAAGGTGTTTTTTTTTTTTAAAGACAAAACAAGTTTCCATTGTTAACAGTTCCTTAGTTTGAAGACAATGGTTCATGTCCAAATAAAACTGAAAATGTAACTTTCTCTTTGGAGGGTCATCCAAGTGTACCTGAAAATATAAGTTCCCTCAGACTGGCTATGAGGAACTTAGGCTTCCCATAAGGAAAATATTACACAGACACCTACCTAGTGGCTATCATTACGATGAAGAAAGGTTGATCTATGGGAAAACAGTGACAGTTCATTCTAAATTCTAAAGCAAGAGAGTGGAGCCTGTATATTTCTAAAAGGATATATTTCTGTTGACTTCTGAACTAGGAAAAAGGCAAAAGTGTCACTGCAACTGGATTGAAAAGAGGAATTTATAAACTAGAAAATAGATTGTCTTGTGTAAAAATTCGACCTGAAAGCTAAATTGACTGAAATAAAGGATAATTTAAAAATGTAGAATTTCTTTAAGTACATAGAATAGCAAAAGAAAATAAGCAGAAATGGTAATATTACAACAAAGTGAGGAGAAATAAAATGAAATCAGTGTTCTACAGTGATATGATCAAAGCACTAAAAACTAAAAAATTGAGCAGCCCTCATTTCTGTTATCTGTGATTTTACCATCAACATTTGCAAATGAATTTATAGCAAGCTTGGGTAAATATGGAAAGAGCAGGTCAATGAGTCAGACAGTAAACATTTCTGAAGTGCTTTCACTGTCCAAGGTACCATGTTACATGCTGGGGCCATGAATGGTGGTCCAAGACATGGCTACTCTCAGTGAGCTCACAGTCTATCAGAGAAGACAATCTGGTAACAACTACACATAAGTAATGCACATATAGGGTAAAAGTTGAAGAAATTAAAAGATTAAAACATTAGTAATGATAAGAATTCTGGAAGTGCTTTTTCTAGAAATGTGCTTTCAGTTTGTACTTGAAGGAAGCCAGGGAAACCTGAAAACAAAAATGAGAAGAGAGAGTATACCAGAAATGAGGAGAAAATCAGGGAGAGCTCCTCTGGTTGAAAGGGTTTAAGGAACATCAAAGAATGCTATGCCCCTGGATCCCAGAATATACAGACAACAAGTGCTTAGGGTTAAGGGGACCAGATCCTGTTGGAAGCCTGGAAAGACTTGTGTGTGTGTGTGTGTGTGTGTGTGTGTGTGTGTGTGCATGTATGCTTGCGTATGTATGTGTAAAGGGTGAGGAGAGTTTTTTTTGAAAAGCTTTCAATGCCAAAAATATTTTAGAATTGATCTTGGAGTTGAATAGGGAATCACTAGGATTTTTGTGAATAAAAAGGCAGACTTGAGAATCTACTTCTAGAGAATCACTTTTACAGGTGAGTGGAGAAAGCACTGGTGGGTAGAATAATCCCGTGCCCCAAAAATCCAGGCTTCAGAAGACAAAGGAGGAAGGAAAGGAGAAAGACTTTACAATGTAATATCAAGAGGTAGGTCATGACTATGACTAGTTGGAGAGGAAAAGGAAGTTCTTAGTATTTAAGAAAGACAACTAGTTTATTAGTTGCGATGACTAAACAGTGAGAGAAAGCTTAATAGAAGGAAAGATTGTTTTTCTGAGGAGGTGGGGAAAGATAAGGATTTCAGTTTGGGATTTACTGAATGTAAGATCTTTGTGGGACAATGAATAATATATCAGAAAAGCCATACCTACCAAAAATTCCAGAATGGTATCTGCAACAAAAGTTCACCTAAATATCACCTTCCAAAAATTAAAACTCAAAACACTTGGCTCAGCAAAAATATTACACCTCCTTCTCCAGTATCCTCAGATCAGGACTGACACTACTTAACTGCTCTGGACACTGCCAGAACAGATGCTTTATGATGTCAGCAACCCTTTATATTAGCAGTTGGGAGTGGGGCTCAATGATTGTGGTATGGGATCCATTGGAATTATACAGATTAAAAAAATTATGTGTGTATATGTGTATATATGTATACACATGTATACATGTGTATACATATATATATATGTTTATATATACACATATATATTCTCTTATAAATTTTACCTGATACCTAAGTTTATTAATAGGTTATCAAACTGAGAAAAAGGAGAATGAAAAAATATAGAATTTCTTTAAATATATCAAATACCAAAAGAAAATAAAAAGAAATGGACAAGATAAAAAGTACAAAAGTTCTTCCAGAAATAAAATGACTTAGTCATTGATGTTCTACAGTTGTATGCCAAAATATTGAGAACTGAAAATGGAACATTATCTCCATTCTGTCATCTGTGATTTTATCATCAGCATCTGTTCATAGTGAGTTTTTGCAACTAAGGAAAGGACAGGTTGATCAGTAAGTCAGCACATATTTCTCAAGTGCCCCCACTGCCCAAAGAACTTGTATATATCCTTGGACCAGGAAGGATTTTCCAAGACAATCTCTACTCTCAAGGAATTCAGAGTCTATTATAGGACTTGTCATGTTTACAATTATGTATAAGTAAGCTATCAACAGGATAACAGGTGAAGTAATCAAGAAAAGAAAGGCAACAGAAAAGAGCCATTTAGGGAAGCCTTCTTCTACAAAATGTCTTTTTAACTTGGACTTGGAGGAAACCAGGAATCTTTTGTCAGAGGTGAAATATCAGAGCATTTTGGGCATTGGGTACAGCCAGGGAAAATGCTTGGATTTGGGAGATGGAGCATCTTGTCTGAGGATCTTAGTATCAGTAGATGAAAGAGAATTTAGGTACAGAGCTTTGAGGCCAAAGGATAGGGAAAGTATAAATCATATTGAAAAGTGTATTGATAGGAAGCAGGATCAGATTGGTTTTGGTGGGTTGTTTTGCTCAGCACTTAGTATTTTTTTCAATTACATGTAAAGATAGTTTTCAGCATTCACTTTTAAAGAATTTTTGAGTTCCAAATTTTTCTCTCTCCTCTAACCTAAAGCAGCAAGCAACGTTTTTTTTTTTTTCAAAATGGAGAAAGAAAATAACAGTCTACTGAAATCTTTTTATGAGTCCAATACAGTCCTAACATATAAACAGAGGAAGGATAGAGCATGGAAGCCTGTTAACTGTGTGAACTGAGGTAAGTAAATAATTTAATTTCTCTGAGCCTTAGCTTGCTAACATATAAACTGAAGGTGTTGAGCTAAATGTCCTCTGAGGTCCTTCCTAGGTCCTTTCATTGAATGCTTAATTCAATTACAACAATGATTTTGTGATTCTATTGCCTATAGGTCAGGGAAATTACATTTTGCCCCTCCCCCTATGGTCCTCTTGAACTTCTCAAAATGGTGGGGTTTGGAGAAGTTGAATGTTTGTCTTTGTAATGTAAGCCCCTGCTAATAATGTCTCTCCCATCAATTTTAGGTTCCCCCTAGTATCCCTATTCCATTTAATCACTTAGATGAGTTTGTACAAAGTGATATTTATTTCAAGTGTTAAACATGCCAACATTCCCCCCAAATCCTTATTGTCTCACCAGCCCAAATCTCTGGGGAAGGGAGAGAGATTTGTTTCACTGCTTAACTCAGTTCCTGTTTAGCCTAGTTCCACAAAGCTTCCAAGTCCAAAGGCTTTGTGTTGTTTGGTTTTGTTTTCTTCCTGGCACCCTGGCCTCTCAGGGCTTCCTGCTGAGTTGGCTACTATATCCAGTCTGGAATACTGACTGACACTGAAGGTCACTATGTCACTATCTTCTCCAGGACACATTCTCCTCTCTAGCTTTTTTGTTTTTCACATTGTACTCATCAGGTTCTCCTATCTCTCTGATTGCTACATCTCAGTCTCCTTGGCTGAATTTTCAACTATGTCACTCCTATTCCATGAGAGTACCCCAACTCATTGTACTTGTCCCTTTTCTCCTACACTAGGGCTTCATAATGCTTTTCTGTATCATGGACCTCTTATCCTGTAGATCCCTTCTCAAAATTTGTTTTTAAATTCATAATTGAAATAAATGCTAAATTTAAACTAAAGGTACATTATTTTTTTTCCCATTCATGGTCACAGATCCCTTCTTATCTATCCATAGACACTCACATGTCTATGGTCTCCTGGTTAAAAAATATCTTACCCAAAGCTGATTTCAGCCTATGTCTAGTTGCCCCAGAACTTTTTAGGGAATGATCTTTATTTACTCAAGCAACAAAGGTTTTTGAATTTATCAAACACTAGGTTACAAGGCTCATGTGTTTCTGCACATTGTGTTCCTAATCTGTTCCACTAATTGATTTCTCTATTTCTGAAACAGAACCAAATAATATAGTTTAAGATCTGGTTTAGCCAAACCCCCTTCCTTCCTTTCAACATTTTTTCACTGTTTCCTTTAAAAATCAATGTTTTGTTCCTTCAGATGAATGATGTTCTTATCTTTTCTAGCTATTTAAATCAATCTAATTTAAAACCAGTTTAACTGGTATTGCAACTAAGTTCAAGAATTTAAGTAGTATCACAATTTTATGATACTGTATTGACTTGAAGATTTAATTAATATTTCTCCACTTATTTATGTCTGTAGAGATTTGGTTACATGCATACAGTCTTTGTCTTTATCTTGATACCTTGCATCCCAAACAATTTTCACACTGTAAAGATTTTTAAATGGAATTTGTCTTTTTTCTCTTGTATTTTGTTGGCAATGTACAGAAATGTTGATCATTTGGGTGCACTTTGCATCTTGCTCTTTGCTGAAATTAATGTTTCAATTACTTTTATTTGACTCACTAGGGTTTTCTAAGTAAAACATAATGTCATCAGCAAAAGGCAAGTGTTTTGTTCCTTTCTTGTTTCTTCAGTTTCTTTTTCTTATCTATTGCTATCACTCATATTTCTACACATTGTTATCCAATAATAGAAGTGATAGTGGACATCTTTATTAGTTATAATTGTATCTTTTTTTAGCTTCATGGAAAAAGTGAAAATATGTAAAATATACCATACCCCTGGACCTCCTACATCTGCAAAGAAATGAGGTGATAATGTTCTCATATTTCTTCTTTGAAAGTATGCTCATCCTTTATAATTTTCCAATATGTACTTTTAAAATTTTGTGATTATATTTTTCTGTTTACATTGTTGTATTCACTGAGCATATTAATTTCTTGGCTCTGCTTACTTTACTCTTCTAAATCCTCTAAATTTTTCCATGATACCCTCTATTCTTTCTGTTTTTTATTCTCATAATTCAGTAAATTCAATGACACATATATATCAAAATTTGTTCATTAATTTATTGACTTGCACTTTGTTGCCAATTCTTTGCCACAAGAGAAAGTACTACTATGTATATGGGAACTGGCTTTTTTATTAACAATGATCACTTTGGGGTAGAAGCAATCAAAGTTCACTGTGTAAAATAGCATGGACATTTGAGCCATTTTATTTGCATAATTATACATTGTTTATCAGAGTTGATGAATTGATTCACAATTCTACCAAAAATATGCTAATGGGCCTGTCTTTCCACAGTGCTTTTCAATATTTACTATTCCTTTCTTTTGTCCTCTTGACCAGTTTGCTAAATGTGAGATGAAACCTTTGCTTCATTGTCATACAAATCCCAATTTGTAATTTGTGTAGACTTATTTATAGACAAATACAGCACAAGCTCCTCAAACCTAGTTAACATTCACAGGCTCTTACTGAACTCCTTCCAGAACCTCCCTGTAAGGAGGGCACTCAGACTAGTCATCTCCTCATCTGCCACCTTACTGTATTCCTATGGTCTTCTTCATGCTGCCTATGATGTATCCTTCTCCCACTCCCACCATTCCATTCTCTCCTTTATTTGTGAAAGTAAAACAGAGAGAATGCTACATGAACACAGACTTTTCTTGATTCTATTAAGTTAAGGAAGTATAGAATGACATAGCAGTGTTTTAGAAACTCTGTTGGACACATTTGAACTGTTTTCATGTTTTTGATCCTCTTCCTTTGTTTCTTACCTTCCTCTATGCATTGTCTTTACCCATTTGATTGTAACCTCACTGAGGGATCTTTGTCTTCCCAGGGCATAGCAAAGTACCTGGTACACAGTAGGTACTTCATAAGTGGTTATTTAGTGACTGACTAGCCTTTTCAATCTATCCTATTGAAAGTTTTTGTATTTGAGATCTCAAAGTGTGATGCACTAGAAGTAAAGACCATAAGCTATGGTCCTATTTCTATAAGATAAAAGTATAACCAAGAATGTATAATGGATTAGATTCGGGGTGGGAAATATGTGACCTTGAGACCACAGGTGACCCTCTAGGTCCTTAAGTGTAGCCCTTTGACTGAATCCAAACTTCATAGAACAAATCCCCTTAATAAAAATACTTGCTCTGTAAAATGTGGACTTAGTCAAAAGTACACACCCAAGGACCTAGAAGGTCATATGTGACTTCAAGGCCAAAGGTTCCACACCCCCAGATTAGAGTCATGATATTCTGTACAAAGTATAAATATCTCAAACTCTCACTCGGGGAATTTAAGTGCTGGAAGATACATTTCAAATTAAACTGATACTGAGAGACAGTTCCTTGATGGAGGAAGAAAGCATCTTTAAGAAGTGTCATATCTGACCAGATAATTTTCAGATGAAGAAATCAAAGCTATCAGTAGTCATATGAAAAAATGTTTGTCACCAACAATTAGAGAAATGCAAATTAAAGCAACTTTGAGGTATCACCTCACACCTATCAGATTGGTTAACATGACAGAAAAGGAAACTGGGACATTAATGTATTATTGCTGGAGTAGTAAACTAGTCCAACTACTTTGGAGAAGAATTTGAAACTATTGTGTGTACTCTTTGAACAAGTAATACCACTACTACGTCTATATCCCAAACAGATAAAAAAAAAAAAAAAGGAAAAGGGACTCTTATATGCAAAAAATACTTATAGTAGCTCTTTTTGCAGTGGTAAAGAATTAAAAATAGAGAGATGTCCATCAATTGGGGAATACCTGAACAAGTTGTGGTACATGATTGTTACAGAATACTCTTATGCTATGATAAATGATGAGCAGGATGGCTTCAGGAAAACTTGGGAAGACTTATATAAACTCATGCAAAATAAAGCGAGTAAAACTAGGAGAACATTGTACACAATAAAAGCAATGCTGTTAGTCCTTTCCTTGCTTAATTCCCTGTTGGATAAGATGAATTTCTATGCCCAACTGTATGTGTACGTATCTGTGTGTGTGTGTTTATTTTTTTCATTTCTACTTGAACCAGTTCAGATGAGT
Organism: Notamacropus eugenii; assembly: GCF_028372415.1. Lineage (NCBI taxonomy): Eukaryota > Metazoa > Chordata > Mammalia > Diprotodontia > Macropodidae > Notamacropus > Notamacropus eugenii. Next base: position 444,790,035 of record NC_092876.1, on the reverse strand, counting down.
GATGCTGAAGAGTTTTCTTGCTGTTCCCTCCTTCTCCCCCTCCTTTGTAAAAGTGCTTCCTTGTGTCTTCTTTTATATAACATAATTATCTCTATTCTTCTTCTCCCTTTCTCCTTCTCTCAGGGCATCAGTCTTTCCAATCCTTCCATTTTTCTCTTGACATGACGCCAACATAATATACTCGCACTCATGCCCTCTAAGCAAACTTTTTCTAAATATTCTAATAATGACAGAGTTTTTGGGGGTTGCATACATCATCTTCCCATAAAGGGATATAAACAGTTGAAGCTTGATAAGTTCCTTCCTTATCATTTCTCACTAATGTTTGCCTTATGCTTCTATTGAGTCTTGTGCTTGAACGTCCAAATTTCTATTTGGTGCTGAATTCAACTAATTAATCAGGAATTCTCAAAAGTACTCTACTTCATTAAATACCCATTTTCCCCCTGGAGGATTATAGTTTGTTTTGCTATTCCTGGTTGTAACCCTAGATTCCTTTTCCTTCCAGAATATGGTATGCTGAGCCTTCTGTCCTTTTATAATGGTACCTGCTAAATTTTGTGTGCTCCTGACTGGCTCCATTTTATTTTAATTCTTTCCTTCTGACTGCTTACAGTATTTTGTCCTTGATCACAGAGCTCTGGATTTTGGCTTTCTTTTTGCATTCTCCTCATTTCACTGTGATATGCTCATAGACCATCACATTTATTCTGTATGGAATGGGGATTGTGAATTCAGTACCCCAAGAGTATCTGCCTTTGGGAGGAATTCAAAGCATAGGATGACACTATGAGTCAGGAAAAGACTCTGTTTGGACCCTATGAGAGAGAGAGATAGAAATCACCAGAATGCCACTTATTCTAAAGATACCTTCAGGTTTGGTTTGTTCTAAGGGAAGCTATGAGTACTTTAAGCTTTTTCACTATATATTAATAGGGTGCTGGGAGTCTTGGAGAGTTTTTGCATTGACTTTGGGTTGAAACAAAAATTGACTTCTACATATATGCACTTCTACCTTCAGTATTTCTGTAAGAACTTTGTGTTCTCCATATTTGTGGAAACTTAAGAGATGTGTTATATTTGGAGATTTTCTTGGAGTAAATTCCATGTGAGGGACAATGAGAAAATAGATACATTTAGGGCATCTGACACTTCAGTTATCAGCCTGCTAGGACTGTCCCAGCCTATGTGACTCAAGACCAGGGAGAGCCTTCAGCCATTAGTTACATTAGTTATGTTTCTATGAATTGCTCATATTCATAATTTCTCATGGCACAACAGTATCCCACTACATTCCTATACATAATTTGCTCAACCACTTTCCAGGGAACAGGCACCTACTTTGTTTCTAATTTTGTACGAAACTATGAGATCCCTCCTATGAGAGAGCAGGGACCATTATTGCCCTTCTTTGTATTCTCAGCACTTCACACAATGCTTGCCACATAGTAGGCACTGAATAAATGCTTGTTAGCTGACTGCCTGCTATTACGGAAAGTACAGCTGTGAACATTCTGTTGTATATTGGACTGTGGCTGCCAGAATAGGATAAAATCCAACCTTTTCTGTTTTGCATTTAAAGTCATGGACAGTCTGGGTCCAACTCATCTTTCCATGCTAATTAGATATTATTCACTACATGCAGTGTTTTGTTCAGGTCCATCACTGGTAGTTTATGTTCTATAGTTGGAGCAAAATGAGTGCATGTATGTATATCTATCTATATACATACATACATACATACATACATATTTGGTACATGGTTTTTCGCTTGTCTTCTCATTAAACTGTAAGCTCCTTGAGAGCATGGACTGCTTACCTGAAAAATAGTTGGTGCTTAGTAAATGCTAATTGTTGCTGACCTTGTATTGCCAGCACTGAGCACAGTGCATGACTTACAGTAAATATCAATAAATACATGTTGATTTATTGGGTCCATGACTGGTTTCTCTTCTCAACCCACAGGAAAAGAATGATGTGGTGATTCCATATTTAAAATAACATGTAAGCTCAGGCCCAAGCTTAAGAGACAACATATGAGGGGTCAACTGATATACAAAAGAAAAGATTGTATTTTAATTGTTTATCCTTCTTTCAAATTTCTTTAACAGAGACACAGGACTTGTGTTTTGTCTCATTGACATCTCATTTATGATGTTCTGGTTTGTAAAGGATATTTCTTCCCCAAACAGATTTTGACTTGGAGGCGTTTTCTTCTCCTTTGGCTGGTGATGCTTGTAACGTATAAAATCAAGCCAAGTGAGCTTGGGTCTTAATGGATCCAGGCGCGTAGGTTCTGAGTACCATGAGGGAAATGCTCTTGAAGGGTGTACGAGCCGGCGTTTAGAAGAAAGGGCCCCTGGGGCCTTGGAACTGGGACTTGCCTTTGACTGGGGCCCTTCCAGCAGAAACCTGACACTTTTCTTCTCTGGACCACGCGAGGGCGTTGGGACAGTGACCTTTCTGTCAACACGGGGAGAACCATTTGGGATCCATGAGGAAGAAACTAAACAGCTGTTATCATTAGCAGACATATGTTGACTAGGCCAACAGGTACGGCTGGGATATTCCTTCATTTGCCACAGGTGACCTGGGTTAGAGAAATCACTTTTTATTTTTTCCTTGGGGATGGAACTTATGATGTCATCAACAAATTTTGTTGTGTGAGTTAGCCTCTCACTGGTGTAAGGTTTGATGTCATGTAAACACCTGAGTATGCCTCTATTCTGCTCAGTCTGGATCTGGTGGTGTTCCTTATCTTGGTGGTCAGAGATCTGTGTAGCCCTAGCCTGGTAGTATTGGTTTCTTGGAGCCTCAGCTAAATGTAAAGCAACCTTTTTAGGGACTGGTATGTCTTGGACATTGGGATGAAATGGAGACTTTGAGTGGTGCTCAAGCATTGGTAGAGTCACTGTTGTCCAACAATCAGAGCTAGACTTTATTAGTTGAGGCCTAGTTGAACAGACACGGCAAGGTGTAGTGCTAGGTTGTTGGAAAACAAAGGGCGGAGATTTTCTTTGACATACACAGATCATGTTCCTATGCATGGGTCCCTCAGATTTTACATGTGTATGGTTTAGTGGAAGTGAGTCTTCAGAGACAAGGTCCAGGCCAACCTGTGCCTGATGTTGCTGACTCAGTGGAATTGTGGCCTGGTGATCACAGTCGTGGAAAAACTTTGCCCAGCTTCTTTTATTTAATTGTTTTTTTGCCTTGGTTTCAGGACTTAGTGCAGGTATCTTTCGGTGTCCATTGAGGAGACGTGTGGACCGGTCTTCAGGGTTCAGCTGAATGTTATCCTGGTGCTGGGAAGAAACTTTGAGGTTGGCCTGCTCATTGGAAGCCAAATTATGTTTATCCTGGTGGTCAGAATACGATCTCTTCCATACTTGGTCCCTAGCAACTGGGTTCAGAATTGGCGATTGTCTCTCAGTAGTTGTGCCTTTGGACCAAGCATCAGGATTATACGTTGTTGTAACAGTGGCCTTGTTCAGCTTTTTGCCTCGTAACTGGGATGTCACCTTCTTTTCCTCTGAGGGACTGAGGCTTGACTCAGCTGTTGCTTTGTGACTGGAGACTGCTGGCCCATCTAGGTCCCTGATCTTATTGCCATGAGACCTTAAGTTTCCAAATTTGTTGGTCAGGTGATCCCCAGGATGCAGATCTCCAGTGTACGGAACATTCCTGAAGAGCAAATTCAAGTGGCTTTCAAGGTTGTTTTGTTGGATTAATTTATCTGTGTTCTTATTCACAGGGGACACAGCTTTTTCCTGGTGGTCAGAGTCAGGTACTTGTGAGGACTTGTTGATGATGACCTGTTGTTTTAAGCAAACCATCTGGTCTGCCTCCGCCTGGTGGAAAACTGGACCAAATTGGGACAATGGTGCAATCCGATGTGGTGGACATGGTATTAGCACTGACTGAGTCTGGTAAGAAACATTTTTTGGAGGAACCAGGACCAAGGCTGAAGGTGAAGAAGAGACAGTGAAAGTCAGAAGAAAGAGCTACCATGCCCCCTGGGATAAGGAAAAAGGAGCTAGAGGACAGGGATCAGGAAGAGATGATAGTCTAGGGTCAAGCAGGAGGAAAGTCTTCCATTCCATTTGAAACTTTTCAGAGTATCTTCACCTAAACTATTTCATTAGATCCACACCAGAAGCCTTTGCAACTAAATATAATTATGTCCATTTGATAGATGTGAAAAGAGATCGTTCTATATCTGCAACAACTTTTATACTTAATGAGCTTTCCTGAAACAACCTGTGAGATACAGAGGTAGTGTAAATATTAGTGATATTAATAACAATAAAATTAATTAACAATTATATAGCACCTACTGGATGACAATAGTGTGTCATAGGCAGTATGCTAAGCTAAATATTACCTCATTGGGTCCTCACCACAAGTCTAGGAGGTAGGTGCTATTATTATCTTGATTTTACCATAGGGAAAACTGAGGCAAATGGAGGTTAATGCCTAGGGTCCCATAGGTAGTAGGGTTCTGAGGCCAGGTTTGTATTCGGGACTTTCAAAGTATAGGCTTAGTGCTCCGTCCTCTACATCACAGCTGCCCTGGTTTCTACACAAGAAAAATGGTACACAGAGAATCTGATACAAGATCATAGGTATGACTAATATTTAAATCAGAAAGCCAGAATTGAAATCCAGAATGTTAAGGTGGAATGATTAAGAGATTTGTCGTCCATAAGGACATAGTAAACGACAGAGACAAGGCTAGAACTCAGGTTTCCTGATTTCTTGAACCATGTACTCTTTCCAAGGGACCAATTGGTCCTGAGAACAGAGTCAAGTTTAGATGAAAGACTCTTTCTCTCTCATACACACACACACACACACACACACACACACACCCCAGAAATACACACATCTACACAAGTCACAAAGAGAGATGGGATGGATTCTAATCGAAATGAATAAAAATCAAAGTTCTCACTTTTTGGAAATGTTCTGACTGTTTTCCCCATTTTTCCGCTGAAAGATTTCCTTGAAAAGATAATACATTAATAAACAATGATAATAATTCTGGGATCCTTCTTTAAAAAAGGTTATCAAAAGACAGTTGCTTATATGACTTCTGCTGCCCAAGTATTTCTGTTTTTGAGTAAGGTGTTAAACTTGTAAACTTTTCTTTTTGTCTTGGACTTCCCACTTTGGCAGTCTTCTGAAGCCTAATAATAAAAATAATAATTATTATTATCATCTCAGAATAATTTTTAAATAATGAAGAAAATGCTAAATTTTAATGAAGAGTTTAGCAAAATTATAGATGTGTATTTATGAATCCCCTGGAAATTAAACATAGAACCTTTGGGGGACTCTAGACTCTAAGTTAAGAACCTCTGTTTTCAACCAACTTCCGAATGTCCCCATATGGGGCATTGTTAATATTCAGGGAGTTAGTATGTATCTTTATTTTATTAGCCATCAGCATCATTGGCCTAATATGTGAAACTTACTAGTCATTGCCTTCCTGGGTGTTCTCTTTTGCAGATCTTCATCTCTCTTTATCTTGTTCATTTCCTTTGCCTTTATTAAAATTTTTAAAAAGGGAATGATATGTAAATTTTTGTGAAGATATAAGCAACTGAAGGGGGAAAAAATCAACAATTGGCTTTTGTGGGTCAATTTTTCTAAATTAAAAGAATGAAACTCTAAGGCAGAATCCTAAATATTACCCAGTGATTTCCATGATGTTTTCATTTCCTCTTTGATTTCAGTTTCTGTTTCAAAAATACAATTATTATTTTTATTTTTTTACGTCACCCACAATCCTAATGTATTCCTCACTCCACCCCCAAGAGCTATCTATCTTTCTTTTACAAAGTATGAAAAAAAAGCTGTTCTGTTTTTCAAACTAACATCATATCAAAATGGGCTTATATGAGGCACGTTGTTCTACATCTACAGCTCCTTACCTCTACAAAGAAGAGTGAGAACGTGACTTCTCATCATATATCTTCTTTAGAGTGAATCTTAGTCATTATCATCTTTTTTCTAATAAGTATTCTTTTCAGGGCTTCTAAAATCAGCTTTACAAATATTCATGCCAAAATTTCCCACAGCCCTATAGACTGAATCACCAGCAACACTGTCTTTAAAAAGATTTTTCCTGTATGCACTTATGTTTTCCACTTAAGGACATGAAATATTATTTCGAGCTAATGGAAAATTTTGTGATGCTTACTGAGGGAATTGGAAAGAAACAGGATTGTGACAAACTCAAGCCACAGGCACAAATTTAGATCAGTTTGCAGAGGTGGGGAACCTGCAGCCTCAAGGCCACATGTGGCCTCCTAGGTCCTCGAGTGCAACCCTTTGATTTATTCCAAACTTCACAAAACAAATCCCCTTGAAAGAAGGTTTTGTTCTGTAAAACTTGGACTCAGTCAAAAGGCCACACTCAAGGACCTAGAAGGCCACATGCGGCCTCAAGATCCCAGGTTCCCCACCCCAGACTGCTAGATTCTCTCTTCTCTACCCATACCTTATACTCACTGCCCAGGTCACCCAGTCCCAAAAAATGGCTTACCAGTTGAAGCAGTAAGAAAAGCAGGAATCAAAGCAGGTTAAATGTCCAAATGTGAGGTCACTGCATCAGGCAAATTCCTGGTGGCCTCAGGGGCCAGAAGCCTCCTCTAATTAGAGGAGAACAAACTAAATGGAAACAAAGCAAAAATAATTAGTTACTTCAGAGAAATAAATAGTTCTTCCTAAGAGGACTGAATAGAGAGATGCAAGGAACATAGAGCAGTGTGGTTTTAAAAACACTCATTAGGACTGAATCCTATGGTCCCAGGCCAGACGGGGATTTGATACATCAGCCTGACATCACAGAGCACCACTTGTCCATTGTCACCTGGGGTCCCTTGTAATGGGGACTTAAGCAATGATACTTGTCATATGGGTTTTTATGGTAAATGGATGAAAACCAATCTCAAATTTCAGGTATGTTTAAAATTTCCCAGTGATTCTTAACAATTTGATTAACTCTTTAATAGAAGACGCAATATTTCTCTTCAGAGGCACAAAGTGCTAGGTCCTGTCCCACTTGAGATTTAACTTACAAAGCATATAAATGCTCTGTGAAGACAGGTATTGGATCTTTCCTTATTTAATCTTAGGAAATCTCATCAAGTCCAGTGTCCCACAGACCTTAATGTGAATTGTGCAAGAGAATACAATTGATAATAATCATTTTGGGGAGTTGGACTTTCCTAGTGTTTGGTGATGAAATGTCTCTGCATGCCAATCCCTTACTTCTCCAGGTTAAAAAAGGGCAATTTTTGGAATTTGAAGATCACTGTTTTCTTTCATTTTTTTGCATTTTGAGAATTTCTTAGATACCACTCAAACTGAAGCAATTTTAAAGTGTATAAAATAACATTGGTAATAATTGATAATCATCCAAATTACCTAAAAACATTTATTATGTGCCTACCATGTTTGACACTGTAGGAAATGAAGGTTTGAAGAAGTAGCATAGTTCCTACTTTCAAGAAGCTTTTCATTTGACTGACAGGCACAGAACGTTCATATAAACAAATATACTCAAAATAGATGAAAGAAAAATTTGGGGTGGGTAAAGGGGAAGACATCAGTCTCTAGGCTGATCAAAATTTATGTTACACTTGAACTGAGTCTTGCAAGGGTCATAAGATAATAGATTTAGAGATGGAAGCCTAATTCCTTGAGAAAACTGGAACTCAAGGAGGTGATAGAATTAACCAGTATTCACATAGCTAACAGGTTTTAGAGGAAAGATTTGAATACAGGGCTTCCTGTACTTTAACCATGATATCACTTTGAACTCTAAGATCATAAGATCAGCAGGGAATGTATTCATGGGCATAGAACACAGAAAGTACAGAGAAGGGAGATAGAGTATAGTATGTGAGGAACTATTATGACAAGTCACATTTAGCTAGATCATAGTGTATATGAAAGAAGAGTAATGTATAATCAGGCTAGGAAAAGTAGAGTGAAACCATGTTCACAAAGCATTTATGCTGATTTGATCTTGGAGGTGTTATGGAAGGCACTGGAGATTCCTGAGTAAGAGTCAAAATATGGTCAGGTTTTGCTTCTGAAAGATCATTTTGGCATCTGTTGGAAGATGGATGAGAGTGCAGAGATTTGAGGCAGGAAAACCAATGAGGAGATTATTACAACAATCTAGTTGAGATTAGGGGGCCTAAACAAGAATGGTAGTTGTAGGTTTGAAGTAAGGGATAGCTGTGAGAGATATAGAGATAGAAATTACACCTTTTGGCAACTGTGGAATCAGGGAACATGAAGATTTAATGATGATACTGAAGCTGTGAGATCTTTTGAGTAGCAGAGAGGTCCTGAACTTTTCTTGTAAACTCTTTGAGTTCTCTATATGTCTATACCTGGTGAAGCCTAGGGAATTCTTTTCAGAAGAATGTTTTTAAAGGCATGAAATATAATATATTGCCATTCCAAGGAAATCAATTGTATTAAAATATGGCTACCAAAATATTTTTAAAAAAGGGCTCGAAAACTGCATTTTCTTTGATCCAACAATAGCACTACTAGGTCTGTATCTCAAAGAGATCAAAGAAAGAGAAAAAGACCGACATACACAAAATATTTGTAGCAAAGTATCAAAGAACTGGAAATTGAGGGAAATATCCCATAAATTAGAGGATGACTAAACAAGTTGTGGCATAAGATTGTGGTGGAATAATATTGTTCTATGAGAAATGAGTGGGGTAGGATGAAACCAAGATGGCAGATTAGAGGCAACCCAGCTGAACTCTCTCAACATTTCCCTCCAACCAACTTTAAAATAATGTCTCAAATCAAATTTTGGAGAGACAGAACCAACAAAAGTTCAGAGTGACACATTTTTCTTTCCTAAGGAAACTTAACAGGTCAGCAGAAGTTTGTGAAACCAGTGTAGAGGCCTGTCTGCAATCTATAAATGTGGTTGAAGGGAAAATGGCTAAAGTAGCAGCAGCAGATTTTGCAGCTTTCAACCTAGAGATGGTAAGGGGATTCGACAACTGGTCAGAAAAATTATATGAGACCCTTTGCTGGCATTTGGTACAACTGGCACTGATTGGTCAATCTATTGCTCATATGCATTTCTGGGTTGAAGTTCCAGGGTGGAGAGGACCACCAGAAATTGGGCACAAGAAAATAGGGGGCCTAGTAATAGTTTCAAGGCAAAGAGAACAGGAGGGACCAGGAGCCCTTCCTGGGCAAAGATCACAGTGCAGATCAAGAGAGCAGTGACCATACTTCACACGGGATCACAGTACCTTGGAAGCAACAAAAACTTGCAGACCCTTAGAACTATCTCTGAAAATAACATCATAAGCCTGAAACTTGGCAGATTGCTTTCTCACTCCCAGGTGAGCAGAGTTCAACTTTAGCACAAAAATCAAAGTCAAGAAATAGGCTGGAAAAGTTAGCAAACAACAAAGAATTTGACCATAAAAAGCTAATACAGTGACAGGGAAGACCAAGAAATAAACTCAAAAGACAACAATGTGAAAACGCCTATAGCAGAGCTTCAAAGTAAAATGCTAATTTGACCAAAAACCAACAAGAATTCCTGGAAGAGTTAAAGAAAGAAATGAGTGATAGGGGAAAATAGTAGGAAACTGTATGCTCCAATATGCAAAAATGCAGAAGAAATTATGATCTAAGCTAAGCAAAAGCAAAAATAGACTCATTAAAAGGGATGATCAGGAAAATATTTTTACAGCAAGTATTTCTGATAGAGGCATTTCTCAAATGATTTTTGGTTGGTTACTGTCCTTCATTTTCAAAGAGGATCAAAATGACATCATGATGTTGAGGTCATGGTATAGCATGTACAACTGTGGCTGGTCAGACCAGTACGTGCTCAGAATGCTCTAACACAGGTTGGACATAGTCTACTTGACCATTTGGAGTGGAGATATCTTAATTTTTTCATCTCATGTTTCTTTTGAGCTGTTGCAATTCTGATTTGCTCATGGAGTACAGTGCCTTCTTTGATATAGACATGACATGCTGGATGGTCCTATGCCATTGTCTCCCAAGTCTCACCAACTATTCCAAAGTTCTTCAGAGAGACCTTGAGAGTGTTCTTGTATTACTTTTTCTGACTTCCATGTGAACACTTGCCTTGTGTGAGCTCTCTGTAGAGTAATTTAGGCAAACATATTTTTGGCATTTGAACAGTGTGACCCAGTAGAGTTTAATTGATTGGCGGTTCAGTTTGAGAAAGGAGCTCAGTATTTAATACCTTATCTTACCAAGTGATCTTCAAAATCTTCCTAAGACAATTCAAATGGAAGCGGTTCAATTTTCTGGCACTGGTAGACTCTCCAGATTGCACAGGCATACTACAGTGAGGTCAGGAAAATGGATCTGTAGTCCTTTATTTTTGTAGGGAGTCTAATACCTCCTCTCTCTCACATTTTTCCTTTGGAGCATCCCAAATATTGAGCCAGCTCTGGCAATGTGTGTATCAACCTCATCATTTATTTGCACGTTCCTAGAAAGTATACTGCTGAGGTAAGTGAACTTATTCCCAGCATTCAAAATGTCTTCATCTACTATGAAGAGTGGCTCCATATATGGATGGTATAGTGCTGGCTGGTGGAGAACTTCTGTTTTCTTGATGTTGTTAGGCCCAAATTAGCATAAGCAGCAGAGAACTGATCCACACTTTGTTACATCTCAGCCATATTAGTATTGGATTGTAGCTTCTACAAGTTAAATAATTTACTGTCAGTGTGGTATCTGATGGCATTTTCATCTCTGTTGAAGACATCTGACAACATCACTGAAATCATCATCGTAAATAGCATGGGAGCAAGCACATATCCCTGCCTCAATCCACTGGTGTTTAGGAAAACACTACAGCTTTGTCCATTATCCAGAATCCATGCAAGCATGCTACCATGAAACTGATGTACAAAACTGATGAAATACTCAGGGCAGCCAAATTTTACCATGATTTTCCACAGACCTTCATGACTGACAGTCTCAAATACCCTGGTTAGACTGACAAATGTTGTGTATAGACCTCTGTTTTGCTCTTGGTATTTCCCCTGGTGTTGTCAAGCAGCAAAGACCATATCAACACTTCCTTGGCCCTTTCTGAAGCCATGCTAGCTCTCAGGTAGGTGATCATATTTCACATGAAGCATCAGCCTATTAAAGAAGACTCTGGCAAGAATCTTGATTGCAATAACTGAGAGAGAAACCTCACTCCGATTGTCATAGGACAACCTATTTCCCTTTTCTTTATAGAGATGGTCAATGAAGGCATTATTGAACTTCTTAGGAATAACCTTTTCTTGTAATATTACCTGGAAAATTTCTATCAGCTTTTGTATGAGCAGTGACAGCTGAAATAGAATCAGCAGCAGGTGCTTTGCTACATGAGAGGAGCCTAGTGTCATTCAAAACCTCTTCTTCAAGATGTGGGAAAATTGGGACACTAATACATTGTTGGTGGAGTTTCTAACTGATTCAGCCATTCTAGAAAGGAATTTGGAGCTATGCTCAAAAGGCTACAAAACTGCATGCCGGGGGCAGAGTCAAGATAGCGGAGTAGAAAGACACATCTACTCTAGCTCCCCCCCACAACCCATAAAATACCTGTAAAAATGACCCTAAACAAATTCTAGAGCAGGAAAAGTCGCAAAACGAAAGAGTGAAAGAGATTTCCAATCCTAGACATCCTGGAAGGCCTACAGGAAAGGTTTATCTCACTGGGTGTGGACCAGAGTGCAGCCTGCTAAACTCAACTGAGATAGGACTGGAGCAGGTCTCAGAGTGCAATCCCAGGCAGCAGCTGAGGTTCCCAGATTACTCAACCCACAAACACCAAAGGTAACTTCAAAGGTCAATGAGAAAGCTTTTTCACCTGGGTGAGAAGTAAATGTGGTCTGGCCCTGGCTGCCACAGGGTAGCAGTGGTTGCTGTGGCACAGCATCCATTTTAGGAACCTGCAGGCTAAAGGCCCTGGGCTTTAGGGGCTTTTAGACACAGCTGATCTGGATCTCAGCTCTGAGTGGTGGCCCTGGGGTAAGGAGGAGCACTGGCTGCTGGAGGCTCTGGAGAGGGAATTCTACTCACAGATCCTGTGAAGAAAAGAGTACTTGTGGTTGCTCCCAGACCAGAATGCAGGTCAGGAGAGGAGTAAACTCCTCTTTATTGATTGTGCCACCTTGGAACTGAGAACTTACAGGTCCTTAGAGTATGCCATCCACCTGACAAAGGACTCAAAAGTCAAGTAACAAACTAGGGAAATGCCCAAAAAAAGGAAAAACATAAGACTATAGAAGGTTACTTTCTTGGTGAACAGGTATTGTCTTCCATCCTTTCAGATGAGGAAGAACAAAGCATAACATCAGAGGAAGACACAAAAGTCAAGGCTTCTACATCCAAAACATCCAAAATAAATATGCAATGGCCTAAGGTCATGGAAGAGCTCAAAAAGGATTTTGAAAATCAAGTAAGAGAGGTGGAGGAAAAATTAGGAACAGAAATGAGAATGATGCAAGAAAATCAGGAAAAGATAGTCAACAGCTTGCTAAAGGAGACACAAAAAAAAAAGCTGAAGAAAATAACACCTCTAAAAATAGACTAACACGATTGGCAAAAGAGGTCCAAAATGGCAATAAGGAGAAGAATACTTTAAAAAGCATCATTAACCAAAAGGAAAAGGAAGTTCAAAAGCTCACTGAAGAAAGTAGCTCTTTAAAAATTAGAATGGAGCAGATGGCAGCTAATGACTTTATGAGAAACCAAGAAATTACAAAACGAAACCAAAAGAATGAAAAAATTGAAGATGATGTGAAATATCTCATTGGAAAAACTGACCTGGAAAACAGATCCAGGAAAGAAAATTTAAAAATTATGGGACTACCTGAAAGCCATGAATAAAAAGAGCCTAGACATCATCTTTCATGAAATTATCAAGGAAAACTGCCCTGATATTCTAGAACCAGAGGACACAATAAATATTGAAAGAATCTACTGATCACCTCCTGAAAGAGATCTGAAAAGAGAATCTCCTAGGAATATTGTGGTCAAATTCCAGAGTTCCCAGGTCAAGGAGAAAATATTGCAAGCAGAAAGAAAGAAACAATCTGTGTATTGTGGAAATACAATCAGGATAACACAAGACCTAGCAGCTTCTACATTAAGGGATTGAAGGGTTTGGAATATAATCCAGAAGTCAAAAGAACTAGGATTAAAATCAAGAATCACACACCCAGCAAAACTGTGCATAACATTTCACAGGAAAAAATGATCATTCAATGCAATAGAGGACATTCAAGCATTCTTGATGAAAAGATCAGAACTGAATAGAAAATTTGACTTTCAAACATAAGAATCAAGAGAAGCATGAAAAGGTAAACAGGAAAGAGATATCATAAAAGACTTTCCAAAGCTGAACTGTTTCCACTCCTACATGGAAAGATAATATTTGTAATTCTTGAGACTTTTCTCAGTATTTGGGTAGTTGGAGGGATTGCGCACACACACACACACACACACACACACACATTTATATATATATATATATATATATATATATATATATATATATATATATATATATATATATATATATATATAGAGAGAGAGAGAGAGAGAGAGAGAGAGAGAGAGAGAGAGAGAGACAGAGAGAGAGAGACAGAGAGAGAGACAGAGAGAGAGACAGAGAGAGACAGAGAGACAGAGAGACAGAAAACACACTGTGAGTTGAATGAGAAGGGATGATATCTAAAAAAAAAAATGTAAAAGTGAGAGAGGAATATGTTGGGAGGAGAAAGGGAGAAATGGAATGGGGCAAATTATCATTCATAAAAGAGGCAAGAAAAAGCTTTTTCAATGCAAGAGAAAAGGGAGGATGTGACAGGGAAAAAGTGAAGCCTACTCTCTTCATATTTGGCTTAAGGAGGGAATAATATGCACATTCAATTTGGTATGAAAATCTCTTATGCTACAGGAAAGTAAGGGAGAAGGGGACAAGTCGGGAGAGGGGGATGATAGAAGGGAAGGAAAATGGGAGGAGTGAGTAATTAGAAGTAAACACTTTTGGGGAGGGACAAGGTCAAAAGAGAGAATAAAATAAATGAGGGGTGGGATAGAATGGAGGGAAATATAGTTAGTCTTACACAACATGACTATTATGGAAGTCTTTTGCAAAACTACACATATATAGACTACATTGAATTGTTTGCCTTCTCAGTGGGGATGGGTGGGAAGGGAGGAAGGGAGAGAAGTTGGAACTCAAAGTTTTAGGAAAGAATATTGAGAATTGTTTTTGCCTGCAATTGGGAAATAAAGAATACAGGTAATGGGGTATAGAAATCTTCCTTGCCCTACAAGAAAAGAGAGAAGATGGGGATAAGGGAAGGGAGAGGTATGATAGAAGGGAGGACATATTGAGGGAAGGAGTAATCAGAACACAATGTGCTATCAGGTGGGGGGAGAGGAGAGATGGGGAGAAAATTTGTCACTCAAAAATTTGGGGAAATGAATGTTGAAAACTAAAAGTAAATGAACATTTAAAAAAAGAAAAAAGAGAATAATTGATACTATGTGACACCCCCTGTTGAATTGTCAACTTGCTTTTGTATTTAGCTAGTTCTGTATGTCCTACATGTCCTTAGATACAAAGGACCCACCAAGGTCACCCTACTGACTCTCTACTCTTAGCCCATCACTCCTCTCTTCAAAAGCTTTGAGTATGTTCCTGTAACCACCTCCTTCAGGTCTCTTTATGTAACTCAGTTACACAAAATTTGTGTAATTTTCAGTCCTCTTTGTGTAACTGTCCCAGGTGCCAGCCCACCTCACTGACTCACAGAAGGGTCAGACATCTTGATTGAAGAAAATCATATATCAGTCAAAAGTAAATCTTCATATTGATGCACTGTGGATGGACTTGTGAATGATTATGACCATTCCAGAAAATATTTTGGAATTCTACACAAAACAACTATTAAAAAGTGCATGGTCTTTGACTCAGTTATATAACCATGATGCCTACACCAAAAAGGTATCAGAGAAAGAATAAAAGGTACAATAGGAACAAAAATATTGGAAAGCAGCTATTTTTGAAGTAGCAAAAAACTGAAAACTAAATGAATATCCATCAATTGAAGAATTCCTAAATAAATTGTGGTATGTGATTATAATGGAATGCTATAGTGCTGTAAGAAATAAGGAAAAATATGATTTCAAAGAGTTATGGAAAGAATTATATGAATTGATGCAGAATGTTAAGTAGGCAGAACCAGGAGGAGCATTTATACAATAACAATAAAGTTGTAAAGACAAAAAAACTGTAACGACAACAATCTGCACAATGACCATCCATCATTTTGGGGGATTGATGATGAAACACACAGTTCACCTCCTGACAGAGAAATGAAAGCTTTAGGGTGTCAAATAATACATTTATTTCTATATACAACCAATGAGAGAATTTTTTTCTTGACTTTAATTTTTGTTATAGGAAATTTGGTTTTCTTTTCTCTTTTTTTTTTTCCAAAGGAGAGAAGGAGAGGAAGATAAAATAGGCTTCTGGTCATTAAAAACATGCTTTAAAATAGATTGCAGATGGATACTACAAATGTGGGATATGTGTTCACTTTCTGATGTCACTGTATCAATAATTTTCTTTAACTGTTTTACTTTGTTATAAGGAAACTCCCAAGGAGTGGAATGGGGGCAGCCTGGAAATGTTTGTAATGCTCAAAAATAAAACATCAATTTTTTTTAAGTTAAAAAAATAGACAAACCTAAATGGCAAGAAAAGATCCAAAAAGGCAATGAGGAGAAGCTTTTAGAAAGCAGAATTGACCAAATGGAAAAGGATGTCCAAAACATCCCTGAATAAAATAATTTTTAAAAAATTAAAATGGAGCAGATGGAAGCTAATGACTTTGTGAGAAACAAAGAAATTATAAAATAAAACTTAAAAAATAGAAGACAAAGTGAAATATTTCACTGGAAAAACAATCTGTAAAATAGATCCAGGAGAGATAATTTTAAAATTATTGTTATATCTGAAAGCCATGATCAAAAAAAACAGAGCCTAGATATCATCTTTCATGAAATTATCAAGGAAAACTGCCCTAATATTCTAGAAACAGAGGGCAAAATAAATACTCAAAGAATTCACCAGAATTCTGAAAGACATATGAAAAGAAAAACTCCTAAGAATATTGTAATCAAACTCCAGAGTTAGGAGATCAAGGAGAAATATTTCAAACAGCCAGAAATAAACAATTCAATTATTGTGGAAATACAATCAGGATAACACAAGATCTAGCAGCTTCTACATTAAAAGATCGAAGGGCTTGGAATATGATATTCCAGAAGTCAAGGGAACTAGGATTAAAACCAAGAATCACCTACCCAACAAAACTGAGTATAATACTTCTGGGGGAAAGAATGGAATTTCAATGAAATAGAGGACCTCTAAGCATCCTTGTTGAAAAGATCAGAGCTCAATAGAAAGTTTCAGTTTCAAATTCAAGAGAAACATGAAAAGGTAAACAGAAAAGAGAAAACTTAAGGAACTCATTAAACTGTTTACATTCCTGCATGGAAAGATATTATTTGTAACTCATGAGACTTTTTTCAGTATTAGGGCAGTTACAGGGATTATATATATGTAAGTGTGTATGAGTACGTATGTATGTGTATATTATATATGTGTAGGTATGTATATGTATATGAGTACATGTATGTATATACATACACACACATTGACAGAGGGCACAGGGTAAGTTGAACATGGAGAAGTCCTAAAAAATAATATTTACTGTTGAGTGGAATATACTAGGAGTAAGAGAAAGGGAGAGGTCTAGTGTAGCAAATCATCTAACATATAAGAGGGAAGAAAGAGCTTTCACAATGGAGGGGAAGAAGGGAGAGATGAAAGGAAATAACTGAACCATCTTCTCATGGTATTTGGCTTAAGGAGGGAATAATACACAACTGGATGTGGAAATCTATTTTGCCCTGCAGGAACTCAAGGGGGAAAGGGGTAGTAGAGGGAAGATAATAGAAGGGACAGCAAATTGGGGAAAGGGATAATCAAAAGCAAACATTATTGTGAGAGGACAGGGCAAGGGAGAGAATGAAATAAATGGAGGGCAGGATAGGACAGAGGGAAATGTGTTCAGCCTTTTGTAACATAACTATTATGGAAGTGTTTTACGTTGTTACACATGTATGACCTATATTGAATTGCTTGTTTTCTCAGTGAGGATTGGTGGGGAGGCTGGAAGGAAGAGAATATGGAGCTCAAAACTTTTATTTTGAAAGTTAAAAATTATTTTAGCTTGCAATTGGAAAATAAGATATACAGGCAATGGGCTATAGAGCTCTATTTTGCCCTACAGGAAAGTAGAAGGGAAGGGGATGGAAGAAGGAGTGGGCAATATAAGGGAGGGCAGACTGGATGAAAGAGTGGATGGCGTGCATGCTGTCCTGGGATGGGGGTAGGGAGAGAAAATTTTGAATTCAAATTCTTGTGGAAGTGAATGTTGAGAACTGAAAAATAAAATTTATATATATGTATTTATAGAAAGAACAATTCAAACACTACCCTCTCCAAGTAATCTTTTTTCCCATACCATTGTTCTTTGCAACTTTCTAATAAACTGATCGTGTAATGTATAGCAAAAAAAAAAAAGATTTTTACTATTATTTTACTTAGTATTTTCATTAGGTTCTGGGAGTTTGATGTTTAAAATATATCTGTCCGTCCTATTTTCCAAATGACTTGTTCCTGCTAACTTTACATTTTGCTCTTATATTAACTGAACAGATTGTTTTGAGTTCTTTTTCCTCAGTCACTGAAATGCTAAGATCTCCCAGCTTTTGTTTTAAGCTATCTATTTTACTCTGTAGATCTTCTTTATTAGGTCTTCCAACACCTGCTAGAGTCAAAAGAATCATGGAACCTCAGAACTAGAAGGGACCTCAGCTGTCCTTGCTAGGGCATATGAACAAGTGGTGATCAAGCCTCTGCTTCAAGACCTCCCAAGGAAAAGAAGAAACCCAGAGCATTTCAAGGGCAATGTATTCCCCTTTTAGGCAGATCAAGTCATTAGTTTTTCTTTATACCAAGACAAATTTATCTCTCTTTAACCTCCCTCTCTCCTATTTCTGCCCCTAGGGCCAAACAAGCCCAGTCCCTCCCTGACATGAGAGCCCTTCAAATAATTGAAAACAACTGTCACCACCACCACCACCACCAAAGCCTTTTCTTCTCCAGGTGAAATAAAATCAGCTACTTCAACTGCTCTTCATATGATATGAACTTAAGGGCTTTACTCATACTGGTTGCCATTCTTTATCCTACAATATCTTCTTAAATCGTGTTGCCCAGGGATAAATACTTTAATCTAAATGAGGACTTATGAGGGTAAAGGGCAATTAGAATATCATTTCCTGATTCTTGGAAGTTTTTATGCAGGCCAAAATCACGTTAACTTTTTATTAACTATGTCACTGCTGATTCAAGTTGAGTTAGAAGCTCAATAAAATCCCCAGATCTTTTTCAAAACTTATCTATCAATGTCAACACTGTATGATATTTGTGTTGATTTTTTTGTATTCAAGGAAATGGCCTTACATTTAACCCTTTTGGATTTTATCTTGTTACATTTAGCCCATAACTCTGGTCTGATAAGATCCTTATGGATCATCCATGTATTAGGTATTCCTCCTAGCTTTGTGTTATCTGCAGGTATGTTGAGAATACCATCTTAAAGTTTTTATCCAAATCATATATTTATCCAAATCCTGTTGAACAGCACAGGACCAAATTCATGTTCCTCAGGTACATTACTGGAAACCTCCTGCACGTTGACATTGAATCATTAGTAAATGTTCTTTGAGTCTGGCCCTCCAAAACCATTTCCGTATCTGATTATATTATCATCTAATCCATGTCTGTAGATCTTCACAAAAATATAATATTTTAGACAAATTATGTCCATAGCATTCCCATCTATAAATTTCAATAATCCTGTCAAAAAAGGAAGTAGGGTTAGTCTGGTATGTCCTGTTATTTTTTTTTTTATAAATTATTGTTACTTATTTCATTAAATATATCCTAATTACATGTAAAGTTTTAACAATATTTTTTTAATTGTGTTTCAAATTCTCTGCTTGTCTCATCCTTTCCCCACTCCTTGAGAAGGCAAAAAAATTTTGATATTGATTATACATGTGAAATCATGCAAAACAAATTTCCACATTAACCACATTGTAAAAGAAAACACAAACAAAATAAAATAATAAAAAACTACAAGAAAATATTCTTTAACCTGAATTCAGAGTTAATCAGTTCTGTCATGGAAGTAGATAACCTATTTCATCACCCATACTTTGGAAGTGTCTTGGATCATTGTCTTCATTACAGTAGCTAAATCTTTCACAGTTGATCAACTTTACAATATTGCTGTTATAGTGTACAATGTTCTTCAAGTTCTTCTCACATCAGTTCATATGAGTATTCCAACATTTTTCTGAAAGTATTCTGTTCATTATTTCTTATAGCACAATAATAATCTGTCACAATCATATGTCACAAATTGTTTAGCCATTCCCCAGTTGATGGGCATTCCTTCAATTTCTAATTCTTTATCACTACAAAAAGAGCTGGTATAGTTTTTTGTGGTTTTTTTTTTTTTTTTTTACAAATATGTCCTTTTCCCCTTTATCTTTTATCTCTTTGGGATACAAACCTAGTAATGGTATTGATGGGTCAAGGGATAAGCAAAGTTTTATAGCCTTTGAGTATAGCTCCAAACTAAGGATCAGTTCAGAGCTACACAGCAGTGCATTAGAGTTCTAATTTTTCCACTTCCTTTTCTGTAACGTTAATCAATCTGATAGGTGTGAAGTGGTACCTAGAGTTGTTTTAATTTGCATTTCTCCAATCAGTAGTAATTTAGAGCATTTTTATATCTATAGATTGTTTTACTTTTTTCTTCTGAAAACTGCTTTTTGATATCCTTTGACCATTTTTCAATAGGGGAAGGTTTTAATTTTTAAGGAATGATTTTCTTCACTGAGATTTTGTACCTGTTTTTCCATTTGGCCAATTCTGCTTTCTAAGGAGGTATTTTCCTAGGTTTATTTTTCTACTTCCTTTTCCATTTTGGACAATTCTGGTTTTTAAGGTGTTACTTTCTTCAGTATTTTTTGTGCTTCTATTACCAAGCTTCTAATTGTCTTTTCATAATTTTCTTCCTTTGCTTTCATTTCTTTACCTATTTTTCCCTCTACCATTCTTATTTGAGTTTAAAAATCTTTGTTTAGCTCTTCCAGGAATTCTTGTTGGATTTATATACAATTCATTTTTTCCCTTTGTGGCTTTGCTTGCAGATGATTTGATTTCATTATCTTCTGAGTTTATGTCTTGATCTTTCACCTTCATAGGTTTTTATGAGCTGGTTCTTTTTTGTTCCTTAATCATTTTCCTACCCAATTTCTTGGTTTAGAACTTTTTGTTAAAGTTGGTCTCTGTTCCTGGTATGGGGTGGAGAGGGGCTCTATCTCAAGCTCCAGGCTTTTTCAGGCTATTGTTTTCAGAGCTAGTTCTGGGGTGGGAAGTTTTCAATGTTTCCAAGGTAGTACAATCTGGGGAGAGCTGTGGTCCATTGCTCTCTTGGTCTGCATTCTGGTCCTTACCCAGGAATACTCCTTGATCACTTGGGATTCCTCTTAATTCTGCTCCTCAAGGACCCTTCTTGGGAAGGGAAATGGTGCTATTTCTGGAAATGGTACAATTTCTCAAGTTCTCTGATTCCCTGGGACTGGAAGCAATACTGTCCCTCAAGACTTCCACACCCTTTTGAAGCAAAGTGGTCCTCTCCACCCTTAAACTCAGAAGTGAGGACTGGCAATGAAGCTGCCAAACAGTTGCTCCTCAAGGCTTCCATTCCTTCTTGAAAGATAGTGCTCCTCTCTGCCTTTGCACTCTGAACCAGAAGTATGTATAGGCAATAGAAGTGACAAAGGGTGTGTGGTCCTATAGTCAGTGTTACCACAGGGGTACTCTATAATGCCTTTCTGACCATTTGCCAAGTCCTCTAGACTTCTAAAACTACTACTTCTGTTGTCACCACCTAGGCCTACCACTGATGTTTCATCCACATGAGTTCCAGGACAGCTTTCTCCCCAATGTCACAGATCTTGCTTTCTGACCTCTTATGTTGTCTTTGGCTGGAAGAATGTTTCACTCTGACTTTGCTGTCCCTGCCACTCCTGAATTCTATTTGAGGCATTATTATAAATTTGATTGGAGGGGAACGCTGGGAGAGCTCAGCTCCAGTCCTGTCCCTGCCATGCAGTGTGGTCAAGGCTGGGCTGCGCTCTACTCTGTCGGCCTTCCAGACTGTCTTGGGCTGGAAATCTCTTTCACTCCATCATTTTATGGCTTCTGGTGCTCTAGAATTTTTTAGAGCCTTTGTTTCATATGATTATAAATAGATTTAATTTTTTCATTTGAAAACTCCCTTCATATCCTTTGGCCATTCATGAATTGGATAATGACTTGCAATCTTATAAATTTGACTGATGTCTCTATATATTTGAGAATGAGGCCTTTGTCACAAACACTGAGAGTAAAATTGTTTACTAGTTTTCTGCTTTCCCTTCTAATCTTGGTTGCATTGGCTTTGTTTGTGCAAAACCTTTTCAATTTAATGTAATCAAAATTATCCATTTTGCATTTCATAATGTTTTCTATCTCTTGTTTGGTCATAAGTTCTTCTATTCCCCATAAATCTGGCAGGTAAACTATCACTTATTCTCCTGATTTACTTATAGTATCAGCATTTATATCTAGATCATGTATCCATTTTGACTTTATTTTGGTATATGGTGTAACGTATTGGTCCATGCCTAGTTTCTGCCATACTATTTTCTAGTTTTCCCAGCAGTTTTTGTCAAATAGTGAGTTCTTGTCCTAGAAGCTGGGGTCTTTGGATTTATCAAACAGTAGACTGCTATAATCATTAACTGCTGTGTCTTGTGTACCTAACCTATCCCACTGATCCACCCCTCTATTTCTTGTCCAGTACCAAGTAGTTTTGAAGATTTTTATTATAATACTTTATAATATAATTTAAGATCTTGTATGATTAGGTCACCTTCCCTAGAATTTCTTTTCATTAATTCCCTTGATATTCTGGAACTTTTGTTCTTCCAGATGAATTGTTATTTTTTCTAGCTCTATGAAATAATTTTTTGATAGTGTGGTTCGTATGGCACTGAATAAGTGAATTAATTTAGGTTCAATTGTCATTTTTATTATATTGGCTTGGCCCATCCTTGAGCAATTGATACTTTTCCAGTTATTTAGATCTGACTTTATTTGTGTGAAAAGTGTTTTGTAATTGTGTTAATATAGTTCCTGGGTTTTCTTGGCAGATAGACTTCCAAATATTTTATAATGTTGTAACAGCAAGCAAAGTAAGATCTTTGCTCTTTTTCTGCACTGAGTTTTAACCAATCAGATATGTACATGTGGGTTCTATCCAATCAAATACTGAGTAGAACTGTATATAAAGAGAAAGCTGGTATTGAGAAAACAGACCTGAAGAGAGCCAGTCTTGAAGGGGTGGGCCAATGTTGAAAAGAAGAGATTTAGGAGGAGGCCTGAGCTGGGGTGAGACCTCTGAGCCCAGGAGGAGACTTCTGAACCTGGGAGGAAACCTCCAAGCTGAGAGAAGAGACCTCTGATGTCTGAGATTTGCTGAAGGAGCTTCCAAATTTGGAAAGCAAATAGAGCTGTAGGGAAAAAAACATGCCCATGAGGCTTAGCTCCTTTTGAGAGTTGTTAAAATGAACTGAGCTGTTAACACAGAGCCTCTGGACTTTGGCAGTGAATTAAGATGACTGTTCTGGTGGTATGTCAGTGTTATTATTGTTCTGATGAGTTTTGTTTTGCCAGAGGCAGGAGCTGTAGAATGGAGCAGTCCCCCTGAGCTGAGAGGTTGAACAGGAGAGAGAGCTGCCTACATGTGAATCCAGGAATGGTCAGCCCACAGAGGAAGAGCCATCATACTTGAAAGTCAATCTCAAGTTAAGATGAAAGAGGACTTTACTTGGACACTTGGTATTGATTAAGAAGATTGTTCTTACTGTGACCTAGGGGTAGATGGTGTAGACTTTACTTGGACACCTAGTATTGATTAAGGATGTTGCTAAAAATGTTATGCTTTGCTTTATTGAACAATGTTTAGTTTATTGATGAATAGAGTGTGTGATTAGACCCTTGAAATTATTCACAGTAGTAGTCCTCAGGTGTGCTGCCATGACTGGTGTTACAAATGTCTACAGTAATTTTAAACAATTCTCCTTCTATCTCATGCATTTGGATTTTGTTAGTAATATATGGGAATGTTGATGACTTATGTGAGTTTATATCCTTGAACTTTGCTAAAGTTGTTTATTATTTCAAATAATTTTTACTTGGTTCTCTAGAATTCTCTAAGTATATCATCACAGCATCTGCAAAGAGTAATAGCTTACTTTCTTCTTTGCCTATTCTAATTTCTTCAGTTTCTTTTTCTTCTCTTAGCTAAAGCTAACATTTCTAGTATCATATTGAATAATAGTGGTGATAATGGACATCCTTATTTCAAACCCGATCTTATTGGAAATGCTTCTAGCTTATCCCCATTACATATAATATTTGATGATGATTTTAAGTAGATACTACTTATCATTTTAAAGAATACTCTATTTATTCCTATGTTCTCTAGTGATTTAATTAGGAATAGGTGTTACATTTTGTCAAAAACCTTTTCTGCATCTATTGAGATAATCATATCGTTTCCCTTAGTTTTGTTGTTATGATCAATTATGCTGTTAGATTTCCTCACATTAAACCAGTCCAGCATTCCTGGTATAAATCTTCCCCAGTCATAGTGTATTACTCTCTTAATAACTAGCTATAATTTTTCCTAATATTTTATTTAAAATTTTTTCATCTGTATTCATTAGGGAAATTGTTCTCTGTTTTGATTCTTTCTAGTTAAGGTATGTGTACCATATTTGTATCATAAAAAACATTTGGTAGACTCTTCAACTATTTCCCCAAATAGTTTATATAGTATTGGAAGTAATTGTTCTTTAAATGTTTGATAGAATTCACTTGTAAATCCATCTGACCCCAGAGATTTTTTGTTAGGGAGTTCATTGATGACTTGCACAATTTCTTTTTCTGAGATGAGGTTATTTAACTATTTCAATTCTTCATCTGTTAATCTGGGCAATTTATATTTTTGTAAATATTCATCCATTTCACTAAGATGGTCAAATTTCTGGGCATACAATTGGGGAAAATAATTTCTAATAATTGTTTTAATTTCCTCTTCATTGGTGGTGAATTCACTTTTTTCATTTTTGATACTGGTAATTTGGGTTTTCTTCTTTCTTAATGATTATAGGGTTTTTTTTCCATAAAACCAGCTCTTAGTTTTTACTCCAATAGTTTTCTTAATTTCAATTTTATTTATCTCTTCTTTGGTTTTCAGTATTTCTAATTTGGTATTTAATCGGATATTTTTAATTTGTCCTTTTTCTAGCCTTTTTAGTTGCATGCCCAATCCATTGATCTCTTCTTTCTCTATTTTATTCATGCAAGCATTTAGAGATGCAAAACTTCCCCTAAGAATTGCTTTCCCTGCATCTCATAAGTTTTGGTATATTATCCCATTATTATTATTTTATTGGATGGAGTTATTGTTTGTTTCGGTGATTTGTTGTTTGACCCACTCATTTGTCGGGATTAGATTATTTAGTTTCTAGTTAATTTTTAGTCAGGTTTTAGATGGTTCTTTATTACACATAACTTTTATTGCACCATGATCTGAAAGGGATGCATTTAATATTTATGTCTTTCTGCACTGGATTGTGAGGTTTTTATACCCTAGTACATGATCAGTTTTTGTGTACATGCCATGTATTGCTGAGAAAAAGGTATATTTCTATCCCCATTAAATTTTCTCCAGAGATCTACCATATCTAACTTTTCTAAAACTCTATTCACCTCTTTAACTTCTTTCTTACTTATTTTGTGGTTATATTTATCTAGTTCTGAGAGGGGAGGTTGAGGTCCCCCAATAGTATAGTTTTGCTGTCTATTTCTTCCTATAACTCCCTTAACCTCTCCTCTAAGAATCTGGATGCTATAACACTTGGTTCCTATATATTTGTAATGACATTACTTCATTGTCTGTGGTGTAATGGCAATCAAATTAGGATCTTTTGCTGTTTTTGTTTTACTAAAAGTGCCTGATTGAATAATGTGATTGCAGAGGATCTTTCCCACCCATTGATGGGACTGCCCATTGTGGGAAGCTTGGGGAGTTGTTCTATAGTAGAATCACAAGCACCTTTTTATTTTTTCTGTTCAGGCACTGGGTCAGAGGGTTTTATGGCCTCTGGCTCTAAAACGTGTATAAATACTCTGAGGGTGAGGTTTTTCTTGGGGTTTACTGATTAGAAGTGTTTCTTTGGCCAGAGAGACTCTGGGAAGCTGCTTTAAGGAGATCCCTGGCTAAAACCCAAAAGCTGATGCTTCCCTCTCTAGTAACTGTATATGTATGTAATGGTCAGACATTTTGGAAGCATGTCTGTTGACTTTTGACTTCTCTGTATTTTCTCTGAAATTTTGATTTTGATTTTCTCTGATATCTGTGCTTCATTAAAGTGATTATTAACCCCTCAAAAGTTGCCTTTCCTTTTATGAATGCACATCTAAGTACCTGTGATATCAGGTTCCCCTCTGTATGCTGGGGTGCTTACTGCTACATATGGTACCTTTTAGCAGGATATAGTTTCCTATCTCTTTTAATTAAATCTATTTTTGCTTTTGCTTTGTCTGAGATAAGGATTATCTCCTGGTTTTTTTTTTTTACTTCATCTGAAACATATATATATACATATATATATATATATATATATATATATATATATATACACATATATATACCCATATATGTATGTGTCTATGTATATATGTATGTATGTATGTATACATATATATACCTATATATGTATGTGTCTATGTATATATGTATGTATGTATGTATGTATATGTATATATATGCATTATCCCAGTTTTTTACCTTTACCCTGTGTGTATCCCTCTGTTTTAAATTTTTTTCGTAAACAATATATTGTAGGATTATGATTTTTAATCTATTCTGCTATCTGCTTCCATTTTATGGGAGAGTTCATCCCATTCACATTCGCAGTTATGATTGAGTGTTTCTCTCCATCCTATCACCCCACTTGTTTATGCTTTTCTTTCTCCTTTCTCCCTTTCCCTCCTCATTAGAGTTTTGCTTTTGACCACTGCCTCCCTCAATCTGCCCTCCCTTCTATCAGCCTCCCTCTCATTTCTTTTCCTCTTCCCTTACTACTTCTTCCCTCCCTTCTTTTTTCTTTTTTCACTTTTTTTAAAATTTATTTTCAATGTTCCACAATCACTACCATACAACCTAGATTTTTTCTTTCCTTCCCCCTTTCCCCACAGCTCCCCCCTCCCTCTTGAGATGGCATACAATTTTATATAGGTTCTATACATACATTCCTATTAAATACATTTTTACCATAGTCATGTTGTATAGAAGATTTAAAATGAATGGGAGAAATCATATAACAAAGCAAAATGTAATACAAAAGAAAATGATCTGCTACAATCTGTGATTGAATTCCATAATTCTTACTCTGGATGTGGAAGACATTTTGCCTTAAAAGACCATTGGGACTTTTTTAAGCCCTTGAATTGCAATGAAGTTCTAAGTTTACCAGAAAAAAATCTTCTTACACTGTGGTTGTTGCTGTGCACAAAGTTCTCCTGGTTCTGCTCCTTTCACTCAGCATCCAATCATATAAGTCTTTCTAGGCCTCTCTGAAGTCTTCCATTTCATCATTCCTTATAGCACAATAGTATTCCATTATATTTATGTACCATAATTTATTCAGCCATTTCCCAATTGATGGACATCCCCTTGATTTCCAGGTTTTGGGTACCACAAAGAATGCTGCTATAAATATTTTTGTATATGTGGGACGCTCTCCCATTTTTGTGATCTCTTGGGGATACAGTCCTAGAAGCGGTATTACTGGATCAAAGGGTAGGCACACTTTTGTAGCTCTTTGGGCATAGTTCCAAATTGCTCTTCAGAATGGTTGGATCAGCTCAGAGACCCACCAACAATGAATTAGTGTTCCAACTCTCCCACATCTTTTCCCACATTTATCATCATCCTGTTCTGTCATGTTAGCCAATCTAATAGGTGTGATATGGTATCTCAGAGTTGTTTTGATTTGCACCCCTCTAGTCAGTAGTGAGTTAGAGCATTTTTTCATATGACTATAAATATCTTTAATTTCTTCCTCTGAGAACTGCCTAGTCATATTCTTTGACCATTTATCAATTGGGGAATGATTTGTATTCTTGTACGTTTGACTCAGTTCTCTATGTATTTTAGAAATGAGGCCTTTATCACAAACACTAATTGCAAAAATTCTTTCCCAGTTTTCTGCTTCCCTCCTAATCTTGGTTGCATCGAATTCGGTTGTGCAACAACTTTTCAGTTTAATGTAATCAAAATTATCCATTTTGCACTTCATAATGCTTTCTATCTCTTCTTTAGTCAAAAATTCCTCACTTCTCCATAAATCTAATATGCCATTCCTAGCTCCACTAATTTGTTTATAGTATCACTTGTTATACCTAGATCATGTACCCATTTGGACTTTATTCTTGTGTACGATATCAAGAATTGGTGTATGCCCAGTTTCCATCACACTTTTATTCAGTTTTCCCAACAATTTTTGCCAAATTGTGAATTCTTATCCTAGAAGCTGAGGTCCTTGGGTTTAAGAAACAGATTGCTATATTCATTGCTGACTGTGTCTTGAGTAGCTAGCATATTCCACTTGTCTACCCTTCTGTTTCTTAGCAAGTACCAAGTGATTTTGATAATTGTTACTTTATAATACAATTTGAGATCTGGTAGAGCTAGGCCACATTCGCTAGCATTTCTTTCCATTAGTTCCCTTGCTATTCTGGACCTTCTGTTCTTCCAGATGAATTTTGATTTTTTTTCCAGCTCTAGAAAATAATTATCTGATAGTTTGATTCGGTATGGAACTAAATAAGTAAATTAATTTAGGTAGAATTGTCATTTTTATTATATTGGCTTGGCCTACCCATGAACAACTGATGTTTTTCCAGTTACTTAGATCTGACTTTATTTGTGCTAAAAATATCTTGCAATTTTGTTTATACAATCTCTGGATTTGTTTTGGCAGGTAGACTCCCAAATATTTTATAATGTCTACCCTAGCTTTAAATGGGATTTCTCTTTTTATCTCTTGCTGTTGGGTTTTGTTAGTAATATATAGAAATGCAGAAGATTTGTGGGGGCTTATTTTGTAACCTGAAACTTTGCTAAAGTCATTTATTATTTCAGGTAGTTTTTTACTTGAATCTCTGGGATTCTCTAAGTATATCATCTTATCATCTGCAAAGAGTGATAACTTAGTTTATTCTTTGTCTATTCTAATTTGTTCAATTTCTTTATATTCTCAAATTGCTATTGCTAACATTTCTTAGTACCATATTGAATAATAGTGGTGATAATGTACATCCTTGTTTCATCCCTGATCTTATTGGAAATGCATCTAACATCTCCATTGCATATAATGCTTGCTAAAAGTTTTAGGTAGATACTGCTTATTATTTTTTTCTCGTAATTTATTTTTTATTTTATTTTTTATTTAACTTTTAACATTCATTTTCACAAAATTTTGGGTTCCAAATTTTCTCCCCTTTTGTCCTCTCCCCCCACCCCAAAACACCAAGAGTTCTAATTGCCCCTATCTGCCAATCTGCCCTCTCTTCTATCATCCCTCTCTGCCCTTGTCTCCATCCTATACCCCTTTACCTGTATTTCTTATTTCCTAGTGGCAAGAACAGTACTCGACAGTTGTTCCTAAAACTTTAAGTTCCAACTTTTCTTCCTCCCTCCCTCCCCACCCCTTCCCTTTGGAAGGCAAGCAATTCAATATAGGCCAAATCTGTGTAGTTTTGCAAATGACTCCCATAATAGTAGTGTTGTGTAAGAACTAATTATATTTCCCTCCATCCTATCCTGTCCCCCATTACTTCTGTTCTCTCTTTTGATCCTGTCCCTCCCCATGAGTGTTGACCTCAAATTGCTCCCTCCTCCCCATGCCCTCCCTTCCATCATCCCCCCCACCCTGCTTATCCCCTTATCCCCCACTTTCCTGTATTGTAAGATAGGTTTTCATACCAAAATGAGTGTGCATTTTATTCCTTCCTTTAGTGGAATGTGATGAGAGTAAACTTCATGTTTTTCTCTCACCTCCCCTCTTTATCTCTCCACTAAGAAGTCTTTTGCTTGCCTCTTTTATGAGAGATAATTTGCCCCATTCCATTTCTCCCTTTCTCCTCCCAATATATTTCTCTCTCACTGCTTGATTTCATTTTTTTAAGATATGATCTCATCCTCTTCAATTCACTCTGTGCACTCTGTCTCTATGTGTGTGTGCATGTGCGTGTGCATGTGTGTGTGTGTAATCCCACCCAGTACCCAGATACTGAATAGTTTCAAGAGTTACAAATATTGTCTTTCCATGTAGGAATGTAAACAGTTCAACTTTTGTAAAGTCCCTTATGACTTCTCTTTGCTATTTACCTTTTCATGCTTCTCTTCATTCTTGTGTTTGAAAGTCAAATTTTCTTTTCAGCTCTGGTCTTCTCATCAAGAATGTTTGAAAGTCCTCTATTTCATTGAAAGACCAATTTTTCCCCTGAAGTATTATATTCAGTTTTGCTGGGTAGGTGTGCTGGGGATGGAAGCTCAATTCCATGTGGACAGTCTCGGGCGGGTAAAGGTGGGAACTTCTAAATCTTAGAGTTCTCACGAGACCCCCCAGGAAACGACTGGGAATCGAGGTGAACCGAGCTATCTCGTGTATTTCTGCCTCTTCCCGTGAGAAACGTGATGGGAGAGAGCTCTCCCCGCCCTCGAGATTGTCCTGGATCTGGGCACACCTAACAGCACGGTATTCAGATGCAAACTATGTGGCTGGAGAGCTTAAGTAGGATCAGGAAAGCCTAAAAACTCTCTTGGGCGGAGGGGCCACATGTGAGGACACTAGGCTCCACTTTTCCTCTCTCCTCTCTCCCCTCCCCCTTTCTCCCCACTTATACTTCTACTTCCAATCTCTTATTGTAAGATCTTTGCTTCCTTGGGAGATTCTTCGCTCCCTCCTAAGGAAGAATTCCCCTGCACTTGTAACTAGACCCTGAAATAAAGCTCAACCCTTGTTCGACTCTGGAACGTCCTTTCTCTCATATGAGCATCCGGTTTGGCCAACCGAAGACCTCCGATAGAGGTAAGGGAAGACTCGGGTAGCCCTCAGGCCTCTAGGCCTGGCATAGGTGATTCTTGGTTTTAGTTCTAGTTCCTTTGACTTCTGGAATATCCTATTCCACGCCCTTCGATCCCTTAATGTAGAAGCTGCTAGATCTTGTGTTATCCTGATTGTATTTCCACAATACTAGAATTGTTTCTTTCTAGCTGCTTGCAATATTTTCTCCTTGACCTGGGAACTCTGGAATTTGGCCACAATGTTCCTAGGAGTTTCTCTTTTTGGATCTCTTTCAGGCGGTGATCTGTGGATTCCTTGAATACTTATTTTGCCCTCTGGTTCTAGAATCTCAGGGCAGTTTTCCTTGATAATTTCATGAAAGATGATGTCTAGGCTCTTTTTTTGATCATGGCTTTCAGGTAGTCCCATAATTTTTAAATTGTCTCTCCTGGATCTATTCTCCATGTCAGTTGTTTTTCCAATGAGATATTTCAGATTCTCTTCCATTTTTTCATTCTTTTGGTTTTGTTTTGTGATTTCTTGGTTTCTCATAAAGTCATTAGCCTCCATCTGTTCCATTCTAATTTTGAAAGAACTATTTTCTTCAGTGAGCTTTTGAATCTCCTTTTCCATTTGGCTAATTCTGCTTTTGAAAGCATTCTTCTCCTTATTGCCTTTTGAACCTCTTTTGCCAATTGAGTTAGCCTATTTTTCAAGGTGTTATTTTCTTCAGCATTTTTTTGGGTCTCCTTTAGCAGGATGTTTACTTGTTTTTCATGCTTTGCTTACATGTCACTCATTTCTCTTCCCAGTTTTTCCTTCACCTCTCTAACTTGATTTTAAAAATCCTTTTTGAGCTCTTCCATGGCCTGAGCCCACTGAGTGGGCTGGGATACAGAAGCCTTGACTTCTGTGTCTTTCCCTGATGGTGAGCATTGTTCTTCCTCATCAGAAGGGAAGGGAGGAAATGCCTTTTCACCAAGAAAGTAACCTTCTATAGTCTTATTTTTTTTCCCTTTTCTAGGCATTTTCCCAGCCAGTGACTTGACTTCTGAGTGTCCTCTCCACCCCCACCTCACCTCCAGATCCTCCCAGCCAGCACTTGGGGTCTGAGATTCAAATGCTGCTCCCCAGCCTCAGGCCTTTGGGCGGGGGCAGGGCTACTATTCAGTGTGAGATTAAGTTCAGGTGCTCAGGTCAGGGCAGGGATGCCTCTCAGGCTCAGTTCCCTCAGGGCGTTTATGCAGAGACCTTCAACAATGGATCCAGGCTCCTGCCTGCTTGGGGAGCCCCAGTCTGCTCCCGCCTCCGCTGCTGCCTCCCGAGGGGGCCTGAGTTATGGGGGCACCCCACACCCCTCTCGACCCACTGAAGAGACCCTCTCACTGACCCTTGTCACCTGTAGGTGGGGGGACCCGCTCAGCCGCTGGAGATTCCGTCCCTGAAGCCTGCTCGGATCCGCTCCTTTCGGCGCTGCGCCGCCGAGGCAGGGCTGGGCTCTGCTCTGGGTCCAGGGCATGAGGAACCTTTTACCAGAGGTTTTCAGGCTCCCTGGAGCAGAAATCTCCTCCACTCCATTGTTCTGTGGCTTCTGCTGCTCCAGAATTTGCTGGTGGTTCTTTTTTTACAGATATTTTATGGGCAGTGTGTTCAGAGCTAGCGTATGTGCATCTGTCTACTCCGCCATCTTGGCTCCACCCCCCGATACTGCTTATTATTTTACGGAAAGTTCCATTTATTCCTATGCTCTCCAGTGTTTTTAATAGGAATGGGTGTTATATTTTGTCAAAAGCTTTTTCTGCATCTATTGAGATAATCATGTGGCTTCTGTTAGGTTTTTTGTTGATATGATCAATAATGCTAATAGTTTTGCTAATATTGAACCATCCCTGCATTCCTGGTATGAATCCTATCTGATTATAATGTATTATTCTCATGAGAAGTTGCTGCATTCTTTTTGCTAAAATATTATTTAAAATTTTTGCATCGATATTCATTAGAGAAATTTTCTCTGTTTTGTCTCTTCCTGGTTTAGGCATCAAAACCATATTTGTATCATAGAAAGAATTTGGGAGGACTCCTTCTTCCCCAATTTTCCCAAATAATCTATATAGTGTTAGAATTAACTGTTCTTTAAATTTTTGATAGAATTCACTTGTAAATCCATCCAACCCTGGAGATTTTTTCCTAGGGAGTTCATTGATGGCTTGTTCAATTTCTTTTTCTGAGATGGGGTTGTTTAGTATTCAACTTTCTCTTCTGTTAATCTGGGCAATTTATATTTTTTAAAATAATCATCCATCTCATTTGGATTGCTGAATTTGTGGGCATAAAGTTGGGCAAAATAGTTTCTAATTACTGTTTTAATTTCCTCTTCATTGGAGGTGAGTTCACTCCTCTCATTTTTAATGTTGGTAATTTGGTTTTCTTATTTCCTTTCTTTTTAATGAAATTGACCAAAGTTTTATAACTTTATTGGTTTTTTCATAAAACCAACTCTTTCTTTATTTATTAGTTCAGTAGTTTTTGTTTTCTTAATTTCAATTTTATTAATCTCTCCATTCGTTTTCAGTATTTCTAATTTGGTATTTACTTGGAGATTTTTCAATTTATTGTTTTTCTAGCTTTTTCAGCTGCATGCCCAATTTATTGATCTCCTCTTTCTTTATTTTATTCATGTAGGCATTCAAAGATATAAAGCTTCCCCTAAGGACTGTTTTTGTAGTATCCCATAAGATTTGGTAGGTTGTCTCATTATTGTCATTCTCTCGAATGAAGTTGTTGATTGTTTCTATGACTTTTTGTTTAACTCACTCCTTCTGTAGGATTAGATTATTTAGTTTGCAATTAATTTTTGGTCTACCTTTCCATGGCCTTTTATTACATATAATTTTTATTCCATCATGATCTGAGGATGCATTGACTATCTCTCCCTTTCTGCACTAGATTGTGATGTTTTTATGCCTTAGTACATGGTCAGTTATTAATATTTTTGTATATGTACTATGTACTGCTGATAAAAAGGTGTATTCCTTTCTATCCCCTTTCAGTTTTCTCCAGAGATCTATCATATCTCCCTTATCTGGAGTTTTATTCACCTTCTTAACTTCTTTCTTGTTCATTTTAAGGTTAGATTTATCAAGTTCAGAGAGGGGGAGGTTGAGGTCCCCCACTAGTATAGTTTTGCTGTCCATTTCTTCCTGTAACTCCCTTACCTTCTCCTCTAAGGATTTGGATGCTATAACACTTGGAGCATATATGTTTAGTAATGATATTACTTCATTGTCTATGGTGCCTTTTAGCAGGATATAGTTTCCTTCTTTATCTCTTTTGATTAGATCTATTTCTGCTTTTGCTTTGTCTGAGATTAGGATTTCTACCCCTGCTTTTCTTACATCAGCTGAAGCACAATATATACTATTCCAACCTTTTACCTTTACCCTGTGTGTATCTCTCCATTTCAGATGTGTTTCTTGTAAACAACATGTTGTTGGATTATGGCTTTTAATTCATTCTGCTACCTATTTCTATTTTATGGGAGAATTCATCCCATTCACAATCACAGTTATGATTACTATTCATGTCTTTCTTTCCATTTCCTTTCCCCTTGTTTATGCTTTTAGTTCTCCCTTCTCTCTTCCCCTCCACAACAGAGTTTTAATTTTTGACCACCACCTCCCTCAGTCTTATCTTCCTTCTTTCAGCCCCCCTCCCTTTTAATCCCCCTTTCCCTTACTACTTCTTCCCTCCCTTTTAGCCTCCCCTCCTTTTTCTTTAACCCTTCCCCTCCTACTGCCTATAGAGCTAGCTGTATTTCTATACTTAACTAAATTTGTTGTTCTCTCCTTGAATCAAATCAAATGTGAGTACCTCTCAAACAATGCTCATCTCCCTCCCCTCTTTCCCTCTACTGTAATATAATTTTGTACTTCTTCCTGTGATGTAATTTACCATTTTCTACTTCCTCCTTTTCATATCTGCTGTTACAATGCCTTTGCATGCTTAAATCACATTTTTATCCTCACATCATTTACTTTATACCCATTCTCTCTCTCTATGTACATCTCTTTTATATTTCATAATAGATATACAATTCTCAAGATTAACAAGTATCATTTTCCCTTACAGGGATGTAAACAGTTTGCCCAAATTGAGTAACATGTTTTCTTTTCCCCTGTTTACCTTGAGACCTACATTTGAAGATCGAATTTTCTACTGAGTTCTGGCCTTTTTATTAGGAAGGTCTGGAAATCCCTTATTTCATTGAATGTCCACCTCCTTGCCTGAAATGATATGCTGAACTTTGCTGGGTAATTGATTCTTTGATGTAGTGCCAGCTCCTTTGCCTTGTAGAATATCATATTCCAATTCTTTTGATCTTTTAATGTAGAAGATACAAGGTCCTGTGTGATCCTGACTGTAGTTCCTCAATATTTGAATGGTTTCTCTCTAGCTGCCTGCAGTATTTTCTCTTTCACTTGATAGTTCTGGAATGTGGCAACAATATTTCTTGGTGTTTTTAGTTTGGTATCACTTTTGGGAGGTGAAAGGTGGATTCTTTCAATGACTATTTTGCCTGCTGGATCTAGCATTTCTGGGTGGTTTTCCTTGATGATTTCTTGGGAGATATTTTCCAGACTCTTTTTTTCATCATGGCTTTCTGGCAGGCCAATAATTCTTAAATTTTCTCTCCTGGATCTATTTGCCAGGTCAGTTGTTTTTTTCAATTAGATATTTTACATTTTCTTCTATTCTTTTTATTCTTTAGATTTTGTTTGATTCTTGATTTCTCATAGAGTCATTAGCTTCTACTTGTCCAATTCTAATTTTTACCAAACTGTTTTCTTCAGTTAACTTTTACATCTCCTTTTCCATTTGTCCAATTATTCCTTTTAAGGAATTATTTTCTCCAGTTAGTTTTTGTACTTCCTTTTCCATTTGTTCAATTTTCCTTTTTAAAGAGCTGTTCTCTTCAGTGAATTCTTTTTTCATACTTTTAAAATCATTGGTCATTTTTTCTTCTATTTCCTTCTTCACCTCTTCCAAGAGTGTTGCATGCGAGCAGTTCACAGTCCCTTCTGAAGTTTCAGATGGGAGTACAGTGTCAAAACTGACCTATTTGGTATTTGTGTTTTGGCCCTTGTCTCCATAGAAAGATTCTGTGTTCTTTTCCTTCCTC
Organism: Notamacropus eugenii; assembly: GCF_028372415.1. NCBI lineage: Eukaryota > Metazoa > Chordata > Mammalia > Diprotodontia > Macropodidae > Notamacropus > Notamacropus eugenii. The sequence continues at coordinate 444,754,400 of NC_092876.1, read as the reverse complement.
CTTTGCTTCTTACTCATGATGGTGAGGCTTCATATGTTGTACCTCTGGTTCTTTCAGCTAGAAGCTAAAGAAACTGGTGCTGAGCTGACTGGCATAAGAAAGCAAAGGCTGGTGAATTCTGTTTCTGTTTCCCTGGATTAGCCCTGAAGCTAGTTTGTTAAGTGTGGGGGAGGGGTGGTCTGGTCATAGGAGATCTCCTCAGCTGAGCTAGAGCAAAGGCAAGCTCAGTGCTTGGTGATCCAGGCTGCCATAGTGTCTTTCCGTTTCCCTTGGAATGCTGAGGCACCTGGGTACTGGTGTTGGTAGTTGCAGGCTCTACCCCCTTGGGCTCCAGATCTCCTCTCAGTTGTTCGCTGAGGTAGAGAAGTTTGGAACAGCTCTGGACCTTCACCACAGTAAGAGGAATATTCAGTAGCAATTTTCCTAGCCTCAGGTGCTATGAGACTGTTGGCCCCTTCTGCTGAACCCACTGATCCAGGATTTTTCTGGGGAAATATTTTATGGTTCTTTCAAGGTCAGCAAGGGGAGAGGGAGAGAGCATTTACTGATCACTCTGCCATTTTGGCTCCCAGAAGTTCAAATAGGTGACTTACAGACATTTAATCTGTGAGCTGAAAGTCTCAAGCCCAGCTGCTGCAGATACCTGGGCCTCCTTCCACGGGCTCTCACTTGCTCAGCTCCACTGGACTCCTGCCCTGAGCTTCTCCTTCCTCAGACTGCCCTGGGGCTTTCATTCTCGGCCCTGACATGGCCAGGACATGCTGCACTATGTGCTGTGTGTTCCTCCACCCCTCTGGAACAGATTCTTCCCATCAATCTTCCAGTCTGTCATGGGCTGTGAAACTGCCACAGTATGTTTGGATTCTACATCTCCAAAATTTGGTCAGATTCTCTTTTAAAGGTATCTGAAGGACTTTGTCTAAGAGCTTAGATAAATAGTTGATCTCACTTCACCATCTTGGCTCCCCTTCCCTTCCTTCTATCTCTCCCTGACTTTTCTTTCCCCTCCAACTGCCTATAGAGCAAGTTAGATTTCTACACCTGAGTATATTATTCTCTCATTTTTTATTTCATCACTTTTCCCTCAGATATTTTCTGTTAGTTTTTGTACCTCCTTTTCCATTTGGCCAATCCTACTTTTTAAGAAGTTATTTTCTTCAGTGTACTTTCCCCCTGCATTTTGTCAATTGTATTTTTAAAGGAATTGTTCAATTTTTCTTCTTTTTTTTCTTATTTGCCGCTTAATATCCTTCCTGAGCTTCAAGAAGGCATTTTGGGTTTGAGATTAGTTTATATTCCCCCTTGAGGGAATGAGAGTGTATTGACAATGTTGTTCTCCTCTGAATTTCTATTTTCATTTTCCTGTCACCAAGATAGTTCTCTGTGGTCATTGTTTTTCTTTGTTCCTTTGTGCTAATGTTGTTTGCCTTTTTTCTGGCTTTTAAATTTGATCTCTGCTTCTGGGACACAGGGGACATTGTCTCAGACTTCTTATACAGGGGGCTAGAGGCCTGGTTACTGGTTTTGTGTAGTGGGGCCTCAGGCACTAGCAGCTGGAAGTTATAGTGGTTTTGTACTTTTTCCTGGTGCTGAGCTGGAGCTGGTGGTGATGGCTGGTGTGTACCTGTTGTTGGCATTAGCCTGCTCCTTCACTCTGTGGCTCAGGATCTCTGAGGTGAGGCTGGCTTGATGGGATGCCTCCAGTCCAGTAATGGTCCCTTTCAACCACAGAAAGAGGCACCTTTCGCATTAATCCCCCTAGGCTCTTGAGCTAAAAGACTAAAATACTACCTCTTTCTCCTATCTGTGCCATTCTAGGATTATTCCTGGGGCAATGCTCTCTAGGTTTCTCAAAGTCAATAAGGGAGAGTAAGAGTGACTTACTACTTTCTCTGTTATGTTAGTTCCCAGCCCAGCTCATTTTACAGATGAAGAAACTGAAACAAACAGAGTTAAGTGACATGTCCAGGGTCTCACAGCTACTAAGAGTCTGAGGGTCAGATTTGATCTCGGGTCCTCCTGTCTCTAGTACCACTACTATCCATTGCACCATCTAGGTGCCTCACACCTTGTGGCACACTATTCACTTAATCATGCTATCCATTTCTGTGAATAGGTACTGATCCTCCTGTACAGTACTGAAGCATGTTGTGGGTCAGGTGGCTTTCCCTTTTAAGTCAAAGTTTCACTCATAATATGTAGCAAAGTACTATGCTAGTGGCAAACAATCTACTGGAATAGAAAAGTGGATGAGATATTGCTATTTCTTAGAAAGAGAAGCCAAAAGCAGCAAGTATGGGGCAGCACTTTCTCTTCTCTGCTTTCCTAATTGCTCTGTCTTTCTTGAACCATGTGATAGCATCTCTCATGCTTTGAAATGTGTTCCCAAACAGCAGCTTAGTAGAGGTGGGGAAGATTTGCATCACTGACCCAAGGAAATTCCTCTTTCATGGTTCTTTTTGGCCCAGTTCAGGCAGTTGATCTATAGTTTTGATTCATCACACTAAAATTCATTCTGTGTTAAATGGTATGTAAGACATGATGTTTTGTTCCTTTCATAGTGAGTGAATCTTTACTATATGTAAAAGAGTTATAAAAAAGAGAGTCTTCACTACATTTTATGTAAGATAAGAGAATTATAAATTTATAACTAAAATATAAAATTATTTGTTTTTAAAACTTATTTTAAATCTCATAGGAAGGGTATAAAGTATTTCTCATTCTAAAAGCAATAAGCAAAGAAGAACACAGAAGTTTTCCAACAGGATGGGAGTTAGATTATTTCCCAAAGTGATAAGCAATTTTGTATTTAATTTGTAGAAATAATATTAGTGTCCCACAACAATATAATTTAAAATGCCACTGTGAAATATACATTCTGTATATGATCATTATTTAGACAAAGAGGAGATAAATTAATATAAAGTCTCATTTCAAAAACAATAAAGACTATTTACAGAAAACATGAATTCAAGTGAGATCATAGTCAAAGCTAGTTATGTTATTTCAGAACTGGTAGCTAAACATTCAAAGTGTTATAGTGAAGATGAAATTGCAAGGAGAATATGGTGAAAGATGCTGAAATTTTTTTGTCCTTTCCAAACTAAAACTTTTCTGAATATTTCATTATCATGAAACACAGTTACAGAAATTGTTTTTAAAAATTGTCACTTAAAACGGGGAAAAACTAATCAAAATTGGAAAAACATCTTTTTCAATTGAGGTTGATAAAAATATAGATATTAATGGACTGGCTCAAGTAGCCATATTTGTTCATGCATGTGATAAAAATCTTAGTGTGAATGAAGAATTGCTTGACATTCTTTCTCTTGAAGACATTATAACAGGCAAAGATATTTTCAAGGAAGTATGTGAACTTTTAAAAAAGTATATAATCTTTATTATCAGAAATGTCATAGGTATGGCTACAGATGGTACAATAGCAATGACAAGGAAGACAAATGGATTTTTTTAGCTAAATTATTAGCTAAGAAGAACGAAATTGCTTCATCATTTTCAATGAGCAATACATGAGAAAGGGTTGTGCTCAAAAACAGTGAAAGTGTAACATGTCTTGAAATGTGTTAAGAAAACAGTGAATTATATATATGTTCAAAGATTGAATCAATGGTAGTTTGCTTCATTACTCTCACAAATTTTAAGTGAGCAAGAAGATTCACTTTATTGTACAAAATTCACTGAATTATTATTTTAAGTTCATAAAAGGTGGATGAACAAATGAGCATTTCTCATTTATACTGAAAACACAAAAGTTTATATCTGACATTAATAAAATCGTTTCTGGCAAAAGATGCCATATCTAGCTAGGGATATTAAATTAATTTTGAATCTTCTTCTAGTGGTACATTTTGCAATGATTTTGAATCTATTTGATATTAAAACATAAAACTGCATGATTTTTGCATAATTCCCAGCTGCTTTTATGCATATATCTAACACATATATAGATATTAAAAGAAAATTGTCAAATTCATAATCATGTTTTTACTTATTAGTTTTATTTAGTTCCTATTGCTTTTAAAATGTAGATTACTAATAAAAACAGTATTAAACATGTAGTTTTCTAAGTTCATGTGTCCTGCAGGGATTCTGTTATATAAGATTTAGTTTTCCTTATTTTCATTTGAATTTGATACCATTGCACTAGACAATATGATGCTTCAATATTCTAAGCTCCTATGCATAGGTTTTGATTTTTCTTTTCATGTCTATGGCTCTTCTTTTGTTTGGAGCTTTTAAAGTATGCAAGCTTTATTCTTGCTTCTAACCTGCCCATGTATTAGTATCACCATTTCTCTCTCTCTCTCTCTCTCTCTCTCTCTCTCTCTCTCTCTCTCTCTCTCTCTCTCTCTCTCTCTCTCTCTCTCTCCCTATTTCTTTTTCTCTGTCTTTCACTCTCTCTCTCTCTCCCTCCCTCCATTTCCTCCCAAAATCCAAGGGTCTCAGCCTAGTCCTGTTGCACTTGTGATATCATAATACATACCCCTCGGACCTCTGTGCTCCCAGCCACTATCCCCATTCATCCCTCTCTGTGCTATTTACAGCTAAAGTCTCAATCATTCTCTTTTCCTAAAGAAAGGACCAAAGGTGCTTGAAGTTTTTTTTTTTTTTCTGAACAAAGTGCATTAGAAGATCCCTACAGAATTCTCTCACTTCTGTAGAAATTTTTTTTGAGATGCTGCCAGAGCTTTCTTTCCCCTCTCTGCTAGCGGGACACAGATCTTGACCTCCAGCTGCACTCAATGACCCCAACTCCCTTGTCTACTGAGGCAAGAGAAGACAATAACTTCCTCTGGCTAGTCTTCTCCCAGAACTCTTTGTTTTACCCCCTCCCCTTTCTTCACATGAGAGAAATTTCTCTGTATTATCCACTACCAACAATATTGATTCATTTTAATGGAACATATTTTATCCCTATTCTTCACTTGCTTTTTTAATCTATTTTGTTTCTTTTGAAAGAGCAAAATAAAGAAAAAAACCTCTAATATTCCAAACTCATAAATTTACCTAACTCTAGGTATGTGAAAATATTTATTTCTCCATCTTTCATTGCTCTTTAAGTCTCCTTAATTATCTTCCTTTGGTGTTTGTGTATTGAATTTGCTGCTCTTCTCTCATTTCTTTGGTAAGAATAGCAAATTATTACCTTTTGTTGAATATTTGATTTGTTTGCTCAGTTTACTTAGCTTCATAGAAAATGTTACAGAGTGAGCCAAAACCATCTTGTTTGCTTTCGTATCATATTCCATTTTTCTTTTGATTTCTGACAAATGAGAAACAATTTCACTCTGATCTTATTGATTTTCCCTGAAAAATTTTCTTTTCCCCAGCTGCTTATACTATTTTTGTTTGTTATAATAATTCTGAAATTTGACTATGATGTTTCTTGGTAAATTAAACTTGGAGCATCTCTTAGTGTCCTAAGGATCAATACAATAGTCCACCTACATTCAATATTTCTGGGCAAGTTTCCTGTATGATTTCCTGGGGTTTGGTATTCAGGATTTTTTGCCCATATTTTTTTCTGGAAGGCACATAATATCTATTTTCTTTAAAATCCTATCATGTCCAGAATTCTACTTTTTTAGCATAAGCACATCTTCTAATCTTGCTGCGTATTATGATGTTAAATTAGTTTCCTTCTTTGCATTTTTGCATTGCAATTCTGTCATTCCCTTTTTCAGAGAAGCTACTATTTTTTCCAATTTTTAACATTTTTATTTAAGGTTTTGAGTTCCAAATTCCATCCCTCCATCCCTCCATCCCTTCTCTCCTCCCTGAGATGGTAAGCAATCAGATGTAGATTGTTACAGCAGTTATGTAATACATTTCCACATAAGTCATTTTTACAAAAAGACTCAAATAAAAGGGAAAAGGGAAATAAAGTGAGAAATAACATGGTTCAGTCTATATTCAATCAATAACAGTTCTTTCTCTGGAGGTGGATAATATGGTTCATCATTAGTCCTTTGGGATTGTCTTGGATCATTGTATTTCTGAGTCCCAGTTCTTTATCAAACAGTATTGCTATTACTATGTAAAATACTCTCCTGGTTCTGCTCACTTTGTTCAGCATCAGTTCTTGGAAGTCTTTCCAGGTTTTTTTCTGAAATTATGCTGCTTGTCATTTAATATAGCACAACAATATTCCATTACAACAATATACCATAGCTTGTTTAGCTATTCTCCAACTGATGGGCATCCCTTTGATTTCCAAATCTTAGCCAACACAAAAAGAGCTGCTACAAATATTTTTGTACAAATAGGTTCTTCCCCCCTTTTTTGGATGTCTTTGGGATATAGAACTAGGATCAAAAGGAACACACAGCTTCATAGTCCTTTGGACATAGTTCCAAATTTCTCTCCCAGATGGTTGGATCAGTTCACAATTCCACTAATAGTGCATTAGTGTCCCAGTTTTCTCATATCCCTCCAACATCTAATATTTTCTTTTTTTTCTTATTAACCACTCTGATAGGTATGAGGTTTTTCAGATTTAAAGTTACTATTTTGGAGACTTTGTCCTTTGTTCTAAATTCCTTACTGTCTATATTAGATTCATTTCTTCCTGGAGACGTCTCATTTCCATCTTTATTTCTTGGATTTTTTTCACTTAATTCTATTGTGTATATTATTGTTATTACTTATATTTTATTAAATATACTATTATATTATATTATTCCTCTCCTAAATTATTCTGAATCTTTTTGGAGGTGCTTTTTCTGGGGGACCTCTGACACTTTGTAGATTTTGACTCAGTTTCGCTTGCATTTAAATACTAATTTCTTGTAACGACTCTTTTGGTTGAGTGATTTTTCATTGTCAGATTTAATTAGTCTTTATTGGTCTCTGCTGTTTTTTCTATGGTGCTCCTGTTGAAATGATGTTTCTCACCATTGATCCCTTTCCTTCTACGCTAGCTAGATTTGAAGTGCGTGCTGCTACGATTCTCTCCCCAAACTTGTTTCTCTATTCTTTGCTTCTAAGCCTCTGGGTTTAGGCAAGATCTGTGACCATCAAGGAGTAACGATGTCAGGTAAGCACTGCAGAGAGAGACAAAGAGCATTTCAGCTGAAAGGACTAAAAATGCAGCCCTCCCCTTTGGGTGGAAAAATTGAGAAAATTTTACCCTGCTCTTTCAGAGCCATGCAGAAATGAAAGAATGACCAATAATGGTGCTTGAGAAGGATATTTCATTCCCTAAGCACAGGGCAGTCATTTGGGATCCAGGAGACACAAAATAAATAGACCATGTAAGTAGCTGATATGCATTGACAAGGTTGATAAATGGTGTATCCCTTTTTTTGTGAGATCTGCTTACACATATGCCTTTTTCTCACTGATGACAGAATTGTTTGTGCCATTGACAGTAGGTACCCCCTTCCCAAAGGTGTATGATTTGGTTTTATAAACATCACAGAACTTCTCTATTCCACATAGCAAGGGGCTGGTATTGGAAGCAAGATGGAGCCTCATTTTGGTGGTCAGACATCAGTGCAGACTCAGCCTGGTGGCTAGAGCTCACTGGAGCCTCACCATAGTGGCTTGGACCCAGTAGAAGCATGGTTCTGTTGTATGACTTTGTTGGAACTGTTGCCTGATTATCCAGACTAACCGGAGGTATGTTCTGAAGTTCTGTGCACACCTAGATTTTCTTCCAGTGATCTAGGTCAGGGGAGGGTTTAATGCAAGACTGAGTAGTGCTCAGAGCTGGGTATAAACATAGTAAGCCAATAATCAGGAGTTATGGCCAGTGGAAGTTTGGTCCAGGAATGGTGGGCCTCGTGCAACCAAGGCTTGTTAGCAAAGGAAGACCATAGGTGGACTTGGATTCCAAAACCTCAGATAGCCTTGCTGGTGGTCCAGGCCCAATGCAAGTGTGGTCATGGGATCTGGATTCCTTACTTTAATATTTAAGACACAATGATAATGAGATCCAGAAAACCAGGCCTCTGTCTAGGGCAGTCAGTGCTTAATGGTAGTATTAAGTAGAGGGGCTGACTGGTGGTCACAACCCAGAATGAACTTCATTCAGGCCTAACTAATTCAATGGGCTGGGCTTCTGATGACATCGCAGGCTCAATCTTGTGTCCTATGTCTAAAGGAGGTACAAGCTAGTGCTCAGAGCTAGCATAGCATCAGGGCAGTGTTGTCAACCTATTTTGGACAGTGACTTTTGTCCTACTATTCAAGCCTAGGTGTCATCCCTTTAGGTATCAGTACAGCCAGGCAAGACCTGGAGGGTCAGTGCCAATCCCAGCCACATTTGTGACCTGGTTACTTAGAACTAGTAAAGCCTCAGTTTAATGACTGGTGCCTGGTGCAATTAAAACAATGGCTCATAAGTGTCCATGACTCTGTAGCCAGTACCTTGCCTCATAGAGCTTACATTATCTGGTTTGTGCCTCTGAAAGGTCGTAAGATGGCTTTGGCCCAACATTCTATTTGTGGATCACTTCCATTTGCCTATAGTTAGTTCCTATAGTTCATGGTATGGCCATGGTCTTGATCTGGTTTGGGGGACTCCTCTGGGGTCCAGCTATGGCTGTCCATCCCTATTTGTAGCGTGGAGGATATTTGGTTTTGTCTTCTGTGCTATGCCAGAGGCTTAATGGCTTCGAGGCCCTTGCTCTATAGCGGTGGTCAGTGTATGTAATTGAAGCAGCTGCCAGAACATAGAGGGCAGGTGTGATCCCTCACAAGCTTTGACCTTGATACATTCATTCTGATCTCATGTTTTCAAATTCATGGCATTGGATGGACAAAGTACCTTGGTGAAATTGCTGTATGGATACAGCTCAGTAACAGAGTAATACATAACACGGACAGTGTCAGTGCAACACTATAATAAGGCAGCTGCAGGCATGGCCCTGCAGCTGCCCTTTGATGAGATCATTTTTCGTCTGGTGATTCAGACATTATTATTAGCCCAGCTGTGACCCTGACCCGTAAGTCAGGACATATGAAGGATTCATCTCCTATTTTAGACCTACAGTCTACACGTAAAGTAACTTCAGGCCTACAGGTGAAGGTAAGGCTGAGGTAAGCCTGAGGCATCCGTCTGGTGTTGGTGCTACAGAGTTATTTAGCCATATTCTCCTTATTCACAGAGGCCATAATTCATTTGTTACATTTGGCCTCAATCCTGCCCAGAGTTAGAAATAAAGATGTTCAAGTCCTCCTTTTGATACACACTTGCAATACAATCAGGGTGGGGGAGGGGGGAGGGAGGTGTGAGAGGGGGGACATCAGTTAATCTCACAGTACCCCAAGTAATTTTCTGAGAGTGTAAACTGCAGAAAAGGCACCAAGCTGCATTGGTAGCAAGAGCTGTCCTTCTGGGACCTCATGACACAAATGAAATCCCAAGGTGCAAACAAAAAGGTCGCAGCTATTACCTGGGGGCATACACTACACAATGGAAGCCAAATGCTGGAGGAACACTTAGGGGACAAAGTGAGGTAGTAAGGAAGAGAAGCCGTACCGTTCAGTGGACATGCATCAACACTGAGTTGGCCTGGTGACAAAAGCCTTTTAGAAGGATCTGGACCAAGGCTGCTGCTGAAGAAGAGACCACAAGAGCAAAAGAGAATACTGCATATCCTGAAAGTAGGAGAAAGACAACTCTGTAGCTGCCTTCAGGAAGAGAGAGCAGGGTTTGAACAAAATAAAGACTTGTGGAGGAGAAGAAGGACATGAGATCTGTTTGTTTGGGGAAGACATCTCTGAGGACAGAGAAGTAGAGCTACTGGGCTGTGGATAAGAACTTTCGGCTTGCATTTGAATTCCCTTCCTTACTGGCAAACCGTAGGATGACCCAGACTGATTCCATCTTCAGGGAAACTTCCAGTATTTTAGAGATTACTGATCACAGAGAAATACATTTTCCCACAGGAACAAATGTGATCTTTATCAGCTCCCAAGATGTTGAAAACATCACATGCCTCCTGCTCCCCATTTCTTTTTTACTGTAGAATGCCACTGATTGGTTGAGTAATTTAAGTCAGCCTAAAAATCTACAAAAACCTAATCTGTAACTAAGCAATCATCTTTAGTGCATGAATAAATTTCTTTTCCTTTCAATGTAGCTACTCATTCTGTTTGACCTATCTCTCCCTGTAAAGTGATGGAGGGGAAATTTATCCCTGGCCTCTCAAGGAACCCAGGTTTGGAAACTCTATGCTGGTCTGCAAGTTTCTCTAAACTAGAAATGCCTGGATTTAGTATAATGTTAGATTAAGCAAAATTGTTTCTAGCAGATAGGCTTTTGTTGTAGAATACAGTATTCATGTATTTTTCTTCAAAAGAAACAGATTAGATCATCATAAAAGCAGAGTTAAGAAGCACTATGGATCAGACAGGCCCTCTTCTAAATTCACTCCTTTTATGTCACTCAGACAATCCTGCTGGTAATTCTGAATTCTTCTCAGTCCCAAAATGTCTTTCACCAGTAGTGGCTACAAGAAGCCCAGGCACCAGAGTATTTCAAATATCCCCAAATTGAAGAAGCCCATTCCCCAATGGCCTTGGTAGCTAGTTTTCCTACTTAGTGGAGACTAAAATGATTTAAGAACCCAAATGAAACAAAAAGAACAAGAAAATAATCAGGCTCTTCAGAAAAAATGACTTCTTTTGAGAGGATTGTGTCCAGATGTGCTTCCTCATACACCTACAGTGAGACTGAACCTTGTGGTATCAGATCACATATAGGATGTGAGGTCACTGAAACATCATGGAGAATCTGTTCTACATTATCATCTCAGACCAGCTGGTATAAACAGAGATGTAAGAGATGATCCTATAGATTCTCCTAGTAAATGGAATAAATGAATTTGGACTTTTAGACGTGCTAAAAATGGAATTTTCTGTTTCTCAGTTTATATCCTTTCAGTATCAGACTCAGTATTTCTTTTGACAAAGGACAAAGAATGAGATCCCATTTTACTAGAGGTCGCATCTTTTTACGAGAACTTCATTTGGTCTGTCACATCTCTGAGCCCACTTTCTTGAATATAATGAAACGTTCCTTATCTCAATATAAAGTAATATTTAAAGTCAGGTTTCTTTTCCTGTTTTGATATAGAATCCAGATCCCCATTTTGGGGTACGGGGAGATAATGAAATTGGGTTCTATGAGAACAACTCCAAAGAAAACTTTCTCTCTGAGCATTTCTAGGTAATACCAAGGTAATCAACAGAGGAACTCTTAGCAAGAACACAGAAGGTAGAGATAAAAGTGCCCAGGATCAAAAGGAAAAGCAGTAATTTTGTGGATAGGTCCTATACTACATTTGGAAACCTCTGGAATCAAGAATTTTATGTGAGAATGCTAATATTAGAGTAAGGTGTCCTCATAACAACCATGGTCAACACAGGCAGGTAAGGACACCTCCCTGATGTTGGGAAATCCAGTACGGCCAAAATCTCTGAAAAAAAAGTGATCCTGAAAACACACATTGTCTTATGAGGCTCTGAGTCTTAGAAGCTACCAAGGGAGCAGTCTGAGAAATCCAGCAGTGTTCATGCCATGGAAATCAGACACAGGGCCCACCAGAATGTGGTCTCAAGTTTCTTCCTGGTAGTCTGTTAAGAAATACTGAACAAGAATGAAAGCCCCACAACCTCCTTATGAAATGCAAATAAACAACTGCCAAGTTATCTTGAGGAGTTGGGATTCACTATTTTTTGCTTCATTTGGTAGCCCAACATACTGTTCCTGTCCCTATCCTCGTCCCTAGCATGCCAACCAGTTATATTCTCAAGGTATAAAACACTGTTGTTTCTCTTTAAGAGACAACCAACCAGGGTTGGTTTTTCATCTTGGCAGTTTTGGACTAAGCTGAAGCTCCTTTAGCATAAATCACTACCAAGGCAGGGAACCACTGGGCTAGATTACTAATCCCTTTTCACTAAGTCATTCCAATACAAAATCTTCTTCCCTCCCATTCTCTTTCTCTGCAGGGGTCAATTCAGAATCTCCCCTGCACTGGATTTACAGGGAACCAAAAGGCTGCTGTAGTTCTGTGGAACGGGAACCTGAAGTTGGTTCTAGATGACTTAAGGAATTTGCTCCTCTTACTGATGAGCACAGATCCCTCAAGGCCTAACCTTCTCCAATTCTTGGCCCCATAGAGAATATCGATGCCATTTATGATTCCTTGGCACCTCTCATCCTGACCCCAGTCTGCTTTGGCCTGTATCAAGCTATATGACAGGGCACAGAACTGCTCACTGATTAAAGATGAAACACAAAAGAAAAAAGACAATAAGATCATGAACTAGTAGAAGTCTGGCTGTTGTCTTGTTGATTATAAACTTCTCCAAAAGGGGGAGGATAATGGCCTGAATTTTCAATAAAAATAAGAACAATTAAAAGAAAACTGGTCAGTTCAGAAATATAACACTTTTGTTTGAGAGGACTCCTTCCTGGGATGTAGTGAAAAAAGATGGCTTCTTTTGAGAGCAGGATCAAGTCTATGATTACCAACACCAGATACGGGATCTGGGGTTACGCTGCCTGAATAAAGTATCACTTGTCTTTTATCCACCCATAGTCAGATTGGGTGATCATCTCTAGGGCTCTGGTCGGTATTGGGCTAAGGGGTGGTGAGGACAGTACTTAAGAGATGGTGTTCTAGGGGCTACATTGTTACACTGAACATAAGCAATTCCGCCTTGAAGATGCATCAAACATTAAATTTTCAGTGGGTATTCACAAAATAGATGTCCCCTTCATGAGTTCTTTGGATAGAGGTCTCAGAAGATTTTAGCAAAAGCAAAACTACTAAGTCTTTAGTTTTAGGCTTAGTTCCTAGCCTTCCTCAGACAATGTTTATACCCAGGTTATGAGCAGATAGGAGAAACTACATGTGCTGTTCCTTACTGTAACTTCATTAGGAAGGAGGTGGTAGATACAAAGATGGATTCTTCTTCCACCAGTAGGTCACTGAATTTATATTGGCATTTTTGAATAATTTTAGTTCAAATGGCATAAATTAATCAATTTTCTAAACTGTGGTTCCCTTTCTCTACTTCACCATCGCTGTCTCCTTCCCTGAAAAATCTACCCTTTATGACCACCTACATATTTCCCCTACCTCTACTTTTGCCTCACTAGAAAAATCATCAATTTGAAACTACCTGAAAATCAGAGCAGTAACTAGCAGTTTTGGTGTCTGGGGCAAGCAGTAAACCCTTATACCAGATTTGACATTCACCTGTGTGAATACAAGAAGCCATTAAGACAAATGGATGTGAATGGAAGGGATGAAAATAACTACTATAGCTGCTTAAAGATTAGAATCTCAGAACCCTGAATGTCAGAAGTCATTAAGTCCACGTAAGTCTTTCTCCTTTCTCTTCCTCCTTGAGGATCCTTTCCAGACAATATGCTGGAGAAAAGAAAGCACTGGGACAATTCTCTCTTATCTTTCAAGGAGTCTAATAATTCTTAAATTATCTCTCCTCCATATATTTTCCAAGTCAATTGTTTTTCCAATGAGCTATTTCACATTTTCTTCTGCTTTTAATTTTCAACAACTCATCTTGAGGATAAGTCATTAGCTTCCACTTGTCCAATTCTAATTTTTAAGGAATTATTTTTTTCAATGAATTTTTGTGCTTCCTCTTCCACTTGACTAATTCATCACAAGAGTAGAAAAAGTATAAAACTTTCAGTTAACTACAATATTAATAAGTTATAGTTAACTACAGGGTCAAGATTTCAAAGGGAAGGAAGTGAATGGAAAGTAGGCATGATGAACTAGGAAAGAAGGGGAATCATGATGGGTATAAATAATGAGTTTGAGGTAGAGAGATAGAATATCAGAATTCTGGATCATGGACATCAAATACTGGGGATTGCATTTTATATTGTCCGTTAGCTCCCTGAGACCATAGAATATTTTATTTTATGTCTGTGAGTTTCTTCCTTACCTGCAGGCTAAAGGGGACCTTGAAACGTTCATTGGTCTGGGAAGTAGCTGCAGGGACCCAGCCAACCTTAAGTGCTTAATAAATTTGAGTTTATCCCATTTCAAGGTCACAATTAATGAAACACACACATACACACACACGTACATCTACATATATGTATATATGTATACATACATACATACAGCGTTTGTATGATAAGCTATTGAAATTCAGTGGGTCTCACTGGATCAAGAAGAGTGTGAAGGCAGGGAGAGAATTTGAAATGGAAAAAACTTGGTGGGACAGGAAAAGGTACAGAGGTTTTCTAGTCTGTGGGGGCAGAACTATAAGTAATTCAAGAGGATATATCTGCAAATATTAAACCACTGGACTAATTAGAGGAGTGCTGCTAGGCACAAAATAATTCAAGACAGGAAAGAGAGATAATTGAGCTCTCTAAGAGCCATGGAGAGCTTGGCTTTACTTCTGTACTCCCTTTCATCCTGGTTGGAACACAATTTGGGGGCATGAGCATTTGACCTGAGTCAAATGAGCACCTGACCTGGGATCAAGGAGATTCCCTTTATATTTAAACAGGTATTATTATACAGAGTAAGCTAGTATTTGCTTGACATGAGCAAACATAATGCCAGTCAATAGTTAGTCCTGATTTGACTTACTGTTCTTTGGGAATACAAAATATGTAGAATTAACCACTTTTTCCTATTTACAACAGCAATCAAACCTGCCAAGAGTATTTGAAATGAATAGTTCAATATGGTACAACAAGATATAATTCACCAGTTTAGTGTTTCATACCTTGATTTCCCTAAAAAGCCCACAGGGGGAAAGTGCAGTTCTTATAAAAATCAGCTTCTAGTTAGGCCCACAGTCTGAAGTTTCTGAACTGCAGTCGTTCACATCTGATCAATATTTCATGTGATTCGTACTGAAGACCTCCTTGCACCTGGCTACAAAATCTTCTCACTTTCTATAGGGTCTGTGGCTGTGTAAAGACTAACTCTCATCTTTCTAGCTGACTACACTGGTCTTACTCTATTTCTCTCATTCTTTCTTTTTTAAACCTCGAAAACAAAATACCATTCTAATCCTCTTCTCCTCCACACCATCTTCATATCCTTAGAGCTACTTTTGAAACATAACTTAAAATTAGTCACTCTTCTTTAGCATGATAGTCACTTCCAGGCATATTGCAAAATAACTATTTCATTCTCTATAGATGGTTTTTGACAGCTACCACTGCCAGAGATAGGCTTATGTATTTGCTGTTGCCTAAGTGCTAAAATTTAAGGATTTCTTAGCCAAAACTATCTTCCTCAGTTATCTATTATGGAACTTAAAATTCTAGCATTAAGAATTCATTCCCTTGGGTCCCTTTCTGCCCCAAATCTGATGTTTCATGGATTTTAGAAAAGAGTTGTAAGATGTAGGCTACTTTTGTTATTAGTGGAGTGAGAACTATTAATGGAATGAAAGTTCATATGTAGTCTTTTGGTGTGGGGTTCAACTAGCCAAATAGGTTAGAAAAGTTTGAGACAGGGGGCATTTTGGATCTTTTTCCATTGTGAGTCCTGGTAAGATATTTAAGCTCTGCCTCTTTGGGGAATGTACTATGGGTCCAACACAGTTACCTCAAGGTTGGTTTCACAGCACAGGGGATGCAACTAGGAGAGGATGGAGACAAAATGAGCTTATCCCAACAGAACATGAGTGAAAGAATAATGAGAGTGAGGGCGTAAGGTATAAACTTCAAGGCCACATTGTGGCTAGAAAGGAAAAGATACAAAGATACATGGAAATCATGGATTTTTGCTGAGAGGTCCAAAAATGTACTTTCCATACTCTCTTCATAGCTAAGATTTCAGTAGGAAAAAGTCATCTTAGCCCACAGGTCCAGACATTGGAAAGGACCAGCTGTGACTCTGGCCTGATGATTAGGACCAGATGATGGCCTAGCTATGGCAGTAACCTAGAGGCTCTCTAAAGATGAAGTCCCGACCCAAAGACTTGAATATGATGGGATTTGGGCTACATTTAATCCATCATCCTCTCTCACGGGTCAGGGCATCATAACAGTGAAAATGTTACCCTGGGCATGAGTAAAAGTGTGAAGTCTTCAAAAATTTAACTTTGACCCAGTGGTGGTCCACATTTGCTTTGTCCCTTTATAACCATGGACCAGTGGTCTGGATAAAATAATGAGGCAAATATATTTCTTTGCCATTGACATCCTGACAGGAAAACTGTCCTGGACCTCAGGTTTTGGTCTAATGCCTCATATATATTAATTGAACAGCTGTGGGCTAGTTAGGCTTTGAGGCCTAGTTTTCCTGACCCCTAGCCCACTCCTCTTTTATTGGGCTACTATGTCTTCCCAGGATCTCACACTGCCTGAAGGAATATTCTTGAATTATGTATTTGGGATTGAACAGATGCCTAGACTTCTCAAAAGCAATAGGTTGAGGGAAATGAAGCCCAACTGAAATCACCTGACAGGTATATAACAATCAAAGAATGTGACAGTTGGTGGTTGGGTTCTGTGACTGTTGGAGTCTGGAGAAATACACAGGTTCCCTTTGGAAGCAAACAAGCAAAAGAAAATTGAGCTCTCGTTTGCTATTATTACGTTCCTATGTCCATTGAAATAAAAAGAGAAAATCAGATGCCTAGCGTTTGCATTACGATTTCACATTTACTTCAGGAAAGGTTACAATTCCAAATTTTAAAGGTGGTTAGAGGGAAAGATGAGGAAGGAAGGAAATACTTATTAACACATTGGACTGGAAACAAAGTACTTCCAATCTAGTAAAGGTTTTTTTTTTTTTTTGTTTTGTTCTGGACTCAGAATCTTCCATACGTCTTCACAGAAATGAGATACATGCTTTTAGAGTGTAAGGTTTAAACATTTCTCGTGGTTCTGACTGGATTCAGGAGTTCACAATTCATTACCTCCCTAATTCCAGGATGTACACATATCATATCAAACCCAAACTCACAACACCCTATCCACACCCCCAACAGCCACTGAATGTAGGTTATATTCCTTTTGTGAGGAATTCCATCCCCAATTGTGGCTTTCTTCACAAGTCTTTCAATTTAGATGGTTGCCATTTTCATTGTGTTTTGATGAAATGTCCTTTGCTTTGAACTAACGTATTCTCTGGTTTCTAAACGTGGGTAGAGAAAATGTTAGTTATAATATGAGGTGTCAGACAATGACAAAATGGTGATTTTTCTAGTGAGATAAAGGTGTTATGGGAAAGGTGGTAAATAGGAGTGTTAGGAAGAGAAGAGAAAGAAAAGGAGAGGAGTGGAGGAGGGAGGAACTCTACCCTATCTACGGCTAGAATACTGATTTTGCACTGTTTCACATTCACATGGTTCAAAACTGCATATATACATATATATTATATATATACTTAATAATATATATTCACATATGTGTACACACGTAAATATCTTTGTAGATATAGATAGGAATATGAATATGGACAGAAATATAACTAGAGATATAGATATTAAGATATATAAATTTTGGCATTCAAGGCCCACCAAAAAGTGAAAGCATCCCTTGATCAATATATGGTGAATCAAAAATCCCCTATAAAACATTCCTGGGAACAAATGGTTCCTTCAAGAGGAAGAGACATAACAGGCCCATTCACACAGGATCATAGAATTATAGGTTTAGAGCTTGAAAGGACCTCAGAGGCTATATTTTATCTTTGCAGTCTGAAGTTTAACTCTTTCTAAAAAACTGGGTCCTCTATCAATAAGGGTGGGAGTATGGTGGTGGGAATCTTACTAATCCTAAGAAAACCAACAAGAACTTAGTATATTACAGTTTCAAGTCACATCTGCATGTGTTCATTGTCACAGTACAACCCTGTGGGGCATGCACGATCTCTAAGTGACTCCCTACAATCCTCTAGCATTAACTGATCTCCCAGGGATTATTGGGCTAATTGTGACTGTAAGGCAAACAAAGGACAACTGGTGATTTATGAAGTTAGGGAAAAGTGAGGTACCCTACCTAGAATGAACAACCCAAGTCTTGGTCTTGCTATCTGTGACTAAGAAAGTACACCGGGTTCCCTATATCCCAGAGCACTGTTAGCTCAGAAGAGAGGGTTGTTTTTTTTTCCTGAACTGACTGGATTTACTTTTCTTTTACTTACTACATTTCTAAAGAAGATTCTGTCCCTTAGCCTTCCTTCTTGGAGAAGTTTACAGTTTCTACAAGCACAAGACTCTGAAATCCCATTTACTGCTTTTCTTGAAGTTCTTCCTAGTAAATAATACCCTAGTAGCATCAGCTCTGTGCCTAGAGGAATACGTCTCAAGTCAAAGATAACAGAGGTCTCCAGTGATAAAAGTAATCAATATTCATACTTGAAATCCAGAACAGAAGGAAAACTCCTATGGGTCTGTGCTCTGCAATGCAAAGGATGTGTCCTTCAAGTTAACCCTGAGACAACTCACGGGTTCCTATTTCTTGGAGCTACAAAGAAGTTCCCTTTCCTTTCCCCTGCAAACTCAGATGGGAAAGGCTCTGAACTGATCCCTAGAAGGGGAGCAAAATGGGTGGCAGGAAAGTTGTGCGTGAGAATGGGTTAAAGATTATCTAGTCCAAATAAAAACTCCACCAATGTTTATAATAATATTCTAAAATAGCTACAATTTAGCTGAAAAAATTCCAATTTCAAAACCAAAAATAAAGCTCTCTTTGAATAAGGGACTGCTTTTTTATGTACCTGTAATGCCACTGGTATGACATTAGAGAATGGGAAATATTTGATTATGTTACCACATGAAGCAAGTATTAGGGAATCCCAGTTTCAAAAGATGACTTAGCAATTATATTCTTAGTCACAATTCACAATAGGCTGTGGGAATTCATATGTTCACAAGTAATTCTTAAGAGATTACAATCAAGTATAATATAATATGAAATGTGTGAAGGCCTATGTCTGATTTCCATCATCTGGAACTACCAGATTCCCCAGAATCTGCTCTTTTAATTATTTCTAACCAATACTTGTTTTCATGACTGCTTTTGCCTCAAAATCACCTATTTTCAAATAAATTCCCTTGACTTTCTACTTATTAACTCCAGAAATCCTTCACTTGACCCTCATCTATATTCCTAGACTCATCAGATATTTCACTCTCTTTTCCTACACCTTTTTCATCCACTCTAATTGGCCTTCATGGCCTCCCCTTCCTGAAGTTATGGTCTTCTTTGACAAAGAAGAACAGACAACAGCTCCCTGTTTCAATACCCAATCTCCCAACTCCATGCCTTTGCACGGGTGGTTACAAGTGCACAGAATACACTGTCCTCCCTATCAATTCCTTTCTTCACTGAAGATACAAAGTAGCTCAAATATCATCTTCTGTATGAAACCTTTCCTGAATCTTCCTCCCAAACTACCTTGTTTTTAATTACTTTGTATTTAACTGTATATATTTTAGTGATATATATGTACTCACATGTGTGGATAATATATACATGACACATATACACATATATCTATATATACATATATCTACATATATAGGATGTATGTAAGGAGACCCTTCTGGGTTCAAATTGTTTCATCTTTTTATGCTTTTGTCCCCAGAACCTAGCACAGTGGCCAGCACATAAAGAGGCACTTAAAAATGTTTACTGATTGATTGATTTCCTAGGTTACTTGAGAAAAGCTCCCAGGCTTGGGAGGCATTTCTTTATGTTTGAAGTGGTGATTTGGGATAAACCTCGTCACAGCAGCAGCAGTCCCTCATGATTTTGTTCCAGAGTTTCACAAATGTAGAAAGATGCTGTCAGGGGTCCACCAATGATTCCTAGGTACCTATTGCTTTAAGACACCTTATTACTACTTAGAAATCCTGTGATGGCTAACTGCTTGAATACCGATGGGAATTATTAAAGTAAGGTCAGAGAAATTTCCTTTTAGGCTATTCTTATAGGACCCCATTTAAAGTTCCTCAGATCCCAAAATGGAAACACCCAAATCTATTTTCAAAGGGAAAGAAAAACCTGGTTATAAATGAGATGGCATATGTGAACTGCTTGGGAAGTCTTTAAGCACTATATAAACTTATTATTATTATAAATTCTTTCACTAATATAAAATAATTTCTAAATGTCCACCAACTTGCAATATACTAGGCTAGATGATATGGAAGATAAAGTAATAAGAATAATAATGATTTTTGCTTTAAAAAAAGACACAGTGCTAAGAATTAGGATTAGCTGAATAGTAGATGGACCTCAAGTGGGGCAGGAACATTCATACTTTGTGCTGGTCCTAAGAAATGTCAAGTCTCATTAAAGAACATAAGGGTGAACTAGGTGGTAGAAGAAAGAACAAGAAATTCTGTTTCAAATATTGCTAATAACAATTTAAGCTATTTTTGTTCCATTTATTAAAAGAGATCATGGTTTATCTCTTAAGTCCCCATTATACCAAGTAGCCCCAGTTGATGATGGACAACTGATGCTCTGTGATGTCAACAGGATCCCATGTCCCCTATCTGACCAGGGAGCATAGGACTCAGTCCTGCTTGGTGTTTAAGGAAGCATATCTCTTCTTCTCAGCATCCCAGCATCCTAGGGCATAACTCTTTCAGGAAGAAATATTTTTCTAAAGAGACCGACTTTTTGTTTTCTCATTTGCTTTGTATTCTGCCCTTTTCTTAACTTTCCACCTATCAGGGAAGTTCCTAGCCTTTAAGGCCATGGGCCCTAAGGACTATCCCAGTGTTCTAAATGTTGAGGCATTCAAAAAACCTGATTCTTACTCTTATGGAAATTCCTACTGGTGAGACACAAATCAGAATGGGAAGACTTGAGTAGAAATGGAAAAGAGAGAACAGGCTTAGAAGGGAACCAAGCTAATGATCCAGTGCTTATAAATTCTGGTTTTATGATAATACTCTCTATTTTTAGTTTCTTTTTTTAATTATTTGCTTTTAGTTTTCAACATTCACTTCCATATGTTTTAAATTCTCTCACCTTTCTTCCCCAAGATGGCATGCAGTTTTATGTGGGTTCTACACATGACCATTTTCACATTGGTCATGTTGCATAGAAGAATTAAAATCCATGGGAGAAACTATGAGAAAAACAAAAACAAAAAAAAACATAACAAAAGAGAAAATATTTTGCTTCATTTTGATTCTGTAATTCTTTCTCTGGATGTGGATGCATTTTGCATCAAGAGACCTTTGGAAAGGTGTTAGGTCCTTGAATTGTGGTGAAGGGCTAAGTCTATCAGAAACAGTCCTCTTACTCTCTGGCTGTTACTATGTATAATGTTCTCCTGGTTCTGCTCATTTCACTCATTATTAGTTCATATAAGTCTTTCCACGCCTCTCTGAAGTCTTCCTGTTCATCATTTCTTATAGCACAATAGTATTCCATTACATTCACATACCACAACTTGTTTAGCCATTCCCTAATTGATGAGCAGTTTCCATCAATTTCCAGTTCTTGGCCACCACAAAAAGAGCTCCTATAAATACTTTTGTCCATGTGGGACCCTTTCCCATTTTGATGATCTCTTTGGGATACAGTCCTAGAACTGAAAGCGTATGCACATTTTTGTAGCCCTTTGAGCATAGTTCCAAATTGCTCTCCAGAATGGTTGGATCAGCTCACAGCTCCACCAACAATGAATGTATTCCAATTCTCCCACATCTTCTCCAACATTTATCATCTTCCTGTTTTGTCATGTTAGCCAATCTGATAGGTGTGACATTTTGATTTGTATCTCTTTAATCAATAGTGATTTAGACAACTTTTTCATATGACTATAGATATCTTTAATGTCTTCCTCTGAAATCTGCCTGTTCATATCATTTGACCATTTGTCAATTGGGGAATGACTTGAATTCTTTTAAATTTGACTCAGTTCTCTATATATTTTAGAAAGGAGCCCTTTATCACAGATGCTAGTTGGAAAAATTCTTTCCCAGTTTTCTGTTTTCCTCCTAATCTTGACTGCATTGTATTTTTATTTTCTTAGTGAAGTGTCACAAAATTATACATGATCTAAAAATAAAAATCATGTCTTTGCCCTTACATAGAAAGCACACACACACACATATCTTACATGTATGAAAACCCTTTTGAGGCAGTAATATTTGGGATTTGAGACAGGGAGAGGAATCTGAGATAATTTTGTAAAATCAATATTAACATTGTTTTTCGAGATTGGGAGGAGACTCTTGTCAATAAGATGCACTGAAATCATTGGCATATACAATTCTACCCTTAGAGAGCTTCATTCTTTTACTTATATCTTCTAGTCATGAAAAAAAATGCTTCTGGAAACATATTGTATTCTTCACTCTGCTGTATATAACACCATGAAGATAAACTCACCATTTATCCCCTTTATGATTTAATGAAATTGAGTGGAATGAAATAGGAAATTGGGAATAAATCTAAAGAGAAGAATTGGATGGCAATGACTAGCTCCTCTTGGTGGCACCATGGAGAGAAAGCTGGATTTAGAGTCAGACAGTCCAAATGTGGCCTCAGACAAGTACTTGCTGTGTGAACCCTGAGCAAGTCATTGAACCTCTGTCTCCTAAGTTTCCTCATCTATAATGGGGAAAATAATAGCACCCATCAGACAGAATTGTTATGAGGATAAAATAAGATACTTATAAAGCATTTTATAAATCTTAAAGTGCTATATAAATGGGAGCGATTGCTGTTTTTGTTGGTATTATCTAATTGTTTTAAGGCTGATCCTAAAGTAAGGATAAAATATTTTCATATATATTAGTAATAGGCTAGGATGGGGGAATAATAGGATACTGGAATAAAAGAAAGCTCCTTCCAGTGGGATAGTACACCGTAACTATAAAGCTCTTATCTGTGGAACCAGTGGTCTTTATGAATACATCATTTTCTCAAGTAAACCTTTCACTGGACGAATAGGTAAAAAGAGTCAGGATATTTCCAAATAGACTTTTCATTTTCATTGTTTCTAACAAATCCCCATTAAGTGTGTGTGTATATGTGTGTGTGTGTGTGTGTGCGTGTGTGCGTGTGTGCATGATCATCTATCTTTTCCTAACCCTGGGATCCTCAGAAACAATCCAGTATAACAGAAAGACCATTGGTGTAGAAATCAAAAGATGGCTTTGGAATATCAGCTTCCTAGATTGGAATCCTGGTTGAACCATTTACTGGCCATTTCACTAACCCTAAATAAGGCATCCATTTCCTCCATACTTGTTTTCTCATCTAAAAAATGATAACCTACACTATAAAGTGTTGATGAGGATATAGAGAAAGCACTTAAACACTATATCAATGCTAGCTTATTAATATTATGGAACATGGGACCTTCCCAGATGACTTGCTAAAACTTCCTAAATGTGTTGTCTCCCCACATTAGAATGGGAACTCCTTGAAAGCAGCTCCTGTCTCACTTTTTCTGTCTGTATCCCCATTGCTTAGTGAGATGTTTCGCAGATAGTAAGTGCTTAATATGTGCTTTTTCGTTCTTTCCTTCATTGAGGATTGCTAAGAAAGCACTGAACAGAGCATAAAAGGAAAGTGATTATGCAAATATGATGGCTATCCACTGTACTCAAGTCGGTGTAATATCTGTCCTGGGGATTAAGGACCTTTTGTGTGAATCCAAGTGAGGCGATATTAAAAAAAAAAAAAAGTCCCATGAAGTACTATAGGAATGTAAGAGATTTTTCTTACATTCCTGCCCCTAATCTCAGTGCTCTCATCTCTGTTACACAGTTGCTTCCCTTATGGAAATATTCTAGCTTATAGGTTCTTAACCTTGTAATGGCAAGTAAAATAGGATCTTTTGCTGTTTTTGTTTTAGTATAATCAAGAAATGTAATGCCTCTATTTGAATGTGACTGAGGAGGATCTTTCCCACCTATTGTCAGGCCTGGAAAGATTTGGAAGAAGGCCCATGCCTTTTGTTAATGAAGCTCCTGTTCTCAAGAGATGTGATGCTCTGTAGCTCTAAAAAGTGTATAAAGACTGAAGTGCATGTTTTACTTTGGGGCTTACTGACTGGAAGTGTTTGTTTGGACAGACAAGGCCTCTGGGAACCTGCTAAAGGAGCCCCACCTCCCAACCCCCAGCTTTGAAAACATAGATGTTGTGCTTCCCTTTCTGACGATGGTCAGACAGCTGTACCTGTCTGTTAATTATGGTCAGGCAGAGGGAGCCATGCCTATTGACTTTTAATTTCTGTATTTTCTTTGAAGTTCGGGGTACTGACTCCCCTGAATTAGATGAAAGATATATGTGCTTGGTTAAAGCACTGATACATGTGCCTTTTTGACACAATTGACTTTCCTTTTATGAATGCAGATCCAAGAACCTGTGATAGCAGGCCCCTAGGGTTCACAGATCTTGGGGTTCACAGATCCCATGGATAGCCTTCAAGGGTCTCTATGCTGAAGTGGAAAAAGATATATTTATTTTTCATTAATCTCTGACAAACTTAGCAATTTCAATTATTTAAAAGCATTACTGTGAGGAATCCAAAGGCTAGGCGTCAACAAACTGACAAAGAAATGCATCTATGATGCCCACGCTTTAGGTGTCTCTCTAGGTATTTCCATTGTCCACTCTCTCTTAGCATCTCTTCCTCAGTTTCATCATTGGCTCAGGTCCCCTCCAAAATTCATTTCTCCCTGGACCAAGCCAAGGTTGATAATATGTCCACCACATCAGATCATACCATTGTCAGAATAAGACTCACCAGTTCAAGGCTGAGCAGACACTCTGCCTGAAACAACAGATGATACCCATCAAAACAAGTCTCTCTTTCTGATTCACAGTTAGTCCATCCTGAACACAAGAAGAAAATCGTGTCCTTTGTGAATGACAAGGATATGGGGCGGGGGGGGGGGCAATTCCCACATGAAAAACAACATGCAGCTCATTCAGACTTGCCCCTTAGCTCTGATATTCCATAACATGATGATCACCAAAGGAACACTTGCAAAAGATTAATGGGCCCTGATTTGGACTATGTTAAGATCACAACTGGGTCAATAAGCTCCAGCAGAGCAAAGCTTTGGCAAGGTCCAGGCCCTGGACGAGGACTTCCCCTTCCTGGTTATGATGCACAAACCTCGGAAAGAAGGCTACAATTGCACAACCACAGGGCTATGACCATAGGTCCAAGGCCATAGCTATAAAAAGATGAGAACTGGACAGGCACCAGACCAATACCCAAGCATAGAAGAGATCATATTCTGATCTGTGCTCTAGGGCAAAATCTTCCCAGTTAGGAAATCTTGACCACGGTCCAGAATAGCATAACCAGGTCCCAGTAAGGTTATCAGAGCCTTCCTTATATGCCTTTCATGTTCCCTCAAGAGGGTAACATCAATAGTTATGTCATAAGAAGTTCTCAAACATCAGCCCAAGGCAAGAACCATACTGTGGACTAATGTTGGACCATGGGCAAAGAAAAAAATGACCTGGCACCATTCATGGATCAATTTTGGTCATGGTCAATTTAGAATCCTTTCCATATAAGGGTCATATAAATAGAAAAACTTCTCCCAGATCCAAATGACAAGAACAATGATACATCTAACCCATTGTTACATCCTAAACACCAACCACAAGTATACCAGCTACCAACCGTAATAGAGATGGATCACCTCAGGCCTAAATCATCAAGCCACCATTTCAACTGGCCTTTTACAGTGGACAAAGAGTTTGATGCAGAAAACTTCATCAGGTTTAGGCTTCCATGGCCAGGCCAAATCTATGCCTAGTCTTCACCAGGAGGTCAAATATCCACTGGGCTCCACCCAGTGGATCCATCCTCAGTCTCGTGCTATCTAGTCTGAGGTCATACTGGAACTCACTATAACTCAACTGCACAGAGACCAGCTGAGACCCAGGTCAAACAATACTAGGTCAAACTAATCTGGCAAAGTTTGCCTTCAGCTATGACTACCCTATCATGACTCCACTTAGTCACTTAAAAGCACAGGCACTTCCTGCTGGGCTCCACTTTTACTAAATCACTTACATTTTCAAGTCAAGGACCTCAAAGCCAGGAGCAAATCTGTATAGGGCTCTGAAATTCAAGCCATACTTCTGTACTTTATTTATCAATAGGCTTTTCAGGTTCCACCAAGCTGTTACCTCTTGACCACACACACACTAGACACAACTCTACCTGGTTCCATTAGTGAACCAAAGTGCCTTCACCAAGACATGAGTACCATTTAGAGGCTCCACCAGACCCCAATGTCTAACACAGAACTACCTAGTCTATCCTACTCAGCAAAAATGGTACTCAGCAAAGAATATCAACACACACTCTTGAGAGTGTGAGGACTGGAATGATAAAGCAACAGACCCAACAAGCCATTACCAGAGGTCCCTACTTTCCCAGATCCCAGATAAAAGACTGAACTTTCAATAGCTCCTATCATGGTGAAGGCTGCACGAGCTCTGACTGAGATGATGCTCACCAGATCCGGACTGTTCAGAACAGAGAAACTCCCTGGTGTTTAAATGACATCAAACCACTCACTTTCCAGGGTAAACTCTCCCTGCTTAAATTGTTGATGACATTATCAATTCCATTCCCCAGGAAAAATTAAAAAGTGATCTTTATAACCAGGTGGAGAGTTCTTGTGGAGAATGAAGGGATGTCCCAGTTCCATTCATTAGCCTGATCAATATATCAGTTATGCAGTCAGTTTAGTCCATGTTTCATGGATTCTAAATGACTGTCACCATGTTCAGAGAATAAAAAGCTTTTCCATGCACAATTGGTGGCCATATCAACATCTTTGTCTGGTTTGGAGAATATGGAGATGAGCTTTTCATCTAAAGTGCCTTATTCCAATTCCCACTTCAAATACCTCAATTCTGCTAAGACTAAAACCTCAAACCCTGCATCAGACTTTCAATCATGTTCCCCTCAGACCCAGTGCCTCCAAAGCTCATCTGACTTGCACACTTGCCAAAGATCAAGAGTCAAGGGAGATAAAAACATCTACAAGTCAAGAACCATTCCTGGGGAAAACACCCATGTTGAGCAAAAGCACCAATGAAAAGGAATCAAGGCGATATGGGTCATATTTCAGATCTCTCCTGGAGAAATTTCAATGCAAGTAAAGAAAAAAACAGCATCTTTTCTCTCAGAATTAATTGGCCTCTTTTGTGTCTTTCAAATTTGTTTCTGATTTTATGGATTCTACCACCCCAGGCATAAGAGAGTAGAAAAGCTTTCACGTTTTTCCCTTCCATCATTTATTCTAGCCTCTGGTCAAATAGATTGTACTCATCTATTACCCAGGGTTACCCATATGGAAGAAGAAAAGTATTTTTCTGCCTCTGCCACACACTTTTTATAGTAACTCAGTGAACCCTCCCTTCCCAGAAAGGACACCCATGATATTCATAAACTTCTTTATTTGGAAGAGATTACCCCAAACCATCATCTCAAGGAAAAATTATGCCCATAGTTCCATATTCTGGTATTTCAAAATTTCAAAAGATCCAAGAATTCCACCAAAGAATACTTCTCCAAACATCACAGATGACAAATCTATGTAACTTTAATAGGTGCCATTACCCTCTTTAAAGAATTTTTTTAAATCAATCATCTGGTTACTGTGATCAGGGAATGAGACCATTCAAACATACATGATATCTCCTGTATTGTGTACTAATCCCTGGGGAAACCTACAGAATACTGTCCTAATGCCTTGTAAGTGATATACTTTTGGTGGAGAGGAAAACAAACACTTTCATCTTAAAACATCTAATAAAAACTCTCCCCAATGAAGAATTTTCAGTCCCTACAAATTACTTGGGGTACACCAGAACAGAATGGTGAAGTGGAAAGGGCAATGAATTTGGAGGCACAGGAAGCCCAGTTCCATTTTATAGTCTGTGTGACCTATGGCAAATTACTTAAGCCTTCTGGGTTTCAGTTTCCTCAACTATAAAAAGAAGGGGTTGAGAAAATGGCTTCTAAGTCCCCCTCTAGTTCTACCTCAATGATCTTATGATCCTATCTGTAAATAGAAATAATAGCTAAAGTAATATAGAATATATCCATTTAGTACAAATGGCATTCACATTCAAATTTCACACAGCAAGTAATACCATATACAACTCAATATTATATGTGGCACATACAGAACAACAAATAATACAATATTGCATATATAGCCCAAAGCGCATGCCTACGTAACATATAGTATCACATAACAGATTTGTATGCTATGACCAAATGTGTAAGTCCTTCCAACCAGGTCTCTCTCACCAGGCTAACACATTTGCTGTTAATTGTAATTCAGGATCAATCTCTCTCACAGCCCAATCACACAGTCAGCTACAACTTTGGGTCTACTATGCTCAGACTACTGGGTTACACCACATCACAGCTATCTTCAGGCCTGAATCAACAGCCAAGAACCCTAGAGCTACACCATTATCTGGTTCCAGTCAGGAGACCATGATAACAACTGTCCATCATCTATCTGTACTACAATAGAGGGCTAGAGCCAGAGCTGAACTTTCACCAAACTGGACCCCAGGATTGAGGCCACTCTTATGTCTTTTCAATGCCATAGCCATAGTCAAGAACAAAGGCAGGAATATATCTGTTCCAGTGATGGAATCCTAATAAAGCTGCTGCCACCATCCCCAATATTCTAACCTCCTTATGGGTCTCTCTGAACAGTACGCATGTGCTAATTTAACCACACAATTTGGCTTTAACCACACCATTACCCCCAGATTCAATCATAGGCCTTACTGAACTGCAGGCCCACTGCCCCTACCTAGCCACTGCCTCTTCCCAACTCAATATCCTAACTTCCTCACTGCCTCACTAGAACAGCCGATTATCCATGAAGTCATGCCCCACTAGAATAGCAGGTGTGTCCATGTGATGGAATCTTAGCCACTGCCTCTGGCTAGCCACTGTCCCAGACCCAATTCTCATATTTCTCACAGAAACAGCAGGTGTGTCCATGTACTCAACCATAACTACATCCACCTAATCTCAGATAGTTCCACAACAGCCAGTCCATCAGAAAGCAGCACCACCAGAATGCCTAAGCAAGATGTGGACCCCAAAACAAAAGAAGGGACTTTCCTTATGTAGGCACCTGCACAGTAATAGCAAAAGCTGCCCTTTAGGTGTACTTATGATGTAGAGAGGCTTATTGTAATATTGTTATTATATATAAATGCCCCTGTTTGGGCTTCACTGTATGCTTTGTGGGTAATCGCATGTGCAGTTCCACTGAGGCTGGGATCCCTCCCCACCGCCTAATCCCTTGAGAAACCTCTCCTGCCTTTTTAATATTTATAATTGCTGTTGCGTAATCAGCATCATTACACTATAAAATTGCCTGTCTTATCTTACTGAAGTTGCTGGTTCCTCTTGGAATTCAGACTGCTGGAGAGCATCACTCTGAATAAATGCTTTTGCTTGGGTTAGAGATGGTCTAAATCTGAATTCTTTGATACAACCCCCACAACATACCATGAAACTACAAGACCAAAACAATTCACCCACAAATCTATACTCCTAGTCCGCTCCAACCAATAGATGGAAGTTAAAAGAGATCTAAATCATCAGGCCACGTCATTAAATGCTGACCAGAGGGTAGAAGGCTTGCTAGGTCACATAAAGACAGCATGGCATAATGCACAGAGTGCTGAACTTAGACTCAGGAAGACTTTGCTTCAAATCTTGCCTTAGATGTTTACTGGCTTCTAAATAATATCCATGTTGTGATATCTATTAGCCAGTCAAAAAACATTTTAGGAGCTTATTACGTGCCAGCCATCGTACTAAGTGTTAGAAATACAAATATGAGCAAAAAGAATGACACTGCATGCCCTCATGGAACCTCCAGTCCGATGGGGAAGACCACTCATAAAAGGAAGCTGAAACAGTTAAGGAAGAAGAAAGGTATCTGCTATATGACAGAGCAGTCCAAACTGCAGTCTGATGCAAAATGAAGAGCAAGCTTGTCTGGGCACCTTCCTTAAATGGAAGTTCCAGGAGGCGCCATATAATCAGAGGGAGGAGGTAAAGAAGCTGAGTGGACTTCCAAAGTAAAAGGTCAGATCTGATGTTGCAGGAGGAAGACTTTTCTGGGGCATGATGGGAAGAGCCCAGACATGGAAGTCTGGTGAGATACGGAAAGCACATCGGTAGAAAACACACTCAGGGGAGACTTTTTGGCATTGATGAAATCACAGTGCCTTCATGTATTTGTTGAGTAATACCTTAACCCTCCGGTTGAGGACGTACCAATCACAAAACAGCAGGAAGACGCTGTACTGGACTCCAACCACCAGATTAAACACCTACTTCTTCATGATGACTGGAGAGAAGTTACAAAAGAGTCTGTTGAGGCATCTTTAAGACTTGACTGTTTTTGGTATTTTTATCCCTTTAGAGCTCAAAAATGTATCCTTTAAAAAATACAGTTTTAGTAGTAATTTTTGTCATTACATCTCAATAACTTCTCACTGTTCCTTCCAAATCAAACCTTTCCTTATGACAAAAAAAAAACAAAAACAAAAACAAAAAACTGAGCACAAAGCCTCTGATAGAAAATATGCATGACAATGCGTACAATATTCTCCTCTTAGTAGTTGCCACTTTTCTGACATTTGGGAAGAGCCACATTTTATTTCTTGTCTGAGACCTTTACTGATTTTTCTATTATTCAAAGTTTAATTTCTTTTTTGTGATCTTTTTAATTGCATTATTGTAATTGTTATATGAGGCAACTAAGTGGCCCAGTGGATAGAGCACACAGGGTTGTGTGGTTGTGGCTGTAGTTGTGTTTATCCTTCATTCTCAAAGAGGACCATGACATCAGGGAGATGATCACATGACTTTCAATTTTTTACCTGAATGAGGAAGGGCTGTGTCTTACTTTCTCCCCCAGAGCCATTTGGGTCCAGTAGCCAGATATCCATCAGGACAACTAGAGATGGCCTAGGATGTAGTGGGAGATCTTGGCCTTTTTAAGCTCAGGGCTTTTTCAAGTTCTCACTTTGAGTGAGGCAACACCCATTCAGTGAATAGGACTTTTTAAGTGAGTCAAGGGATAGCTTCTTTAATCAAAAAACAAATCAAAAAAAAAAATGAGAAGAGAAGAACCTCAGGGTTGCCAACCAAAAGAGAAACAGTTACTATTTATATCCACTCTGAGCCAGGAGGGCCCAAAAAATAACCATTAAGTGGTGCTTCCCAGGGCAGGGACCTATTGTTGTCCAATCAATGAGATCCAGAGTGAATTGGCTTTAAGGCTTGGTCTTTGAAAAACAAATCTAGCCAGTAAACCCCAAGTTAACCAGGTAGGTTTCAGCCATCAAAATTTACCTTCCTTTTGGCAGAACACCCTCAGATAAGGGCATGATACCCCAGAAGAGGACAGGAGAGGAGAGGGCTGGAGGAACTAAGGGGCTCAACTGGAACTGGCTAGCTGGGTCCCCATTCAGGCAGCTGAGACTACTTGCAGGTTGTGGTTTGTCTTTCCTTCTTGAAGAGGACCATGACGTTGGGGAGATGATGCCATGACTTGCAATGGAATTTAATTTGAGTGACAGAGGGCTGTGCAAAGTCATCAGCCTTACTTTCTCCTCCAGAGCCATCTGGATTCAGTGGCCAGAAAGGGTATGGAGTCAGGAATACCTGAGTTCAAATCCAGCCTCAGACACTTATTAGCTGTGTGACCCTGAGAAACACTTAACTCTCTTTGACTCATATGCAAAATGAGCTGAAGAAGGAAGCAGTGAAACACTCTAGTATCTTTGCCAAAAAACCCCAAATGGGGTCACAAAGATCTGATTCAACTGAAATATGACTAAACAACAATCATTATATGAACTGTTCTCTTGCATCAACTATTCTCTAGAATCAAGCTCTGAATCAGTATACAGAAATCTTCCCATATTTCCTTGAAATTCCCTATTTGTTCCATACCACCATAATAAAATTAATATTGAAGTAAGCTGTCCTACAATTTTTTTTGTTTCTCAATTCATATAAATGTATAATAGTACCATGTATTTAAAAATGTACATACATTAATTTAAAAATTCTTTATTGCTAAAAAAGCTACCCCATCATCTGGGTAGAGGGTCTTGTCTCAATGGGATAGCTGCTGACTGATCAGGGTGGTGGCTGCTGAAAGTTGGGGTGGCTATTTGACATGGTTTGACTTATCTTTTCAATTGAACAGTTAGAGGACAATCTAGTGTTACTAACTGGTCTAATTTCCAATCTTCATTTTAGCTCTGATCATTCAGGTTTACAAGTTTGGAGTTATTCTTGACTCTCCGTTCTCCCTCTCACTTTAATACCCTGTGTATTGCCCAGGCAACAATATTCACAGCACCAAGGGCCACTATGAATATGCCGGCTTAGTTCAGAATCACAAAGTATATCAGACTCTCCATACAGAAGACAGAAGAAAAACATTTATTCAAACACCAGAAAGCCAAATCCCCAAACCAGAAAGCCAAATCCATCATAGTAACCAAGAAGTCAATACACATTATCACTGCTGGGGACAAAGTCATTCCCAAGCCTCCCTTCCTCCCTCCCAGGGCCTTCCCACAAACAAACACTCACAACTATAGCTGTCTGCTTGCCTGTGTCCTTTCTCCTCTGCCCTAACGGCTCTCAATAACTTCTTCTCAGTTCTCCTCTACCTTTCCTCTTCCACCCATTCAGCAAGCTCCTCCCACAGCATGTGAATTAGGTTTCCATGTAATTTAAGCAAGTCACATGGGTCTATTAATGAATGAGAAATTTAAATAACCATTACAGCCTGATATTAAGTTTTTGTATAGCACATAGACTGGGATGATTGAGGTAATTTCATGAGTTTCCATTTGGTCCCACCCACAATAATTGGAAGAACAGTTATAGTAAACTCCTAGACAAGGAATGACTCCAAAGAACTCAAACTTTCATTCCCAAAATACATTCACCCTGATTAACCAACATGACTGTGACCCAGACAGAGGATCTTTCTCTCACCTCCACTTAAGTAGAGATACACTTTCCTCCTTTGTTTTTCCTGCCCAAATTCCCAGTAGAAACTCAGAGACTTCTATGGATCCATTAAGGATTTTCCAGTACAATTGTGACTTGGGTACTAACATCTATCAGCCTTTTATATATTTGATGTTATTCCCCACTTTTTCTGAGCCACTTTGTCTCAGACACATTTCCTTCCAGACCCCTTATGGTGCTGTAATTAGAATAATCTAAGCCTCAGGATGGAGTCTGGGTAGACTATGGAAATTCATCTCAAGAGTCCCTCAAATCTGGATAGAGACCTAAATGGCTCTAAGTGATTAAATGAGCAAGAGCTTTCATCACTTTAGGTTGATCTAAGTTGGAATAGGGGCAGAAGGACTCAACTTTGCCAACCCTGGACACAATGAGAATTTCACCAATACCCTATGTTTCAAAACCCATACCTACACTCCTTTCAAAAGAGGGTATCATCATCTTTCACCCAACAAAGAAGCTTGCCATGTATCTCCTTCCATCATACAAAGAATGCTTATTTCTGTGGTCAGCAATATTTTTCCCAGATGGCCAAATATCATGAGTTGGTAGGTTCAGGTTTCTATGTTGGTACAGCAGGATAAGTCCATGGCTAAAGTCTGACTTCATTTCTGTGGGACTTCTCCCCAAATTCAGGATCTAATTGTTCCTGACACTTATTGGGCAGTGGAGGTAGGAGATACAGGATAATTCTAATTCACTAAATCCATCTATTTTTAAAATAAGCCCCACCCATCACCATCTGGCTGATCTCAGCTGGGAAACCAACTATAGAGGGAATTCATCTTTATGGGCCTAGTATGCTGAATTCCCTATTATGGTCACCTAAAAAGGCACAAAGGCAAAGCCCCATTCAGGGAATTTAACTGATGTAATTGATTTTGCAAAAGTAAGTCTTTGAACATCTTAAGTCAAGTCAGAAATGCCAGTTGCTGCCATTGGACCATACCTTCATTAACAATTGTTCTACTGACTAAGCTGCTTTTTAAACTTCTGAAACTTCCCAGATTTCTTCCTTGTGAAAGTCTGCCCACTCCTCAATGAAGGAAATCAAACTGGGGGGTGGAGTGGTAGAGGTAATGACAGGGTAAGTCTGGGACTTTCTTATCGTTGGTGACAGTTTAATATACTCATCCCTTATATCCTTAATCTCAGTGAAATTTAACACATTTTCAAACCTTCACTCTTTAGACTAGGGCCATGCTTTCTATTTGCACCTTATGGATTCCCACCCACATCAGCACTGCTCTTTTTCATTTGTCTAGTTAGTAAATTCATAAAAAGGCTTTCAGAATTCAAGACACAATTTTTAAAAACTCAATGCACATTCATACCTTTTTTCAATCGTTAAATGCACAATTTTCATTTTTTTCATGTTGGCAATCCAGATTTTCTAAAAATCACTAACAAGGGTCAGAGGATACTGATATTGTAATATTTTTACTTTTCTTGTCAAGCTCTTTAACCTAACTGGCAAGGACTAGGGAGGTCTTCTAATCTCAATGAGAAAGCACTTTAGCCACAGGGCACTAAGGTTGCCTACCTGGCAACTTAATTATATGAAACTCCTTTATAAAAATTGTTCATTACCCTTTCAACTGCCAAATCCATCTGAAATGAAATAGTGCTAATTAACAGTAAATAGTCTGGGCCAGGCCAAACTGAAGCTAGTCTATAGATTCAGGCTCAGGATCAGAAAGAAAGGACTAAAATGCTATGAAAAACAGATACTGCTTCTCTTTACCTCTGAATTTGCACCAGTCAGGGCAGCAGGGCCAGATCATTCCTCAGGTAGCAAGTTGAAGTTCTGTCAAGCCTCAGAAACACGAACACCCTACACACTTGATTAGTCCTCCGGACAAACTAAATACAACTTGGGCATTGAGACATGAGATTTCAGTAAAGGTAATGCCAAACAATACCAAAAAGAAGAAAAAAGAAAGAGGAGGGAAAGAAGGAAGGAAGGAAGGAAGGAAGGAAGGAAGGAAGGAAGGAAGGAAGGAAGGAAGGAAGGAAGGAAGGAAGGGAGGGAGGGAGGGAGGGAGGAGGGAGGGAGGGAGGGAGGGAGGAAGAAAGGAAGGGGTAAAAGAGGAAAAGGGACGGAGGGAGGGACAGGGAGGAATAAAGAAAGAGAAAGAGGGAGGAGGAAGGAAAAGAAAGGAAAGAAAAATGAAAGATTTAAGATATACCAAGAAATAATCATTACACAGAATTACTGAAACCTCTAACGTCTATTCACCTCCCTCATTTGGTATTCTGTCTTGCTGCTGATTGCTTCACATGATCTCAGGTCAACCTTCCCTGTAGCAGAGCAGTATTTTTGCATCTCCATAACTGAGCTGGCATCCTACTCACCACAGTTGCTTTTCTCAACCTTTTCATCTCTCTTCACACCTCCCATATGCCCCCTTTCCCCACCTTCTCCACTGAGAATCTTGCCTCATATTTCACTGAAAAAGTTAAGGTCATTCCCTCTTCTGTCCTTCCCCTCATCTCACATTGCCCAGAGGTCTTCTGTACTTGTTGCCTCCACCACCGTCTCAGAGGAACAAGTCCTTACCAAGACAAACCTCTCTGTACGAACAAGGGATCCGATTCCATTCTCCTTCCATCTTCTCTAGCAGATTGCCTCCCTTTATCTGGCGTACTTAGCCAGTGTTTGCATTTCCTTGCTCCTTATCCTTTCCTTAACTTTCTCCAGCCTGGCTTCTTACCTCATAATTCAAAGAAGCTACTCTCTCCAAAGTTATCAATGTTGTCTTAATTACCAGATCTCCTGGTCTTTTCTCAGACCTTCTCTTCAATGACTCTATGGCCTTTGACATTGTTGACCACACTGTTTTCTTTGATACTCTCTCCTCTCTAGGTTTCTATGACACCAGTTTATTCTGGTTTTTCTCATACCTATCTTAGTCCTTCTCATTTTCCTATGTTGGGTTTTCATCCAGGTCAATCAATCAATAACATTAATAACACCTCTTATTCACCAAGCACGACACTAAGTGCTAAGGTCATGCCCACTAATGGTGGGTATCCTCCAGGGTTGTCCTGGGCCATCTTTGCTTCTCCCTCTAGATTATTTTGGTTGGTGATCTCCTCAGCTCTCATGGATTCAATCCTTCTGATGATCAATTTATCCAGCTCTAATCTCTCTCCTAACCTCCAGACTTAGAACTTCAGTTGCTTATCTTAAACATCACACATCAAAAATGCAACTCATGATCTTTTCCCATAAACCCTTCCTTATTCCTAAGTTTGCTATTACTGCTGTTTGAGGCAGCTAGGCGGTACAGTGCATAGAGCACCAGTGCAGGAGTCAGGAGGACCTGAGTTTAAATCTCACCTCAGACACTTGACACTCACTAGCTGTGTGATCTTGGGCAAATCACTTAACCCCAATTGCCTCATCCTGGGTCATCTCCAGTCATCCTGAGGAATATCTGGTCCCTGGATTAAGATGGCTCTGGAGAAGTGAGGCTAGTGACCTACACAGCCCTCCCTCCCTCAAAACAAAGTCAAGTGCAAGTCATGTCATCATATCTCTGATGGCATGGTTTTCTTCACGAACACATATTACTGCTAAAGGTACCACCATCCTACCAGTCACCTAGGCTCACAACCTAGGTGTCATCCTTGACTCCTCACTCTCTCAGTCCCCCCAAATCCAATTTGTTGCCAAGTACTGCCAACTTTACTTTATAATATCTCTTATATATGACTCTTCTGACCTCTAACACCACTACCACCCTAATGCAAGTCCTTATCAACTCACTCCTGATTATTTTACCAGCCTGCTGGTTGGTCGGCCTCTGGCCATTCTCCACTCAACTGTTTGAACTTTCTAAATGATAGGTCTGACTATGTCATTCCCCAATCACCATACCACCCCCCTTCAATATACTTACCCTGTTATCTTCAGAATCAAATCTAAAATCCTCTGGAGTACAAAGTCCTTCATAACCTGCCCCCCCCTCTCATCTTTTCAATCTTCTTACACTCTACTTTCATGTACTTGGCATTCCAACAACACTGGCCTCCTTATTGTTTCTCATGTTCCTGAAAAAAAGCTACTTTATCTCCTGACTGGACATTTTCATTGACTGGCCCCCTTACTCCACCCCACCCCATGCCTGGAATTCTCTCCTTCCTCATCTCCACCTCCTGGCTTCCATGGCTTCTATAAGTTCCAGTCAAAAGCCTGTCTTCTGCAAAAAGCCTTTCCCAATCCTCCTTAGTGCACATGCCTTCATTTTGCTGATTATCTCTAATTGACCCTGTACATGTAACAGGAGTTGTTTGCATGCTGTTTCCTCCATCACCTGAGCTCCTTCAGAGTAGAGACTGTCATTGGCCTTCCTTTGTATCTTCAGGGCTGAGAACAGTGCCAGGCATAGCCTATGTCTTGATAAATGCATGGTGACTGACTGTGGAGTGGACTGACAAGGGAAAGAAATAGCTGACTAGGTTCTGGTTCCATTTGCTGCCAACACTGCCAGGGGAGTGAAGAGTCAAGGCAATTGTGGGACATATTCTTTGTTTTGATATAGACAATCAGGGTGGTGTTTGAGTTACTTTATTAAATGTAAAACAACAACAACAAATACAATTATACATAACAGAGATTAGTAGTTTCATGTAGAATCCTCTTTTTTCTGTTCTTTTCACATGAAAACGTTATGCTTATCAATGTTTATCAAATATAGAATTTTTTTAAAAGAAAAATATTAAAGATACATAGTACAAGTCCCTGGTTTTATAAATGAGGAATCTGAGGCCCACAGAGCTCAAGTGATTTGCCCAGGATCCAATCCAATTTAATTTAATAAAAATTTATTGAATTCCCACTATGTGCCAGGCACTGTGCTAAGCAGTCGGGATACAAGTAATTTTTAAAACATAGTCCCTACCCTCAAAGAGCTTATAATTTATTAGGGGAAGGTATTGTTCAGTCTTATCTAATTCTTAGTGACCCCAGTAAGTGCCTGAGGCTGGATTTGAACTCCGGTCTTCCTGGCTCCAGACTCTATCCACTGCACCACCGAGCTGACCTGTAATGGGGAGTGGGAGATATAACACACAAAAAGAGCAGGAAAATGCTGTGTGTGGGAGAGAGCAGGTATTGCCTGTTGGGGCTGGAGCAGAGGAAAAAAGGGGGACATCTTATTCTGTAGAACTTGAATGCAGAGTGCAGGGAGCCAGAAAGTCTAGTTTCTACCCTGTATAAAGGAAGGTATTGGGAGGAGTTTAGTACCCTACTCTTCCTGTCCCCCAATCAGAGGGGAGGGGAGGCTGAGAGGGTGATGTCAGTCAGAGTTTGAGTTAAAAGCTTCAGGGTGAAATTAGAGGTGATAATCTTGTTATGAGAATTTGAAACCAGGTAGGAAGAAATAAAAGAGCTGAGATTTGAACATAGATCCCCTTTGTCTGAAACCACACTACAGCTCATCTGTAAGAAGCTGAGTGCTTTGCCCATGGTCACACAAGCCCTCCTGTCAGAGGTAGAGCTGGAACCCAGGTCTTCCTGACTTCTCTATCCACTATGCCATGGTGCTTTGGTCGTAATAGTAATTGCTGTTGCTGTTCAGTTGTGTCCAGTTCTTTGTGACCACATTTGGGGTTTGCTTGACAAAGATACTAGCTCATTTTACAAATGGAGAAACTGAAGCAAACAGGGTTAAGTGACTTGCCCAGGGTCACACAGCTAGTAAGTGTCTGAGGCCAGATTTGAACTCAGAAAGACGAGTCTTCCTGATTCTAGCCCTGGCCTTCTAACTACCGTGCCACCGAGCTACAATGTTAATAGTCAGTCTTTACGCTTTACATTTATTATCTCCTTTGACCTTCACAATAACCCTGTCAAATAACTGCTATTGGCTCCATTTCAAAGATGAGAAAACTGAAGTGAAGAGAAGTTAAAAGACTTGCTCGTGGCTGTGAAGCCACTGTGAAGTTTAAAACTGTCTAATCTGCAAGAAAAGCCTTTGAGGCAGAGCTCTGAGTCAATGGTACTTTATTTAAAGGATCCATGCTCCACTTTAATGAAGTGGACCTCAGATCTTCCTCACAATCTGAGGTGCTCCTTTCTTCCAGGGTCTTATTTTTATAAGGTTTGATAACAGATATGATACTTTCACTCTATAGGAATTACACAAAATGCAGAATCCTACTAGACTTTGCTTTGAGGGTTAAAATATGATTCATCAGCTAGAAATGGTATGTTGGCAGCAGGGTCTTGGGTTGGGCTAAGCATGGGGTGGCTCCACTGACTAAGTAGTCATAGATGGTCAACTGCTTATGCTGGACAAGAAATAATGGTCCATAGGTACAAAAATAAGTTTGGGGGTTTTCCATTTTACTAAGTCACCTCTACCTTGCTGGGCTTGGTCACCATAACCAAGAAAAACAATGGCAGAGGCCTCTGCTTAGCTTCCTGTGATTAAGCCAGCTAACTTACAACCTGCAGTTCATAGCTCTGGGGCCTAACATACAGAACTTATAATCACCACCCCTGTGAAATCATATCTAACTGATTAATACTAATTGGAATAGAGTAGGTTTCCAAATGAATCACTTCTCAGCCCACTAAGCATTAGACAAAGTATTTGGGCTTCAAATCTATAGCCTTTCTGATTGTGGGTCCTAATTCATGTTTTGTACTATACGACAGTTGCACCAGAAAGTAGTCACAATTCAGCTCCCTGACATATCACTATATCCAAATCCATGTTTGCAGGATTAAAGATTCTTAGATTCTCTTGATCTTGAGCTTAATCTTCTGCTCCCACCCCCAGGAATACTTTAGAATAGCAGTTAACAAGTTCTCACAAATGACTTAATGACTAATAAGTCCTTGCCTTTCTTTTTTCCCCTCTTCTCTATTACTTATTGCCTCTCCTTCATATAACTGCAAATGAGTAAACTAATGTACTTTGAAAACCTTAAATACTGTTATATTAATTAGATGATAGTGACTCCATTAGCAAGGCCCAGGTAGAACACTGATGGTGATCTCTCTGGGTTGAAGTTGTCTTCTCTGGCAGTAACTGAGCACATGCTCCATCACATAATAGCATGCACTATTTTGACAGTGGTTGACCTTTTCTGAATATCCATGTGGTTTTTGTGTCAATATGTCAATTATGTCAATATTAAAACATATTCAGTAGGGGGACTTCTTTCACCTCCCATAGAGAAATCCATTTATAATTTGGTCTTACTCTGTTGCCTGAGACTCAGAAAGGTTTACTATCTTGTCCATGGCCACACAGTTAGTAATGTTTGCAGAGGGTCCAAAATCCAAGGATTATTAGCTCCAAGATTGAGGGAGGGGAGAAAGAATGTGAGGTAACAAATATTCACTTAGTACCTACTATGTTCTAGTCATTTTACAAATATCTCATTTTGTCTGCACAACAATTCTGTGAGGTAGTTGTTATATTATCCTCTTTACAGTTGAGCAAACTGAATCAGATAGGAGTAAAGTAATTTCCTAGGGTTACAGAGCTAACAGGAGTTGAGGCTAGGTTTGAACTCAGATTTCCCTTATTTCAGGCCTAGAACTCCATCCACAGAACATCCACCCAGCTGGCATTCTATTCCTTATGCCCTGTTGCCTTCTCTAATGGTAGGTGGGAAGAAAAGTCTCCTGATAACCCTTGGGATGCAAGGGTCCTTTCATTCTTGAAAATATGGATAGAAATGCATTCAATATTCAAGAAGTTTTTTTTTTTTTAAAGCACTATCTATTTACCTAGACTTGCTAGACTTTAGCACCTAGAGGAACACTAAGATGGTTTCAGGCCTCATTTTGCTCTCAATTCAGAGTAAGATTATAGAAATTTCAGATCTTACCAGCCAAGTTATAGAAGAGTAATTGTTTGCCTCTAGATTCTAACTTGGGAGTTATTAGATTACTCTAGTTGGGATCAAAACTTTGTATTTAGTAACTCATTGTGAACTTTTAATGTTTAGATTTAGATTTCTTTCATCAGGCTTGTGAAGGGGGTAGTGGGAACATGGATCCTTCTGTAATATGTCACAGCCCCTCAGATTTTGGAACTATTAAATGATGCTTAATAAGTGTAATTTTTACAATAATTTTAAAAATAACTGCACATAACTAAAAGCAAGAATCAAATTAATTCTTTTCTTAGAGGCTTTGATAGTGAAGAACCAAGGAGCCATCATTTTTCTTTTAGGATACAGTTTCCTTCCTTATCTCTTTTAATTAGATTTATCTTTTCTTTTGCTTTGTCTGAGATCAGCATTGCTACTCCTGCTTTTTTTACTCAGCTAAAGCATAATATATTCTACTCCAGTCTCTTACCTTTACCCTATGTGTATCCTTCTGTTTCAAATGCATTTCTTGTAAACAACATATTTTAGGATTATGATTTTTAATCTATACTATCTGCTTCCATTTTATGGGAGATTTCATCCCATTCATATAGGTTCATGTGCCTGATGAGACTCTGGGAAGCCATTAAAGAGCCCCCTGGCTTTGAAAACCCAGATGTTGGTGTTTCTCTCTGTGGTAACTATGTATGTATGTAATGGTCAGAAAGTTGGGTCTGTCTGTTAATCTGTGATCTATGTATTACTGATGGTCACAGAGTTACAAGCCCTGCGTGTTGGTCTTTATTTCTCTGCTTGTAGATTGTTGAAGATTGTTGACCCGACCCCTCAAAAGTTGCTTTCCTTTTAGAAAAGCAGATCTAAGAACCTTTGCTAGCAGGCCATCCTGGATGTGTCAGGGTGCTTGCTGCTATGCTACAAAAGCAAACACTCAACATTACTTTAAACTGTTTAAAGACTCTACCTGTAATAGATGAGGATATTTGAAAGAGGTCCTTGCTATGATAACTTCGCAGAAAACCAATATCACCATCTTCTGTGTTTCTAAAGAGCTTCTTTTTTTTATAAAAACATATTTAAAACAGTTTTTAACAATTAAATCCATAACCCAAAAAAATGAAAGGAGTTCATTTTCCTAGTAATATTTCTAATACAATGAACTATAAAATCAAGGCTAGGCATTATCTCAGTACACATTCAAAATTACATATCAAGGGTTACTTGGTTCAAAACCACATACCTAACAAATTTTCTGATACAGAAAACATAATAATAGTAATAATGAATAATGAATTTCACTTATGATGAGACCAGAATAAACTCAGTTTACACCTTTATTTATTTTCCAAATGGTATCCTATCAAACCTCAATTTATAATTTCAGTGATTTAGTATTATATTTTACACAAAGGCTATTTATTCTAAGTATTATGGGATTTACTATCTCCACCTAATCCACTGCAAAAAGACTTTAAAAGTGACAGTAATCTATCCCAATCATCACTCTTTGGAAACTGTCATTAGTAAATTCCTTCTAACCCTCTATAACTTTGTCTAGTGACTTTCAAATCAAGCTACAAAATGTTCATTCTCCTTTCTGCTAGAAGTCAAAACTTTTTCACACCCTCTCAACATGCTTATACCATGTGAAACTGGCACTTAGGCACCCAGAGCAACCCAGGACAGAAGGGACTTAGAGCTACTTCTTGCCTGCTGCATAGTGTATCTCTGATTTATTCCTAAACCTTGTTATCTACCTTCCATATTTTCTCTCTGATGGGGTGCTTGGGAACCTGTGCTTAGACCCAATTCCAAAATCACATTTCTCCCTAGCCTCAAAACACTATCCCTAGCAGCCCAAGAACAGTATGCACTAGCAAAACATTTATCTCTCTCACTGATACAGTAGCCGGCTGTACCTATAGAATTTATTAGTTTGAACTGGCTGTGTGCTGGCTCATAAAGATACTTACTACTCATTGAACTATCATATGCCTCCTAGACTCCTCATTACGTGCATCCTAGACTTAGAACATATGTATACTCTCTACGTTTATCTTGTCAAACTAGACATTGACGGGTGGCAGACTGGGCATTTCTCAGCCAGCCCTGACTATTAGTTAACTTAGTGATGTTTCATCCCGAAAACCATATCTCCATGTAGCACATACCCCCTCTACCCCCACCCCATGGGGTGCAGTAGGCACTGAAAGTGCATGTTCCTTTAAGAACTGACCATTCTTTAACCACTCCCTAATCCCACCTTGAATCACCCAGTTAGCATATTTGGCCCATGTTTTACTGTAGCATATCCTATATAAACTTTAACCTGTATCCCTCTAAGGTTGCAGGTTCCCTAAGAACTCTTGCCTGCTGAAAAGCATAACAATGAATTTTTGCCACTTTGACTTCAAGAATGTTTGAGTCTGTGAATTCATTCCAGATGATCCTCTCCTGGGCTCTGATCCTTGAGGGGGTCCCTTATCCCCCTACCTTTCAAACCCCATCATTTCCAGCTTTTATTTCTCTTTCCATATCTTCCAAACCTGTTACTCTAATTACACAACTTTACATCTTAAACATAATAAAATGCTGAAATTCTAAAGTGATTGCATTTAAGGCTATAACAGGAAAAAAAAAACGATCAAAGTAAGCCTTTAAAGGATAAAAACTTATTTTTACAATTTTAAAGGCATTGATTTGATTGGGATGGGCAATTTGTAGGGAACAGAATACCATCAAAGAGCCAGGAACTCTAACATCTGGCTAGGAGATCTTGACCCTAATAGCTCAGAGGTGGATTTTAGGGATAAGGAGGAAAGAGGAAGTAAAGTTACTCACTAGCTGGTGGTTCTCTGACTTACCACAAAATTTATTCCTACACTCAGTGTATTGTTAATGTATTTTTAATGGAATTAAAGTATTTTAATGGAACAGGAATATCTTTCCCATTCATTAATAGGCTTATGTGACCTGCTTAAGTCACATGGAAGCCTAAGTCATATGAGTCTGAGTCACATGAAGCCTGTGGAGAAGCTTTCTGAACCAGTCAAACAGGAAGAGGTAAAGCAGGAAGGGAGGAGTAGAGCTGAGAGGAAGCGAGAGAGACCAGTCAGATCTTGGAGAGAGAGAGAAAGCAGGCAGCTAGCAGTGAGTGAGAGAAGAGCATTTTGCTTGAGGGTGTTTGTTTGTGGGAAGGCTCGATAACATGTATAGACCTCTTGGTTATTGTGTATA
The DNA here is from genome assembly GCF_028372415.1 of Notamacropus eugenii. NCBI lineage: Eukaryota > Metazoa > Chordata > Mammalia > Diprotodontia > Macropodidae > Notamacropus > Notamacropus eugenii. The sequence goes on along the minus strand of NC_092876.1, from coordinate 444,710,256 downwards.
GATGTTTTTTGTTGCTGTGATGGATTTGGTTTTCTGGTGTTGGGGTTCAGCTTTCTGGTGTCTGAATAAATCTTCTGTCTTCCATGTGGAGAGGCTGTTATATTTTGTGATTCAGAACTATGCTGGTATAGTCATAGCTGCCATAGGTGCTGTGAACATCACATTGGCTCTACACTCAGCTTCAGTTAGTCAGTTAGCACTTGTTAAATTTCTACTTGGATAATTTATCAATAGAAATGTTATTCAACCGAAATTCAACGAGTGGCTTGCTCTAAGGTCTTATCTTCTAGCAAATTAGAGAGGAAGAAAACCACCCAAAACAAAACAAAACCAAAAAAAAAAAATATCAAAGGGAGAAGGGTTACTTCATGGAAGCCCAGAAAATTTTCCGATTCTTTTTTTGAAATCTGAAAAATTTTCTAGATTGGAGGAAAGTCCTTCACCCCCTGTCCCTGTGTATCACTTGATTTTGGCTACAATTGGAAGAAAGAAAGAGATTTTTCTAAAAATAATTTTTTTAGTCCCTTAAGCTTTGAATATAAATAACAAAAGGAATGCCTTCAGGCAAACTCTTTCTACAAACACACAGAGGTAAAAATGACACAAATTCCAAACACAAAACCCACAAAGCCCTAGTGAAATTAAAGTTTAGACATGCTCCCTTACCTTGTTTACCACTTACCTCTACCAGTTACCTTGCTTCTTACCCTATTCAAGACAATTTCTTTTTCACTCAGAATAAAAATGTCTAATTACTTCCTCTACTTAAGGAGATCCTTACACACACAGCTTAATCCAACAGAGCTCTACTATATGATATGTAGCTCTAAAGACTTGAAAGCAAGGATATAACTTTGGATATCTTATCACAGCTCAATAGTGCAGATTTTCTTTGGGGAACCCCACATCGCCAGCGATTTGTGGTTCACTTTAAGCAAATTAGAATTTGTAGACCAAAGTCCAGAATATTCTGAATTTCCCAGGTGGCCCTCAGACACAGGATTTCCTTTTATTTCCATTTAGTCTATTTCAGGAGATCTCTTTCAAAAAGGACATATTGTATTGATGTAACTCCCATTATGAGAGTGAAAATCAGAAGGCTCCAGCACACTGAAAACATACATAGAATATATAAACCATATGGTATGATTGAATTTTGTTTCAATAGAAATTATACAAAAACAGAAATTATAATTCATACTAATGGCTAATGTCAGAGACAAAAACTGCTCGTAGAGAGAGCAGTGGGGGAGGCTGACTGCTTGAAAATCAGCCTATCTGCTATTTTGCTTTGTTCTGAAAAGATCTCTTCCTGCAATAGGAAAAACAGCTGCCTGGCCAGGTCTTATTCATAAAGGATAAGGATGAGAGCCATAAGGCCACCTTTATTATTGATGTCCTGGGTTGGAATCTTCACACTCACACTTTTGCTAGTTCTCTTAGCAATTGAAAACTCCTTTATCCTGCTCTCTGAAGTAGACAAAAGGCTAGGGGGCTCAGTATTCCTTTATTAAATAAAGAACAAAGTAAATGAAAATGTAATCAAGGGGTGGGGTTTGGGGAACCCTAGAATGCTGACTAGTGGCGTTTAAGGTGTAAAATTCGAATCTGGATGAATTATCGAGACTTATCTAACTGGTTTAACATGTGCTTTTGCTGGCTTGGAGGCCAAGTTGTCCTTCCGTAAAAGATGTGAAATAAAAATCTTTTTTTTTTCTAAATTCCCTCATAGCCAGATAGAATTCTTGGTTATTTCTAACAGTTTGGGGGCTTATTCTGAGATCTTAAAAAACATCTGAAGCAAAAAGTGCTGGAAGATAAGGAAGACACATCCCATTGTTTTGAAATGGTTCTTGTGCTTCTGCCCTCTTGCTTACAGACTGTTCAGAATCTCAGAATCATAAAAATGTAAAGAGGCCGCTGTGAAGAAAAGGAAAATGAGTAAGGGAAAGGAAGGAAAAGGAAAAGGTACGTAAGAGGGCACCTGGGGCAGGAACAGAGGCAAAGGTGCCAGGATCGGTGCCTGGGGAATCCTGCTGAGACACAAGACCAGGAAGAGTCTTAGACAAATTAGCAGGATGGGGAATAAGGGAAGTAAGGCTCCAGAGGGAGCAGGGGTGGGGAGGAAAAAAGAAAAGCTGAGGGTTTAAAATTAAGGTTTAATTAGATCCTAAAGTTTAAGAATATGTATTTTATGCAAAAATGAGGGAGGGGGATCTTCTGTATGATAATGGCATCACTTTAGGAGTTCAGTGGTTTATTTAAAATACGGTTAAATTGTTAGGCATTTAATTACATTTAATTTCTAAAAGGTAAAGCAAAGCAGGGCAGAACTGAATTGGGGTAACTATGATTCTTTTATCTTATTTGAAATATAAAGCAAAAATATGGAAGGTGTGTTAAGTATCAGGGGCTGAAGATGAAAATGTGCAGCTTGATTGGAAAGTCAATAAACAAAGCTATAGAAGGTTTTATTGAATTTAAAAATGGGTACTGACTATGGTAAAAATATTGATTACTGTGATTTGTCATTATTACTATCCAATTAACTTTTTAAAGAAATAGAAGAAAGATCATTCAGATTGGACTTAAAATACATACACACATATGTACATATATATACATATATGTAATTAAAGTGTTGACATATTGTTATTTGGCATTATGATTGTAAAGTGCTTGACACAAGGACAGGAATACGTGAGACATAACATTATTATCTCTTCAATTTAAGGTAATTGTGCTATACCTGATAACTTTGAAATGGGTTTTAAATGCCCAAAGTATTATGATTAATAATTTCTCAAAATGCAATTGATGTGTGTTATTATTATATTTCTAAATTATGTTGTATTACCATGGAAATTTAATCATTTGAAACTGTTATATTTGGTTATAAACAAGCAATAATAAAATTACTAGTGTTTGCTATGATGGCAGATTTTTCATTTGAAATCTTGGCTGTCATGAAAATTTACACAGTGGTTTAAAGTTGTAGTTTCTTCTCTGTGAAAGGTGATTTGGAAATGCGCTCACCTAAATTGATAATGGATTGTTTAAAAAGCAATTTCTCTTAATTGTATAGTCAAAGAAAAATGACAAATGGGTTAAGAAGCTATTAAGTAAGAGGAAATTAAGGGAGAGGAAGTGTAAAAGTTGCTGTGTTGTAAAATTCCTATTGAGAAAATGAAAATCCTTTAAGATATATAAATATTTAAAACTATAAAACCTGTTTCATCTAAGGATATATTTATGTATGTTAATCTGGAGGTTTATATACTACCACATTAATTCTGTAATAACTAGGAATTTACTTTGTTATAACATTCTGGGAATTTATGACACTTAAGGATATTTTACAGCAAATTAATTTTAATGAATTCCAATGTTTAAAAGTTTATGTTCACTTTTGAGAAGGAAGTTCCAGTTAAAATTGTTTTTGCCATAAATCAAGTATCTACAGAAGCATATTTGTGAAAGGAGAGTTGGTAATTGTGCAAAGGCTTTGTAATGTCTCTTGTACTTTTTGTCAATCATGTATGAGAGGTTTTGTAAGCAGAAAATTTGGGAATTTTGTGGTATTTATAAATTAATAATACCAGGATAAATTGTATACTGTTTTTAAAGAAAAGGAAATGCTTTCAGAAGAAATGCTTTGTAAAATCTTTTGTATGATTTTTAGAAGGCCTGTTAAATTTCTTTCTGTAAGTTAATTTGTTGTAATAACTTGATACTGAAGTTCATATTCAAACCTACTGTGAAATTTTCTGAGTTTTTGGGGATGAAACTCTGATAACTGAGGAGTTCAGGTGGATTGCAAACAGTCCCAGGGTTTTTCCATTTATCACAGATCAGTTTCAGAAGAGAGAGAGCTTTCTTTATCCTTCTTCACCTGGCAAAAGGGAAGGAAGGGGATGGGGCAACAGCTATCATGAAGGCAGCACAGGTAATGAATCTGGGCCCTTGAAGTTAGAAGTATGACTGAGGAGGCAGCAGGGTAAGAAATCAGCCGGCCTCCAAACCTGCCTCCTAAAGTCAACAAAATTGATTTCTAGCGATCTAGAACAAATCTAAAATTTAATATGTGAGTCATGGTAAAGTTTTGATTAATGAAACTTGCCATCTGACATAAAAGCTTCTGGGATTACAATGAATTGTGTTCTGACCTCAATAAACAACCATCTGGGAAAGATACCGTTAGCTACTCAGAGACAACGTGACCTTACAGGTGGAGATTCCTCAGGGGGACAAAAGGCTGAAAGGACAATCTAGGACTCAGTCTAGGATGGGATCTTTCTGGCTCAGTTTTCCCATTGTATGCCATTGAAAAGAAATGTTTTCCCACCTGACTCTTTCTGAGTCTGGCTATAAAGAGGATATGATACTTTAATCAGGTCCTTGCTTTTCTTTTTTATGGCAAGTTTCTGTAATTGAAGCAGTCAGTGAAAAATGTGAGCATAATGCAAATATGTGAAATCCTGCTATTTTCAATAAAATAATTGGATAAATGACTCTTGTGCAGTCTTGTGAAAAATAAAATCCCTAGAGCAGAACATTCTTTCTGAATGATATGGGAATAATTAGACGAAGGGAAAAGAAGTTGGTGAAGCAAAGATATAAATACAATGTGGAATCATTATCACATAGACTAAGGCAAGGATTTAAAGTTAACTGTAATAAAGGTGTATCTGTATGGAATAAGGTCCTTATGGTTTCCATAATGATGTAAGGGCAATTGGGTATTAATAAAATCGACTGAATCAATTACTGAAACTAAATTCAGAGATATCTTCAGTTTAGGGGAAAGAATTTCAGTGTAAGTTTCTTGGAGGGAGGTAAGTTGTGGAATACTTTTGCACTGATGGAAAAGTGAAATACTTCTGTTTTGATCTGAATTCATTCCATGACTTAAACCTAAGTTAAAGTTAGTGTTTAAACTATCATATGGAACATGGTTAGAGTAGGATAGAGAAGCTTGACAAACAGATGCGAATCTAATGAGCAATAACTTGTGATCTTAAGGGGAAAATTTGATTTTCAGGAACTAGAACATCTGTAGAAATGCATGTAGGCTATTTCCTTCCCAATGTCCGATTATAGTTGGAACTTGCTATTTAGGATTTTATGGGATTGTTCACTGACTGTTTTTCTGAGTCTAACTCCAGGTGTGGATATCAAGAAAGGCTGTCTGAATCACTGATCCATGATGCCAGTGACCCTGTGAGGTGCAGGTATGAACTGCAGAGGGTGACCTTATGGGAAGGTTAAGAGAATAACTATTTCACCTGAGCTGAGGTAGGATTCTCCTGACTCAATTTCTCCATTATTACACCTGGCCGACTTTAAGCCTGGCTCAATGCCATCTGGCAGTCTACACAGCTTCTGCCTGGAATTGGCATGAAGTTAGGGAAATTTTCCATTGCGTTAGTTATGTCCCTACTCTCTCAATGACAAATTTCTATAATCAAAAGTTTTGTAAGCATGCTACCAGATCTATTAAATAATAGCCTTGTATGGGAACTTTGGAGGTTAAAATGTAAGTCTAAGATTAAGATATTAGGCTTAGGATTTTAGTCCAAACAACTTATAAATTAGGGCCCTTTAATTTTTAGTAATGGTATGGAGATAGTTAGGTCAAGGGCTTGTGAAATCAGCATATTATTCTGTTATTTAGTTAATATCATACTTGTCTCAGTTTTGTTACAATTAGTTAATGTTAAAAGAAGAATGGTGTGTGGTCTATCTTGTAAATGCTTTAAAAGAAGCATACTGTGACCAGAAGTTGGGATTGTTTCATGACTTGGTATGTATTGTGTCAAATATTGATTACTTATTGTATTTATGTATGTACTGGAGCCTATTATTAATTCCTTACTGAAATCTCATCCACCTGATGGGGTAATGAATAATGGACAATTGTCTAAGGTTGCAGATTTTGTAAGAATGGTAAGGGTATAAGGGATAGGAAAGGTAATTTAAAATTATACCAAGGTCAGTTTTGTAGGAGAATGGGCTTAAGAAGATGGATTTTTACAAGAAGATATTGAGATGCTGAAGATGGATGGAACAAGCACCAAGAACCAGAAAACTTCCATAGGATGATCCCAGCTAGACAGCTGCATGAGAGGAGACTTCTGAATCTTAATGGGACAATCGATTATTCACTATCATTTTCTTTTGGGTCTCTGCATCTGTTTATAAAGGGGACTGCCCTCTTGTAATTTGTCAAGGCATCAATCAACTTCTCCCTCCCTTCTCATATTTACTTAAAGAGGAAATAGGTGAGAGGAAGAATTCATATGAGAAAGAAAGTGAGAAAGTATTGATTAGATTTCAGAAAGATATAGAAACAAAAAACAGTGTTACAAAAAGGGGAAGGAATTGTAAGGTAAGACTGAATTTTGTTTCCACAGAAATCATATAAAAACAGAAATAATAATTAATATTGATGGCTAACGTCAGAGACAAAAATTGCTTGTAGAGAGAGCAGTGGGGAAGGCTGACTGCTTGAAAATCAGCATATCTAATCAGCATATCTACTACTTCTCTTTGCTCTGAAAATGTCTCTTCCTGCATATGAAAAACTACTGCCAGGCCCAGGTGTCATTCACAAAGGATAAAGATGAGAGCCACAAACCCACTTTTATTACTGATATTCTGTACTGGAATCTTCAAACTCACACTTTTATCAGTTCTCTTAACAATTGAAAAACTCCTTTATCATGCTATCTGATGTAGACAAAAGGATAGGGGACTAAGTATTCCTTTATTAAATAAAGAATAAGGTAAATGAAAATGTAATCAAGGGAGGCGGGGGATTTAGTGAACCCTGGAATGCTGACCAATAGGGTTCAAGGTGTGAAATTCAAATCCGGATGAATTACAAAGACTTATGTAACTATCTTAACATGTGCTTGTGCTGGCTTAGAGGTCAAGTTATCCTTCTGCAAAAGATGTGAAATAAAAATCTTTTTTTTTCTTAATTTACTCATGGCCAGATAGAATTCTTGGTTATTTCTAGCATAAACTTACTCAGACAAGATCTAATTGCTGGTAATACAGTCAAGTCCTAACAGAAAGTTTCCCCCTTGTGGACAAATTTCTCACTTGGACCCAAAAAGACATAGAGGAGTTTTCTGATAATCTGGGGTGCAGAGCTCTGATCACTTCAAATTCAGACAAATGGAAAGTCTAAGCTAAAGAATTTCTTGGTGATTAATCAACAGTTTATTAATTAGGCTAGCTGATAATGAATTGATGGTCATTAGTTTCCCTTAGTAACAAGACACCTAATGGAGATACTGAATGCCTTAATTTTTTTAGAAAAGGGAAAGCCCCTGGCAGGAGCAATCAACCCTGACTGGTGAACAATTAGTGAGGGAGTGGACATGCTAATGAGGAAGTGTGCTACAGTCTTTGGTTCTGCTGCTGAGGGTGTGACTTGATCATGAGGGTCAGCCACTTCCAGCAATCCTGGACAAAGAAATCCATCTCTACCCAGACCATTCTGGTTGATTTTATCCTTGAAGATCTGGATTCCCCTAGACTCCAATGGAGGGGTGCAAAGTCTTGGGCTTAATATTTTGGAGCTGGAATTCACCTAGATCAGATGATGTTTAAGCTATAAATAAAATTTAAATCTCCTAATTGGGTGGGGTCTGGCCCAAGATCAAGGAGCCAGTACCCTGAGGATTAGGCTAATCTCTTCTGTCAGCTTTGTCCTTCCCTTCAGAGACTAACTGAATGTCCTACTAGTACTGGTCCCTGGATGAGAAAATAGAAAAGCTTCAATCCTAATTTAATAATGGGTTATTAACATAACAGAAAAATAATCACTTTTCTCAGCTACCCTCCAAACTTCCCTACAACAGTCCATGATGCCCTGATCCTTCTGGTCTCCATGGCTCACAACCTAGAAGTCATCCTCAATTTCTCATTATCTCTCACCTCCATATCCAATCTGTTGCTAACATTTGGTGATTTTATCTTTGAAACATTTCTGGAATATGCTTCTCTCCTCAGATACTATCTACCACCCCAGGGTCATACAGCTAGTAAGTATCTTGAGACCAGAAGTGAACTTAGGTCTTCCGGATTCGAGGCCTGGCACTCTATCCACTGTCCCACCTAGCTTTAGCATACAGAATAGGATCACTTAGCTAAGCACCAGTGCATGAATCAGGAGGACCTGAGTTCAAATCTTACCTCAGACACTTGACACTCACTAGCTGTGTGACCTTGGGCAAGTCACTTAACCCCAATGGCCTCATCCTGGGTCATCTCCAGTCATCTTGATGAATATCTGCTCACTAGACTGAGATGACTCTGGAGGAGAAATGAGGCTGGTGACCTGCACAGCACTACCTCACTCAAAACAAAGTCAAGTGCAAGCCATGTCATCATTTCTCTGATGGCATGGTCTTCTTCGGCAACAAAGGACGAACACACACACACACCTACCACCCACCATGGTGGCCTTCATCTCCTCTTACCTGAATCATTGCAATAAGATTGAACAAGACATTTCCCTCCCTCTGCTTGAAGCATTTTTATTGGCTGTACCCATACCTGAAATGCCCTCCCTCCTACCTCTACCTACTGACTTCTCAGGCTTCCTTCACATCCTAGCTAAAATTATACCTTCTATAATAAGCCTTCTTGATTCCTCTTAATTCTGGTGCCTCCCTTCTGTTGATAATTTCATTTTTTTCTTGTAGAAAGTCCTATTCATAGTTGCCTACGTGTTTGTGTTCAGGTTAATATTGTGAGCTTCTTAAGGGCAGGTGCCATCTTTTGTATTTTTTTGCAGCCCAACACTTAGCACAGTGCATGGCATACATTTGGTGTTTTTCAAATGGTTATTGACTTATTACACAAAGAAAACAAACATGCTTAAATTTTCATGCTAAATTCATAACAATGAATATTTTACTTTCCTCTTATTTTATTTATTTTACTTTTTCCAGCACTGCATAAAACACCATACCTAAACAGCCTGTTGATGTTTTGTCTGCTACATTTTCTCTGGATTCATTCCTGGGTGAGAAAAGAAAATAAGGAATGAAAATACCAAGAGATTTCCTACTCTAATGCAGAATGATACTTAAAAATTATCATTACACAAAAATTTTGCAAAAATTTATCATAGGATGAAATTGTGGTGAGAACATAATATACTTCTTAGTGCATGTTTTTTAGAGAGGAGAGTTAGAAACAAGCTAGCTTTCCCAATATTATGTATTTCCATATGTGCATCTGGGTATGTCTTGATATACGTATGTTCTGAGGTCAGAGTTGGGAGAGCAGTTTCAGATGTGAAAAAATTCACTTAGACCTTCTCTTTTAGTCAATGGGAGCCTTTTATTTCACATGAAAAAGTATCACATGCCTCCTTAGCAAGAACGCTAAATAAAACCCCAATATTTGGGGGAGGTAAGCTTATATAGAGATATTCAGGATGATGATCTAATTTTTAGGATTTCTTATACAGGCTGGCAATTTAGGGACAGGATAAATACAAGCAAGGTAAAGAAGGTGTTGCTTGCAAGATGAGGAGAAACTGTCATGACACATATGAGAAAGATGAATGACAGGATGAGGAGCACAGAGTAATGGGGACAAAAGCAATTCTTTTGGTACAAGCTGTGTGGTATTTCAAGATAAGGGGAAAAGGGCATTAAGACACCCTTAAGTTACAGAATGGGCTACAGAATGAGCTACAAACCCACACAGGGGCCTGAGAAATAATTCTTAGTATTCCTTTTTACGTTTAGGAAACCATTTGTATCCACATCATATGTATTGTGCCTTTCAATATATGGAACTTACAGCATTCCATTACTACTGTTTTTCTCTGAAGGTTGACATCAACTCCAAGAACCCAAAGCACCTCTGGGAACATAATCTCCTCACAGATCTGAGGCAGATGAATGTCTGGATTCTGTAACTAGGAATGGCTTATTTTCCAGTCAAACAAATCCTTGTGGGAGTTCAGTGGCCATGAAGTCAATGGATGCCAACAAACGCTAAAACTTATATTAATATGCCATAAGTTAAGATGAAAATACCTTTTTGCAGCTTATATTAGGAACTCCTCTTTCTGTTCTTTTTTTCTGTTTTGTAGATGTTCCCCTGGAAACATCTGAAATTCAGGGGGAGTTAACAGGATTTAATTTAGTGTACCTCTCAGATCTATGTAAAATATAATCCAACTATGACTAGACTGAAGAAAAATAAGCTAAGATAAGGAAGCTCACAGGTTAAAAATATTTTTGTGTTATGGGGGCAGGGGATGGGGATGGGGTAGGGGGTTGTAGGGGAGAAAAAGGGAGGGATGGGAAGGGAGAGAAACAGACACAGAGAAAGGGAGGGAGGGAGACATTCCATGATTAAGAAGGCTCTAAGACAAAGAGGACAAAATGGCTAAGACTGTCCAAAACAGTCAAAACCAAGTAGGGAGAAAATGGTTTTACTCAGTAAGAATTTTATTATTAATATACAAAGAACTTACTGAAAGAATGAAAACATTCTCCTTTGAGTCTTTCCTTCTTGTAAAGGTTTATCTGTATTTGTTTTTTTTATCAGCTCTAGGAGTAAGAATAATTTCATGAGTGAAATACTAAAACTGAATTAATGGTATTTGCAAGCTGCACCAGCCCCTTGGAAGTGGCTTCTATCATGAGCAAACACTGAGGCAGAGAAGTCATATCCTTCCAGTGGGAGCTAGGAGAGCTAAAGTCTCAGGAGGGTGACCAGCTAGCTGAATGTCCTTCTCTGGGATGTCTTTTTCCACTCCTACACCACAGGGGAGAGAGGAGCTTAACCATGTGACCTACAACAATCCTATTAATACTGCCCATCTGGGATCAGTCCTTAAGGCAATATTTGCCCTCTCCTGGGAGAGTTTGACATCAATAATGCAGGATTTGAAGAATTAAAATATTAATCAGTCAGCAGAAATTCAAGAAGACTAATCTCAGTCTAATAAAAGCGCTATAATGATACAGATCAAAAGTAACATCAAAAATGCTAGCCAAGGAAGTGCTTCATTTGTTTATTGACTATTCCTTAACCACCGATATTTATTCTTTTGGGCTCTAGCCTTGTAAACCCATGTTCAGTTGCCTAACTAATTAATCTCTTAGATAAAACTTGAGTGGTTCTCCAAGAATGTTCTGGAATTGACAATACCAAGCTAGTGAGCAGGTTATTTAATGGCATTCAGGATAGAATCATTCTCACAGAACACCTCCTATACAGGTTGTCTATCAATTAATGGGGATAGAAGCTATGTCCCATTTACATACCAATAAATACATATCCCAAAGGACATTCCTCTAAAATTATCCCAATAAAAGTTATTTATTTTTTCAGAGGTCCTGGCTTCAAACACAGCCAGACAGCCTAATGAATAAAACACTGATGTTGGAGTCAGGAATATTTAAGTTCAAATCCAGCCTTAGACACTTAACTAGCTGTGTGTGAGTCACTTCACTTCTCTCAGGCTGTTCTGCATCTATAAAATTGGGATAAAAATAGTACCAATCATACTGGGATAATTTTGAGAATCTAGGGAAGATAACTCATATAAAACTCTTAGCAAATTTTCAAGCTCTACATAAAATATTAGATGTTATTATCATTTGAGATTTTTATACCACTTTACCTCTCCAAAAGTATTGTCAACTCTGATGAGTCATAAGTGAATTACAGTTAATTCCAAAGTAAAAAAGGGGCTAAAGCTAAAACTTTCTCTCATTAGTTTCTAACTCAGGTTATGTTCTCTGCTCTTTTCCCCCACCCCACTGAATTAAAATCAATGCATTGTACGTGTAAAACAACTACTCTGCTAGGAGTACTAAGGAAGGAAAGATGAATGAAGACATAGCCATTGCCCTCAAGCAGCTTACAATGACTTGAACAGTGCTATGAATAACAGTTTCTGTGAGTATACAAAAATCTACTTAATCCATCCTGCAGTTGAACGTGAATGCTCAGAGTATCAGAATACCCTTGGTGCCAAGAGAAAAGGGAAGGTTAAAGGTGGGAGCCCCTCTAGAAGTAGTTTTTCTGAAGGTGTGGGAGGTTGCAGGGAAAGAAAAAATAGCATAGTAATCACTTTAGTATCAGCTGGAGTGAAGGTTCCCCCAGGGATGAGACCTGAGTGGCTTTTGAAAGTTCTACTACATGGGTTGTACTTCCTGAATATTCCTGCTGAATATTCCTGAGTCACAGACTAACTATGATTATTTACTTACAGGTGGAGTGCTATAAAATATGTCATTTTAAAAACATTTTTTAGATTAGGATAAAGTTTGTAAAAAAAAAAAGAAAAGAAAAGAAAAGAAAAAGAAAGAAAACCTAAAACAGAGTTGAAGGTCATGATTCCTCCAATAACTATACATATAATAAAACCAGCAAGAAAAAAAAAACAGCAAAAACTCACCATTCTCACCAGAGAAGAGGTCTTCAATAATTTCTGGTATGTAACTTAAAGAGTCTTGACTAGAATGGCAAATAAAAACATTTTAAATGAAATTCAGGTTTTAAAAAGAATGAATATGCAAATATGACATTTTAAAAAATTACTTTTTCCATAATGAATGGGAACAGATTTAGTGAAGACTTCTCAGGGGTATGAGACTCCTCCCTAGAGCAGAAGAGATCTTAGGCCCAGGTTTTGATTCCTCCAGCATCAGGTGATTTTCATATAAGGCTATACAGTGCATTAGGATCAATGATTAACTAAGGTTCACTAACTCCTCAATAATTAATTTGCATAGGTGCACGCAGTCTGCAGCCCTCACTCTGGTCCACCTGATTTGCATAAGTTCTCAATGCCCAATTTGCATGAATCGTCAATGCTTCATTTGCATATGTTTTCAATGCCTAATTTGCATATGATGATGTATATTTTTGTGGGCTTTGTAATGGTCAGGGAAGTGTGAACTGGGAAATTTGTACCAGGTTTCAAAAGGGATTGGTTAGATTTCACGCGGAGAACGTAAGACCCTGCTTCTCAGCCAACGAGAATAATGGTCAGCAGACGGAGGGAGATTTCCACATCAGGATTGCCATTATAGATTGCCATTCTGCTTCTGTAAGGCGCCTCCCGACTCCAGCCTTACTGGTGAAGGGCGGGAGAACCGAATAAAGGAGATTTTCTATTTTTACTTTGAGATACCTCTGAGCAGTTAATTTGAGTAAGAGCAGGGTCATGCTATCCCACACAATAATCATTCTTTACATCTGGAAAGTCCTTGGTAGAGGATTCTAATTGATTATGGAAGGGCCACACCATACATCTGTAAGAACAACCTTCACTCTCTGAACATATCTCATACATCTAACCTACCATACGTGTTATTTCCATTTTAAACGTTAAATAATTTTGAGAGTGTTGATATCAAACTAGGGATTCTAAAAAATCCAAGAAGTTGACAATGTAAAAGATAGAGATATGATGTAGTCAACGTGGAGATAGGCCAAGTGCTACTAACCACAAACAAGGACGGGAAGGATGAAAAGGATTGTTTGTGATGTCGGGTGTATCACTGTCAGAGAGTGTAAAGAGATTTGTTTTTTCAGACATGTTAGACAGGGACCATCAAATCTGATGACCCTCTTCATAATGACAGGAAAACTGAAGCCCAAATAAGTTAACCAACTCCCCCAAAGTCACACAGGGAAAAGGGGCCCACCTCTGCTTCATGCTTTGCTGTCTCTTAACTGGTTGAACACTGAGGAGGCCACTTACCCTCTCCGTGCTCTAGGCATCTGACATGGTTTTGGAAAGAAGGTTCTGTACTACTTTGAAAAATGTTTTTCCTCATCTGGGATTTCCTTGAATCCATGCAATTGCATCTTGGTTTCTATCTATTATCTCCCCCATCCTTTTTTTTTTTCTGACAGGCTATTTCAGGCCAATCATTTTGCCTCTTTTTTCTGCCCAAGATTCTTTTTCAGGATTCTGCTTCATCAGAACCTACAACCTATTCTGATAAATCATTTCTACTTTCTATCCTGACTAGGAGAGGGTAGGAAATCAATCAGACATGCCTGAACAAAGGTTTGCCGTTCACCCTTTTGAAACACCTCATCCTCCTGTGATTTTGAAATAGCTTTCCAGAGCTGCCCTGATGAATGGAGTGGATGGAGCTTGGTGGAACACTGATCAATAGCCTTGGCCAATTTGATAAGACTCCTTCTTTGTCAGTTTTTCCAAATACTTTATGTAGTATATGAATTAATTGTTCTTTAAATGTTTCATAGAAATCACTTATAAATCCATCTGTTTCTGGACATTTTTTCTTACAGATTTCATTGAAGGTTTATTCAATTTTTTTTCTAAAATGGTGTCATTTAAGTATTTTATTTCCTCTTCGGTTAATCTGGCAATTTATATTTTTGTAAATTTTGATCCATTTCACTTAGATTGTCAGATTGATTGGCATACAACCCAGTAAGTTTTAAACAAGAGTTGCTTAGAATAATGTTTTTTAAGTTACTTAGATTCTTCACAAGAGATATTTTCCTTTGTAAAATGAATGTATTCAAACCATATCTAGGTCCTCACTAGAGAGCTAATTCTAATACAAGTTTTGGGCAAGAGTGGAAACGTATCCTTGATGTTGGTCAGCTATGTCTCCTTTGTCAATATTTCTTGTGAGAGTTGGCTTATTGAAATTGTCATCCGCATATGTAACATGAAGTGTAAACCACAGCCCCCCTTCATCCATAAATACAAAAGCATTTAAACAGATAATCAAAAAGAAAGTCAGACAATTTTTTAAGGCAATGGGTTTCTGACGAGTTGATGATTCAGTGGAAAAGGTTGCAATGGGAAGTTCCTTACACTGATGCAGACACAGATTTTTAGAATGCCTTCATTCCCAAAACATGTATTATCAACTCAAATGAATAATGGGTCAATTGCTTCAATATTCCCAAAGTAAAAATGGACTGAAATCTTAAACTTTCTGTGTCAGGTGTTTGAACCACTGGTGTTATTTCTTTGAATTAAAAATCATTTTGGGAAACATGTATAAACTTGTATAAAACATCTACTCTACCAGAGATACTGTATAAGCAACCTTTCATATCAGACAACTAACATTCTGCTTGTTCAATGACATAAAAAACAATTTATCTGAATAATCCTCAAAAGTTAACCCAATCTATAATGTAGGTTAACAGAAGTTGGTCAGTGTAACCCTGAGTATCAAGTCCCTGTGAAAAGTTAAGCCCCTCTGTCCAGCGAGGTGTTGGTCATTTTATTCAATGGAGATTTGGTGACGGATGATGAGTGATGTGTAGGAAAGGACTGAATAGCAACAACTTTTGTCAATTAGAGGGAAAGGCTCTAGTGTTATGTGAAATAAACTTTAAGGGTTTATTCTCAACAAGGGGTTGAGAATAAGGGTTCAATCTCAACAATCCTCTAATGATCTCCTATAAAGAGGAAGTAAAGAAACTCATGACCACTGTCAGTAGATGAGCCTTGTTCTACTCTGGGGGTTTCTGGCCAACCAGGGCCTCCATTGAACAGGAAATAAAAACATGAAATCTAAATCCTCATTTTCAAATGACAGATAGGCAATTTGAGTAAAGGACTTTTCTAAAAACCACTTTTTAGATGCATAAATATCCTGAAAGAAGAATCCCTTCACTGTGGGGGAATTGGTTTATAACTCTCCAGAATAATTTTCACATTCAAAGTATTTTTCACATGTCTACAATGCCCTTGGAGGTGTTCTTTACATTTAAGAAATTAAAGTGTGAGTTTATGGGTATGGATAAACAAAATGGATTTTTAGAAATGCAAAGGAGTTGAGAATGCTGTGATCAACCCAAGAATTACCAGGAAAAAGCATGAGAACCAATGAAAAGGCTTCTTTTTCTGTGTCACAGAGTGGGAAGAGCTTTGGATTTTGAGAGATACAGAATGGGAATAATATGCTAGAGGTTTTGGAAAGGAGGACAGAAAGGAAGAGGCCATCTAACTTTATACTCTCATTGTCCTCCTTAGAAAAATGAATCCAGAGAAGTTAAAGTGACTCAACCAGATTTCACAAGGGGAATCAGAGTAGGTTTCTTAGTAAGGAAGAACGGAGTACGTTTCCGAATCTATCATGCATATTGGATGATGGAATGCTAAGTCAGTGAAGCTCTCCGTGAGCTAGATATCTATCAAAATAATTTGGTGAGAAGGTGCTCAAATCACATTGGTGGGGGATGGGGGACTTCCTAACCTGGGGTAGTTCCTTCTACCAATGCAATCACACTTCCCATCACTATCATATCTACCCCCTGACCTCTTTTTTCTTTTGGACAGGTGAATATCTTAGGTCTCTCCTTACAATGCTTTTCCTTTTCTGTTAAGCTTTTCCTTTTGCAGGAATTGTCTGACCTATCTACTTATACTTGATTCAAACAGGCCACACTTCCAATCCTATAATGCTAGCATGTCTCAATGGCATTGATGTCTTCTATAAAACAATGGTGAGAAACATCCTGAAACTGCAAAATAGATGAAGATAAGTACACTTTGAAGACTGGGACTCTGAAAGACACTTCTCTACCCTTTCAAAAATGTATTGTGTTAAGTCTTTAGTATCTTATAAGGATGAAGTCCATGTGTAGTCTATGGAATCATAAGCCTGCATCGAGTAGGGAAAGAACTAAGGGGACTAAGTAGAGGGATAATCCAGAATTGATCCTTGAGGCCAGTCTTTTATTGTCTACAATAAATTCTACCTCAGATGTAGAAAGAGGAAGCAGAAGCTGTCATTCAGGTATAGAATTCAATGATTAAATTTTCATTTCTTTTTATTTCTAAGTTGTGACTGAAAGAACAAACTTAGAGAGTGGTTTAATTCCTTTAAAGGAACTCAAAATTGTTTCTTTAACCTGGACATCTAGCAAATAAAATTGGATGCATTTCTATTGCATGCGGCATCTTGTGAATCTTTATGGACTTGATTTTAGGAACATGTGTCAAACTATTGCAATTTCATGAAGAATTCTTTCTTAAAGCACATGCTTAGTGATGATTCATTTTAATATCCCCAGGGTAGAGATGTACCCTCTTTGGTCAATATAATTATAAATTGGCTTCAGAATGAAAGAGAGTTGATTTGGAGAGAGTCAGATCACACCTGTCCATGAAAAATTTTCACTTTCTCAACATATATCCACTATAGAAAACTTTCACTGACAGATGTCTTATTACTAGAGGAATGTAGATGTTACAGTTTGTGGTTATTGCAAAAATGAATTGGATCTTTTAGCAATCCACAGAACCTAACGATGTGGAGAGAACCCAAGAAGTCCTATTTATTATAAACAAAAAGCATGAGAAAGACTGAAAAGAGTGGTTTCTACTTTCAGGCAGCACTGTGTTAGAGAGTGGGGAGTGTTTTTGATTTTTAGACATATGCATGTGAGAAAGAATCCATTGAATCTGACACCTTCATGGTACTCATGAAAAGGTGATTCCTCTACAGTCAAACAGAGTAGTAAAGGTCCACCTCTGAGTCCCAAAGAAAAGGGGGCATTCCTGATTCTAACATGTATAGTTGTTGCTGGAAAACAGAACAAGTCACAAAACCTATATGTGCTTTAAGGCATTTGTCAGTATAAAGTCGTGAGAAGATAGCCAAGAATCAGCTTCATTGCTAAAGGAAGTTTTTCAATCAGGAAATTGCTGATGTCAATGCAATCCCACTCTCCATGACTATCATCTTTAGCTTCTTCTTCCCACTTGAAAGGTGACTGTCTTTAAGTGTATCATTTACAGAGATAATTACCAACAAGGTTTTTTGGTTTTGTTTTGATGTCTCTACATACACTGTTTGAAAGGCTCTTTTACTTTGCCCCTGGGTGCTCAGGCGTTTATGGGATAAATTAGCTGCTCATCACGTGTGATAATCCCCAGCCACTTCCTGGGAAAGGTTTTGTTCATTCTCTCCCTGTATAATATATAAGGTTTGCTGAGTGATACTCACCACAACTCCAGCAAAACCTACGAGAGTTCGAATGTGAATCCCAAAATCATTTAGAGCAGTAAGAAATGTCAAGGAATTCCCTACAGTAATGATTCTCTGAAGTATTGTCGGTTGGATGAATCTGTGGAGGAATGTTCCACACTAGCAGTTCTCCACACAGATGCACTGCTGTCCTTTTAGAAATCATCTCCACATATTCATTTATTCTTCACTTAGCTATGGATAAAGCAGTGAAACTTTGAAACTTTCTATGGCATTAATTATAAAGCTGTAGAGAATATGGAAAAGTCACCTTAGTGTTCAGAAATTCTACGCAATGCACGATGATGATGGACATAGCCTGTGTTCTCAGTAACTTAAGAGTCTACTTATGCAGTAGCATAAACACTACCAGTCACTGTGACTAATATACAAAAGTCTAGAATCTACAAAAGTCAATGCATATATACTGTTAATAACTGCAAGTATTCACAATTCCCTTGGATAACATGACCTATGGAAAGTGGAGTTGAAAAAGGGACCTCTGGTGCTGAAAGTTTGGGCTACTGGTATGGATAAGGCATTGCATAACAGCAACTCTCCTTTTAGCAACTGGGATGGGCTCTCCTGGTATGGACGAGGATGGCCTTTGATAGTTCCCATGCATGGATTGATTTTGCTGAATATATGTACACAATTGAATCTAATTAGAATTTCATTTCGTTTGTATAGAGGAGGAGGTCTCGAATATATCATTTTGGAACTTTGTTGAACGTTGGGCCCAAGTGGGCAAGAATTTGTTATTTGTTATGTTAGACCTCACTAGTGGTCTCAATGTAACATGTCATGAAATGTGTACAAAGGAAAATAATTTTAATACACTATTACATCATAATTTCTTTATTGTCCTTAGTCAATTTTTCTTATACATTTTCATTATACAATGCATCCCTAGAATAGAAAGCTAACACATCTTAATGTAAGTCCTTATTTTAAATAATGACAAATACAAAATAATGTCATTTGTGGTAGGAACCCATTTCATAATAATTCTTTATCACTTCTGCTACGCACCAAAAAATATAATTATTTTGGGGGAAAAGAGATCATATAACACTACCAATAATTTTCACTTGCTCAAAATACATCCTAAGTAAAACTTCCATCAGTAAATGTTCTCTGCATTAGAGACATTAAACTAATTTGTGGATATGGTGAAAATGAATGGATAATTTTAAAAATCCACAAAACCTGATAAAATAGAGATAGCCCAAGAAAACCTATCTCCCATAAACAAAAAAAGCATGGGACTCAAACAAAGAGTCGTTTCTGTTACCAGGTAGGATTGCATCATAGAATGGGGAACACTTTGGATCTTCAGAGAAAGAATAATAGAAAGAATACACTAGAACTGGAAGGGACGTCAGAATGTGTCCATCCAGTCTAACCCTCATTGAAACCTGAAACAATCACATGCTAGTAAAATTTAGCCACTCCCCCAGAGTCACGCACGGTATCAAAGTAAGGGTCCTTCTCTCTGTCCTTCAGAACAGGGAACGTTCCTACCTCTTAACATGTATATTTGTTTGTTTTGTTTTATTTTGCTTTAAATATTATTTTATTTTTCCACAATGACATATGAAGAAAATTTTTAGCATTCATTTCTACAAGATTTTCATTTCCAAATTTTTCTCCTTCCTTTCTTCCTTCCCCTCTTCTGAAAATAGTAGGCAGTTTAATTTACCAAATACTGGTGCTATCATGTAAACATTTCCACATTCATCACAGTTGTGGAAGAAGAAACAGATCAAAAGGAAAAAAAGATGATTTCTTCATCTGAAAACTGCTTGCTCATATCCTCTGATCACTCATCAATTGGTGAATGGCTTGTATTCTCATAAATCTGACTCCGTTCTCTGTATATTTGAGAAATGAGGCCTTTATCAGTCACTTGCTGTAAAGATTTTTTCCCAGCTTTCTCCTTTCTTTCTAATCTTGGTTGCACTGATTTTATTTATACAAAGGCTTTTCAATTTAGTATGATCAAAATTACCTATTCTATATTTCACAATGCTCTCTATCTCACTTGGCCGTGAATTGTTCCCCTCCCCATAATTCTGACTGGTTGACTATTAATTGCTCTTCCGATTGTTTCATTATCTATTTAGCAAGATGTAGTTTCTTTTCATATCTCTTTTATTAGGTCTATTTTTTCTTTTACTTTGTCTAAGATCAGGATTGCTACCCCCCCCCTTTTTTTTTACTTCAACTGAAGCATAAGGAGTTGTTCCATCTCCTAACCTTTACTCTGTACGTGTGTCTTTCTGCTTCAAATGTGTTTCTTGCAAGTAATATTGTAGTATTCTGATTTTTGATCCACTATCTGCTTCTGTTTTATGGGAGAATTCATCCCATTCATATTTACAATTATGGTTATTACCTGTGTATTTGCCTCCATCCTATTCTTCCTCCTGTTGTTCTTCTCTCTCCTTTCACCTTTTCCTATTTAATTAGTGTTTTGCTTCTGTCTACCACTTCCCCGATCTTCCCTCCCTTTTATCAGTTCCCATTTCCCCCCACACCCTCTTTACTAAATCGTCCTCCCATCCTACTCCCCTGTTGGGTAAGACAAATTTAGTTCAACAGTTTTCTTAATTTCAATTTTATTGCTCTCTCCTTTGGTTTTCAGTATTTCTAATTTGGTATTTACTTGTAGATTTTCAATTTGTTCTTTTTGAGCTTTTTCAGCTGCATGCCCAAGTCATTGATCTCCTCTTCCTCTATTTTATTCATGTAGGCATTCAATGATATAAAACTTCCCCTTCGAACTGCCTTTGCAGTATCCCATAAGATTTGGTAGGTTGTCTCATTATTGTCATTCTCTTGAATGAAGGTGTTGATTGTTTTTATGATTTGTTGTTTAACCCACTCCTTCTTTAGGATTAGATTGTTTAGTTTCCAATTAGTTTTTGGTTTATCTTTCCATGGTCTTTGATTACATATAATCTTTATTGCATTATGCTCTGAGATGGATGTATTGACTATCTCTGCATTTCTGCACTGGATGGTGAGGTTTTTATGGCCTAGAACATGGTCAATTTTTGTATATGTGCCATGTACCACTGAGAAAAAGGTATATTCCTTTCTATTCCCCATTCAATTTTCTCCAGAGATCTATCATATCTACCTTATCCAGAGTTCTACTCACCTCCTTGACTTCTTTCTTATTTTGAGATTAGATTAGTCAAGTTCGGAGAGGGGGAGGCTGAGGTCCCCCACTAGTATAGTTCTGCTGTCTATTTCTTCCCTAACTTCTCCTCTAAGAATTTTGATGCTATACCACTTGGAGCACATATGTTTAGTAATGAAATTGCTTCATTTTCTATGGTTCCTTTTAGCAGGATATAGTTTCCTTCCTTATGTCTTTTGATTAGATCTATTTCTGCTTTTGCTTTGTCTGAGATTAGAACTGCTACCCCTGCTTTTTTTCATCAGCTGAAACACAATATATTCTGATCCAACCTTTGACCTTTACCCTGTGTGTATGCCCCTGTTTCAAATGTGTTTCTTGTAAACAACATATTGTTGGATTATGCCTGTGAATCCATTCTGCTACCTCTGTTTTATGGGAGAGTTCATCCCATTCACATTCACAGTTACGATTATTATCTGTATCTTTCCCTCCATCACCTTTCCCCTTGTTTATGCTTTTAGCTCTCCCTTCTCCCTTCCCTACCACAATAGAAATTTAATTTTTGACCACCACCTCCCTCAGTCTTCCTTCCTTTCTTTCAGCCCCCCTCCCTTTTAATTGCCTTTTCTCTTACTACTTCTTCCCTCCCTTTTAGCCTCCCCTCTCTTTTCTTTCCCCCTTCCCCTACTATTGCCCATAGAGCTAACTGTATTCTTATACTTAACTGAGTTTGTTGTACCCTCCTTGAATCCAATCAGATGAGAGTCCCTCTCAAACAATACTCAACTCTCTCCCCTCTTTCCCTCTACTATAATATGTTTTTGTATTTCTTCCTGTGATGGAATTTATTTTTTCTGCCTCTTCCTTTTCACATCTCCCATTACAATTCCTTCGCACTCTTAAGTCACATTTGTTATCATCACATCATTAATTTATACCCACTCCCTCTATGTTTATCCCTTTTACATTTCATAATAAATATACAATTCTCAAAATTGACAGCTATCATTTTCCCTTATAGGGATATAAACAGTTTTCCCACATTGTGTAACAAGTTTTTATTTCCCTTGTTTACCTTTTTATGCCTCTCTTGAGACCTTCATTTGAAGATCAAATTTTCAATTGAGTTCTGGTCTTTTCATCAGGAAGGTCTGGAAATCCCTTATTTCATTGAATGCCCATCTCCTTGCCTGAAATATTATGCTCCACTTTGCAGGTTAATTAATCCTTGGTTGTAGTCCCAGTTCCTTTGCCTTACAGAATATCGTATTCCAATTCCTTCAGTCTTTTAATGTAGAACCTGCAAGGTCCTGTGTGATCCTGACTGTAGCTCCTTGATATTTGAATGGTTTCTTTCTGACTGCCTGCAGTATTTTCTCCTTCACTTGATAGATCTGGAATTTGGCAATGATATTCCTTGGTGTTTTTAGTTTAGGATCCCTTTCAGGAGGTGAACGGTGGGTTATTTTGATGACTATTTTGCCCTGTGGGTCTAGGACATCTGGGCAATTTTCCTTGATGATTTCTTGGAAAATATTATCCAGGTTCTTTTTTCATCATACCTTTCTGGTAGACTAATAATCCTTAGATTTTCTCTCCTGGATCTATTTTCCCGGTGAGTTATTTTTCCAATTAGATATTTTAGATTTTCTTCTATCTTTTCATTCATTAGATTCTGTTTGACTGATTCTTGATATCTCATAGATTCGTTAGCTTCTGCTTGCTTGATTCTTTTTCTTATCAAATTCTTTTCTTCAGTTAACTTTTGCATCTCCTTTTCTATCTGTCCAACTGTTTCTTTTAAGAAATTATTTTCACCAATTAGGTCTTGTACTTCCTTTTCAGTTTGTCTAATTTTCCTTTGTGAGGAGCTGTTCTCTTCAGTGAATTCTTTTTTCATATTTTTTTTAAAAACATTGGCCAGTTTTTCCTCTATTTCTCTAATTTGCATTTCAAAATCCTTCCTGAGCTCTTCTAAGAAAGTTATTTGTGCTTCACACCAGTTCATATTCCTTTCTGAAGTTTCAGATGGGAGTATAGTCTTGATGCTGACATATTTGGTATTTGTATTTTGGTCCTTGTCCTCATAGAAAAATTCCATGGTCTTTACTTTTCTGCTTTGCTTCTTATTCATGATAATAATCCTTTTCCTGGCTTTTAAAGTAGATCTCTGCGTCTGTGGCACAGGGAGCTCTGTCCCACAGTTCTTGTGCCTAAAACTTGAGGCTTTGTGTGTTGTGGCCTCTGGTTCTTTCAGCTAGAAACTAACATGCTGCAGCTTACCTGGTGCTGAGCTGGCTGGTGTTTGAAAGCAGAAGGCAAGTGAGGTCTTTTTGGGTTTTCCCCACAGTTACCCTAGAGTTAGCTCATTAAGTGTGGGGGATGGGTGTTCTGGATACCAGAGGCTCCTCTGCTGAGCTAGAGTATAGGCAAGCTCAGTTGTCTGCACTAGTGTCTTCCAGGTTCCACTGGGATGCTGAGCCACACCTGGGGACCTGGTGTTGGCAGTTGCTGGCTTTACCCCTCTGGGGTTCAAGATCTTCTCCTGGTTTGCTGAGTTGGGGCTGTCCGGGACAACTCTGATCCTGCACTGGGTGCCTGTGGCCACAGCAAGAGGAACCCTCCTTAGCGTTCTTTCTAGCTTCATGGGCTGAGAGTCTGTTTACCCCTTCTGCTGCCCCCACTGTTCCACGGTTTTTCCCAGGGAGATATTCTCTGAGCTCATCAAGGTCAATAAGGGGAGGGATATAGCAATTACCCATCACTCCACAATCTTGGTTCTCCTTGGATTTCTCTTCAGATCTTCTCCAATTGTCCTAGCTGTTTTAAGAACACCACTCTTCCACCCCTACTCATTTATTTTTTTATAATTCTATGTTTGCCTTGAAGCCATATTTTATCTCTTGTAAGGGGGAAAATCTTGAGAGCTTAAAATTTCCTGACCTACTCTGCTGTCTTCCCAGAATCCTCTCAGCACTTCTCTAATCAGGGAACAAATGGGTCCTCCTTTTGAAAAGTACCTCCTATTACAAATCCTCCTGTTGAAAAGTGCCCCCAACCCCAGAAATCTAAGGTCTGTGTAGCTCAGTGATAACTGATTTCTTCTCTAATACTTATGATGCGGAATATCCTGGAACTGCCAATAGATTATAAAAACTAGTGCATGGGATAAGACACTACAAGACAATTCTCTATTATCTAAAGTGTGTCTTAGGCCTAAGAATCTTCAGTACCTTCTCAGCACAGAGTCTGTGGAAAGGACATAGAGTCATGAGCCAGACTGAAGGAGGATAAAGACCAAAAAGAGTGGAAGAGGGATGATCCAGAAACAGTTCTGTGATGCCAAGGTAACTGGGCCAAAAGAAGTTCAGTCTCAGATATGGAAAAAGAAAATAGATCTCTCCTTTAAAGTATAAAGTTTCATTATGGATTTTTTCCTTTTTATTTCAACATTGTGAGCTAAAGAGTCAACTGGAAAAATCATTTATTTTCTTTGAATGAACTCAGAAATCTTTCTTGAAATGGATGTATAGTTAAGTATAATGAGATCTATTTTTGTTCTGTGTTGCAACCTCTCAGAGTCTCATAGCATGGACTATATAAATGTTGGTCAATTTATTGGAATTTTATAAGGAACCCTTTCCTATAGCAGATGCTTTGTGAGGTTTAATAATACAACCACAAAGATGGAAGTTGTGTCCCCTTGGTCAACAGGTTCTTGAATTGAATACTGGTTCAGGAGCATGACTTTAACCTAGCCATTTCCTAAGTCTTCCATCTCAAGTCCCGTTGGGCTTACACACTCCAGGGAGTGATATAATTATTTTACCCTTTCTTCCTGCGAACATTCAGAGGACTTTGGAAATAAGTGGACTCAGACCTTTGATTTCAATGAAGAGAATAACAGTAGAAGTGGTCAGAAAACTGCTCAACATAGAAGTTGGGGACTCTTTGGAAAAGCTTTGTAGAAAAGAAATGGGGCAGGTGATATGTGCAATCATTATCGTAGTAGCAATGACCTCTCTTTTTCATTACAAATATATTTTTAAAGTATTCTGTTTGGGATTTTATGTCTGTGATTGTTATTTCCTTTTATCTCCATGATGCAGCTATAATCTGTTTAAAATGGTCTGATTCAGTATCTTGGGCCTCAGAATGAAATTAATTCTTATCAATTTAGAGGGTCAAATAGGAGCTCACCATTCACATTCTTCCTCTGTGCTTTCCTGAGTAATGACTTGATTCATACCTTTGTCTTTGTCATGTTGATATTTTCCAGTGATACCCAGATCGACTTCAATCTTATCTGCAATGACAGGGTTTACATGTGGAGAAAAACGAAGAGACAGGCAGATGACTAAAGTAATAGTTCTCTTAAGTGTTCTACAGTGGATGAATCAAGGGAGACATTTTCCATACTGGGAATTCCTGACACTGATGTCTCAAAACCAATGACAAGAAAGGATTGTTCATTAATTATCATGAGTATGAATCAATTACAGGCAATTTACAATGTAACAAAGTTGAAATTTAAAACTTTCTATGTCAGCACTTTGTAATCAATAGCAAATATTAATAAAACAAAACTATGGTCTAGATGCTGGAGAGGCAAAGATAAATAAGGGTACAGACATTTTCCTCAAGCAACTTTTATTGTATTTATAGAATGCTAATGACTCTGGATGATCTACATACTTTTTTCTAATCTATACTATACCATAATTTTTTAGGGCTTCCATTGTCTATGGAAAAAGAAAAGTTGCAAAAGGGACCTCTGATTTGAGTAGGTTTGAATGCTTGTGTGGATCAGGGGTAGCATAATAGCATCTCTCCTTGAGAAATTAGAATGAATTTTCCTGATATGGCAAACAGTAGCCATTTTGCATGCTCCAGTACATGAATCTTTCTTGGTAAATATTCACATGTTAGATTCTAATTAGGATTATATATTTACTCAATTACAAAGAGACATCCTAAGTATATCATTTTGAAACCTTTTTCTAAACTGGACTGAATCTAGCAAGAATCACTTCCCTTAAAATATGGACAAGTCTCAACACTGTTTGAGTGACTATAGTGTTTTAAAAAGTATTACATAGGAAAATAAGTTTAAGAAACTCACCCAAAGTAAGAGGAGGTTGGGACCATAAGCTTTTTTCCAGAATTTTCTCTTGAGATTCATCACAGATTTCTTTACTGGAATAGAAAGCCAATATATCTAAATAGAAATCCAGGCATTAAATGGAAAATCTATACTAATCTTATTCAATATAAGGACCATTTCTAATTAACCTTTGTCAATTCTGGAAGGTCCCTTGAAAAGGAATGCATTCCCCAATTGATAAATGGTCAAAGGATATGAATAGGCAACTTTCAGAGGAAGAAATTAAAGATATCTATAATCATATGAAAAAATGCTCTAAATCACTTTTGATTAGAGAGATGCAAATCAAAACAACTCTGAGGTACCACATCACAAACATGGCAAACATTACAGAACAGGAAAATGATAAATATTGGAGAGGATGTGGGAGAGTTGGAACACTAATTCATTGTTGGTGGAGCTGTGAGCTCATCCAACCAAAGGGCTACAAAACTGTGCATACCCTTTGACTCAGCAATATTGCTACTAGGACTGTATCCCCAAGAGATCATAAAAATGGGAAAGGGTCCCACGTGTACAAAAATATTTATAGCAGCACTCTCTGTAGCTGCCAAAAACTGGAAATCAAGGGGATGCCCATCAATTAGGGAATGGTTGAATAAATTATGGTATATGAATGTCATGGAATACTATTGTACCATAAGAAATGATGAACAAGAAGACATCAGGGAGGCCTGGAAGGACTTAGATGATCTGATGCTGAGCAAAAGGTGCAGAACCAGCAGAACTTTGTGCACAGCAACAACCACAGTGTGCGAGAGTTTTTTCTGGTAGACTTGGAACTTCGTAATAATGCAAGAACTTAAAAAAAAAAAATTCCCAATGGTTTTCTAAGATACAATGCCTTCCACACTCAGAGAAAGAACTATGGAATTCATTCACAGAATGTAGCAGATCATGTTTGTGTGTGTGTGTGTGTGTGTGTGTGTGTGTGTGTATTATGTTTTGATTTGTTATATGATTTCTTCGATTTATTTTAGTTCATCTACATAGCATGACTATAGTGAAAACGTATTCAATAGGAAAGTATATGTAGATCCTATATAGAATTGTATGCCATCTTGGGGCTGGAGGGGGGTGCAGGGGTAGGTAGGGGGGGTAAAAATCTAAGTTTTATGGTAGCAATTGCAGAACATTAAAAAAAATAAATAAAATAATAAAAAAAAGAAAAGGAATGCAGCTCATCTAGGTAATGTCAGTACTTATGTATGCATATCCTATGAATAACCTCCATTTATAGATGTTATATACATTTGAGAGAGTCCCTCAGTTTGTGAATATTGCCAATAAAACTGGCATTTTTTGCAATCCACAGAACTGACAATGTAGAAATTAATAGTCCCAGAAGCCCTGTCAATTGTAAAGAACAAGCATGGGAACCAACTATAGAGGTTGTCTCTGCTACTAGGTAGCACTTTGTCAAAGGGTGAGGAAAGTATTGTATTTGAAGAGACAGAAGTATGGAAACAATAGGAGAGAGCTGAAAAGGATGTCAGAAAGCTTCCATTATGTTTGACCCCCTCCTCCCTAGACTCAGAAGCCCAGAAACATTGACAGCCCCCAGAGTCACACAGGGAAAAAGTAAGTGCCCACCTCTGAGGTCCAAAGAACATGAGCATTCCTGATTCAAACATGCTTATTTGTTTCTGAATCACTGAATCACTCATAAAAACTGTTATGCGCTCTAGGCATCTGCCATGATGCAGCAAGAAGATGCCCAAACTTCAGCTTCATTGATAAAGGGAGTTTTTCAATCTGGGAAAATGTCTCATTCTTGTGTAATCACGTATCCCATCACTATCACAAACATCTTTCTCTCCAAAAGGTGAGTACCTTAAGTGTTTCTTTTCTTTTTTCTGTCTTTTCCATTTTCAGAACACGACTAAGTCAGTACTTACTTTAGCCATCCTTACAACCCCTTAAGGTTTGGAGAACACAATGATATCATTGACTTCTTCTCTAAAACCATGGTCCTTATGAAAAATATACAGAAACTGCTCATAGATTGTGAACATACATCGTGGGATGGGAAACAGTAGGATAATTCTCTTGTGCATATGAAGTCTTTAGTATCTGCTAAGCATGGAGTAGTGAAAGGGACTATTCTGAGTGAGACAAAGGCTGTAATGACACTCTAAGAATGGAAACAATCCTGAATGGGTTATTGGACTAAATTCTCTTACACACTGAGAGAGTAAAAATAGAACATCTCTTTTAAGCATAAATTTTAATGCTTATTTTTTCTCGTTTGATTTTAGTTTTGCAATCTAAGGCGTAAATTTAAAGAGTGTTTTAGTTTTTTGAAGAAACTCAAAGCTGTTTCTTGAACATGAACATATTGGAAGTATAATTATATGAATATATTTCTGTTGGCAGTAGCTAAATATGTGATCTTTTATGCCATGATATTTGTCAGTATATTTAAAATTCTTTTTTAAAAACCCTTTTCTAAGAAAACACATGATAATTTTTATAACTGTTAACACACTATGGGTAGAGATGGCATCTTTCTGTTCTATCCCTGTTGTTCCAAAAACATAATTAAAGCCCAATCAGATTCTCATTAGACTTCTGTCATGAGATGTAATTGACTGTCTCCACTGTCAGGGACAGGGCCCTTCTATATTCTCATTGAAATCCAGGACCATGGAAGCAACACTAGTCAAAACAATGAGATTCTATGGAACCTTGTAATTAATTGATTAGCCCATAAGGAGACACTCATTTTGACAGACCACTAAGAAATATAATTGTTGGGATGACACATCTCTCTGTAATCCTTGTAGCAGGGTTCATTCCATTTTAAAAGCTAATACCATTAATGTTTCTTCACATAAAATTTTCCAGAAGAACATTTACAGAGATAATATCATCCTGATCTATATCATGCCACTGGACCCAGATGGTTCCAGAGGAGAGAGTGAGGCTGGTAAATTTTTACCTTCTTCATTTAAATCCAATTCACTGGCATGTCATGCCATCTCCTCCCTGAAATCATCATCCTCTGCAAAAGAGAATGACAACAATCTCTGTGAGCAGTTATAGGAGCTGCCCCAATGGGGACCCAACTGGAACTGGGTAGTTGGGCAACACAGCTCCTGCTTTCTTTCCTCCCTCCTTTCCTTCCTTCGTTCCTTTCCTTCCTTCCTTCCATCCATCCTTCCTTCCTTCCTTCCTTCCTTCCTTCCTTCCTTCCTTCCTTCCTTCCTTCCTTCCTTCCTTCCTTCCTTCCTTCCTTTCCTTCCTTCCTTCCTTCCTTCCTTCCTTCCTTCCTTCCTTCCTTCCTTCCTTCCTTCCTTCCTTCCTTCCTTCCTTCCTTCCTTCCTTCTTTCTTTCTTTCCTTCTTCTTTCTATTCCCTTCCTTCTGGCAACATAGAATACCATACCCTTACCTGCAGGTGCTCTGTCCAAAGGAATTTCAATTTTGATCACTGAAACCTTGCAAGATATCTTGGAATTTACAGGCTAGATTTCTTTCTTAAGGACTATGCCTTAAACAAAAATGACTCTGGTTTTCATTGATTGATCAATAGGGCACAGACCAAGCCCCACTTAGTCTTTGTTTGGGCCCTTATTGGCTGAGAGTGAATATAAAAAGCATTTTTTTTTCTGTTTTGACCCTGAGGGTCTTCGTCTTCTAGACTGAATTTTTTTTGACTAGGTAAAAGGGGCCACTCTCTGCCTCATTTCTTACCTATCCCTAATCATTGAATGAGCATTGCCCCAGTGAAACAGACCCTTTAAAGACCCTAGCTTAAAAAGGCCAAGGTCTCCCATTGCATCCAAGAACATCTCCTGTTGTCCTGATCTATATTTTGCCACTGGTCCCAGATGGCTCTAGAGGAGAAAAGTGAGGTTGGTCAGTTTGTACACCTCTATCACTTAAATCCAATTCACTTGCATGCCATGCCATCACCTCTCTGATGTCATGGTCCTTTCTGAGAATGAAGGACCAATAACAACAATAGGAACTATAATTAGAAACATATATTCCTGTCATGAGAGGCTAAATCTGTTTTCTTTTTATGTCATGACATTTATTAGTATATTTAAATTTTATCTAAAAAAATCTGTTCTAAAAAGTCCAGAATATCAAGGGAATTAATTAAAAGAAATACAAAGAAAGGTGACCTAGCTCTACCAGATCTTAAATTGCACTATAAAGCAGCAATCATCAAAATTACTTGGTACTGGCTAAGAAATAGAGTGATGGATCAATGCAATAGGTTGGATATATAAGACATAATAGTCAGTGACTACAGTAATCTACAATTGATAAATCCAAAGATGCCAGTTTGTGAGAAAAGAACTCACTATTTAAGAAAAACTACCTGGAAAACTAAAAAATAATATGGCAGAAACTAGACATAGACCATCTTATACCATATACCAAGATATTGGTCACATGATTTAGATATAAACATTGATACTGTAGCAAACTAGGCAAGCAAAGAATAGCTTACCTGTCAGATCTATGGAGAAAAGAAGACCGTATGACCAAATGAGATAGAGAACAATACGAAATGCACAATGGATGATTCTGATTAAATTTAATTGAAAAGTTTTTGCACAAACAAAGTCAATGCAACCAAGATTAGAAAGGAAGCAGAAAGCTGGGAAATAATTTTTATAACCTCATTTCTAAAATATATAGAGAACTGAATTGGATTTACAAAAAAGTACAGGTCATTCCCCAATTGATAAATGGTCAAAGGATATGAACAGACAGTTTTCAGAGGAAGAAATTAAAGTTTTCTATAGTGATATGAAAAAATGCTCTAAATCAGTATTGATTAGAGAAATGCAAATCAAAACAACTCTGAAATACCACATCACACCTAATAGATTGGCTAACATGACCGAACAGGAAAATGAAAAGTGTTGCAGAAGATGTGGGAAAATCAGAATACTAATGCACTGTTGGTGGAGTTATGAACTGATCCAACCATTCTAGAAAGCAATCTGGAATTATGCCCAAAGGGTTATAAAACTGTGCATATCCTTTGACCCAGCAATACGACTTCTAGAGTTGTGTCTTAAAGAGATCATAAAAAGGGGAAAAGGACCCACATATACAAAAATATTTACAGCAGCTCTTTTTGTAGTGGCAAATAATTAGAAATTGAAGGAATGTCTATCAATTGGGGAATGGCTCCACAAGCTGTGGCATATAAACGCAATGGCAATTATGAGCAGGCAGGCTTTAGAAAAACCTGGAAAGACTTATATGAACTGACACTGAATGAAATGAGCAGAACCAGGAATGTGTGATGACTGACTTTGACACTTAGCTCCTCTCAGTAATGCAAGGACCTAAGATAACTCCCAAAGATTCAGGATGGAAAATGCTGTACACATCCAGAAGTCTGAGTACAGATGGAAGCAGACTATGTGCTCTCCTTTTCTTTTGTTGTTCTATTTTGTTTCCTCTTTCTCATGGTTCCTCTCATTAGTTTTAATTCTTCTTTACATCATGACTAATGTGAAAATATGTTTAATATGAATGTTTGAGTAGAGCCTATATCAGATTGCATGCTGTTCTGGGGATGGGATAGGAGGGGGAGGAAAAATGTAAAACTCAAAATCTTATGGAAGTGAATGTTAAAAAATAAAAATAAATTAATTTTAAAAACACTTTTCTAAAAAAAAGTGATCTTTTTTTTAAAATCACTGTGAGTAGAGATGGTATCTCTTTGCTCTATGTGGTTTCAAGGACATAATTAAAGCCCAATCAAATTCTCATTAATTTTCCATCATGAGAGGTAATTGGCCCAATCTCTACAATCAGTGACAGGGTTATTCTATACTCTCATTGAATTCCAGGACTATGGAAGCAACTCTAGCCAAAACAATGAGGTTCTATGGAGCCTTGTAATTAATTGATTAGCATATAAAGAGAGGTCTATTTTGACAGACCACTAAGAAATGTAATTGTTGGGATGATACCTCTCTCTACAATCCTTGTAGCAGGATTCATTCTACTTTAAAAGTTAACATTTGTCACCTCCTGTTGTAAATTTTTTCAGAAGATCATTTACAGAGATATTCATCCTCAGATTTTGGGGAGGGGAGGTCATACATCTGTACACACACTGTTCAAATGGTCTTTTACACATTGCACTTAGAGCACATTTTCTGTCACTTAACATGTGTATGTTACTGGAAAACTGAATAACTCATTGAAGCTACACATGCTTTAGACAACTATCAGTATAACTTGGTGTGAAGATAACCAAATTCAATGAAAAAGGGAATTTGGCAATATAGTATTTCCTGATATCAATGCAAGAAAACTTAGCTCATCACCATCACTAACTTTTTTCTCCTTTTAATTTTTTTTCTGATGCCTGTCTCAGGTGCATCTTTAGGTTTTTCCCTGCCTACCAAGCACTTCTTTTTAATCCTCCTATTAAGGAGTATGCCCCCCAGACCCTTAGGTGCTCAATGATATTGATTTCTTACCTAATGCAGTGTACTTAGGATGAGCTATATCCTGAATAGCCTGTCAATTATAAATATGTTGTGTCTGATGAAACACTGCAGGAGAATTCTCTTCTACTTAAAATGTATCTTAGGTTTATGAAGTCTTCTGAGCGCAGATTTCATGGAAGACACACGGAGTATCATCCTGAGTGAGATGGATAAAGAACTTAAGAGATTTGAGGAGGGACAATCTAGGAACAATCCTGTGATGCAAAGGGAATTGGGCTAAACTAAGTTCAGGCTCAGATGTAAAAAAATAAAATGTCTCTCTTAAAATATTAATTAAATAATGATTTTTAAAATTTCAATATTTTGAGCTCAATAGCCAACTTCCAGAGTGGTTTATTTTTGCTTTATTTTCTTTGAATGAACTCAGAAAATTTTCTTGAACATGTATGTTCTAGTAAGCATAATAATGAGATCTATTTCTGCTATGTATGGCAAACTCTCAGAGTCCTCATAGACCAGAGTACATAGATGTTGTTAATTTATTGGAAATTAATAAGGAATCATCCCCTAAACCAGATGCTTCACAGGGCTTCATTTGTACCACTATGTAGGCAGAAGTTGTTTCCTTTCTGGTCAACTGTTCTTGAATTGGCTCGTGGTTCAGGATCATGAACCTAATCATTTCCTAAGCCTTCCATCTTGATGTAGCTGTAACATATTCTTATTGAACACTCAGGGTACTTTGGGAATAAGGTGATCCAAAAGCTTTATGTTTCATGGAGTAACTGACAGTAAAAATGGCCTGAAAACTGATCATCATAAAAGTAGAGGCTTTTTTTGAAAGAGTTTTTAAAAAATGAAATGTGATAGGTTGTTATTTCCAATTATTATCATTGTACCAATGACCACTCAGTTTTGAATACTGATTACATTTTACCTTAGTTTTTTTAGTTTCTTTTTCAAATATACTTATAGAGATATTTTACTTTGGCTTTTGTGTTTTTGTAATTGTTGACTGATTTTAGCTTATTTTGAGTTTTTTACATGATGCATTTATAAATGGTTTAAAATGGTCTTATGTAATATGTATCTTGGGCTTCGGAACAAAGTTAGTTCTAATCAATCTAGAAGGTCAAACAGAAGCTCACCATTCATATTTTTCTTCTGTGCTTTCCTGAGCAATCAGTTCATTGATATTTTCCTCTCTTTTCTGTTCGTACTTGTTAATGACAGTGACACCAGCTTTACAATCATCTGCAATGATACCGAGTTTAAATTTTGATGTAAATAATCATTTAGAGAAAAATTGAAATATCATAAGGTTTTCTAAAGTAATTGGTTTCTGAAATATTATGTAGTGGATAAATGAAGGGAAAAATTTTCTACACTGGGAATCCCCTGTGCTGATACCTCTAACTAAAAGATTAAAACTAATAACAGGAAAGAATAGTTCATTAATTATCATAACTGTAAGTCTATGGTAGGTAATTCTCAATGGAAAAATGTGTGAAACCTAATACTTTTTATGTCAGCACTTTGTGAGTTATAGCAGTTATTAATAAGTCATAATTGTCCTCCAATTCCTATTCCTAGAATCCTATAAATAAGTTACTCTGGATGATCTACAAACATTTTCCTAATCTATCATCATTGTTCAGTCCTTTCAGTCATTTCCAACTCTGCATCACCCATTTTGGGGTTTTCTTGGCAAAGATAGTAGAGTGAGTTTCAATTTTCTTCTCCAGCCCATTTAACAGATGAGGAACCGAGGCAGACCAAGTAAAAATGCCTTTGTCTAGGGTCATACATCTAGTAAGAGTCTGAGGCTGGACTGGAACGTAAGAGAATGAGTCTTCCTGTTTCAAAGGCCAGTGTTCTATCCACTGGGCCACCTACCTGCCTTTCATCTTCAATAAAATCTATCATAGAAAGTTCAAATGTGAATCCCCGAATTGTTTAGAGCAATAAGAAATGTCAGGCAATTCCATAAGATAACTGGTCTTTGAGGAGTTATTGATTGTATGAATTAGTGGAGGAATATGTCACTGAATCTTCCTACACTGATACCGTGCTGTTGTGTTACCAAAAGAAAACCACCACCAGCACAAAAGCACTGCTCATCACTTAGCATAAGTATAAAGAAAAAAACGTTGACTCAATGAAAAGGGGAGCTGAAATCTAAAACTTTGTATGTAATTACTTTGTAACTCATAATCCATATAGATCAAGTATCTATAGATGCTTCAGGATGTTAAGGAATCATTGAAGAATAATGAAAAATCTTAGTCCTCAAGCAGCTTACGGTCTAGTTTCACAATGCTGTAAGTAATACTTTACTTGGCTAATCTACAAAAGTCTACTTAATCTGGACTGCCTCCCAACATAATCATTCACAGTGC
The DNA here is from genome assembly GCF_028372415.1 of Notamacropus eugenii. Lineage (NCBI taxonomy): Eukaryota > Metazoa > Chordata > Mammalia > Diprotodontia > Macropodidae > Notamacropus > Notamacropus eugenii. The sequence continues at coordinate 444,675,084 of NC_092876.1, read as the reverse complement.
CCTGGGGCTCCATTGCCTACTGAAAGTGAATTTTGCAAAAGGGAGCTCCGATGCTGAATGTTTTGGACACTGGTAGGAAAAGTAATTGAACAGCAGCAACTTATCTTTCAGCAATTCAGACAGGTTGTCCTGGCATAGCCAAGGGTGGCCTGTGGATATTCCAGTCCAAGATTCATCTCTTAGAAGCTAACGACGATGACGATTATTATTTTTGTGAGTTTTGAAGGATTTAATGTTGAAAACATTTTCTGGATTAGGATGCTACTGGCTGAGTTTTAGTAATGTTCCCATGACCATAGGTATGTGTGTATGTATAAATACACACATATAGACACATATCTATGTAGGTATATATGAAATCTGTACATATGAATATCATTTTAATAAACTCACCATTCTCCTTATTCAGGGAAATGTTTATATCTTTTTCCATCCTGTGTACACGGTTTTTTCACAGACCTTCTTTGAAATGGAAATAAGAATATTTAAACAGAAATTCTCATTATAAAATTTAATGAGAAAAGGACTCATTTTATAGTGATTCTGTATTACATCTTGAATGGCCCTTGAAAAGTAAGCAAGTTCATTTTGATTCAGCCAGGCTTTTACACTCCAAAATAAGTGTCACTTTTTCTATGTATATCATACGTTTCTCTATTTCTGTTCTCTATTTCTAGATTTCCTTGACGTTCGAGAAATTGAATGGATATGTATATAGGTGTATATATGTATATAGGTGTGCATGTATATATATAGAGAGAGACATATATATGTGTGTGTATATATATATACATACCTGTGTGTACATATATATGTATGTATACATATATATATGTGTGTGTATATATATATATATATACTGAAAATCAGCCCAGATTTTTAGAAATCTAGTCAAGTGGACAGTATAGAGATAGCCCAAGAACTATTCTTTACTATTTAAAAAAGTACAGCAACCAATGACAAGGTGTTTGTTTGTTTGTTTGTCTGCTGTCAGGTATCACTCCATCATAGAGGGGGGATAGCTTTAGATTTTTAGAGATATGCAGAATGGATATGATTTGCTAGAGCTATAAGACATGTCAGAAAATGTCCATCAAGTCTGATACCTTCATTGGATTCCTAAGACAACTGAAGCAGAGAAGTTAAGTGACTCCCCAAGAATAACACAGGGAGTAAATAAGGGTCTAACTGAGCCCCCAAAATAGTGGGCATCATTCCTAACTCTAACATATGTATTTGCTGCTTAAAATAATTGCTGTTGAATAAGTTCTTGAAGCTCTGTGTACTAGGCATCTATCAGTATAATTTGGTGAGAAGATTCCAATCATGCCTCTGTAAAAGGAGCTTTCTGATCTGGGCATTCTTCATATGGATGCAGTCTTACAACCCATCCAAATCCATTATCTTTTTTTTCTGACACGTTCTCTCAGACCTAGCCCTGTCTCCTCCCTTCCTGCCTGACAAGCCCTTCCCTTTGCTCAGGAGCACTTGGGCAGAAACCACTTCTTACCACTTTCCACCATGCCTACTTGGTGTCTCCCTGGTTATATCAGAGGTAGGAAATTAGACAGAGCTACCTGAACAAAGGTTTGTCCCTTCCTGTGTCCCTCCCCAGCTGCTATGAAGCTAACACAACTTTTCTGAGCTGTAGATCATGAGTCAAGAGAGCCTGGTGGTATACTGATCAAGGTGGTTCCAGGACTACTATTCATCCACTCACTTCTGCCTTACCCTGAAGAAGAAGGAGCCTATTTACTGCACTGCTGGTTCCCTTCCTTGGTTTTGATCCTAGGCTTTTCAGCTTGTCTACTACACTTCCTATATTGTAGCTACTTTAGAGAACAATTAGCAAGATGTATCTTCCCAGTGAGCTCACTACACAATTCTGAAAAGTCCTGGGGCTTCTGCTTCGTGATGCCTACCATCAGTTAATTAAGGAGGGCAGTTGCTCCAACCTGCATAAATAGAGAGAAGAGAAGGAAATAACCAAAATATATTCCCCAAATGATAGTAGAAACACAATTAATAGAATTGGAATCATAAAAAAAGAAACCTGAAACCTTGGAAAGCTTTATTCTGCCCTTCTGAAGAATGGTCAGAATTGTGAGCCACATCTTGAAGCTATAGCCGTACTCCAAGCCTTCCTTAAAGAAGGTGGCTCCTAGGGTCATTCTTTAACTTATGAAAGTATGACAGATACTTGAGTGGTCCTCCAAGCATTTTAAGTAGAGGAGATCTTGGCTACTTCACTAAACCCATCTGAGGGTCAGTAAAGTCATCTGTAAAATGAAGAGGGCTAAACTAGGTCATAGGTACGTTTAGTTGTTTCTGAATCTAATCATCTTATCAATAATGTCTCCATCCCTCTGTCAACATCTGTTTTCTTCTTCCTTCTTTCTTTGCTTCTCACAAAGACTTCTCACAAGGCCTCACAGGAACAGGACAAACTTAGAACAACGATGGATCTGATAGCATGTACATGTCGAGGCTCAGATCTTGTATCCTATGCTTACTTATATCATCTGTGTTACACTATGCATCATTTAACCACTTATCCTCGGGCTTCAGTGTGAAATGAGGGCGTTGTTCTTGGTGGCCAGGATTCTATAATTTCTAACGTAATTTCCATTAAAAGACCATAACACAATCAGAGTAATAATTCAGCGAGTACAAGCAAATCACATATTAAAATGCAGCCAAATCATGAAATAGTGAAGAAGTGATTCAAACAACAACTCGTAGAAACAATTAATAATGTTGTGAAAGATGATGATAATAATGAAATACCATATCAAAAATTTGAAAATGAAATCATTGGAATTCTCAGTGGAAAAACTGTCCTGAAATTGACGAAAGAGAAATACAGGGGGGTTAAGTGGATAGTGCATCAAAAAATGGAATATCAATAAGCAGGCTAACAAAACAAAACACACACTAAAGTTTATAAATAAGAGAAAGAATAATTTGAAAATAAAATATTTCAAAAATTGATTTAAAAAATGGAAAGCTGATCCTTCAAACTGTCAGAAAATTGCTAAATATTTGCTTAGCTAATCCGGTCAAAAGGTGGAAAATCAAATTAACATCATCTAAATTACAAAGTGAAACTGAATAAGAAGCAGGAACAGGAATACTGGAAACCACAAAATATTTCTACATAGTTTACTGCCAATAAAAATAAACTCAAAAGAGACAGATTACATACAACCTAAATTACTCTGATGAACATAATATCAAATAAAGAACGGAAATAATCTAAACTTAGGGAAAAAAACTGATCTATCTATAGAGAAAGTGTCAAAAATAAAATTTTCTATTCCACAGTCTCCTCTTCTCCAGATGATTTTTTTATGTGACAAATATAGTTCTTCCAGGTAACTTTAGGAATGATAAAGAAAACGAGCTGCAAAGTAATGCCATTCATATTGCTTCAAGTATATTAGATTAAATTCTAGAAAAGAAAAAGAACTATTGCATTTAAACCCAAAAATCACTGAACATGATTAATCTGGATACGTACCTGGTACACAATTGTATTCAACATTTGGAAAACAAGTTAAATAACAAAACATTCCAAAGTACAAGCATCCAAATGACACAATTATCTCAAAAAACCACTGAAATTTTTTCACAAAATGCAACTCTCAGGTACGATTTCTTTAAAAAAAAAAAACAATCCTGCAGAGTAAGAGGCATACAGTACTTCTTAACATGATAAAATAGTATTTAAAGAGTAGTTGGCAAACATAAAGAAAGCCTAGAAACTTTGCCAATAAATATGAGAGAAATGCCAAGGTAAAGTCGATGAGGTGCTAGAGTGCCTGTGCTTGGACCCCAATTTTAAAATCACATTTCTCTCTGTAATGCTAATGAGATTAAAGATCTTCCTCACCCATTAGTGGGCCTACACATTAAGGGGAGTCTGATTAGGGGAGATGTGAAGGAAAGCCCACACCTTTTGTTAATGAGGCACTGGTTCTCAAGGGTTATGATGCCCTCTGACTCTGGAAAATGTATAAATACTCTAAGGTGAAGTTTTACTTTGGGGCTTACTCATTGCAAGTGTTTGTTTGGCCAGATGAGACTCTGGGCAGCTGCTGAGGAGCCCCCCGCCTTTGAAATCCAGTTGTTGGTACTTCTCTCTCTGGTAACTATGTACTGTGGTCAGACAGTTATCTGTCTGTTGGAAGCCCTGTCTGTTGACTTATCTTTGTTTGTCTCTATTTTCTCTGATGTTTTCCCCTGAACTAAGTGAATGATATATGTGCTTGAGTAAAGTGATTGCTGACCCCTCGAAAGTTATCTTTCCTTTTAGAAAAGCATATCAAAGAATCTGTGATAGCAGGCCCTCCTGTGTATGTCAGGTCCTTGCTTATATACTCTCTAAAGGGGAAGCGAGGTGGTGCAGTGGATAGAGCACTCGTGAAGGAGTCAGGAGGACCTGAGTTCAAATCTCACTTCAGGCACTTGACACTCACTAGCTGTGTGACCTTGGGCAAGTCACTGAACCCCAATGGCCTCATCCTGGGTCATCTCCAGTTATCCTGATGAATATCTGGTCATTGGATTCAGATGGCTCTGGAGGAGAAGTGAGGCTGGTGACCTGCACAGCCCTCCCTCCCTCAAAACAAAGTCAAGTGCAAGTCATGTCATCACTTCTCTGATGATATGGTCTTCTTTGGCAACAAAGGATGAATACACACTTTGTCTAAAAATCACATTTCTCCCTAGCCTGTCCCTGGAAGTTTCTCTCTAGCCCAAGGACGCCTGCTCTAGCAAAATTTTTATCTCTTTTCCTGATTCAGTAGCCAGTTGCACCTTTTTTAGTTTGAACCAGCTATGTACTGGCTGAACTGGCTGTTTACTGGGTCATAAAGACATTTACTACTTACTTGCTTATCATATGTATCCTGGACTTAGACATGTGTATACTCCCTCATGTTTATCTTGTCTAGCAAGACATTGATGGGGAAACCTGGGTATTTCTCAGTAAGCCCTGACCATTAGTTGAGTTAGTGATGTTTCAGGCCTAAAACCACATATCCCTGTAACCCTATCTTGGGCTATATCCCAATGAACTCTGGGTAAAATACCTGCATAGTAGATGCTAAAAGTGCATGTTCCTTTAAGAACTAACTACTCCTTAACACTCCCTAATCCCAACCTGAATCACCTACTTAATATATTTGGCACATGTTTCAGAATACCCTGTATAAACTTTACCTGTTCCCCTTTCAAATCAAAAGTTCCCTAAGAACTCTTAACAATAAATCTTTAGTACCTTGACTTCAAGAATGCTTGAGTCTGCAAATTCAGTCCTGATGACCTTCCCCTGTACTCTGGTTTTTTGGGGGTCTCAGAATTCCTTCCTTTCTTCCAACCCTCCTCAAAACCTATCTAGTCATTCATCCATCCATCTATCCATCTACCTATCTATCTACCTATTACATAATTAGATACAAGCTAGTAATATAAAGGGAAGAGGAAGATGTTTTAAAAGTATTAGATGGGCAAAGGATAGAGGAAAAAACCTAAACCACTTTGTTAATGACTTTGTCTACTTGGAAAATTGTAGGCAAATCAGCAAAGAACCTAACTGAGGCAATGAGTAGTTTCATTAAGGTTATGTGGTACAAAAGAAATCTAGGAAGTCTGCCAATCAATCAACAAATATCTGTTAAATGCCTACTGATTTGTCAAGTACTCTGCTACTGTGTCAAGTTGCCAGGGCCAAGAAGGAAGATCCAAGACAATCCCTGCAGTCAAGGTGCTCAAAGATTAACAGGGGACACAATAGGCAAACAGTAGTGTATGAACCTGCTATAGGCAGAATGAAATTGAAGTTAATCAATAGGATGGCACTAGAAATAAAGAGGATAGTAAAGGGATCCTGTAGGACATGCCTTTAGCTGGACTTTGGAATCAGGGAGATCTGTAGGCAAAGATGAGTACCTTGTTTGAGGAACAGGGCATAGGTCTGTATCACTGGATGACAGAACATATGAGTGACAAGGGCTTGTGGATAGAATGGAGAATCAGGATGGAAGGAATCAGGAAAAGTATATGGGTGGTGGTAGATGAGCTACTGAAAGTCTTTCAATGACCAACAATATTCTATAATTAATCTTGGAGGTGAAAGGGAATCATTAGGGTTTGTGGAATAGAAATGAGGAAACATACACTCTGGAGGATTACTCTGAGAGCTAAATAAAGCATGAACTAAGGTAGGGAGAGACTTGTGACAGGTAGAACCACCAGCAGGCTATTACAGTAACAATGCTTCAGGTGATGAAGACCTGCTCTAGAGTTTGTGCAGTGTCAGAAAAGCAGAGGATATATAGAAATGATGTTACAAAGGGTAAATCAACAGGAAGACTTTGGCAGCTGATTGGATATGAGGGGCTGAAAGGGAATTAAGAGTGGAGGAAGGCAGCTAGGTTGAGATCCTGTGAAACTACAAGCAAGGTGGTGCCCTCAACAGTAAAAGAGTGAAGTAAGGAAGAGGTGATGATTGAGGAGAGGGCAAGGTTTGAAGGGAAAGAGAGGAGACAAAAATGAATTCTGTTTTGAAACTTTGAATTACTGACATCTATGGGACAAATGATAAATTAGAAAAAAGTAGCACATACCAAAAATTCCAAAATGACAACTGGAAGCAAAAAGGTCAACACAACTTCTTGGAAACCTAACACCTAAAAGACCACAGATCTCATTTTCTCTGTCCTTTCATCAGGATTGGTACTTTTTAACAATTCTGCCCACTCCTGCTCCCATGGAGAGGAAAAAACAGAAGCTTTATGATGTGAGTGACATGAAGCATTAGCTGTAGGGAGTGGGGCATGGGGCTCAATGAAAACCTGAATGTAATAAAGGCCCCTGAGCAATATTTAAATTTAAAATTTAAATTTTTTTTTAACTAATTGCTTCTGTAAGGTTTTAAAATACACAAGTGTTATTTTTTTCCCAGATGGTGTGGACTGGAGGTACTGGAACATTTTGGAAAGATAGTTGAAAAGGTTACTTGCTCTTTAGAGGGTAATATGCATAATCTAAGTCTTCCAAGTGCACATGGAAATAAAAATTCTCTAATATGTATAGATTATTTATACATAAATCACTTATCTATCAATGTTCTACTGTTATATGCTCAAAGCACTGAGAATTGAAAAGAGGGCATCCTCTCCATTCTGTCATCTGTAATTTTCCCCTCAACATCTATAAATGGATTCATATTGAGCATGAGTAAATATAAAAAGAGTGGGTCAATGAGTCAGTAAACATTAATGAAGTGCCTCTCCTGTCCAAGGTACCATAATAAACGCTGGGGCCAGAAAGGATGGCCCAATACCACCTCTGCTCTCAAGGAGTTCACAGACTATTAGGGAAGATAACATGTTAACAATTATGCATAAACAATCTATAACTAGGACAAAAGTTTAAGTAATTAAGAAATGGAAACTATTAGTAATAAAGGAGATTTTAGAAGGGTTTCTTCTAGAAAAGGTGTTTTCACGTTGTACTTGAAGGAAGTCAGGAAAAATTGAAGACAGAAATGAGAAGGGAGATTATACCAGGGATAAGGAGAGAACCAGGGAAAATGCCTCAGGTTGAAAGATGGAATATTTTGTGCAGCAGCAAAGAATGCGATGTCATTGGACCCCAGAAGAACAGCACAGGTTTGGGGTTAAGGGGCACCAGGTCCTGTTAGAAGCCTAGAAAGGGATGTGTGTGTGTGTGTGTGTGTGTGTGTGTGTGTGTGTGTGTGTGTGTGTGTAAGGTATGAGGGGAGTTTTAAAAGTTTTCAATACCAAAAATATTTAGTGAATCTTGGAGTTGAATAGGGAATCACTAGGGTGTGTTTGTTGTTGTTATTGTTGGTTTTTTTTTAATAGAAAGGGAGACAAAGAGAATCCACGTCTGAAGGATCACTTTAACAGCTGAGTGAAGAAAGTACTGGAGTGGGAAGAGATTGAGGCAGATAGAACAACCAGCAGTCCACTGCAGCAAAAACCCAGGCTTCAGAAGATGAAGGTCTCCTCTAAGGTACTGGCAGTGTGAGAAAAGGGGAGAAATTTTACAAATATAATGACAACAGATAGGCTCTGGCACTGATAGTATGGAGAGGGGAAAGAAGTACTGAGTATTTAAGGAAGACAACTATTTTGTTAGGTGGGATGACTAAACTGAAAGAAAACTTAGTAGGAAGGAATATTTTTTTGGGGGGGGGAGGAGAGCAGAGATAAGGATTTTAGTTTTGGATGTAGTCAACGTAAGATGTTTGTGGAACAATTAATGGTAAATTAGAAAAGCAGTACCTAAATGAAAAATTCAGAATGATATCTGGAAGAAAAGTTCACTACAATATCATCTCCAAAAGTTATCACTCAAAATTCTTAGAGAATACTACACCTTCTTAGCTATCCTCAGATCAGGACTGACACTCCTTAACTGGTCTGTCTACTCTCAAAACTGATGCTTTATGATGTCAGCAACACTTTACATTAGCTATTGAGAGTGGATTCAATGCATGTGGTATGGGACCCATCAGAGTTGTCCAGATTCAAAAATGTATAGTCTGTGTGTATAAAGATTCTTTTTCTTATAAATAAATTCATAAAAAGGAAAATAAAAACATAGTATTTCTTTAAATACATGAAAAATCAAAAGATAATACTTTTTTAAAAAACAAGGCTAACATATATTTTGCATGACTTCATATGTATATTGGACATTGTAATTCCTGCCTTCTCAATGAGAGCATGAGAGAATTTGAAACTGGAAAAGAAATACAAATTTTAATTTTAAAAAAGGTGTCCTTGCTTATCTCTATTGATGCAGTAAACTTTTCCTTTAGCTGTATCTGAGAGCATGAGCACAACTGTTACTTTATCGAATTCATCTGGTGCATAATAGAAAAAAAATTAAAACCCCAGCCTCATTCTCAACTGGGTACTCAGGAGGAAGCTATTAAACTGAAATAAATAATGCCTGTGTTATACATTTTCTTTTTCAAAAATGGAGAAAGAAAACAACACTCTACCACAATATTTTTATGAGTCCAATACAATCCTAATGCTTAAAGCTAGAGCACTTAAGTTTTTTAACTATATGATCTGGGGTAAACAAGTAACAACTTATCTGGGATTCAGTTTGCTAATACATAAACTGGGGGTCTTGAGCTAAATGTCCTCTGAGGACCTTTCTAGCTCTCACTGAATGTATAATCCAATTGTAACAATGACTAATGTGTGTAGGTCAGGGAAGTTGCATATTGTTCCTCCTCCTATGGTTCTCCTGAACCTCTTAAAGTGGAGGGGTTTGAAGATGTTAAGTATCAGGGAGCAGAGCCAAGATGGTGGAGTAGAAAGATACACATACACTAGCTCTTACCCCACAGCCCATAAAATACCTGTAAAGAAGAACTCAACAAATTCTAGAGCAGCAGAAGCCACAGAACAACAGAGTGGAGGAGATTTCTAGCCCAGACCTGAAAGAACGATGGGAAAGGTCTGTCACATGGGACGCAGAGCCCAGCCCAGCCTTGGCCATGCTGCACTGAGAGGAGCAGATCTGAGTAGGCTTCAGGGACAGAATCTCCAACAGCAGCACAGATCCCTCAACCCACAGGTGCCAAAGGTCAGTGAGAAGGGAACTGGGTGTCCCCATAACTCAGGCCTCCTCAGGTGGCAGCAGTAGAGGCAGCAATGGATGTGGGCTCCCAAAGCAGGCAGTAGCCCTCATCCATTGTTGAAGGTCTCATCATAAACCCCCTGAGGGAACTGAACCCTGTGTGGTGGCCCTGCCCCCACCTGAGCAGCTGATCCTAATCTCACACTGAAGAGTGGTCCTGTCCCCACCTAAAGCCCCTGAGGGGTTGGAGCAGCTCATCTGAATCTCAGCCCCAGTGCTTGCTTGGCGGAATTGGAGGTGAGGTGGTTGTGGAGAGGAAACTCGGAAGTCAAGTAACTGGCTGGGAAAACACCCAAAAAAAGGGGAAAAGAAATAAAACCATAGAAGGTTACTGTCTTGGGGAAGAGGTGTCTTCCCCCATCCTTTCAGGTGAGGAAGAACAAAGCATACTGTCAGAGGAAGTCAAGGCCTCTGCCTCCAGGTCCTCCAAAGGGAACTTAAATTGGGCTCAGGCAATAGAAGATCTTAAAAAGCAAGTTAGCAGCTTACTAAAGGAAAACAAAAAAAAATGCTGAGGAAAATAACAGCTTTAAAGAGAGGCTAACTCATTTCGAAAAAGAGGTCCAAAAAGCCAATGAGGAGAAGGAGGCTTTAAAAAGCAGAATTAGCCAAATGGAGGAGAAGGTTCAAAAGCTCGCTGAACAAAATAATTCATTGAAAGAGAGAATTGAGACCAGGGAAATGAATAACTATGAGATAAACCAAGCAGTTAGTAAACAAAACCAAAAGTTTGAAAAAATAGAAGATTATGTGAAACATCTCATTGGAAAAACAACTGACCTGGAAAATAGATCCCAGAGAAACAATTTAAAAATTATGGGACTACCTGAAAACCATGATCAAAAAAAGAGCCTAGACATTACCTTCCATGAAATTATCAAGGAAAACTGTCCTGATATTCTAGAACCAGAGGACAAAATAAATATTGAAAGAATCCACCAATCACTTCCTGAAAGCGACCTGAACAGAGAAACTCCTAAGAATATTGTGGCCAAATTTCAGAGTTGCCAGGTCAAGGAGAAAATATTGCAAGCAGCTAGAAAGAAAAAATTTGAGTGTTGTGGAAATACAATCAGTATAAGACAGGATCTGGCATCTTCAACATTTAGGGATCAAAGGGCCTGGAATGGGATATTCCAGAGGTTAAAGGAACTGGAATTGAAACCAATAATCACCTACCCAGCAAGTCTGAGTATAATACTTCAAGGGAATAAATGGTCATTCAATGATATAGAGGACTTTCAATCATTCATATTGAGGAAAAGAGCAGATCTGTATAGAAAATTTGACTTTACAATACAAGAATCAAGAGAAGCGTGAACAGGTAAACAGGAAAGAAAAATCATAAAAGACTCTCTAAAGCTGAACTGTTTACATTATTACATAGAAAGAAAATATTTATAACTCTTGAACCTTTTCTTAGTATTTGGGTAGATGGAGAGATTATACATACACACACACACACACATACACATATATAGACAGAGAGTACGGGGTGTGTTGAATCAGAAGAGATGATATCCAGACACACACAAAAATAAAATAAAATAAAAATTAAGGGGTGAAGGAGAAAAATACCAGGAAGAGGAAGGGAGAAATGGAACAGGGCAAGCTATAACTCATAAAAGAGTTAAGAAAAATCTTGTTCAATGGAGGAGAAAAGGGAAAAGGGAAGAGGGGAAAAATGAAGCTACTCTCTTCACATGTGGCTGAAAGAGGGCATAACATGCTCACTAAGTTTGATATGAAAATTTGTATCACACCACAGGAAAGTAGGGGAGGAGGCAACAAGTAGGGTGAAGGGAATGATAGAAGGGAGGGCAAATAGGAGAAAGGAGTTACTAGAAATAAACACTTTTGAGAAGGGACAAGGTCAATTGTGTGGGGGGAAAGTAAGAGGGGATAGAGCAGGACAGAGGGCAATTTAATTAGTATTACACAACATGATTATTATAGAAGTCTTTTGCAAAATGACACACATTTAGTCTGTATTGAATTGCTTGCCTTCTCAGTGGGATGGGGGGGGAAGGAGAGAAGTTGGAATTCAAAGTATTAGCAACAAATGTTGAGAATTTTTATTGCATATAATTGGGAAATAAGAAATACAGGGAATGGTGTATAGAAATTTATCCTGCCCTACAAGAAAAGAGAAAAGATGGGGATAAGGGAAGGGTGGGGTGTGATAGAAGGGAGAGTATATTGAGGGAAGGAGTAATCAGAATGCAAGGTATTAGGAAGCGGGGAGAGGGGAGTGAGGGGGAGAAAAATTGGATGTTACAAAGTGAGGTAAAAGCAAATAGTATTAAAACAATTGCCTGAATTAATTACTGAGAATAAATCAATGACATCTTTAATTTGGGGAAAAGAATTTTAGTCTAAATTTCCTACAGGAAGGTAACCTCAGGTAAAATTTGGCATTGATGGAAAAGTTAAGGTTTTAATGGTAAATTTGATTTTATGATTGCTATTTAATCAGGAACTAGAACATGTATAGAAAGGCATGTAAGCCACTTAAGACTTGCCTCAAAAGATGTTCCTTAGCCAAAGTGAAATTATAATCATATTTGAAACCTGGTTATTGGAACTTGCCATCTTTAGATGCTACGGGACTATTAAGTGACTGTCCTTCTGAGTCTAACTCCAGTTATGGGAAGCAAGAAAGGCGGTCTGAGCCTCCAATCCATGATGCCAGTAAGCCTGTGAGATGCTGCTATGAACTGCAAAAGGTGATCTCATGGGAAGGGAAGGAGAGTGGCTGTTCAGCCTGGGCTGAGGTAGGATTCTCCTGACTCAATTTCCCCACTAACACCTGGCAGACTTTAAGCCTGACTGAATGCAAGTGGACAATCTAATCCTGCCTGGAAGTGACATGAAGTTTGGGAGATATTGTATCCCTGCAATGTCCCTACTCTTGGTGACAATTTCCTATAGTCAAAAGATTTGTAAGCTTGATATCAGTTCTATTAAATTATAGATTATTGGTAGGGGAACATCAGAGGTTAAGTCTAAAATTAATCTATTAAGCATCGGACTTTAGACCAACAACAATAAGTTAGGGTGCTTTAATTCTTAGTAATACTGTGGAGATAATTAGGTCAAGAGCTTGTGAAGTTAGCAACATAAATATTATTTGTGTCTCAGCTGGTTAATGTTTAAGAAAAAATTCTTTTGTGGTCCATATTGTAAGTGCTTTAAAAAGAAGTATCACATGACCAAAAGTTTGAATTGTTTTATCTGTTATAAACTGTGTTAAAAATGAAAAATAAAATTAAAAAAAAAAAAGAAGTTAAGTATCTGCCTTTGACTCAAGCCCCTGCCAATAATGTTTCCTACATCAATCTTAGGTTTCCCCCTAGACCCCGTGTTCTATTAGTCACTTAGATGAGTTTGTACAGAGTGATATTTATTTCAAATGTCAAACATGCCAGCATTCTCCCCAGTTTCTTTCGGGTATCATCTTATCAGTTCAGGCTCTGGGAAGGAGAGAGAGATTTTGCTTAACACTGTTTCTGTATAGCCTAGTTCCACAAAGTTCCAAGTACAAAGCCTCCCTTGGGTTTTATTCCTGTCACCCTAGCTTCCCAGGGTTTTCTGCTTAAAGTGGCTACTACAGCCTGGAATCCTGAGTCAAAGTTCTCCATGATTAGAACTACCTAGTAAGTTGCAATTCCTTTACTTCTGCCTAGAAATGAAAAGAGACCATCTAAATAAAGTAACACCCCAAGTCCAGCATTACATAGCATACATAACCACATGAAAGAATGCTGCAAATTGCTAAGAATGAAAGAAATGCAACACAAACCATACGTATTCACATCTTCGTGTTCCCATGACTCCAGATAGTTATACTGTGGCAGTTATATAAGGACTCCACTGGGGGAGAGAGAAAGCAAGGAGGTAGAAATCATTTGTGGAAATCATTATTGCTATCAATAAATCTTTGCCCCTTGAGCTTGGAATCACAACTCTATGAACATTTTGCCCTTAAACAAGTCCATGAACCTCTGTCTGGCTTCAGTGGCCTCATTAGCAAAGAAAGGGGTTCAGGAACAGAGGAACTCTAAACTTTATGGACATTCCTGACCAGTCTAAATTTTTTGATCTATGAGTTTAACCTCAGCATCTGTAAATCAATTTATGGTAAATTTTAACAAGTAGGTAAACACCAGATCAATCAATCAGCTTTTTCTAGTTTCTGTTACATTTTTTCTACAAAAATCATCACCTCATATGTATACATCCTCCATCTTATTCCATCCCCCACTTATTCTATTTTCTCCTTTAACTCTTTCCCTTTTCACAAGTGTTTGCTTCTGACTAACCCCTTACCCCAATCTGTCCTCCCTTCTATCACCCCCCCCCAATCCTTTTCCCCTTTACTTTCCTGTAGGGAAAGATACCCAGTTGAGTGTATGTTATTCTCTCCTTAAGCCAAATCTGATGGGAGTGAGGTTCACTCATTCCCTCTCACCTCCCCACCCCACTTCTCCTCTATTGTGAAACCTTTTTCATGCCTCTTTTATGTGAGATAATTTACCTTTCTCTTTCTCCCAATATATTCCTTTCTCACCCCTTAATTTTATTTTTTTACATATCATCCCTACCTATTCAACTCACCCTGTGCCCTCTGTCTACATGTATATAACCCCTCCAACTACCCTAATACTGAGAAAAGTCTCAAGAGTTGCAAATATTATCTTTCCATGTAGGAATGTAAACAGTTCAATTTTAGTAAGTCCCTTATGATTTCTCTTTCCTGTTTACCTTTTCATGCTTTTTTTGATTCTTGTATTTGAAAGTAAAATTTTCTATTCAGCTCTGGTCTTTTCATCAAGAATGCTTGAAAATCCTCTATTTCATTGAATGACCATTTGTTCCCCTGAAGTAATTTCAGTTTTACTGGGTAAGTGATTCTTGGTTTTAATCCTAGATCCTCTCACCTCCAAAATATCATATTCCAAACATTTCAATTCTTTAATGTAGAAGCTGCTAGATCTTGTGCTATCCTGATTGTGTTTCCACAATACCTGAATTATTTCTTTCCAGCTGCTTGCAATATTTTCTCCTTGACCAAGGAACTCTGGAATTTGGCTACAATATTCCTAAGAGTTTTCCTTTGGGTATCTCTTTGGAGAGGCAACTGGTGGATTCTTTCAATTTCTATTTTACCCTCTGGTTCTAGAAAATCAGGCAAGTTTTTAAAATAATTTCTTGAAAGATGATGTCTATGCTCTTTTGTTGATCATGGCATTCAGGTAGTCCAATAAGTTTTAAATATCTCTCCTGGATCTATTTTCCGGGTCAGTGGTTTTTCCAATGATATATTTCAGTCTATTTTTTCATTCTTTTATGTCTGTTTTATAATTGCTTGATTTCTCATGAAGTCATTAGCTTTCATTTGCTCCATTCCAATTTTGAAGGTATTATTTTCTTCAATGAGCTTTTGAACCTCCTTTTCCATTTGGTTAATTCTGCTTTTTAAAGCATTCTTCTCCTCACTGGATTTTTGGCCCTCTTTTGCCAGTTGAGTTAGCCTATTTTTAAAGGTATTATTTTCTTCAGCATTTGTTGGGGTCTCCTTTACCAAGCTGTTGACTTGCTTTTCATGATTTTCTTGCATCTCTCTTATTTCTCATTGCTCAGAGTTTTCATTTTAGGATCTCTTTCAGGAGGTGGAGTCTTTCAATGACTATTTTATCTTCCATTTCTAGGATATCAGGGCAGTTTTCCTTGATAATTTACGGAAAGATGCTGTTCAGGCTCTCTCTCTGACCTTGGCCTTCAGGCAGTCCAATAATTCTTAAATTACCTTTCTTGGATGCTTTTCCTAGGTCTGTTGTTTTTCTATTGAGTAATTTTACATTTTCTGCCATATTTTCATAATTTTGATTTTGATTCTTGATGTCTCATAGTCATCAGCTTCCACATGCTCAATTCTAATTTTTAAGGAATTGTTTTTCTCAGTTAACTTTTTTATCTCCTTTTCCATTTGGTCAATTCTACTCTTCAAGGAGTTGCTTTCTTCAGTCAGTTTTTGTGCTTCATTTTCCAAACTGCTGGCTCTTTTCATAATCTACTTCATAACTCATTTTATTTCCCAATTTTTCTTTTACCTCTCTTTCTCATTTTTAGATCACATTTTAACTTTTCCGAGATGATTTTGGGGACTTGAGACCATTTCACATTCCTTTTTGAGACTTAATATGTAGGCATTTTGACATCATTGTCCACTTCTGAGATTGTGTTTTGATCTTCGCTATCATGATAGTAGCTTTCTATGGTCAGGGCTCTCTTCTGTTTCTTACTCATTTTTCCAGTCTATTTTGTGACTTTCAAAGTAGAACTCTGCTTCTGGACACTAACCCAAGCTTCTTATGTTAGGAGCCAGAGGCTTGGTCATTGGCTTTCTATGCCAGGGTCTCATGTACTCATGCACTGGGGGTGGCTAGTCCCATCTGTTGTGCTGGGGTGCTCAGACTTTGCCTTCTACAATGAGGCTGGAGGCTTCACTGCTAGCCTTCAGAGGAAGAACTGAGCAGACTCAGCTGCCAATCTGTTCTGTGACTAAGAGCCTGCTGTGGCCTGTCCAGACACCTTCTGTGCTGGGCTGTGCTCCCCTTTTACTCAAGTGAGACAGACATTTCCTGAAGTCCTTCTATGTTACCTTGAACTGGAAAATTGTTTCACTCTGTCTTCTTGTGGGTTCTGTCACCACAGAATCTATTTAAGAGGCCTGATTTAACACTGTTTCCAAGGAAGAAAGCTCAAGCAACTTCCAGGTTTCTCTCCACCATCCTGGTTTCACCAAAACTCTATTGTAGCTTTTATTGGAACTGGTGACAATATCAGTCATGGAAGGACTGAAGAAAAACTTGCCCATGAAGTCACAGGGGAATAAACCAGAGGGTGAACAGCAAATTTACCACACAGATGTATAAAAATTAGCTTTCTGTTGAGCACAAAGTATAAAAGATCATTTGAACAACTTGTGTACAGAAGTATGAAATGCAAACCCTCCCCTCCACAGCCCTCAAAATTTGAGAGTATATATCTCTGTAAATGATCTTCTGGAAAAACTTTACAACATGAGGTAACATTAAAAATATTATTAGCTCTTAAAATAGAATTAACCCTGCTATAAGGACTATAGAGAGATGTATCATCCCAACAATTAAATTTTTTAGTAGTAAGTCAAAACAAGCTTCTGTCTGTAAGGTCATCCATTAATTAATTAAATTCCATGGAACTTCATTGTTTTGACTAGAGTTGTTCCCATTGTCCTAGAGTTCAGTAATACAGAATAACCATGGCCCTACTTTGAAAATTGGATCAATTACATGTAATGAAGGAAGGCTAACAAGAATCTGATTGGGCTTTAATTATGCTCTTGGAACAACAGGGAGTAAAGAGATGCCATCTCTACCCACAGTGTGTTAACAGTCATAAAAGAAGATGTGTTCTCTTAGAAAAGGGTTTTTTATAAAATTTAAATATACTGATAAATATCATGGCATAAAAGGTCACAGATTTAGCCGCTGTCAATAGAAATATCTGTTATCTAATTATACTTCCTACATGTCTGTGTTCAAGAAACATTTCTAAGTTCCTTCAAAGACTCAAAAAAAAAAAAAAACTCCAAAATTACTCTCTAAGTTTACTCCTTAGGTGGCAAGACTATGCTTGAAAGAAATGTTCTGTTATCACTACCTGAACATGAGAGAAAGTTTAGGCCAATAACCCATTCAGGATTGTCCCCAGCCTTGTAATAAAGGACAGGCTTGAAAGGTAGAAAAAGGCAAGGATATACTTGAAACACTCACCCTGCAGTGAGAAAAACAGATTTGTGATGGTGATGGGACATGCTGATTGCATGGGAATGAGAATTCTTCCCAGACTGAAAAACTTCTTTACCAATGAAGTTGAAGTTTGGGTATCTTGTTGCACCATGATAATGCCTAAAACACAGAGAATTTCAATGATTTATCCAGCGTTCCACAAGCAAATAAGCATGCTAGGGTCAGGAATGCTTATTGTTTTTTGAACCTCAGAGGTGGGCACTTACCCTGGGTAACTCTAGGGGCTGTCATTAAAGTTTTTGGACTTCAGAATCCAATGGTGGGGCGGAGTACAAACATGATGGACACTTTCTGACATCCTTTCCAACTCTGTCCTACAATTTCCATATTTCTTTCTATTCAAATCCAATGTTCTCCCCACTCTTTGACAAGGTTTTACTTAGCAACAGAAAACAACCTCTTTTATTGCTTTTTGTTTATGGTAGATGGGCCTTCTTGGCCTATCACTATATTGTAAAGTTCTGTGGATTGCTAAAAATACCAACTTTTTTTGACAATGCTCACAATCTAAGGCAATATCTCAAAAGTATAGAACATCTACAATTGGAGATCATACATACGACATATTTTGAGAAAGTAGAAATTATTGGGGAGACACAGGGACTGACTCTACCCAAACTAATTGTACTCCTTCTCTAGGGGCCTTCCAGAGTTGACATTAATGCCAAAATAATGCCATTTGGATATGCTGACTTTCTATTTCAGTAAAATCTCTGATGAGAATACAGGAGACTAGTGAACAAGGACCCGAGGATCCCTCTGATTGGGTCCTGGTGAATTTTTTAAAACTCATTTCCATATTTCCCACCTTTCATAACACCAGAGTCACTTGAGCAATGTTGAGACTCATACTGAAAGGAAACATTCTTGCCAACATCAGAGAAATCTAACATTTTCAAAATGACATATTTAGGATGCCTCCTTGTAAATGAGTCAATATGTAACTCTAGTTTGAAACTAAGTTGTGTATCTTCAGCAAGAATGGACTGGAACATGAAAAGGTCATGCTTTGCTACAGCAAGGAAACCCTCTGCAGTTCCTCAAGTACTGTTACATTATCCCTGTTTAGCAACAGTATCCAAAAGTATGCAACATTGTGTCCTTAAAAAAAATTTTTTTAAATATGTCAACTGCTGGCTAATACAATGCAATTAATTTCGCTTTAAACTCCTAAGGCAGCAACCAATTCAAGAATCTCAATAGTAATTGATAATCCTTTAATACAACTGGAACCTCCATAAGAGCCAGAGCCTGAACTAATCAACCAGAGACCCAGATATACTTTCTTTGCTCTCTGAGTAAATAAACTCAGAGAATGCCTCTTCCTGGGTCATCATGGCAGCATTCTTCTGTTAATGAATACCAAGGACAAAGGGTCTTAACTGGAGGCACTACCTCCAGTAGTGGAACTTTCCTCATCTTCATATTTTAAGGACACATACTATGCTACGTCATGTTGGTGGATACTTGGTCAGCTCTCTTATACTGTATTTACCACCTACTTAATTAACCACGGTGTGGTTAAACACCTGCGGAGACCATCAGTCTGACAGATGGGCATTCTGAGATTGGGATGGTCGGTCAGACTTCCGAAAACGTAACCTGCCCATGGAGACCTAGACTGGGCCTATTGCCTACGTTCTCCCGGGTCATCATGTCTTACAAAGCTCCTCCCGCACTCTCCAGCAAACGCCGTCCTTCCGCTGCTGCCGCAGAGCCAGCCCCCAACGCTTCCTTCTCTTAAATTACTACAAAAACTGAGTCTGGCGGCCTTTGGTGAGGAGAGATTCATTCATGAAGGGGGACAGCTGAAGAACTGTCCCTCTGACGGAGGATGAGCCCCACAAAGGGAGCGGAGGGGCGCTCGGGCCTCGCCACCCCCCAGCCCTGGCGAGGGCTGGGGTTTGAAAGGGAGACTGGTCTAACGCCTTGAGGAGGACGGGAACCTCACCGGGCCCAGCGCCCCCTCCCCGCCCTATAGGACAACTGGCACCTCGCTCATGCGCAGCTGAGGAAGGCAGAGGGAGAGCGGCCAGAAAAGTGCTGCGACGTCAGGCGACGTCTGGTGACGTCAAGCAACGTAAGGAAACACAGACAATGTAAGGAAACATCAGGCAACGTCCAGAGCGTCTGCACAGCCCAGCCCCAGCCCCGCCTTCTCCCTCTGACTGATGGGGAGAAGGAACCTTGGCGGAGCTGGGCCAGGCACCTTCCGCAGTTATTAAAATAGTCCAGGGCAAAGTGGTTTTTTGACCTCATGCATACCAAGTTTTAGATAGATAGATAGGTAGATAGAGGTACAGATGTGGATATTGATATATATTGATATATGTATATAGACAGATAATTGGGGACACTTAGTTGTGTGTCTAGAAAGTAACATCATGGTTATGCACAATTATAATATTTATTTTTAAAACATGTTAGTCAGATTTTCACTTCACATTATTTTCTGCCCTTTATATCTTTTTTTTTTTTAATCCTATAGAAACTTTTTTAATGTTAACATGTTTGAAAGAATTTTAAAGAAACAAGGGAAACTGTTGGTGCGTGCCTTTTAAAAAATATTTCAATAGAAAAAACACAAAATATTAAAACCATATTTTTAATATGATAGAGTAACATTGTAACCTTTGGTTATGGTTTATTCACTTTCATTTCTAAATTGCCTTGGCTATTTTTGTATTTTCTGATTTGAAGTGCTTTGGCCAAGTATTTACTTGCTGAATAAAATATATTAAAAATTATCAAGTTTCCCTCCCCCAAAGTGTTATGTTTTTATGTACTTTAATATAATGTTTTCACCTTGAGTCCTGCTGAAGTTGTAGAAAACCATCTAGCTTTTCTTTCTCTGTTGTTTTATAATCTTAAATTTTCATTTAATAGTTCTTTCTATCAGACAGGAGTACACGTCAGATTAATAAGTCATATTTTACATAGTGCCTTTTCAATCTCACATTGAAGGCAATGCTACAATTTTTGTCAGTGACTAGTTTAGGGGTAGGCAAGGTAAGCAACCTAGGGAGTAACATCAGGGATAAAGGAGAATTCAGGCTTCAAGGGGTATTTTTAAAATTCATATAAATTCATATAAAATTAATATAAATACATAGTTAATGTCATAAAAATTTTCAGATTAAGCTGTGTTCTCCAGTTTATTTTCAGGGGTAATGGACAACATTTTCTTTCTAGAATGGACATTTTTCTTTTTCACTGAAGATTATTATATAAGTTAGATGTGAAAACTTTTAAACGGGGAACTAGTTTAATATACTAGAAGGAGCCAGGCCATAAAGATCACTTTAGGGGAATAAAGACAACAGTTTAGTAGTCATCCAACAAATGAAATTATGTTCTTAGGCACTTTATGATCTTTTAAGTGTTGTCTGATTAAATCATGTTTTGTTTAATTGTAGTTCTTAAGTATATTTTGATTCTTTCAAAACTGGTAATCCATGCATGAATTATTAGAGTATTCAGTTCACAAAAAAATGCATTCCTCATTTATTTGGAATCAAAATGAGCTTACTTGTAAATTGACATTTCAATCTATAAGTCATTTGATGCCAGCCTATAGAGCATAAACAATGTTTTCCTTTCTGACATGAACCGTGATTCCATGTTTTGTGTATAAAGGTAAAAATAGAGGAACTCTAGGTATATTCTAGGTATATTTCATCTCCTCTATCCAGTACTTGTTTTCTTCCCTGTAAAATCAGATTATGCTTTAGAACTTGTAGGGTTCTTTCTTGCTCTAAATCTGTGATTCTGTGATGATTCTTGTCCCATTTGTAAGGGTTCATTACTACTTTTTACTTTGGATGGGAAAGTAGAAGATAGAAATGAACAGCCAGTGACCCTCCTCCCCAGTATTTTTCTTTTGTATATCCATTTTTAATGCATAACACCTGGATATGGTCAGATAGAAATTGCAGTTTATATTAATTTATATTTAATCCTTGAGGTAATTAATAAGAAGGCCCAAGTAGAGGACAAGATGCACTGGGTTGGGGAATTTCTTCTGTGGGCAAAGAGAGAGAAGGAAGGAGAGAACTGTTTATAATTCTCTGATTCCATGACTTTCCAGAACAAAATCTTCCTATGGCAGCTTGGCCAATGTCTGATCTTGAGCACTCCATCTCTTTCTACGCTGCTGAAAAAATGTTTTATATGTTAAATTATTGTGTCTTCCAATTTTCCTAATCTGGAGCAAAGTCCTGGTTGTCTAAAGTTGGGTACAGTTATTTTATAACACTTGCAGAAGAAGCAGGTAATGATCTCTTGTTGGAGTCCCATGGGGCATTCTTATCCCAGCACCCCATGAATATATGGGAACTTCATGAACAAAGAGTGAGAGTTGGAAGGGATCTCAGTAGCCAAGTACTCTATCCCATTCACTGAAGGAACACCTAATATATCATATCTGATATGTAGTCATCAAGTCTTTGTCCAGACCTCTGAGGAGGGAGAGCCTACCACCCCCTTGAAGGACCCCATTCTACTTATGGATAGCTCTAATTTTTTTCCCAGATATACAGTCAAAGATTGCTCTTCTGCAATTTCTACACATTTCACCTGGTTCTGTACTGTCCTCCAAATAACAACCTTTCAGATAGATGAAGACAGTTATAGTATGCCCCTTGATAGGGTATGCCTAGTTCCTACAACCAGTCCTTATATATCATGACTCTTCACCATTCTGGGTACTCTCCTTTGAACAATCTGTGGTCTGTCAATGTACTTCATAAACTATGTTATCTGTAGACACAAATCATATACATAGTGATGGTTACCACACTGGTAGTAAGGATAATGGCTTGCCTGCATTAATGGCTTTAGGTTTTCTCAAGGACATTTTACATGAATTGTGGTGGTCTTTATTTACTAGAGAGCCTTTCTGGGAAGACAGAAAGACCCTAACTCACATCCTGCCTTTGAAGCATCCCATCCATGTGACTCTGAGTGAATTGGCTTAAAATTAGTTGCCCACTCATGTCTCTAAGCTTTTAAAATTCTAGAGCAGGCAGTAATCTCCATTGGTAGATGTGGTTTTCTCATCAAACAAAATGATGTGTGACACCAAAATAATCTCATAATATCTTTACAGCAACCAGGTTTGTAGGCTCTCATCCAGTCTGTCTCACAGAAGTCATGTCCAATGTGAAGGGTTTCAATAGCCTATCTGCTCAAGAGCAAGGCAAAGATTGTGATCAAACTCTGACATCCTGCTGTACTGAGAATGTGAAAATTAAGCCTGATCCAAAGAAACACTTGCCATGTTCTTTTGTGCTAGTGCTCTTACACTATATATAGAAAATTTTAAATTGAATTAACAATTGAGTATATAGACCTTTTTTGCTTCATTCTCACTCTTTTCTCATTGGCTCCCTGTTGAGTAAAGAATGAAGCTCTATATAGGCTCCTGTAACTTTTATTATCACCCTGTGCACAGTAACACTGACTCCTTATCACTCTCAAATTGAAAAATGCTCTGCTGGGTTCAGATCATCCTTCCTCTGCCCTCTGCTAGCTGCTCTGTTAGCTGTGAAACATATTTTGGGCCAAATGCTTAGGAAGCAGATATAATTGTTACTAATATGATATCAGAGCAATCAAACTTTCCAAAAGGAAAGCTTGGCCAAAGAATTTGTGAGCACTCATCTTGGAAAAAGCTCCAAAAATGGTCCCTGCAACAATGAAGTTATCCAACCTCTTCTGCTGGTTGAAACCTGACAAGAGAGTAATACTAACTTTCACTCCAGAGATTTTCTTTTATCTTTACCCGTAAACAGTCCTATGAGCAAAAAATAGTTCATATCCTACAATTTTGCCTCCTGGTGTCACTGATCTACATACAATCATAGATTTTAATGGTGGGATGGGGGAACTTAATATCCATATTAAAAGCATTGGGTCTCCATAGGGTATATATACTGAAAATGGGGCTATTTTAGGAGTGTTTTTAAAAGAGCACTGCACCCTAATGCTTGTCACTAGCTTTTGCCAAATACTCATCTAAATTTTCAGATTGTATGTCAAATACATACGTGTTGTTCATTGGCTATTACCTCAGAGATTCAATTGACTTTTTCCTATTGTCCTTTACTAGAGTCAAGGATTTATATGTCTTCTCTATACCTTACCCTTTCTTATGATAGAGTGGATGCGAAGTCACGTTACCTCCTTTTAATTGGCAAAATCCGATGATAAACATGAGTGCCGTTAACTAACAACTAAAGGTAGAAGACAATGCTCTTAAGTCAGAGATGTCAAACATATGGTCCATGGACTGTATATGGCCCACAACACTCCTGAATACAACCCTAACCAGATTACATTTTAATGTTGTTAATCTGGAAAATATTTTTAAAATATTTAATTTTTTACTATTTAAAAATACAATAAAACTATACGATAAAATAATATATTAATATGTGGTCTTCTAAGTCAATACATAGACCACAGGAATCCTTATATGTAGTATAGTGGCCTCCTTCTGTAAGCTATATAGTTATAACCAATGACTACATAAGGCAGGACAATTTAGTGGAAAGAACACTGAATTAGAGTCAGAAGAAATGGTTTCCAATTAACTCTGCTAATCGTATAACCTAGGGAAAGTCTCAGCCTCTCTCAGTCACTCAGCCACAATTTCCTCATTAGCAAAATGAGTTGGGGGAGTAAGGTGGTAGGATTAAATAAATACTCTGCAAAATTTCTTAGTCTAGAAATCCTGTGAGCTGACAGAAGAGAATGCTACTGTTCCCAGACTAGAGAGTCCTAGATTATAGACTCACACATTACTTAGCAGGGAGTCAAAGATCAAGGAGTGTGGCTGAAACAATAAATATGTGCTACACCTTATGAATACCAGGGTCGTTTCTATGTGGCAAAATATAGAAGGAACTGCTTGGAAGATGACAATGGTATAGATTATGGGTTCCTCTGATGGTAATAGAGACCAGTAATTTATAGCCTATAACATACTACAGTAATTGGTGCCTCCTCCCACTAGAATGAATTTTTCTGAAATATCTCAATTACTTGTTTATCACAAATTACAAAGTGATTTAAGGGGGCTTTCAAACTAATTTGTCACCCCCTTCCCCTACTCGACCTAGGCAAAGAGAATTCACAGTTCTAGCTCTTGCACTGGGGTTCGGGCAGCAACAAGATGGTTGTTTTCTAATAATGATGGAAAGACAGAATTAGGATACTTGGGGAAGGAGGCAAAGAGCAGAGTTTTATTGAAGAGTGATAAGCAAAGGGAGATGGTGGCTCTCTCAGAGGGAAACTATATATACATTCATGGATCATCTTTCTCTCTTTCTTAATTAACAGAGATTCAAAATCTCCTGAGAACAGTCCTGACATGGGTACAAATGTTCTTTTAGGATGGATGGGTAGGTCAGAATGTAACCCCATCTTTAAGCTGCACCCAACCTGCAATCAAGACTGAGTCTCTGAGACATGGTTAGGACAACTCTGACTGCAGGTTGCATTGTGATATGGGGGAAAACCCTAGGTCACTGTCTGTACCAAAGGTCTCCACTCCTGCTTTTACCGTCTAAGGAAAGCATATATGTTTTTTGGTTTTGGTTTTGGTGTCCCAGGACAAAGCCCTCTCAGAATAGAGAACTATTTTTCTCAGACTTACTGATTTTAATTTAAACTTCTTCATTTTTATTGGGTATTCAACACCCTAGACTTCCCCCAATGGGGAAGTTGGTAGATACAGAAATCTCAAGCTGGAATTGGATTGGCTCATGGTTCCTGAACTTCGAAGGATTTGAAAAACTCTGTTGATTTTCTTGAAGTTCTTACCGATAAGTAATTCTAAGGTGCCATCTTTGTACAGAAGGAAAGAGGTCAAGATTAGAATTTTCACAGGATCCCAGAGACAAATAGATAGATATTATCATGATTATCAAGGGGTAGATAGATGGCATAGTGGATAGACAATAGAATAATAGGACTGAAGTCAGGAAGATTCATCTTCCTGAGTTCAAGTCTGACCTCAGACACTTAACTAGCTGTGTGACCTTGGGTAAGTTGTTTAACTCTGTTTTCCTCAGCTCTTCATCCATAAAATGAGCTGAAGGAAACGGCAAACCATTGCAAGTATCTTTGCCAAGAAAACCCCAAATGAGGTCAAGAAGAGTCAGACATGACTGAAGCAACTGAACAACAAAAATTATCTGAAATCTAGCAACAGAAGAAGGAAAATTGCTGAAGTGTTTGGAGACGTAACAATGAAAAAGATGTGGTTAGTCCAGGGGCATCCTTCATCACCAGGATATGAATTCAAAGGAATCCAAAATCCCTGAAGGTTTAACTTATGTTTAAAAAAGTCTAAAACTTTGTTTTTAAAAAATGGCTAACTATCATTCACTTTAATTTGTTTCCTTTGCCATCCTATATGTGTATTTTGTGCATTTATAAAAATAGTATTCTGAGAAAACCTATAGGCTTCAAGAGGTTGCCAAAGGGATCTATGACAAAAAGAAGGAGAAGAATGCCTGCATCTGAATTCTGGAGCAGCTCTCCAGAACAACAGAGAAGTTATTGAACTCATACTTACATTGGGTTGAAAGCATGAAGACTGTGTTTTGGGTCTATCAGATGGAATTTCCCATGGGAATCTCAAATTAAATTAAATTCTACAAAACAGAATTCATTATTTTTCCTCTAATCCAACCCTTCTTAATTTTCCCATTTCCATCTAAATAATTACCATACTGCTAGGTCAGGAGCTCTTTGGAGACCTATGAAGTTGTTTTTAAAAATATTTTGTTAACTATTTCAACACAAGTGATTCCCTTTGTAATCCTCAAAATTTTATTTTATACCTTTAGTTTTATTTTGTGTATTTTATTTTATGAACCTTGGGTCAGTCAGGTCTTCATTACCTCTCACTTAGACTATTGCAATAATTTCCTAATTGATCTCTCTGCCTCAATTCTCTCCATTCTACTCCATCCTTCACATAGATGTCAATGTACTTTTCCAGAAGCACATGTTAATTAACTCCCCTACTTAGGACTCTTCAGTTGTTTCCCTAATAGTTCTTAGATAAATATTAAAACTTCATGACATGGCTTCAACTTAACTTACACATTTACATACACTGAAATCTAGCCAAACTAGGCTTTTTATAATATAGTCCCTCATTCATTGTACTCCATCTCTCATCTCCATGACTCTGCACTGGCTCCATGTTATAAATACATTGTCTCCTGAATTCTTATTAGAATTCAATGTGAGATAATGGTTTAGATGCTAGACTTGGAACAAGGAGGCCTGGGTTCAGATCTGACCTCTGATACTTGTTAGTTGTATAACTATGAGAATCACTGTTTCACTTTTATGAGCCCCATTTTCTTCCATATGTAAAATGGGAGTTGGGGTGGGACTAGATGGCCTCTATGGGTCTTTCCAAGTCTAGAACTATGATCCTTAAGACCTCATGCTCAAATACTCCCTTAAAATGAACTTCAAAATGATCTTCCTATCTGCTTGTATCTCCTTTCCAAAAACACTAATTTGTTATCAACGTGTATAAGTACTTATACAGAGATGTTGCCTTTCTCAATTAGACAATATAGTTCTTGAGGACTGGGATGATTTCATTTCGTTTCTGTGTTTCCAGGGCATACAAAGTGCCAGACACATCAGAGAAACTTAATGAAGACTTGATCGATTGGTTGATATGTCAACTATCACTTCTGGACCAATTATTTTGAATGCTCTTTGTGATATTCTAAAACAGCATCTATTTAGATTAATAAGTGACTAAGAGTTCCTCAAAATGAAAAAAAATCCTCTTAGAACAATTTTTTTACGTGCTGTCAGTAGGTAGGGGGTTGGCAAGCTGGGCAGTTTAAGTCACAAAATAAAACACTGGGGAAGCCCGACTCCAAAACGTAAGCTTATTAGTGGTTCACAATAAGGTTTGTAGGGCATTGGTTTGCTGAGTTGACAGCTTAAATAATGAAAGAGTTCAGCATCTGTCCCCACAGAGCTTACAAGGATGGCAAATATGATTTTGGGTAGGTGCATATTAAGAGAAATAGTCATATTGAAAGGAAGTAAAGGGACAATCAAATTATTATAAATGAACAAGACATTCCATTTTAAATACAACTTAAACTTCAATCAGATTTTAGAGCCTTTATCATGAAAGCCCATAGAATAAACATTCTCTGTTAAGTCCCTACTGAGTGACCACAAGGACAATGGTATAGCACCAATGCAATATTCACAGTGCCTACCACAGCCATGAATATCCCAGTGCAATTCTGAATCGGGAAATACCACAGACTCTCCACATGAAGGCAGAACCAAAACATTTTTTCAGACACCAGAAAGCGAAATCCATTACAGCAACAAAAATCTATATACAATGACAATGCAGAGAATAACACCATCCCCAAGCCTTCCCCCTGCTAGGCTTCCCACAAACCATCACAAGCAGGTTCTCTTAAACAAACCACAAACAATCACACAATCACTCACACTAGCCAGCTGCCTGTATCCTTCCTAGCTCTGACTACTCGCAAGGCTAACTTCTGATCAGCTCTACTCTACCTCCATCTCTTCCTGTTCCACACATTCAGTTATCTCCTCCCACCTCAGGCTCCATGTGACTCAGGCTTCCATGTGACCCAGGCAGGCCACATGGGCTTATTAATGAATATGAAAGATCTCCCCATTTAAATTACCATTACAAATGGACATGGATTCTCACATCCATTCATTAACTGAACATGTCAGGGTAATTTCAGAGTCATTATCTGGACTGGCACTGCAAGATTCAGTCCTAATAAGTGTTGGAAAAAGTATTTTATTCTTATATATGGACCATAGTATCCAGGCCATGTCTCTGAAAAAACTGATTTATTGTTATTCTTTCTATTTAGATTAGTCTCCACTTTTGAGACCACTAGGAATTTGATCCAGTGCCCCTGACAGTGGGACATTTGAAGTGCTCTGATTTCTGCTTTTCTTCCTGATCCTACTGGTGAGAGATGTCTGGGGGTGTGGGTTAACTAAGAAGTGCCAAACATTAGAAAAGGATATTGTCCATCACATCAGTCCTTTTTT
The DNA here is from genome assembly GCF_028372415.1 of Notamacropus eugenii. Taxonomy (NCBI): domain Eukaryota; kingdom Metazoa; phylum Chordata; class Mammalia; order Diprotodontia; family Macropodidae; genus Notamacropus; species Notamacropus eugenii. The sequence continues at coordinate 444,646,435 of NC_092876.1, read as the reverse complement.
ATTCCATTCTGTAAGGGATTGAGGACTCCTGCCTTTGGTTCATAGTGGAGTGAAAAATATTGAAAAATGAACAGAGGAGGGAAAAACCCAAGATATTAAAAATATGTATAAAAATAACTGATTAAAGAACCAAAAAAGAAAAGAAAGTAACAATAAACTCATTGAGTAATATTTAAGACTCTAGTCTAGGTTTAGAATTCAATAGTTTTGTCGTCTGTTGCTACTAAAATGCCCTATGAGAGCTATTTCTCTTTTTTCTAATCTCTATTTAAAAATACTTACCATTTCCTTCTTTTAGAATGTATTTTGATAGAGTTAAGGGAGGATGGGCAAGAAGCCAGGAAGAGAAGTCTAGAAAAAAGTCCTGAACAGTAAATGACCTAGCTGCACATGCCCATTATGCTGAAGTATAATGTATAGTATAGAGGGAGACACAATAAGAAGTTGGTTTAAACAAAGGCCCTTAACCTACAGTTTAAGCACCCCTAAGTGTCCTGTGGATTTGATTTCAAGAGGTCCATGAGATTGAATGGAAAAAAAAATCTACATTTCCACTAAATTCTAACTTAAATTTTTCATTTCCTTCAATTGTTTAGAATTGTTTTGAGAAAATTCCACAGATTTCACCAGACTACCAAAAGGATCTATAACACAAAAAAATTAAGGCAACTTGGTTTAAAAAGAAGTTTTATGGGGAGTAATCATGTGCAGGGTTGTCTTTTGGTAGCCTACTTAGTGGGCCCCTGGAAATAAAACTCTTTGTCAGGATTTAGTATTATCTTCTCATGGAAATCTTTCAGTGGACAAAGGGGACAAAGATGCTGGACATTCCCAGAAGGGAAGAGAACTTTTTATCATTTCAAATGGACCTTCTACATATTTTCCATGTAAACTTATGTTTGTGTGCTGGGGGCAGGCTTTTGTTCTTCTGTACTTGACCCCACGTGTATATATATGTGTGTGTGTGTGTGCACATGTACACCCATGTGCTGGGGGAGGAGGAGTGCACTTGTTCTAAACTTGACCCCATGTATATATATGTATGTATGTTCACACATGCACGCCTGTGTGCTGGGGGAGGAGTACTCTTGTTCTGTATTTGACCCCATGTGTATACGTGTGTACTTGACCTTGTGCTCCTCAAGAGTACTTGGGTAAAGAAATAAGACCTGCATTCTAGTCCTGCCTCTGCCATTTACTGATTCTGGGCCCTTGGGCAGATCTCTTCATCCTTCCATCTCAGTTTTCTGTATTTGAACTCTGGTTCTATCATTTAAATGCTCACCATATTGGACTCCTGGCTCAAGGCTCTCTGTGTTACAATTTTCCCTTCTACTAAAGGTATTTGCGCTTATGGCCTCACAATCAACTTGTTTCAGGAAAGCTCTTTGTAATATGTAAAAGTTGTTATACATATATGTATATATATGTGTGTGTGTGTATACATATATATGACATATTTACTTATCTGTCAAATGGAGATAATAATATGGATCTATTTTAGTCGCCAAGAGATTTATGTGTAGATCCATTAAAACAGTAAAAGCGAAACTACATTGAAAATGACTAAGTACTATAGGGATGGAAGGTCTTACTGCTGGTAGATCTTTGCCTATATCCCTTTCCCTAATCTCTCCCCTTTCTACAAAAGTCTTCCATACTAACATACTAGATATGGTAAATTTCATGCTTCAGTCTTTCTGTCTTTTCTTCATCTTCTGCCTTGGTCCATGTTCCTCCAGAAATCTATTTTTTTCCCTGATCATTTAGTGTTGATTCCATATCTACTATATCAGATTACACCATTTGTAATGGTAATTTCAAGGTGGGGATCTTTCATATTCATTAATAGACCCATGTGGCCTGCCTGGGTCACACGGAAGCCTGAGTCACATGAGTGAGTCATGTGGAGCCTGTGGTGGAAGGAGTTTGCTGAATGGGTGGAACAGGAAGAGGAAGAGCTAGAGCAGAGCTGAGAGGAAGTTAGTCATGACAGCAGTCAGAGGTGAAGGCTGCAGCTGGCTGTGAGTGTGAGAAGGGTGTTTTGTTTAAGGGATTTAAGGGCTTGTGACATGTAATGGGACTGATTTGTGGGAAGCCTAGCAGGGGGAAGGCTTGGGGATGGTATTGTCCTCTGCATTGTTATTGCATATAGATTTTTTTTGTTACTATGATGGATTTGGCTTTCTGGTGTCTGAATAAATGTTTTGGTTCTGTCTTCCACCTGGAGAGTCTGTTATACTTCATGATTCAGAATTGTGCTAGGATATTCATGGCTGCCATTGGAGCTATAAATATCACATGGGTGCTACACCATTGTCAAGAGGAGACCACCATTCCAAAACTAAGCAGTTGTTTTACCTCAGACAACAGACTAACACCCACAAGTCCTCCTTTTCTTACCATTGGAATGAACCTCTACCTTCACAATTATCCTACCAGGACCATGAGAAAAAAGCTGTGTCCCATGTAAATAATTGCAAGGGCATGTATACATTATCCTTTCAACAAAAAAACCTTTGCAGATGGTTTAGATTTGCCCTTCAGGGCAGAGGTTCCACATTATTCAGATCACCAGAACAATGATTCAGTAACTTTAAAATCTGGTGACTGTCAGGATCATAGATTGGCCCAGTCACCAAGTTGCAGCTGGACCAAAGCCTGGGCACACAAGGGCAAGGAATGTGACTTCCCATTTTTGATGCAAAAAGTTCTGCAATGGTCTTAAAGTTACACAGCAGTCATGATCCAGATTCCTTGTAGCTAAAACTACAAGGATGATAGCAAATATACTCACCAACTGAGGCCCAAACTTGCAAGGGACTAATTAATCACTATATCTGTCTTAAGGTCAAAGTGTAATCCTAGGTAGGCAGGAAAAAAGTCTTCCTATATGTCTTTAATTCTGTATTCTAGCCTCTATTCAGACAGATGCTACTCAGACCGAATGGCTCCCAGTGGACATAAAAGAATTTCGAGGCCTCCCCAAATACCTATTTCTATATCAGTTCAGTGAGTACCTCCTTCTCAAAAGATTCTGATGTAAAAACTCAGATAAAATGTAATAATTTTATTGAAGAGACAATTATTCACCCCAAACCACATGGTTAAAGAAACAAGTCACGCATATAAAATGGAGAATAGACAAAAAAAGATGTTAAGTTAAATTGAAGATCTCTCAAGTTCAACTTGCTTTTCTTTTTAAGCATATAATTTCAACCTGTAGCTTCCAAAGCTGTTCTGTATGTCTTTGCTTCATTCTGGCTTTCTGTTCTCTGAATTTAAAAAAAAAATGCTTCAGCCACCCTCTTTATTTTCTTTTCCTTTTTTACCCCCCTATCAGTCAGCCAGGCAATAAGCATTTATTAAGTGTCTTCTACATACCAGAGACTGGGCGAAGCATTAGGGGTAGAAAGAAAAGCAACACAGTCCATGACCTTGAGAAGTTCACAATCTAATTGCAGAAACAGCATATAAATATTTATAGGCAAGTAATATACAGGATAAAAAGGAAATAATGATCAGAGGTAAGGCACTAAAATTAAATGGGATATGGAAAGGTGGGTATTAGCTAGAACTTAAAGAAGGTGGATATTAGCTAGAACTTAAAGTAGGTAGATATTAGCCAGAACTTAAAGAAGGTGGATATTAGCTAGAACTGAAAGAAAACAAGAGAAGCTAGGAAGTGGAGATGAGGAACAGAGCATTCCAAGTATGGGGGACAGTCACAAAAGATGTCTGAAGTAAAGAGATGAAGTATCTAGTGCAAAGGGGACAAAGTGTCACAAGATCAAAGAGTGTGTGGGGAGAAGGGTGGAGTGTAACATATAAGACCAGAAAGGTAAGGGGTGGGAGCACTAGGTTTTGAAAGGCCTTGAATGCCAAACCGAATTGTGTTTTTTATTCTGGACATGAAAAGAAGCCAGGAGAGTTTACTAAGTAAGGGGATGACAAGGTCAGGAGAGTTTACTAAGTAGGGGGATGATAAGGTCAGAATTCACTTTATGAAAATCATTTTTGTGGCTAAATAAATGATGGTCTAGAGTGGGGAGAGGCTTGTGAATAAATCATCATTTTTATCCTTCTTTACCCTTCTACACCATCTTACTCCTGAAAAAATAACAAGTACTTGACAGGATTTGGCAACAGATTGGATACGGCTGGGGTTAAGTGGAGAGAATGAAAAGTTAAGGATGACAAAATTTGGGAGCTTGGTTGATTGGGAGGATGGTAGCACCCTTAACAGTAGTAGTTAGGAAGAAGGGAGGATTTGTAGTACAAGATGATGAGCTCAGTTTCAGACATGACGGCTTTAAGATGTCTACAGGACATCTAGTGTGGAGATCACTTCCCGTTAGGACGATCTTAGGTGAGACCTTATGAAGGAGTTAGCTTTCATGGAACGATAAGATTTGAAAAGAGTGCATTGAAAGCATTTCAGGTAAAATGAATAACATGAATGCAAGTGTCCTAAGAGGCTAGGACAGGGGATGTTTATGTTAAAGCAAATACATCAGAAGGACTTCAGTGAAAGAAATATGTATTGGCATCATTACTGGAAATGTGACTGAAGTAAAATTCTTGAGGTCCTAACTTGGAACTTAATTCACATAAAGCAATATATTGGGCATTCTTGAAGAGGAAACTGAGACTATATAAAGGTACAGAACAATTGCAAATGTAATGGTAAGACCAGTACCAACAATGTGAGAAAATTTGAGGCATTTTCAGTCATTTCTGATTCTTTGTGAATCCATTTGGTATTTTCTTTGCAAAGATACTGGAATAGTTTGCCATTTCCTTCTTCAGCTCATTTTACAGATGAGAAAACTGAGGCCAACAAGGTTAAGTGATTTGCACAGAGTCACACAGTATTTGAGGCCAGATTTAAACTCAAGTCCTTCTGACTACAGAGGGTACTCTATCCATTGCACCACCTAGCTACCCCAGAAAATAGCCTGGATAGGAACAAATGCCTCCATCTTCCTAAAGAGAGAGCTCCCCTCTCCCTCCAAAAGTTCTAGAAACAACAGACCATGTAAGCTTGACCTCAGTTCACAGAAAGAAATCATATATACACATAAACATATATCTACATATGCATATAAAAGACATTTCTCTATTGATTTTGTCACACTGGGAAAGCTGAGGAATATTAAGCACAAAATCATAGAATCTTATGAGAAATTGACTCCTACCATCCCTGAAAGGAAATCCTCTTTACAAAGCCCCTGAGAAATCATCTGACCAGTACTTAGAAGACATCCAGTGGGAAGCAGAGTCAAAATGGCAAAAAAGAAGGGGGTTAGGGAAAATGCAGTCTAGCCCTTCCACAAAGATCTAGAAATTGATCAAATTCTGATCATAAAATGCAAGAAAAAGTCATAACGAGTGATTTTTTCAAGGTCTATTTAGGGAGACAGATAGGTCTGCGCACCCAGGGAACAGGACAAAGGAGAGAGCCTATATATCACATAAGGAGCATTCCAGTACTGAGGGACTAAAACAGAATAGAAACTGAACACCTTGGCAGGTGAGAGAGGATATCTGAATAAGGAAGCCCTGGGTGCAGGAATAGGTACCATCTGGAAGCTCTGTTACCTACTACATAGTTCTAGGTTTGAATACAAGGATACTTGTGCCTAAGGGTGGTGCAAAGGAGTTGCTGCAGGAGTGGAACCTGGCTATGTACTAAGCAAGGAACAAGTTCAGAAGTAAACAGCAGCTGCACGGCTCTAATCCCAAGAGCAGGGTAGGGACAAAGTTTGATCCTCTAAACCACGCTAATGCCTGCAGAAGAATAACCATGGTAAGAGTTTCAGGATGAAGGGGAGCCTATAGGTCAGACACTCTGAACCTGGAGAACCTCCAAAAAACTAATTGTTTCTAACTCCAACATCATCTCCTGAAACTCTCAGCTAGGAACAAGCCAATAGATACAAACCTGTATCGTGACTTTATAGAGCTCAGAAAAGGAGAGCCATGAGTAGAACTCATTCTGGATCATGCCACTTTGGGAGCACTGCAAGTTCTAAGGTCCACCTCCTGAGCTGTGAAAGTAGATGAAGACAGACACTCGGGCCAAACATTGCTTCTAGAAGTGGATAGAGCCCAGGCCTGACTTTAAGTCGAAAGTCAAGAAATAGGCTGTAAAAATGACCAAAAAAGGAAGAATGTTATTACAAAGAGCTATTATGGAAAGAGGGGAATCCATTTCAAAACATCTGTAAAGAAAAATTAAATCTTCCACAAAAGACCAACTAGAATTCAGAACAGAGCTGCTAGAGTTTAAAGAGCTAAACAATGATTTTTAAAATTAAGTGAGATTGGTAGAAGAAAAAATAGGAAAAGAAATGAGAGCTGTGAAAGAAAGATATGAAAAGAAAATTAACAGCTTGGAAAAAGAGGCACAAAACTTTAGTTAATAAAAACTTTCCTAAAAATTGAAATTGACAAAATAGAAGCTAGTGATTCCATAAGACATGAAAAAAAAGTCAAAATATTAAAAAAAAATAGAAGAAAATGAGAGACATCTTGCAGCAAAAATAACTGCCCCGGAAAACCGAAAACAAAGCAAAACTGTGTTATCATTAGATTCCTATAAGCTATGATCAAAAATAAATAAATGAGTCTAGACATAATATTTCAAGAAATTATGAGAGAAAACTACCTCTCACTCTTACAATCAAAGGGTCAAAGTAGGGGAATCAGAATATTCCTTGTTCCCTGTTGCCACTTTCAGGTTTTCTCTCTTCCTCTTTCACTCAGTAACTTTCCTTCCTTTGAGGTTTAAGCTATTAATCTACCACCCAATCAAAATCCTGGTAGAAAGTACCTACAAATCCCAGGTTATTTCCCTTCCTCTTCAATGAGTTTGATACCTGATTTACAATTTTCTTCTCCTTTGAAACTCCTGCCCTATTGCTTCTCCTCATATATCCTAACCACTGGGTTTGTCAACCTACTCTCTCCTGTGAGTTACTCCTCTACCCCTGCTCAACCACAGAGAAATACAGTCATATCTTCAATCTTGCCATCACTTACAAATTTACCACTTCCATGTTCAAGAATTCTGAAATTATCTCATCAGAATAATTTTATTCAGTAATTCCCTAATTTGATGGGTAGTCCCTTATTATTCAGTTATTTGCAAAAAGATTTTTTTGTCAAAAGGGTGTGACATGATAATTGCCCAAAAAAAGAGATGAGTTTGGCATGACTTTATTTGTTTTGGGGGGGTGGTGTTTTGTTTTTTTGGCACTTGATTCAGAATTTAAAAACTGGAATGGTGAAGGTGATAAGCAGTCTAAGTATGTTGGAGGCAAACATTCCCAAAGTTCTACAGTGCATCTTCAGGACACTGATTGTACATTTGTTTCTTTGTTTGTTTTAATAGTCATTTCAAATATTGTGTAATGCAGAGTTATGAGCCTCCATGAAGGCTGTCCTCTGCTAGAGCAAAGGAGCTAAGTAACAAATCCAGATGGGGAGGGGGGAAGGTACTAGTATTACTTTACATGTAAATTAATGTAATCCTTTAAAAAGACTTTTTGAATCTTCTGCCTTAATACTTGTTCCTTTCTTTTAATTGTCAGCCATATCGAATGCCCCCCTAAATTCCCTCCCTGCCCCCAACATAGATGTGAATGAAGACTTTATAGTCTCCCTGGGGTTTTATGAGATTGGTGCCAGTACCTGGGGGAGGGGAGGAGCTTTACTTGTACACTGACTTAAGACCAGTTCAAATAAAAGTGCACACGTTAAAGAAAAAAAGTTGGGGGGGGGCGGCTCATGAAGAAGTTAAATGTTGAACCTGGACTTGAGAAAAGGATACAATTTGAATAGATTGATAAAGCACATATGGCTTCTGGTGAAGTGAATAGCATGAAAGAAATTTTCTCAGTAGGAATATTCATGTAAAGGGAATCCATTTGACAGGAGTGTAAGATTTGGTAGTTACATAAAGGGAAATAAGTCTGGAAAGCTGAGAGAGGACCAGTTGTGGAAAGTTCCAGTTACGGACTTTCTTCAAACTGTTGTTACTTAGTCATTTCAGTTGTGGCTGACTTTGTGGCTCCATTTGGGGTTTTCTTGGAAAACATACTGAGTGATTTGCCATTTCCTTGTCCAACTCATTTTACAGATGAGCAAACTGAGGCAAACAGGATTAAGTGACTTGCCCAGAGTCACACAGCTACTAAATTTCTGAGGCCAGATTTGAACTTGGGAAGATGAGTCCTCCTGACTCCAATCTTAGCATTGTATCCCCAGTGCTACCCAGCTGCCCCTTTATTCGTAGCAGACCAAATGCTTCTAGTTTTTGATCAGGCACTGTAGTCATTGTCCATCGTGTGCAGGTTCAAGAAGAGATAAAGAAGCTCCTAATATGATAGCAGAATTACTATAATCTTCCAGAAATCATGGAGAATTGAAATGTTACCAGAAAGCCTGGTTTCTAAACAAATAACTTCATATTCCCAGAGGTCCTAGAAGTAGCAGACCAAGCAAACAAGACATCAGTCATCAACAAGACTGAACAAATGACATGTGAGCATGAAGAAATAGTAAGTCATGAACACCGTGGGCCAACGTTTTTATTTCAAAGGCTACATGCATACACACATACACCTACCTAGACGTATACATATAGATATACATAAGCAAAGCATAATTCCTTTTGATAGGATTATTTAACCAAGAGAGTTGAAGAATGTTTAAGAGAGAATCATAGAATCTCATCAGGAATTGATTTCAAACCCTCCCTGAATAAGAATCCCCTCTCTGAGAAGCTGTCATCCAGCCTCTGTTTGAAGACCCTCCTAAGGCTGCCAATTCCATTTTATAAGACAGAGAAGGCATGAATATCAAATTTTTAGATAATCCAAAAGAGTTTTCTGAGTGACATCTAATGTCTTAATTTACGTTTGTTTTTCTGTCTGACTCCCCAACTAAACTGCGAGCACTGGCACCTGGGTGGGGTTATTTCTTTTTATCTCTATTATGTAAACCCTTTTGATTGCCTGTTTCCAACAGCTTTCATTACAGGAAGGACAACATGTCCTTAAATCCATAACAAACGAATCAATGAATAAATAAAAGAATCATAGTGTCTTACATTGTCCAAAAATAGTTTTATCTTTTGGGTGCATTTTTTGCTTTTTCCTTTGAATAACATTCTAAATCTTTAGGAATAATGAGAACCTAGATGACAGAATTGTAAGGAGCAATACAGATAACATCCCCACCCTAACCACACCCCCTCACCCCCAAAAACGAAAAGTTCTCTAAGTGGTACCTGAAAATCCTCCAGGTCAAATCCCAATAGGGAAAACCAAGAAAAAAAAGTGAATTATTTGTCAAGTCTAGGTTGGCATAAAGGGGAAAGAATCATACGTATGAGGGAGTGCAGAGGACTGGGTCAGGCACAGAGCACACTGCATGAAGCACTCTGGAGCCCAGGGCAAAAGAAGGTTCCAAACTCTCATGAGAGCATTACCAGACCCGTACTGGAACACTGTGATGGGGACAGAAGCAAACTAGAAGCTTTGTAGCCAAACACTTAGTCAGATCCAAGGTTGATTAAGGAGACCTATAGATAGAGGAAATTCCTGGAAATAGGGGTTTTGAGCAGATACTGACGAAGGAAGACATTCAGAAGCAAGCAGCAGCAGTATGGCCAGACTCCAGGAGAAGTACGAGGTCTCAGTTCCAGCATCAAACTGAGCCTTCAGAGGAATCACCTTGGTAGGAATCGCAGACTAAAGAGACTACAATTCCACCACTCTGAACCAACAGAGCTTTTTTAACAGGCTGATGGGCCTGCTTGGCAGTTTGCTCAGCTGGGTTCCCAGGTTCTCTTCTCTATAGTCTGACTCTCTTTCCTACTGCTGTCATGTTCCTTGAAGCTGTCTCCTCCCTCAAGTGACTTATCTCTATCTGCATCTGTCTTGAGTATATATCTCTATCCCTGATGGATGTAACAACTGCTACTGATCAAGTAGGTCCTTTCTAAAGTTACATGGCTGACATGAATGGTATGAGGAGTGACACTTTCCCTCCTCTCCTCCTCTAAAGTGGGCCTCTTCACTGGCACCTCCAAGCTTGCCATTTTTCCCACGCTTACACTACTAAAACTGAACAAGAACTTACTTGTTTAAAGCCCTCTGAGGTATGGTTAATCAGTTTGCTTAGCCAAGCCAAGTCAAGATGCATTTATTAAGTACTTTCTATTTGCCAGGCATTGTGTCTGGCCATATGAACATGAGCACTAGGAATACAAATGCAGGCAAAAATAAATGCACTGCCCTCAAGAAAGAAGCGTTCCAATAGGTAAAGATCATACATTAAAGGGAGTTGAAAAGCGTAGGACAGAAAAGGTACCCATGTTAGGTTTAGTGGAGGAAGAATTCCAGAGAGTCAGGGAGAGAGCCCAATGAACATGGCCAGTTAGAATACTATCCTTAAAATGGAAGCACTCATTCTTTATAAATGGATTAAATACAATACAATCATTGTATTTCTTCCCCAAGTCTTATCTGCCCTGCTTGTGGCTTTATGGATTCTAATTAGAATGATATATTTGGGTTCTTTTCATAGGGTTGCATCATGGAAGAAAATGCTCTTTAATAAATAAAGAAAAGTTGTTCATTCTTTTGACAGCATGTTGTGACATCAACTGGTGGAACATTCTTGTTGTGTGTTTTGTTAAAAACAGACCACAGGTCTTTGATGGTGGGACTATGTTCTTATGTTTTATACTTCTACCCAAAGGCAGTATCATGCTTTGTAATCTGGGCTTTCAGATAGGAGAACTTCAAAGTTTATGATGTCTCAAAAGGGTTTATTAAGAATATGACCATTTTTATCTAGGGTACAGGAAGTCTACATATCTCCATCTTGAATAAACCTAAACACATTACAAATTTGTGTCAGTATTGCAATGAAGCAGTAAGCCTCTTTTTATTATTTATTACAAACTTTATCCACCCAAATTAAACCTATTTTATAATTACTTGCATTTTGGTAAATTTCAACCTGTAAATTATCTAAAAGAACATATTGGTTTTATTTCTGCATCCCTTTTATTTCTGCCATTCACCTCTATAGTTTGAACATACATTTTCCCACTTAATTTATTGTTCTGATAAAATTGCCAATGGGTACTCTTATTCTGGTTCTACTTTCTTTCCTTTGCTACGAAACCATTTCCTATGATAGTCTCTTGCTATGCAGACTGTACACAATTTTCCTGCACAGCCTGTGGAGCTGTTGTTTGTTCTTCATTCTTGAAGAGGACCAGTGACATCATGAGAAGTGATGTCTTGACTTGCACATAAATTGGATTTAAGTGAGGCAGTGCTGAACAAAATTGTCAGTCTCTTTCCTCTAGAGTCATCGAAGTCCAGTGGCATGATAAAAGTTAAGATGATCAGGGATGGCCCAGGATGCAGTGGTTGACCTTGACCTTTTTTTCTAAATTAAGGTCTTTTCCAAGCCTCAGTTTGTATGAGGCAATGCCCAATCTAGGGCTAAAGGCTGAGAGAGAATTGAAACAAAAGATGGTCATGAGCACTCTTCAGGAGGGGGTACATGATGGCCAATGGAAAAAGATGCTAAGGGCACCTGACTTCAGAAATGCAGTAACTTGCCCACAAATCACTAGACTGTAGGTTTTACCTAGCTTACTGCAAAGAACCAAATGCCATCGCTACAGACATGATAAGGTATGATGCATGTGGGCCTTGCAGTGAGATAAATAAATAGTCTAGTTGTGAGGTGACTCCATATCCACTCCCACACCAACCCTTCGTGATTTTGAGACTGTTCTTGCAGAGTTCTTCCAAAGACCTATAGCTGAAGTGTTCAAGTTGATAATTGTCGCTAGAGTTTGAAGCTGTTTTTTAAAAAAAAGGCATAACAGAAACTGGTATTGAAGGAGAAATTTCATTTGAGCGAGTTACAGTATGATTAAAAGTATGAGAAAATTAAAGTGCTCTGGGAGTGGAGGAAGAGTCACAGCAACTTTTCATCTTTTCATTTTTTTCATTTTCATTTTAAAAATCAGACTCTAAATGTGAATGAGTAATTCTTCTGGGACATGCTGACTGGGAAAAGAGACTAAAATCCCAAGGGAATGGGGGCTAGAATCATTTGATGGATTATTGGATTATTAGAATTACTACATACTTGGACAGAGAGTATAGGAAAGCCAATTGGGGGGAGAGGGGTTGGGAATGTAAATTGAACATGATCTGCAGGGGATACCTTTCTTTGCTCTGTTAGCAGAACCTGGGAAGTTCTCTCCTACATAGTGAAAGTGAACTGAAGAAGTCTGAGCTTGGAGTGCCACTGTATGGCTAGAATAGATATTGCAGTCCAAGTATTTATTATTGCCATATCCTCTCAAAGGTTATTCCTGTACATGGCATATGTGACTTATAAACCTATATAAATTCTTTGCATGAAGGCATTCATTTGCCAGAAACTTAACTGTACACTTTTGAGGGGTGGAGAAGGAATTGAACATAAGGAAATTTTCTTTTAGTTAATTGTTCTTTTAAATTTTCCTTTTCTTTGCCATATTTTCTTCCCAATCTTGTATTTGTTTTTCTCTTTTCCATTTTGAGGACTTCTATTACTTCTAACCAGCTCAGTATTTGGTACTTCTGTCCCAAAGATGCAGGAAAAAAAAATGTACAGTAATGATAGGAAGAGGAGCTGCCAGAAAAGCCAGTACCACTGCAGGCAAACAAGTCCAGACCCTGGTTTTCTCAGATATGGGCTAGAGACAGGTGCAGCCAGTGAGACTCAGGGTCCAGAGGCAGCAAGAGCTAAATCCATTGTGCCTTGGACAACCAATGTGTTTACATTGATACTCTTAATCATTACTGCTAAGAGTTGTATATGATCTGCTATACCCACTAGTTAAATACATATGGTATTGAATTCATCCTTGTTGCCTTACTCAAGGTGTCCTAATTACTAGTGTATGATATGTAATTATCATTATACTTTCTTTGAATTGGCTCAGTTGTTTTACTGAGCAAAACTGGACCTTGATTTTGAATAGTGGAGGGCAAAACTTTAGAAATGTGAAGTAAAATATTTAGCACAGAAACACATAATAGAAATTGTAATTATGAGACTTGGTCCTGAGCATAAAATTAAGAACATTTTAAAATATTGCATCTTACTCTAAGATCTGGAGAAATATGGAAAAATTGCAAAGTGGCAAACAAGACCCAGTCTATTTTTTGTAAGTTATCATAAACATAAATGGATTTCAGCGTTACCTGGGATCCATTCAAAAATTCCCTCTGGGATGGGAATGGAGACAATGTTTGCAATGGATCGCTAAAACTCCCTCTGCAGATAAGGAATAACATGTATATATTAAAGCCTTAATGGACAGTGTGATTTTGTCAGTAAATAGATTCAAATAACTGACTAACCAAAAGCATATACTTAGAGAAAAAAAAAAGACCTTGAGACTAATCCACAGCAATGGACATAGATTTTCCTCAACACAGTGTTATCATTGCCTGAATTTCTAAGGAGCCAGCCTAAATCCCCCTGGGGAAGAAGTAACTTAGTCTTTAATTGGTCATGGAACTGAAACACAAAGTAGTTAATGAAGATAAGGACACTTCTAGGACAAGAGAGCTGCTGAATCCCAAAGAATAGAATGGACCAGGGACTGGAACACCTGCCTAGGGACTCTGGAGTCACTAGCTCTCTGCCCTGACAATCCAGACTTTTGTACCTCAAAAGTGGTAGATCACCTAACTTATATAACTTTTGCACCAAATTGAATTTGCTAGGAAATCCAGTGAGAAACTGGAGTAAGTTACTTCTATCTGAAAGATGCAGGAAAAAAATGTACACTAATGATAGGAAAAGGAGCTGCCAGCAAAGCCAGTACTACTGCAGGCAAACAAGTCCTGACCCTGGTTTTCTCAGATATGGACTAGAGACAGGTGCAGCCAGTGAGACTCAGGGTCCAGAGACAGCAAGAGCTAAATTCTTCTCCTCCTCTTTCCCTCCTCCCACTATACCTCCAAAGATCCAGCATGGATAAAAAGCCCTAGGTTGGATACCTTGGAAACTCAAGAGAAAAGCAGGGGTACTCTTTAAGAGAAGATCAAGAGAGTACTAGCCCTTATTCAGAAATCTGCTTTAGGTCTTTAGCATTCCTAAAACTCTACCTTAAGACATTCTAGAGTACATACATACCTAAGACATAGCTAGAAGATCCAAGATCTTTTAACCTCAAAGATAGGAAGCTCTACAATCAGGCAACAAGGGCACTCAGGACAAGGTGAAACCTGGACCAAACACCCCATTCAGAAGGCTAGCAGAGGGTAGAGCAAAGCACTACTCCTAAGTCCCAGTTCAGAAATTAGAGGTAAAGAGATGAGTAAATCAAAGAAAATACCAACCAGTATAAACAAATATGTTGTAGATTTAGAAGATCCTCCAAAGAGAAAAAAATAGTAACTCCATAAGGATATAGGGATGACTTGAAGGAAAAAATGAATTGATCACAAGGATTCCATGAATATCTAGAAAAAAATGAAGCAAAAGATTTTAAAAAGGAAATAAAAATTTCTGGGGCAAGTATAGAAAAGAAATTTGATAACTAAAAAACATTTACTGAATGGCTTGGAAATAGAAAATAATGTAAGTTACTCAAGTAAAAAATTCATTGAAAATTAGAAAAGACCAAGCAGAAATCAATGACTATATAAGATAGGAAAAAAAAGCCATATCACAATATTGAGAAAATATAGAAGATACCTGATATCAAAAACAAACAATTGGGAAAACATCAGAAATAATTAAAATCATTGTTAAAAGCCCTAGAAGAAGGAGCTAAATGGCCGAGTACCAAGAAGTACAGCAGAGCTCACCCCCACAACTCTTCCATATCAGTATAGAAAATGAAACAAACCCAATCCTGATTGGGAAATTCAAAAAAAAAAATCATCCTAATTTTTCCAGTCCAGATCAGCAAAGGGAGATAGGGCCACCGATAATAGGGACAGAGTCTAGCCAGAAACTGCCATGGGGAGCATTCCAGCCCAGGGACAGGTTATTCCATAAAGCAAGAAATGGACCTAGATACAAATAGAGGGGCCTGACCTTGCACAGGATACCATGAACAAGTGCCAGCTGGCAGCTTTGTAGCTTACTGGTCTTCTAGGATCAGAAGTAGTCTCAGGCTTTGTGACTAAGCAAGGAGCAAGTGCAGAAACAAGCAGTTCTTATGTGGTTTTGATTCCAGAAGCAGACTAGATCCTTGGTCACATTCTCCAGCCTGATCTGAAGCAGAATAATGAAGAAATATCCCAGACTAATCTTAGACATTCTTTCCAGAAAGGCGCAGAGCCTAGACCTAATGGAAAGTCTAACTCAGGAAGGAGGTTGTGGAAGAATGAGCAAACAATGAACCAAAAAAATCCCATTTTAAAAAGATATTATGGTGACAGGGTCATTCAAAGAACAAAACCAGAAGAAGAAAATGACTCCAAAATTAATCTACAAACAAAGCCTCAAAGAAAAATGCAGATTGAACAAAAATTTCAATTAGAATTCTTTCAATGAAGCAAGAGGGTTTTTTAAAAAAAAATTTTAATGTTCATTTTTTAATGAAATGAAAGGACTAAAAGAAAAAATGCAAAAGGAGAGTTTTAGAAGAAAAAAATGGAAAGGTAATTAATGACTTGGCAGAAAAGATTAAAACAGGAAACACTGGTTTTATCCACTTACGGGGCTAGAAGTCAGCTAAGTAGAGCAAAGGTTGAGCCTTGCTTGGAGTTTTCATGTGCAGGAAGCTCATGAATATTAACTTCTACTCCTTTGGGAGGTATAAAGTTTCATTTTAATGGTCATGCAATGCATGTAGCAGAAGGGGGAACATAACAAGTGTTAAATATGTAATAGGTGTACTGGAAAGTTGCACACTCTGCAGTACCCAGCAAATGGAGAAACAGGGAGGAACTCTGCGGTCAGGAATAGGTTTGTAAGGCTTGCTCCTGCTTCTATACAATGTGTCTATTTCATAGGCACCCATTTTTGCAACTGTGTAATAAACCTGGCTTTTAACTTCACCCCTCCTAGAGTCTGAAAGAGTTACTTTTCATAGGTGCCACCGGAAATGATGAGGAATAGATGAGTGGGTCCTATTGTCCTGAAAGAATTCACTAGGATACTCTCCAAGTTAAAGGCATTTATTGGAGTAATGTAGGCCTGCTTTTATGTGGAAGAGACAGAGCATAGGCCCTGCCTCTCATAGGAGGCAAAGGCAGATGACCCTGCTCTCATAAGGGAGCAGAGCAGCCCCTGCTTCTAGAAGACAAAGGTAGTTATTAGGGTTAGGTGCCTGGTTTAAATACAATTTCATGGAATGGGAGAAAGGGGACAAGAGAATGGGAGGAGTAGGCATGGCTCCAAAATGCCTGGGATATCAGATAGACTGGAGGTGCCTTTTATTATACAGATAAACAAAGAAAATAGGAGAGGGGACAAGGGGGTGCTTTGCAAAAGCACACAGATAAGTCCACCATGGTGAGATTTCAATGCATAGTTTACTTTGATCACTTTACTGGCAAGTCACATCATGCATCTTATCTCATATCTCACATCCTGCATCACCTTGGATGTGAGTGCACAACTTCCCAGTACACCTATTACATATTTACTCCTTGTTATGTTCCCCCTTCTGCTACATGCATTGCATTACCGTTAAAATGAAACTTTATACCTCCCAAAGAAGTAGAAGTTAATATACATGAGCTTCCTGCACATGAACACTCCAAAGCAAGGCTTAACCTTTGCTCTACTTAGCTGACTTCAAGCCCCAAAACTGGATAAAATCATATACAAAGAAATGTGAGAAAATTGCAGATTATTAGAGCCTAAAGGAGTCCAAATCCTCCACAAAAACCCAAGTAAAGTTCTTAAAATGCACCAAAACAAACAATGATAAAGACAACCAAATAGAATCAGTTATAATCCCCTTCATCTAGCATAGGATTGCACAAAAAGACCCACAGAGTCCTTTGGGAGCCCTTAACTGAGCCAGTCCAGGGCAGGTAGAAGGTCCATTGACACAGCATGACCTGACACAGGGAATAGAACTCTGCTAGAAGAAAAGTCTCTCCATTCCCACAATCAAGTACCAAAGACTTACAGTCAAGATTCCATAAGACTTGACAGTTTACAACGTAAAGGATTATCATTCTTGGAATATGATATCCCCAAAAGCAAAAGATATAATCTTATAACCAAGAATAGTCTATTAGGTAAAACTGAGTGTAATTCCACAAGGGACAAATGGATATTTGATGAAATAGAGGATTATAAAACATCCCAAATGAAAAGGCCAAAACTAAGTAGTCACTTTGAAATGAAAATTTAAGAGAAGCATAGAAAGATATATACATTTGATCAATCAGAAGGAATTATTTAGTGATGAGTTATTTACATGTTCATAGGGGAGAAGAAACAAAAGTTCTTTGAAAATCCCAATATCTGTAGAGAAAGTTAAATAAGCTCGGTATTAGGCTTGGGTGTGGCTTTATTTTTATGTCTTGGGAGAAAACAAAAAGGGGTAAGGAATTACCTTGAGGAGGAAATAAGGGGAAAAAGGAGAGAACAGAACTCAACTTGAAAGTTAGAGAGCATAAAAGGATTAAAAGAAATGGAATAAAGAGTGTAAAAAGTGTCATTAGAGCTGGAGTAATGGGAAGAGGAGAGAGACAAGGAGAAGAGAAAAGGGCCAACATAACAGAAACATAACACTTTCATTTATAGATCATAAGTGGTAGGCAAACTTACTCATAATACCTTCTTCGTGAAGAGAGAAGATGAGGCAAAAAGAAGGAAAAAGTAAAAGTGGGAAGTGTAGAAGGAAATACCAAAATCATCATAACCATGAACACAAATGAGAAGAATTCAATCACAAAAAGAGGGTAGCAGAATTAGTAAGCAGTGTTCAGCAATATGTTAATTTACAAAAATTCACTTGAAATATAAAGATTTAGATTTTCAAAATGAAATTAAAAAAGGAAAGGAAGGAAGGTTGGATCAGAATCTATCATTTTTCTGGTGAGCCAAAAAAAAAAATCAAGGGTAGCAATCATTTTACATCAGATTACTTTAAATTAAACAAAAACATAATCAGGGGAACTATATTATGCATAAGGGCATTTTAAGTAATAAATTAATGTTAATTTAATATACATGCCACAAAAAGCATAATATCTTAATACTTAAAAGAAAAACAATAGAAGAAATAGACAGTAAAGATGTCATTTTATATATCTGCAATGTGTCTCTTTTGAGCCTAAACAGATTTTTTTTTTAAATAGCAAGAAAGAAGTTAAGGATATGATTAAAACTTTACAAAATTAAAAATGATAGATCTCTAGCAGTTATCAAAGGGGAATGAAAAGAAGTTCACAGAATTCTCTGCCATTTTTGGTACATTGCCAAGAATTGACCATGTATTGGAGCATAAACACTCCACCCCAAAAATGCAAGAAAGCATAAATCCTTATTATATCTTTTACTGATCACAGTGGAATAAAAATATTTTCAGTAAAGTGCCTTTGAAAAGAGAATTTTAAAATTATTTGCAGGGGGTAGGGAGGGAGGAAGGGACAGAATTTGGAACTCAAAGTTTTAAAAATTAATGTTGAAAATTGTTTTTATGTGTAACTGGGGGAAAATAAAAACAAAATGTTGAAAATAATTTTCATGATGCATCATGAAATCGTAAAGAATAGATAATAGAAAACAAAAGAAAACATCATCCTTCTTGACCTCTGCAACCTTTGTCAATATCAATCACTTTCTTCTTGAGTTTTTGAGATATTACTCTCTCTTGGGTCTCCTCTTTCTTGTTCAACCACTCCTCAAGGCTCCTTTGCTTAATCTTTGTCCAGGTCAAGTCCAGTAGCTCTGGATATCCCTTGGGGTTATGTCCTGGAACCTCTTTTTTAGGTTTCTTATCAACTCCCATGGATTCAACTTTTATCTCAATGCTAACAATTCTCTCATCTGTTTATCCAGCCCTAATCTCTCTCCAGAATCTTCAGACTTGTTTCTCCAACTGCATCTTAAACTAGATGTTCCATAGCCATCTGAAGCTCAATATATATAAAACTGAACTCATTATCTTTCCCCAAAATCCTTTCCCTCTTCTCAAATTTCTCATTAATGTCAGGGACACCATCATCCTCCAAATAACCTAAATTCACAACCTAAGTGTCATCTTCAACTCCTCACTGTCTCTCACTGCCTCCCCCAATATCCAAGCTGTTGTTGAGGCCTATTGATTTTACCTTCATATTGTGTCTCAAGTACATCCCTTTCTCTTCTTTGACATTGCCACCAGCCCAATGCAGGACTTCACTAAATCACCTCATGTCTAGGTTATTGCAAAAAAAATAAGAAGAAGAAGAATAACAATATTACACAGAGTGTTTGCCAAAATGGAAAGACTCAAACTATTGTGATGATAAAAATGTGGCTTTGATACTTAAGAGTAGGAAGAGACAATGTAGAGAAGAAAAACTATAGAACAATATCCCTTATGAATATTCATGAAAATGGTACCAAAAAGGTTAAAACAATATATTAAAAATATTATACACAACAGTTTGTATTCCTAGGATTGGTTCAAAATAAGAACTATAAAAAAAATAATGAAAACAACGTATATCAAAAGATTCTTAAGAAGCTTTTAACAAAACACTTGTTTCTGTTTTGTAAAATATTAGGAAGCATGGGAATAAATGCACTTTTCCTCAATGGTGTAAGTAGTATCTCTCTAAAACTAAAAGACATAAATATGTACACACACACACAGACACACACACACACACACACACACACAGACACACACACACCAGAAAAATTAGAGACTTTCCAATAAGATAAGGGATGTCCATTACCAGTCACCATTAATCTTTAACATAGAACTAGAAATGTTAGCTATCACAATATGAAAAAAAACCAAATTAACGAAAATAGGCAAAAAAACCTTCTGATTTCTTTCACATGACATAATACTAATCTACGTAGGACACCCTAAAGAATTAACTAAAAAAGACTAATTGAAAGAATAAATTTAGTCAAGGTACAAGATTCTTTAGTTGCATCCCAGAAATTTTAGTATGCTGTTTCATCATTGTCATTTCTTTCATATAATTAGTTTCTGTGACCTTGTAGTGCCAGTGTGATATTCACAGCACCTATGGTGGCCATGAATATGTAGGCACAATTCTGAATCACGAAATACAACAGACTCTCCCTCTGGAAGACGGAACCAAAACATTTAATCAGACCCCAGAAAGCCAAATCTATCATAGTAACAAAGACATCGCTACACAATAACAAAGCAATGGACAAAACCATCCAACAACCACCATTCCCCCTGCTAGTCTTTCCACAAACCAGATCCATTAAACAAATCCCAAGCAGGCTCCCTTAACCAAAATCACAAGCAAGCTCTTTCACTCAAGCTAACCAGCTGCCTGCTAGCCTGCGTCCTTCCTATCTTTGACCAGACTCATGATGAACTTTCCTCTCAGCTCTGCTCTAGCTCTGCCTCTTCCTGTTCCACCTTTCCTGTTCCACCTGTTCAGTAAACTCCTCCTACCACAGGCTCCATGTAACTCAGACTCATGTGACCCAGACAGGTCATATGGGCCTATTAATGAATGGGAAAGATCTTCCTATTTAAATTACCATTACAGACCTCAATATTTAGGATTTCATCATTAAGTTTCCATTTGGGTCTGCTCCTTTTATTTGTGCTTTTCCAATTGATTCATATTTTTATTCCATTATGGTCTAAAAGAGATGTTTACTCTTTCTGCCTTTTTACATTTATGTACAATATCTCTTTACCCTAGTACATGCTATACTTTTATAAAACTTCCATGTGGTACTAATATAACAATCACACATGCGCACATATATACATACAGATATAATATATAATTTTGTAAGAATATATGTTGTTGGAGAAACTAATCTAAAAGAATGATGGAGTCATCTAACTGACATTTGTAAAACGAAAAGGCTACAAGCCAAGACCAAAGTGGAGGGAGTGCTGGTGCATGATTTTCTGTTTGCAGATGATTGTACACTCAATGAAGCCTCTGAAGCTGAGATGCAACAAAGTATGGACCAATTCTCTGCTGCCTGAGATAATTTTGGCCTAATAATTAACACCAAGACAACACAGGTGCTCCATGAGCCACCACCACACCATCCATACATGGAACCATCGGTTACAACAAATGGAGAAGTTTTGAATGCTGTGGATAAGTTCACTTACCTTGGTAGTGTACTTTCCAGGGATGTACACATTGACAATGAGGTTGATGTATGTATTAGCAGAGCTAGCTCAGTGTTTGGGAGGCTCCAAAGAAAGGTTTGGGAGAGAAGAGTTATTAGACTGACTACCAAACTGAAAGTCTACAGAGCCATTGTGCTGACCTCATTGTTATATGCTTGTGAAACATGGACAGTCTACCAGCTCCATGCCAGGAAACTGAATCGCTTCTATCTGAACTATCTTAGGAAGATTCTGAGGATCACCTGGCAGGATAAGGTACCAGAGACTGAAGTCCTTGCTCAAGCTGAACTGCAAAGTATTCAAACTATGCTTTGGAGAGTGCAACTCCAATGGGCTGGCCACAGTGTTTGAATGCAAATCGTCGGTTTGCCAAAAAGATTATTTTATGGACAACTTGCTTGGGGAAGGCAATCATGTGGCGGCCAGAAGAAGTGATACAAGGACACTCTTAAGGTCTCTCTCAAGAGCTTTGGATTTGATTGTGCAACATGGGAGACATTGGCACAGGACCACTCAGCATGGCGTGCCCACATCAGAAAGGGTGCTGTGCTCTTTGAACAAAGCAAAATTTAGACATCACAAAGTAAATGCAGGATGAGCAAATTTGGGATATCCACCCCAAATATTCATATGGACTATCTGCGCCCAACCTGTGGTAGAGTATTTCGAGCTCATATTGATCTGATCAACCGCAGTCAGACACACCGAAATTTCACTTTATCATGGTTATGTCATTTTGGTCCCCTTGGAAGAAAAAGGACAACAACCACCAATCAACCAGTACATTTTGTAGGTTACTTGATATTGTCATCACCTTTTGAATATATACTTCTTCTGAGCAGAGACTATTTTGTTTTTTCTCTTTTCTTTTATACTTTGTACTTAATATTGTCAGACACATAATGATCACTTAAATACTTGCTTACTAACTTATTAAGTGATTGACTTCTAAAAAGATATTTTACTAAACCATTCAAATATTTGTTATACTGAAGGCAGAAATATGATAACTATAAAAAGAAATTCAATTTTAAAAATCCATACCATATGGGGGGAAATAGTAGTAGACAAACCAGACAAATTCAGATATCAAATCTGAAATGGCTCTTATGGAACAAATTCATTAGACAGACTTTATCCCAAAGAGACAAAGGCAAGATCAACTTCTGTTATCATCTGCAGTTCATTACTGAGATGAAAAAGACTTCTAAGGCTACATGAAGTCTTTGTAGCCATACTCCAATGGAAACGAGAACAATCTACAAAAATGAATTCCATGATAATCTTCTAAATGAAAACAACAGTTAGGAGTTAAATGCAATGTAGAAGCCAATTTCAGAGAACAGTATCAACTAGAGTGTCTTTTAAATAAACAGTTATCAGCTTATATTTTTTTCCTTTGGTTTGCTATTGTACTATCCAAAATGGATTTTAAAAAAAAACACAGAAGTATGATAGAAAAAAATGCAAATATGTGTGGTTTCAGACAGATTTTATTAACTGACATCCACATTATATGTCAGCCTTCTCATACATATTACTGGCTATAAATAGTGATCAGGGAATAAGGTTAAATAAAATTTAATCTGACAATCTTATCTAGAGATTCAGTTTTTCATTTATCCTCAGTGACAACTTGGGAAAGTTCTTTCAGGCTTGCTTCCACTGTTGGCCTGATCTGGTATGTATCCTAGGCTATTTTCCAAAATGATGCCATGGTGAGGGTAAAAATCAAGGAACAATGAAGCTGGCAGAGGTTGGTGATATAAAACCACTTCTTCTATCTAACTCTGAGTTGGCATGAGGAAAGAGACGTTCAAATCACGTCATACTTCCTTCCTGACTCATGCTAGTTTTGTTCAATGTAGAAATGGTGACAGAATATAGACCATGCATCTGTTAAGATCAAGAATAGGAGGGAAAATGTGAAGGCTCATCTACCACTTAGGAAAGCATCTTGTTTAGGGATGATCCTCAAAGGCTTCTTTGTGATGTCAAATCACTGTTTAAGAGTCAGTTTGATGGAATATAATTGGAAAAATCAAGAAGAGTTTGAACATTCAAACTCTGGAGATGTCTTCAAGAAAGATAAGGAAAGAAGACTACCCAGGTAGAATGGAAAGGATCCTAGATTAAGAGTCAGAGGACTTGCAGGTCCTGATGCTATAAGGTTCTCTGAGTATGAAGCAGGAGGTATTGTGTGCTATCAATCCACTATAATTACCCTACTACCCCATCCCTTCAGACGTGGAGCCATTAGTTTCTATTAGAACAATTCCAATTTTTAGAGTTATTTTCTTTAGTGCTTTTTTGTTTTACTTTTGCCAATTGTTCATTTGAGATCTTTAAGGAGCTATATTTTTTAGTATTTTTTTGCTCTTCTTTTATAAACTTTTCATTCTCTTTTAACAATTTTCTTGCATAGCACTCATTTAGTTTTCCTAATTTTTTCCTCTACCCTCTTTATTTGATTTTAAAAACCTTGTTTTTCTTTTTTTGCTCTCAAAAATAAAACTTTTTCTTTAGCTCTTCTAGGAATTCTTGTCAGGCTTATGTCCAATATGAACTTTTCATTTTTTTTATCATGGTTTTCAGGTAGACCAATAATTCTTAAATTATCTCTCTTGAATCTATTTTCCAGGTTAGTTGTTTTTCCAATGAGGTATTTTACATTTTCTCCTTTTTTTTTAAATTCTTTTGATTTTGTTTGACTGATTCTTGATGACTCATAGAGTTATTAGGTTCCACTTGGCCAATTTTAATTTTTAATGAATTGTTTTCTTCAGTGACCTTTTGCTTTGTCTGAGATCATGATTGCTACCCCACTTTCTTTGTCTCAACTGAAGCATAATAGATTCTGCCCCCAATTCCTTACCTTTACTCTGTGTGTATCTCTGTGTGCCTCAAAGGTACTTCTTGTAAACAACATATTGTAGGATTCTGGTTTTTACTTCATTCTGCCATGCATGTCCATTTTATACTATGAGTTCATCCCATTCACATTTATAGTTATAACAGCGTATTTCTCTACATGCTATTTTCTATTCTCTTTCTCTCCCTGCCTCCCTCTTCACAAGTGTTTTACTTCTACTCACCACCCTCCCCAGTCCCCCCTCTTTCTATTATACTCATCCCTTTTTACCTTCTTATAGGGTAAGATACATTTCTGTATCCAACTGAGTGTATATATTATACTCTTTGAGATTTCAGATGTGGGTATAGTGACAATGCTATCCTCTTCTGAATTTGTGTTTTGATCTTCCTGTCCCCATAGTGAGAATACATGGTCTTTATTTTTCCATGTTGCTTTTTGCTCATGGTGTTTGCATTTTTTTTCTGCTTTTTAAAGTTGATGTCTGCCTCTGGGGCACAAGGGGAACTGTCCCACACTTCTTATGCTGGGAACTAGGGGCCTGGTTACTGGCTTTGTGTGCTGGGGCCCCAGGTTCTGGCATCTAGAGGCTGTAAAGGCTGTAGCTTACCTGGTGCAGAGATGGAGTTAGTGGTGGTGGCTGGTATGTGCTGAGGCCAGGTGGGGTATGTCTGCATTTCCTCAGGGTTACAATGAGGCTCATAGGGTGAGGTGTGAGGGTGGTGGTAGTCAGACTGCTGGAGGTCACCTCCTCCCCAGGGGCTAGGTCACAGGTAGACTCAGCTGCTGGCGGACAAAAATTCGCTATGCAAGCGGTGGTTCTCCTTGCTGGTGTCTACTGGTTCCCTTGACTATGAGTCATCAAGAATCAGTCAAACAAAATTTAAAAAAAATGAAAAAATAGAAGAAAATGTAAAATACTTCATTGGAAAAACAACTAACCTGGAAGATAGATCCAATAGAGAAGCATGAAAAGGTAAACAGGAAAGAGAAGTCATAAGTGACTTACTAAAGTTGAACTATTTACATTCCTACATGGAAAGACAATATTTGTAACTCTCGTAACTTTTTTCAGTATCTGGGTAGTTGGTGAGATTACACACACACACACACACACACACACACACAGCACAGGGTGAATTGAATAGGAAGGGATCATATCTAAAAAACTAAAATTAAGGGGTGAGAGAGGAATATACTGGGAGTAGAAAGGGAGAAATGGAATGGGACAAATTATCTCTTGTAGAAGAGGCAAGAAAAAGACTTTTCAATGGAGGGAAAAGTGGGGGAGGTGAAAGGGAAAACGTGAACCTTACTCTCATTATTTTTGGCTCAAGGAAGGAATAAAATGAACACTCATTTTGGTATGAAAGCCTATCTTACAATACAGGAAAGTGGGGGAGAAGTGGATAAGGGGGTGGGGGGGATAATGGAATGGAGAGCAATGGGAGGAGGGAGCAATTAGAAGTCAGCACTCTTGGGGAGGGACAAGATCAAAAGAGAGAATAGAAGAAATTGGGGGTAGGATAGGATAGAGGGAAATAAAATCAGTTTTACACAACATGACTATTATGGAAGTCATTTGCAAAACTACACATACATAGCCTATATTGAATTGCTTGCCTTCTCAATGGGGATGGGTGGGGAGGGAGGAAGGAAGAGAAATTGGAACTCAAAGTTTTAGGAACAACTGTTGAGTATTGTTCTTGCTTACAACTGGGAAATAAGAAATACAGATAATGGGGTATAGAAATCTATCTTGCCCCACAAGAAAAGAGAGAAGATGGGAATAAGGGAAGGGAGAGATATTAGAAGGGAGGGCAGATTGGTGGTAGGGGTAATTGGAATGCTCAGCATTTTGAGTGGGGGGAAGGGAGAAATGAGAAGAAAATTTGGAACTCAAAATTTTGTGGAAATGAATGTTGAAAACAAAATAAATAAATAAAATTTTTAAAAGTAGTATTTGAATTAGCAGTTGAAGATCATAAAGGATATGGTGGCCATATAGATAAACTGAAAAGAAAGGAAGCCTACAAGGATTACCTTGGGATGTCCATGTCTGACAAGTTCACCCTAAAGAACAAATGAATGATACTTCTCACTTCAGGCATAGCCACGTCTACCAACTTAAATATTGTCTGACCTGTTGTGTTGAAAGAAAATACTACTAACTGTGTTTGTATTGTGTATGTGTGTGCAGTCTCCTTGTATTCTGAATAAATGAAAGTAGGAATAAAAGTGGACTTATCTTCCTGTTCATTTTAATTGTCATGTTTATATAGATCAGGAATATATGATGAATATACAAAGAACTATAAATCAAATTAGAAATTAAGTGAATAGGTCACTTTAAATATTCAGTGAAGGAGAGGTAACTTCTATTTTAGAAGTCAAGGAAGGAAGGAACAGATGCCAATAGGTGAAAGAGAAGGGAAAGGGAATCTATTCCTTGCTTGTAGGATGGTGGTCATAAATGCAAAGATGGGCAGACAGCAGGAGCAGAGAGGAAAATAGTGACTATTCCAGTTTGGCTAGATTAAAGAGATCATGATGATTATACAGTAATGCAAGGTTCAAATGTCAAGTTAGGCACTTTGTGGGTGGCTATTTCATTTGTTAGGCGATAATGAGCCACTGAAAGTAGAGAGACATGATGAAATCTACAAATAAGACAGATTACTTTGGCAACAATTTAAAGGATGAATTGAGATGGGGATGGGGTTACAGACAGGGAATCTGGCTAGAAATCCATTACAATAGTTCATGTGATACGAGTCTGAAGCTGGATTAAAGCATTGGAAGTGGAAATGAGGGGATGTGTGAGATACTAAAGAAATAGAATAAAATAACTAGCCAGATATAAGTAGTAAAGGAGAGGAGTCAAGAATAACTTTGAGATTAGCTTTGGTGACTGGGAGAATAGTAAAGCTATCAAGAGAAAGGGAGAAGATAGAAGGAAGGACAAGTTAAAGAATAAAGACGAGTTCCATATGGGATGCATTGAGTTTGAATTAGTGGTGAGAAATCCAGTTGGAGATGAGAAGAAATTAGGAAGTGGAATCTTAGAGAAAGTTCAGGGATGCAGCCACAGATTTGGGATTCATCTCTGCAGAAGTTATATTTGAATCCATAGGCAACGGGATGACCAAAGCAAAGATGGCGGAGATAGAAGATAAAATCATAGACAGAGCTTTGTAAGACATTTACACTTGGGGGTTGGAGGATAAAGAGGGATTAGTAAAGAAAACTAAAATTGATCAGAAATGAAGGAGGAAAAAATAACAAATAAATGCAAATGTCATGGAAGCTAAGGGAAGAGAAAGAATCCTACTGTCAGTGGCATCAAATGCTACAGACAAGTAAAAGAACACGGATACCATTAGATACACCAAATGAGATATTCATTAATGGCATTGGAGAGACCAGTTTCAGAAAAGGTGATAGAGATGCAAACCAGATTTCAAGTGAATCAGCTGATAGTGAGAAAGTAGAGACTAAATATAACCTCCTCTTTTAGGTTTAACAGTGACTAAGAAGGTAAGAACATTCATTTGAAATTGAAACAAGATGAGGAATATTCTTTTAAAAATATTGTATTCAAAGCATGTTTATAGGCACAGGGAAAAATAGAGAGAGATTGAAAATTCAGGAGAGATAGGGTGAAGACTGTGAACAAACAAATTCCTGGAGGAGACAAGATCAAAGGCCCAACTGGCTAGCAAATTTTAACAAGGGAAAGATCGATCTCATCCTTTGAACGACTGAAGAAAGAAATAGAGGATGAGAGAAGTCACAAAGTGCTTTCGAGCTTTCATTAATATTGAACATTCAGACAACTATAATCCTCTAGTTTTTTCTGTTTGTTTTCCCAGAGGAAATACTGTCTTATTATGCTATACCCATTCTATACTTATACAGTTACCTTTTTTGAAATTATTGCTGGATTTTCTCTTTATTTTTACTTAAATTCCTTTTATTAGATTCATCTTCCAGTTTGATATTGTCAGAAGTTCTGATAGATTTTCTTTATACCTCTGTTTTTGAAAAAGTCATTGATAAAGCTATTGAACAGAACAATTCTGATGATAGAGCCCTGTGGCATGCCTAGTAACCAACTCAAGCCTGACCACTACCAATTAAATAGTTTAGCAATCTTGAACAAGCAGACTTCTATATTAAGACATACACGGGTTATGATCTGCCTTGAGACTTTAGAAACCTGTACAGATGGTTTGGGTAATTTGCATTTTCATATGATCGTAGAGATGGAAGTGGCCTTCAAGGTCCAAACTCATCATCTTATAGTTAAGAAACCTGAGGCCCAGGTTCTGTGTGACTTGCTCAAGATCACACAGATAGTATATCAATGAATCAATCAATTAAAATTTATTAAGTGCTTACTATGTGCCAGGCACTATGCTAAGTTCTGGGGGTACAAAAAAAGACAAAAGACAACTCCTGCTTTCAAGGAGTTTACAATGAAATCGGGAGGAGAGGGAGGAGGTATATGTGAGGGGGAACAACATGTAAACAAATACATAAAAGCAAGTCATATAAAGGATAAATAGAAAATAATTCAAAGAGGAAAATCACTGCTGTTAAGAGGGGTTAGGGAGGGCTTCCTATAAAAGGTGGGTTTTTAGCTGGGGCTTAATGATCAGTAGTCAGAGTGGAGGAGGTAGAGCATCCCATGCATTGCAGGGGGACTGCCAGAGAGGGGAAAATGTCAAGAGCCAAAAGATGGATTGTCTTGTTTATGGAACACCCATGAGTCAAGTGTCACTGGATTGAAGAATACATGTTGGGGAGTAAGGTAAGGAGACTGTAACAGAGGGAGGAGGATAGATTATGAAAGGCTTTGAATGACAAACAGAAAATTTTGTATTTGCTCCTGGAAGAAGCCACTGGAATTTACTGAATGAGTGGGGAGCTGACATGAATTTTAGGAAACACAATTTAGTGGTTGAGTAGACAATGGATTCAAGTGAGGAGAGGATTCAGGCAGGCAGACTCACCAACAGACTATTGCAGGAATCAAGGTGTAAGATGATAAGGGTCTACACTAGAGGTAGAAGTGGGCATATTCGAGATGCATTGCAGAGGTGTGTATCACCAAGGCAATATCAGCAGCACCAGTGGTGACTATGAATATGTCAATGTAGTTCTGAATCACAAAGTATAACAGACTCTCCATATAAAAGGCAGAAGAAAAACATTTATTCAGACACCAGAAAGCCAAATCCCAACACCAGAAAGTCAAATCCATAATAGTAACCAAGAAGTCAATATACATTATCACTTCAGGGAATATGGGCATTCCCAAGTCTCCTCTCTCTTCTGGGGCCTTCCCACAAACAAACACTCACAAGCCTATCTGTCTGTTTGCCTGTGTTCTTTCCTCTCTCTGCACCAACCACTGTCACCAACTTCCTCCCAGTTCTGTTCCACCCTTCCTGTTCCACAAATTCAGCGAGCTCCTCCCACTTTAGGCTTCCATGTGATTTAAGCAGGTCACATGGGCCTATTAACAAAGGGGAAAGATCTTCCCATTTAAATTACTATTACAAGGTGAAATCAATAGGCCTTGGCAACAGCTTGGATATGGAGGATGAGAGATTGTGAAGAATCTAGGATGACTCCTAGGTTGTGAGCTTGAAGGACTGAGAGGATGTTGCTGCCTTCTGCAGTAATTGGGAAGGTAGGAGGGTGGGGGGAGTGTTTAGGGGGAAAGATAATAAGTTCTATTTTAGACATGTTGAGTTTAAGATGTCTACTAGACATCCAGTTCAAGATATCTAAACAGCAGTTGGAGATGTGAGATTGGAGGTCCTCAGAGAGACTGGAGCAGGAAAAGTAGACTTGAGAATCATCAGCATAGAGATGGTGTTTATGAGAGCTAAGGAGATCACCAAAATTGAGTAAGTAGATTGAATCCATGTCCTCAGATCCCAAGTCCAAGTTCTCTTTCCATTGTATCATGCTGCCTCATCATATTTATCCAACATCTTCCACAAAAAACATATCATATGGATATGGGTGGGGAGGGGGAATAATGAGTTTGTTTAGTAAAGCATTTTGAGCCACTCAGAGCAAAAGTTTAAATGAAAAGCATTATCTCCACCAATTGTAGTGTCAGGGACTTTAGCATGAAGCTGATTATTTTTCCATCAAAAAGTCTGGGCTATCTATAATAGCAAGAAGAGCACCCTGACCTCTTTGAAGGCATCTTAGAAATTAAAAGCTGGGTCACTGCATAGCCATTCTCCTGATTTTTTTTTATTTTAATTACCTTTTTTCAGTTTGGGGAGGAGTAATGAAAATTCAGATCATACTTGTCCTCATTTTGCAAAAAGTGCCTTTTTCATAAATGGACAAACAGTCTTTTCCCTTCCCTTTCAGGGTAGTCATGGCAATCAGGGAAATGACTATTCTAAGACATCCTTCCCCATTCTGATTGGTCATGTGGATGGTCAAGAACAATCCTATTGGTGGAGAATGACTGTCAATCATACTTCCATACTGGCTTGACTGGGCTTAATAACAGTTGCATTACAGAACACTTTTCTAGAGTGGTAGTAGAGCTGGAATAGGACTGGGTGTCTCTCAGCAGTGTTCCTGATTGGTGGTATCTAAACTATAATAGTGTTGATATGGGGTCCCAGGTGCTCCAGAACTTCCACACGGACTGTGAAGTTGCCATCAATGACCTAGTGAACATGGAGTTATGTGCCAACTATGTCTACCTTTCAGGGGTAAGCACTTCTGTCTTTTGATTCCTTAAAAGTTGTGAGAGGTTGGAAGTTTAATCTTTTAACCTTTCAGGAAATCAGCAAATATGTATTGAATGTCTGTTACTGAGAGGCTTGCTAAGCAGCCATAACTCACATACAAATTCTACAAAATATGTGCAATTCATGTGTGTGGGTAAAACAGGCTTGTAAATAGACATATCTGGTTTATCTCCTTTGTTTCTACCTTTTTTTCATAAACACTTAGCAAATTGTGTTCAGTTTGAAATTCAACTGCCAATGATAAATATCCCAGCAGTAAAAACTAACCATATCTTATCTTGGAAGGACAACAGTATTTTCTTCCCATTTCTCCATAATAGAGTAGTAAGCAAAGATGCCCATTTGAAAATTTTATACCTTTGCAGGGAGAGTCATAACTTTATCCAAACTCATAAGCTTATAATTTTCTCTTACACAGAATGTAAAGTGAGAGAATTGAATTAGATCTCTAAGGTCCCTTATGTCCTATATTTCAAATCAGTTATGTTCCCAGTCAAGCAATGGTACTAAACATAAATACAGAGGAGGGAAAGATAAGCACAAATTATCTAAAGAAACAGAATTATGATTTTCAAAGATCCATGACCCTAACGTCAGTCAGTCGGTAAACACTTATTGAGAGCCTGCTATGTAGTAGACATTGTGCTAAGCAACAACTTATTGGATAATAGATAAAGGGAATGATGTCTCAATGCTACCCACGTGCATGAGGAGCAGAATTGGTGTGGGAGCTGAGGAAAATGCAAACCTTTCTACTTTGAGAGAGGACACAAATGAGTCCACCCTCTCTTCAGGATCAACTCTGGAATGAAAGAAAAGACTTTGGGAAGTAGCAGTGTCTCAGCATGTCTCTAATTCCCAACTTGCCTCTCTACAGACGTCGAAGGATTTCCCCCAAGATGAGGTTGGAGCCTTTCCCTTCAACGAATGGAGCAATCTCACTTCCAGTGGGAAAGTTCATTCACTATTTTCTAGCATAGTCTAATCCAGGTGGGAGTGAGGGGAGGTGGGGAACCCACAGGTAGCCTTGTTGGTCCTTGGGTGCAGCCTGAGTCCAAGTTTTACAGAACAAACCCTTTCATTAAGGGGATTTGTTCTATGAAGTTTGGATTCAGTCAAAGGGCTGCACTTGAGGACCTGGAGGACCCCATGTGGTCTTGAGCCTTCAGGCTCCCTACCCCTGGAACTTCTCTGATTTTTGCTTGGTATCTGTTAGGAAAAATTGGTTTATTTGCTATTCACTATTTGTGATAGTCTTTGTGTAAGAAGTTTTTGGTGGGTCAAACATGTCCATAAGCTTGGGGTACCACCTTCCTCTTTAAGCGTTAGCAACCAGGAAAGCTGCCTGAATCTTAAAAAAAAATGAATTCTTTTGCATTACCAATTTTTGAGGGAGCCAGATATAATTGCATCCCCTTTGCATGTTCCCCTCCAGGCAAGAATCAAAGTCTCCATTGGAGAGGGGTAGGCAAGATCCCTGAGATGTCTACTGAAGGCTTCCTGGGAACCACATTTAGATAAACTTATGCAGATACACACATAACCAACAAGGAAGGGATCAAATCCTGGTGGTATCACAGAAAAGCTTTCAGAGCACTCAGTATCTTTGTTGGTGCATAGGGTAAAACTGTTTTAAAAAAACCATTTTAAAAGATGTTTTTTTAAAGTTCTGACAGGTTTTGTTCAATTCATTGTTTCCCTTTTATGTGTGATTTTAAATCTGAGACCTTCCTTTCAATTCTTTCAGTATAAGGTGTTTTTAAAAAATAATCACTGATATTCCTCTCAGGCTACAAAAGATAGTCAAAAAGATCTTTCCTTGGACAGGATTGTTCTCTACCACCAATGTCCTTTTCCTGCTACGGCATACAAAAATACATACATAAATGCACAGTGTAAACACACACACATGCACATGTGGCCATCATGTGTGATATACATGTATACATATGTGCACACACATGCACATAGGTCTGCATTGCACACTATCGCACATATTCTTACATGTCCATGTACGTACATGTACACATATATATGCATAAAGGTGCACAGACCAGTTCATACCAGATCATGAGAATTAATTATTACAATTTAAGTATGAACGTTTACACCTCAAGAATTGGCAAACATCTACAAATCAGGATTTGA
This sequence comes from Notamacropus eugenii, assembly GCF_028372415.1. Classification (NCBI taxonomy): domain Eukaryota; kingdom Metazoa; phylum Chordata; class Mammalia; order Diprotodontia; family Macropodidae; genus Notamacropus; species Notamacropus eugenii. The sequence continues at coordinate 444,613,254 of NC_092876.1, read as the reverse complement.
TTTATTGTTTAATAGTCTAGACTTACAAAAGTGACAGAGAAAATGTTAATAATGCAGATTTAACATGAAAATGTGACATGGATACTTTTTTTGGAGAGTCAGTTATTAAGTGTATACCAGGATATCACTGAAAATGTGTGTATGCACACACATACACATGTATTTATTTGTTCACATGTGCATATGTGCATACATGTATAACAAAAATATGTGTATATATACACATATGTATATGCATGTATATTTGCATAAACATGGTATAGTGATAATATAGCTTAACATTTATGTTGTGATGACTATGTGCCAGGAACTGGCCAAGTGGTTCTATATTATTATCTGTTTGATCCTCTCAGCAACCAGATGCAAAGAGAAGTGAAACAACTTACCAAGGGTCACACAGCTAGTAAGTGAAGACAGATACGCACTCACACCTTCCTGACTTCAGGCTAGGCTTTTAAACCTGCTTCCCCACCCCCCACAAAGTACACAGATTGGAGAAAGGAATGTGCATTTATATAGCACCTACTCTGTGTTGGGCAATGTGCTAAGCACTTCTGGACAGAAACCTATCCTTGAAGATCCTGGCTTTATGACTCTGGGAATATCTTGTAACTGCCCAGTCCTGTAGGTCATTCTGAGTTATAAGTTGCAGAAAAGGTGCTGACCTTCATTGGCAGAGGGAGTTTCTTCACCTGGGATATCTGCATACAGATTAAATGAAAGCTTCAGTTAATATCCCCATCTCTATTATACGGGTCTAAATGTGTGTACATAATATATATGTTTCCATTGATTCATTTCTTTATGGGTGCATGTATATGTCGTGTTTACTATATACACAGCTCCAAGTTCACTTGTTCTTTGATGTGACCCTTTGTTTCCTGACAATTATAAAAGTGTTTTTTTTCACAGATAACTTTTGCATAGACATTGAGCACCATGACTTGAGTATCTTTCTTTAAAATTATTTTATTTGTTTTCAGTTTTCTACAATCACTTCCATATATCTTAGATTTTTTTCCCCTCCCTCCCTTTCCTACCCCTTTCCTCCCCACTCTCTCCCCCAGACGGTGTGCAATCTTATATAGGTTCTACACATACATTCCTATTAAATACATTTTCACCTTAGCATGACCTGAGTATCTTGATAGCAGTATATGCTCATACATTCATTCATATTTATAATGATAGTGATATAGGAATGAGAAGGGGACTTTCAGCTGGGGTCATGCCATAAGCATTTAGGGTAAGATCTCCTTCGTGCTGGAGTTATTAGACTACTCTCCTAAGAGCTATCACTTCTTGAGCTTAGTTTAAATAGTAGCAGTGGGGAATTGGGAGGGCAGGGACAATTCTGGGAAATTACAGCCAGAGTTACAAAGCAAAGAAGTCAAAACAAGATAGGCCTTTGTTGGAGGGTGATTCTTGGGGTCACTAAGAGCATCACACAGTTTCTCAACAGTAAACTAACCCTTTTGCCTTCTACTGTTCAATTGTGGATCCAGCTCATTGTTCATGAACAGCGTGCCCAATGCATATGGTTCTGTGCAGTTTGGATTCATTCAAAGGACCACCCTTTGTGGCCTCGAGGCGGCAGATTAGTTCATAGTTCTCCAAGAACCACACTTTGTTTTTTTCATCTATTTAGGGTTTTCCTCATTGGATAGTTAAGCCAAACATTTTGTGTGATTATAAATCCCATTTAGTAAATTCTTTAATGTATGGTTCAGGGATTGACATAATCATCGCAATGCCACAGGCAAACATGAACACTTTGAAGGGCCTCACCACTTTCTATAAAGAATCCCTCTTACAATTTGACCCTAAGCACTTAGCACAGTGCCTGGCACATAGTAGATGTTCAATAAACGTTTCTTGACATAATGATTGACTACACTGGATATTGTCATTTTTTTCATTATATATTTTTCAGTTGATCTGCATTTATGTTGTGTACCACCTGCCGCACCCCCCCCCCCATGTCCAGTGGAAAAAAAGGATAAGAAAAACAAATAAGTGTAGTAAAGTAAAACAAATTCCCACCCAGGACATGTTCAGAAATGGAGTTTTGATTCTGTACTTGGAGTCTGTCACTTCTGTGGATTTGTTTAGGAGCACAGGTCATCAGCCTCTGTAATTATGGTTCATCATTGCTTTGATCAGAGTTCTTTAGCCTTCACAAAGTTATTAATGTATAAAGGGTCTCTCTACCTACACTCACTTTTGGTTGTTTTTGTTAAGTCGTTTCAGTCACGTCCAAATCATTGAGACCCTATTTGGGGTTTTCTTGGCAAAGAAACTGGAGTGGTTTGCCATTTCCTTCTCCAGATCATGTTACAGATGAAGAAACTGAGGCAAACAGGGTTAAGTGACTTGCCCAGGATCGCAGCTACTAAGTATGTGAGGGTGGATTTGAACTCAGGTCTTTGTGGCTTCAGGCCTAGGGTCACACAGTGCCTCATCATCAACTCACAAAAGTTTTCCCGGATTTCTCTGAAATGACTCTTTCAACATTATAGCACAATAATTACATTCATTTGTTCAGTCATTTACCAATGCATGTTTTTGCAGTTTCCAGTTCTTTGAAAGTATAAAAAGAACAATACTTTTTTATGCACGGGTCCTTTTCCACCCATAGTAATAGCATTCACCTCATAGGTTTCTTGTGAGGATTAAATGGGATGTTTGTGAAGTGCTTAGTAGGTCCTATATAAATGTTCAATCCCTCCCTCCAAAGTCAAGTTCAAATGTAGCATTGCTGCCAGACTAATCCTTATCTCATCTACCATTGGGTTTCTCAAAGATCACTCATTGTTTCTTGGGGCATAGATGTTGGGCTGGTTACAAAACCACACACAGACTCAGACCCCAGAATTTTGGTCCTCAGGTGGCTTCTGAACTCTCAGGGGCTTGCTCTCCCCGCTTTGCAAAATTTACAAGAATATAGCCTTATAATTTATCTCATCTAAGACAACAGCAAAGCACAAGAACAAGCTTTATGTTCTTTGACAAATTGTCAGCCTCTGAGGGGAGAGGGCCCGCGGTGAAGCAGACAAATCAAGAGCAGTGATCCACCAGGAATGAGAGGTAGAGGCCAACTAATGGCCTTTTGAATACTTCCACAGCTCATCCAGGAGCCTCCTGTTCACCACATGATTAGCCAGCTAGAATCTGTTACAGAATGCTTATGCAGGTTTCAAAGTTCCTTCAAGACACTTCCATAACACACAGCAATGATTCTCCCCAAAGCAGGCTCCCTAGCCCGGGGAGTCACTTCAGCAGCATTCTGCAAAGGTGCCTGTCTCCATTACATCCCCTGTTCAATTTCATCCTTAGGATGACTTTGCTTAGTGGAGCATCTCCCTGGGTTTTTCTTTAAACTTCCCTCATTGCTCTCCACTGTTTTATAAGTTCATTATTTTTTGCTCTTGTCCTCTGTAAGATTTTACAAAGGAGAGAGGATTCTGGGAAGATGGCAGAATAGGTTAGAAAACTCCAGTCTTTCCAAATTCCTCTACAAAAAAAGATACAATATCACCTCAAAATGAACATCAAGAAGCAGAAATAAACAAAAGTTGGTGTAAAATGGTTGCCCCCTAAGACAACTTGGGAGGACCTCCAAGATAGACTTGGGATGGCAGGGAAGCAGTTGGATGGAGAGAGAGCCTCAGCCTCAGAAATGTTCACTTCACAGCAGTGTGGGGTCAGACTTCTGAGTAGAGGAAGACTGAAGGACCCTCAGCTGGCACCCTGTGATGCCAGGCACAGCTGTGCTGACCAGATGCGGTCCTGGGACACAGCTACGGGCAAGAGGGAGCTAGCACACTCCCCAGTGAGTACAGTGCAGTAGCAGAGGGGATGCTGCTGTCTGTGGACACCTACTGGAGAGTAGAGGCCCTGGTTTCAATTCCAGGGCAGAGGGGAAAGCTGAAATTTTCAGCCCTGGGAGCAAGAGTATTTATGGTTCAGTATGGCTGGGGGCCCTAGCCGTGGCTTAGGGGTGGAGAGAAGTGCCTAAGGTTAGGCCCTTGGACAAAGCTCAGAAAATAACAGTAAGAAGGACCTGAGGCCTGGGGCACCATTCCCCACACTTCAGGACTAGAACCTGATTATTATAATAATAAGCTGCTAAATAAATAAAAAAAATTAGTCAGCAAAAAGGAAAGAGCCCAAACATAGACAATTACTATGAGACAGAAAAGATCTGGGTTCATATTTTGAGGAAGATAGTGTAACAAAAAGAAAAAAGAAAAAGCCACTCCTTTTTCGAAGAGGAATGTCAAATGTTCACAAGCACAAAAAAGTTCTTGGAAAAACTTAAAAAGGGCTGGAGAAGAATTTACTACGTTTCAGGTGATGTAAAAAAAAAAAATCAGAGGTAGCAATCATGATCTCAGATGAAGTTGCACTAAAATAGATTTAATTAAAAGAAACAAATAGGGAAATTATACTGTGTCTCCAATATTATTTAACATTATTTTAGACCATTTAAAATAACTGTAGACATATAAAATATCTGCGAGTATACCTGTCAAAATAGACTGAAGAACTACATGAACATAATTATAAAACACCACACAAAAAAGTCAGATTTGAATAATTGGAAAAATATTTATTGTTCATGGGTGGGCAAAGTCAGTATAATAAAAATGACAATTTTACCTAACTAATCTATTTATTCACTGCCATCCCAATTAGATTACTAAAAAATTATATTTTACTGAGTTAGAAAAAATAATAATAAAATTCATTTGGAAGAACAAAAGGTGGAGAATTTCAAAGAAACAAATGAAAAAATGTAAAGAAAGCAGTACCAGACCTTAAACTATTTTATAAAACCGTTAATACCAAAACTATCTGGCACTTGCTAAGAAATAGAAAAGTAGCTCAGTGGAACAGAATAGAAACATGATTCACAATAGTAAAAGACTATGGGAACTTTGTGTTTGACATATGTAAAGATTTATGTTTTGGGATAAGAATTCATAATTTGGTGTGTGTTCGTCCTTTGTTGCCAAAGAAGACCATGCCATCAAAGAAATGATGACACAACTTGCACTTGAGTTTGTTTTGAGTGAAGGAGGGCTGTACAGGTCACCAGTCTTACTTCTCCTCCAGAGCCATCTGAATCCAGTGACCAAATACTCATCGGGATGACTGGAGATGACCCAGGATGAGGCAATTGGGGTTAAGTGACTTGCCCAAGGTCACACAGCTAGTGAGTGTCAAGTGTCTGAGGTGAGTTTTGAACTCAGGTCCTCCTGACTCCTGCACTGGTGCTCTATCCACTGCACCACCTAGCTGGCCCCAATTTAGTAAAAACTGTTGGGAATGATAGAAGCAGTCTAGCAGAAATTGGGCATAGACCAAAATCTTAAACCATGTACCAAGATAGATAACGTCAAAATAGACACATGACATAGATATAAAAGGAAATATCACAAGAAAATTAGAACATGAAACATATTACCTCTCAGACTCATAAATAGGAGAATAATGATGAAATGAGATAAAGAGCATTTGAGGTATAAAATGGGTAATTTTGATTATATTAAAAAGGGCTTGTATCTATAAAACCAATGTAACCAAGATTAAAAAGAAAGCAGAAAATTGGGAAACAACTTTCATAGACAATCTCTCAGATAAAGGTCTCATTTCACAAATATATAAAGAACTTTGTCAAATTTATAAGAATATGAGTCATTCCACAATTGATAAGTGGTCAAAGGATATGAAGAGGCAGTTTTTCAATGAAGAAATCATAACTATATATAATCATATGAAAAAATGCTCTAAATCATTATTGATTAGAGAAATGCAAATTAAAACAACTAAGATATCTGACATCTATCAGATTGGCTAAAATGGTTGATACCTTTCAGTTGGGGAATGGCTAAAGAAGTTGAGGTATATGATTATGATGGTATGTTACTGTGAAATAAGAAATGATAAGCTGGTTGACTTTAGAAAAACATGGAAAGATTGGACATATGAAGAAAGATGCTACCTACCTCCAGAAAAAGGACTGACAAATAGAAATATGCATAATATTGTCTTACAAATATGTATAAGTCTGTATATGTCTATCTACATGTATACATACACATATACATACCTATACACATATATATATCTATATGCATATAGATATATATGTATAATATATATAATATAATATATATGTATAATATATGTATAATATGTAAATATATATTTGTGTTTAAGTGTAGCCCTCACTAGGGTAGAGTGGGATGGAAGGGAGAAAAAAAGAGAAAATGAAGTGCACAGCAGAGAAAAGAAGAAAACTTAGAAAAGAGCATAGAAAAGGTGGATGGCTTTGAAAATAATACATTGCATTTATTACAAAGGTTTTCAAAAAAATGTAAACAATTTGAAATGGAAATTTATCATTTTATATTGAACCTCTCTATGTTCTGCTACGTACATGAAAATTTTTTTCCTTTTCTCATTTTTTTGAGTTTAAAATGAATAAAATAATTTTAAAAGATTTTACAAAGAAGTTTATATTCTAAAATTGAAGTTTCAAGACAGGTATAACCCTGTACCTCTCTCTCTGTCAAGGGGAAGGGAGTGAAAGAAGCATTTATATAGCACCTTCTATATGTCACACACTATGTTAAGTGCTTAGAATCAGCAAGATTCATCTTCATGATACTTACTAGCTCTGTGACCCTGGGCAAGTCACTTAACTCTGTTTGTCTCAGTTTCATCATCTGTAAAATGAGCTGGAAAAGGAAATGGCAAACTATTCCACTCCAGTATCTTTGCCAAGAAAACCACAAAGATTACAAATAGTTGTCTATGACTGAACAACAACTCCTAACAAAGCAAAACTGATCATAGTGACCTCATACAACATTTCATATATGCAGTACCCCACTCCCCCACCTCTATTTTAAAAAAAATTAATGGAAATCTATTTTGTTTCCTTCCCACCTATACTTTGCTCCCCCCAGCTGGGTAGGAGGCAGAGGAGAAAGGGAAAAGAAAAAGACCATTTCTTGAAACAAAGGCACGTAGTCAAGCAGAACAAATTCCCCCATGATTGTACACAAATGTGTGTGTATGTGTGCTTCGTTTCACTCCCTAAATTCATCACCTCTAATGTAATGGATGACATGCTTCATCCTCAATCCTGGAGAATCATAAATAGTCATTGCTTTGATCACAGTTCTTACTGCTTTCAAAGTTGTTTGTCTTTATACAGTGTTGTTGTCATTACATAAATCTGACGAGAAGCTTCTTTTATTCTTCATCAACTTACAAAAGTCCTCAAAAGTTGCTCATTTTTATCATATTGATGTCATGGTATAAATTGTTCTGTTCCTGATCATTTCACTCTGCATCAGTTCATAGAAATCTTTTCATGTCTATTTTAAATCATCTCTTTCATCATATCTTATAGCACAATAGTAGTCCACCGTAGATACAAAGTAACAATGCTACACCCTCGATACAAAGTAACAACGCTACACCCTCAGAGGTAGAAAACATCCTAGCCTAAAGAAAAAAACTCCCCACCAGAAGGTGGGCTGGCTGTTGCTGTTGGGAAGGGTGGGGCAGAAGGGAAGAAAAGCCCTACAGTATTTATGGTACATTGCAAATACTCCCCAATAAGGAAATTATTCCTCTTAATGGAGAAAATAAAAGCAAAAAAGAGTTAAACAGTTTCATTTTCTTTCTGTAATCCCCTATCATTATTTCTCTTTCTAAAACAATAATTATTCATGTCCTCATCTTGTTTTTCTTGTAGCCAACATAGATGAAAAAAACTTTTCTTGTGTATGTGTAGGTGATCTTAGCATTAATTGAAAACCTTATTCATTTGCAGTTTTAGCCTTTATTTTAATAAGGCTATTCTGCTCCTTTAAATTTTTACTCAGTAACTTAAGTTAGTCACAACAAATAGAATGATTTTTTTTTAATTACAAGTCCAACTTTTCTCCTCTTCCCCCTAAAAGAAAAGGTGTCCACTAAGTTTATTTCATCAGAGGAGGGCATCCTTGGGTTTACCTGAGGATTACGGAAGAGACTTCTCCTCATCCAAAGGAAAGAACATTGGGTCTCAGGAGAGAATTTTGGAAAAGTCACTGGTAGAAACTCTAACCAAAAGAAAGGGAGAATCTGGTCTGAGGAAAGATCCCTGGGGCAAAGAAAAGGCCGTCAACTATATTTGTTCCACAGAGTAGGGAGAGGGAACTCAACTCCTAAGGTCTCAGCGACATAAATGAGCAAACAAAAAAACCCAAAAGAACTCTTATGATTCTAGGGATGACCAAATCATAATAAACTTTCACATAAATATAGAATTTGATAGCAGATTTAAAACCTACTTTATAGTAACCTGAATTTAGTCAGTGTTTGCTGTGCTTGGGAAGATCTGTTTATTCATTTGAGGTGAATACATATTTTTAAAAACATTGGCACAAATTGCAAATTCCTCTCTAATTTATAGAGGTTAGACCCTATACCCTTCTACTCAGTAAACTTCAGGGGCTCCACATCACCTCCAGGATCAAATGAGAAATCTTCTGTTGGTGTTCAAATACCTTCATCAGCAATCCTCCAATGCCCCTAAAATACCCCCATGCCTCAAACACTTTTCCAGTCTACTTCGATCTTACTCCCCACCACATACTACTTGGTCCTGTGACCTTGCTCTTCCATAAACAGAACACTCCATCCCGGCTTTCTGACTGGCCATCCTTCTTGCCCAGAAAGTTCTCCCCATTCATCTCCACTTCCTGACTTCCTTCAAGTCCCAACTAAAACCCTTCTACAGGAAGCCTCGCCCAATCTCTAGATTCTAGAACCTGTCTTCTGTTAATTATTTCTTATTTATCACATGTATAGATTGTATATATCTGTTTTCCTGTCTGCCGCATTAGATTGTGAGCTCCTTGAGGGCAGGGATTGTCTTTGCCTGCACTTAGCACAGTGCCTGGCACAAAATAGGCACTTAAATGCATACTGACTGACTGACTTATTTGAACAACCCTATTTATCTTCACTTTTGTCTCTGCACATCAGGCCTACTTCTTTGACAGGGATGATGTGGCTTTATACCACTTCAAAACATTCTCAAAAAATCAATCTGATGAGAAGCTGGAACACGCTCAAAAATTCCTGAAATACTTAAATAAGAGAGGAGGCCATATTGTCCTACAGGACATAAAGGTGAGAGCTAAACCTTATGAGATAATACAGAGTCAGAAACATAGAATGAATTTTTTTAGGGACCTTAAGGACACTTGCAAATAAATCTAATCTTCAAGCCAGTTAATTTATAATCCTATAAAACTCTGCTACTGCTACCTAATTTTAATCCTGTCACTTCACCTCTTGGCTATACCCAGCTTCTGTTCTTTCCCATTCTAAAAATAAAGACAACATGTCTCCTCATGATAAATGAATACCCCTCCCCCCAAGAAATTCAATTGGAATAATAGTGCCTATAGATTTATACATGGAAGTGATTTTAGAATCATCTGGTCCAACCCACTCATTTTACAGATATTGAAACTGAGGCCAAAAGCAGATAAGTAGTTTGCCAAAGGTCACACAGGTTTTAAGTGGAAGACCTAGTTATGAATCTCATGAGATTTGGCTTTTTTTTTTTTTTTTGATATATGACAGTCATGTCATAGTAGATAGAGTAACTGGACTTGGAATCAGGAAGACCTGAGTTCAAATTCTACCTCAGATATTTGCTAGTTGTGAGACCTTTGGCAAATCACTTTTAAACACTCAGCCTCACTTTCTTAATCTGAAAAATGAAAATGATAATAGCCCTTATATACAGGGTTATTGTGAGAATTGTCTGAAATGTGTTAAGTGCTTTGCAAACCACAAAGCACTATACAAATGCTAGCTATTACTAATACCATTTCTCTTATTATCATTATATAATGGATATTATAATAATGTTACAGTGGATGAAGTGCTAGAGTCAGGAACATCTGAGTTCAAAATCTGTTTGGTACAATTATCAGCCCCATGACCATGGGTATATTCCATGACCTCTAAGTCTCAAGGAACTCAGACTTTTTACTAAGTAACAGACCAGATGAGATTTACTGGATAGAAGTTCCCACAAAAAATTCCTATGACTGCTTTAAATTCAGACTGTACTAATCTGAAGTTCCAGGCATATATCAAGTTACTCAAACATCAGAATAATTCTCATATTTATGGGTAAAATATAAGGTTGTAGTTTAAAAGAGAGTAGTTCATGATTCTCAGTCATTCTGTGATTGAATTTGAACAGAAACCAGAGTGTGATGACTGGAGAAATAGCTTAGAAGTCCTGGAAATAGTTATGAAGATTGAAAAGAAAATAAACCAGGCCCTACTAAACCTGCATAATCTGGCAATGGAAAAAAGTGACCCACATGTAAGTATAGCAAAAGAATTTCCCTGTTTCACATTTTCACATATGACTTAGAATACATTTGTATAATGTATGTAGCCCTTACTTCTGAAATAGTTCTTCAAAAAAAGAAATCTCTTTGAGAAGATCTTCAATAAGGGGCTGAAGGAACACAGTCACTCAAGAATCACAAATCTGACAGTTTACCACTCATGGACAGGCAAGCGTTTAACTCCCCAGCCCTTCAGTTCCATAGGCTAACTCAGGTAGTGGGTGCTGCATATGGGGAGAAGCACGCACTAAGAAAGCACACAGAGTCTGTGCTTGTACCTGATTGCAGTTGCTGACCTTGTTCAGAGGGCCCAGGTGGAAGGAGAACGTTAGGAGCCATCAATCAGTGGATGACCTGAACAGCAAGTCCCTTAACCTATCACAAAGGCTTTGTGATTCAGAAAGCTTGCTAACCTTACTTACATACAGGGAATAGAAGTTTGCTAAACTGATTATGATCAGAAGAACCTTGCATTCTTTGATGAAATGAAACTGACTAAACCAGTTCTTGGCTACTTAGAAAACTCCCAGGTGACTCAGTGGTCAAGCCTGGAATTGCTCTTGTCTGCTTGGCCAAGCAATAAGTCAATTCTCACCAACATCTAAAGCAACCTATTTGCCTTTACTTACCATCAGAGATGTTGATGAGAAAAGCAAAGTAGGTTTGGGTTATTTCTTCTTGGGAAGGACTCTTCTAAGGCCAGTATTTCATTCCTTTCCTGTTTTCCTCTATGTCCTAATGAAACAACTCCCTGGCACTGTACTGCACTGATCACACCTTTCACATGATTTCTCACTTTTCTTTCTTCAGCTTTGTGATTTCCTGGAGCGGGAGTATCTGGATAAGCAGGTGACAATTATCAAGTGTCTTGGAGAACATATCACCAATCTGAGGAGGCTGGGAGCTCCTGAGAGTGGCCTTGGGGAGTATCTCTTTGACAAGCTCACCCTGGGGAACAGCCACTGAAATCTCTATATTCTAGAAAAAGTCTGTTCTTGCTGATATTGCACTAAGATAAAATTCCTGAAGGAAAATTACTGTTTTTGTGCTTGCAAATAAAGCTTGGTATTTAAAATCTTGTGACCATAATTCCATTCATCTTATTATACTTCGAAAGCTGCCCTTTAAGAAAAAAAAATACTTCAATAAACTAATTTCCAAATGTAATAAACCAAAATTTTCTATTGATCTAGAGTAACTATTTAAATTGTCCGTTATTTGTAAACAGCAAGGATTTGAGACTGGGGAAAAGGAATCTTCCTGGTTGCAACTATGGAGAGATGTTGGGCAGGCTTCCAAATTCTCTGACATCTTCATAAATCACCAGAGGTAACTGGAGGTAAGGGTGTTCTTGTCTAAGGGGATGGACTAAAATCAGGGGTAGGGAAATCCGTGGCTTCAAAACCACAAGTGCCCCTCTAGGTTCTCAAGTGCCACTCTTTCACTGAATCCAAAATTCACAGAACAAATCCCCTTAATAAAAGAATTTGTTCTATAAAACTGGGACTCAGTCAAAAGGCCACATTCAAAGACCAAAAAGTCCACATGTGGTCTTGAGACCTCAGATTTCCCACTCTTGGATGTAATAATAAGCACCCTAGCACACAAGGTGGGCTGCTAGCACAGGTTCTTTGATATGTTTTTCTAAAGGAAAGACAACTTTAAAGGGATCAACAATCTTACTTTAATTACAGATAAGTAGAAAGAAGTGAGTATGGAAAACACAAGCAGAGAAATTAGCAGAGATTCAATGGACAGGACTGCAACTGTCTGAACAAAGTAATACGACCACCTGCATGCATCACCAGACCAGAAGACCACCAACATCTGAGTAGGTAGGGGCCTCTTAACAAATGGTTACTCAGAGTCCCATACAGGGAATCCAAAGGTCCTTCTCATAAGCGAACCCCCAAAGCAAAATTGCAACCTCCCAGAATATATAACAAAGACTTGGTCCCTGATTGGCTCAGAGTCAGCAGGCACAAAACCTGTGTGACTCAGCATCACTGTGAATTATCAGGGTTCAAACAATATCAATCCTTCAGATGTTCACAGTTCAGCCTGAGCCTGAGAAAACAACAAAAATCCCACCCTGCTTGCACTTACACTGGACTAAATGATGCTTAGCTCCATAAAGACAAAAAATAACACTATGAAGTTCAAGCTTTCCTTTCAAATGCAGCACTCCAGATGCCAGTAAACAAAGATTTACATGAAAATGTTGGAAGCTATGGCAAAATAATTGCATATTATACTCTGAAGCAACAACACAACTTCTAGTTTAAATTAATGTAACTTTTAAATAAAACTTGCCTTTATCTCTCTTTCCCCTCATTTCCTTGGCCTCCAGGCCAATTCAAGTCTTGGCCAGAAGGAAACTGAAAACTTCTCTTTTAATTTATAAATATATTTATTACAAATATTTTTAAGCTGTCAAATTATTTCTTGAATGTGTTCTAACTCAGGTCCTTTATCATGATCTTTATTTGCTACTCCCAGAATTATGCAACTCAATCTAAATTCACAATTTGGAAGCCACCACTTCCATGAAATCTTTCCCAAGTCAAGCCAAAATAAAACCCATGATAATGTAATGAAGATAATTGGAGCAACATGCCTGATCTGCTGGACTGGTGCAGCCCTGAACCATGTGCAGTGACAGACTTAGAATCCAGACTCTTATTAAAGAGCACACAGCTTCTGACTAGGCACCTTGTGTCTCCACATAAGGTTACAGCAAAGACAATTGCCTACTGAACCAGGAAGAGGGGTCCACACAGTAGACTTTGAGTGACACTACCCATTTTCTTTTTATATTTTCCTCTCTTTGAAACATGTTGCTGATTCAGGAAGACTTCCTTTTGAACTTACAGTAAGGAAGTTTGTGTGTGTGTGTGTGTGTGTGTGTGTGTGTGTGTGCTAGATATTATCAGTATTATTATATATGATATATAACATATTTCATATGATATGTTATAGCATTATAATTGTATTATAATATATAATTATACTATGGTGTGATATTATGTGAATAATAATAATATGTAATTATTATTATTTTCCCCCTGCCCGGCACCCCAAACAGCTATGGCAGTTGTGTGGTCATGGCAACAATGGTATATGTTTACCTAGATGAATCTGGGAATGGACTTCCAATTCCTGGCTGCCTTGCTGCTTTATTTCTTTGCCAAGCAGAGATGTTGTTATTTAGTCATTTTTCAGTTGTGTCTCACTCTTTATGACCCTAGTTAGAGTTTGTTTGCAAAGATGACTAAATAGCAAATGTGAGATAGATATTTCCAGTCTTGGTGGCTACCTTATCCCCTGGAGAGTTCAAGAGTTCCTAGGTCTCCATGTTGGTCATCTTGTTGGGGGTGGAGGGTGGGGAGGAGAAGTGGTGATCTCCACTGATGAAGGGTCCAAAAAAAAACTACACTATGACCTGGAGATATTGCCAAGAGATCTAAATTTATGAGCATCTCAGATGGTGCAGGTCAGAGACAAAAAGAAAAATTTTGTTCATCTGGGTATGGTTGGCTATTTTCTTTGTATTCTTTCCTTCCTAACAGAGTGATGAGCTCCTTCTACGTCTGAAGTGCCACGCATGACCTGGGCCACTTATCCCAACTCCCACTGTCACTCATGAGTCCTCAGAGCACAGTGGCATCTCTGGGTTCCATACTGATGGCTCAGGGATATCTTTTCTAGGTCTATAATTCACAAGCCTCCACTGTTGCCCTTTCCCCTCCAAATCTGACAATCAATTTAGTCAACCAGACAATTAGCCTTTAGTAAGGGTAATTATTAAAGTGGTACTGACTACTCGGTTAATATAGTTGGTACAAAATATCCCTCCTAAAGTCTGTGACATACTGTCCCATAAGTATATACAGAGACCAAAGAAACATGGACCCAGACTTAGAGAGAGTACATGTGGCAAAGGGGTACCGCACAGCTCCTTCTCATTGGAAAATATTTTCTCCCATTCATGGACTGCTTAGAAGTTCCACTCGGTCTGGTGGAGTTTCTTTGTTGGGTTCCTTGTAGAACCATAAATTTATGTCCAGCGCATACTGTTATCAGCTCATCAAAAGATGTTGCTAGTATACTGACGGGGAATCTAAAATTCTTTGGACACTTTGAAGCTCAAAAACGTTTACTTCAGTCAAAAGAAGGAAGAGGGTTTAGATTTTGAGGCCTCACTTCCTCCCAATTGGTTCCCTCCTAGAAGTTTTACTGGAGCACCACCATTCTGGATCCAATTTCTGAAATAATCCCTGTTCTAAACTAACTTTAAATTTTATAGATGCCAATTCAGGTGTGGTCAAGTTTGCTTAGCCAATCTAAACATAAATCCTATTATACTAATTCCAATTTTTGCACTTAATATAAAGAAACAATCTCAGTCATAGATGTAGCTTTATTCAATCACTATTTATTAATTGATGAAAGATATGATTTAAATTGAGACTAGTTCTCACTTCATTGAGGTATCTGGCAGGTGTCACTTACTTAAAGTGTGAACCAAGAAGTCTTTTTTGTGTTTTAAGCAGTCCAGGAATGGTAGAAAAAGTATAAATCTGTACTATATCTTTGCATTACTTTGTATACTGAATATTTTTCTAGAAGGGACGCTCTCAGTCCCCTTAAGGGGTGCCTTAGATTTGATTCATACCTGCACTTGGTCTTTAAGTAATTTTTCCCAGCACAAACTGAGGTGGTGGCATAATGAGCCAGTAAGTTTGAGAAAAGCCTTTCGAGTGCTGACTTTTTAGAAATTCTACTCATGTCACTATATGTCAACTAGCACTACCCAGGACTCTAAAATTATTTTACTTTCACCCTTTTGAGTCTAATTCTCTGCTTATATCCTTTTTGCATCTATACTTTAACCCTCTCTTTAGGATCAGGAAGATTTTTTTGTGTATGACTACTTCTTCCCTGATCTCATTTTGCCTATTACACCCCAAATCTCCTCCTGTTTATCTATTGAATTTGATGTATTGTTGGAACTGCTTTGGATTTTGTCTGTGTATGTGCATGAGTTTGCACTGTGTCTGGAACGTTATCAGCATTTAATAAAGAATTGATTTGAATTTAAACAACAAACGTATGCATCCTCATTTTATTGCTTACTTATTAAAACATCATCTGCTACATTTTCATTTGGTAGGGATCTTCCTCTATGTGGAAGATCTTGAGAATCAATCCCTAAATCACTTTAAAATCATTAGTCCAGTATAGATTTCTTCAGGCTGCATTTGGTCAATTTCAGCTGACTAATTTTTGATCATTATTTTCTTTATTTCTCTACTGTAATGGCTCCTTCTAGATGATCTGTTTGTCTTTGTCTTGTTCATACTGAGTCCTTCAGAGAGAAATAAATAACAAATTTGTCATGGAAATAATTATTTTTCTTGCTTTGGCATATAGAATAAATTAGGGTTAAGATCAGAGATAATCTTCAGTTACTTGAGAGAAGTGATTATTAAAAACCAATGATCTGGAGAGATCCAAACTTCCCTGTTTTCTAAAATCCTCATTTTCTTGTTTGAAGCCCATCTTTTGAGGAATATCAAAATTTTACCCCACATAAACCATCTTATCTAGGTGAATTCCTGCCCATTGTGTTCCACTGTAGCAGGTTTGGGTGGAGGAAGATTGTCTAAAAGTAGGTATGTCTAGATTGCCCAAGGTTTGGAGTGGGCTGGGTGTAAAGATAGTTGCTTTGTCCAAGAGTGACAAGATGTCATCCTCTCTATCCCTCATTGGAATGAGCCAACTTATTGTAATATGCATTCTCTCATTAATTGTTAACCAATCAGAGTTGATGCCACCCTTGGCAAGGTGTTGGCATATAAACTGTTCCAAGGGCATATAAACTGTGAGCCTGCTGCCATAATTGTCTTTGGCATTTGATGGTATCACTGATCACTTTTATTAATAAAATGCTGGAATTATTAATGAAATGACTAATTAGTCAAAAACTATGTCTCTCAAACTTTTGAAATGTCACACATTTGTTCATTCATTTGTCCAAGGAGAAGGCATTAGATGATACTCTGTTTAGCAAGAACCTCTTTACACCTGGTTTTATGTGAAGATAGCAGTTGTTTCCTATCAGCTCATTGGCCATCAGACAAATGGAGCATATTCCTAATATTTGTCATTCATGTTTATCAGTATTCTCAGTCCCTACTGCCAGTTTTTAGTTACTCAGCCACTTGCTGTCCCCCATTCCTGGAATGCTCTCCCTACTCATCTCAGGCTCCCAGATTCTATAGCTTTGCCCAAATCTCAACTAATATACCACCTTCTGCAAGATGTCTTTCCCAAAAACCATTAATGTTAGTGTCTTCACTTGGAGATGATCTCAAGTTATCCTCTCTAGAGATCTTTTTCGTGCACAGCTGTTTACATATTGTTTACCCTATTAGACTGAAAGTTCTGAGACCAAGGATTATTTTCACCTTTAAATCACTAGCACTTAGCTCAGTGCCTAATATAAAGTGCTTGATAAATATTTGTTGATTTGACTTGAATAGACTAGACTAGATGAAAATTATGTGTTTTATCTTTTGTGATGTAGATCATTCTTTTATATGGGGAAGATCTTCTTATCAATGATTGCCTTGGGGGAGAAACTCAGCAATGGAATTTCTGGGTAAAGGGGTCTGGAAATTTTCATCACTTACTTGCATAATTCTAAATTATTTTCTAAAATGGTTGTACCAGTTCATGATACCAACAAGATATCAGTGTGAATATCTTCCTAAAATATATCTAACACTGATTCTTCCCATCTTTTATCATCTTTTCCACTCTGCTGAGTGCAATGTGAAACCTCCAAATTATTCTGATTTGCATTTCTCCTTTTCCATAGAAATAGAGTGAATAGTGAAGGTGGCAGAGGAAGAGGAGGTAGTATGGCCCAGCTCTCCTCCACAGGTACTCCAACAAAGAACAAGGAAGAGCACCACATCTGAGGACCTCAGGAGATCTGGGGAGAAACCATAATGATATTTTTTCAGTCCAGGTTAATATAGAAATAGAGGCTTTTGGTCCAGAGGAGGGATTGTACTTCCAGGGAGGCTAGGGCACAGCCTTTCAACATAAAGACTAAACTGAGGCCTAAGGCTATGTACTAGGGCAAGAAATATCCATGGATCCAGAAGGGTCTGAGCCTAACATTGTGTACAGTACATGGGAGCTGCCATCTCACTCTGACTCCAAAGTTGGGCCACAGAACAAGTGTTGTCTGAGAAGTGGAGGATTGCTATATCAGTGTCAGACACTGCCTGAGACTCTGTACTATCCATTGGCCATTGTTTTCTTTATTACTCTACTGGAATGGCTCCTTCTCTCCCTCCTCCCTTACAAGCAGGGAGAAGAAACAGACATGAGGAGCAATTATGTATCCTGTGGGACTATTTTATGTAAGATTGCAAATTCAGTCCACAAAATAGGGCTGAGACCTTTAACTTAATGGGTAGGTCACAGAGAGCTCATACTGAGGGGAAGCCTTCAGTTCTGTAACTCTGGATCCAAAGAACCTTTCAACTAGTTGACAAGAGTTAAGGCCAAACACAACACTAAAGTTCAAACCAGGAGTATATGTGCAGTTGTTTCACTCAGAACCAAAACATGATCAATAGCTAATAGAGCTCATATTATAATGTCCGAGACCATACTTTGATCTAGATCAGACTGCTTAGGGGGCACTGAAAGTTTGTAGATTCCCCAACCTGAGCCAACTCTGAAATACTTGAACACAATGCTCAATATCCAAAAAAAGCGATAAGAGGAAACCATTAAATAAAAAACAGCATCAATCAAGGTCTCAGAATCTCCTCCAGAAATGTTCAAAGTCTGCTCTTAACCCAAAGTCTCAATTCAGGAAGAAAGGTAGAAAGAGTGAGGAAAACAAAATTATATAGTAAAGAATTAGTAACGTAACAAAAGATGCTCAAGGTGCAAAACGAGAAGAAGTAAACAACTCCAGAACACCTACAAGCAAAGCCTTAGACAAATACAGGTTGGGTTCAAGTTCAGGTAGAATTTGTAGAAAAGCTGAAGCAAGAGTTAAGAAATAATATTATATAGAATTCTAGAGGAATGAAATTGAAAAGCAATGAGAACCTTGGAGGAAAGACTTCAAAGAAGAATTAACAAAAGATATAAAACCCAAGTAACATATTCCTTACAAATTAGAAAGGACCAAAGAAGAAGAGATAGCAAGAAATATTAAACAAAATCAATAGACTTTTTTTTAAAAAGGAAGAAAAATAAGATATCTCATTAAAACTGACCTGGAAAATAAATCAATGTGGGATCATTTAAGAATTATTTGACTACCTGAAAGGAAGGAATGAAGAAGGAATGGATTATTATATGTCAAGTAACCATGAAATTTTTTTTTACCAGATCCTTTGGAGCCAGATGATAAAATTAAAATAGCAATGGTCTTTCAGTTACTTCCTGAAGGAAAACCAAAAATAAAAACTCCAAAAACATCATAGTCCAAATCCAGAACTTACAGGTCAAAAAGAAAAAATGCTGTAAATAGCCAGAAAGACAGAGTTCAAGTTCTGAGGCATTATTGTCAGGATCACACAAGACTTAGCAGCTACAACAATAAAGAAGCATGAGCTTGGAATAAAGTATTCAAAAGGGAGGAAATGGACCCTTACTGGCAAAGTAGATTCTTAAGAGAAAAGCATCCTCACCTAGTCTGGAGGAAAAAGGTAGTTTATAGCTCCTGGGTGTTGAGCCCTGTTATTTCCTTCATGAGATACTCTAGAAGTTCACCTTAGGTGTGGAGTAGCTTCTTTGCTGAATTCCTTGTAGACTCATGAATATGCATCCAGTCTGTCTTTGGGTCCTGTTGCAGATACTACTGTAAGCTGTTGCTGTCATACAGGGGACAAAGCTAACAAGTTAATGAGAAGATAGGATATTCAGAATTCTCTGTATTCTTCAAGGCTCAAAATGTTCTGGTCAAAAGGAAACCTAGGCTGAAGTCAAATCCATGCCCTTGTAATGGCAATTTAAATGGAAAATCTCTCATATTCATATTCAATAATAGGCCCATGCCTATTCGTACCACCATAGGAACTGTGAATATCACATTGGTGCTACAAATGGAGACCAGGATGGGATCACAAAATATCAGGATTCTTGTGGAGAGATAAAGGCAAGAGGAGATAGAGGAAAAAATGGATATGCCAGATGAGAGAATTTTTGTTCCTCCCTAGAAAGAGAATGGGCTAAAGGCACAGAGCTTTGTGAAAACTGGGAACCGAGGCTACAGAAGGGAGAACCCAGAGACTTACAAAGATGTTTACAGGGAATAGCAAGGGAAGCAGGAAAAGAAATGGCAGGAGTATGTAGGAGAGGCTAGAGGATGCTGCTAACAAGCTATTGAATTATATGTAAAAGCAGAGACAGGCTGCTGGAGGAGAAGGTTCAGATGGAAAAGGAGTTGACTGGTTTGCAGGAGAAGCTTTTTATCCTGCAGTGTTCAAACTTTCCTTTAGGAGAGGAAGCTGGAGAGTTTCAGGTGGTGGAAGAAAAAACATTGTTGGTTTGGCTCACAGGAGGTGAAAAGTTAAAGGGAAGTGAATGCAGGCAATACTAAGAAGTAAGCAAGAGAATCAGAGGGTCCCCACAATGTTTGGGGAGGTAATCGAGTTTTGAGTCAGTTCACCCAAAGGATGGGATGCCTCTGCAGATCATTCTGAAACATGTATCCAGGTTCATCACACCTGCAGGGAGAATGAGGGGTTGGCCAGGCTCCAGCTCAGGTTAAAGAGGGTGTACCTCTAGCCAGAATGATGACCCCAGGACTGCAAATTGGAAAACGGTAAACAATAATGAATGAGGCTATGATAATGGGTTCATGGACTCCAGAATCATGGCTGCCCCTATATCTACCCTGCTTCTAGTTATTGTCTCTGTTTCCTTTTGGCTTTTTGTCTGTTCACCTTGTTTGTCAGATTTGTTTTCTGCAGTCCTAGTATCCTCCTCCTGTAGATGTCTGATTGCTTAAGTTGGATGTCACACTCTGTCTATGACTGTGATATGTCACCCCTGGACCTGGCATGGACCAAGCTCCTAATGCCAGCTAAAGATATGACCCCTCAAATGGGACCTGTTGGGGCAGGGACAGCTTTATAACCAATCTCAGCAGAAAGTCGCTATGGAAAAAGAGAATTTTGCCCCTTACTTCAAGATTTAGGGTCCCATTTGTTTGAGGGGAGAGTGATGGGGTCCTTGTGCTCAAGCCCTACTCTAAGGTATTGTTTTATGTGTTCATTTAGTGTGATCCCTGTTATGTAATGGTAATTTAAATGGAAAATCTTTCATATTCATCAATATACCCATGTAATCTCCCTGGATCACTGGAAAGCCTGAGTCATGTGAGTCTGAGTCCCATGGAGCCTGTGGTGGGACGAGTTTGCGAGTGGAACAAGAAGAGGCGGAGCTGGAGCAGAGCAGAGAGAAAGTTAGTCTTGAGAGCAGTCGGAGCTGGGAAGGATGTAGGCTGCTGGCTAGTGTGAGCGATTTTGTGATTGTTTGTGGTTTGTTTAATGGAGCTGTTTGTGTGAACCCTAGCAGGGGCAAGGCTTGGGGCTGGTGTTGTTCTCTGCATTGTTGTTGTGTATAGATTATGATGGATTTGGCTTTCTGGTGTCTGAATAAATGTTTTGGTTCCGTCTTCCATGTGGAGAGTCTGTGCTACTTCGTGATTCAGAATTGCACCTTGATATTCATGGCTGCCATAGGGGCTGTGATATCTCCTTGGTGCTACAGCCCTCTCCTCCCACCTCTACTCCCCTGACCTTTCTCAGTGAGTGATAATGGCAGTACTGTAGCAGTGAATTTCCTCCAATCTTCTCGATTAATTTGAATTTTATAGACAGCTCCCAAGGCATGACCAAGCTTTCTCTGTCTACCAAAACATGATTTCTATGTGACAACAGCATTCCTCTTCCAAGGACTTTTTGCCCTTAATCTAACGCCTATCATTGTTTTCATCTTGCTAAGTTTCAGGATATCATATTACTTACTTTAAGTTGGGGGAGAGGGGTTGACTCAATTGACTTACTCAACTATCACTCCAGTCTTATACAAATTTATCCCAGTCTCAATAGGGAGAAAGGACTTAGGCCAGAAACTATCCCTTCCAACCTAATATTCTAATTTAGAAAGTTTCTAGGGAATACAAAGATTATTCACAGAGGTTGAACCATCCACAAATTCAAAACTGGAATTTCAGGTCTGTTTTCTCAGTAACAAGACCTCTTTATGACATCCCAGAGAGAATAAGAGAAATGGTTACTCAGGAAGCTACAAAATACTAATTTTGGGAATTTATTGAATGTGCTTTATAGATATTTACAACATGGATGAGTTATATGTGAATTATACGTTTGTGACATTGTCATTGTATAATGCTTCATTGCTTGCTGCATATGATAATATGCAAAGTTATGAACGTATCCTTTGTGTACATATTTACATACAAAAACATGTATAAGTATGTATGTATATATATTATGTATTTATACATATATTTGTATATATGGGAATAAAGTAAGTATGGTTTGTACAATACATCCCCACATATGCAAATAGAGATAGATTTACCTACTCATTATCTATCATTATGCTTTATATTTCTTTTTCTTATCTTACCACTGTTGCTAGCAATTCTAAAACTATATCCAATAATAGCAGAGAGAGGGTATGCCCTTCCTTTACTCCTGTATTTATTGGAAAATGATTACATGTTAAATATAAAGCTTGCTTTTGGTTTCAGAGAAGATATTCTAATCTTCATAAGAGACCCTATGCTTCATAACTTTGTAATCTGTTCTTTATAGACATGACATAAATCAGGATTGTACTTTGCCAAAGTGTTTTTCTAACTCTATTGAGATAATCATGTAGTGTTTGATGGTTTTACATTTTAATTCAATTAAATATTTAGCAATTTTTCTAATGGTAGACCATCCTTGATATTTTATTATTAGAATCCCTTATATCCAATTTGATCATGAAATGGATAAATAAATTTAGCCATAATTCTTTGTAAGATTTTTGCATCAATATTCATTGGTCTATAGTTCTCTTTTTTTCTGTATTTTTTTTCTGTTTTAAGTATAAGGACCATATGTGTCCCATAAAAGTAATTTGGTAGCATTCTTATTTTCTCAGAGGTTGAGAATAATTTGTGTAGTATAGTTATTCATCATCCTCTAGAATTTTGATAAAATTCTCCAGTAAATCCATGAGGACCAAGAGATTATTTTCTTTTTTTTCTGAGATTGGATAATTTAAGATCTTTGCATAGTTGCTCATCCTTTGTATTCAGAGGACCAAGGACATCATGATGTTGGGGTCAGGGTACAGTGAGTATGACTGTAACTGATCAATCCACTATGACCTTGGGAAGCTCTACCAAAGATTGGTTACAAATAGTCTATCTAAGCATTTGAGATGGAGATGTCTCTATATTTGCTCATCTCATATTTCCTTTGTGCTATTGTAATTTTGCTTTGTTCATAAACCACAAGAGACTTTTTGGATGTAGGCAGAGCATACTGGGCAGTCCTATCCCAGTGTCTCCCATGGGTCACAGTCAATAATGAAGTTCTTCAGAGAGACCTTGAGCGGATTTCTGTGTCATTTTTCCTGACCTCCATGTGAACACTTGCAATATAGTCTTTTAGGTAAACATACACTTGATATTCCAGTTATGTGGCCAGTCTATTGGACTTGTGCTCTCTGCAGTGGAGTTTGAATGTGGCTGCCGAGGAGAGGATTCTGAAAAGATGGCGCAGCAAGTTAGAAGTCTTCAGGCTCTCCAAATTTCCTCACAAAAAAGACAAAACATCTCAAAGTAAACAGAGATCAGCAAGAATAAATAAAAATTGTGGTCCTTTCCTACAGGACCTAGAGAGGACCTCCAGGACCTAGAGAGGACCTCCAGGACCTAGAGAGGACCTCCAGGAAAGACTCAACCTCCAGGGGCATAGGTTTGGCTTGAATAATGTGCAAATCTCTCCAGGCAGACTCCACAGAATCAACAAACAATAAGTCCTGGGGCAGCTGGGTTGAGACAAAGCCTAGGCTTAAGGAGCTTTCACTCACTGACTGTATAGGAGTCCTATAGCTCAGAAAGGGAAGATTAAAATCCCTCCACGTCGCAGGAAGCACATCAATAAAACAGAGAAAGAGCAGACCAATGAATTGGGTTTGCAATAATTGGTTTTAAAAAAACTGGGAAAAGAACAAACTAAAAATCCCCAATTAAACACTAAATTGAAAATCCTAAAAATTAAAAGTGATTAGTAAAAATTAATAAAAGAGATTAATAAAATTGAGTGTAATAAAACCATTGAATCAATAAATAAAAGTAGGAATTTGTTTATGAAAAAAATAATGAAATGTATAAGCCATTGGTTATTATGATATTTTTAAAAAAGAGAAATCCAAATCCAAATCACCAGTACTAAAAATGAAAAGGGTGCATATACCACTGATGAAGATGAAATCAAAGCAATTCTTATAAGGAATTATTTTGCCTAATCATATGTCAATAACTTTAACAAATTAAATGAAATGGAAGAATATTTTAAAAAATATAAACTGCCTAGATTAGCACAAGAGGAAATAGAATATCTAAATAGACCTATTTTAGAAAAAAAATTGAACAAGCCACAAATGAGCTTCCTAAGAAAAAAGCACCAGGACTAGATGGATATACAAGTAAATTCTATCAAACATTTAAAGACTAACTAATTCCAATATTAAATAAATTATTTGGAATAATAGGCAAAGAAGAGGTCCTACCAAACTCCTTTTATGAAACAAATATAACATTGATACCTAAACTAGGAAGAGTAAAAACAAAGAAAGAAAATTATAGACCAATTTTATTAATAAATATGGATGCAAAAATTTTAAACAAAATTCTAGCTAGGAGATTACAGCAATATATTACAAAGATTGTATACTGTGGCCAAGTGGGATGGCAAGGAATACAAGGGTCATTTAACACAAGGAAAACTATTATATTGATTATACCAATAATAAAAGTAACAAACATCCTATGATTATATCAGTAGATATAGAAAAAGCTCTTTAATTTCTATTAAAAACACTTGAAATACAGGTATAAATGGACTTTTCCTTAAATTGGTAAGAAACATTTACTTAAAATGATCAACAAGTATGATTTGTAATAGGCATAAGCTAGAGGACTTTTGAACAAGATCAGGTATGAAACAAAGATGCCCACTGTCACCAAATTATTTAATGTTACATCAAAAATCCTAGCAATAGTAATAAGAGAAGAAAAAGAAATAGAATAGTCACAATGGCAATGAGGTCATAAAACTCTCTTTTTGCAAATAATGGGATGATATACTTGAAAAATTCCAAAGCCTCAATTAAAAAGTTAGTTGAAATAATCATTTTAGCAAAGTATCAGGATATAAAGTAAATCCACATAAATTAACAGCATTCCTATATATCACAACAAAACTCTATAAGAAGAGATAGTAAGAAATACCCCACTTAAAATTAGAGAGCAAAAAAAAAAAAATGACGGCCAAAACAAACCCAGGAACTGTATGAACAAAATTATAAAATAAACAGCTTTTTATACAAATAAAATCAGATTTAAATAATTGGAGAAGTATTAATTACTCATGAGTAAGCAAGACCAGTATAATAAAAATGACAGTTTTACACACACACACACACATTTAAATGTACACACATATATGTATATGTTTGTGTGTGTTTGTGTAATGCTATCCCAATTAAATTTCCAAAAAATTATTTTCCTAAGTTAGAAAAAATAATAACAATTCATTTGGGAGAACAGAAGGTCAAGATAATCAAAGTAACTAATGAAAAAATGTAAAGGCAGGAGAATTAGTAATGGCAGATCTTAAACTATAAGGCAGTAATTTTCAAAACTGTTCCTGGCTAAGAAACTGAAAGGTAGATCAGTGGAAGACAAGGGACATACAATTTACAGCAGCAAATAACTAATAATAACTTGTGCTTAACAAATGTAAAGACAAGTTTTAGGGACAAGAATTTGTTACTTGATAAAAATTGTTGGGAAAGCTAGAAAGCAATTTGGCAGAAATTGGACATAGACCAATATGTTACACCATTTACCAAGATGAAGTCAAAATAGATACATGATCTAGCTATAAAAGGATATATGGCAAAAAAAATTGAAAGAACATGGAACATATTATCAGACTTAAAAATAGGTGAATATTTATGAATAAGCAGGAAATAGCACTGGGAGGTGTAAAATAGATAATTTCAGTTACATTAAATTAAAAAGGGTTTGTACAAACAAAACAAATGAAACCAAGGTCAGAAGGGAAGAAGAAAGAAAAAAAGAGATTTGTCAGACTTTTTCTCAGATAAAGGTCTCATATCTCAAATACATAAAGAACTTCATCAAATCTATAAGAATATGAGTCATTCCCCAATTGATAATGAACATGCAGTTTTCTAATGAAATTAAAACAATTTATAGATCTATGAAAAATGCTCTAAATCATTATTGATTAGAGAAATGCAAATCATAACAACCTTGAGATGTCATTTTACACCTATCAAATTGGTTAAAATGATAAAAAGAAAAAGCAACAAATGTTGTAGGTGATGTGGGATAATTGTACTTAACAGATTTGGTCTTTCATGTGCAATCCACTTTTTTCATTCTACTTTTTTATGAAAATTCTTGTTTTATATCTTAAGTGCCAAATTTTTTTTAAAATGTACAATTTGAATGCTTGGCAGTTCAGATTGAGAGAAGTCAGTGTCCAGGACTTTATCTTGACAAGTTTGTCAACTTTTTCATATTTTCTGTATTTTTACTTAACTTTTTTCTTTTTCTTCCTTTCTCTTCTTTGTTTTTGACTTTTCTAACTTCTTGTTAGCTTTTCCTTTTTTCTTTCTTTGTACTTTTTTTTCCTAAGGAGGATTGCTTTATTTTATTCTTTTCAATGATTCCCTTCCCATTGTGTCTATTCAGAACTTTTATTCTTTGATTCATGGCCTGTATATTTATTCCATCTTTATCCTCTTGGTGATTCTCATGGAAATAATTCTTCAAGGATACCAAGTTTTAGTTCTCTCTTCTAAGCAATTTCTTTGTTATGTCTTTTGTATATACTGCCCATTGATCACTTCTTCTGACAAGCCTAACTCTTAGAAGAATTAATTCATGATTGAAGTAATAAGGATGGAAATATTTTACCATGAGATCTCATGGTAAAAATTTCCCTGTGTTTCAAATCATGTCATTTGGTTCTACTCATTGTTCTCCCCATGATTATTCTTTTCCTGTTAATGAATTAGAAATCTTCTCATTTTTAATTACCATTATAGATGTTGACCACAAAAGTACAAAATTCTCTCAGAAGAAGCAGTTTCCTTGTGCATCAACTCTTTATATATTATATACCTTTCAAGGTTCCCATTTTTATTAATAAAGTATACCTTTTTTATCACGTAAGTTTTTGAGATACAATCTTTCCCCTTCCAACTGCTATATCTCTATCCCAGGTATTGCAGCACATTTTTTTTCATCATCATCATTTTCTCTCACATAAGTATTGTTTCCATGATCTGTTATTTGATCTACTCATTACTTAGGATTTCAGTGCTTAGTATCCCTTTAGGATACTGCCTCTTTACATTATGCTCCTTGAACTGATTCCTACATTTTTTTGTTTTTTGTTTGTTTGGGAGTTTTTGCATTATGATCAGTTTAGGATGTGTTTACAATTTTTGTCTTTTTATATTTTTCTAATAAATTTCTGGTAAATTTTTGTAGAAGGTCCATGTTGTGCTGAGAAATATATAAATGCTCTAAGTCTTTTAGTATTGATAACTCCAGAAATTTATTAAACACTTCATATTTCCTCTTCCTTATCCTTCGGATAGATTTATCTAAAAATGAGAGAGGGAAATTAGTATCTCCTAGGAAGGCTTTTTTTTTTTTTTTTAATCAATGGATTTCCATTCTTTACTCATCACCCTCTTGGATGTAACATTTTCTGCTTCCAAGGTGATTCACCAGAGATCATCTGAAAGTGACCAGGCAAATAAAATTCTATTCATATTTTAAACCACAAATGAAACAAGACAGACTTGTTAAAGAGTGTCAGTGACTTCACGTAATCCACAAGTGAAACAACAAAAATGAGATTTATTAGATTGCTGGCTCCCACTAATCAGAGAGACTTTTTAGAGACAGTGAATGAATTTAATAATATACATAGGTGTCCCACATACAATAGTTCCAGTGACCTGCTTTTAGCAACAAATGAAACAGTAGAAGAGAGAAGCTCGATAGAGATGATCAGACAAAAACTGAAACAATAGATAACAACTGTAAGAGATTATTGTTGTCTTGTCCAAGTCACAAATTAGATAATGAAAAAGATCACTTTTAGAAACCAGGAGACTTATGTCTATAAGAACAGTGTCCTTTAATAATACTGTAAAATTTAATCACACAATTAGGTGGCATAGGAGGACCCGAGTTCAAATCTGACCTCAGACACTTACTAGCAGTGTGACCCTGAGCAAGGTACTTAACCCTGTTTGCCTCAGTTTCCTCATCTATCAAATGAGCTAGAGAAGGAAATGGCAAATCACTCCAAAACCTTTGACAAGAAAACAGCTAAATGGGGTCATGAAGAGTCAGATACAACTGAAAAACAACTGAATGACAAAACCACAAATGAAATGGTGGAATAGGGGATTTTTATAGAGTCTGTGAATGATGTAGGCAGCTCATCTCACAAATGAAGGAAAGAGAGGAAGACTAGTTAGAGGCTCTCAGAGATTTAACTGCAGTCTATTAATGAAACAAGGAAAGAGGGAGTTTTTTTTTTTTAAGAAAGTTGCAGTAATTTCTTCCTAGTCAAAAAAAAAAGTGCAATTGAGAACTTTGCTATAAAGTGTCTGTGATCTTTTCCAAGCCACAAATTAACTCATGAAAAAGACAGACACATTAGAAACAGTGAGCGACCTTGTCGTATAAATTAATCAATAGATGAGACAGACTTCTTAAAATGTTGTGAGTCACTTTGTCTAGCCCACAAGTGAAACTTACTTATTAGTCCTTCAGTAAGCATTTATTAAGTGCTTACTGTGTTCCAGGTACCGAGTTCAATCTTTTCCAGTCAAAAACGAAATAGAAGGAAAAGACATATTGAAGACTTTGAGTAAACTCTTTTAACTCAAAAATCAAATAATTGAAGAAAAAGACTTAAAAGACCTCCATGATCCAACAAGTTTATATAAAGACCTTATTGAAAGTGTGAATATCCTGGAGGATATTCCTTGAAATTGCAACAAATTATTTTTTTTTTAAATCATCATTATTGCTCAATCTCTATTGAATACAATTATTCTGAACTATATTGCATACTTCTCTATCTTTTCTTTTATTTAGGCTTTTAAAAGTAAGTGATAAATTCCACACGTAACTTTCTAAGTTCTGCTTGTATATGATTTCTTCTGGCCTTACTCTTATTTTCTCCTATGCACGTCAAAATACTTCTATGGCTTTTTTTTTCTTTCTGTTTTTCACAATCCTATTCCTGGTCTTCCCTCTCTTTCAAATTTCACATGCTCCAGGTTAAAAAACAAATAAACAAAAAACAAAGAAAAGAAAACTCTTATCAGAAATATGTATAGCAAATCAAAACAAATTCCTACATTGGCTTTGTTCACAAATGAACGTTTCATTTTACATCGTAAGACTATCGCCTCTCAGGAAGTGGGCAGCCTGAATTATCTCAGTCCTCTACATTATTTTGGGTCGCAGCCCCGTGAGGGATTGCAACTCATGGTTTAAGAAGTGTTGGGAGTCAAGAGGGAAAAAAGTTTAAGAAGCCCTGCTAGATCTATGGTTGGTCTTGCTTGAAGTTATTAAATCTTTCAAAGTTGTTTCTGTTTGGGATTTTTCTTGTTCACTCGGCATCAGTTTAGACAAGTCTTCCCAATTTTCTCTGAACTAGTCTTTTCATCATTTCTTAAGTCACAATAGTATTCCAATATAATCATATGCCATTATTTATGTAGCCTTTTCCCAACTGATGGACTCCATCTCACTTAGTTTCCAGCTATTTGCCTTTCCAGAGAGAGCTACTATAAATATTTTTGTACATATTAGTCCTTATCGCTTTCTTTGATCTCTTTGCTCAATGGGCATAGTACTGGAATCACTGGGTAAAAAGGGTATCTGCATTGTACTGATTTTTAGGGGCAAATAAATTGTTTTCCAGAGCAACTGGACCAATTCACAGAGCAGAAGGGTATTTTAAAGACTTTGTGTATACTTACCTAGACCTTGAATGGATTGAACAGAGAGTTTCAGTGAAGTTATCAGTCAAGAAAGGAAGATAGAGAATTATACAGAAATGTCACGAATGACATTGACTATTTCACAAATGAAGCAATAGTAGAGACTTGTTTAAGTGTCAGTGACTTTGTCCAAACTAGGAATGAAATAAATGAAGTAGATTTCTTAAGAGACTGGGAGTGAACTTATCCCAATCTAAAAATGACAAAAATAAAATGGAATGGATCCTTATTAGAGGTTTATTGAATAACTGCTAACCTACAAGTCTAATAATTGAGTATGCAGACTTGTCAGACTATGTCAGAGATATTATCCAATCCACAAATGAAACAATGAAAAAGAGAGTCTTATTCAACTAGGACACAAATTAAGTATTACATGAAATACATAAAGTAGAAATCTGTCTTGTGAATTTCTCAGTGAAACCCCCTGGTTTGAAATTCTTGCATTTTTGTCAAGTTGCTGCTCTAAAAGTTTAATGATGGGATAAACAAGAAAACTTTCCTCCTTCCCCCCCGCCCATTTCTTTAAAACTGTATTAGTCTTGGTGTATGGTTAAAGCTTCACTACTTCAGCTAATTATGGGATTTGAGGCAGATTGAGAACACCAAAGCACTATATGCTGCAAGGGTCATATAGTAAAGAAGGAAAATCTTAGGACTAGATTTATCTTTGGGATGTGACCAGGTGATGCTGTGTCTTATGACTATGTACAGCACCTACTGGTTTGACCTAGATCTTTCTTGCCCCTTTTGGGCTCGTGAATAAATGAAAAAATATTTGTTAAGCACTTACTCTGTAGAAGCATTATTGTAAAGGCTAGGGTAACAAATAAAAATGCAAGACTTAACCCTGCTGCCAGAGAGCTTGTATTCCCATGGGGAAGCTTACATTCAAAGGTTCAGTAGTCCTTAATGTTCTGCTGCCCTCCTACATTTATCTCACTTCAGAGGTGGCTGGGTAGCACAGTAAATGGAGTGTTGGAGGCTGAGTCAGCAATTCATGAGCTCAAACACTGTATCAGATACCAGCTGTGTGAACCTGGGCAAGTTATTAAACCTCCCTTAGCCTCAAAATGTGCTTTGCAAACCTCAAAGTCATCTATGTGAATGCTTGCTATTATTAGCGTACGACAGAAAAGTGGATTGGAATTCATCTTCTTTAGTGTTGTTTTCCACTGATAAAGTCATATCTGCTTTTGACAATGCTAAGGTTTTGGTGTCAAGAATGGAGAGGGCTCTGGATTTGAAGTCAGGCGTACTTGGATACAAGTCTCATCACAGACACTTATTACTGTGTGACCCTGGGCAAGTCACAACCTTTCTATGACTCAGTTTTCTCATCTCCAAAATGGGGGTACTGGATATTGCGACTATTAAGGTCCCCTCTACCTCTAAACATATGATATCATAAACTTTCTTTCCAATGTTTTCAGTGGTTATGGTTGCTGAAGAGGCAGGGGCTGCAGGATCTGTAGAAACTATTCCCAAGACCCATCTCCACAAGTGTTGCTTCCTTGAAAAGGGGGGAAGAAGTAGTGGGATTGGAAGTAGGGCTGAAGATCTGGGGGCTGCTGCTCTTTCTAGGGCTCATGGACACAGTGTCGTAGGGAAGTAGTGGTAATGAAGTTGTTAGTACATTGTCCCATTTGGATCATGTTTAATCCATCTCTCCCTGAGGGAATGTTTGCTGCTTCTCCTGTCTTATCTTGTTTTCTCCAGAAGTGGCAGTTGGTTGGTAACTGAGGATGGGAGGATGGGGGTAGTTGTGGCTATTTTTTCTCCATAGTGATCCTTGAATGATCACTGCAGGTCTAGTATTCTGGGGAGTACCGTTATCCCTGGGACTCTTTTGCTTAACTGCCCATGGGTGACAGTTGGTTGACGGTGTTCATAGGGCAGGAGTTGGGTGAGCCTTTTCTCCATAAGGGTTGGGTCCCCTCCCTTGATGGCAGGGGGTGGAGTACGGGTAGTAGTTATTCTCAGAGAAAGGGCTAGTGGACTATAGGGCTCTCATTTCTATTCCTAGGGCTTTTAGACAATTGTTTGGCTGTGCTGGAACATTCTGACTCCTGTTAATCTTCAGAATGGCTGGCCAGGTCAGTTAGGCTACTTTGTCTGTCACAGTGATGGCAGTTGGTCGGCTGTTGGTGGTGATGGCTGGGATGGATGGTGATTCCTTCTTCGTAAAGGTTACTAACAATATTTTTCCCATATTATTATGAAAAAAAGAAAAAGGTAGAAACTATTTTGTATGTATTCAGGAATGCCTTACATTTTTCCATTTGCTAAATTACTCCATAATTTTAGATTCTAGAAGAATGAGAAGTAGGAGCAAAGTTGGGAAAGGATTTGTACCCTTACCTATATGTTTAGCAGTCCTCGTATGGATCAAGCAGGTAACAGGGCTGAAAGGTGGGGATAGATTTGGGTTGAATCTCTGTAAGTGGAGGTAAAAGAAACAGAGTGAGTAGCAGTTGAAATGGGAAAGAATGAATCTAGAATTGAAGAATGATCAGTCATGTTTATTGCATGTCAATGGAGACAAGAGATTTAAAAAAAGATAGGACACAACTCTCAAACAGAAGGAATTTAAAATTTATTTTTCTAGGTCTAGAGGGAACCTAACAGTAATACACATGTCCTAAACAAACAAACAAAAAATACTAGCCATAATAAGCAATAAATGATAAATTTTAAAAGAGTGATATTAATGCTTTTTTGTCTATAGACTACAATGTTTGGGGAAGTTCTCCCAGAGGAATAACTTGGATGTGGACTCTACAAAATCTCTTCCAAATGAAGTCTTGTTTTCCATATGTTTCTTCATTTCTCCTAGCATTTAGCACTCAGGTTCATTCTACACTAATATGTAACTAAATGTAAGTAGAATAAAATGATTTTAAGTTACTACAATTTACTTTTCTAATTTCATTTTTCCTTCTTAAATGATTGATAAATGCAAAAATAACCCCAAAAAATTATACTTTGGAAATATAGAGGCATACCTTTAAACTAAAATTGATGACTTATATTTTAAAAAGTCTTCATGTAGCTTTAAAAATGCTATGAATCATCAGAAAGGACTATTCTCAAATATCTTTTGAAGTGACTGTTCCTTACCAAATGCACTCTCTGTGTCTTGTTTTAGATTCAACTGAAATGTTCAATTACTTTAGCTAAGAATAAACAACAATGAAAAACGAGATTATGAAAAGTTCTATGTAGGTGTGTGTGTGTGTGTGGGTGTGTATACCATAATCACATTTGAATATTTTAAGTCCCTGCTTTTTACAAAGAAATCTCAGAATCCCACATACAAAGTTGGAGGGATCCTCCAACATTACCTAAGTCTCACTATCTCACTTAATAGATGAGGAGACTGAGCCCCAGAAAAATGTTAAGCAACTTGCCCAAAGACGACACAGAGAGCAAACAGCAGAATTCCATTTATATCCAAATCGTTTGACTCCAAATTCAGCATTCTTTTTCACTCTACCATACACTTACTATCTGAGGGACTTCTGGATGGGCCTTCTGTTCCTGATCAGTCAGAAGGTTTCTAAATGTATGCATAGCTTCTTCTTCCTCATTCTTTCAAGTACATCATTCCACTGAATTGAATCTTACCCAACCCTTCAACATAGGGAGATGGCCCCTTTAGGGTCAACCAGAAACAAGAAGCTTTCCTAAACCATCACTGTTTCCTCCCTTATTCCTGCTCTCAGTGGTACGTATGTATCACCTATTTTTTTTGTTTGTCTTTCTCATCCTGATTTTAATTAAAAACATGAATTAGCTTTCTTGAGATTGTCTTTGATCACGCCACTTTCATAGCCAAACTAAAAAAGTAACTTTAATGTTCCAATCTCTGCTAACTTCATTGCCTCTTATGTCTTAGCCCAGTAAGGACACCACTGTGAGAAACCACATATTAGTTGAGTACACATCAGTTGAAGCCAACTGTTGGCAGGGGAAATTATTCCCAAAACACATTATCTTCAGAGATAAAGAAGGAATCGGATCTTTAGCTAAATAAGAAAATGTTAGATTAAGATTTAATTTGCTAAAAATGAGTCCCTGTTCATAACTAGTTAGCCAATTCTGATTTCAGCAATGTAAGAGCTTACATATGGAATGAGGATATAAGGCAATTAACAAAATATATCAGAACCCAAATTTCAAAACTTTTGCATGTTTTCTTTTTGTACTCTAGTTACTCTTTTTATTTGAAAACAATAACAATAACAATTCATTCCTAAAGTTTAGGAGGAACAAAGAATAAGCCCAGAACTTTTTGTTAAAGAACCACTAGGATTGGCACTGATCACTGAACATTTAACATCTAAAGTCAAAATGTTGGTTTATTTAAGTGGATTATTGCAAATATTCACATTTCAAGATGACACCCTTGCTCATGTTACTATTGTCAGGGTAAATGTGGGTACAAAGATTTACCCACAACCACAATCATTTTTACACCAAGAATGTGCTTGGCTTGTTTCTGGAGGCACTCTTTGTGGTTTTACCTCTTTAGGAACTTGCAAAAATTGGATTTTTTTGCTCTATCCCATTCCTTCTTTTGGTATAATCTACTTTCAGTATATGCATACTCATCCTTCAAGAAATCTCTACATAATTTTAGACCCCCACTAAACCCTATTTTCTCATTGATTAGTAAGCATTGTTTGGAGGTGATAGAGATGATCGTTTTGTTTTTATCTTGGATAGTCACTTGAAACCCTGAAGCAGTTCTATTAGAACTTCTGGATTCCATTTTAGGCTTAATAATCATTATCAATACTATTGGATAATGTATCAATTATGTAAAAGAATTCAAATGCCTTTTAACACATATTAATGACTGGATTTCTCTGACTATATTTAGTGTGGTTGCTATATATCTCAGTTATGCTTAGATTCACTGTTACTACCTAAGATAGTCATTTTTAAGATCCTTTTAAGCTCCTCCAAGAACTCTTTTTGGGCTTGTGATCATTTTGGGTTTTTCTTTGAAGCTTCATAAGCAACTGTTTTGACTTCATTGTCTCCTGAGTTTGAACCTTGATCTTGTCTATCGCCACAGTAGCTGTCTATGACCAGGCTCTTTCTTATTCCTGTGGTTTACTCATCTTTTTTTTAACAACCTATTTCTTGCCTGTTAACGTTATGATAAGGTCAGGCTTTGACTCCAGAGTGTGAGGGATAATGTCTGCAGCTTCAGGTTTTTCATGCTCTTGTTTTCTGAGTTCAGTCTCAGGGTCTTTGTGTTTTTGGTTCTTCCAGTGTTGATAATCCAAAGCCAGGTATGATTACTGCTCCTCCCACTCATGCCTTGGTCTTTGAGTGCCCTCAGGTACTCCTTTCCAGTCCTGAGCCACTACCAGGGCCTCAGCACCACTGCCACCTTGAATGCTTTTGCTCCTTGCCATCCCTCTGGGGGCCATAAGTGTCAGTTCACCCCTCTGCCCTGGAACAGAAACCAGGGACTGTGCTCTCCTATGAATGTAACCAGCAGGGTCCAACCCCTCTACTGCTATACTCACCAGACTGTGCTTAAGCTTTCTCACCTGTAGTCACAGCCTGGAACCTTGTCAAATGTGCCTAGGCCCCACAGCCAGCACTAGTGGAGGGCCCCTGACAATCTCCCTGAACAGTCATTTGGCTGTATATGGGGCAGAAATTCCCAAAGCTGAGACTACCTCCAACATGGCTGTCCTCAGGACTTTGTTGTTTGTTGATACAACAGAATCTGCTCTGTGCTATCTGCCTTTTGATCTGACCACACTACCACCCAGGAGGACAGATCTCTCTTCTTCTCCTCCCAAGTTGTCTTGGCCTGAATGACTGCTTTACCCTGACTTTTAATCATTTCTCCTGCCCTAAGAATTAACTTTGAGGCATTATTATAAGTTACTTGTGGGGGAATTGGGGAGAGCCAGGTAATTCCCTGCCTTATTCCACCATCTTAATTTCTCTACCCACCAATTGATTCTCTATAAAACATTACCCAGTAGCCCTTATAAACCTTCTCATCTCAATTCTCCTATACTTTTCCATCCACACCTTCAATAGAAGCTTCCTACTTTACTAAGAAAAAAAGAATGTGTTACCTGCTCAAACTCCCTTTATCCCCCAACTTTGCATCTCAAAACCTCAGCCTTCTCTGCACAAATTCAGAACCATTGCCTAAGTGGCAGTAGGCTTAATGGAAAGCCCAGTTAGAATTCTACCCTTGATTCTATATCCTTCTGACTTCTCTAGAAGATTGCCCACCCAATTATCCTCTCTCTCTAATCTTCAGTCCTTCCCTATCTCCTGACCCATTCCAGGCTGACTACAACGATGCCATCTATAAAAATTCTTCATTTGATCCACCCATCCCTTAAAACTATCATTCTATATCTCTCCTCCTCTTCATGTTCTAATTCCTAGAAATGATATTTTTCCTTTTTGTCATCTCCTCACTTCCCTGCTCATTGGAACCTAGCTTCATCACTTCACTAAAACTAATCTCTGAAATTGCTACTAATCCTTTAATTGTCCAAAAGCAATTTATCTTGGAATCACTATCTCTTATTTGTCTGCATACTTCTCAGTCTCTATTGTTAAATTATTCTTGCTCTGTCCTGGGTGCTCCTTTCTTTTCTCTCTACATTCTTGGGTACCATAGCAAGTCCTAGACTCATAGGGCCAATAGTGATGGGTTCTAGATCCAGCCCCAGTCTCTCTCCTAGAGTCCTACATCATTAACTGTTGACATTTCAAACTAGATGATCTCAAAAATAATCAGATTTGCAGATGATATGATCTGAGAAAGATATCTAATACTTTAGAGGATAGTATAGGCATCCAAACAGATCTTGATAAGCTAGAAGAATGTTCTGGATCTAAGGGTAATTTAATAGGCATATATTTATACAAAGTTCTATACTTGAGTTTAAAAACAATAGTACAAGGGTGGAGTAACAGTATGCACTTTCTAGATCCCTGTCCCCAAGTCCAGCCAAATACCTGTAAAAAATGGCTCTAAACAAATTCTGGAGCTGCAGAACCCACAGAATGATGGAGTGAAGCAAATCTGCAGCCCAAGACAGCCTGGAAGGTCACCAGGAAGTGTCTATCATGCCACGTAGGGGGCAAGGTGAGTCCAGCATGGGCCACGCCTTCACAGACAGGACCTGAGCAGACTTCGGGGAAACCAAATCTCTTGCACCTGTGGCAGTTTCCAGACTTCAGGAACCCAAAACATCAAGGGCAAATTGAAAGGTCAGTAGAAAAAGCCTGTGGACCAGTGTGAGAGAGTGGAGTGGTCTGGCCCTAGCTCCAGGGCAGAAGAGGAGGAAGGGGGCAGAGGAACATGCAGCAACCACAGTAGCAGCAGGTGCAGAGACAGTAACTGTTTCTGGAGCTCTAGGCCCACAGATTGTGGGAGAAGCCACGACTGACAGTACACCCCTCCACCCCCACTGGAAACAGAGATCTACCTTGACAAAGAACTCAAAAGTCAAGTAAATGACTGGAAAAATGAGCAAAAACTGAAAAAAAGAATCAGACTATAGAATCTTACTTTGATGACGAGGAAGACCAAAATATGCAAACAAAGTCAAAGCTCCTCCATCCAAAGCCTCCAAGAAAAATATGAATTGGTGTCAGACCATGAAAGAGCTCAGAAAAGGATTTTGAAAGTCAAATAAGAGAAGTAGAGCAAAAATTGGGAAGAGAAAGTAGAGTGATGCAAGAAAATGATGAAAAATGAGTCAACTGCTTACTAAAGGAGACCCCAAAAAATGCTGAAGAAAATAACACTGTAAAAAAATAGACTAACCTAAAAGACAAAAAAAGATCCAAAAAACCAATGAAGAGAAGAATGCCCTAAAAAGCAGAACTGGCCAGATGGAAAGGAGGTACAAAGGTGCACTGAAGAAAGAAATTCCTGAAAGATTAGAATGGAGCAGATGGAAGCTAATGACTTTGTGAAAAATCAAGAAATTATGAAACAAAACCAAAGGAATGAAAAAAATAGCAGACAACGTTAAATATCTTATTGGAAAAACAACTGACCTGGAAAATAGATCCAAGAGAGACAATTTTAAAATTATGGCACTACCTGAAAGCCATGATCAAAAAAGAGCCTAGACATTATCTTTCATGAAATTATCAAGGAAAACTGCCCTGATGTTCTAGAATCAGAGGGTAAAATAAGTATTGAAAGATTCCACTGATCGCCTCCTGAAAGAGATGCCAAAAGAAAAACTCCTAGGAATATTGTAGCCAAATTCCAGTGCTGCCAGGTCAAGGAGAAAATATTGCAAGCAGCCAGAAGGAAATAATTCCAGTATTGTGGAAATACAATCAGGATAATACAAGATCTAGCAGCTTCTACATTAA
Organism: Notamacropus eugenii; assembly: GCF_028372415.1. Lineage (NCBI taxonomy): Eukaryota > Metazoa > Chordata > Mammalia > Diprotodontia > Macropodidae > Notamacropus > Notamacropus eugenii. The sequence goes on along the minus strand of NC_092876.1, from coordinate 444,575,005 downwards.
GGGATCAAAGGGCTTGGAATATGGTATTTCAGAAGTTAAAGGAACTAGGATTGAAACCAAGAATCACCTACCCTGAAAAACTGAGTATAATACTTCAGGGGAAACAATGGTCATTCAATGAAATAGAGGACTTTCAGGCATTCTTGATGAAAAGACCAGAGCTAAAAAGAAAATATGACTTTCAAACATTAGAATCAAGAGAAGCATGAAAAGGTAAACAGGAAAGAGAAACCACAAGGGACTTACTAAAATTGAACTGCTTACATTCCCACATGGAAAGATAATATTTATAACCTTTGAGACTTTTCTCAGTACTAGGGTGGTTGGAGGGATTATATACATATAGACAGAGGGCACAGGGTGAGTTGGATAGGAAGGGATGATATCTAAAAAAATAAGGGGTAAGAGAGGAATATATTAGGAAAAGAAAGGGGAAAATAGAATGCGGCAAGTTATCCCTCACATAAAAGAGTGAAGATAAAGTTTTTTCAATGGAAGGGAAGAGAGGGGAGATGAGAGAGAAAAAGTGAACATTACTCTCATCGCATTTGGCTTAAGGAGGAAATAACATGCTCACTCAAATTGCTATGAAACTCTATCTTACACTACAAGAAAGTAGAGGAGAAGAGGATAAGCAGGAGTGTGGGAAGATGATAAAAGGGAGGGCAAATAGGAGGAAGGGTAATTAGAAGTAAACATTTTTGAGGAAGGATGGGGTCAAAAGAGAGAATAGAATAAATGGGGGCAGAATAGGATGGAGGGAAATTTAGTCTTCCACAACATGAGTTTTATGGAAGATTTTTGCATAACTACACATGTCTAACATATATTGAATTGCTTGCCTTCTAAGTGAGTATGGGTGGGGAGGGTGGAAAGGAGAGAAGTTGGAACTCAAAGTTTTAAAAACTAATGTTAAAACTTGTTTTACATGCAACTGAGAAATAAGATATACAGGCAATGGGGTATAGAAATCTATCTTGTCCTCCAAGAAAATAGAAAAGATGGGGATAAGAGAAGGGATGCATGTGATAGAAGGGAGGGCAAATTGGGGGAAAGAGTAGTCAGAATACAAGTTGTCTTGGGGTGGGAAGAGGGGAGAAATGGGGAGAAAATTTGGAACTCAGAATCTTGTGGAAATTAATGTTGAAAACTAAAAATAAATAAATAAATTAGAATTTAAAAAAGAAATAATAATAATAGCACTAGTACAGGAAAGTTTTCATTCCTTCCTGATTTTTCCCCAATTTTCAAGGTATGTTTCTTGAGTTTTTACAAGTTTACCCTCTTCTATATGAAGAAAAATAGAACATTAAAGTTCTGCTTTAGTCCAGACCTTTCTATGAAGGGAGAGTAGCTTTTTAATGGTGAATCTCCTGAAAATTTGATAAAATTAACACAATGGGTTTCAATAATGGAATACATAGACATTTTTACATGACTTTGTCATTCAATTCCATGGGAAACCCTTTAAGTTCATATTCAATTTAAGTATCATGAGTTGGGAGCTCAGGAAGGAAAATACAATGCCACATCCAGAAGCGTTTCTAACATTATGCAAGATATTTTATGAATTGTAGGACTGAGTTATCCAACATTGTTCTTCTTGATAACTTTAAATTGTGTTTAGCTAATGTAAGCTGCTATTTTCTTAATATGAGCCAGATCCACCTTATTTATTTTTAGGGCAGTTAAGTGGTTCAGTAGATTGAGTGCTGGGCCTGGGGTCAGGAAGACCTGAGTTCAAATCTGGCCTCTGATACTTACTAGCTGTGTAACTCTGGGCAAGTTACTTGACTGGAGAAGGAAATGGAAAATCATTCTAGAATCTTTGCCAAGGAAACTCTAAGAACAGCTTCGATGTGCTAGGATCTAGGGAGTCCCAAAGAATAAGACACAATGAAATAACATTATTATTGTTATTGTCCTTTATGTATTCATTTGATATTTACCAAAAACTTTACATAAAGCTATCCAGGCTACCCCTATAATAGCCTTGTGAGAGAAGTGCCATTATGGTGCCCATTTTATGGATGAGAAAAATAAGACTGAGAAAGGTTCAATTCATTGCTCAGGGTCACCATGCTAAAAGAGTGTCTGATGGAGGATTTAAACTCAAGTATCCCTGACTTGAAGAGCAGTGTTGGACCACCTAGCAGGTTTCAAATCTTGACTTTTAGGAAGAATACCTTTTATTTCAAGGATTTGGGGTGACTATCATTTGAGATATGTCACTGTTGGCATATAAGATGAGGAAAGCTTTTATCGTTGCTATTTAATGGATGATCTTTACATAAGGTACATTATAAAATGTTTTCAATACTATGTGCCATCATCTACCTTCACTCTTGCTTTGTATTATGACTCCTAAAACATTTTGAGGACCACTCACTTGTTGCTAACAGACTAATCATCCAGACAACTGAGCCTACGCTTAGAAGGCTGGGACTTGGAAAAGCCCATACTGGTGAAAAAGGAACAGCTTGGGTACAGATGATGCACTTCGTTGGCTAGCATGCTTGTGCTTAGCATCATTCCTGTGACAGTGTTAAGTCTGATCAAACATTTGCTGACTAGTTAGAGTCTTATTTGAACAAATCCAACTTTGTGCTGAACTGCTACTAGAGAGGCGAATGATGCATTGGTGTAGATCAGGAATGATTAGTATTAGCGGGGATGTTGGGGTCCTCATTTTATTAGTGAGAAAAATGAGTCCCAGAAAAGACATTCAGTTGGTCTGAGACATTAGGGCTCCTGACTCCTCATACAATGGCATTGGTCAATGACAGAAACCAGCTTGTCTTGCACAGACCATTAGGACATTTTAGCGTTTCACTCATGGACTTATTCTTACTCCTATATCTAATAAGTGATTTTAAAAATAAAGGAGAGAAGAGTATACAAGGGCAAAAGGCTAAAAGGAGATTTTCATTCTACTGGCATTATCTCTATGTATTGAGCACAAAATTCTTAATGAACAAAACCATTTCTACCTGCTTGGCTTTTTTTTTTACTGTTTTGGCATCTGTACAAACATGCCATCTTTTGTCTTTGATTTAGAATCTCAGTCATAGAATGATTCTAAGGTGTTCACATTGTCCTCAACTGGTCCATGGCATAAAGGACAAAGTGCTAGAAGAGAAATCTGAGGATCTTGTTCGAAGCCTAACTCTGTACACTTCACCTTGGTCATTTCATTTAATCTCCAGGCCTCTTTCCTTTCACTAGAATGAGACAGTTGGACTAGATGACGTCCAAGGTCCTTTCCAACAGACTTTCCAAGTTATAGGCTAAGACCAACCACGCCTTTGCAATTGTATGCAGCATAAAACAATAACCAGGTGTAGAAAGGGCCTAGAAAAAGAGCTTGGTAAACACTTAAGAATTCCTATTCATGTAGAAGATAAATCCTACATCTATGAGGTAAAAATGCAATGCCATTTGCGCCAAACACACACACACACACACACACACACACACACACACACACACACACACACACTTTTTTTAATTTTCAGGTTTCCACATCTTGTTTTTCCACCTTAAGACTGGTCAGGCTCTTAGGCTTACTGTTCATATGTAGTTTGATTTTATTTTACATAGATCCTACAATCAACCTTTTCCTCATCCTCAATTTCAGATGTTTCCAATAGACATCTGGAAAACAGAAGAAAATACAAAGGGAAAAGTCTATTATGTCTATTAAGAAAAGATCTTTTCATCTTTACTTACAGCATGTTAATGTAGCACCTGTTGGTACTCACGGGTTTTGTTAATATTTCCATTATCCCAATCTTTGAACTATTCTATGGGTTTGTCTGTTTGGAAAATAGGCTATTTCTGCTTATGGAATCCAAGCCTCCAACACAGATCTGTAAGTGGATATGTTCAAATTACTCTGGCTTCTTGGAGTTGATGTCAATATTGACAGACAAATCACAGTATCAGTAGGCTAACACTTTTAAATTTTGAACCATATACATACACATCTGTCAAGATAAGCTTCTGAATACATATCCATGTAATACATTAAAAGGATTATCTCTTTTAACTGCTCTAAACATGCATTATATTAGCAACCAGAAGTCCTGAAGTCTCACACTAGCTAACTCAGTTATCCTCTCTTGGTCTCATTTTCCTCTCTTACAAAATGAGGGCCTCCAACATTCCTACCAAAATTAACTATTCATAATCTGATGTAAAGACATTTTACTAACGTCACCATTTCAGCCTCTTTTAACCTATGTTTGCCCTTCTTTATAGACTTTAAATTCATGGATTTTTGCAATGTACTTATATTAAATATTTTTCAGTAATATGGTAGAAAATAATTTAGGCTTTTTTGGATATTTTCCTCTCAACCCAGAATGATTCCAGAAATAATCCTATATTAGATGGAGATTCCATAAGTTGCCCTTGCTTGCTCATCTTTGGTTTTGCAAAATGTCTCAATCCAAGAAAGCACAGAAATTAAAAGGAAATGGATTGAAGGTAAGTTTTCATCAAGGTGAATGTATCAGGCAAATTGAAATATGTGCATCTTCCCATTCTAACCACTAAATAATGAGTCTGGTGGGAAACTGAATTGTAAGGAAGAAAACAAAAGGTTAACCTATATGATGGGCCGATGTAGCTATCAGAACAAGAGTTGAGCAAAACTTGGCAGCGTAAGAAATGAACAGCAAAACTCTAGAGTGCAGTGTCATAGCTTGGCCAAGCCACAAATCCCATAGGTCCTTAGGACCTTTCTTCAATGACCATAGAACTCTTTTGCATCTTTTTGAAACATGTAGGTTTTCTTAGTATTTTCTGAATGTTCAAAGCCCAAAGGTGCCGTCCAGGAATTAAACTGCACACTTTTAACAGTACATCAAGTCAGAGTCTAATTAGTATTAAATTTAGAAGCTCCAGCTGAGAATCTATTATAACTAGGAAGGGGAATGGGGGTGGTATAGAACTAGTACATATTTTTCAATATACTAGATTTGGCATTTTCCCCATATGGGATAGAAATAAATTATGAAAAGGCTATGCTATTTCTAGGAAATCACAGGCAGTTAGTTAGAATTGTTATATCATACCAAGCGATAGACAACATAAGCAGATTTTTTTGCCATCATGAAGGTCTTAGGAAAAATATTAAAGTGGTAGCAGAGAATGAACCCTGCTGAATTGTCTCTTCTCCTTTCTAGCCCAATAACCACATGGTGGTTATTCTATGATCCAACAAACCCTTTCCCTCTAGGACTCTGACAGCTGGGTGGTAACGTAGATAGAGCCTCAGATACTAGCTGTGTGACTCTGGGCAAGTCACTTCACTTCTGCCTGCCCCAGTTTCCTCAACTGTAATATTACCTACCTCCTGGGTCATTGTGAAGATTAAATGAGGTATTTGTAAGGCATTTAGTATAGTATCTGGCACATAGTAAGTGCTTCATAAAAGTTTCTTTCTTTTCTTTCTTTTCTTAAAGAGCCCATTGAAATCTGCCTTCCTCTAATTTGCATATCTCTCCGTCAAATTCATCAGAGTTCTCATTCCATCCATATCTTCAGCTGTAGGCAAATAAGACTGCTAAATTTTATCCATGCTTCATCCAAGTGATATAATTTTTGAAAGAAGAGCTTGTCAAAAATCATTAATATATACAATAGAAGTAGAGATACTAAACACCTATTACCACTAGGCCATCTCACTCTGCCATTCCAGGCTCTCCTCCCAGTGTGACGTAGTGGGAAGAACACTGGACTTGGACAGAAAATCTGGAGTCAAATCTCACTTCAGACTTTTGCGAACTCTGTGACAATGGGCACATCCTCTTCATCTATCAGATGGGAATAATAATATCTATAATGACCTACTTCAAAGAATTGTTGTGAGGAAAATGCTTTACAAGTTACTATATAAATGTGAATTTTCTTTATCTGTATCACGTGTCTATTGAATCATTCACTTAACACTATGCAATATGAGTGTTCATTGCTTTTCAGGTCTGTACTATTGAAAACCTGATTTCTGCTATAACATTTAAAAGTTGAAATTCTTTAATAACTATAGAAAGGATTTTGCCACACGCTCATTCTTAATAATGCATAGTTCTTCTTTGCTTCACGTCTTTATTGTCATGTTCTTTGGCCTTAGAACTATACAGGGATATCTCCTTCCACTTTTGGAAAAGTCTTAGGTTGATTTTGGAGGATCTGTGGTTTTGTCTATGGCCATCCCCTCCACCAATCGAGAGTGAATATTCTTCATGCTTTTCCATCCTATGACATTTTTGTTCACGTTCTCTGTAAATTCACCATAGAAGATGGACATCTAACTAGAAAGGTCTTCCTCTTAATCTTTTGGCATCTTGGAGATACCATTATAGTGTCCAGACTGTCAATCTGTTCTATCTCATTCTTAATGCATGACAGACACTTTACCCTTTTCCAGTCTTTAAATACTTCTTTTTTAAAATCGGTTCCCCATGTACAAATCTTTACTGGTAATATGGTACAAGCTTATTCCCTGCTGCACATACATTTTTGCATTGAAACAGATTCCCTATTCTTACAATTCCTCTGAAATTACTGGGTTCTTTGCTACACAGCCATATTCTGATCCTTGGAGAACAGTGGTCCTGGAGAACTTTTTCAGCATTAAACAGTCAGGTTATCATTGAAAGCACAGGCAGAGTTTTGAACTGGTTCATTCAAAAAAGCAATATGAGTTCAAATGAAGAGGAAAAGAATCCGTACGCACAAAATGTTTATGGGAGATCTGTTCATTAGAGCAAAGAACAGTGTCCATCATTTGAGGAACGACTGGGTGAAGTATGAATATAATGCAATATTATGCCTTAAGAAATGACAAAAACTATTATTTCAGAGAAACCTAAGAATATTTGTATAAACTGATGCAGAATGAAGTGATCATAAACAGAACAGTCTATACTATAAAAACAATATGGTAAAGAAAAACAACTTTGAAAAATATGGTACATAAAATGTATCAGGTACCTACTAAGTGCTCATGGATTGATTGAAAACCTTGTGCTGTTTGCCAATGCAATCGAGCCCTTTCCTCTCCTCCTAGTCAATTCTGGGATGACCCACCTATAACGCCTTTCCAAGTTATGTCATAAATAGTCATCTATGTTAGTTGAAATTACTGGCAATTTTTCGTAGTGTTTCATGGCTTAATATAAATGCTACATATGAATAGATGTATTTGAAAAGTTCATTTTCACTAGAGATCATCCAGACTGCCTAAACCCAGAGCCCAGGAGGATCTAGGCTAGTCTCCTTATCTTCATCATTTCTCATGGTGCAAAAATATTCCATTACATTCCTTTGTCAGAATTAATACAACTATTACATTTTAAATGGGAATATATTAACTTTCTGGTTTTATTTTACTAGCACTTTCCAAATAGTGCTGCTATGAATATTTTGTTACGTATAAGATTGTGGCTGTCCATTGACACGAGCATAATATGTCAACTCTTCTGCTTTGTATTTAAAACCTTTCATAATCCAGCCTCTTCTTTTAGTCTGAATACATAATGTTTCTCTTTACACACTCAAAATTCCACTTACACTGGCCTGCATTCCACATTGTTTCCTTTAATGGAATGAAAGCACTTTGAGATTAAATACTGTTTTGTTTTGAAATACTGTTCTTTTTGTTTATTTAGGAGGTGATTAAACTTTTCAAGGTCCTCCTTCATGGACTAGCCTGGCAGCAGACTATATCCTTTGAACCCTGCAGAATCCTGTCTCATGGTAGGCAGGAGCAAGTACAGGTATATAGACTAGGGGAATCTGGCTTTAAGGTCTTGTTCTAATTTATGAAATGGACTATAATAGAATCTATAAAATCTATTTCTCCAAGTGACCACTGTGGACACGCCATATAGAAATCTGAGAGTCTTCCTTGCATATGCAATACAGTCATCTTTTCTCTTATCCATATCATGACAACACATGATCTTCTTTTCCCTTAGCCTTATTGTTGTATAAATCTGCCTTGTGTCAAGTTTCCTCTTTTTCCACATCAATTAGTGAACTGTTTTTATTTTCATGACCCAGGGGAGATAAACCTGTCAGAAAAGGGTCCACCTTCTTCATCAACAACCACCTTATGGACAGGCTAGCCAGCCTAAATGAAACAGCACGAAATACTGAGGGAGGGATAGGAAGGTAGCATGTTCTAGGAAGGTCAAGCAGAGTTTAGGGAGACAGCCCAGAAATTAGAGCCCCAAGAATTACAGTGACACCTCAACCACTGATGCGCCTTCTTGCCTCATCCAAGCAGCCATCATCAAACAGAGGATCCTAGAAAACCCTAGGGAAGTGACCTGTCCTCCCAGCAAACACCAACAGTCAACTGTCAGTCAACAGCTACTAATAACTAGTTGAGTCTGAGACTTTTAGAAAGTAGTCACCCCCAAATCACCATGCCAACTATCAAACTAAACCCTACAACCCCAGTCCTATATATGTTGTCTTTCCCATTAGAATATGAGCTTCTTGAGAGCAGGGACTGTCTAATCTTTCTATCTGAAGGTATCGTTATTCAGTCTTTTCAGTCATGTCTGACTCTTCATGACTACATTTGGGGTTTTCTTGGGAAAGGTACTGGAGTCATCTCTCGTTCCCTTCTCCAGATCACTTTACAATGAGGAAACTGAGGTAAACAGGGTTAAATGACTTGCCAAGTGTCACACAGAAAATGTCTGAGGCCAGATTGGAACTCAGGAAGATGAGTCTTCCTGACTTTTAGTCCCGACACTATCCACTGTACTACCTAGCTGCCCCAACTTTATATATACAAAGTGCTTAATAAATGTCTTTTCATTTACTGACCAAGGCCCTATACTCTTGATTGGCCTTCACTTGACACCTCAAAAAATACTTGATTTTAGGTTCCACAATAAAGTTTTTTGAGTATAACATTTACCATTTATGTTTAAAAACTGAATAAATTTTAAAACTAAATAGCTGTAGGGAAGGAGAGAAGAAGCATTTATATAGTTCTTAAAATAAACCAGACACTGTGCTAAATTCTTTATAAATATCTTGTGAAGTAGGTGCTGCTATTACCTTTTTTACATTTGAGGAAACTGAGGCAAATTGAAGCTTGCCTGGAGCCACAAGCTATGTATTAAGTCAGATTTAAATCTTTATGATTCCAGGCTCAGAGTTCTTTGCATTTCATCACCTAGGTATTCATTTTGAGAGGATAGGTGATAGGTTTTTGTGTTCTCGTTTGACATCTACCTCTAAAGTCTTTGCCTCCTTAATGGAATTGAGTTGATTGTGAGCTCTCAAAAACTATCCTAGCAAAACACAGGCTCCAGTACATCTACCAAACTAAAAGGGTTTTCAGTGTGTTTTTGCTAATGGGCTGCTTGACTGTTACCCTCTGAGCAATCTTGCTAAGACTGGAGATGCCAATCTTGCACTGACAGTACAAGATACAATAATTGATTTCTTAGTCACAGTGACTCCCAAAGACCGTCTCTCTGAGTCTTTGTTTATGGAAGTGGAGAAATTTACCAATGAAATAATGGAGCCCTGAAATATTATCTTCTGTTTTGTCAATAATATTCATGCAAAATCGTTTTAGATCGTAAAGACTTATGCTGTAGTTTTGATTAAATTTAACTTCTGCATTTCAGGAAGTATTAAATGAAATTATTGATCTGGATAGCATTCATTTTGTCAGTACAAGTGTATTGGCAGTACTCAAAGCCTTGGGAAGTGTCCTGTATACTCTAAGGTAAATATATTTTCCTATAGTTCTTTGTCATGCAAAAACTGACATTTCATCTTGAGTATTGAAGTTTTCATTCAACTAAAATAAGAAAAGTGAGGAGACAAAAAACTCAAAGGTAAAGAGTTTACATCTATTTTTCCAGTCTTTTTTGTTGTATATGAAAGACTATTTTGTTCAGCAAGCTATAGGATTTTAGGATTACTTTGTTCACTTCAGTCTGATTGCCCAACCATATCTCAGAATCATTTGGGGGGAACCTTACACTAACTTTGCATATTTACCTATTTTTTGTTCATACATTTTATTTGCATTTTCTTAGTAATTAAATACCATTATAGACCAAATGTTTTTTTTTATAATTTTTAATGTTCCTACATTTACCTATTCAGTTTTTTCTTACTATGTTAAATACTTTAAGGGAAGTATCATGGCCACAATAGAGAGTAACTTTAGATTGTGACCTTGGGCAAATCACTTAACCTTTCATGTCCCAGGAAACTTTATAAGACCATATAATACAAACAAACTGCCAGTTTGCATCAATGAAGAGGATTTCCACACTGGAAGTTCCTTACACAGATGAAATCACAAATCAGGACAAAAACAAAAACAAACATAATTTTTAGCTAAGAGTCTAATTGGATAAGGGAGAAAAAAAACTAGAATGTGAGTACCCGGGCAAAAGTGAAAAAATATGAGACTCCAGAGAGTGCCCATAACCTCTTTCAAATCATAAATGAAATAATGGAAGAAAGAGACTTATTTGACCCAATTACAGAACAGATATCATGTTTTTAAAAACCATAAAATAGACAACATTTTTGTATATCTTTGAATACATCATAAAGATTTTTTGTTTTCCATTTTATCTCAACCTGTGCAAAAAGTTATATGACAACAGAAATAATAGTTTTTTATGGTTTGTTTTTTTTAATCACAGACTCTGATGATAATTTGGGCCTCAAATTAAATTGTGAGATTGGAAACAGATAGAGAAGAGTAGCAGAAAGCAAGAACAGTTAGAGCAAGAAAGAAATTACGAGCTGGGTTTATTTCCCTAAGCACTTCTCCTAGGGCTACATCCTTTAACTATCTATAGCTTATCCTGGTTTCACTAGAACCTTACCTCTTCTGGCCTTTTGTTGTATGTGCTTGGGATCAGAGTAATTAGTTGGTATGTGGATTCTGTACTTTACATATTATGTCAGAAAATTCAGCTATTTCTTATGTTTTAGATTTTAATAGAGCAGGAAATGGAAGTAGGAGGTCAGGAAGATCTTTGTGTCCTGTGTGGTTGTTGATAAGCTTCTACAGACCCAGGCAGGTTAAAAGAATGGTAGCTAGGGAATGAGAGCAGTTGTACTTCAGTAACTGGAAGAAACAAAGGCAGAACGTGCAACAGTAAAGATGGAGAGGGATTAAGCAGGCACTGGGGAATAATCGTATATTTGTGAGATGCATGCTGTTTGCAATGTACCAAACTCCATGGAGATGGGAATATGCAGAAATAAAAGGCACATTCCTTGAGCACCAGAGTTTAAAATCTGTTTCTGAGGATCAAGATGGGGATGTAAGAATAAAGCAGATACCCAAGACCAAACACTAGGAATCCTAAGCCATAAGTGACAAGCGTTAAGGGTGATATAGATCACATGCATCTTTGGATTGGAATGATTGGAGAAGTGTCTCACAGAGTTATATCCTGAATGTTATTAATGCTACACAACTTCTTATATTTATTAAATTTCATTTTTAATTTACAAAACTCCATTTTCTCTCCTTCCCATCTTCGCCCTCCCCTATTTAAAGAAAATGAAGTCAAACAAAAAAAATTCTAACATGGATGATGCTTCCCCAAAATACCTCATGCTGTAGTCTGAATCTGTCACCTTTGTCAAAGATGGGTTTCATTATGAGTCCTCTGAAATGACGGTTGCTGACTGCACTGACCATAATTTTAAGTCTTTGAAAGACCTTGTTTTTATTTTTTAACAAATTGTCAGTATGTAACTTGTCCTGATTCAACTCCCTTACTCTGCAAGTCTTCCCAAATTTCTCTGAAATTATCTCTTTCATCATTTTTTGCAACACAGTAGTATTCCATTATGTTAATATACCCTTATTTTTTCTGCTTTTCCCCTATTTACTAACACCTTCCACTGTTTCCAGTTCTTAATAAAATAAGAATAATAACTAGCATTTATATATCACTTTAAGTTTACAAATTTTATCTCATTTTAGCTTCACAATAATTCTGGGTTTGTTTTGAGTTGTTTCAGTCATGTCTGACTCTTTGTGGGCCCATTTGGGATTTTCTTAGTAAAGATACTGAAGTGGCTTGCCATTTCCATCTCCAGCTTATTTTACAGAGGAGGAAACTGAGGCAAATAGGAGGAAGTGACTTGCCCAGGGTCACACATCTAGTAAGTGTCTGAGGCCAGATTTGATGATGCTTGAACTACATCTTTAAGATAGAGATTTAGTGATGCAGAGGTGAGGGTGGAGTACATTTCAGTGATAGAGAACAGTTCCAAGGCAAGGAAACAGAAGATGGAGCATCGGGTATGAAGAACAAAGAGAATGCCAGATTATCTGCATCTTAGAGTAAAAAATGGATAATGATAGACAATGGGATGTACAAAGGCAGAGGTCAAGTTGTGAAGTGCTTAAAAAGTTAAACAGAAAAACTAATATTTATATTTTAGTGGCAGTACGTTGCCATTGGAAGGGATTGAGTTAAATATTCACATGGCCAAATCTTAAGAGAAAATTATTGTTAACAGCAATGTGGTGGATGGGGTAGAGTTAGACAAAACATTTGAGGCAAAGATACTAATTAGAAGACTACTGACATATGGTCTTACATACATATATATATATATATATATATATATATATATATATATATACGTGTATATATATATGTAGTCTTCTATAGTCTATATATGTAGTCTTATAGATATAGATATATGTAAATCACAAGGTCAGGTAAGATTTGATGAGGGACTAAATTAAAGTAATAGAGAAGTAATTGAATGCAAGATTCATTTAAAAAGCCAGCATCCTTAATCATTTTTTTGTGTCATGGACCTTTGGGGCAGTCTGGTGGAACCTACGGACCCCTTCTCAGAATAACATTTCTATCTACATTCATGATTTAAGGAAATACTAAATTTCAGAGGTTATGAAAATATAATTTTTCCCATCCATGTTCACAAACCCCCTAGAATCTATCCACAGATCATGGTGTCCAGGTTAAGAACTGATATAGAGCTAGAAAAGACATTTGTTAAACGACAGGATATGTGGGGTGAGTGAAAAGTTAAAGGTGACATTAAGACTATGCACCTGGGTGCTTGGAAGGATTTTGGTGCCTTTCAACCTGAAATAGAAACTTTAGAAGGCAAGACACAGGATCTGAGCTGAGCCTTGAAGGAAGTCTGTTCAAAAAAAGACAGAGGAGATGGACTATGGGTGTGGAAGAGTGTGTGTACCCTCAGATTCATCTGTGCATTACTTAGTCCTCACTGAGGGATGACAATACTTCTGCAACTTCCTCATCAGTTCACTGACCTACTCAACACAGTGGCTATTCCACACCCTTTTATTGCTCCTGGAATCTCCCATAGCCCCTGTTCCCTTCACCTTCAAATAAATAGCACATAATTATTTTTATTTTGTTGTGTTTGTCCTTCGTTCTCAAAGAGGACCGTGACTTAAAGATGATGACATGACTTGCAGTTGACCTTGATTTGAGTGAGGGAGGGCTCTGCAAGGTCACCAACCTCACCTTCTTCTCCTGAGCCATCTGGGTCCAGTGGCCAGATATTCATCAGGATGCCTAGAGATGACCCAGGATGAAATGTGAGACCCTGACCCTTTCAGGCTTAGGTCTTCTCATGATCTCACTTTGAGTGAGATACGCCCATTCAGTGATTAAGTTACTCAAGGGATGGCCCCTTCAATTAAAAAAAAAATCAAACTGGGAGGGGAAGACCTCAAAAGATTATCAAAGGCCTTTTTAAAACCTTTTCTATGTTTAAAATAGTTTACCAATGAAAAGAAAATAGAGGCATCAGTTGTAGACATCCTTCTCAAGGAGTTTTGGGAGGAGGCAACTTGGTTAAGAAGTGGATAGAGCACTAGGTTTGGAGTCAGGAATCTGAGTTCAAATCCAGCTTCAGACATTTATTAACTCTATGACTTTAGGTAGATCACTTAACCTCTGGCCTCAATTTCCTCATCTACAAAACAGGGATAATATATGCACCCAGGGTTCTTGAAAGGATCAAAAGAAATATATGTGATGTCTGAAGACAGATAAAACAGTTTGGAACAGCCTCTGTGTCAAGGGGGTTAGTGAATTAGTGAGGGAGGTGGAGAAATATTCCCTTGCCTCGCTGAGGACCATTGGTAGGATGGGTATAATAGTACTTATCTTCCAAGGCTGTTATGAGAATGAAATGAAATAATGTTTGCAAAGTGCTTTGTAAACCTTAAAGTTTTGCATGATTTTATAAATAGTAGCATTAGGACTATTATAGTCCAAGTGTGAGGTGATGAGGTCCTGGACCAGGGCTGTCAATCTCAGATGAAAAAAGGTATAGATACCCGAGAATTATCATTTTTAGCATAGAAAAAGCTGGTCCAGAGCTCAGAATAAAAGAGGAGAGAGAAAGCTAGATTGCTTTGGAGACATTGCAATGAACTTTGACCAACCTCAGGGAGGAAATCCAAAAAAGAATGAAGGTAAAGGATCTCATTAAAGAATTGTATAATGGAAAGAGCAGAGAGGCTGGTCACACATTGAGTGAGGAATTAGAAGAGGCAGAGACCTGAGTTTCACTAGTAGCTTTGTGATGTCAGGATAATGCAACAGAAGCCTCCAGCTCTTTGCATGGCCCTCCTGTGGTAAACTTCTGTGGGACCTAGACAAGAGCTAGAAAAAATGTTTTCTCAAATCCAGCTTCATTTATGTTAAATCATTACCAGAAATAGCAAATAGTTCCTTGACATCGATCGCAGATAATTATTACTGGAAAGAACCTTAGAAGTCATCAAGATCAGTTCCCTTGTTTTATAAGTGAGGAAAAGGAGACCCAGAGAGGACCCATGCCCCAGCTAGCTAATCCCTCAGAGGAAATTTCGGGTCCTTCATTTCCTAATAGTGACCTTGTTTCTCCTACTCTAGGCTTGTGTTCTTATCAGCCACTGAAGCCAGCCATGCGCTGCTGCTGTGTCTTGCTGATAAAAGGAGGACATTGGAAGTGTTTAATTCACTAAATTACTCTTCTTTGGTTTCTACAGGATGCAGTATAGTCTTTGTATTATTTCAGTTTGCTGTCTTTTATATTTGAAGGTTGTTCTAATTACTTGCAGAATTGTTTTGTCATTAGAATTGTTCAATTTAACCAATCTATGCCTTTGAGTTATAGCATAGGCTGGTGGTTTGTTTTTGTTGGTTTTTTCCTGGGGGTGATTTGGGGATTCTTTCATCTGGCACTAGGCAAAATCACACAATCAAAACCGTAGGGGAAGATGAGGTTGGGAGGACAATTCTCAAAAACTTTATCAGTGACAGATTTGAAAAAGATAAAAACCTAGTCAAAATGGCGGCATAGTTTTATACATGTTAAATTGTTAAGAAATACAAATATATTATAATAAATAATGGTGGTGATACCAACTTCATGCTATTGCTTGCTAGTTTCCACAGCGCAGGAAGGAGGAGGGGGTGGGAGGAGTGTGTGTGTGTGTGTGTGTGTGTGTGTGTGTGTGTGTGTGTGTATCAGCCCTCCTCCACCCACAACTACCACTGTGTCAGAAGATATACAATAAATTCAGCATTTTACCTGACAAAGACCTGAAGCTGGAATTGTGTCCAAACATGGTCAGAGGGAGCATTCTTCCACAGGAAGAATCCCCACCTCAGGATCTGTTACCAACAACATCAACTCCTCCAAGGGTCTTAGGTGGGATCATCCAAAGACCGGGAAGATCTCTAGCACAGCCTCCTCTGTGAAATACTCTGGAGAATCACACCCTGCTCTCTGGACACTGCAGACCCATTTCTGTCAGGGCATCTGATAGAACCATCTCAGGTCATCATCAAGTCTGTTCTAGAATGGGGTTAGGAGGACACATTTTGAGGGTCACCTGCCTCTCCAGTCCCCCACCTCTAGCTCCGCAGGTGTTAGACACTACTCTCAGTCCCACCCTCCCCCCAGTAGCTCTCACTGCATCCTGGATACAAGATGACTAACACAGCTTTCTCCTAACTGGCACCAGACATCTCTTCCCACAGGCCCTATTGCATGCTGGCAGTGTCTCCTCCCCCAGCCTCCTGTACTCCTCCTCCTCACCTCCCATTCATGCCCACCACCATGTTGCAGTTTTCCTTATTGTGAAATCATGCCTAAATAAACACAAAATCTGCCTTATTCATAAACTGTTTCCTAATATACTAGTCATGTTGAAACAAATAATCTGTTTTCAAAATGAGCATTATGGCAACACAGACTGCACTGGTATCCCGCTGGTAACAGAGTGGATGCTAAGTGAGCTCATCAGAGATGAGGGCTTGACCTTCTCTGCTGGTAACGAATCATGAGACCTCGTCTTACACTGTCTAGACAGCCGAAATAACTGTCTTTTACGTAGAAAAATTTCTATTTTGGAGAAGTCTGAGAGGGAGGGCAGGGAAAAGTGCTTAGTCCTTCATCTTACTGGTCACATGTCCTGGAAGTCCCTCTCCGGTCTCCCAGACTTCCCTCATTGTCTGGTGTCATCCCAGCCATCCAGGCTCACCACCTTAGCTTTGAGCAGCTCCTCACTTTAACTAACCTACAGATTCAACGCGTTGCCCAGTATTGCCCTTTTTACCGTCACAGCATCTCTTATATATATCCCATTCTCTCTAACAACCATCGTCCAATTCAGGCCCTCATCATTTCACGTCTGGACTATGGCAATAGTTTTCCAGTTGTTCTCCCTGCCTCGAGTCCCCCTCCAGTCTATCCTCTATGAATTGCCTAAGTGATCTTTATAAAGTACAGGTCTATTTTTTGCCCCTAATCTTCATCACAACGTACTTAATATTTTTTTCATTTATTCGTTCATCTCTATTTTGATCAAGACCCAAAACTTGGTTGGCCCTCACTTAACATGTAAAGGGAATAGTTGATTCTAAATTCCCAATATTCTGAGCAAATTTTTTAGTATTTGTGTTTAAAACTAGATAAAGTTTAAAATGAAATAGCTAAATTGAAAGGGATGGAGGAATTTTTTTCTCTATCTCAATCACCTAGTTTAATATCCATCCCCCTTTGCCTCCATGTGGAATAGAGGGAACCATGAATTCTCAGAGATTATTCCAGAACAGTGCAACCTCTGGCAGATCTAACGATATAACCATACTGATGTTTTCCTCAGAGTAGTTTCACTAAATCAGGAGACGCTCATCCCCACACTCATGCTATGCAATGAATTTTTCAGCCATGGCAACTCTCAAAGATAATCTAGTAAAATGAACAAAAGTTATACTTTGGGTCTGTGCAAGCAGAAAAATATCAGTGAAATAATGAAACCCAAGTATGTTATTGCTCAGTGATTTTAGTCACATCCGACTCTTCATGACTCTATTTGGGGTTTTCTTGCCAGATACTGAAGTGGTTTGCCATTTCCTTCTCCAGCTTGTTTTGCAGATGAAAAACTGAGGCAAATAGAGTTGAGTGACTTGCCCAGGGTCACACTGCTATTAAGTGAGGCTGGATTTGAATTCACAAAGATGATTCCTAAGTCCAGGCACAGCGCTCTATCTACTGTGACACCTAGCCACCTCAAAATACTATGCCTCAGACTAATATGCATGCAATAGTATTTTCATCAAGGCTTACGTTGTGCTTATAGATAAATGTAATTTCTGTTTCAGGATCCAAATGTCAGGTGAAATTATTCAACTGGATACCATCAATTTAATAAATTCAAGGGTATCAGATGTGCTTGTTGCCTTGAAAGGTATCTAGAATGCCATAAGGTAAATGTATTTTTTTAATATTTCTTTGTGATGAAAAGATTCATATAGCTTGTGAACTGAAATAATCATTCAAGTGGCTATAACAGGAAAAATGGGGATGCAACAGTTTCCAACCTATTTCCAATCCTTTGTTAGACATATCTGATTGTATTTTGTTCAATAAACCATAAGATTTTAGTGTCCATTTGTTTCACTCCATTCTAAGACCTCAAAATCCTGTTTGGAAACTTCTCCAGCTGACTTTGAATTTTGACCTATTTTTAGATCATGAATTTGCTTTCTCTCTGTAAATAAATACCACTGTAATCTAGATCTCTTTTTCTCTCAGCCTGAAAGTTCCTACACTTGCAGACTCAGTTTTTATTATTATATTTAAATGCATAATATATGAAAAGTGGAATGGCCACAGTGGATAATAAGTCCTTCTAGCTTTGTGGCAGGCAGCAAGTCACTTAACCTTTAGTGCCTCAGGGAACTCTCTACATTAGTGGGGGGAATTTCCATATGGGGAATTCCCTACATAGATGAAATCTCAGATCAGGAAATATATATATATGTATATATATATAATTTTGCAGGTCAGAATATTTTACTAGTTCAGTATGATGGCAGGTAGGACAGAAAGCTAAATAGAGATGAGGGACGTCATATTACCCTCAAATGGAACAGTGGAAGAGAGATCATTATACAACCTAATCAAAAAGCAGGTATTACACAAAAAATGTAAAATGAACATCCATATTGTGGGTTTTTCATATGTGTCATAGAAGCAGAAAATATTTGCATCTTATTTCAACTTCAACAAAAATTAAATAGCAACAGAGATGAAAGGATTCTTTGCTAGACAAGGGTGTGTGCCTTCTGACTTTATTGGAAGTATGAGATTTTAGAAAGACAGCAACAGAAAACAAGATAGGTAGCATAGGAAAGAAGGGGAATAATGGAGTAGGTTTATTTTCCTAACCATTTTTACTGGTGCTGCATCTTGTGGCTTTTCCTAACTTATCCATACTAACCAAATTCTTCTTGGCCTTTCTGGCCTTATGGTACATATGGCAAAAAAAAGAAAAAAAATCAGCAATTACTCATATTTTAGAGATTTACAAAATGGGAAATAGAAGCGAGGTCAAGGAGGGATTTGTTCTTTATCTAGATTTTTAAAAGTTTCCATTAGAACACAGGGAAGTTTAAAGATCTGGTAACTAGGAAAGTCCAATAGTGAGGCATAACTAAAGGAAACAGAGGCAAAGAAAATAACAGGAAAAATAATGGGAGACAAAGCCAGCTTTAGAGAATAATGATTAGGATGTTTATTGTATGCCTACTATATGTAATGTATTTTGCTAGACTCTATGAGGATGAGATATAAAAAGAAGCATGGGATATAGTCCTCAATTACAAGGAATTAAAAATCAAGTTGGGTGAACAGCAGGAGGGAAAAGGATACTAAAACAGAAATGATTAATTTTTTAATTTTATTTTTTTTAATAAGTATTTGTTTTCCCTCCTGTCTTTCTGCCCCAATTAAAAAAAAACTATCTCAATACAAATATGAATATTCAACTAAAATAAATTCCTGCATTGACCAAATGCAAAAAAAAGTTGCCTCATTCTGCGTATTGAATCCAGTGTTTCTCTGTCAGGAAAGTGGTCCGTAACTAGACCTTGGAAATGATGGTTGAATTATTAATCAGAGCTCTTAAGTCTTTCGAAGTTGTTCATCTTTAAAATATTGCTATTATATACATTGTTCCCCTGGTTATTCTCACTACACCCTATATCAATTCCTGTAACTTCTAAGATTTCTCTGAAACTTTCCTTTTTATCATGTCTTGCAGCACAAGCGTATTCCATGATGTTTAGTCACTTCCCAGTTGATAAGGTAGTTTCCAAATCTTTGCCATTACAAAAAAAACTACTTCAAATGCTTTTGTACATTCGAGTCTTTTTCTTCTTTCTTGAATATCTCTGAAGAAAAATAGGGGGGCCTCAGGATCAAACGATAAGTAGTTTAGCTGACTTATTTGGCATAGTTTCAAATTTATTTCCAGAATTACTGGATCAATTCACAGAGCACTCATACTTCTATTTTCCCAAAGGCTCTCTAGTATTTTTCCTTTTTTGCCATTTTTGCAAAATGAAGACTTTTAGGTGGAATATCAGAATTGTTTTACTTTATCTTTCATTCATTATGAGTGATTTGGAGTATTTATTAATGTTCAATAATGAAGATAATATTAATACTATTCCGTATCAATTTTAGGACTGCAGGGATTCTATGTACAGTTTAGTGGACCCAATTTCTGAATCTAAAAATCCTCGGTTTCTGATACTATTGATATTATTAAAAATCCATTCGTCTTTGTTTTCTGGTGATCTCAATAGGAGTGAGTATTGCATCATAACTTTTCTGCATGTGATATAATCATGTGATTATCATGGTAACATGATCCATTATCCTTGTAATTTTCTTACTATTGAGCCAGCCCTGGATTTCTGGTATAAACCCATCCTGGTCAAGATGTGTAATCTTCGTGGTATGTTGTTGTAGCATTTTTGCTAATATTTTAAAATTTCTGGTTCATTGCTCCTTAGGAATATCAGTCCATAATATGCTTTTTGAATTTTAATTCTTCCTAGTTAAGATACCAAGACCATCATATTATAGAAAAAATTGGTAGGATCTCTTATTTGCAAATAGTTTACATAATATTACAATCGTCTTTGAACATTTGATATGTGACATAAACGTTTGAAAAAAATAATTTCTGAGTCATGAATCATTTTCTTAATTATACTAGCAAATAATTAATAAAAGGGGTCAGTGACATTCTCAAAGGCAAAAGACCCCTCATGGAACCCACTCAATACTTATATGCCCTTGGAAAAGTGGGATATTCCTGAGGCTGGAAATCAACCTTGATTGACTAACAAGTAATGAGAGAATGAATATCATAATGAGGTGGGCTTACTCTAATGAGGGTCTGGGGAATGTGACCGATTGCTCAGTCTTTATCAAAGAGACTTATTTATGCCCATTTCCTCCACACAGGGTAGTCTAGACAAAAAGGGAAATTCGCTTCTACCCAGACCTGTGTGACTAAAATGCAGCGGTCCAGAATCCACCTAAACTAAAATTTCTTTACCTTTTGATCAGATCTAAACTTTGCAGCTGGGTCCATCTCACCCAATACTTCATCTCATCATCAGCCCTGCACTTCAAAGGCTATCTGAAGAGTCTACTGAGGTTGATTTCTAAAAGAGGAAAAGGAAGGGGAAAAACTTTAGTCCCAATTCAATAATTGGCTATTAATAACAAATTGGCTATTAAGAAAAATAATCTTTCTCTCAGAATTTGGTCCAAGAGAAATTTTCTTTTGCCGTTGAAATATGGCTTCTATAATTTCTTTTTCTGAGATTGACTTATTTAAATTATCTGTTTCTTGTTCTATTAAGCTAGGTATTTTATGCTTTTGTAAATATTCATCATAGCTTTGTAAACATTCACCCATTTTGTTTGTTATTGGTTTTATTGGCATAGAGCTGGATAAAGTTGTAGCTAATAATTTCATTTACTTTTTCACTTGCGTATTCTCCTTTTTCGTTTTTGCCACTAACAATTTATTTTTTCCTTTTAAAAAAACTAATTAGCTTGTGGTTTATTTTGTTAGGGTTTTTTCTTTAGAAAACCAGTTTATGCTTTTATTTATTAATAAAACTGCTTTCAATTTTGTTAATCTCCTTTTTGACTTTCAGAATTTATATTTTGGTGTTTAATTAGGTATTTTAAATTTTCTAGCTTGTTAGGCCGTCGTTGCATTTCCAGTTCATTAGTCGGTCCTTTGTCTCTTTGGTTTATTAAAATGAGATGGGAGAAGATTTTGGCATGCTAGCTTTTTGTTGTCATTCTCTTTGGTGAAATTATGTATTACGTTTATGATTTGTTGTCTGACCCACCAGTTCTTCAGAATTCAGTTCATCCAGATTTTAATCCTTCAATGGCCCCTTGTTGAATATCATTTATTTATTTATATTCAATAAAATTACGTGTCTAATATTTCTGCTTTCCTGTATTTGTCAGTTGTTCATTCATGCCCTAATGATCAGTTTTTATAAAGATACTGTGCAATTCTCAGAAACAAATGTATTCCTTTCTACTCTTTTTCAATAATTGTTGAAGATCTATAAATCTAACTTTTCTGAAATTTTATTCAGGTCATTAAGTTCTTTCTTGTTTATTTTTTGCCTCAATTTGTCTTGGTGTTTATACTTTTACCCTGAACAATATGCTTGCCCAAGTCATAGCTGAATCTTTCTGTCTCTCCTTTTTATTCTCAGTAGCTACATATTTGCCATCTGAGTTTAGCCTTAGGAGAATGAGCTTTTGTGGTCCCATTAAATTCCTAGGTTTGGGTTTCTTTCTTTCTTTTTCTTCCTTCCTTCTTTTCTTTTTTTTTTTCATCTGTTCCTCGTTGCTCCTTTCCTGATTTGGACTGAAAAGTGGCTTTAGATTTCCAGTCTCTGCCAGCTGTATTACTCTGATAAGGGCAACATCTTGGGAAACGGTCTGGAATACTTGAATGAAGTCAAGCCTTAGCAGAAGCAATCTCAGGAGATTATTTTCTGAGTTTTATTAGGATAGAAGATAAGTTGAATTTAAAGTCAGACAAGAAATTGTCTCATTATTATTTCATTTGTAGAAATCACTTCCTGATCATATCCAGTATCCAATACTGATTTCAAAATGGAACACTTTACATGTATAATGATGGTGTAAGTCAATCAACAAATCCTCTCTGAAACCACATCCCATCACTTTTGAATTATTTCATTTTCTACCCCACCTAATCCTGTTTAATAAAAACAAAATTCGTAGATACTACCAGAGATACCCAATCAGCTGGAGCCTTACTTGCTACAACCCTGTTCAACGGATAGTAACATTGTTGGCTTGGTTTGAAAGAAGTTTGGAGGCATGCCAGACACAGGTGGCATAACCAGTGTGAAGTGTGGCTGCAAAGACCTAAACAGCAACACTCCTTTTTTGTTGTCCATCATGGTCCCCCTTGTTTGCTGTATGTCTGTTTCAAATGAATGGTACATCCCCAATTTGATTTCTGCAAATCAGTTCATCTTCCCACTACTCTTCCTTTCTGATATTCCACGGCATGCATTTTTTAAATCTAGTTTCTTCTCTGTACTTATCTCATCTCTACTTTCAGTGTTTCAGGTGCATGTTGGTCAACTCTATTTATCCTTTGAGCAGTTTCTCCCCAGATGTGTTGCTGAATCTGACTGCACACTGTCTTGTTACTGGATAAGTGTAACTCAGAGGGTTCACAGATGGAGGTTTTGGCTGGTCACTTGAAACACGGACACTATTATTAAAGAGAATTTATATTGTTTAGAGCTTCTGGATTCAATTTTGGGCTTCAGTAGACATGTAGCATTATTGGATTCTCACAGCTTTCAATACAAGATTCATGAGGAGACATTGTTAATTTCATTTAGGGTGGCTATTACATTCTGTCAGTTTTATTTTAATTAATTGTTACTCCATAGCACAGTGTCTGTGACTTTCCATCTTAAACATGTTTCCAAAGTCATCTTTAGCATAAAGGAGTTCCTAAACAATTTTCTAAAGTGAATAATTTTCTTTGGTGATGTTTAGTTGAAAGACTTTCTTAGAATTGAATAAAACTAGACAAAAGTCAGTTTTCAGGTTTCTTGTCAAGTGATTCCACAACTCAGATGAATATACAAAATATTGCCCAATTGAACGTAGTGCTGCCCTTAGCCTCCATTAGACTGGGAGCCAGCTGAATCCCTGAGCTCTGTAACCTCCACTTGGAGAAGACCAATACAGAGGTGAGAGAGCTTTTCTTGAAATTGTGTAAGGGTAGTAGTCTACAATCAACTTCTGGACGTTTTGTCATTTGACTATGTAATATGGAAGAATGGTTGTAAATGCTATTGTAGAGCTTTGCTTTCGTTAATGATGGACCTTTCAGAATATTGGCTATACCTTCATGGAGTAAGGTTAGGACTATAGTGAATTAGGGTCTAACCTTGGCAGGGTCAGCACAGAAGCCTAAGGGGCTCAGATGCACCTCAGCAGAAACAGTTATCCCACCCAAACATGCACTAGGAGTGGAGATAAGGGGAGGCTAGCCCTAGCACAGAGATCTAGTGGAGGAACTAAAGCTAGAAAGATGAGCAAATCAGTTTTTTTGTTTGTTTGTTTTGCTGCCAAAAGAAAGTGCTGACCAGTATGAAATATAGTTGCGCTAGCTTTAAGTGGGACCAGGAGAAGCTTTGTGCAGAAAATAGGATTTATTTGAGACTTAAATGAAACCAAAGAATCCTGGAGGTGATATGAGGAACGTTTCAGGAGTAGGAGAAAGACAGTGAAAGTGCTCAATCAGGAGATGGAGTGTCTTGTATGAGGCAGGGCAAGAAGGTTAGTGTCATTAAATTGTAGAGTCCTGAAAAGGTAAGAAGGGTCCATGCTATAAAGGCCTTTAAAAGTCAAATAAATGATTTTATAATTGATCCTGAAAGTAATAGGGAGCTACTGAAGTTTACTGAGTAGGAAGGTGTGACATGGTCACATCAGCACTTTAGAAGTGTCACTGACAGCTGGGCTATGGGATGGACTGGAATGGCAAAAGATTTGAGGCAAAGGGACCCATCAGCAAGCTATTATAATAGCCCAAGTATAAGGGTATAAAGAACTAAATCAAGACATTGGTGTTGTCAGAGGAGGAAAGGGGCGTAGAGAGAGATGTTCCAAAAGTGAGAATTACTGAGTTGGAGACACAGATATGGGCATGTGAGAGAGAAGAAGAGGATGCCACCTATTATGGGAACCTGGGTCACTGGGATGATCGTACTACTCAATTTATTCTGTATCACTTCATAAAAATAAACTTCAGGTTTATCTGAAATTACTGACATAATTTCTTTTTTTTTGTTTTGTTTTTTGTTTTTCAAATTTATTTATTTAACTTTTAACATTCATTTTCACAAAATTTTGAGTTCCAAATTTTCTCCCCATTTGTCCTCTCCCTCCACCCCAAAACACTGAGCATTCTGATTCCCGCTATCACCAATCTGCCTTCTCTTCTATCATCCCTCCCTTCCCTTGTCTCCATCTTCTCTTTTGTCCTGTAGGGCCAGATAACTTTCTATACCCCTTTGCCTGTATTTCTTATTTTCTAGTGGCAAGAACAGTACTCGACAGTTGTTCCTATAACTTTGAGTTCCAACTTCTCTTCATCCCTCCCTCCCCACCCATTCCCTTTGGGAAGGCAAGCAATTCAATATAGGCCATATCTGTGTAGTTTTGCAAATGACTTCCATAATAGTCATGTTGTGTAAGACTAACTATATTTCCCTCCATCCTATCCTGCCCCCCATTGCTTCTATTCTCTCTTTTGATCCTGTCCCTCCCCAAGAGTGTTGACTTCAGATTGCTCCCTCCTCCCACTGCCCTCCCTTCCATTATCCCCCCCCCCCACCCTGCTTATCCCCTTCTCACCCACTTTCCTGTATTGTAAGATAAGTTATCATACCAAAATGAGTGTGCATTTTATTCCTTCCTTTAGTGGAATGTGATTAGAGTAAACTTCATGTTTTTCTCTCACCTCCCCTCTTTTTCCCTCCACTAAAAAGTCTTTTGCCTGCCTCTTTTATGAGACATAATTTGCCCCATTCCATTTCTCCCTTTCTCCTCCCAATATATTTCTCTCTCAACTCTTAATTTTATTTTTTTAAGATATGATCCCATCCTATTCCATTTACTCTGTGCTCTCTGTCTCTGTGTGAGTGTGCATGTGCGTGCGTGCGTGTGTGTGTGTGTGTGTGTGTGTGTATGTAATCCCACCCAGTACCCAGATACTGAAAAGTTTCAAGAGTTACAAATATTGTCTTTCCATGTAGGAATGTAAACAGTTCAACTTTAGTGAGTCCCTTATGACTTCTCTTTGCTGTTTACCTTTTCATGCTTCTCTTCATTCTTGTGTTTGAAAGTCAAATTTTCTTTTCAGCTCTGGTCTTTTCATCAAGAGTGCTTGAAAGTCCTCTATTTCATTGGAACACCATTTTTTCCTCTGAAGTATTACACTCAGTTTTGCTGGGTAGGTAACTCTTGGTTTTAGTCCTAGTACCTTTGACTTCTGGAATATCCTATTCCACACCCTTCGATCTCTTAATGTAGAAGCTGCTAGATCTTGTGTTATCCTGATTGTATTTCCACAATACTTGAATTGCTTCTTTCTAGCTGCTTGCAGTATTTTCTCCTTGACCTGGGAACTCTGGAATTTCGCCCCAATGTTCCTAGGAGTTTCTCTTTTTGATCTCTTTCAGGTGGTGATCAGTGGATTCCTTGAATACTTATTTTGCCCTCTGGTTCTAGAATATCAGGGCAGTTTTCCTTGATAACTTCATGAAAGATGATGTCTAGGCTCTTTTTTTGATCAAGGCTTTCAGGTAGTCCCATAATTTTTAAATTGTCTCTCCTGGATCTATGTTCCAGGTCAGTTGTTTTACCAATGAGATATTTCACATTATATGCCATTTTTTTCATTCTTTTGGGGCTTTTTTTGTGATTTCTTGGTTTCTCATAAAGTCATTAGCCTCCATCTGTTCCTTTCTAATTTTGAAAGAACTATTTTCTTCAGTGAGCTTTTGAACCTCCTTTTCCATTTGGCTAATTCTGCTTTTCAAAGCATTCTTCTCCTCATTGGCTTTTTGGACCTCTTTTGTCAATTGAGTTAGCCTATTTTTCAAGGTGTTATTTTCTTCAGTATTTTTCTGGGTCTCCTTTAGCAAGGTGTTAACCTGCTTTTCATGCTTTTCTTACATCTCTCTCATTTATCTTCCCAGTTTTTCCTCCACCTCTCTAACTTGATTTTCAAAATCCTTTTGAGCTCTTCCACGGCCTGAGCCCATGGAATATTTATTTTGGATGTTTGGGACACAGAAGCCTTGACTTCTGTGTCTTTCACTGATGGTAAGCATTGTTCTTCCTCATCAGAAAGGATGGGAGGAGATATCTGTTCACCAAGAAAGTAACCTTCTATGGTCTTATTTTTTTTCCCCTTTTCTGGGCATTTTCCCAGCCAGTGTCTTGACTTCTGAGTGTCCTCTCCACACCCATCATGCCTCCAGATCTGCCCAGCTAGTGCTTGGGGTCTGAGATTCAAATGCTGCTTCCCAGCCTTAGGGCTTTTGGTGGGTGCAGGGCTGCTATTCAGTGTGAGATTAAATTCAGGTGCTTGGGTGGGGGCAGGGCCACCTCATGGTGCTCAGTTCCCTCAGGGGGTTTATGCAAAGACTTTCAACAACGGATCTGAGCTCCTGCCTGCTTTGGGAGCCCCTGTCTGCTGCTGCCCCTGCTGCTGCCTCCCGAGGGGGCCTGAGTTATGGGGACACCCTGCTCCCCTCTCAGCCAGCCAAAAAGACTCTCTCACTGACCTGTGGGTGGAGGGACCTGTTTGGCTGCTGGAGATTCCATCCCTGAAGCCTGCTCGGATCTGCTCCTCTCAGTGCCATGTGGCCAAGGCAGGGCTGGGCTTTGCTCTGGGTCCAGTGCATGACAGACCTTTCACATAGGTTTTCCAGATCTCTCTGGAACAAAAATCTCTTCCACTCCGTTGTTCTGTGGCTTCTGCTGCTCCAGAATTTGTTGGGAGTTCTTCTTTATAGGTATTTTATGGGCTGTGGGTTCGGAGCTAGCATATGTGTGTCTTTCTACTCCACCATCTTGGCTCCTCCCCCTAACATAATTTCTTACAGCACAATAACGTTCCATTACATTTATATACCACAATTTGTTCAGCCATCCTCCAGAAAATGTGGGCTCCATAAGTTTCCAAGATTTTTTTGCCACTACAAACTAGTGCCATAAATATTTTTGTTCATAGATTCATTTTCCTTTTTCTTTGACCTCTTGAGGCATAAGCAAAGTAGTTGTATTATGCTAGATCAAACAGCATTCACAGGTGAGTGAGTTAAGGGGAATAGCTGCATATTGCTTTCCAAAATGAAACAATCCACAGTCCCACTAATAGTGCATTAATATATCTATTTTTATGCAACCTCTTCAAAATTTTAAATTTGTCATTTTATTTTTTTTTTTGGTCATTATTGCCCATTGGATGACTATGCATTTCCACCTCAAAGTTGCTTTAATTTTCATTCTCCAGTTGTTAGTAATTTGGAGCATTTTTCATATGGCTTTTGTCATTTGAAAACTGTTGGTACACTCTTCTCATCAATAAATACTTTGACAACTTTATTGTTTTCTTTAAAAGTTAGCAAGAACAGGGTAATAGAATATAGTCTAGAGAATAAATCGTCATTGTTTCCCCATATAACAATCTTTTTTCAGAAAAAGTTACTAGACATCTTCCTGAGCTCCTCAGAAGTGAACCTAAACAAGTTTTATTTTCATATTCAATATGTTGCACACTTATCAAATGGAAAGTAACTCTTTCAATTTTTTTTTTTTTTACAGAATGCACTGATGTCCATGACTGGATCAACCACACAAAAATAAATGAGAATATTACACATATTCAAATCAGAAAAGAGTAACTGGAGAAAGAAAGCAATGACTTTCTGAAGAAAGAAAAATCTCTCAGCAGAGTCACTAACTCATAATATTTTAACCATGGGAGCAGGAAATCCAAATTCAGTGGGGGAAAGCAAATATCTACATAGTACAGATTTCATTTGAAATTATTTTTCTCTTTATCATTTGTCCCACCCTATCTCCAGTATTAACTTTGGTAGTGTGTAATGTATCATTAAATCCTGCCTATGTGTCATACACTATATTTTATATTTCTAAAGTATTAATATAGGTAAACTTGATCCTTTGAGGGGTAGGGTTCAGACCCAGGATTCCATTTGTGTGGATGAACTCCTGAGGTAAAATCTACTTTTCACCCAAACAGATTGACAACTTGAAGGGAAAAGAAATTTTAGATAGTGTATACATGATATAGGTGCAAAGAAAATTCTTTCTTCAAGTTTTCTCTCTGCTTAATGAGGCAAAATTCAGGAAGAAGATAATTTAAAGGAGTTTATTAAAATGTACATCAAGGTAACATTACGTATTCTTTCCTTTTTAGCTTTATTTATTGATCTTTCGTTTGTTTCTGTTGTGGGATATTCCCAAGACAGATAACCTACTTAAATTTAGTTAATGACTCCAATACTTCTTTTATTGAATATCCATATTTTTAAACTGATTATTAGGCTTAGGTTTAGATTTTGTTATTTAGGTTTTCCTCTTGAGTTCATTTGCTTTTCAGAATATATTATTCCCTTCCCTTACACAGCTTATGGTAGAAATAGAACGTACCTTTCTGTTATTCAGATTTTCATATAACACATACATTGTATTCACCCTTAGAACTGGGACACAATGCTGTTTTACCCTCCCGCATCATTGGGAAATTTACTTTTTACCAACCTTGGTCCTTTTCTCTAAGCAGCTTCTATGGGACAAGACTAACCTCAACTAGATTCCAAGTCCCCTTTCCTTCAGTTGACCTCCTTCTCCAGTCGCCTCTGTTCCTTAGTTGTCTGACTGGGTTGGAAGATGGAGGGTGGAGGGGCACTAGATGGATGTTCTAGGTTTTTTCTTCCTTGGAGTCCCCTAACTATAGGCAACCCCAGAAGTGTGGTTAGTCTTCCTCTCCTCCATAATTCCCTCTTCTTCTCACTTGTTTGGGGAGAGTTGATGTGTCATACTTGTTCCAACAGATTAATGGAAGAAGGTCAAAAGTGGGGTGTATCAGAAGCAGTTACAGCAAAATGCCAGAGTGGGTCCCAAAGGACTAGACTCCAGTTTGTTTAGTTTGTATTCTGGAGTTTATAGGTTGATGAGGGAGTGGTGATGAGTGAGGACCTTTAGGATGGCTATTCTCCACTATTAATTTTGAGAGTTATGTCGTTCGGATTCTTGCATTCTTGTGCTGTTTATTTAACTGTAATTGTTCTACTCATGCTTAATTGTTCTTTGGAGTTTTTTGGTGGGGATGAGGGGTGTGGAGAATTAATGAGAACTTCAGAAAAGATCTCATCTTTCAACTTGTTGGTCATGTGATCAAACAGATTCTCTCTTAATAAATCACTCTCCTAGGGTAACTGTAGGCTTAAAGGATCAGTTACATGGGGATTCACTCCACATTTGGTAGAGATTGCTATCAAAGTCAGGTGTCTACTTGATAAAGTTAGTGAGGGGAAAGGGAAGAAGAGGTAGAGATCTTTTCCTTCCTGGCTTCTTCTGGTTTCTGTTTAGTCAGTCAATGAACATTTATTAAGTACCTACTATGTGCCAAGCACTGTGTTAAGTAGTGGGATACAAAAATAGTCAAGAGACAGTTCCTGCCCTCAAGAAGCTCACAGTCTAATGGGAGAGACAACAGACAAAAAAAATATACAAACAAGCTATATACAGTATAAACAGGAAATAATTAACACAGGAAAGGTGTTCAAATTAAGAGAGGTTGGAAAAGGCTTCAGAAAACCAGGAGGTAAAGACAAAAAGGGTGAGCATTCCAGGTACGGGGTACAGCCAGAGAATATGTCCAGAAGTAAGAGATGGGAGTGGTTTTTTCATGGAGTGGGAAGCTGGTGCCACTGGATCAGAGTACCTGATAAGAGGAGGATGGTTTAAGAAGACTGAGAATGAGGGCAACAGGAAGAAGGTTTAAGAAGAAGTACCTTAAACATGAAAGGATTTTTATAAAGACAGTCATTTGACTGGTAGCCTCTGTTAGACAATCAATGGAACCAGAATTCTTTGTATTTTTTTAAATTGACATTTGATTCTCAGTTATCCAAAATTATTCCAAACTTCCATCACCTTGCTCCTTAAGGACCATTTTTGTTGGGGAGATTTTCCTCCACCAGATTCTGATCCCAGGAATCAGCATTTAGAAATGAGCCCATTTAACAAGCCCCTAAATATGAGAAATATGCTCACCTTAAAACAAAGAACAATACCTGTTGTGAAATCAGGAAAGGCTTTATTACTCTTTACATCCATTCCCCCTGAATGGATGGGTAGCCTCAGTAAGGTTACAGGACTACTACAACACATTCAGAAAGATGGGGCTTCTTATACTATTTTCCCAGCTTTGGATCTCCCATGACATCATCCCCTGGCTATGTGACTTTATGTTCTCTCTGATAGGCTTTTCCTCACACAGCTCATCCAGCCTGTGCATTAGTTTCTGACTTCTAACCTGACCATACCAGGTCACAGGACTGTGGAAACAGAACTTCCTGGTTCCCCACAACATGGTACAGAGGGCTTAGAAATCCAGAGAAATATGGTCTAGTCCTACAATTGTGGATGGTCACTCTGGTTTCCTCAGTTTGAGCACAGACCCTCTTTTTCATTCACTTAGTTGCTGGTGGTTTTGTAAGTCATTTAACCTCTTTTGGGGCTTAGTTTTTCTCATCTATCAAATGCGAATTCATATTTATATTATCTATCCCGTGGGGTTGTTATTGGAAAGCAGCAGTACATAAAGTTCAAAAAGAGGTATTCATATTCTAACCACTGCAATCAGGCCACTTCAGTCCCCCTTCTACACCCTACTCATACACCTAATGCTCTACTGGGCCCTAGCAACAAGCCCAAGGACACAGATGGATCATTCCCACATCTTGACCATCAAGCAATACCTCAATCATGCAAAGACTAGATGTTGCCCTCTGGTTAAAGGTTCTCCTATACATCAATTGCTGTGCAACATCTCAGCTAGGTTCTAAGAATAAGGCTGAGGCACCACCAAGCCTAAGCTACTAAGATTACACTATCCTGGCTTGATAGCAAGTAACATCTAGACCAGGCCTTAACTTCTCCAGTAAAGGCATAGAACATCAAGTCTGAGACTCCACTAGGAGCTGCCCAGCAGAACACACCTTCCCACGACTGAGATGGCTTCCTTGAGTCTAAATCCTGATGCCTAGGGCATGCCTCCAGAAAGCTCTGACTTCGAAGAACAAGCCCATCCAAACACAATGGATACTAACCCCAGACTACAGCTTCCAATGAGCCTGGACTACCAGGCCACATCTTCAGTCAGTTTGAACAATCAGACAATACCATGAGCCCCAAGACATTTGACCAGACCTTCCTGTACCCTGACCACCACAGTGAGGGGATACCAGATTCCAACGCCTGGGGCATTCTTCCACACCTAATAAATTGGGTAACAGTGCCACCAGGTTCAGACCAGCAGGGCAAAGATGAGGCTGATGCAAATTCCAAAATCTGGATTATACTTCAATAATTCCTTGAGCGATGGGAACCAATGGTTCTAGGATGTGACCAGCCACACTTCCAAAAGACCATAAAAATAGAGCAATAATTCCATCCAGCCTCATCCACCAGGCTCCACACAATCCTACCAGTTTGAAACTGCAGTACGATCTGAAAGGTACATATGATAGATCTATAACAGCCAAAGACCTAGCTGGCCAATATCTTTATCAATCCCTAATTCCAAGACTGATTCTCCAGCAGGCTTTGACCACTTAGTTAAAACTTCATTGAGCTCTGCATCCCAAGATCAATTACTTCCCCCACTATGTGATCCAGAGTTTACAAAACAGAGAAGACACATGGCATCTTAATCATTAAATCATGCACAATTGAAGGGGGAATATACAGAATTGTTAATATTATTTCCATCCATCCTGAAAAAATTTAAAATGGCATCTATAAGCAGATTCTTCTGTACTAGATGAAGGGTATGTATTGACTAGGTCAAAATATTCAGTTATAAGGTCTGTTGAGTTTGGGTCCCCTGAAACCCAAGTGGCTGTCCGCTTGTTCAGAGAATGAAATAGTTTGGTCAAGCATGACTGTTATCCATACCAAGACCTCTGCCAGGATCCAAGAAAGAGATTGGGGTGAAATTTGTCCTCCAGACAAAGGCATGGTCAGTCCCTCATGCACTCTGCTCCCCTCCCCATCATCCCAGTCAAAATGAATGTCTCCTGAATTATCCATTTACTATCAGCCAATTACAAGAATTCCCTGGTTCATCTTGATGCTTGGCAAATGATCACCAGCCCTGGCAGACAGACACCATTAACACAGTCCAGAAAAAAAGTCAGAAGTTGCCCCAATAGCCCTGAGAAGTACATCAACTCTTTCTCAGACCATGATGACTAAGCAGCCCAAGGTCTAAGGCACAGAGATTCCCAGTGAGATTTGGGAGTGAAGAATCTGTTTCTCTGATGCTCTGGCTTACCCAAGATGCTATTAAAGACTAAGGGGAAGACAATATCTTGAGTGTGTGTGCCTGACCAGCCAGGAACTCCAGTTGTAAGGGCTAAGGAATGCATAGGTAAGGATAAGAGGAGCCAAAGAGGGTGCAGAGTTCAGGACATTACTAAGTCCAACCCAAAGGTCATTTTGTGTCATTTACTTAGCAACAGGAAAGAAATACAGATATTAAAAAGATTCAGAAATGTCAATTTATTTGTAATGCTGGTACTGAGGAATCAAAGGAGCTACACAGAATAGTAGGAAAAGGGCTGAATATTCCAGCTCTGTCACCGCCTTTAAGACATTGGGCAAATCATTTCATGACCTCTAGACTTGTTTCCTCATCTATAAAATGAGGGAATTAGAAAGATCCCTAAGCCTACTTCCAGTACTGAAATTATGATATTACAGAGCTGATGAGTGTGGACTGTATAGAAGATGTCTGTTTGCCAACAAATTGCTGCCCACTTCCCCCAGCCTCAGCCAGCACCGACACTCTCACAAGGCTGGTAACAGCTATATCCTTCATAAAATCTTGGGATATGTCCCCTCTTCTCCAAGTTGTGTCATTGTCAGAGGTGTGAAGATTCTTGTACAAAGGCCCACAAATATAACACTGGCATCTTCTTTCTGTCCTCTCAAACCTGGATCTGGATATGAATGGAACATGCTACGGTAGAACCAATGCTAATGAGTATGTTCAGGACCAGCACTCAATCCTCTCCCAGCTCGCCTCCTGGCTCATTTTCTCTCCAGTCTAGAAATTGTACTCTGGAATATACTCAGCAACTTTCTTCAAAAGTGCAATACCACTCCCTTCAAAATCTCCAGCTCCCAACGTTCCCCCACAGTCTCACTCAATCACCTTCGATCACAAGACTAAACAAAGCACTGATTTTTAAGATGCATTTATTTTTATTAGTATGAACTTAACAAATAACAACTAACATGGACATTTCCCTAAGCAAAGGAAAACAGAAAAAAGTTTGGATTTGAAACTCCAAATTGCCACCATATACAGCTTGGTTTTTTGTTTTGTTTGCATTTTTTAAATAAAATTTCAATTTAATATGGATGTTAAAATACTGCCCTATTTGACTCTGTCCCTTTCTAAACATCTTTCTGATCTTTGGTATATATACTTGTATGTATGTATACATATATGTATATGTATGTAAATATATACATATGTGTATACATATATGTATATGTATGTAAATATATACATTTGTGTCTATTTATGTAAATGCACACAGGTATGTGTACATATATACATTTTATATATGTATATATATAAAATATTCTTTTGTCTCAATTTTTCCTCCTTTTTGCATGACTATAATTATCCTATTTATGAGAAAGCTAAGTGGTGCAATGGATAGAGCACTAGCCCTCAAGTCGGGAAGATCTGAGTTCAAATACAGACTCATATACTTGCTAGCTGACTGTGGGCAAACCAGCCTCTATTTGCTTCAGTGTCCTTCGCTGTAAAATGGAGATAATAATAAAATCTTAGAGGAGGAAGAATAGCTCTGACCCTGGCCTTGTCATTTAAAGCGCCCATAAACGCTCACCGAAGCATTTTAATGTGCAACCCTTTACATAGCTAAGCTGTGATAAACGTCTCCAGATGCTTTCATTTAAGAGAACATTTTAGTCAATGTTCCTTGAGGAGAAGTAAGAGTAACCAGCCTTGCTCATTTATCTGATCATTTCAGGCTCCAGATGGCATCATCAGTGCTTGATAAAATGGGGGTGTTATATCACACTGGAAGATTAAATATGTGCCAAGCCAATCCTACCACTTCTGGGAGGATTGGAAGACTAAGTCTTCGTATTTTGGTCACATATCACATGAAGTACGACAAAGTAACCAAAACAGTTTTCTCTCGTAACAAGATAAGTGAGCAATTACTGTCTCTTCTACAAGCAACAATTTATAGAACTGCTCCTTTTTTTTCATATCAGTAGTAAAGTATTTTGAAATATCACTGTTTAGATGGCAAAGAAAGAAGTCATTACAGGGACCAAGGGGGGAAAAAATCGACCCTGCCTCTTTCCATCACTATTCATTAAATGTATGGCCAATGTGACCCTTTATCCTACAAGAAAGATGCTGGACAGCCACTTGGCATTTTACCATGAGGCAACCTTAAATGTCAGGTCACATGAACACTCCTTTTTTAAAAGGAAGAAATATTTTTCTCTCTAATGGAATTCATGACATCCTCAGGCTTGTGCTGTTAGATGCTTAACAATGGGTGGGGGTGGGGTGTAAATAAACATGAGACAATTATTAAGTTGAATTTGCATTATTAATGTTTTCTCCAACACTTTTTTAAAGTCTAGACAACCAACAAAACAATAACTATCAGTTTGTAATGATTGCTGATTTCCAAGGTGTAAAAGCTCATACTAAAAACTTAACAATTGACTCTGCAGCCCTCTAAGGTAATTCCATCATGTCCCTACCTATCTCCCAGTCTGATACTCATTAGCCAACCCATAGGATACATGACTATTCAAGAGAAATTTTGACTTGATTTGGGACCCTTAGACAAGCTCTCCCTTCACTTTGGATGTTTTTGCCTGGGTAGTTGGTGCTATATTGTATCTGATCTCTGGGGATAACAACAGTCATGGCAAAGCATCTTATATGATGGAACACTGTTAGCTTCCTCTAAATATAAGCAAGAGTGGGAAATGTTTTTTTTCTTTTTGAGGGGAGAGGGGGGGTAACCTCCAAAGGAGCCCTCTACTCCAAAGAAGAGTGAGAGTAGAAGAAGGGTGAAAGAAAATTGCAACTGTCCTGTGTAGGCATTCTTTTTCTTCTCTCAAATGTGTGGACCACATGAATAAGATACCTCAAGGTTTAGTCAGTGCCTAGATGTCCTAGCACATTATCAAAGAGTACCTCAGAACGAAAGGATAGAAGAGGAAATCAATGCAAGATGACAACTACGATAAATCATTTTCACGCAGGACTTTATAGATTCAGAGAATTTTTGATAAGTTATTTGACTCTCCACAACAGCCCTCTACACTAGGTAAGTACACTGAAATAAATGTACATGTGAACTTGGCTTTGAAATCAAGAGTTATGGATTCATCGTATCATAGAATTTCAGAATCCACAAAACATTCTGTTGTATTTTCTGCTAAACATTTTGCAATTACATTTTAATCTGGTTTAGACTGCCCTAGGGAGTTTTGCAGGCAGTGAATTTAACAACTTTGGTGTAAAACACTTTGCAAAAATGTTAATAAATGTTAGCTATTATCGTGTGACCAAGCCACGCAGCTTCCAACTTTCAATTTCTTCATGTGTGAAAATGGGGACAAAAATGCCTGTACTGCTTACCTTACCAGATTTTTATGAGGAAAGAAAACTATAAATTCTAAAATGGGTAAAATGTGTGAGTATTTCAAGAACCATCTAAAATTTCAATAATACCATTCCTAATACCAAATGAGTATATGTTCTAAGCACTGCCAAGAACATGATTTTTTCTAATTAGAGAGGTCTTAGTTTTTGGCATAATATCTGAATGCTCTTGTGATGTCCCACTCAGACTCAGAAGTGTGAAGTGGTTGTGGTGGTAAGGAGTGAATTTCAGAGGAAAAGATGTGAATTAGCTGAGGGAGAGAAAGGGGTTATCAGTGATAAACTAGGTAAGTATCCTGGGGGTAGAAATGGTTTTTTTTTTGTCTTGGTGTTCCCAGTTCCTAGCACACAGTAGGTGCTTACTAAAGGCTTATTGGTTGATTTTTGGAATGAATGAGTAGAATGGTCACTGAAATTTCAAGGACTGAAGAAGCATCTATCAAATGCTGACTGTAGCAGGTACTGTACTAAAAGTTTCGTAAATATTTTTTCATTTGATAGAACAATCCTGGAAGGTAGGTAGTTGATATTATCCCTACTTTATAGTTGAGGAAACTGAAGTTGATAGAACTTAAATAACTTGCCATAAAGGGTCATAAAGCTAGCAAATGTCGGCTTAAACTCAGATCTATTCCAGGCCCAGTGCTCTGTCCACTGTGCCACCTAGTTATTTACTTCAACTTTGACCTAACTTCATTAGTATGAATGGAGTAGCTAGGTAGTGAAGTGGAGAGAGTGCCAGGTCCTGAGTTCAAATCTGGCCTCAGATACTTCTATATCTGACACAGACCCTAGTTGTGTGATCCTGGGCAAGTCATTTAACCCTGTTTGCCTCAGTTTCCTCATCTATAAAATGAGCTAGAGAAGGAAATGGCAAACCACTCTAATACCTCTACCAAGAAAACTCCAAATGGGGTCACGAAGATTTGGACACAAGTAAAAATGACTAAACAAAGGAATCCTCCATTCACCAATACAAATTGCAACCTTTCTACCCCATGGCAGTTGCTTTCTTGAGATTTTGTGAGTAAAATCATTTAAAACCTCTTGACCACCTTTTGGCAATAAACCTCATGAAGATGGCCTTCCAAGGACAGATAGCCTGCCGCACAGGCACACAGAAGACTCTCCAGCTATGTAGAACCTGCGTCAGCTTGTGTTTCTCTAGTCTAGTTGTCAAGAATCCCAAACCACCTCCACACTGTCATAATAGGAAGGACTTGAATAGTCGGCAAAAGCTAAGTACAAACTATTAAAAGTGATACTTCCAGGGTCTGTTAAGTGACAATCATAAATATAGATGAATGATCCTTTTTGGTTATGTCCTTAACCTCTCCTTTTAAATTCAATAATTTCAAAACAGTATACCAAAAAAGCTTTGGTATCAGCTTCATTTATCATATGTTCAATTTCTAATCATCTAGGGGTGCTTGGAAAATGTTCTTAAAGCAAAATTTTAAATCAATTTTTCAGGGATTTCAGGTAGTCTAATTTTCCTTGTCTCAGCTGGCTTGCCCTGCCTGGCATGACCTAGTTTTGAAGCACTTTGAGGCCTGGGGTTTGACTAAGGCTGTCAATGCCCCATTCCAGTGCAGCTGCAGGATTACGACTGAGCTCCCTTCTCATTCTGGCTTCATCATCTCACAAAAACAGATAACAAAAGTAGATGTTAATGAGAGCTAGTAAAAAGCCCAGGAATTGGGAGAATGACGGATTTGGGCTCCTCTGTATGCTCCAATAGCCTAGCCCTATGAACTAACACTTCAAAAAAAATATGGTAATGTCTTTTCTGGAAGTAAAAAAATTCAAATTCAGATTTGACTGTTAAGAGAATAAAATAAAGGGACCTTTTGCATGTATTTCAATACTTTCGATCTGTATGAAGTCGCAAAGACATGATTTTATCTGTTTCTGTAAGGCTATCTTTGGGGATGTTTTCTCAAAACTTAGTGAGTTTGCTTCTATCTGATAGATTCTGATTTTTTCAAACGCTCTTTTGCTCCAAGTGACCTTTTAGGCTTTTGATTTTTACACCCCATAGAGCATAAAATGTCTATTTCTTGCTTTGCTAATTACCAAGTTTACTCCATGCTGAAACTTTCTGTCATTTAGGTTTTTCCTGTTTCTTGGCTATAAACTTCCTATTTATATTTTCTATTTATTCCTCTGTGTTTACAAACAGCCTGATCTCTAGAGCACCTACCTAAGTCATCTAGACTTTTTAATGTTAGCTTTCCTTGGACTTCTTGATTACACTGTTTTTCCCTCCTGTGAGATCCTTGAACTTTAAAAGGGCAAATCATACATAATTACATAATTAGTTAAATTATATTTGGTACAAACTTTTAAGATTCTGTTGGATTCCTATATCTGCTGTGCAACAGGAAGAAAATGTCACTCAATAATGTTAATATCTTGGCATGAATTGACTGGTATCCCCTCCAAAATTAGAGGAGAACTTCGGAAAAATTAATTTGGTATTTTGAGGAATTGGGGAGAGGGGAGGAAGGAAGGGAGAAATAAGGAAGGGAAAGAGGAAGGAAACAAGAAAAGGGGAGAGAAGAAAAAGGGGAAGGAGAGAGATACTTCTCAACCCCCTAGGAACTTCTCCCTAGGAACTGCTTCACTGGATGATAGTTGTGAGAGTAGAATAAATGCAAAACTGATAGCCTTAAGGAAACAATCTTTAATGCTTTAAATATACTCTGAAAAACTAATGCAAATAGCAGGACAATTCCTTCTAGTTTCTTCTCGACCTGCTCCCCAAGTCTGGTTGGCAGCTGCTTAATCCCAAAAGAATTGTTAATATTGATATCCCTGAAAACATGGAAATATAGGGAGTTTCAAAACTCACCTCTGATAAGAAATAAGATAGGCCTCAGTTTCCTCATCTGTAAAATGAGGAGTTGGGCTCTATGACCCCCCAAATCTCTTCTAGTTCTAAATTTGAGGTGCTATGAGCTGAATTACAACTGTGCTTATTTACAGCATGTTGGTTGATATTCATAAAGAGCACATTGCCATTACAACCATGACATTCACTTCAATCCATGAGTAAAAATTACCCTATGGTAGAACCGCTTTTACTATCCCTAAATGACCTCGTAACCACTTGGGATCAAACTGACCTTATGTCAAGGTGTGCAGGTAAGAGATCAGAACTCCTTAACATCTCACGTAGGGTTTGAATACAATTCTTCTCATTCCCTATAAATTTTTTCTCCTCCCCATTCCCTTAATATCCTGTCACCTTCAACCTCCTCCAGTTCATAGTCATGGCTGTCTCCCCTAAGTTTTGCAATGAAGAAGCAAGAGTCCCTAAATATAACTTGAGTCTATAGATGCTTCCCCAAGGAGTTCTTATGTGGATTCCAGGTGTGTTTAAGAGGAAGCTTAGAGTACTGATCCTGGAGTGGGGAACACTCATCTGGCCCCAGACACTTACTAGCTGTGTGACCCTAGGCAAGTCAGTTAACTCTGTTTGCTTCAGGTTTCTCATCTGCAAACTAGAGAGGGAAATGGCAAACAACTCCAGTATCTTTGCCAAGATACTGACCCCCAAATGAGGTCATGAGAAGTCAGCCATACTGAAATGCAACCAGAAGTTAAGATACCCTGCCCAAACTCTGCCCTTCCTCTACCAGGAAAATAAGGAACTGGGAGTAAATCATTATGCTATCCCAGTCAGGCGCTTAGCAATGAGGGGATTTGATAGCAACTACCCAAGCCTTCCTCAAAATTTCTACACCCTGACTATAGTTATATCTAAAGTTGAAATTATCTTTCTGATGCTACACTTTTAGTAAGGTTTGCTATAATCCATCCTAACACAAAAAATTATATTCTGAATCTATTTTTAATTAGAAAGAATTCAATAAAAGAGCTCACTTATCAGTGCCTTCACATCTATTTAGAGATTTACATTTCATCCCTTTTGTTGGAGAATTATGTTGAAGGCAATATTGTACCTAGAAATGAAAATACAATGAAGTACAATGAGAAAACGTGATCCTATAATCGTACCATGTTTATTTAGGAAGCCACTCTAAAAATCCATGAAGCAAATGTGTTGGTTGCAAGCATTGGAATCCTTTGTTTTGAAAAAGAAATAGTAACAAAAGGAAGCCATGTATTAACAAAGGAGCTGCTTTAAAAAAAATAATTCAGGCTTGTTGTTCTTCGGTCATGTCCAGTTCTCCGTGACCCCATCTGGGATTTTCTTGGCAAAGATCCTGGAATGGTTTGCCATTTTCTTTTCCAGCTCATTTTATAGATAAGGAACTGAGGCAAACAAGGTTAAGTGATTTGCCTAGGGTCACAAAACTAATAAGTGTCTGAGGCTGGATTTGAACTCCGGTCTTCCTGACTCAAGGACTAGTCGGTCCCTGTTTGTACCTAGATTTTCAGGAAAAGAAAAAAAAAATGAGGAAAAAAAGTGGGTGGGTGTGGGTGTGGGTACAGAGAAAGGGGGAAGGAGGGAGAAAGAGAAGGAGGGAGAGGAAGGAAGGGAGAGAAAAACAAATCTTAGTGCATCTGAAATCAGTGCTTCATTGACTTCACTCGTTCAACTGGCCTCAGGCTGATCTAGGTCACTGAATGATGAGCTTTCACTTGGATTTAAATTCTTGCCTATAATGGGTATTTTAGAAATAGAATATATAATTTGCTGCATCAGCAACCAAGTTCCTGTCTACAGTCCAAAACAAGAAATGGGACATGTAGTGACCACCACCATGAGGCCTTAGGTAACTGGGATGCTCCTGGAAAGCAGTTTATGACTGCTGGGCTGTGTTTAAACAGGCCAATGCTTCCACTCCCCTGGAAGTGGTGCTGAAAGGCAACCTACTGCACGTCCACAATTGACTTAAACTAATATGGTGTTAGCCCAACACATCGATTTCAGATGCTCTGCAATCTCATTATTGAGTAGGCAAGGTACATCAGTGCCTCTGCTGAGAGCCCTAGGAGAAAGAGAAGGAGCAAGATCAATTTAGCAAAGACCCGAAGAGAGCACAGATGAAAAGCCGACAACTTCCCTGTGGGAAGAGCAGGGAACAAAAGCCTTTTTAAAAAAATAGAATACCTCTGAACGTATTTTTCCCCTTATCTTGGATTTTGTGCCCACAGGAGGAATTTTAACAACCAAGTAAAGATATTTTTTGAAGAAAAAGAGAAAAACCCTCAAGGAGGGAGGGGAGCAGGAGAAGATGTTTATTTACAGCTTGTCAGTGATCCCAGGTTTTGCCATCATTCTTGTATTGTTTAGTACCAAACAAGCTCCAGGATGTTTTCCTAGGAGCCTTAATGATCTTTTTGAGTGCCATTTTTCTGCTCACAGAAGTCTATCAAACAGCTTGCTTTAAAGGGGTTTGGGGCCCTAGGTCTAGGGTCTTCAATTCAGTGTTGAGCATCCTTCCCCAAGCAAATGACCTGTGTAAGTCTGCAGAGTGCAGAGTCATGTATTTAAATGAGCTTGGCTCTTTCCAGAAGTCTTCTCTGAAAAGGCTTCTGTTTTGTTTGTGCCTCTTAAGAAATCCATTATGACGAAGATCTAAATGTATTCCATCTCCCAGGGTCTTCATTTCGTTAGGGAGCTTCTGCCCTCTGCAAGGCCCTTGTCAACCACTTCGATTTGGAAGGGGAAATATTATATGTGTATGTGTGTATATACATACATATATATATATATATATATATATATATATACACTAAAAGATTGGGTTAAACAGATTCAATGTAAGAGGGCATATACCAAGAGTTCAGAAGGGTTTATTTGCCACCGAGAGGAGTCCAGGAGAATTTTGTGGAGGATATGGCTTTTGGGTTGAACTTTGAGAGGGGATTATTAGGGAAAGGGGCTAAAGTAAAGGCAAGGAGGAAAAGGTACAAGAAGATCTTTGGGGAATGATGAGTGGACCAGTTTCATTATTAAATGGGAACACATTATGGAGGGCTTTGGGTGACAAACTAAAAAAGTTGACTTTATAGGCTGAAAGCCATTGAGTAAATAGATGAAATGGTCAGACGTACTTGAAGGAAGACATGGTGTGGTAAAAACACTTGACTGGAATTAGGGCTACCACTTGTGTGTTAT
The DNA here is from genome assembly GCF_028372415.1 of Notamacropus eugenii. NCBI lineage: Eukaryota > Metazoa > Chordata > Mammalia > Diprotodontia > Macropodidae > Notamacropus > Notamacropus eugenii. The sequence continues at coordinate 444,532,430 of NC_092876.1, read as the reverse complement.
AAGTCTCAGTTTTCTTATCTGTAAAATAAGTTGTGGAGGGTGGAAGAGAAAATTAGAGGATCTCTAAGCACTAAGATTATACCTCATAGTAAAAGTGGGTTAACAGATTGAAGACAGGGAAATCAGTTAAAATATTATTGCAGTAGTCCAGGTGAGGGATAAAAAAGAACCTGAACTAAGGTAAGTGAAAAATGGAAGCAGAAAGGATTCTGGTTTACGCCCTCTCTTTTCTTCTCCCTCTATGCTCTCTCCCTTGGTAATCTCATACACTTCAGCTTTCTCATCTGTAAACTGGGGAGGGAAAAGGCAAACAGCTCCAGTATCTTTGCCAAGATACTGACCCCCAAATGAGGTCATGAGGAGTCAGACATATTGAAATGCAACTAGAAGTTAGGATACCCTACCCAGACTGCCCTTCCTCTACCAAGAAAATAAGGAATTGGGAGTGCTCAGAAAAAAAAAAAATCTGCCCTGATCTCTGTTCCCTCATCTTCAACTACCTGCTGTACATCTCCATCTAGAGCTCCCAGTTGTAATCAAACTCAACATGCTCCAAACATCTCATCATCCCACAAACCCAGAGTTGTAATTGGGGGGGGGGGGCAATGAGGCTTTTGCCACAGGCACCAAAATGGAAGGTCAATGCTATTTTCTCCTGGGAAGGGGGAGAATTGCTTTATTTGAAGACTGGTATCCTATTTATAAATTCATTTATTCTCTCCAAGTCCCAAGCTGTCTCAAATCTCCATGGGGTAGGGATAGAATTTGGGCTCTGGAGAGGGTAAAGGAGTGAGGGCTTTATGAATACCAGTTGTTTGTTGGTTTCTGTCCTTCCTTCTTGAAGAAGACCAATGACATTAGAGCGTGATGTCTTGACTTGCAAGTGAGTTGGATTTAAGTGAGGGAGGGCTGTGCAAGTCACCAGCCTCAGTCTCTCCTCCAGGGTCATCTGAGTCCAGCGGCAAGACATAGGTCAAAATGAGTGGTGATGACCCCAGATGCAGCGGGAGAGCTTAGCAGAAAGGGAGAGGTGGATAGAGGCTAGACAAGGGAGAGGAAACTTTGGTTGGCCTTGAGGCCACATGTCCTCAAGGGTGACCCTTTGACTGAATCTAAACTTCACAGAACAAATCCCCTAAATAAAAAATCTTAACAAAAAGATCATTCTGTGAAGTTTAGATTCAAAGGGCCACCCTTGAGGACCTAGAGGGTGACGTTGCCTTGAGGCTGCCGGTTCCCCACCCCTGGACCCAACAAATGCACCTACTGTTGGACTGTCCCTGCTGATGCCTCCCGGTTTTCCCTGCTTCTTTTAAGCCTCTGTGCCCTCTCCTTATTTCCCCATAATTACCTTGTCATTGACAAACCATGCCACCTGTACTAGAGCCATTGTGCTCATCCTCCTTATTCCCCTCCCTCTGGAAAATAAGACTCTCTCCCTGGCACCACTCTGGACTCTGCTAGGTGAACTTTCATATTATCTTGGCCATTTCCAAGCCAAGTCCATCTATATGTCTGGCCTCCTCAGCCTACCTAGCTTTCTGTTGTTCATTGCCTTACCGCATTAGAATCCTTGAATGCAGGGACTGACTTGTCTTCCTGCATTTATATCATTAGCCCTTAGTACAGTCCCTACAACTTAATAAATCCTTTATCACTGCCATCTCCTTCATTTCAACTATAGTCCATTTCTTTTCTGGTCTTTCTACAACTTCTACTGTACCCTTCAGGGCACTGTTCTCCACTGTTAACACAGCCCCTTTCATCCTAGATCTCTTCCTCTCACATTTTTCCATCTCTGGTGCTTGGTCAAATCTAGATTTCTCTTAAAGATTCCACATAACCTTGACACTCTTTCCAAAGCTGGCAGGCTGTTTCTTTCATAGACCCTTGACACCAAGGCTACTCCAGAGGAACATGTGCTACACTTTTGCTCCCCAATGCCACTTTCAGGTCCTTATTCTGGGACTGAGATCCAGCAACCATCTCTCCTCCTTTAAAGTTCACATCACCCTGTCTATACCCTTACAGATTTTCCACTGACCTCCAGGACATACTCCCTTCTCTCCAGTAAGCTCTATACATTACTTAAGCTTTTCACTTCTCCGTTGGCCACTCAGTTCCAGTCCATCAATAGTGTCAGTTCTTATAATCTTCATGTAGGTCAGCTGGATAGTGCAATAGATAGAGTGCCAGGCTTGGAGTCAGGAAGACTCATCATCTTCCTGAGTTCAAATCTGACCTTAGACGCTTATTAGCTGGGCAAGTCTCTTAAGCCTGTTTTGCCCCTGTTCCTCATCTATAAAATGAGCTTGAGAAGGAAATGGCAAACCACTCCAGCATCTTTGCTGAGAAAAACCCAAATGGGGTCATGAAGGGTCAGTTACAACAGCAGCACCTGACCCATGCAATGAATTGTTTTTCTCTTAGACTGCCTTTCTCAGGTACGGATGAATGTATTCAGAAGTGAAGGATTTCTAATTTGGACTCTTTCTAAATCTGCCTCTTCTCCCGTTTTCTTGTTTATTTTGATTGTGCCTAGGTTCACAAACTTAGTCGTTTTAAACTCTTTCCCTCTCCTTCATTCTGGACAAAGAAGCAGCTGTCAAGTTCTGCCTAGTCTATCTCCACAACATGTCTCTGTGCCCTTCTGCCCCTCACAGTGTTAGTGAGATTATTGAAAAGCTAGTTCAGCCTTTCAGGATTTCTTTCCTAAACTATTCTAATAGCATCCAAATTCAGCTCTCTGCCTACCACTAAGTTGCACTTAAGATAGTCTTTTAACTACATCATAAAAATTCCAGGTTTATAGAGAGGCCTCTTTTCTTATATTTTGGAATGTTTTTGTTTGTTGAGGATTGTTAAATTCAATTAAAAAAGGTAGGTTTGGGGTTTTTTTAAAAGAAAAAACTAATTAAAAATGGGAAATCTGTAAAATGAGCACAGCCAGGAGTCAAGTAAATTATGCCCCAGTCTGGCCAACACTAGCAGGGGCTGTTGCTTTATTTGAGCTATGAAAATTTATGAAGTGTCTCCTAGAGACCAAAAGTTCAAAACTATTCTAGGTCTGGTGCTAAAATACGTATGACCTTTTATAATACAAAGGGCCCAGGAAGCATACCTATTAAGAGGCTCTATAAATCTAGCAATTCAATAAATAATCATGATCTGACATTTTCAAGGAAAAGTCTGCTGTTATATAAACATTGAAAAGGAGCCAAGGAGCTGCGGTGTACAGCTAGGTATCATTGTACTGCTTAAATGGCAACGCTCCTAAGAGCTTAGCTATTTGTTCATTTTCCTCAGAAAAGAAAGAGGACTTGACCTGACACTGTTCTAAAATAAAGCCACAAATCATCCAGAAAGCAAAGGTCATGGTTTCTGGGAACTGGCATACAGTGGACCAAGGCCTGTTCTCTTCCTTCCTTCTCTCCTTTCCTTCTATGAAGATCCCAATTTACCCCAGCCCACTCTCTCCACAAAAGTTTCCCTCTCTCCTTTTCAGGCAGGCAAGTCTCTCTCTTGTCCTCCCTCCCTCTATCAAGAGTAATGCTTGCTCACAGGAAGCGGGAGAAGAATGTCTGATCACTTTCCTCCTGTGTTGGAGGGTGCTGCCTTGCTGAGGTCTATGGGAGAAAAGAAAGAAATGGTAACTTGAATCCAATAGGTTAGACTAGGTGACTCTCGGGTCCTTCCAAAAGAAATTCGATGGCCTCAACCCGTACGATCACTAATTCTCCTTTCTGCTTGTTTGAGAAGGCAGGCAGTTAGTAAGAAAGCATCGTCCTATCTGAAGTCAGAGAACGAGGGTTGAAATACCAGCTCTTCTAGTCATTACCTGTGCATTCCTGGGCAGATCCCTTCATGCTCTGGGGCTTGGCTTTCTTATCTGAAAAAAAAAAAGAAAAGATAGTTTTGAACAGCAAAGGTCAGTCACATCAAGCTCTAAATCCATGATGTTGGAAATTTGTCTTCATTTCTTCTTCTATTACTTTCACATCTTTAATTCAAAGTTAATTTATGGGGACATTTTTTGGTTATTTGTCCCGGGAAAGTGGTTGTCCCAATACCAAAAATTGCTAGATTTGACTGAATACTCTAGAAAATTAAATTCTCCATCAAAAAAGAAGTCACTTATGATGGTGAAAAGGGGAAGCCACTTTTACTTTCCTTATAAAGTGAAAAGACAGGCTACTCTTAAGAGAAAGGCCCTTCCATTCTCTGAAGTCCGTGTGTTTATGGAGGTTTTGAGAACTGCTATTTATTGTTCATTCATGTCAAACTCTTCATGAGCCCATGGACTTTATCTGTGGTGTTTTCTTGGCAAAGATACTGGGAAGGTTTGCCATTTCCTTCTCCATTGTGTCCCTATTTCACAGATGAGGGACTGAGGCAAATAGGAATTAAGTGACTTGCCCAAAGTCACACAGCTAGTCAGTGTCAAGGCCAGATTTCAACTTGGGTGTTTCTGACTCCAGGTCTACTGCTCTATCCACCGTACCACTTAGTTGCCCCATTTGATTACTTGGAGAGCTACATATCCCTTAATCCCTACATTCCCCTTAACTTAGGAGTTCAAACTATACATGACAGGCAAAAGTTGTGGGATAGAATTTGTTTTCCTTTTAGTTCACTGTGCTTATAGTAACCCAGTGCCAAACCTGGCAAGGAAATGGAAAGAAAGGTTGGTATTAGATTGCTTCAAACCATGCCTAGCCCTCTGATAGGCTAACCAACCTTATAAGGGTCCCCCTTAACTACATGCAACATCTCTGGGTGCCGTAATGGAGCGTGCAATGGGCCCAGGCAAGAAAGAACCATTTATTAAATGCCTACTGTGTACCAGGCACTGTGCTAAGCGCTTACCAAGTACTGTCTCATTTGATCTCCACAGCAGCCCTGGTAGATAGGTTTCACTAATTATCTTAATTTTACAGATGAAAAAACTGAGGCAAACAGAAATGACTTGCCCCATGGTTGTGAAACAATTGAAGCGTCTGAGGATAGGTATGAAACCACAGTTTCCTGACTCCGGATCCAGCAGGCTGCCTGCTGCACCACTTGACTTCTTCTGATGCAGAAAGGCCTGTCTTCCCATCGTGCCTCTGCTATTAACCAGCTTGGGATGCAAGGCAAATCGCTTCACTCTTATATTCCTCAGACAACTCCCCAGGTTTTTTCTGCTAAGTCACAGAAGAGTTGCAAACTGTCCTAGTGAAGTACTTCTCCCTAATGAACTCTTAGATCTATTTGTTTGATCCTTTAGGAAGATAGGTCTGCAGCTGGAGGGATCTAAAATACCACCCCTGATTCTAGTCCAATTCCCCCATTTTTCAGATTCAGAAATTGAGGGCCATGGAGGTGAAGTGAAATGCCTGAGGTTAAAAAGGTAGAAAGTAGAAAAAATGAGATGTCAAGCTGAGACTACACATTCAGCACTCTTTCCACTGCGATGCTGCCTCTTGTTGCCAGGAAAGAAACCCTAATGAGTTTGAACATTTCAATTGCTAATGATGTTTTTTTAACCTGTCACAGAAGTTCCTAGAGCAGTGACAGAAAAGCTCCTGTAACCTTGAGAAGAAAGCAGATCAAAGTGTAAGCAACTTGTACATTTTGTAGAAGTATTACGTTTTTCTTCATTTCAAAGACTATCCATCTAAACTCAGCGTCTCAACAGACTGAAGAGATGAAAAGCTGTAACTCACAATGTGTTTAAATGAAAATAAGAACAAACCTGCCTCTGTTGATCTCCAGAAAACTGGGAAGCATTAGAGCTCATGAGGAGCCCAGTCATTCAATATCTTTCCTTGGTCTAACATCCTTCCCTTGAGGGACCCACAACCCAGACAGGACAAGTGCTAGGATCTTGGGCGAAGAAAGAAACCCCTGTGATTAAAATACTAGAGTATAAATTGTCATATGTCACTTCATAGCTTCAAGACTGACCTCTGCCACATTATTCAATTTCAAGAAGACCCAGAGGATGAACTGCAGATTTTTCAGAAATGAAATCCAAAGAACCATCCATTCATCCATCCATTCATCCATCCATCCTTCCTTCCTTCCATCCATCCATTCTTTTGAAAGGATGCCTTTACCTATTAGGATGTTGTTTTTGTCACCTAAGCAGCCTGCTTCTACTCCCATTAGGGGTCCAAGAGCAGTGTTTGATTATTTTGAAAATGGCTGAATTAAATTAATTTGAATTGAGGTTGATGTCATAATATTTTTTAAAAATTTCATGATGGAATTTAAGCTACAGGAACATTTCTTTTTCAAAAAAAAATTATCTTTTTTTGACATCATGCTAATACATATATGCATACATATGTAGGTGTAGATATACTGTGTACATAGATGTGTGTATATGTATATGTGTATGCAGTGCAATCATACTCTTCTGCCTAGAGAGCCATCCTAAACTTTGTAACATGGAGTAAGAAAAACAAGGATTTGTCCCAGGACTTAATAGTGCTTAGCATAGTGCCTGTACATAACAGGTACTTCATAAACGTTGACTGATTGATCAACATACCACGTTCAACAGTAGGATGCAATGTCCAATATGCGTCATCCCCGACCTCTAGGACAAAGATGTATTTTCTTGTCTTTCTGTTGTTTTGTTCAATTTATATTGTTATTATTGTATGTAATCAGTATATGCTATATTATATGTACATTATACACAATACATGTTATATACATAATGTATATATTACACATCATTACATATACAATTTTACATATCATTATTGATACTTTCATTAGATAGATTAGATAAATAATGCCTTTCCTGGAGATGACAGCACAGTGGCTGCAGGGTTGCCTATGTGTTTAGGAAGATCTGAGTTCAAGTCCTACCAGCTATAATGGTACAGCGCCATCTCCTATACCTGGCATATATAAAAACTATTATTTATGTGTTTAACACTTTTACTTGCAGAGTGTTCTGAAACAAATTTTTGCATATTTGACATTAAAATATCCTGTGAGATAAGCCAGAAGCAGGTATTATTCTCTCCAAGACGACATTCCTCTACAGGCTTTACTCCTGACTCTCCAAACTTTATCCTGCCCTGGAAATTCAAACTACCCTTGGACTTCTCCTACTTTCAGCCCTTCTTTCCCGGAGGCTCTCCTCTTTGGCTAGTGTTTTCCAGAACCTCCATGTACTCATTCATTCCTTTCAGACATTTTTAAGTACCTACTATGTGCCAAGCACTGTGCTAAATTCTGGCTATACTAAGAAAGGCAAAAGGCATTCCCCAACCTCAAGGAACTCACAATCTAATGGGGGAAGACAATGTATAAAAAAAGAAAAAGAAACTTAAAGGGGGGAGGGGAAGAGGGAGGGTAGCTGATATCGGGGCATGATGATGTCCTGCAGCCAGATGGGAAAGTATAAGGTGCCTTTCTTGGGGGCCCTTCCTTAAAATAACAACAACGATGATGATGAAGAAGAAGATGATGATGATGGTGGTGAGGATGGTTATGGTGCTTACTATGTACTAGGCACTATGCTAAACACTGTGGAATTATCTCATTTGATCCTCACAGCAACCTGAGGTAGAGGTAGGTGCAGTTATTATCCCTCATTTTACAGATTAGGAAACTGAGGCAAACAGCAGTGAAGTGACTTAGCAGAGGTCACTTCTGGTAATAGCTTCCATAGCTATTTGCACTTCATGTTCTAATCAGAAGGAGGGTGGAGCCTAAGGTCCAAGCAGTACCGAGGACATAGGAGATTCAGAGTTGACATGATCTTGCAGAAAGATAAGATTCTGGAGACAATGATGGGATCCAGGTGAGTATCCAGGTAGGAAATTATAACATGTCTGCCCTGGGACACTGCCTGAAATTGAGGATCCGGGACGACACCTCAGAATTATACTTCTGGCTCCCTTGACCTTTTCTCCTATGTCCGACCTGAGTCAAGACAGTCAGTTCCACTTTTGAGCTCTTTTTAATGTGTTGTCTTCCCCTTTTAGAAGGATGCTCCTTGAAAACAGGGATGATCTTTCCCCTGGTGTGTGTATTCTTAATACTTAGCACAGTGCCTGGCACATAATAAACATTTAATAAATGCTTATCAGCTTGACACAGAGGTAAATACTGTCCTTGATTTCCAAGTGAAAAATGAAGAACACGCTCTCAGTGAATGACTGAGGACTGGAATTTATCTTGGGTCTTCTGCGTTCCAGGATAATGAATGCCCTTTGCACCTGGCTGGGGTTGCCACCCTTTGCTTTACTTTAAATAGTTAATTATTCAAATGACTAAAGTGTATTCATAACTAATGTGAATAAATACATTCAAATGTTAATATGATAAAAAAATCAATCTCAGAGAAGAAACATTTATTTTTAGCAATTTCTTTAGAATTTTGTGAAAACAACATTTTTTTTAATGCCCATGTTGAAATAGAAACATCAGGCTTTCCTTATGTTACTTTGATCTGGCAACTTCTCTCACTTAGAGAGCGACCAGGGCACCGAGAGGTCTAGTGACTTGTTTTTTGTCGGGCAGCAATGCCCCATGGATGCCAGAGGTAAGATTGGCATCCAAGACTTCCTGACTCTCAGGGTGGGCTGTTTATCCACAACAAGCTGCCTCATTCTGTCCTGGTAGAAGAAGTTTCCACGGTGAAGTTCCTTTCACTGACAAAAACACTGGGATGGACTTTTCTCCACTAAAACCCCAGTTTGCCTTTTGTCAGCCTTTTAGAATCATAGATTTAAAGTAACATAGGAACTTAGAGGATCTCTAGTTCAAACCCCTCATTCTGTATAGAAAGCACTGAGGACAAAAGATGACTTGCCCAGCAGGCAAACAATAAGCATTATTCATTAGATCAATGTGCTGAACACCTTGTAAGTGCTGAGAATACAAAGGACGAAAACTTTCCCTTCCCTCAATGAACTTAGATTCTAATGGGCTAGAGGAAGAGAAAAAGCATTTATATAAAGGTCTACTGTGTCCCAGCCGCCACCCAAAGATTATGTTATGTGATCCTTACAACAATGCTAGCAAATAAGAATTATTATTATCCAAATTTTACAGTTGAGCAAACTGAGTAAGCAGGGGTTAACTGACTTGCCCAAGGTCACACAACTAGTAAGTGTCTGAGGCTGAATTTGAACTTGGGTCTTCCTGACTCCAAGTCCAGCTCTGCCTAGCAGCCTCTAAAGGCAACCTGTAAATAGGTAGATATATACTAAACAGTACAGAATAAATGAAAAGTAATCTCAAAAAGGAAGACATTAGCACGCTCCAGATAAGCCTTTGGTTAAAGGTGAGCAGTAAGTAGCAGAGGGAGAATCTGTCTACTGACGGACTCCAGAGACCACTGTGCTTTCCATTGCGTCGCTCTGTCTCTCTATGCCACATCTTTCCGTACTCTGGGTACACTGTGGAGCCAAGAAAACTATAGTTTTTATAGAAAACTTAGTAAGATTTAATCAACCATTTTAACAACAAGTTATATTCCACATAACATATGTATTCCATGTAATATATATAACATATAACATAAATATTTCATTTAGAAAAAATGGCTTATCTTTATAATTTTATAATATTTTAAAAATTGAGAATGGTTTTTGAAGGATGGGAAAGGAACGTCCAATTTAATTTTCAAAAGAATTGAGGTTCTCTGGTTCTCTGACGAGCTGAGTGACTCTGGGCAAGTCACTTAATCCTGATTGCCTCAAAAAAAACCCTTAAACAATACTAATTATTGAACTTCACATTGAAGTAGAGTGCTTTGCACCCAAAAAGAACCATGACATGTTAGTGTAGGACAAGAGTCTATTAATTATGTAAGCGATGGTCATTCCTGGATGCCAGGAAACCTTTCATTAGTCAGTAAGTGTTCTGTTTAAGCTCTATCTGCTTTTTTGTTTTAACACAGAGCATGATGGCTGTTAGCCTGTCAGAAGTACTTCTCGTCATTTGTAGAGATCATAGAAAGACCTTTTCAGCAAATGTTCCTTAAATGCCAGATACACGAATAAGAAAAGCTCTAGAAACAAATGCTTCTGTTTCCTCCTTTATTGGAAAGTCCCAAGTCTTCAGTACCGCAGGACTAGTGGAGCCATCTTGCATCCTAGCAACCTTTTTCCACCACCTTGACCACAGGAGACACTTAACAAAAGATTCCTGAAGGAATAAACCTTAAAATCACAATCTGACAACATTTTATTCAATAGGACAGGAGAGCGCAATGATGAAAATTCAGGTTCTTGATATAACAGTACCTCTACACACTGATATTACTCAAAGAATATAAATAGTAATGATTAATTTCATTATTTTACGTCTCTTTATGTCTTCCCAGAGAAAGTCCTCCTAATACATTGATAGATTAAAGCTGGTTAACTGCAGAGCTGCAGAGTGAGTAAATTGCTAGACTTTGAGTTAAGAAGATCTGAGTTCAAATCCTGTCCTGGGAAAGTCACTTAACCTCTTCCAGCCTCAGTTTCCTCATCTATAAAATAACAGATTTGGACCTCCAGGTCTCTGAAGTCCCTTCCAGTTTAAACCTATAATTCTGTCACTCAACCTACTATTTTCCTTAAATGGCATAAATTTAACATTTTAGAGACTTGAGGAAACCAATTTAGCTGATTATTATTTCTATAGGCACATATGGTCATACATAGCTACTGTTTTACAGTGGCATCAAGTATGCTGTGGTATGACTGTGGCTACACAGAGTACAATATCTATAGAAACCACTAGGTGGAGCTCCAAGGCTGAGTGTTTTCTAGCTCCCTAGAACTCCTTTCAACATTACTGGAAAACCTCTGTGGGAGTTCTCAACTTTCCCTACCACCTCCTGCAATTGGCACCCTAAGCCCAGAGTCAGAAGTTCTTTCACTCAGTGTAAGGGCGAGCACGACCACTAACCCTCTGGTGCCTAGGCTTTTCTCTGTTGTTTTCCAGTCATTTCAGTCATGTCCACACAACTCTTCATGATCCCATCTGGGGTTTTCTTGTCAAAGAAACTGGGGTGGTTTGTTATTTCCTTCTCTGGTTCATTTTACAGATGAGGAAACTGAGGCCAACAGGGCTAAGTGACTTTCCCAGGGTCCCAGAGCTAGTAAGTGTCTGAGGCCGGATTTGAACTCAGGAAGATGGGGTCTCCCTGACTCCAGGTCTGTTGCTCTATCCAGAGTCACCAAGCTGCTCCGGTAGTATCAATACCCTCAACAATAATTCATAACTTGTCAATTGCTTCCCCACAGGATCTCGATCCCTTCTCCACATCAGCATGAGACTGAAAGGATATCTCACTCAAATGTATTAAAGAACAGGATGTACTTAAGCTTAAAACTGCACTAAAGACAGTGGGACACTACTTACTGGAGTGAAATTTAAAAGTAGTGCAGAGTTAAAAACTGCCACAACTTCAATAAATTATGACTTCTAGTTACTAAAAGAATGAACTTTCCAGTTTTCCCACCCAGTATTCTGTGCCTGTTTTTTCATAAGCGCACCCAAAGACCTTAGTAGAAAAGTTCTCTAAGCACCCCTCCCCTGTCAAAGTCACAAGGGAAGAAGTCATGAAATTATCTCTCCCACCATTGGTTCCCACTTCTAACCAAACAAATGAAAGCTTTCCACTTTTTCCATTTACAGCTATCATAGTAACTGCTCTCAACATGCCCCCCCAGTACACACACACACACACACACACACACACACACACACACACACACACACACACACACACACACACCTACTAGGCAAGTTTGCCCCTGATACCTCAGTCAGTTGCTGTGGGAACACAACCAGCATCTTTCTTTGACTCTTGTTTTCAGATCCTAAATTTCACTATCCATGTGACCTTAGCCACCTCAGTTCTCTGGACCTCAGTTCTCTCATTTGTAAAATAAGGGAGAGGGTACATTAGATGACCTCTTTTGATCCTTGGCCTTAGGAGATGTCACAGCCATCCCAAGTACGAAGGGTAGATCTGTGCACACTATACAGCTCACTCAACCTCTGGTGTGAGTGCTTGCCCCTTTTCAAGCTGCCCATCTATCTTTAGTATCTACCTATCACCCAACACCCACCTGCAGCTCCAAGAAGCTGTGGCATGTGCAGCAGCCACCCCCTGATAAAATCTTGGCAGATGGCTCAAACTCATCAGTGAGTTGGGGTTGGTGGTAATCTACCCCAAGCATGTGAAGACTTCCCCCAATGGAATGGGTAAAGGAGAATAATTTGCACAACAGTGATTAAGGTGACTGAAGCAGATGCTGTGCAAGTAGTTAAAGCTTGGTCATATATTGAAGGTGCCAAGGTCATCCACTGTATCTCTGGCCATCATCACTCATCTTGCCTTAGTCTTGCCACTGGATTGCAATGATTGTGGAAGAGAGAATGAAGTACCAATTCTTTGCCTCACTAAAGTCCAATTCACTTAACAGACAAGATATCACCCCAGAATGTCACTGGTCCTCTGAGGAAAATGAAGGCCAAACAACTCAATGTCTTTTCTCCTTAGCCTCTGGTATACTCCTCTTAGGCAAAGTGACTTTCTTCTTAATTATCACTGTCACAGAGCAGCAGAAAACCAACCTCAGGCAATTCTGTTCATGTTTCATGCCCACAATCAATCTCAGCCCTGCATTTTGGGTTCTTCTTGGCTGCCTTTTTTGGGGGCTCTGAAATAGTTATTAGACATTTGCAAAACAAAGACTGAACGTAAACCCAATGCACATGTTCATGTAGACATGTCTGTTGTCACCATTCTAGATCCTTTGTACTCAATGTATTCTCTTTTTCCCATGTGAATCCCACAGGGACCTAACCATTCTACCATTTCTATCTTCAGAATCTGATTGGGTATCAGTGCATGAGTGGTGAGAGTGCTGGGACTCCGAACACAGCCCAACCCCCCTCACACATATTTACTCTCAGCCTTCTCTGGGGTTCTAAGCACACACACACTTTCTCTCTCTCTCCTGTTGTAAGGTTAATTTAAGATTAATGGTGAGCGGGAGGAAGAGTCAAAGATTTTCCCTGCCCGTTAATAGGCCTCAGATGCCTTTTTGTTAATTCCTAAGGAGGCAATGGGTCACCAGGATTATGTCCTCCAGCTCTGAAAAGTGTATGCGTACTATGAGGTGAGGTTTTCATTTGGAGCTTATTTTGTGGAAGAAGATTGGTGTGCCACATGAGACTCTGGGTAGCTGTTAAGGAGCCCCGCCTTGCTTTGAAAACCCAGATTTGGGGGCTTCTCTCTCTGGTAACAATGTATCTATTGTCTATGGTCAGACAGTTGGAAGCCTGGTCTTCTGGTCCTTCGGTTTGTAATTTCGGTTTGTATTTTCTCTAAAGTTCAGGGTGCAGACTTTTTCCCCTGAACTAAGTGAATGACATATGTGCTTGATTAAAGGAGATTGTTGACCCCTCAGAAGTTGCTTTCCTTTTAGAAAAGCAGCAGGCCTGCCGGTGTACGCTGGGGTCCTTGCCGACCTGTACACAGAATCTCAGGCCAGGCTTCCAAGCCCCAAACTACTCTCTGCCTTTCTCTTTTTCTTCTGTAAGTAGATTTATTCTTATGAAACGATTTCTCCACCATACAAGCTTCCAGGGCTCAGAACTCTCACGTTGTTGCCGTTCTGGCGTTTTTCAGTCATATCCAACTCTTTATGACCCCATGAGGTTTTCATAGCAAAGATATTGGAGCGGTTTGCATTTCTTTCTCCAGCTCATTTTACAGATGAGGAAACTGAGGTAACTAGGGTCACACACTTATTAAACGTCTGAGGTCAGATTTTTTAAAAATTTATTTTATTTTTAATTTATAGGATAAAATGAGTATTTGCATAACATAATATAATAAAAAGATTGCATATGAAATTGCAAATCTATTATGTACAACTTGCTATTCCTTTGAAATATATGATAGCTATCATGTAAATTTCTTTTTTTTCCTTTTTTCCTTCTCTCCCTAAAGATAGCTACCATTAGACAAAAACAGGTGTGTGTGTGTATGTGTGTGTGTTTACATATACATACACACACAGGTGTACCCACATACACACATCTGTGTAAAGTTAATCTACACATACTTCTGTTTATCAGTTCTTTCTCTGGACACAGATAGCATGCTTTTTCATATGTCCTTTATAGTTAATTTGGGTGTTTAGAATGGTTAAAATGACTTATTGCTCAAAGTCATTCCTAAAACAATGTTGCTGTTACCTTATACAGTGGTCTCTTGTTCCTGTTCATTTCACTCCTCATTGTTTTCATGTCTTTCTAAGATCATTGAGCTCATCACTTCTGATAGCACAGTAGTGTATCATCACCATCATATGCCCCAATCTGAGGTCAGATTCAAACTCAGAAAGATGAGTCTTCCTGACTCTCGCCACGTCACCATCTAGCTGCCCCTCGGATTCTCATACACCTTACAGATGTTTTGTCTTCAGTTCACGTTGCTGTTATATATTTCCCTGTCATTCACACTACTCTTTGTCGCACTGTCTCAGTCTGGTTGCATTAATCTGTCCTCTAGAGAATACATCGTTGACTCAGACACCTAGGGATTAGTTTCTACTACCATGTACCATAGACAAAAGCACATACCATGTCTTGGTATATGAGATTTGTATCTGGGTTGTGGAAAGTTGTGAACCTTCATAACTTTTGGTGTAGATCAAAACACCTTTTCCCATAACCGACTAGATGTCAAAATTAGCACTTGAGTAAAGCCACCTGGCTTCTCTAGGCACCAACAATTTAGGGATCTTCCTCAAAGTTTATAATGTTTTAAAAATTATGATAACAGTGAAGTATATGTATATATACATATAATGGGCTGCCACATTGTTCGAATGCAAAACGTACTCTTGCCAAAAAAGACTATTTTATGGAGAACTTGCATGGGACAGGCAATCACACAGTAGCCAGAAGAAATGATACAAGGGCACTCAAGGTCCCTCTCAAGAACTTTGGATTTGACTGCACAACATGGGAGATACTGGCACAGGACCGCTCAGCATAGCATGCCCACATAAGAAAAGGTGTTGTGCTCTATGAGCAAAGCAGAATTGAGACAGCACCAAGTAAACGTAGGATGCACAAATTTGAGATATCCACCCCAAATATTTATACGGACTACCTGTGCTCCACCTGTGGTAGAGCATTTCCAGCTCGTATTGTTCTGATCAGCCACAGTCAGAGCCATTAAACTTCACTTTACAATGGTGATGCCATTTTGGGCCTCTTCAAAGACAAAGGACAACAACCAACATACCAACACCTTTAAATAGAAAATAGGCTAGCTTTTTATATCTGTCAAAATCAAGTTCAGATGATTGTTTCATCAAAGGCTATCCATTTTTAAAAAATCATTTAGATTGGTCATAATAGTCTTAGACCAAATCTTTAATAGCATTTTCTGGAACCTGGCCATATTCCTTTTTTGATAATGTAGTTATGTTTTTAATGTACATTCCTTACTCATCTGCCCTTTGTTGAATGTGACACACAGAGGTGAATCTGCTCCTTGCAATGCAGTCAAGTATTTTTTATAACTCTTCTGCTTAAAAACATGAAGAACCAGACAGGTGGAAATAGAAAGAAAGGGCACCCATGATTCAATGCCTCCTTCTCTCATGGGCCTCTGGCATTTTCCTCTGAGCAAGGTCACTTTCTTCTTAAATGTTCTTCCTTGTGCTTCCTTGGGCTCTTTGAATACTGAACTGAGTAATTATGATTTGTTTATCAGTAAAAAATAGTGAAAACAGTCATCAGAATTCCATCAAACACTTCAAATAAATTATTCCCCTACATACACTCAATAAGCAGATAAGATGCTATTTCCACCCCCGCCTCCTCATCAGTGTCATAATACAAAGTAAAGTGAACTGCCTTTTGACAGTTCATTAATAATCATTATAAAAGAGCTACTGCAAAGGGTGAAATGGGGCATCTTTGGTTTCCTCTCTTTTTAGGGGGTTGTATTCCCTGTAAATATAATTAGATGCCTGCTCACTTTGATGAAAAAGCCTTGGATCCCCTGGTAAATAACGTAAATAAGAAACGTATGTAATGCAACTATTCTAATACCACTGAGACAGTTGTACCTGTTGAGGTCTGGGAACCATGAGGTTTGGGGTGCTCAGGATCCCAAAATACGTATTCACGGGGTCCTGCCAAATGAAGTTGACTCAAGACTTCTTCCAGCCAAAGTAAAACAAACTTTATTAAAGGTTCACCATATTGAGTTGACTCTTAAGGAGCCTCAGCATTTGTGATGCTTGTATTGGCAAGCTGGCCAGATAGAATCTCAGCTAGACAGAGTCAGAGCTGGATTGAATCTGAGCGCCTTCATGGAGGTGAGATGGAATTTATATACTGAAAGTCTATGAGAAAGATCCAGAGGTGGTCTAGAAGTCTGGGAGAAGGGTCTAAGGAGGATTTTGATGAGACTGGGGTAACTAGTAATGTAATCTAGAGTGATAAACAGCTGTAGGCAATTGGGAGGTATCAGAAAATGGAGGGCTTGGGTGGGAAGTAGTCAAGGCTAGCTTAAGGGTAATAGATTTGAATATGAAAGCCCAGATTAAGTGGGGAGGCTCCCAGAGTCTGAACCCCATCATACCCAGCTCTAGATTCATGTCTATTAATTAACCAATCACTCAGTAAAAAGCACTTAAGCATCTACTAAGGTCAGGCAGTATCCTAGGTGCTGAGGATATAAACATAAATGTCAGACCATCCTATCCCTTGAAGAACTCACATTCATCTAGTTATACCTATTCAAATGAATGCACTGAGCCCCTATTTTTACTCTGAATCCCCATCACATGATAAACACCATTTCGGGGAGGGGTCCAAATCTATGACTAGCAGTGTAGGGAGCTAGCTCCCAATGTAGAAACTCTCTCCCCTAAGGTAGACAAACATTTTAGCCAGAAAAAGACACAATTTACATAAAAAAGGAAAGCAGGATAGATAGCAGAAAACTATGTTAACAGCATTTGAAACTCTTATTTCCCAAAGCAATAAGCCTCCAAGTGTCTGTCATAAAAAGTTATGAATCCAGCTGGCTCCCAGTCTCATATCCCATCACCCCACACCACCACTACCAGCCTGGCAACCCAATCTAGAGAAACAGGAAATTTGGGGTTAACTACTTGCCCATATGATGACCCAAAAAGGTGCTGTGACTAGGAGACCGCAGATCCAATGTAGTATTGACTAGTAAATTAGTAAAATTATTTTTAGAAAAATAGGTTCCTTGTTAGACCTAATGTAAGGACATAAAGCTCGTAGAGCCTTTCACTACCTACTCTTCACTCTTTAGCTACAATAGGCTTTCTACTTGTTCCTAAATTATCCATGTGGGAGGTTTACACATATTTGAAATTCCCTCATCCATTTTGTGCAAGGACTTTGCTAGTTAGTCAGTAATAAGAAAGCAAGAAAATAAGCAGCTGAGTCAGAAATGGAAATGCAGAATTAACTATTCTGAAATGGGGGAGTAGAGGTGGGGAGGGGAGTGTAAGTAAAAAAATGTGGTGTTTGAAAATGATTAATAAAAGTTTTGAAATTCTTAGTAAAAATTCCAGGGAACTAAAGGATTCCACAGAATTTGTAAACTTGTGAGAAAAGAAAGCTTACTTAAAGATCATCTGGTACGCTGATTGTTACGATCATTGAACTTGGTGTATATACATATATATGTGTGTATATACATATGCATACATATATATACACATACATATATACACACACACATATACATACATATACATATATATCAATATAATTTGTTTTCTTTGTAATTCTGTTTATTTTTTATTTTAATAAAACTATTATTCATTTATTTTTTCAATTATTAAGCAATCATTTTACTTTTTTCTTTCATTTCCTCCTATTCACTGGAAAGGAAGAAAGGAAAGAAGGAAGGAAGAAAGGAAGGAAGGAAACCTCTATATGTAAGCACAAACAAAACACATTCTCATATCAGTCCATTAATTCTCTGTTATGAAGGGAGTAACATCTTCTTTATCTGTCCTTTGGAGTCATGGTTGATATTTATTTGATCAAAGTTTTTAATTCTCTTTAAGTTGTTCTTTTTTATAATATCAGTGCTATGGTAAAAATTGTTCATCTGGTTGTACTCACTTGACATAATTGTTTCTTAAAGTCTCCATGTCTTATTGCAACCTATAGAGGAAGTTAGTCTAAGAGGACACAAAGCCTTTAAGAATGAAATTCTGAAGAAACACACACACACACACACACACATACACACACACACACACAGTGCAAAGAAGAGGAAAAGGAGTTAACTTAAGAGACCAAGGTCTGGGAAGTCATAGAAAGACTTGGATGTTAAAAAGAAATACACATTAGATTGAAGCAAAGGAAAGTAACAAAGGTTAAATACAAAAACAATACAATCTTGGAAGTAGAGCAACTGAATTGCTAAAGCTCAGAACAAGCTGTAGCTGGCAAGGTAAATTAAGGGAAGGGCAAATGTTAAAAATGGAACAAGGATAAAAGAAAGGGAGAGGATAGCTGATTACAATGTATGGAAGGGTGATAAAAGATAATAAAGAAATAGCAGAGCTGCTCAATTCATATTAAATTTTTGTTTTCTCTGCCTTGAATTTGGAAGAAGACAATAAAATGGTTTATAGGGAGTTGATATTCAGTATTGCCCTCACGCTAAGAGAGCATCTAACTGCCATTGATAAGTTCCAGTTACCAGACCAAAATGAACTATATTCAACTGGCAGATGTCATTGTTGAGTCACTGGCAGTGTTCTTTGAAAGATTATGGAAAACAGGTGAGGTGTCACAAGATTAGAGAAAGGTAAATCCCCCCTTTTGAAAAAGGAATGAGGAGCGGGGAGACAACGGAATATATAAACCATATAGACCAATAAACTGACTTCAATTTCTGGAAATTTTCTAAAATGTATTATTGAAGAGATGGTTAGTGAAAATCTAGAAAAGGAACTATTTTTTGCAAAAGAGGATAATGGTTTCTTCCAAAACAGGATGTGTCAAACAACCTCATTTTCTTTTTTTGGCAAGCTTACCAGACTAAAGTTATGATGTAAGTCTAGTTTACGTAGGTTTTAGCAAAACTTGTGATGAAATCTCCCATGCTGTTCTTATGGGCTGGGTGGAGAGATGTGGGCTGGATAACAAATACTGAGTGATTTTAAAACTGGTTGACTAGTTGGACCATGTTTTCACAGCCTACTTCAGGGAGCAATACTTGGTCTTGTGCTGTTTAATATTTTATTGATGACTTGTGCAAAGGCATAGGTGGAAGATTTTCAAATGGCACAAAATTGGGAAGGATATTTCGTATTTTATGACAGAATTCCAAAAGATCATGAGAGGTAGCTCATGGAGGGAAAAAGAATGTGGAAGCAAAGTAGGTAGATTTGTGGCAGATTTTATAGTGATTCTATTATGGTAAGGATGGTTAGGTATGAAGTGGCTTGTACTTATGCTCCCCAGTTAGAGACCAAAACTCTCAAGAATGGGCTAGGGGCAGAGTCCCTACCCCTGGGGTAAAGTCCCTTTCTCCATTGTGGGTACTAATGCTCCTTCATACTGCAAATAAGAGATACTTGGCAATATAAGGATAGGGTGAACTACAGAGAAATGCTATGATATCCAGCAAATGTATTCTTTTTAAAAATTTTATTTATTGGGGGGCGGAGCCAAGATGGTGGAGTGAAAGGAACGACTCACCTAAGCTCCTGGAAAAACTCCTCTGGATATCTCTGGGGGGAGAGTCTGACCAGACTTTGGAGGTGTAGAATCCAGTGGGTGACGGACTTTGATGGATTCGGAGCCCAGGTTGGACTGGAGGGTCCACGGGAGGGATCTGTTCCGTGGGGGTAAGACCCCGGTGCACAGAGCAGCGTGGTATGCGCGGCAGGGCGGAGGGGACCTGAGGGGCCCGAGAGTGGCAGGCGAGACCAGCGGAGCAGGAGATAAGCCAGGCCGAGCCAATGAGAGCTGCTGAGCGCCAGATATCAGCGCAGCAGCCCTTGAAACCTTCAGCCTGAAGACTGGACTTCGGTGGGTCAACTACTTGAACTTCCAGGAGCTGGGATGGCGGAGTGATCAGTAAGTGCTCTCTCCTCCCCCCTGATGACCGTGAGGGAACCATAAAATTCTTCCCCAGATTAATCCTGGATCAGCGGGAACAGCAGAAGGGGGCAAATAGTCTCATAACACCGGAGGCTAGAAAAATGGCAAAGGGGGATTCTTCCTACTGTGGAGGAGGTGATCTGGAAGGTCAGACGACCCAGGGCAGAGAAAATTCGCACTGAGACCCAGGCAAGCCTCAGAGCTGGGAGACAAGCCCCAGGAGGGGCGGGAACACGCATTAGCTTCTAGGCGTGCCCCAGCCCTTCAGGGGAAAAGGGAAGACAATAGGGAAGCTGGGATCACCATCCCCTGACCTTGCCTTTGCCTCAGGTCAGCTGAGGAGATCTCCTGAGACCAGACCACCCCTCCCACACACCTAACAAGCTAACCCCAGGGTTGATCTGAGAAACAACAACAACAAAAAAAAAGCCTGCTTTTAGCCTAGACACACATCAACTCAACTTAAAAGATCTGTATCTTCTGACTGAAAGAACCAAAAGCTACAACACTCAGCCAACATCATGAATCGGAAAAAGCAGACGAAAAGTGAAAAAACCATAGAATCTTTCTATGGGGATAAGGACCAAAACACAAACACCAAAGAGATCAGAGCTGAGACTGTACTTCCATCTGAAACCTCAGATGGGACTATGAATTTCTCGCAAGCACAACTAGATTACCTGAAACATCTGAAGAAGGATATAAAAGAAAAACTGGCCAATGATTTTAAAATTATAAAAAAAGAATTCACTGATGAGAACATCACCCTGAAAAAGAAAATTGAAGAAATGGAAAAGGAAGTTCAAAAATTAACTGGAGAGAATAATTCCCTAAAAGGAAGAGTTAATCAAATGGAAAAGGAAACCCAAAACCTAATTGGGAAAATTGATCAGATGGAAAAGGAAACCCAAAACCTAACTGGGAAAATTGGTCGAATGGAAAAAGAAGTACAAAAATTAAATGGAGAAAATAGCTCCTTAAAGGGAAAAATTGGTCAGATGGAAAAGGAGATGCAAAAGCTAACTGAAGAAAACAATACGATGAAGATTAGAATTGGGCAAGTAGAAACTAATGACTCAATGAGGCAACAAGAATCAGTCAAACAAAATCTAAAGAATGAAAAGATAGAAGAAAATGTAAAATATTTAATTGGAAAAACAACTGACCTGGAAAATAGATCCAGGAGAGAAAATTTAAGAATTATTGGCCTGCCAGAAACTCATGATGAAGAAAAGAGTCTGGACAATATCTTCCAGGAAATCATCAAGGAAACTGCCCAAAAAAAGCACAAATGGTGGGAAAGAGGTTGGAGGGAAATACACAGATTGTAATCATAACTGTGAATGTGAATGGAATGAACTCTCCCATAAAACGGAGACGGATAGCAGAATGGATTAAAAGCCATAATCCAACAATATGCTGCTTACAAGAAACACATTTGAAACGGGGGGATACACATAGGATAAAGGTCAAAGGATGGAGCAGAATATATTGTGCTTTAGCTCGTGTAAGAAAGGCAGGAGTAGCAATCCTAATCTCAGACAAAGCGAAAGCAGAAATAGATCTAATCAAAAGGGATAAGGATGGAAACTATATCCTGCTAAAAGGCACCATAGACAATGAAGCAATATCATTATTAAACATGTATGCTCCAAGTGGTATAGCATCCAGATTCTTAGAGGAGAGGATGGGGGAGTTGAAGGAAGAAATTGATAGCAAAACTATACTAGTGGGGGACCTCAACCTCCCCCTCTCTGAACTTGATAAATACAACCTCAAAATAAACAAGAAAGAGGTTAAGGAGGTAAATAAAACTCTGGATAAGGTAGATATGATAGATCTTTGGAGAAAATTAAATGGGAATAGAAAGGAATATACCTTTTTCTCAGCGGTACATGGAACATTTACAAAAATTGACCATGTACTAGGACATAAAAATCTCACAATCCAGTGCAGAAAGGTAGAGATAATCAATGCATCCTTTTCAGGTCATAATGCATTAAAAATTACATGTAATAAAAGGCCATGGAAAGAGAAACCAAAAATCAATTGGAAACTAAATAATCTAATTCTAAAGAAGGGTTGGGTTAAAGAAGAAATCATAGAAACAATCAACAATTTCATTCAAGAGAATGACAATAGTGAGACAACATACCAAAACTTATGGGATACTGCAAAAGCAGTTATTAGGGGAAGTTTTATATCTCTGAATGCTTACATAAATAAAATAGAGAAAGAGGAGATCAATGACTTAGCCTTGCAGTTGAAAAAGCTAGAAAAAGAACAAATTGAAAATCCCCAAGTAAATACCAAATTAGAATAATGAAAACCAAAGGAGAGATTAATAAAATTGAAATTAAGAAAACTATTGAATTAATAAATAAAACCAATAGTTGGTTTTATGAAAAAACTAATAAAATTGATAAACCTTTGGTCAATCTGATTAAAAAAAAGAAAGAAGAAAACCAAATTACTAATATTAAAAATGAAAGGGGTGAACTCACCTCCAATGAGGAGGAAATTAAAACAATAATTAGAAACTACTTTGCCCAACTTTATGCCCACAAATTCGATAATCTAAACGAGATGGATGAATATTTTAAAAAATACAAATTGCCCAGATTAACAGAAGAAGAAGTTGAATACTTAAACAACCCTATCTCAGAAAAAGAAATTGAACAAGCCATCAATGAACTCCCTAGGAAAAAATCTCCAGGGCCAGATGGATTCACAAGTGAATTCTATCAAACATTTAAACAACAGTTAATTCCAATACTACATACACTATTTTTGAAAATTGGGGAAGAAGGAGTCCTCCCAAATTCTTTCTATGATACAAATATGGTTTTGATACCCAAACCAGGAAGAGACAAAACAGAGAAAGAAAATTATAGACCAATTTCCCTAATGAATATAGATGCAAAAATTTTAAATAAGATTTTAGCAAAACGAATACAGCATCTTATCACGAGATTAATACATTATGATCAGGTAGGATTAATACCAGGACTACAGGGCTGGTTCAATATTAGGAAAACTATTAGCATTATCGATCACATCAACAACAAAGCTAACAAAAACCACATGATTATCTCAATAGATGCAGAAAAAGCTTTTGACAAAATACAACATCCATTCCTACTAAAAACATTGGAGAACGTAGGAATAAAGGGAACTTTCCATAAAATAATAAGCAGTATCTATCTAAAACCTTCAGCAAGCATTATATGCAATGGGGATAAGCTAGATGCATTCCCAATAAGATCAGGGGTGAAACAAGGTTGTCCATTATCACCACTATTATTCAGTATGGTACTAGAAATGTTAGTTGTAGCAATTAGACAAGATAAAGATATTCAAGGAATAAGAATAGCCAAAGAAGAAACTAAGTTATCACTCTTTGCAGATGATATGATGATTTACCTAGAGAATCCCAGAGATTCAAGTAAAAAATTACTTGAATTAATAAACAACTTTGGCAAAGTTGCAGGGTACAAAATAAACCCACCCAAATCTTCTGCATTCCTATATATTAGCAACAAAGTCCAACAGCAAGAGATAGAAAGAGAAATCCCATTTAAAGCTAGGGTAGACAGTATAAAATACTTAGGAGTCTACCTGCCAAAACAAACCCAGGGATTATATGAACACAATTACAAGACACTTTTTGCACAAATAAAGTCAGATTTAAGTAAGTGGAAAAACATTAGTTGCTCATGGGTAGGCCGTGCTAATATAATAAAAATGACAATTCTACCCAAATTAATATACTTATTTAGTGCCATACCAATTAAACTATCAGACAATTACTTTCTAGAGCTGGATAAAATAATATCAAAATTCATTTGGAAAAACAAAAGGTCCAGAATATCAAAGGGACTAATGAAAAGAAATGCTTGGGAAGGTGGCCTAGTGCTACCAGACCTCAAACTGTACTATAAAGCAGCAATTATCAAAACCACTTGGTATTGGCTAAGAAACAGAGAGGTAGACAAGTGGAATAGACTTGGCACTCAAGATGCAGTAGGCAAGGAATATAGCAACATTCTGTTTGATAAACCCAAGGACCCCAGCTTCTGGGATAAGAACTCATTGTTTGACAAAAATTGCTGGGAAAACTGGATAACAGTGTGGCAGAAATTAGGCATAGACCCATACCTGACACCGTACACAAGAATAAAGTCCAAATGGGTACATGATTTAGGTATAAAGATTGATACCATGAATAAACTGGAGAAGCAAGGAATAGTGTATTTATCAGATCTATGGAGAAGGGAAGAATTCTTTACTAAAGGAGAGATAGAAAGCATTATGAAATGCAAAATGGATAACTTTGATTACATTAAACTGAGAAGTTTTTGCACAACCAAACCCAATGCAACCAAAATCCGGAGGGATGTAGTAAATTGGGAAAGAATTTTTACAGCTAAGCTCAGGGATAAAGGCCTCATTTCTAGAATATATAGAGAACTGACCCAAATGTATAATCATACAAGTCATTCCCCAATTGATAAATGGTCAAAGGATATGAACAGGCAATTTTCAGAGGAAGAAATTAAAGCTATCTATAATCATATGAAAAAATGCTCTAAATCACTATTGATTAGAGAGATGCAAATCAAAACAACTCTGAGGTACCACATCACACCTATAAGATTGGCAAACATGACAGAACAAGAAAATGATAAATGCTGGAGAGGATGTGAGAGAGTTGGAACACTAATTCATTGTTGGTGGAGCTGCGAGCGCATCCAACCATTCTGGAGAGCAATTTGGAACTATGCCCAAAGGGCTACAAAAATGTGCATACCCTTTGACCCAGCAATATCGCTACTAGGACTATATCCCCAAGAGATCATAAAAATGGGAAAGGGTCCCACATGTACAAAAATATTTATAGCAGCACTCTATGTAGTTGCCAAAAACTGGAAGTCAAGGGGATGTCCATCAATTGGGGAATGGCTGAATAAATTATGGTATATGAATGTAATGGAGTACTATTGTGCCATAAGAAATGATGAACAAGAAGACTTCAGAGAGGCCTGGAAGGACTTATATGACCTGATGCTGAGTGAAAGGAGCAGAACCAGGAGAACTTTATGCACAGCAACGACCACAGTGTGTGAGAGTTTTTTCTGGTAGACTTAGATTTTTGTAATAACACAAGAACTTCTTACAAAAAAAAAAAAAATCCCAATGGTGGATCTCAAGGCAAAATGCCTTCCACACTCAGAGAGAGAAATATGGAAGTCACTCACATAATGTAGCAGATCATGTTTGTGTATGTGTATGTGTTTGTGTATCATGTTCTGATTTGTTATACGATTTCTTTCATTTATCTTAGTCTGACTACATAGCATGACTATAGTGAAAATATACTCAATAGGAAAGTATATGTAGAATCTATACAGAATTGTATGCAGTCGTGGGGAGGGAGGGGGGTAGTGGGGGGTAGGTGGGGGGGGATAAAATCGCAATTGTATGGCAGTGATTGTTAAACATTAAAAAATAAAAATAAAAAAAAAATTTATTTATTTTTGGTTTCCACAAACTTTTTGATTTCAAATTTTCTCCCCCTCTCTTCCCTCCCCCTCCCCAATATGGCTTGTAATCTGATATAGCCTCTACATATATATTCCCATTAAACATATGTTCCCATTAGTCATGTTGCACAGAAGAATTCTAACCAATGTAATGAACCACGAGAAAGAAGAAACAGAACAGCAAACAGTACGCTTCTGTCTGCATTCAGACACCATCATTCTTTTTTTGGATGTGGATGGCATTTTCCTTCAAGAGCCTCTTGGAGTTGTCTTGGAACCTCAGCAAATGTTTTCTTTAACAGGATCCATTTAAGAAAAGAGCGATCGGAAGTTAGGCTGGGGTAGCGGATGACGGCCCGTTGTTTCTTCTCCATTCTTCTCTCTTCTTGCCCTGTCAATAAAACACATGTATTTTCAGCTTGTCCATTCAGATGGAGGTCATCTGTAATGGTTTTAGAGAAGGGAACTGTGGATGTGGCCATTACCAGCTGTGGCTCTGGTGTCCTGCCGCTGCCCCCACTTCTTTCTTTTTCATTCTCTTCCAGAGTTCCTCTTGATGGGTTGTGTGGTATGTGAAAAATCTCCAGCCATCCTCCATTCCCAACCTACTCTGCCCCTCACCCCCTTCGAAGACTTTCTTCCCAAACTAGGAAGAGCTACAGATGCCAGAAGGTTTTATGTCCATCCAGCTCCTTCAGGGTTTGTTACACATAGATCTAATGGTGACATACAATTTAAATATATAGCTGCCACTTCTAACCATTGCTCTTCTCATCTCTGAAATTAAGTCTAATATCTCTTCCACATAACAACCCTTCAAATATTTGACCAGCTCTTATGACTCCCCTGAAATGTCTCTTCTTCACACTAAACATCCCCAGTTCCATCAACCAGTTCTTATATGACATAGACTCAAGGTCTTCCACCATTCTGGTTGCCCTCCTCTGGGCATTCTCCAGCTTGTCAATGTCCTTCCTAGAATTTTCCCTGCCTCACAATGCTCAGAAGTGTCAGAGACTCTATCAAAGGCTAGTTTTTTATCCACAAAGTCAAAGGTATAGAAGTTACTGCCCAGCAAATCTCCCAAGAACACTGAACCAGATTAAAATGTGATTGGGAAATATTTAACAAAATAAGTAAAAATACAATATAACAAATAATATTAATTTGTGGTTTTCTAAATTAATATGTCACCTGTAGGGATGAGACATTTTCACATGCATTTATACCACTGCATTAGGCCTCTCTCATTCTTCAAAAATAAAGAAGGTCAATGAATTCCCTGTATATCTTTAGACATTTCTCTCCAACCCCCTACCCTACTTCTGATGATTTTATCTCATGGAATTTTCATTTTTGTATCCAATATTTCACTCACTATTTTTCCAAAAATGTCTTAGGGCTGAATTCTCCTTGGAATGCTTTAAAAACCTCTTTTCCCAGTTGAGGGTGTGTGTCACATTATATATGTCTGCTTTACTTCTCCTTTAGCACTGTTTGTAAGACGGAGTAGTCTGGAGCTTGACAGTAAGGTGTTTGAGAGTTGAGTTTGACCTTGCTCTGGGGTCACCTGGGGAATTCAAATCAAGATGTAGTCTGTCTCTTGACCTCAGTAAACTTGGGGAATATTTTTGCCTGATTTCCTTAAGAAATGGTGGTTAGATACATTTTTCAAGCAATTTAATGACAAATTCATTCTCTCTTTCTCTCTTCTAGTTCCATATTTTTTATTATAATGTTTTATTTCAAGCTGAGGTCTTCTTTGATTCCACTTAACTGCATTTTCTGTCACTGTTGCTTTCTGCCTCTTCTAAGACATGGTTTTTGTTCAGATTTCCCACCGCTTTCTCTGTATTATTGATTTCTGTTGCTAAATTGTCTTGTTCTATTTTTGTTGATAAATTTTTGCTGTCTTCATCGGAGACATCAAATTTTTCTTCTTTTCATCAAATCCTTCTTTATTTCTTTTAGACATCTTTTAAATCTAATGTGATGTCTTGTGTTAGATGAGTTTTGTTTCTGGAGCCCCAAATTTATTTGTTATTTTTTTCTTTGGAATAATTCTCTTTGGGATTTTTTAATCCACAATATTTGTTCATTGAGTTAAATGTGTTTTTGTTTTTCCCCACTTGCCCATTTCCTTGTGATTTCCATATCTTTTTCCAACTATTCTTGAAGTTCATTAGCTGTTTCTCTCCTTTTTTTCCATGTCTCTTATTTGTTCATTCATTTGTGTGTTTCTATTTCCATTTATATAGAACAGGGAGATTAAGGTGCTTTATTACACTATCTTGCTAAACTTCAAAATTATCTCTTTATGAATAGAGAGCTGGTATGGAAAGCAGTGATACTTGGGTTCAGTTCCCAATTCTGGACCTGTCAAAACCTGTTAGTGCTCTAGACATTTCTATGATTATAAATTGTATAGTTGTCAATCTGCATTAATATAAGGAGTTTCCTCACCTGGAAGTCCCTATACCAATGAAATTACAGGTACAAGTTCTCTTCCTATTTCTTTTTAATTTGTTGTCAATTCTATTTGTGCTGGCAATTTGAGTTTCCTCTTTTAAAAAAATTAGATTGGATAACAATATACACACATAGACATATATGTATATATATGCATATATATATATATATATATATATATATATATATATATTAGACTTTTAAAAACATGCTCTCATTCAATAATTCAAATCCTTTTTTGTTTTTGTTTTTATGTTTACCTCCTTTGATTTCCAGGACTTCCTCTTTCCATGGAGGGTTTTTTTATTTGTTGCTTTTCTAACTGTACTATCTTCTGCATGAAGCATTTGATAATCTCTGCATGTGCATACAGTAGATAAATACCTGATAGTGTGGGAAGGAGTGCACTAGCAATCAAGGGATTAGGAAAGACTTCCTGTCTGTTCCACTGAAATCTTTCTATTTCTTAGCAAGTACTTTTTACTTCTTAACATGTTCTTAATCATCACGTGTTTTGATGACTACTGCATTGTAATGCAGTTTGAAATATGGTACTTTTATGTCTTTTTCAGTACTGTCTGAAATCATCTTACTGACAAACTTCTTTCAATTCATTTGTCTGTGTGTCCTAGATCACTATTTCCATCATCTTCCTATGGACCAGTTTTTGCTGAGGTCATAGAGAACCTTTTGCATTCTTGGTAAAAAACCAACACAAAATAAATGAAGCAAGTAACCTTTGGTAGTTTTGACACCAATTTGAGCTTCAATTATGTCCTGTCATTTTTTTTAAACCACAGAGCACATCATGTGACACTAAATGGAAATTAAACAATTTCATCCTAAGCATCTTCAGTAATCGACTTGAACTTGTGCAAAGCAAGCTCATAATTTTACAATCCATTAAAGCATGCTTTTAAAAAGGCAACAGGAGCCTACCAATGGCAATTTGTTCCTTGAGTTATTGTAAACAGTCAGTATTATATATATTGAACATAGTTGGTGCCTTGAAATAACAGAAATTCTTCTTGAAAAATAGATCAACAATTTACTTCTTGATTCCAATTTTACTGTTATTAATTAGGTGCTTAGTCTTGCCAATAGCCATAATCCACCTCAGAAAAAGCAAAGGAAATCAATTTGGTTCTTAAAGTCTTTCACAACCTGGCTTCAATTTACTCTTCCAGACTTAGTATACTTTACTCCTCTTCCCATCCTCTATGATCCAGCTGAACTGGCTACTTCTCCCACATCACAGCCATCTCCTACCTCTATGCCTTTACACTGACTATCCTCAATACCTAGAACAGATTCCTCCCTTCTTTCTGCCTTCAACAATCCTTTACTTCCTTCAGGACTCAGCTCCACTTCCACTTTCTACATGAAACGTTTTTTTGATTCCCTTATCCATTAGAACTTACCACCAAAAAAAAAAAAACTATCTTGAATTTTTTATATTTAATATTTATATAATTATACATATATGTATTTCCCCCAACAGATCATCACCACCACCACCACCATTATCATCATGATCATCATTGCTAATGTTTATATAGCACTTAAGGTTTGCAAAGTGCTTTATTTATTATATATAATGTATGTAATATATAAAATATTATATATTATAATAATATATTATATATAACATAATATATATTATATGTGTAATGTATACAATATTATAATATGAGTATATTATATATAATATTTATTGTGTATAATATATTTATGTATTATAATATATTATATATGTACAATATATAATACATACTATACTTATACGTAGCATAACATAACATAGCATAACATAATATAATGCAATGCAATACAATACAATATAATTAATATAATATAATGTAATATAATATGTATAATAATATATATTAAACTCATTTCACCCTTATAACAACCCCACAAGGAAGATGCTTGCATTGATCTGCATTGTCTTTCAAAGCTGTTATTTGTAACAATGTTGCTTCTTTTATAAATTGTTCTCCTGATTTAACTCTCTCAAATTTGCAACATTTCATAAATCCCAGGAGTCTCTGCAATTGTCTTTCATGATCTTTCAGTGCAATAATATTCCATTACGTTTAAGTACTACAATTTGTTCAGTAATTTCCCAATTATAAGAACCGTTTCAGTTTCTAGCTTCTCGATTGTTTTTTTAAATCCCTTCTCATCAGGAAGCTTGTTTTATTTGCATCTATTCCCTCTCCTATATTACCCTATTTAATAATCTCTTCTCCTTCTCCCTTATTTTCCTCTTGAGTTTGATGCATCCCAAGGCCATACGGTCTGTGTTTGTATTTATGGATTCAAATTTCTTTTTCCTTATTCTCATAAGAAAGAGGTTCACTCACTGACCATTTCCCCAGCCCTTCTTCCTCCATACATGCATATTCTTTTGTACTCCAATAATGAAAAATATCAAGTTCCACACCCCTTACTTTCACAACTGTATTTCTTTTCCTTTTTACAAACTCTGAATAAAATAAACCCACTCTTAGTCTTTTTCTTACTTAACTCCCTCAATACCCGTTGGAGGCATTAAAATTATGAAGAGACACTTGTTTCTTCCTCCCCTATTAGAAATATTAATACTGCATCATCATACATTATCTTCCATTTGCTCAAATAAATTTTACCTTTCTAGATATTTTGACTCCCACACTTGCATTCCAAAAGTTCTACTCAGCTGTCATCTTTCCATCAAAAATTCTGGAAAGTCCTCTTATTCTTTAAATGTCCCCTTTTTCCCCTATAGGATTACATTTAGCTTTGGGGGATATTATTTTTGGTGGTGAGCCCATATGTTTTGCCTTTTGAAACATCATATTATAGGGTCTACTTTTATTTGAATAGGGGAAGCTGTCAAGTGTTATGTTCCTTAGTACTTGCTGCTTGCAGTATCTTGTCTTTGACATGGAAGCTCTGGATTTGGGATGTCTGGATGACATTGCTAGGACTTTTCCTACTTTGGTTACTTATAAGAGGTGACGAGCAGTTGTTTCCATTTTTGCTCTGCCCTCCAGTTCTTATGGATCTGTGTAGTTTGCACTTGATTTTTTTTTTAATAGTGGTCGGGCTTTTTTTTTTTTTTTTTAAATCACTGGTTTCTTGGGGTCTTGATTCTTTCTGTTTGTTATATTTATTTATCTTTTAAACATTTGTCTTAAATTCTAAGCTCCAAATTTTCTCCTTCCCTCCATCTCCCTCACCCACTGAAAATGATCCCATGATACATGTAAAATCATGCAAAATATATTTCCATGTTAACATACTTCAATCTGTACTCAGAGTTTATCAGTTCTCCTGGAGGTGGATAGCATTTTACATCATAAGTCGCATGGAACTGTCTTGAATCATTGAATTGGTTAAAGTCTTTCACAGTTGATCAGTCACAATCTTGCTGTTACTGTGTAGAACGTTTTCCCAGTTCCACTCACTTCACTTTGCATCAAAGTTCTCTCAAACGTTCTCTAAATATACCATCATATACATTGTCTACAAAGAGTGGGAATTTTTTTCCTCATTGCTAGTATTATTTCTTCTTCTTATCTTATTGCAATATTCTCGTATAACATTAAATAACAGTGGTGATAATAGACATCCTTTCTTCACCCCTGCCCTTAATGGGAAGGATTCTGCTTTATCCTCATTACATACAGATGTTCACTCTCAGGATTAGATACTACTTATTTTAAGAAAGTCATATTTACTCCTAAGGATTCTGATATTTTAATAGGAATTAGTGTTATATTTTGTCAAAAGGTTTTTCTGCATTTGATATAACTATGATTTTTTTTCTGTTTTTGTTATTGATGTAGTCAGTCATACTTCTGGTTTTTCCAATACTGAACCAGTCCTGCGTTCCTGGTATAAATCCCACCTGATCATTGCGTATGATATTTGTGAGGTACTGCTATAATCTCCTTGGTAGTATTTTATTTAAAAAGTTTTGCATCAATATTCATTAGGGATAGTGGTCTATAATTTTCTTTCTCTGCTTTTGCCCTTTCTGTTTCAGATGTCAAAACTATATTTGTGTCATAGAAGGAATTTGGCAGGACTCCTTTACATGTTTTTACAAATTGTATGTGTAGTATTAGGATTAATTATTCATTAAATATTTGGTAGAATTCACTTGTAAATTCTTCTGGTCATGGGAATCTTTTCCCCAAGGAGTACATTTAGGGGTTGTCCATTTTTTTTTTTTTCTAAAATAGGATTATTTAAGTATTCTATTTCCTCTTCTGTTAATCTGGGCAATTTATATTTTTGTAAATATTCATCCATTTCACTTGGACTGACAGTTTTATTGACAAGTAACTGGGCAAAAAAGCTTCTAATAATTACTTAATTTTTTCTTCATTGATGGCAGATTAACCTTTTTCATCTTTGATACTGGTAACTTGTTTTGTTTGTTTTTTTTTTATATCAAATTTACCAATAATTTATCTATTTTATCCCCCATCCCAAAAGCACTTCTTAGTTTTATTTATTAGTTTAATGGTTTTTATTTTTAATTTCAACTTTATTCATCTCTCTGATTTTCAGAACTTCTATTTGGGTGTTGAAGTGGGCATTTTTAATTTGTTCTTCTGTTTTTTCTGAGTTGTGTGCCCAATTCTTTGATCTTTCTCTTCTATTGATGTAAGCTTTTAGAGACAGAAAATTTCCCACTGAGCACCACGTTGGCTGCATTCCACACATTTTGGTAAGTTGTCTCATTGCCATTATCTTTGATGAAATTGTTGACTATTGCTACGATATTTTTTCTTTGACTCAGTCATTCTTTAGGATTAGATTACAGCCAGTTCTGCTTTTAACATAAGTAGACCATTCCACACACCTCCCACTACCCTCTCAGGCTCTGTGCAGCCCTGCCCCTTGTGTGACTGTAATCCCCATAGTCCAAGAGGCTTTAGGGACTGGAGTAGAGGACCCTGGATGTGGGACTGCTGACCCTGATGAGAGCTAGAGCTAGAGGCCACCCAGGGTCTTGCTGCTGACCTGTCAAGGAGTCAAATTCATGTAATATGAATTTACATTATGGAAGGATTATCAGTTTCGTTTCCAATTAATTTTTAATGTATGCTTCCAAGGCCCTTTATTGAATGCAATTCCTATTGCAATGTGGTCTAAAATGGGTGCATTTCACATTTTGGCATTCATTTGGGAAATTGTTAAGCCCTAATACACGAAAAATTTTTGTGAAGGTACCATGTGCAGCTGAGGAAAAGGTATATGCCTGTCTATTCCCATTCAATTTTCTTCAGAGGTTTATCAGATCTAACTTTTCTAAAATTCATTTCATCTCCTTAGCTTATTTATGCTTAGATTTTTCTACCTCTGAAAGAAGGTAAAGTGAGGTCCCTCATTAATATAGTGTTGTTGTCTTATTTTCTCTTGTAACTATTTTTTTAAAGAACTTGGATTCCATGTTATTTGGTAGGTATGTATGGTGACCTGTTCATTTGGTATTACCTGTCTATGGCATGCCTGCACAACATTTAGCCCTTAGGTCACTTACAGGCCCCTGAAAGGATTTGGGGCAGCCCATGAAAATGTAAAGGATAAAATAGGTCTGCACAGCATAATGCCTGCAGGCCATTTTGGTTGTGGGCCATATGTTGTGCAGGCCTGGTCTATGACATCTTTTAGCAAAATGTAACTTCCCTGATTATCTCTTAATTAGGTCTATTTTTGCTTTTGCTTTGTCTGAGATCCTGATTGCTATCCCTGCCTTTTTTATTTCAGCTGAAGCAAAATAGATTCTGTTCTGGCCTCTTATTTTAACTGTGTCTTTCAATTTCAAATGTGTTTCTTGTAAACAACATATTGTTGGGTTCTGGTTTCTAATTTGGTCTCCATTCTGCTGTTCTCTTCTGTGTTATGAGTGTGTTCATCTCATTCACGTTCAGTTTTGATTACTATGTATTTCCTTTCATCCTTTGTCTCTCCTCAAAAGTCAGTTTTGCTCCTGATGGCTGCTTCCTTTAATCTGCCCCCTTTTCTTTTATCCTCTTCCCCTTGTACTTTCCTACTTAGTGAAAAAGATTTCTATACTCAACTGAATTCTTCTTTTTGGAACTAGTTCAGATGAGAATGAAGATCAAATGTTGCCTGTCTTCCCTCCTCATTTCCACTCCACTGTAAAAGGTGTTCCCTGTGCACCACTTTTGTATGAAATTTTTCCTACTCTTCCTCTCCCATCTCCCTTCTTCCAACGTGCCATTCTTCCTCACCTATTTTTTTAATATCATGCCAACATAAATGACTCACACCCATACTGTGTATGTAGATTTCATATAACTGTCCTAATGGATTGTAAGGTGTGTTCAGGGAGGACCAGTA
The DNA here is from genome assembly GCF_028372415.1 of Notamacropus eugenii. Taxonomy (NCBI): domain Eukaryota; kingdom Metazoa; phylum Chordata; class Mammalia; order Diprotodontia; family Macropodidae; genus Notamacropus; species Notamacropus eugenii. The sequence continues at coordinate 444,497,907 of NC_092876.1, read as the reverse complement.
CCTTTGGTGTGATGGCTGCTGTGCCCTTTTCAGGGCTCTTTCCACTTTTGGTGTTCACCTGTTCCACCCAACTCTCACCTGTGGCTCCAGGAAGCTGCAGTATGCACAGCGGCCACACCCTGGTAAACCATTTCAGCAGACACATTGAGGGTAACCAAGGGCTCTCAAACCCATTGGTGAGTTACGGAGGTGTCTGTCCCAAGCATGTGAAGAATTCCCCTGGAGGAATGGGTGGTGAACAATTTGTCCCAATGGCCATGAAGGCAGCTGAAGCAGGCAATGTGGAGCACTTAGAACTTGGTTAGACACTGAAGACGCCAAGGTCATCCACTGCATCCTGAGCTATCAATAGTTGTCTTGATTCTGTCCTGCCACTGGACTATGATGACTCTGGAGGGGAGAGTGAGGCTGATGACTTCATGCAACTCTGCCTCATTTAAATCCAATTTATGTACAAATCAAGAGACATCACCCATACCATTTTACTATTATGCCTCAAAGTCCTGTGGTGACAGGTAAGTAATGAAACAGCAGGTGCAAATACACTGGGAGCTGTAGTCACAACCCTGCACACAAGGTGACCCAGACCATAGGGTCATTTCTCACTGGATGCAGTAGTGGGACTTGGCAGCCCCCTGGGTGTCTGAGCAGCTTTTAAAGAAACACACAACTCACCTACTGGTCTGAGGAAGGGGGTTAGAAAAGGTGCCCTAAAAATTGTCTGCTTACCCAACCCTGGTCTGATTACCATAGCAGGCATGGAATCCCACTCTGTCATCAAAACACACACAAAAAAACTGTACAAAATGTACAAAAACATCTTCAAATATGATTCCATTCACCATTGGCACATGGAATGTGCACACACTTATTGACAACACAAAATCCAGGAGACCTGAAAGATGAACTGTTCTTGTTGCAAGAGAACTCAGCAGGTATCACATCCAAACAGCAGCCCTGAGTGAAACAAGGTTGGCAAATGAAGGCCAGCTTACTGAAGTTGGAGCTGGAGACACATTTTTTCTGGAGTGGCCACAGTGAAGGGGATTGCCACGAAGCTGGCTAAGTTTTGTACTCAAAACTAATCTAGTCAGCAAGCTGGTATGCCTGCCAATAGTAATGAATGACATGGTCATGACAATGCGATTGGCACTCACAGGAAAACACCATGCCATCATCATCAGTGCCTATGTTCCCACCATGACGAAACCTGATGAGGTCAAAGAAAAATTTTATGAAGACCTAGAGACCTTTATCATCAATGTGCCAAACAAGGACAAGCTTATAATTCTGAGTGACTTTAATGTTAGAGTAGGCTCAGACTATCAGATGTGGTAGGAAGACCTAGGGAGGAATGGAGTTGAAAACAGGAACAGCAATGGTCATTTACTGCTGAAGACTTGTGCATCGCATGACATTTTTATCACCAACACTGTTTTCCATTTATCTATAAGCAATAAAACTTCATGGATACACCCTCGCAGCAAACATTGGCATCTAATAGACAATATGATTGTAAGGAAAAGAGACAGACAAGATGTGAGTGAGAGAGGCAATGTGTGGTGTAGAGTGCTGGACTGATCATAGACATACTTTCCAAGCTAAATATTTGCATTTGTCAAAAGTGCCACCCCCAAGGCAAAATGACTACCAGAAGAATTAATGTCAACAAATTAGAGCTCTTCTCTGAGTATGAACAGTTTGTCACTAACTTGGAGGGAACCTTGAGCCAACACACAGTTGGCAACAGTGGAACAGAAAAGGAGTGGGCAGCGTTCACCAATTTGGTGTACTGCACTGCATTTGCTCATCTGGGTCAGAACACTTGCAAACACCAAGACTGGTTTGATAAAAATGATGGGGAAATCCAGAAACTGTTAAATGAAAAACAAGAACTCCACAGGATTTACCAGCAAGATATAGTTCATCCATTTCTAAGAAGGCAGCATTTAATTCCATCAAAAACAAAGTACAAGCAAAGCTTAGACAGATGCAGGATTCCTGGCTCACTAAGAAGGCAGATGAAATTCAGTTTTATGCTGATAGTAACAATTCAAAGTGCTTTTATGATTCCCTGAAGGCTACTTATGGACCAAAAACCTATGGTGCATCACAACTACTCAGTGCTGGTGGAGTTACATTGATTAGTGATAAGGACATGATCCTAGAGAGATGGGCTGAACACTTCCATAGTGTTCTCAACAGACCATCATCAATCAATGTTGAGGTCACTGACCATTTACCTCAGGTTGAAGTCAATTCCTCCTTAGCTAAACTTCTAACTGAAGAAGAGATTTTGAGGACCGTTAGGCTCCTTTCATGTGGCAAAGCACCTGATGCTGATTCTATTCCAGCTGAGATTTATAAGGTAGGGGGACCATTGCTCACACAAAAGCTGACTGAAATTTTCCAGTTTATATGGCAAGAGGAGGTTATCCCCCAGGAGTTCAAGGATGCCTCCATTGTCCATCTGTATAAAGTAAACAGAATAGATTGTCCTGGGACAATCACAAGGAGGTCTCTCTCTTATTCATTGCTAGCAAGATTCTTGTTAGAGTCCTCCTTAATAGGATGATCCTTCACTTGGAAGATGGTCATCTATCTGAGAGTCAGTGTGGTTTCAGAAAGGGCCAAGGAACAGTCGAAATAGTGTTTGCTGCCTGACAACTCCAGGAGAAATGCCAAGAGCAGAACAGAGGTCAGTACACAGTGCTTGTAGATCTCACCAAGGCCTCTGACACTGTTAGTCATGAGAGTTTATGGAAAATTATGTCAAATTTTGGTTGCCCTGAGAGGTTCATCAACATCGTATGTCAATTTCATGATGTCATGTTTGCCTGGGTTCTGGATAGTGGACAATGCTCTTGTGCATTGTCACCAATGGAGTGAAAGAGGGCTTTGTGCTTGCTCTCATGCTTTTTAGCATGATGTTTTCAGCCATGTTGTCAAATACTTTCAATGAGGATGAACACTGAATCAAGGTCAACTACCGTACTGTAGTTCTTACTGTAGTACTACATAAGTTCTTTGATTTGAAAAGGCTACAAACCAAGACCAAAGTGGAGAGAGTGTTGGTGCATGATTTTCTGTTTGCAGATGATTGTGCACTTAATTCAGCCCCAAAGCTGAATTAACAAAATATGGATCAATTCTCTGCTGCCTTTGCTAATTTTGACCTAATAATACCAAGAAAACACAGGCGCTCCATCAGCCACCACCACACCATCCATACGTGGAACCATCAGTTACAACAAATGGAGAAATTTTGAATGCAGTGGATGAGTTCACTTACCTTGGTAGTGTACTTTCCAGAGATGTACACATTGACAATGAAGTTGATGCACATATTACCAGAGCTAGCTCAGCGTTTGGGAGGCTCCGAAGAAAAGTTTGGGAGAGAAGAGGTATTAGACTATCAAACTGAAAGTCTACAGAGCCGTTGTGCTGACCTCATTATTGTATGCCTGTGTAACATGGACAGTCTACCAGCACCAGGTCAGGAAACTGGATCACTTCCATTTGAACTGTCTTAGGAGGATTCTGAAAATCATTTGGCAGGATAAGGTACCAGACACTGAGGTCCTTGCTCAAACTAAACTGCCAAACATTCAAACTATACTTCAGAGAGCACAACCCCAATGGGCTGGCCACATTGTTGGAATGCAACATGTACACTTGCCAAAAAGGCTATTTTATGGAGAACTCACATGGGGCAGGTGATCACATGGTGCATAGAAGATGAGACACAAGGATATTCTCAAGGTCTCTCTCAAGAACTTTGGATTTGATTGTGCAACATGAGAGACACTGGCACAGGACCGCTCAGCATGGCATGCCCACATCACAAAAGGTGCTGTGTTCTATGAGCAAGGCAGAATTGAAACAGCACAAAGGAAATGTAAGATGCACAAATTTGGAATAACCCACCCCAAATGTTCACACAGACTATCTGTGCCCAGTCTGGGGTAGAGCATTCTCAGCTTGAATTGGTCTGATCAGCCACAGTCATACACGTTGAAACTTCACTTTACCATGGTGATGCCATTTTGGTCCTCTTCGAGAATGAAGGACAACAACCATAACTGTCCTAATAATGCTAAATTTACACAGACCTTCTTCCCATATATGAATGTAAATAGTTTCACTTTATTAAGACACTTACGATTTCTCCTTCATCTTTACCTTTTTAAGCTTCCCTTGAGTCTTGTGTTTGAATGCTCAGTTTTCTATTCAGTTCTGATCTTTTCATCAGAAATGTCTAAGTCTTCTATTTCATTAAATATTCATTTTTCTGCTGAATGATAACACTCAGTTTTTCTGGGGAGGCTCTTCTTGGTTGTAATCCTAGCTCCTCTGCCTTTCCAAATATCATATTCCAAGCTGTCCACTCCTTCATAGTGGCAGCTGCAAAATTTCACTCAATCCTGACTGTGGCTTTACTGTATTTAAATCGTTTGTTTCTAGTTGTCTTTTTCTCCTTGACCTGGGAGCTCAACAATTTGGATATAATTTTCCTGAAAGTTTTCATTTTGGGATGTCTTTCAGAAGGTGATAGGTAGATTCTTTCAATTTCAATTTTACTTTGGTTCTAAGATATCTGTATAATTTCCCTTTATAATTTCTGGAAATATGTCTATGACCTTTTTTATTGCGACTTTCAGGTAGTTCAACAATTCTTAAATTTTTCCTCTTTTGTTTTCTAGGTCACCGTTTATGATTTATTTTGCACTTTTTACATTTATTCTATTTTTCTTCTCAACTCTTATTGTTTCTTGATGTCTAATGGAGTCATTAGCTTCCACTTAATCAATTCCAATTTTTAAGGAATTATTTTCTTTGGTGAGGTTTTGTACCCTTTTTTCATTGAGCCAATTCTGCTTTTTTTGTTTTGTTTCTACTTTTTTATTATTTTTTTTTCAAAATTTATAAATGTTTTCAGTTTTCAACAATCACTTCCATAAATTCCAAATTTTCTCCCACTCCTTGCTCCCTCCCTCACCAAGATGACATACAATACTATATGGGTTCTACATGTACATTCCTATTAAACATATTTTCACATTAGTCATTTTGCATAGAAGAATTAAAATGAGTGGGAGAAACCATGAGAAAAACAAAACATAACAAAGGAGAGCAGAGTTGTTTTATTCTGCATTCTGACTGCATAGTTCTTTCTCTGGATGTGAATGGCATTTTGCATTATGAGTCCTCTGGAAAGTATTTTAGGTCCTTACATTGCTGTGAAGAGTTAAGTCTATCAAAAACAGTCCTTGCACACTGTGGCTGTTACTGTATACAATGTTCTTCTAGCTCTGTTCACTTCATTCAGCATCAGTTCATATAGGTCTTTCCAGGTTTTTCTGAAGTTCATCTGTTCATCATTTCTTATAGCACAATAGTATTACATTACATTCATATACCACAACTTGTTCAGCCATTCCCCAATTGATAGGCATTACCTTGATTTTCCGTTCTTGGCCACTACAAAATGAGCTGCTATAAATATTTTGTACATGTGGGTCCTTTTCCTGTTTTTATGATCTCTTTGGGATACAGCCCTAGAAGTGGTATTGCTGGGACAAGGGGTATGCACATTTTTGTAGCCCTTTGGGAATAGCTCCAAATTGCTCTCCAGAATGGTTGGATCAGCTCTCGGCTCCACCAACAATGAATTAGTGTTCCAACTCTCCCACAGCTTCTCCACTTATCATTTTTCTGTTCTGTCATGTTAGCCAATCTGATACGTGTGATGTGGTACCTCAGAGTTGTTTTGATTTGCATCTCTCTAATTAACAGTGGTTTAGAGAATATTTTCATATGGTTGCAGATGGTTTTAATTTCTTCCTTTAAAAACTAACTGGTCACATACTTTGACTATTTATCATTTGGAGAGTCACTTGTATTCTTGTACATTTGCCTCAGTTCTCTATACAGTTTAGAAATGAGGTCTTTATCACAAACACTAGTCGTAAAAATTATTTCCCAGTTTTCTGCTTCCCTCCCAATCTTGGTTCCATTGGCTTTGTTTGCGCAAAAACTTTTCAATTTAATGTAATCAAAGTTATCCATTTTGAATTTCATAATATTCTCTTATCTCGTTTGGTCATAAATTCCTCCATTCTCCATAAATCTGACAAATAAATTATTCCTTTCTCCCCTAGTTTGTTTATAGTACCAGCCTTTATACCTAGATTGTGTACATTTGGACTTTTTTTCTGGTATACAGTGTCAGCTATTGGTCCATGCACAGTTTTCACCTCATTATTTTACAGTTTTCCCAGCAGTTTTTGTCAAACAGTGAGTTATTATCCCAGAAACTTCAGTCCTTGGGTTTATCAAACTGTAGCCTGCTATATTCATTGCCTTTGTCTTGATTATCTCACCTGTTCCACTGATCTACCCCTCTATTTTGTAGCCAGTACCAAGTGGTTTTGATGATTGCTGCTTTATAACGCTATTTAAGATCTGGTATGGCTAGGCCACTTTCCCTAGCGTTTCTTTTCAATAATTTCCTTGATATTCTGGATCATTTTTTCTTCCAGATGAATTTTGATGTAATTTTTTCTAGCTCCATAAGAGAATTTTTGGTTGTCTGATTGGTATGGCACTGAATAAGTAAATTAATTTGGGTAGAATTGTTATTTTTATTATATTAGCTTATATTATATTATCCACAAGCAACTGATGGTTTTTCCAATTATTGTGCAAATATTTGTGCAAAAAGTGTTTTGTAATTGTGTTCATATAGTCCCTGGGTTTGTTTTCGCAGGTAAACTCTCAAATATTTCATAGTATCTACAGTAACTTTAAACAGGAGTTCTCTTTCTCCCTCTTGCTGTTGGGCTTTGTTAGTAATATATAGAAATGAATATGATTATGCGGGTTTATTTTGCATCCTGCAAGTTTGCTAAAGTTGCTTATTATTTCAAGTGGTTTTTTACTAGATTTTCTAAGTGTATCATTATATCATTGGCAAAGAGGATAACTTAGTTTCTTCTTTGTCTATTCTGTGGTTATAATGGACATCCTTGTTTCACCCCCGATCTTAATGGAAATGCATCTAGCTTATCCCCATTACCTATAATGCTTGCTGATGGTTTTAGGTCTGTCTGCCTGTGTCTGTCTCTGTTCTGTGTTTGTCCTTTGTTTTCAAAGAAGACCATGACAGAAGAGAAATGATGACATGACTTGCACTTGACTTTGTTTTGAGGCAGGGAGGGCTATGCAAGGTCACTGGGCTCATTTCCCCCTCCTGAGCTATCTGTGAAAAAATAAGTAAATCAAGCTGGAAGGGAAAGAGCAACACTTACTATTGATACTCACTCTGAAGTTAGGAGGGTCCTGAAAAGAGCCATTAGGTGGAGTTTAGGCAGGGACCTATTGTTGTGCAATGTATGGCCATCACAGCACAGTGGGTTTAAGGTTTTGTGAAAGTAAAGAAAGAAAGAATGAAAGGAAGGAAGAAAAGAAAGGAAAGAAAGAAACAAAGAAAAAAGAAAAGAGAGAAAGAGGAGAGAAAGAAAGGACTGAAAGAAAGATGGAAAGAAAAAAGAAATCTGGCCCATAAACCACAAGTTAACTGGGAGTCCTCTGGTCATCCAAATTTTCCTTCCTTTGGAGAGGAGAGGGAAGGGGGTGGGGGGACAGAAGGGAGCAGATGAGCTGAGTTAGCTAGCTGGATTCCCATTCAGGCAGCTTGGTATACTTCCAGGTCTGTTTTTGTCCTTCATTTTCAAAGAACATGACATCAGAGAAATGATGACATAACTTGCACTTGACTTTGTTTTGAGTGAGAGAGGGCTGTGCAAATTTATGGGCCTCACTTTTCCCTCCTGAGCCATCTGGATCCAGTGACAAGATATTCATCAGGATGACTGGAGAACACCCAGGATGCAATGGGAGACCTTGGCCTATTCAGTTACTCATTTAGAGTGAGGTAACACCCATTCAGTGAATAGGCCTCTTTAAGAAGTAATCAGGGATGACCAGCCCAGCATGTGGCATGCAGAATAGCCCAGCATGCAGCACCCAGACCAGCCCACCATAGCAGGGATAGGACCCAGAACAGGCTTCAGGGCACTACCAGCAGCAGTTCCCAGATTGCTCAACCAACAAACACCACAGACAGCCTCAAAGGTCAGTGGGAGGGCTCCTTCACCCAGGAGAGGGGAGCGTGGTCTGGACCTCCGGTAGCAAGCACTGCAGCAGCAGCTGCCATTTTTGGAACCCTCCACCTAGATCCCCTGGGGGAATTGAACTCTAATCTGAAGCTCAGCCCTGAGTGGCAGCTCTGGGAGACCTCAGCCTAAAGCCCCTGGGGGAATTGAGCCACTAATCTGATTCTCAACTCTGAGCTCCACCCAGGGGTGAGAAGGAGCACTGGCAGTGGAGCTAGAGGCAGTTGTGGTGAGGGAATTCCAACTGCAGATTTTGGGCAGAAAAGTATTTGGTTGTTCCTAGACCAGTGTGCAGGCCAGGAGAGGTGTAAACTTTTCTCCTTTGACTGTGCCACCTTGGAGGAACTAAGAACCTACAGGTCCCCAAAGTATACCCTCTTCTTGACAAAGGACTCAAAAGTTAAGTAACTGGCTGGAAAAAATGCCCAAAAAAGGGAGAAAAAATAAGATTATAGGTTACTATCTTGGTGAACAGGTATTTTCTCCCATCTTTTTGGATGAGGAAGAACAAAGCATAACATCAGAGGAAGTCAAGGCTTCTGCAGGTAAAACCTCCAAAATAAATATGCAATGGTCTCAGGCCATGGAAGAGCTCAAAAAGGATTTTGAAAATCAAGTAAGAGAGGTGGAGAAAAAATTGGGAAGGGAAATGAGAGTGATGCAAGAAAATCATGAAAAGTGAATCAACGGCTTTCTAAAGGAGACCCAAAAACATTCTGAAGAAAATAACACCTTTAAAAATAGGCTAACTCAATTGGCAAAAGAGGCATAAAAAGTCAATGAGGAGAAGAATGCTTTAAAAAGCAGAATTAGCCAAATGGAAAAGGAGATTCAAAAGCTCACTGAAGAAAATAGTTTTTTTAAAAATTAGAATGGAGCAGATGGAAGCTAATGACTTTATGAGAAACCAAGAAATTATAAAACAAAACCAAAAGAGTGAAAAAATAGAAAATAATGTGAAATATCTCATTAGAAAAAGAACTGACCAGGAAAATAAATCCAGGAGAGACAATTTTAAAATTATGGTGCTACCTGAAAGCCATGATCAAAAAAAAGAGCTTAAACATTATCTTGCATGAAATTATCAAGGAAAACTGCCCTGATATTCTAGAACCAGATGGCAAAATAAATATTGAAAGAATCCACTGATCACCTCCTGAAAGAGATCCCAAAAGATAAACTCCTAGGAATATTGTAGCCAAATTCCAGAGTTCCCAGATCAAGGAGAAAATATTGCAAGCAGCCAGGAAGAAACAATTTGAGTGTTGTGGAAATACAATTATAACACAGGATCTGGCAGCTTCTACATTAAGGGATAAGGAAGTCAAGGAACTAGGAGTAAACCCAAGAATCACCTACCTAGCAAAACTGAGCATAATACTTCAGGGGAAAAAATGGTCATCCAATTAAATAGAGGGCTTTCAAGCATTCTTGATGAAAAGACCACAACTGAAGAGAAAATTTGACTTTCAAACACAAGAATCAAGAGAAGCATGAAAAGGTAAATAGGAAAGAGAAAACATAAAGGACTTTCTAAAGTTTAACTGTTTACATTCCTACATGGAAAGATAATATTTGTAACTCTTGAGACTTTTCTCAGTATTTGAGTAATTGGAGGGATTATACACACACACACACACACACACACACACACACAGCACAGGATGAGTTGAATAAGAAGGGATGATACTTAAAAAAATAAAATAAAATTGAAGGGTGAGAGAGGAATATACTGGGAGGAGAAAGGGAGAAATAGAATGGGGCAAATTATCACTCATAAAGGAAGCAAGAAAAAGCTTTTTCAGTGGAGAAGAGAAGGGATTACGTGAGAGGGAAAAAGGGAAGCTTACTCTCTTCACATTTGGCTTAAGTAGGGAATGATATGCTCACTCAGTTTGGTATGAAAGTATATCTTGCACTATAGAAGGGTAGAGGAGAAGTGGACAAGTGGGGTAAGGGGAATGATAGAAGGGAGGGCAAATGGGAGAGGGAGTAATCACAAGTAAACACTTTTGAGGAGGGACAAGGTCAAGAGAATAAAATGGGTGGCAGGATAGGATGGAGGGAAATATAGTTAGTTTTACACAACATGACTCTTCATATATAGCCTACATTGAATTGCCTGCCTTCTCAGTGGGGATGGGTGGGGAGGGAGGAAAGAAGTGGGAATTCAAAGTATTAGGAAAGAATGTTGAGAATTGTTTTTGCATACAACTGGGAAATAAGAAATACAGGTAATCGGATATAGAAATCTATCTTGCCCTACAAGAAAAGAGAGAAGAAGGGGATAAGGGAAGGGAGGGATATGATAGAAGGGAGAGCACATTGAAGAAAGGGGTAATCAGAATGCAAGGCGTTATGGGGTGGGGGGAGAGGAGAGATGGGGAGAAAATTTGGAACTCAAAACTTTGTGGAAATGAATGTTGAAAACGAAAAATAAATAAACATTAAAAAAGCAAGAAGTAATCAGGGATGCTTGCTGACGGTTTTAGGTAGATACTACTTATTATAAGGAAGGCTCCATTTATTCCTATGCTCTCCAGAATTTCCTATAGAAATGGGTGCTGGGTTTTGTTAAAAGCTTTTTCTGTATCTATTGAGACAATCATATAGTTTGTTAGTTTTGTTGTTGATATGATCAATAACACTGATAAGTTTTCCTAATATTCAACCAGCCCTGCATTACTAGTGTAAAGCCTACCTGATCAAGGTATATTATTCTCTTGATAAACTGCTGTAGTATTTTTGCTAATATCTTATTTAAAATTTTTGCATCTATATTCATTAGGGAAATTGGTCTATAATTTTCTTTCTGTTTTGGTTCTTCCCAGTTTAGGTATCAGCACCATATTTGTATCATAAAAAGAATTTGATAGGGCAGTTGCTTCACCAATTTTCCCCAATAGTCTATATAGTATTGGAATTCACTGTTCTTTAAATGTTTGATAGAACTCACTTGTAAATCCATCTGGCCCTGGAGACATTTTTCCTAGGGAGCTCATTGATGGACTGTTCAATTTCTTTTTCTGGGATGGGGTTATTTAAGTATTTGACTTTCTCTTCTGTTAATCTGGGCTGTTTATATTTTTGTAAATATTCATCCACTTCACTAAAATTGTCAAATTTATGGGCATATAGTTGGTCAGTCATTTCTAATTATTGTTTTAAATTCCTCCTTGTTGGAGGTGAGTTCACCCTTTTCATTCTTGATACTGGTAATCTGGTTGTCTTCTTTCTTTTTTTAAATTACATTGACCAAATGTTTATCAATTTTATTGTTGTTTTTTTTTTCATAAAACCAGCTCTTGATTTTATTTACTAGTTCTTAATTTCAATTTATTAATCTCTCCTTTGGTTTTCAGTATTTTTAACTTGGTGTTTAATTGGGGATTTTCAATTTGTTCTTTTTCTAGATTTTCTAGTTGCATGACCAATTCATTCATCTTTTCTTTATTTTCTTCTTGTCAGCATTCAGAGATATAAAACTTCTCTTAAGAACTGTTTTTGCTGCATCCTATAAGCTTTGGTAGGCTGTCTTGTTATTGTCATTCTCTTGAGGAAAATTGATTGTTTTTATGATTTGTTGTTTGACTCACTCATTCTTTGGGATTATTTACAATTAATTTTTGGTCTATCTTTCCATGGACCTTTATTACATGTAATTTTTACTGCATCATGATCTGAAAAGGAATGCATTGACTATCCCTGCTTTTCGGTACTGGATTGTGAGGGTTTTATGCCCTAGTACATAATCAATTTTTGTTTATGCCATGTACCACTGAGAAAAAGGTATATTCCTTTCTATCCCCATTCAGTTTTCACCAGAGGTCTAATCATATCTACCTTTTCCAGAATTCTATTCACCTCCTTAACTTTTTTCTTGTTTGTTTTGAGATTAGATTTATCAAGTTCAGAGAGGGGGAGGTTGAAGTCCCCTCCCCCCCACTAGTGTAGTTTTGCTATCTATTTCTTCCTGTAACTCCCTTAACTTCTCTAGGAATTTGGATGCTATACCACTTGATAAATATATGTTTAGTAATGATATTATTTCATTTTCAATGGCATCTTTTAGCAGAATATAGTTTCCTTCCTTATCTCTTTTGATTAGATCTATTTTTGCTTTTGCTTTGTCTTGGATTAGGATTTTTTTACATCAGCTGAAGCATAATATATTCTCCTCCAGCCTTTTACCATTACCCTGTGCATATCCCCATTTCAAATGTATTTTTTGTAAACAACATGTTGTAGGATTATGGCTTTTAATCCATTCTGTTATCCTCCTGCATTTTATGGGAGGGTTCATCCCATTCACATTCAAAGTTATGATTACTGCTTTTTCCTCTCCATCCTACTCCCCCTCTCCTTTATGCTTTTATTTCTCCTTTCTCCCTTCCCTTCCTCAAGAGTTTTACTTTCAACCATCACCTCCCTCAGTCTTCCCTCTCTCCTTTCAGCTCCCCTCCCCTTTCCCTTACTTCTTCCTTCTCTTCTAACCACCCCCCTGCTTTTCTTTCCCCTTTACCCTCCTACTACCTATAGGGCAAGTTAGATTTCTACATTTATCTGAGTATGTTGTTCCGCCCTTGAACCAAATCCGATGAGAGTAAAGCTCAAACAATGCTCATCTCCCTCCCTTCTTTCCGTCTACTATGTTTTTGTGCCTCTTCATATGATGTAATTTACCCTTTTCTGCCTCCTCCTTTCCTCTTCTCCCATTACAATCCCTTCACACCCTTTCATTATGTTTTCTATCTTCACATTAGTTAATTTATACTCACTCCCTCTAAGAATATTTCTTTTAAATGTAATAACCAATATGCAATTCTCAAGATCACTAAGTATCATCCTCCCATATAGGGAGGTAAACAATTTGCCCATATAAAAATTTTTCCCCCGTTTACCTTTTTTGCCTCTCTTGAGTCTTGTATTTGAAGATCAAATTTTCTATTCAGGCCTGGCTTTTTCATCAGGAAGGTCTGGAAATCCCTTATTTCACTGAATGTCCATCTGCTTGCCTGAAAGATTATGCTCAGTTTTGCTGGGTAATTGATCCTTGGTTGTAGTCGACTCTCCTTTGCCTTACAAAATACCATATTTCCATCCCTCTGATCTTTTAATGTAGAAGCTGCAAGGTCCTGTGTGAGCCTAACTGTAGCTCCTCATTATTTGAATTGTTTCTTTCTGGCTGCTTGCAGCATTTTCTCCTTGACCTGATAATTCTGAAATTTGGCAACAATATTCCTTGGTGTTTTCAATTTGGGATCTCTTTCAGGAGGTGACTGTTGGATTCTTTCTATAACTATTTTGGCCTCTAGATCTAGGACTTCAGGGGAGTTTTCCTTGATGACTTCTTGGAAGCCATTTTCTAGGCTCTTCTTTTCATCATAGCTTTCCAGTAGACCAATAATTCTTAGGTGTTTCTCTCCTGGATCTATTTTCCAGGTCAGGTGTTTTTCCAATGAGATATTTTACATTCTCGTCTATTTTTTCAATCTTTAGAGTTTTTTTTGATTCTTAATGCCTCACAGAGTTGTTAGCTTCCACTTGCCCAATTCTAATTTCTTCAGTTAGCTTTTGTACCCCCTTCGCCACTTGCCCAGTTGTTCCTTTTGAGGTGCTGTTTCCTCCAGTTATGTTGTGTACCTCCTCATCCATTTGGCCAATTTGACTTTTAAGGAGCTGTTCTCTTCAGTGATTTCTTTTTTCATTTTGTCAATTGTATTTTTTTAAATCATTGGTCAATTTTTCTTCTACCTCTCCAATTTGGCTTTAAAACTTCTTCTTGAGCTCTTCCAAGAATGCTTTTTTGGCCTGAGACCAGTTCATATTCCCTTTTGAAGTTTCAGATGTGGGTATATTGTCAATGCTCTCCTCTTCTAAATTTGTATTTCGATCTTCCCTATCTTTATAAGATTCTATGGTCCTTGCTTTTCTAATCTGCTTCTGGCTCATGGTGGTTGTCTCTTTCCTGGCTTTTAAAGTGGATCTTTGCTTCTGGGGCACAGTGGGCTCTGTCCCATATTTCTTGTGATGGGATGTAGGGGTCTGGTCAATGGTTTTGCATGCTGCGGCTTCTGATTCTGTCAGCTAGAAGCTATATCATGCTGCAGCTTACCTAGTGCTGAGTTGGCTGGTGTGTGCCAAGCCCAAGGCCAGGTGAAGTCAGATTTCTGAGTTTCCACAGGGTTACACTGAAGCTCATGGTACAAGGTAGGGAGAGGGGTGGTCTGGTCACTGGAGGTCTCCTCCTCCCCTAGAGCTGTGCTAGAGTGCAGGCAAGGTCAGAGTCTAGTGGACCTCCATCTGAGCTGGTGTCTACCCAATTCCCCTGGCTGTGCTAAGGCATGCCTGGGGTCCTGGTGTTGGCACTTACTTGCTAAACCCCCCTGGGGCTCAGGATCTCCTGTTGGTCCACAGATTTGGGGCTTGCTGGGAGGCCTCCGGTCCTGCACTGGTCCCCTTCTGCCACAGCAAAAAGGACCTTTCCCATCAATCTTCCCAGCCTCCTGAAACAAAAGATTATTGTGCTTCTTCTGCTGGCTCTACTATTCCCAGATTTTTCCTGCAGTAATATTCTCTGGTTTTTCAAGGTCAACAAGGGAGGGTGAGAGCATTTACAGATTACTCCACCTTCTGGTTCCTGGAAGTTCAAGCAGATGACTTTCAAACATTTAGTCCATGGGCTGATAGGCCCAAGAGCAGCCACTGCTACTGTCATGGGTCTCAGGCTTCTCTCACCTAACCCCACCCAACTGCAATCTTCTGCTGAGTTTTGGGAATCAGCACTGCAGCTGGTGACTCAGACTGCCAAGGCTATTCTCACTCCACTATGGCACTAGTGCAGCCCACACTCCCCCAGCCCAGTGTAACAGATCCTTCCCATTGACCTTTCAGGCTATTCTGGGCTGGAAATCTGCCATACTCTGTCCCTTAGTGGATTCTGCCATTCTAAAATTTGTTCAGATTCACTTCCACAAGGAATTTGTGGAAGAACTAAGGTGAGTTGTTGCTTTCACTATGCCATCTTGGCTCCACCCCTAACTTCAAATGTCAATTGTGCATTTTAAGGCATTATTTTCATCAACAAAAATTTTGTACTTCTTTTACCATCTGGCTAATTTTGCTTTTTAAGGAGTTCTTGTCTTCAGTGTGGGTTTGTGCCTCTTTTATCATCTGGCCAATTTTGTTTTTTAAGGTGTCATTTTCTTCAGTATTTGTTTGAGCCTCTTTTATCAAGTGGTTCTCTTTTCTTTGCTTCATTCTTGCATTGCTCTGGTTTATTTCCCCATGTTTTCCTCTACCCATCTTATTTGATTTTTAAAAATCTTGTTTCTGCTCTTAAAAAAAAAAACTTTCTTTACTTCTAGGAATTCTTGTTGAGCTTGTGTCCAATCTGCATTTTTCTTTGAAAAATTTTTATTTGCTTGCAGATAGTTTCACATCATTCTCTACTTCTGAGTTTGCCTTGAACTTCCCTATCACCATATTAACTTTTTGTGGTCAGATTCTTTTTGTTCTTGCATTCATTTTTTCAACTTATTGACTTTGAACTTCATGTTACAGCTGGGCTCTCTTCCTAGAGGTGGGAAGTGTCACTGCCCCATGCTTCTGGCTTTTTCACTCTTCTGTTTTCATAGCTAGTTTTGCAGATCTATACATTTTTGGTACATTCAAGGAGGTATGACCCAGGGAAAGATTTGGTCATTCTTCTCCTGGTCTGCACTTTGGTCCTTAACCAGGCAGGAGCCCTCTTTCCTTCCAACAGTAGGCACTAGTACTTGTCTCACCCTGGAACTAGGGCTTCTGCTCTCTCTTTGTTCTGTGACCAGGACTCCTACTCCCTTGTGACCACAAGGACTCCTCTTCACACTGGAACTGCTACTCAGGTAACAAGAAATAGAACTGCTCAATAGCATCTGGTCCTGCACCCAGGGTGACAAGAATTTCTTGTAGTCTTTTTATAACTAGTAGTCCAATTTCCTCATTGTTTTGGTGACTTGTCCTGCAACTGCTGCTGCCGCTTCCAAGACCTACAACTGATGTTGCAACCAGTGTTACAAATCTGTCTTTCCAAACTAAGTTGTTTTGGGCTGGAATTAAGTCTCACTGTGAGTTCTTGTTGACTATCCTGCTCCAGAATTTCCAGAATTAGTTTGAAGCATTACTTTAAAGTTGCTTGAAGGAAAATGAAAAAACAGTTTGGCTTGCATGCTGCCTCTACTCCACTGTTTTGGTTACATTAGGTCAAGTCCAGTGATTCTTATATTTCTTTGACCTGTACTCAAGGTCTGTTTTTGACAGAAAGAGTACATGCTCTTTCATCTTATTTTAGTTCCAATATTTGTTTTGTTGGATCACTTGATTCTAGTTTTCAAGGCATACATACATTATCTGGCTAAGGTTTATCCTTTCTCTCCTAAGCTATTTATTCTTCCAGTTCTTTCCTCTAGATATTTTACTTATCCCTTGCTTCATTTCTCCTATAGAATACAGTCCTTGAAAATCCACTTTAATCTTTGAGTCTATGCTTGTGGTTACTGTGACATTACTCTCGTAGGTATGATTCTTGGGGGCATCTCTGGATCTATAATAATTCCCTATAACTCTTTATTCAACTTTCCAGCTTGTGTTCCTGAATTGAAGCTTTGTTCAGGGTCAGTTCCTTCTCCCTATATGTTTTCGGTTGGGGTGGTAATCCTGCTCAGTCTCAACCTGAGACTTCCAAGTTAAGTTGGGTACCCCCGTATTTTTTAAATTGAGTTCTGAATATTTAGGGAACTCCTAGGGCATCTCACTACCTAGAAGCCCTGGGGTTACCCAGTCAGTCTGTTTCTAGTGGCTCTCAATGTATCAATTGTGGTACTTGACCATCCCAGGGCCTTCTCATTGGAAGCCTCTGATCTTGCTTTCCAACACAGGGTCTCAGACTAAATGTGTCTCTGGTTATGCTAGGTAGGTGCCAGACTGGTCTCTTGTGCTGAAGCCAGCTTTGCTAGCGATCTCCTTTCCTAATGTCTAGGGACATTTTACTGGTTCTTCTGCATTAGTAGTCACATACTGCAATTTGTTATTGTATTCTTTAATCAGTATTCAGCCTAGTGAACTGAAGTGCCCGCCTCCACTTCTGCAGCTTTCTTGACCGGAAATACATGTATGTGTGTTTGCACTCTGCATGTATTCCATAGAGTGATTATCAGAGTAATACATATACTGTCTATACTGTTATTTGTCATTTCTTTTGGTTTATTCTCATAGTAACCACACTCACAAATAGACTAGGTAGAATAGTTAGGTGACACAATGGGTAAGACTACTAGATCTGGAGTCCTTGACAACCTGAGTTCAAATCCAACCGCCAACACTTGTTGTAAAGGCATGTATGATGTAAAGGCATTTTGACATAGTTGTTGGATTTGGACTTGGGAAGATCTGAGGATGAATCCTGCCTCAAAGACTGAGAGATTCTGCACAAGTCATTTAACCTTTCAGACTTATTTCCTCATCTGTAAAATGGGTATAACAGCATTTACTTCCCAGGGTTGTAGTGAAGATCAAATGAGATATTTGTAAAATGTGATCTAAACTTTAAGGCACTATATAAATACCAGCTATTAATATGAGTGAAAACATAACTAGTCTAGAAATATTAGCACCACCACCAACAAATGTTAATGTTGAATTCATGCTTATACTTGTCCATTATGTTCTTCATGGATTTTCTGTGAAAAAAAATTTCAAATTCAAAATTAGCTTTATTTCCACTGTAAATTGACTGCACCAAAGTCACCTCTAAACTATACATGCTTAGGCAACAAAATATAATTTTCATTTAGTGTGAACACCCGTCTCCCCAAAAAACCCACACTGAAAAGCCATATTGTAAAAAGAAATCCAATTTGAGTTTTCCCCATTATTCTTTCCTCTAATTTGTACAATTAGGCTACAAACATATTAAATCAGAGAATCTGATTTAAACTATCTGAAGAAATAACCATAGAGTTTTCTAATTCCCCTTAAACCTTAGTCAAAGACTGATTTGGCCACTCATGAAAATAAAATAACCTGAAGGTATGCGGAGATTACAAATAGATTACCTGATTTTAATGGTGACCTAAGTTTTTCAAGAACTACAAAACATTCCAAGAACCATTAGCAAAAAACCATAGTTATGCAATTATACATTTTCTGATTCAAAATCAATAAGGATTAATACGGTTAATTCTGAGTGGATAAAAATGGAGAAAGAACTTTGTACTGAGTCTCATCTGTATTTCATTCCTACATCCTCACTTATACCAAAGTTCAACATTTCAAATAAATATATGTTCAACTACTCCCAAACAAAGCCTGGTAAAAGCAGGCTAAGGATTGGCCTAGTGTAGCTACATTGCTTTTCAGAATTAATTAAAAACACTTGAATTATCTCTTAACACAACAGAAAAAATCTTCATACTTTTATATATTATATAATAAACGTTAAATATAGAATAAAAGGCTTCATAGAAATACATATGTTGTGCTCTGATTCACATAAACTTTCTACTGGCATGCAGATTTATTTTTATATGCTTACTAGATTTTTTTAAAAAAGCAATGAACTTAAAATATACTGAGTTGTGTTGATATTTTTTTCTTTTGCAATTAAAAAGTATAACAGAAGAGTATATTAGTGGGTTAGCGTGCTCTTCAGAATAAAAATATAGATCCTGAAGCCAAAAATAATTTACACTTAGTCATATTCAACTCCACAGAAAGAGATGCAGAATGTAGTGTTTTCTTAGTTTATTAATTTATTTTGCAGGAATCTGCGACTCCTCGAATATGTACTGGTTGGAGGTACGATGCATGCATAGCCTTTTAATGCCTTTGTACAATTTCATCTCAAAATAATTTCATTCACAGCGTACACAGAAATCTAAAATAGAGACACCATATTTACAAGATTTATTAAGCTCTTGCTTTTTTAATGAAAAAAAAATCTGTGATCAATCCTGTTACAATAGGGAAATATGGATTAGGTACATTACTGATATCATTATAAATAAAAATTTAGAAATGCTCAGCTTTTAAAAAAAACTTTCCATGGCTTTGAAAAATCAAAATTAACTCATTTCATAATCCCATTGACCTTTGAAGGCTCAAGTCATGCAAAGTCTACGTGTATGAATTGTCTGAGGATGTAAATAATACTGAAAATGTACCTCTGGTGAATGTGGAAAATGCCATCAAAATTAAAAATAGGAAAATACTATTTAATCTTTCCATAAGATACAGTAGTGATGCAACAGTCAGTGCCCAATTATTCTGGTTTTGCAAAGTACACTTTTTTACTTCTGGTTTTCTACAGATACATAATTGTGTGTGTGTTGTGTGTGTGTTTGTGTGTGTGTGTGTGTGTGTGACACACAATCATTGTGGCACGAAGTCATTTCTTAACACTGGTAAAACTAAAATAACTGAACCTTTAACTAGGAAACGACATTTTCACATTCCAGGGTGAACCACTTTTTTTTTTTTTAAGGTCAATTTTTCTGTACATTTAAACATAATTTTTACCTTTTTGCTTTCCTCATTTATAGTCATTTCAAAAAGAATTCATGATTTGCTTTCAAAATCCTATACATAACTCTTGCCACAGAAAGACTGTGACATCAAGCAATAACAAAGTTTACTGAGACATTGATTTCTTTCTTATCGTAATCAAAAACTACTAAGATTGAGACCAGCTCTTTAAAAATACTACACTGCTCCTCACACCATTTTGTGGGAAAATACACAAACGTCATAGCACCGCTCCTCTCCCTACCATCATTAATCTGCTGCTCTAAGACTACTGTTTTACAAATGTATTTTCTTCAGCTTTCTTTATCAACCAGTCCCTCCTTGCCCTCCCCAGCCCTCTAACTCTTCCACCAGACAGAGTTAACTATCAATTCAATGCATTTTAGGGTGCTTGGAAGGACTTTGGCTCTCCTATTCTCAATTAAAATTTTAGAGAATTATTCCATAACTTAATATAGTTAAATATAACTTTAAAAAGAGTTTATCAGTAAAGTGAAATAATGTCATAAAAGTTTGTCCTACTGTGTACATTACCATCTGTATCAACCTAGGAGCATGTTAACATAAATGCTGTTATTAGAAACCAGAAGTACACTTACTGACCAAAGTAGCATCAGCACACTATCTCCCAGGCTAGATTGGAGTTAATGTAATTTTCAATTATATGCCATTGTCTGTCTACGCCAATATTACCAGATTTTAAGTTTCAAAGGCATTGCCCACTTAAATTTTGGTGACTTTAATTAAATTGGACACAGGCACACATTCTTTATACACTAAATATTTAAGCATATCTAGTCTATCAGTGGCAAAGTTTCCCTTTTTAAAAAAATAATGACAATCTAAACTGGTATATCTTTTGCACAGCCAAAAAATTAGCATACACAGAATCTCCTTATAATTAACCTCTTACTATTTCTTTTATATCCACTCTAAGTTTACTATCCAAGGACATCTTTTTTTCATTTCCCCTGGCAGGTGAAACCTATGATTGACTAGAAAGATCATCAAGTACCAGAAACCATGCATCTACTGTATGGTAACTTATTTATTTTGATGCATTTCATGCAGAATTTTCTAAAAGCCAGTTTTATAGGGTCTTAATAAAATATCAAAATATTTTTCAACATGCTATTTCCATTCTCAGCTGAATAACTGACAAAGGTCAATTTGATGGCTGCCACTCCAGAATGCCAGCATACATTATTGGTAGTTTTTAGCTGAGGTGACACCAAGCAATATTTTCCCCCTAAAATATTATTATTAAAAAGGGCTGACCATCAACAAACAGATGTGAAACCATAGGAAGGCAAAGGCATTGGTGTACAGAAACAACAGAACTGGCACATGACTGCTGAAAACACAAGATTAACAGATACCAGTGTTAGAGAACTTTGTGAAGAAGTGTCATCAATCATGTTTTTAAGCTCATCTGCTTTCTCACCACTGTTTTCACAGTTTTGCCATAGTTGTGGTAGAGATGTTTTTAGTCAGTGTGATTCTGCAGTTACATGCTAACATGCTTATTGTGGGAGACAAACTGATGTGTTTTAGGTATTCTTCCACATACGAGAAGAATGCCAGTGAAGTTGTACTGGAGTGTGAAATCATTAGAACTTTGATGGACTCTGATTGAGTTATTGGCAGAAAATGATTAAGAGCTCCGATGCCTTTGGTTTTATTGTTTATTAGTGCAGCTTGCTGTTCAAGATCTGCCAGCGACCAATTTTCTAATAAGAGTAGCACAACTGGTGTCTCTTTAGTAACGGCAGACCTGCTAACTTCACTGCTGTCTTGAGTCATCAATACAAGAAAATATTGCAGAATCCTATTCTAAGCAAAGTAGGAAAATGGCATCAGTGGGAGAGAAAATATTTCTTCTTTAAATTTCACTAACCAAGTGAAATAATAAAATCCCTTATACCTAATGTTCCCTCAGTAGTGATATCTTAGTCTATCACGTGATCTTTGCCTTACATTCATTTACCCACACTCTAAAGTTGTAGTTTCATAAATATGGAGTGCTTTAATATAGCTATTTAGATGACATGAATGATTCATTTTACCTCTGAATGAAGGATGCCAACTCCACAGGTACACCAGGTGGATTTAGTTTAAAAATCCTCTGTATTCATCATTCTACTAATAACATTTCCTGACCAGCCCTCTGTCCCTATATTTCTCCAAAATGCAACAGACAACTTGGCAAGATTAGCCATGTGCAATTTCCAACACGCTGGTTTATTAACAATGTGCAAATAAACCTTTATAGCGAATATTTGATTATATATCGGCTAAATCAGGATTGTGGCACAAAGCACGGTCTGTGCTGTAAACATCATGAATTCTTCACAAAATTGGAAGCTAAGTCACAGGGTGTCAACACTTCTCATACACAGCCACAGCTGAGCTCAGTATTCCAAATGGAATCTGAACTGGTCTGCATCTGGCATCCATTCACTGTACTATTAGCAAGCACAGTCTGATGAGTGTCACATATAAAGGCAGACTTTATGAGGACTCGTTAGCTGTAAAAACACAGCAGCCTAATAAAAGCATGCAGTAATTTTTTTTTATCCATTATGTGGCATAATTAGGTCTCTGTTAGTTACCAGTGTTGATACAGCCTAATGAATGCTGTACAAGTAAAAAAGGATTTTACCACCTCTGATTGTACCTTCAGTAAAATAAGGCTCATGCCTATGTCCTGACAACTGTGTGTATATGTGTGTGTGTGTGTGTGTGTTTGTGGTGTGTGGTGTGTGTGGTGTGTGGTGTGTGTGTGTGTGTGTGTGTGTGTGTGTGTGTGTGTGTGGAGAGAATGAAATTACCCCTGAAAAAAGCAGCAATTACAAACACCCTCTGATTACTCTGCACATAAAATAATCTGGTTGCCTTTTCCTGACTTCTTTTTCAGCAGGACACAATCTGGCAGAGAAGGGAAGCGTTCTTCTCCAGCACGCTGTGATCAGGTGAGTCTGGGCCAGCATGTCACAGTTTGTCTGGATAACTGTAACAGTATGCACTGTGACTCAAAGTTCTAAGTTTAAGAAATAAGGGCCACTGAGCAGTAAATATAGCCAGAGGGATTAAACAGGAGTAGCTCTTGGCTTTCCTGGATACATTCTTTGAGGAGTGAATCCTTTCCTGGTTTCAAGTATCCCTTCAACATAGCACACAATGTGGTTAAGAAAGAAAAACATCCCCCTCATATTTTTCCTTTAGTGTGGCAGACAAGTGGATACTATTTCAAATCTCCTTCCCCTTGGGAAATTGGAAAGGAAAACTCTGGTCAGATGGTCTGAAGGAGTCGCCAGGTTTCCTTTTCCACTGTGGGTGCTCAGAATTTCACTCTCAGTCTCAACAGTCTCTTCTTAATTCAAGTGTACCGCGGCATCTCACACTGCTCACAGCGATTTAATGCTGGATGGTTCAGAAAGGTGCAACTCTCACAATTCCAGGGAGCCCCCTCAAAGTCTTCATCTTGTGGTTGGGTCCTTGAAGTCTGTTTGGAGCTGTTTGGATGTTCTGGAGAAGGAAAAGCAAGAGAATGGACCTTGTCCTGGTTACAACAAACACTGCTGTGCTGGCACCGATGCACCCATGGAGGCACAGGGCATTTATGTGGTAGATTTTTAGGGAAGGAAAAAGAAAGCTAAGAATTGGTGCATACCTATTTTCACTTTTCTAAAACCACTTTTACCCCCTCATTAGGAGATGTAAGTGAACACTTTCAAAATGTACTGTTAGCGAAACAATTATTTCAAGTTCTTCCTTAATGTTAAATTTTGCCCATATTTTGCTATCTTTGCTAATTTGATGGACATGAGTGGATACTTCAGATTATCTTTGATAGCTGAGAATCCTGATCAAAGTGGGAGAAATAATGGAATAAACATTCCACAGCATCTCTAATTCTAAAAATATCTATCCCCAGGTAGAATTTCTTTTCCCACACTGATTTTCCTCAGTTTTAAGCTTCAATAAAGCACAGGGTCCACTCCACAAAATTAAACATCTGATTTCTATGCTTAATGCATAGTTTGATGCAAGTAAATTCTGCATGTGTCAAAGTCCAAGTAAGGCTTGTCTTCACTACGATTGCAAAATCCTTAAGCACAAGGCAAGTACACAGGTTTTCCTAGACCTCTTGCAGAACCTAGTACAGCAGCAGGTTCATAAGAGATATTATGGATGGAGGAGACCTGTATCAGGATCAGAAGAGTAGGAACCTTGCTCTAGCTGTAAATTAATAGTGAAACTTGAAACTTGGTTACATCATATGTCCCTAGAGTTGCAGTTTCCTAAGCTATAAAAAGCTATAAAAAGAAGGTAAAACTAATTAAACAATCTTTCCCACAAACTTCTTAAGCTCAACTAAAAAAGGATCTCAGATCTAGAAAGAGAATGGCAGTCAGAAGTCACCAAGTCTAACCCCCTTGTTTTACAGATACACAAACTCTAAGGTCCAGAGAAGACAAGTGATTTGCCTGAAGAGCTAGTGATCCTCAGAGGTAGTACTTGAACCCAGGTGTCCGAGCAGAACAACATTCTATTTGTAGGAATCTATTTCATAGCTTGTACCTTTCCAACTGCCTTACATACATTAAAATGTATGATGAAAACACTCTATAGATGGCAAAGCACTATTATATGCTCCAGTCTGACAGCTCAAATTGCAACAGGAAACACCAAAATCACATTCTGTGTTCTTTCCCTCCTGGTGCAGGCCCCACACTTCATGCCTGGACTACCACAACAGTCCATCCTCCACCCAGCTGCCAAAGTGATTTTACTAAAAATCAAGTCTGATCACTTCATTATTCAATAGGTTCTAGTGGCTCCCTATTACCTCCAGGATCAAATGTAAAATTCTGTTTGGTTTTCAAAGCTCTTCACAACCTGGACCCTTTATATCATCAGATCTTAGCACAGTGCTAGGCACATCACAGACACAATAAATTCTTGCTCACTGACTGTCCTCTGCTTGTACTCTGAAATACAGCCACATCTGTCTTCTCCTCTATGCTTCTCTATTCCTGTAATTCTCTCTATCTCCCGTCTTTGTGCCTCTGCAGAGGCCAACACTCCTTCTGTCTACCTCCACCTCACAGAACCCCTTCTCTTCCTTTAAGATGCAGTTCAAAAGCATCTTCTCCATTATCCTTCCTGATATCCCCAACTGCTAATGCCCCTTCTTCCTACCTTTACCTTGTCTGCATTGATTACATGCACGCTAACACAAGGATTCTCATCCTTGAGAATCGGGATAGTATTATTCTTTGAACTTGAAGAGTAAGAACTTAACAACGCTGATTGACAGGATGATGGATTGAGGCCCATCTACAGACTGCTGGGGTAGGAAGGTGAAGAGCAGTTTGTTTTCTTCTTCCTGTTCAGGTCAGCTCCCAGCTCTGTCCATCCGCCCGAAACATAAATATTTACAGATCAGTCAAAGTCGCTGCCCTTCCAAGCGACACATCAAATTCTGAAACTGATAGCCCACTTTACTTTGTATTTATTATCGACTGGGAATTATACCTCATCAGTGTGTTACTCCTTATGAGTCAGATTTGGACTCGACTGTACAGGCCTTAGTGGTAGAATCTGTAAGAGTTTAACTTCCCTGTTCTTATGGGTCCCTGCCTGACCACAAAGATTCATGATCTGTGAGCTTCTGCTGACCATAGAGGGATGTGAGTCAATCTGGTCGTAGGATGTTTGCCTACCACGAGACTTTCCTGAGGACTTAAGTCAAATCTACTTTTTCTCCCATCACCATGGGTCCTGGAAATCCTCTCTCTGAGTCAAGCCAAATGTAAGCATACCCACCATCTCTGTGTTAGACCAATTACAGTCTTAATTGACATACTATACATCGCTGGATTATTTCTGGTAGTCTGGTAGTTATATATTGTCTATGTAACTTACTACCCAGAAAGGAGCTATTAGGTGCATCCCTGGTTAATGAAGAGCCTTGGATCTCATTCATTGGCAATTGCTAGCCTTGCTAATAAACTGATCATGCTCAGAACTCTGAGTCTCAATTTCTCTTTATGGCAGATTTTTATTGTGGTAGTGGTCTCCAAATTTTTGACTGTGCATAAATAAATTTTAGCGCCCCTCGGTATGAGTGAAAGTATTTATAAATTATACATATATGCTACTGTACTAATTATTAGGCACATCATAAAACCTACACAAAGACATAAAATTTAAAAGGATAAGACAAAAATGAAATAACAGTTGCTCCTAAAGGCAACTGAAAGTCACTTAGTGTTCATGGAGTGATGCCCCTTCTCTTGTCCTTGTTGCTTATTCTTCAGACCAATGTTTTCCTCAAAGAGGAAGGTCTCTAGCTGGTACATTACTTCAGGGAGACACCACAAATTGAGCTTCTTCTCCATGTTTACTAGTCCCATTCTTTTGGACTCTACTGTCCTTTCTTCAGTCCTAGGTTAAGAACTGGAGGCAAGTTGTGAGAGTATCCCTTAGAATGGTGCCTAGAGATGATCTGAGACCTCTTTTTGTCACTCCATCTACTGGCTTCCTATTTCTTCTTTTGCTGTATTTGTTAACTTTAATTAATGCTGTATTTCTGGTCTCTTTCCCTCTTCACTCTTGGCCCCAGAGTTCCATATGGTTCCACAGCTATCCCATTTCTTGCTTAAAGAACGATGTGATTCCTGAGCCTCAAATCACCTTATGGTGGGTTACACTGAGACGCCACTAAGGCATGAAACCAGAGTAGCTTTAAGAGTTACAGGACTGCCCTGGTGTGGAAAGAGGTGGTGAGTGATATGAGCATCTGATGTAATGATGAATGAGTTGGTGTTGTTTTTTCAGTCATAATTACCTTTTTCAAAATCTTTCATTTACATTCTTCTTGTCTTTGCTGAGTTGTCTGCATGTTTGGAACTTTGATTTTTACTATTTTGGTATTGTGAACAGAGAACTGCCCCTAGGAAATCTCTAACTTACTCCAATCTTCCCAGGACTTGTCTGTCCTCCACTCTGACGTTCACTGTTTCTACCTAGCCAATTGTCCAAAAGCCTATGGACATCTGATTAAAAAATAATTCAATTATTGATACTGTCTGGCACTTGCTGGGTGCAGGGTCCTCCAGCTTTTTCCCCAAGGTTTCCAAATAGATTGCCACCCTCTAGCTTCACTGGTTTCTAAGTCCTGAGCCATCTTATCCAACCATACTATCACCACAAATGACAATGTACAAGCCTGCCTGCTCTGGAGAACTTTGATGAATCTGTCCTAGAGTTCCCCTATCTCTCATCCTCTGCAGCACGTCAGTTGTAATTACTCCAAGGCAGCCTTTGTGTTCATTCCTCTCATGCGCAATGTGAGAAGAGATGATGACACATCCTATGCAATAACTTTCCTTATAGCCTTGACATAAACCTGCCACAGCTGACGCTCCCCTGGGGCCACCCTGGAAAATCCAGGGTAACGTCCAGATGTGCAAGGGCATTGGAGAAGCACACGCACAGAGTATGAACACTTCAACACAAACCAAAGTGAAAACAGAAAACATCCACACATAAAGTTATCTATATCTATTTAAAGGAAAGCTAGAGTAGCTCACTTTCATGAAGCTATGGTATTTCAAAGTAGATTACACTTTTATACAGCCAAACTTAAAAAGTTCAGCCTGGAGACATCCTTTTCATGAAATTTTATATGGCGATAATTTGTATGAAGATACTTACCATCGGCAGCAGTGGCCTGGGAATCAAGGGGATCCAGCTGTACCCTGGAGGTCACACTGATTCTTCTGGCTTTTCTCTCTGTTGCACAGGGGTCTGAAGACTCTGAACAAAACGAACAAGAACCCCAGAACAGGGCGTGACCTCGAGGGCTAAACTCTAGAACAACCATCTAGCACTAAACTATTCTCTGATTTCTTTATACACGTTAGTTCTACTTCTCTAGTCAATCAACAAGTACTTAGGCCCATCATGCACCAAGCACTGAGTTCAGCGTCAGGAGTACAAAGACAGAGCAGAAGTCCCTCCCTTCAGGAGATAATACATTCAGAAATGAAAAGTACAGACAAGTGGGGAGATCCTCTTACAGAGGGAGGCCTTTTACAGTTCAGGAAATAGTACTTGGGAGAGTCTGAAAGGAAGCCAAGGATTGGGCAAGGTAGATGTGAGGAAAGAGACAACATCAGCAGGAAGATCAGCAAGTATAATATTAAGGCTTATCTACCTAAATTAATTTACTTGTTCAGTACCACACCAATCAAACTATCAAAAAATTATTTTATACAGTTAGAAAAAAATTGAAAAATTCATCTGGAAAAACAAAAACGTCAAGAATATCAAGGGAATCAATGAAGAAATGCAAAGGAAGGTGGCTCAGCAGTACAACAGTAATCACCAAAACAACATGGCATGGACCAAAAACAGAGCAGTGGAGTAGTGGAACAGACCAGGAACACAACACACAGTGAGCAGCCAGGTGGCTCAATGGATGGTGTCAGGAGGACTCATCGTCCTGAGTTCAACTCTGGCCTCAATCACTTCCTAGCTACGTGACCCTGGGAAAATCACTTAACCATATTTACCTCAATTTCCTCATCTGTAAAATGAGTGGAAGAAGGAAATGGCTAAGTGCTCCAGTGTCTTTGCCAAGGAAACCCCAAATGGGGTCACGAAGAGTCAGAAACCATGGACGTGACTGAAGGACAGTAAGAACAACGTGGCAGTAAACTACTCCAGTGACCCTGTGTTTGATCAAAGCCTTCAGAAAGAGAACTCACTATCTGGCAAAAACTGTGGTGAAATTGGAAAGCAGCTTGGCATGAACTAGGTACAGATGAACATCTCAAACCGCATGCCGAGGTAAGTACAGATACATGATTCAGGCGTAAAAGATGATACCATATACAAATCAGGAGAGCACAGAATGGTTTACCTGTCAGATCTATGGAAAAGGGGAATAATTTGTGACCAAACAAGAAAAAGAGAGTATTCAGGACATAAAATGAATAACTTTGATTACACTAAATTAAAATGGGTTTCGCACAAATAAAACTAATGAAGACAAGATTAGAAGGAAAGTAAAAATGGGGGGGAAGGGAGATTTTATAGCAAGTTTCTCTGATAAATGCTTCTTTTCTCAAATATATAAGAGCTGAGTCAAATTTATAAGAATACAAGTAATTCCCTGACTGATAAAAGGGTCAAAGGATATGAAGAGGAAGTTTTCAGATGAAGAAATCAAAGCTATCTATAGTCATATAAAACTACTGATCAGACAAATGCAAATTAAAACACTTCTGAAGTACCATATGACACCTATCAAGTTAGCTAATGTGACAGAAAAGAAAAATGAGAAATGTTGAAAAGAATGAGGTAAAACTGGGGCACTAATGCAGTGTTGGCGAAGTGTGAAGAGAAACCACCATTCTGGGGGTGCAATTTAGAACCTGGCCGAAAGGGCTATCAAACC
Source organism: Notamacropus eugenii (assembly GCF_028372415.1). Classification (NCBI taxonomy): domain Eukaryota; kingdom Metazoa; phylum Chordata; class Mammalia; order Diprotodontia; family Macropodidae; genus Notamacropus; species Notamacropus eugenii. The sequence goes on along the minus strand of NC_092876.1, from coordinate 444,468,696 downwards.
ATGTAAAACCTTGGACCCAGCAATACTGCTATTAGGTTTATTTCCCAAAAAAGTTCAAAAGAAGAAAAGGAAAAGAAAAGGAAAAAGATCTTTATGTATAAAATCAGGGAAGGAGTCAATAAATGGGAAAAGATTAAAAATTAGAAATGGGACAATTATGGGGACAATTATGGGGACAATATGCCAGAAAAGATGAACAGTGATAGGGTCAAAATCACAAGTAAAAGGTATGACCTTGGAGAGGAAAAAAGTCACTTCATGTTTTCCCTATTTTTTGATCTTAACTTCAAATAAAATAAGCGTTTTATGTACATTGTATAACAAGACAATATCATCTATGAAATTATTAATTTCTGCTATATAAAGCTTGCCTCTCTTTTAAAGCATATAATAAATTCAATATGTAACTTTCAAAGCTGTCCTGCTTATCTGTGATTCTTTCTGGCCCTCCTTCTGTTCTCGCCTCCTTTGAAGCAGGGAGGAACCTTTTCCCAATCTGACCTTCTTTGCTCTCTCCTTCCACTGGGGGGAGAAAAAAAAAACAAACCAAACATTGTAAAGGAGCATCTCTTCAAAAGAACCAGATTAAAGGAGGAGACAATAGGAGACGACAAAGGATCAGGAGGTGCAGAGTAAAGGAAAGGAGCAGCTCACCATATTAAAAGTCCTGAATTACCTGTTCTCAATCTACACCTCCCAAAGCGCCCCTTCCCATGTCCTACCCTCAGGCCACTGTTTGCCAGCATGCCTTGCATCTGCAGACTCGAGTTTTGAAGTCTATTCAGTCTTTAAGGTCTGGGTCAAACGTCACTTTCTCCATGAATTTCTCCTAAGTGACAGCTCACTCTTTTCTGAATTCTTACAGCCCTCCTACCAAGAGTGTTCATCACACCATACCTTCATCTAGTTATTTACGTGTATGTCTTCGCTTCCCCTCACTGTGCCTAGAACCCTGGGGCCAAGCCTCTGGAATCCTTCATGAGCCCAGCAGACTGCCTGGCTTCTACAGGAAGTACTCAAACAGATGCTAAATGAAAGTACTTGGTTCTTCAAAGTACTTGATATATGTTGAATGAATATAAAGCCTCAAGGGAAAAAGATACAAAATAAGAAACTGAAAGAATATTCCAAAATTAAACTGACTGATCCAGTAGGATGTAAGATCCTTGACGGCAAGGACTATTCCATTCTGCCTTGGTATCCCCAGCACCGAGCACAACGTCTTGGACGTGAGGGACTAAATAAATATTCACTGAACTGGCACCAACAATAAGAATCAAATTTTAAGAAACTGTTTCTTAAAAGAATAAACAACTGCTTCTTACCTGGACAGCTGTAACTTACCACTAACCATACCAATGAATTAGAAAGACAGTACTATGGACTCTGAAAATCCAGTGTGCTGACAGCTTTGCTGTTCAAAATCAGTGGATCTTGGGCACACCTTTCCATGTAACGTTACTGGTGGGCAATTCCCACACATGTCAAAAGAACCTGACAGAGAGGTGTTAATGAGTTCGAGCTGCTTTTTTTTCAAGCTGAGCTTGGATTTGTGCAGCTATTTATATACTACTGGTTTTGTTTTTTTTACTATGATGATAGTCTATGAATAGTGCAATGGGAATTCAGAGGAAAGTTTCTGGGCAAGAGTAATATGAAGATTTTAAGTTAGCATATTTTAAATAGCAGCTATGAACGTAGGAATATTCCAGCAAATTACTCTATTTAATGTTACTTGACCAATTAGCATGACAAGAATTTTATTTAAGTTTTTTTTTTAATGTAGATGATGCTGATTTAAGCTAGAATTCCTTTTTTCCAAATTGTATTTGCACAAGGTAAATTAGGAAGTCTAACGCTCTAGTTATACAGCAAATATGCTTTAAAGGACAAAGGCAATATAAGATGTGGATACCTTTGGTGCTATTTATGCAAAGATGGAAATGTAAAACCTTCTAACTATGTTTATCTTAAAGAATTCCAAAGGATCATTCGAGGATGTCAAAGCACTATGATTATTCTGAGGTCAATATGATGCTGCCCTTTAAACACTAATGTTACTATTGCTAAATGAAATTCGTGGGAGTTAAAAAGATGATGTTCAACTGACAATCCCTTCTGAAGGATCACAGAGAAGCCAGGACGACACCTACACATATTGGATGAAAAAAAATTCACCACATATTACTCCTTTTACAACCAAAGCTTATTTTAGTAAAGACTTCTTAGACAGTATACATTATCAATTAGATGATGCGCTCCTTGAGAAAAGAGACTGGCTTTTTTCCTTCCTTTAGGATCTGGTTATTGATTACATATGTATTATGACTACATATCTATTAAGCAGCTAATATGTTTCAGGCACTGCAGTAAGTGCTGGGAGCACAAAAACAAACAACAAAAATGAACAATTCTTTCCCTCAAGTTGCTTCCATGTGATAACCTGTGTGTATATGTAAATTATGATACACATATGGGAGGGACGGCTACTAGCAGCTGAAGGGATCAGGCAAGGAAGGTGAGGTGGGAGTACATCATAGCATGGGCCAGCAGACAGTGCAGACACAGGGAGATGGAGATGTTATATACAAAGAACAGAAAGTCAGCCTGGGTAGCGAGGGTGAAGGGACGTCAGAGGTCACTAAATGCCACTCCTTCACTTTGCTAATAAGAAAAAAACATGAGGCCACGAAAGTTTAAGTGACTTGCTAAAAAGCGTGGGACCTTTCTGACTCTGAGTTCAGCACACTATCTCCTCTGCCATGCTGAGGCCAGGCTGCAGAGCTCTTTAAAAGTCAACTGGAGGGCTTTGATTTTTGATCCTAAAGGCAAGGTAGAACCACTGAAATTTATGGAAGAAGGGGATTGACACAACCAGATCTGTGCTTAGGGAAAATCACGTTTGTAGCTATGTGGAAGATGAATAAAGAGAAGGGATTCAATAGGTCATAGTATAGAGGTAGAAAGAAGATTTGGTAACTGAGTGGATATGTGGGGTAAGATTGAATGAACAGCTGAAGATAACGCCAAAGTTATAAACCTAAAAAAATCATAAAGAGGGAGTGTCTTCAGCAGAAATAGGAAAGCTCAACAGAGGAATGAATTTGGGGAGAGGAAAATTTTGATCATGATGAGTTTGAGTTTCTCCAGGTCATCTGATCTGAAATGTCCAATTTGAAACTGGTGATTGAAGGTATGCACTTAAGGAAAAGATTCTGATTATCCTAAGTCTGTGCATCATTAGCACAGCACAGAGACAATTAAATCCATGGGAGCTAAGGCCATCACCAAGGGAGAGAGAGCAGAGAAGAAAGAGGGCTGAAAATGTTTAGGGTGAGAGATATTGATAAATAAGCCCAGGAGGGGAAGTGATAAAATCAGACAGATAGGCGCAGTCTAATGAAAACCTGAAATAGCGAGCATCCAGAAAGACATGGTGCTGTCAAATATAAAAGAGGTCAGAAGGGATATAAACATTACAAAGAGACCATGAGATCTGGCAGCTGGGTTCATCACTAACTTTGAAAGTAGCAGCTTTTGTTGAATGATGAAGTCATAAGGTAGGAAGTGCAGGCAATGAATGTAGACAGCTTTTATAAAATTTGGATGAGAACGGAAGTGCGTGTATATTTATGTATATGTGTATGCGTGTATGTATACATATGGTTAAGACAATTTAAGGGAGATGGTAAGGTCCAATAAAGACTGAGACTTGGGCATACATTACATATATGAGGAAGTTGAGAGATTACTAGTGATAGAAGGGACCAGAGAGATGATCTGAGTGACCTGATAAAACCATAATACATAACTATAATAAATCGGTCATAGCCACAGTTATACTGTTTATCATATTCTTGTGCCATACATAGTACCATCAGAGTGTTGCTGCTTACTAAAGGTCTAACAGGAGCAAATCACTGTTAGTGAAACAGGATGGAGCAGTGGAATACACCTTGTCCACTGTTCTATGCCCTGAGTTTTCTGAATTGTTTCCCTCAGAAACATAAGGATAAAAACAACAGCTAGTTTTTCAATGTTTCAAGCTTTACAAAGCACTGGATGTGTGACCTCCTTTGATCCAGGTCACGGGGTCTGGAAAATAGCTTGATTTCTTCCTCATGTGTTTCCCCATCTCTCCCCATCCCCTATCTAACTTCTCTTCCCACTAACCTGTTGGAAACAATTTTTCTTGAAGGCTCCCAATGACTTTTCTTTCCCCAAACACTTGGGGCTCTGGGGTACACTGCTGACAACACTACCCTCTGCTTAAGTTTCACTTCTCTTTACTCTCCCCACTTGCTAACTCTTCCTCTGCTCTGACTTTCACCCCAACACCGTCTCCCTTAACAGGGCCTGTCCATCTAAGAGCTTCAACCATCCTCATGTGGAGGATTCCAAAGCCCCTGATCCACATCCTGAATACTTAGAAATACCTTTACGCTGGCATGTTACTGTCTCCTCAAACTCTACATATCCAAACTTATCGAATCTTTCCCTATCAAAGGTTCACCCCACTCCACTTTCCTGCTACTGTTGAAGAAACCATTATCGCAGGTTTTCAGCCTAGGCACTTTAGAGCACTATCTGAATTACGTCTTTGACTCCACAAATATAACCTGTCATGATGCACTGTTTGTTCCCTCCATGCATCTCCCTACCAAGTTCTGAAGTCTGGGTCTGCTGAGAATGAATGAAAAATCATTTTCCAAGTATTTGGTATCTATCAGCCAAGCGCTGTGTTGGCTAAACGCCAGGAATACACATACAGAAACAACAACAGTCTCTCCTAGGATTTATATTCTAATGGGTGAGAGATGCCCACAGGAGACTGATGGTTTTGGAAAGACACTTTGGTCCTAAGGGATAGCAACTGACAACATAAGAAAGTAGAGCAATAAAATCCTCGAATGGCAGCTGATTTGATAGAAGGTGGAAGGATGGATGTAGAGAACTTGCTGTTGGAAATTCAATGCAGGCAAATAATTCTGCAACAGTTTGGGGTTAATTGTTTAAAGCTAATTTAAGGCAAGAAGAACTTTGAAAACAACTGAATAGATGGAAAAAACCTTCTTTAACTCCCCATTTTCCTTCTCAAACATTTTAGTAGCGCTCCTAACAAGTAATAAACTGAATGATTTGGGCTTTGCCTGCTTTCCTTTCTTTGCTCCACTGCTTAAGGTCAGAAGGCAACTGATGGCAAAGGGGATAGAGCGCTAGGCCTGGAGTCAGGAAGACCTCCATTCTAATCTGGCCTCAGACACAAGCTGGGTGACCTTGAGCAACTTACTTAACTTCTGTTGGCCTCAGCTTCCTCATCCGAAAAACTGAGATAATAATAACAGCACCAACCTTCAGGGCTGTTGGGAGACTCAACTGAGACAGTATTCATAAAGCACTCAGCATCGGTGCCTGGTACGCTATAGGCACTATGTACATGTTAGCTATGGTTATAGCTATTAAGATGCTAATGGGGAGTAAAATGACCAAAACAGGAAAAAGGAATAAAATGACTAAAAGCCAAACTGGACAACCTACCTCTAAACAGTCAAGAGCTGATATTACGGAAGGGTCAGCCTATGTGCCTGCACGCTCTCCTGAACCACCATTCTTATTACATCACTGGGGATATTCTTAACGGGGTCCCCACAGAATACTACTAAGCCCAAATTCACCTGACATCCTTTCCAGATCATGCTTGTTAGATACTTAGGTAAATTCAAAGATTAAATATCTTACAATTAAATGCTCTCAGAATTGTAATTTAAAACTACGCGCTGCCTTGTCCGAGTGCAAGATCTGGCAACTAGAATACAGCTACCAACGTTCTTCTTTTCATCGTTTTTAGAAATCAAGAGCCCATTTTAACTAAAGATGAATCATACAGTCCATCCGTGGCAACGTTAACCAATGTGCATTTAAAGATATTATACTGCCAATAGTGTGTTTATGTAAGCAGTTTTCTGGCGTGCTCTGACAGTTTCAAGATTTGGGAGATGACTAGCTGTCATATTTTGATCACTTTATGCCCAGTTTTAACACAAAACTGGATACTTTCTGTTAGGGAAAAGTGTAAGATTTATGTCTTTCCTAATTCCTAATTTTCTTAGAATACTCCTTCACTAAGGGTTCTATACTGCTGTTTCACTGTGATTCGGAGGTACCCCTCCCTGGGTTCTCAAAGACTACATGCCATGGCTTATCAACTCTGGCAAGTGCTACCAAGTGAGCTGCCTGAGCATTGAAATGCCAAACAGCCCAGGTATTCTAGCCATCAGGTACTCAGGTGCGGTGACGACTGATGACGAGTGCCTACAACTGTCTTGATCTCTATTGCCCTAAAGAACTACATAAAGAGCAGCTGCCGTCATCGCTAGCACTGGTTACTCTGCATTGCCGGAGGGAGTCACCCGCACTCCACAGGACTCGTGATGCATTAAAACACCAACCTCATCACCACACTCATGACCAACTGCGGAGTCCAACAGCACGGCACTGCCTCCAGAGCCTGCACCTCTGCCTGTCCTCTTTGCGTAACTCTCACCCACGTCTTCCCATAAGCCGTCCAGAGGGGGTGACCTGAGCTTGCCGAGAGCCTTCCTCAAGCTCTCCTTGCATTCTGTGGACCCCAAGTTGTCCGTTACAGAAGCTCCTTTTGAATACAGATTACTTCACTGCTTGCATGTGCATCTCCAGCACATGCCAAGCATGTAAGAGGCACTTATTGAAAGCTTGCTGGCTGATTTCTCTCGCACTACATGACCAATTTTTCTTTCTTGATTGTGCATTTCTCTGATGATGCCCTTGATGCTGCTTCACAAACAAAACTTAGTGCTCAAGATGTACTGCAGCTTATTCTTATCCACCATTAACCTGTCCATGATTTTTAACTTCAGTTCTTCAGATTATGGTATTCTCTAACTCACAGACACACAAAATCCCCAGAGCAATCTTCACACTAAATACTAAATTCAATACTGGTTTACAGTGAATGAAATTAAAATGTGACATGAAAGGCATTTCCAAGAATTCTATTTATGTAAAATGGTAGTACTGAATGAAAATTTAATGGAGAGAAAATATATTTGCTTATAATTATTCAGTGTGTTAGGGGCTACAATAATGGTTACTGACACAAATAATACCTTTCATAAAAATACTTAAAGTCTCTTTAAACTTTCTATCCTGCAAAAATAAGGATCACATAATCACACATGTGAAAGGGAATCTAAGAAGTCATCCATGTCTTTCTCTCGCCTGCAGGCAAGATTATAATATAAGTAAACCATGTCAAAAATTTTAATTTAAATTTTTGAAATCTTTCAAACAGGCAAAAAGAGTTTCTCTACAGTCTCCTATGAAAGAATTTTTCTAGTATATAATAAAACATCATAAAATCATGATTTTTTTTGACTTTTATGTATCATATTGAAGCTAATCTTATTTGGGGGAAAAAACCTCTATGATTTTTTTTCAAGTATAAAGTCTCTTAAAATGACTTCATAGTCTTCTTTTCTCCAGGTTAAAACATCTCAGATCCTCTAATCTGTCTTCAAAAATCTAATTTTCTATCCCAGAAAAAACAAAGTATATCTTTGAAAACTCCGAAATCTGTAAAAGTCTCTTTTGTTCAGAATATTTTCAATGTAAAGTGAGTAACATAGAACTTTTTCCATAAACTATGCCATTCAATAACTTTTCTGAAAATAATATTTATTATTGAGTCATTTTTTTCAGTCATGTCATGTCACTTTTTGTGACTCCATTTGGTTTTTTTTTTTTGGCAGAGATACTAGAGTGTTTTGTCATTTCCTTCTCCAGCTCATTTATCAGATGAAGAAACTGAGACAAATAGGGGTAAGTGACTTCTCCAGGGTCATATAGCTATTAAGTGTGAGGCCAGATTTTAACTCAGAAAATAACAGTAATAAATTACTAATCTGACCACTTTCTCAAAATAAAAACTCCAGAGCACCGTATGATTGCTAGTACCAATATCAGCATGTCCACTTGTGTAAGCAGGTTATAAAAACGATAACCTCCAATCAATAAAGCTCTTCTTGATCAATTTAACTATGACTGTATGTATCCTCCAGAATATTACATCAGCACCTTGAACTCAAATTGTACAAAACAGCATCACCATCCTCCCAATTACCCAGGTTTCCAACCTCAGAACAAACCTTTTCGCATGTCTTTCCTTTCTACCCCTCGTATTAGCTGAAAACCTTTTAAAATAAATTTAACCCAATATCTTTTGCTTGTATCCTTTCCTTCAATTCACAGCCACCAGTGCAGTTCAGACCCTCATCATTTGTGTGTAAAAGTCTTCCTGTTTTCAGTTTTTCACTTTTCCAACCTGTTCTTCCCACTGACACCAAGGCTTCTAAGCCACATAAGGACCAAATGAGAACATGTCACTGCCGCGCTCAAAAATTTTCATCAGTTCCCTATAACTTCTGAGAATCCAATTCATCAGCCTGGCTCTTTACAACCGGACTCCAATATGTCTTTCCCATTTTAGTTCATATTACTCCCCTTTATAAATTCTACATTCCAGGCACATCCGACTTTCCCAGCTCTATGCACTGACACAGGCTTCTTCAAATACATCCCCTCATCTCAGCCTCTGAGAATTCTTATCACTCATGTGCCATGGGCCACTCCCACTTATCTTTCATCCCCACCAGTTCTCAGCACTGTTGCCCTCCTCAAGTTATCCTGTATTTAGATATTTGTACACCCCTCAGGGACGGAATTGTTTTGCTTGAATAAATGTTTGATGATTGATTTTATCCTCTTTGTCCCTAACGACCAGCAGGAACATAGGCATAGTAAGAGCATAATAAATGTCTGCTGAATTGAGTCAAGATATGTATATTCCCAAGATGATAACTCACCTTTTTTTGACGGCTTCGGTGGCACAACTGGACCAGGTTCTATACTGTCATAAAAATTATTCATGGCTTTTGGATCAAAATTGCCTAGTAAGAAAAAAATAAAGCAGAAATTTAGGTTTATTTAAATATAACTGTAATATTGCATATCAAGAAAAAAATAAAGTAGAAAATTAGGCTTATGTTCCTGAAATTGGAGTAAATTAAAAGAGATGACAGAAATTAAGAAAGAGATTTCCTCAATCCAGACTACTGAACTCCTTTTTCATTAAAACTTTAATATCCTGTCCACATGTGGGGAAATACACAATAAAAGAAAACCTTCACTTTAAATTCATTCCAGTATCTTTTCATTAAATTATTTAAAATAACAGTTCTAAAACATTTATATTAGCTTTCTTAAGTAGGCATAAACAAACTTATTGGGGAAAAAAAAAAGAAAGAGAAAAGGTAACTAGTCCCATGAAGTGAGGACAGGTGCCTTTCCTAATGGATCCTTGTAAAGCAAAATAAAATAGAAGGAAGATATATGTCTATGCACATAATTTCTAACAAGCTTATATACTGCTTTTACATGTAATGATCTCTAAGTACTCACATGAATTTGAAATAGAATAAGCTTGATGGTCTTAAATATCCTCCATGCAGAATCTATCAATGAATTAAACCAATGGACAGATGGAACACAGAAAGAACTGCAAAATAAATATAATGGGCCAATCCCTAGGAAAAAACCATCTTGAAACCTGTTAAAAGTGACTTCATTGACCAATCTTCTTTTATCTACAGGACACAGCTGGAAGTGCCCATTGTAACTACTCCATGACAGGCTTTTTTAATCTACTGTGTAAATTATTCCTACGTTCTACTCTAGCTAAAGAGATCTAGCACCATGTTTCTCATCATCAGCGCAACAATCTAACAACACATGCCGCCTCTGTTACTTTCCTAAACAGATGTTTAGAGTGTAATCCTCTTTGGTTCATATGCTGAATCCTTTCTTCCAACAAAGCACTTACTCTAGGATTTTGCTGATGTTAACTAGTATGGCTTTGCAGAAAACCACTGAATCTTTTTAAGATCAGGAAGAGACCTTAAAAATTATCTATTCTAATTTTCCTCTATAATGGAAAAACTGTTTTTATAGCATTAAAGTTATACTCTGGAATCTTATTACATAGAATAAACAAATCTTGGACCCTGTCTATGGGGAATTTAAATACTAAAGTGCCAGGTTTAGTGTCTACTACTACTAAAAACTTAAGTACCTCACTATAGTGGGTCCAAAGAATGTACCTAAGGGACAGAATCTTACTAACATTCCAATGGCATTCATAAACCTTACAAGGGCAGATACCTATGTGCATGAAATTACACTGTAAGTAGATCTTCTAAAAGTGATTTCTTAAGACTGTTCATTAAAGTATTTTAAAATAATAAACTGTCCTAAGCTGAAGCACTCTTCTAGTCAGCATTTTTATCAATAAGTTAGATAAAGGTATAAATAGCATGATTACCAGATTTGAAGATTACATTAAGTTGGGTAGGATAACCAGTATGTTGGATAAGAGAATTAGGACCAAAAAAAATCTTAATAGGTTGAAATTAGACCAAATCAAAGATAAGATTCAATAAGGAATAAAAGTGTTTCTATTGAAAATTGAACTACACAAGTATAGGAAAGTGGAGACAAATAATCCTCACATTTACACACACTTTAATGTTTCCAAAGTACTCTCCTTAAAACTATTCTATGAGACAGTTAGTGCTAATATTATCATCCTTATTTTATAAATGAAACGGGTTCTAAAAGGTGAGTGACTTGCCCAAGCTCACACAGATTTAAGTGTTTAAGGCAGAATTCACACACCAGTTCTCTTGACTCCAAGTCTAGCATTCTTTCTACTGTACCATATTGCCTCTAATACAGCTCAATAACATGTTTATTTCCATATATGTGAAAAAAGACCTGGAAATGTTCCTATACTAAATATATATCAAGTGCGATATAGCAGCCAAAAAACTAATGTGATTCATAGGCAGCATCAATGGAAGTGTAATTCCTGGGACTAAGGAGGTGATATCCTGCCTTGATGAGACATCTAAAATGTTATGCCAACTTTAGGAGCTCCATTTTAGGAAGGACTCAGACAAGTGCGAAGTTCATCCAGAGGAGATGTCCACAATCACCAAGGGACTGAAAGCTGTGCTCCATATAGATCATGTCAAGGAATTAGTAATATTTAGTTTAGATAAAAGAAGACTTAGAAAGAACATGAGAAACGTCTTCAAATATCCTAGGGTTGTCATGTGGAAGCAGAATTAAGACTAGTTTTGCTTGAAGCCAGAGAGTGGAACTAGATGGAACGGATGGAAATTGCAGAGGCAGACTTCAGACTCCTTCAAACACAGGAAAACTTTGTAAAAAAAATCAGAGCTATCCAAGAGGAGACTGGACTGTCCAAGGAGACGATGAATTCCCCAATATTGGAAATCTTAAAGCAGAGGCTGGATAACTACTAAGAAGGGACAGTGCAGAGGGAATTCCTAATCATTATGGACTGACCTACATGACCTCTTAGGTCTCTTCCATCACAGACATTCTAAGATAAAATTACATGATGTGCCAACTACAGTTTTTATGCTTTAAACGTTCTGTATGTGCTACTTCAATTACTGAAGTGGCCAGCACTCTCCCCTGTTAAAGACTAACCAGACATTGCAGTCAGCTTTTTTTCTTTTGTTCATGCAAATCTTTACCCTCATCCCTCACCACCACCAGCAATACACAATTCATTGAATGTCTAAGACTCTCTTGATGCTTCAGACTAGTGGGTCTTGACTCTACCGAATTCCTACGTTGTTACTTTAGATATATTGGATGAGGGTGCTCAATTTCCACCACAAAATTTATTTCTGTCTCTGTTGCTGCCTCACTATAGTTCTGAATTCTTTTCAAAAGTTATTTCTGTTTTATTCTTGTCTAGAATGCATAGGATGTTTAAACTGCATACTTACACATTATGCTCTGTAATAAAATTTTAAAAACATCATTGCAAGGTTAGTTTCCCATCACAAATGTAACAATATATAAAAATGGTATGAAGAACTAAATATGAGTATTTTGACTTGTATCTATATTTTAAGCAATGATTTTTAAAGAAAATCTCATTTATTCAGAAGTTGAATTCCTGTGAAACTCATACTAAACATAAGAAAGCTATTTTAGGTTTCATAGTCAATGAATGCTTGTAAGAATTATACTGGAAGACCTCTAAAGTTCCTCCTAAATCTAAGTTCTATAAATCTGTGGTAAGTGAAGAATCTACTTTTACTGGAGAACTCACAAGGTAAGAATTTCAGAATGAAATCACTATTATGGCACCAATAATTAATTTCTAAGAAAAAAATCTGGTAAATGGTCTTAAAAAATTTAGTTGTTTACCAAAAAATTTAGCTTTATGTTGGACAGGCTTTTCTGCTTACAATTCTCTAATTAACATTTTATTATCTAAGCATCTTAAAATACCACACTATAACTTATGTTTTAACCAAACAATGAAGTCTATACCTCTAGATTGAAGGAGGTCAACTTCTTTCAGTGTACAGTCAACATTTATCTGGAGCTGTCTGTTCGTGCTTCTCAATCTTGTCATTTCCTCAGGCTAGTGAGAAAGGACCCAAAATAGCAATTGTAGGAAAGTAATTATCAAGCCTAATATTTAAGTTTGTGCTTTATGTTAAACAATATCTAACTGGGACTTATTCAGGGTATTGCCTCTGTCCACAGAAGAGGGCTTGTAAAGAAGATTAAAGGAAAAAAACAGTGGTCAAGTAAATTTGGAACAAACAAAATGGCCACAAATAAAAGTTAATATATGAACCAGTGTGTGTATAAATTTACAAGTTTCTGAATTAAATATGAAACTTATTTTTAAAAGTTCATTAAAGGTATGTATGCACTGTACATAAATAGAGTTTATAAAATTTATTTTCTTTCATTGCTTCCATCACACAAAAAAGATCTCAATAAAACAGCTTGCAAATGCCTTACTTTTATGATTTGATATTAAAACAAAACATAATCATCAAATAAAACTTACAATGTTGAAAGATGACACCAATGATTTCAGTTTTGTAGAGACTAGTATAATTACAAGAAAACTGATTACCTTGCTGACCTAAATAATTATGCATATGAAAACAATTTCAGGATCTTAGAGCCTTTTCTCTTTAGCTACATTTTCTCTATTTTCCATTTTATCTATAACCTTTGCCCTTTATTCTCCTGTTTTTTCCCTCCTATGCCCTGTCTATATTTTCAGACCTTCCAGTGGGATATCTTTGTTATAGTTAAATCTCATCATTAGTCTCTTGTCTAAACAGTAAGATTTTAGGGATTTTGATTTAATTTTTGATTTCTTTAGTATATTTTGTTGTATTCAGTGGGAAAAAAATCAGGGCTAAAAATCTTAAAGGCATGAATTTTAAAGTTCTCCCCCACAGCCCACTTTCAAAGTAATGCTGGATATTAACTTAATAACCTAATTCTGATGAAAATTTTAGCAGTATTACCTAAAAAAATTCAATTCTAAACAAATTTATTCCTTCTTTAAAAACACAAAGAAGGCAGGTTGTGAGCAATATTACTCCATAAAAAAAACCAAGAGCAATAGAGGAAAGACATGTTTAATGAAAGTCTGGCCAAAACTCTCAAGGTAAATAACAGGCTAAAGGGTGAGTAGCAATAAACAGGATATGGCACTACCAAAAACCAAAATTATACATTTAAAAAGTAATAAAACCTTTAAACTAAATAGTTAAGATGAAAAATTGTTAATTGGGAAAAAATTATTTGCACCTTATTTCTAAGTCAGACATCCAATATACATAGGGAAATGACAGCCATTTTCCAAAGAATAAGCAGTCAAAGGTGACAAACGGTTTTCAAAAGAATTATAAATTGTCAGCAAGCGTATTATCACTAAGAAATCTAAAAAACTGGAAACAATTGGGGAATGGCTGGATAAATTTTGGTATATGAACATAAGGAAGGTTCCAATATGAATAAAGATTAATAGTAATGTAGAAAAATGCTGAAAGACTTGTACAAACTGAAAAAGAATGAAATAAGTAGAAGAAACAATGTATATGAATACAATAACGTCAATGCTGAGTAACTATAATGACCACTCTTGGCTTTGGAAAGATGAAGAAGCACCTCCCTCCTTACAGCAGAAGCTGGGGGATTAATGAAGAACACACTGGCAAAGCCGCTTTGCTTAACTACTTTTTTGTTACAAGTGAGAACTTACTTGAAGGTAGGTGAGTAACTGGAAATGAATGATATAAAAACAAAAGGTATAAGTAACATTTTTTTTAAAGAAAGTTTTGGTAGAAACTCAACTAAGAAAAGTTATCCTAACACCATTTAAGACAAAATTGGATAGAAGCCAGAAAAAAAATAGGAAAGATCTGTAAAGATTTTTATAACAAACATTTTAAAAAATCATCACAGTGAAATTGTTTCATTTGGAGTCTAACATTGTAGCTCCAGATATGCCACTAGGAGAAAAAAAAAGCCTCTGAACTAGACATAGTACACATACACAGGAGCAAAACTCAACTTTTTTAAAGAGTCCCGACCACAGAAAACTATTACAGTGAAAAGACAAAATCAAAACACAAATTCAGAAGAGGACAACAATGTCAAAACGTCTACATGGAAGATACATGAACTGGTCTTAAGCCCAAAACGTTCTCTTCAAAGAGCTCAAAAAGGATTTTAAAAATCAAATAAGAGCGGTAGAAGAAAAACTGGGAAAAGAAATGAAAGTTATGCAAAAGAATTATGGGAAAAGAGTCAATAGCTTGGAAAAGGAAGCACAAAAATTGACTAAAGAGAATACAAAATTTTTCTAAGAAAATAAAATTGACTTAGAACTAGTTACCAGATTATCCTCTCCCTTCCCCTACCTCAATGGGCATATGGAAGTAACATCTAAAAAAGCCATGCCTATTAGATCACATTAAGATGGTTTAAACCAAGTACACCTAATTAAATTTATAATTTATTAAGTGATATTTAGGGAATCCAAACAACAATGCTATTAATCTTTAGGAGGATTTGTGCTACAGTTTTTAAAAGAACATTATCAGGAAAGTCCCTTAGGTATTCAGCAGAAGATATGAAGAATAATGAACCTGTACTGCCATTTGTCAAAAATATTCTTTTGGGGAGAAGGAGATGAAAGGAATAGGAGGTCACTAAGATGAATTCTCACTGCAGAAGATTTGGAGTTTGTAATAAATCTGGGTGTGAACAATAATAAAAATTAATAAGCTGGAATTTGCAGAGCACTTTAAGGTTTACAAAGTGCTTTATATAAACTAATAGCAATCTTGATAAGAGCATTATCTTAAATAACTGACTCATTTTAAAATTGTATTTACATATAAATATATACATTATCCTCCTACTTAACAATTCTTTGTAAAAGAAGAGGAGAAAATACAGGTCAACGAAACCGGCCAATGCACCAACGACGTCTAACAGCAACATGTGATACTGTGATAGAAGAGGGGAAAGCTTAGTTATTGTAAAGGTGCAGCCCCCAATTCTTTCCATTTGTACTGCTATAGTCAATGTACAATACTCATTTCCTGGTTTTGCTTACTTCTTTTTGCATCAGTTCATATAATTCTTCTAATGTTTCTGAACATTAACATTGTAAGATTATATTACACTTATGCAGTATATATATTTGTGCTCTTCTCCAATACCTGGACATCTACTTTGCTTTGCTAAAACAAAAACACTGTTATGCCCATGTAGGTATATGTGGGAACTTTCTTTCTCTTTGACTTCTTCAGGGTATATGCCTAGTGGCAGGATTTCTGGGTCAAAGGGTATGGACATTTTAGTCACTTTTAGGGCATAATTCCAAATTCCTTTCCAGAAGGGGTGAATTCACAGCCGCACCAACAGTATATTAGTAGGGAGCTTGTACTTTTGATAATTCAGGAGAAAAGGATTTAGGTTAACTCTAGTAATGACCTAAATTCCCTAAAATAATACAAAGAACATCCTAAAAGTTGTCACTTAGTCTAAGAGTGAATTATAGGGGAGGTTCAGGAAAGCAGTATTAACACAGATAGGCAAAATGCAAGTTCTAAAGGATCAGTGGTCAAGTGCACTAACAGGTCTTAACAAGTAAGTCTTGGCAGGAGAGCATGTCACACATGATTGGGAAGTCCAGCATGCATTGGCAGGAACATGTGCACGTAATGACTTGTTTACAATACGCTACTATATGGTTACATGATGCAATATTGTGTTATCAAACTTTCAATGCAGGAAAACCCCACAAATTTACAATAATAATTTACAATTATTAAATTTAAGATGTCATTTTAAAATATATATATTTTTTGAAATGAGGCAAATTTAAAAAGAAAAAAAAGCTAAAAGGTTAAAGAAAGTAGATTTATAGGGGGGTGCCAAATAAATTTTTTTAAAGAGGGCAGTAGGCCAAATAAGTTTGGTAATCTGTGCTAGCTTTTCAAAGAATTTCTCTCCTTCATCCTATATATGCTATATTATATATGTATTGTATTATATTATGTATATACTATACTATATATGTATTTTTATACATAGCTTTATCTTATATATCCTTTATACAGCTGATGTAAGTTAACGTCATTTTCATGTCATAACATAGAGCAAAAGGGAATTCCCCCTGAAATCACTCATTCACACAACAAACATTTACTAAAAAACTTACTGCATGCAAAGCAGTATCCCAAACAGTGAAGAAAAAAATCTCAATGTGACTGAGGATGTGCCTATAGAGGTTATTATCTAACAAGAATAAACAACAAACACAAATTTTTAAAAAATTATGCATTGCATGTGAGATCTGAAAAGGAAGGTGTTTATAGGAAACACTGGGAAGATTTATGAAGCAATTATTATTTGAGATGAATTTTAAATTTAGGTAGGAATTTTAAAGGTAAAGAAGAAGAAAGGTGAACATTTTCAAATACAGGAAAGATGTCCAACAGTTTGGCTGGAGTGGAGTGGATGAAAAGAGTAGTATTAAAAAAAGATGAAGGCTGTGAGTGTCTATTTATATTTTTATCTATTTCACCAGTCTGCCATGGGCAGAAAATTCATGATTTAATAGTGAAATACCCCAAGGATTCCTTCACAGATTTGAATTCTACTGATTTGGAATATGTGAATTTGAAACAGGGCTAAAATTACCTCTACAGTGTTCTATGAAAATAAGATTATACAAATGGATGGCATCATCTACCTCTAATGCTTCATACAGGATGCCATCAAAATAACTTTCCATAAACATGGTAAAATACTCCTCACAATCCTGATCTAAAATCCCAAGTGCTTCCCTAATGCTTACAGAAAACAGTCCAGACTCCTCAGCACAGTATTCATTTTGCTCTCCACAATCCAGTCCTACCATCTAACTCTCCAGAAGTAATTCCCAGTATTGCTGAACACAAACCATAAATCTTGACTGAAAGCATTTGTCACTTTTTGTTCTCTAGATGCCAATCTCAAGGACCTACTGAAACTAGTCCTTTCTCTCTCTTAGAATGTCTGTCCTTACATTTTCTCCACCTATCTAAATTTTACCCACTTTTCCAAGTGGGTAAGTGACACATCTTAAGTTTCCCCAATGTCCATTTATTTTCAGCTCTAAATTTGTGGGTTTTTTTTTAATAAACAACTCATAGGTAACAATCACAGATTCCTTTAATTGTTAAGTAACAACTTCAGATGGATATAGTTTGCTATCTACCAAAAAAAGAAAAAACTCAGAAAAGACAGGAATTGCTTCTTATTTATTCAACAAATATCCTTAGAGTGCCTAGCACCTATGCAATCCTGATTTAGGTGCTAAAGAGAAAGATAATAAGAAAGCGACCCTGCCTATAAGCAGCTTATAAGACTTCATTTTTTTCCCTTCATGCCTATGCAATACTATACACATAGTAAACAACAGGTGAATAGATGAGAAAAAGAATGAAGCAGAGTGTTCAAAGTAGTTAAGAACTCACTAACATATTAGACACTAATCATTACAATCCATCAGCAAGCATTTAATAAGCACGTAAAAACGTGCCAAGCATTGTTCCAGGCACTGGGAAAGCGTACTGAAACAGTAACTGCTGACAATACAAAACTGCTTTACTACAGTAACTACTCCCAACAAGCCGTATTCTGAGAGAAAACAACCAAGTACACACTGAAGTGCGCACATTATATTATAAATATAAAGACAGTTAAATACAAAGACATTTAGGAAGGAAGTCACCAACAGCCAGAGTCAGAAAAGATTTCACGTGAACTTGAACTGCTCCTTGAGGAGGAATCTATCAGGCAGAGGTCAGGAGGCATTGCAGTTAAGAGGAATGGCCAATGGAAAGGCAGAGACAGGGGACCAGCCGTCACATGGGAGGGACAGAGAAAGCTGAACTTGGCTCAAGTGGTAACTATGCTAGAGGAAGTAGCATATGAAAAGGCTGGGAAGATGGATTTAGGACAGCTTGTAACGGGCTTTAAAAGCCAAAAAGAAGTTTCTTTTTAATTTTGGGGACAAAAGAAATCCATTGGAATTTACGAAAGAAGGGAGTGACATGGTCAGATCTGTACGTAAGAAAAATCCTTTTGGCCAGGGTGGAGAATAAGACTAGAACAGGGGGACACCTGAGATAAAGAGTAATTAGGAATCCACTGCGATAATGCAGGTGACAGGTAATGAAGGTCTGAACTAAGGTGACAGCTAAGTGAATACTGAAAAAGAACCTGATAGAAGATATATTATGAAGGCAGAAATGCTAAGATCTGGCAACTAATTAGATAATGTGGGGCAAAGGGTAAGGAAAAGTAAATTAATGCTGAGGTTACAAACTTGGGCAACTAGAAAAAGGGAAGGTTGAAAGAGGAGTAGTTATGGGGAAAAAGTCAGAGAGCTCTGTTTTAGATATCTCCAACTGGACATCCAGTCTGGATTGTCCAACAGGCAAACAGTTATGTTGAAATGACAACGAGGGGAGAAATTAGGGTTGGATACGTAAATCCATGAGTCATCTGCATAGAAATAATAATTATATTCATGAGTGTTAATATGTCTGAGAGAAGATAGAAAAAAGATCCCAGGACAAAGTCTTGGGGATACACCCACAGTTAGGTGATGTGAAAGGGACAGTGAATTAGAAAAGGGAACTTTTAGAAATGGAAGAGAGTGATGTCACAAAAACCCTGATAGAAGACAACGTCTAAGGAGACACTGTGGCAAACAGGTCAAGGAATGAGGAAAAGACCCTTAAGATCTGGCAAGTAAAAGGTCAAAGGTAACTCGGCCAAGAGCAGCTTCAGCTGAGAGATCAAGCTGGAAGCCCCAGTGTGACAAAGCTGAAGAATGAGCATAAAGAGCTTGTTCCAACAGTCTGACTGAGAGAGCAAAGAGAAGTGAGATGACTGCACATGAGACAACATCTGAGGGTCGGTGAGGTTCAGGGAAGGTCCTTTAGAGACAGGAGGGGGGGGCAGGTGTTTGTAATGATGGGCATGCTTGAAGACGAAAAAAAAAGAGTGCGGAGAGGCTGAAGGACTAGAGGAAGCAGGAAGCAGGAGATCAAGGACACATGCATAAAGGCTGAGTGTTTTATCATCAGACTTCAGGAAAAGGTACGAGAATGATGGGAAAGGGCCTGGAGATGGCGAGAAGAGGGAGAAGCCTGCATCAAATGGCCTCAATTTTCTCAGTAAAGTAAGAAGCCATTGTCTTTATTTGTACACTGACAGCTTGTAACTAATAATCCAAACTAGTTAGGTTTGATTGCACTTTTTTCTTTAGAAAAAAATAAAAATAAAACTCATGCAGAAGCAAAAATCAATTTTTTTTATGCAGTCATTTAACACAAAAAGTGATTATCAGCACCTAAACTGACTTCCAAAATAAGAGTGACAAATCTTAAATGTTTTTAAATTCTAGCAAAGATTTACTAACAGGAAGATGATCAGTAAATTGTAGGCAGGGGGCTATTCATACTTCTATTTTTTAAGTAAACCTTTGTTTTTGATAAATAAGGCCCTACACACACCTTGATTATAACTGTCATTTTAAAATAATGACTGCACTTGGATTTTTCAAAATAATGACTGAGCTTAGATTTTTTTCTTATAAAACACAGACAAAAATGACATATACTTATGGAAATGCAAAGTTCCTTGAGGGAAGGGAAGGTCTTTATCGTCCTCTTTTGAAATTTCTAACACCTAGCATATTATCAATTATACAAAGCAAGTGCTTAGAATACTCTTATTGATTAACAAGGACTAATGATAGTAAGAGCCCTTTTAACTCAAATAAATACTGATTAGTTGTTACCCCAAAAGAAAAAAAACTACAATTAAAGAATTTGCTAATGGCTTTCTTTGGAGAGAGTCATTTTCTATCTTTAATAACAGTAAATATATTAACATTTATAGTTTCTATTTCTGTCCTCATAAGTGGCCAAAAATGCTTCATTTCCTACTAAAAACTCAATCATTTAAAAAGACTTCTGCATATATAAAACATGAAAAGAACAGTGGATGAATGGAACCACCATCCCAAGACTATTTTTTAAAACATGCACACACAGCCACATGCACACACTCACTCACACAGACACACATGCACACACACATACCCACGCACAGACACACCACACAAAAACCCACACACACACTCACCCACGCACACACACGCACATGCAGAGACATATGCACACGCAGAGACACACACGCTCACATACACGCGCACGCACACACACGCACACACGCACACACACACACACACACACACACACACACACACACACACACACACACACACACACACACAACTCCGCACTTACAGTGGGGATCGCTGTGGTACAGCTAACTCTTCGAAGTCGTCTCTGCATAAGATCATGCTCCATCCCATTAACTTCAGCCTTCAACCGCTCCAGTTCTTCTTCCTCAAGTTTCAGTTGTTTTGCTAACCTCTCCATCCTTGCTCGCTGATGTAATAGCAAGGCTATAGCATTACAAAGTCATTATGAAGATTAACATTGAAAAAGTCACAATTTCTTGATAATTTCTGTCCAATACTAAAACATAAAGTTTAAACAGTTGACTCTATTTTCTTATTTCCAATTCTTTTCCTAACTCTATTGTCATGGCCATTTGTAATTTCTCTCTTGAAAAGGCTAGCAAAATAATCATATGCAATTAGAGTAAGACTCAAACTATTCTTAATATCAGAACAGAGTATTTTAAAATTTTTCTAAAATTATCCCTATTTCTACATAGGTACATTTCAGTTATGACTAACATCAGACATAAAAAATTACAGAAATTACCTTTGTTAGAAATTGGTGACATTTTAGTTCTTTCCCCAAGACCATAGAATATTTTTAATTTAAAATATCTCCACATAACCTGAGTTGATTTATATATCCCACTTATTTCAGAGGATCAAGTGCCACTTCTTCCTGAACCCTCTCTCACCATTTCCACTTCTGCCCTTACATTTATTATTTATCACTGCTTTTTAAAATTACCTATAACATTTCATACGGGTTTCTTCATAGTATTTTCTCCAAATGTCTAACAATTTCTGTGTGCTCTGTTACTCTTTATGTGTCTCATTTGTCTATACCTTTTTCTTAATAGCATTCATAAAATTATTTTCCAAGGTTTAATCCATCCAGTCTGAAGCTGATAGCTTTCCAGTATAGACAGCACTAACAGAGTCTTGAAAATAAAGCTTCTCACAATGAAAACATGACATAAAGGCATATTATCAGCTCTGCAAACAAAACACCAGAGGAAAAATCATTATAGAGATGGAATCTCATGTAGATTAGAAACATTTACCTTGAGTATAGGCATAATCATCAGATCCAGAACTACAACTTCTCTGATACTTATGGCTTCCTTTTTCTCCTCCCAGTGCTGGTATCAATGAAATGGGCTGAATAGGTTCTGGCGCTCCAGAACGCTCTTCTTGGTCCACTAAATTCAAAAGATTTTCAGTTGTTGCTCGGCCTACTGTAATTTTGAAAACTGTTGTTGGGTTTGGCATCACCCGAGGAGACGGTGTGGGAGCACATGAAGGTCCAGTTGGTTGTGTATATGTAATGTATACTGGATTAACACTAAATGGAGGTTTGGGTTGATTAGACATTCCTCTCGAAGGAGAACTTGAAGGGGGAGTAGTGGCTGTATACAATGGGTGCTGGTTCCGTTGAGATGGTTGGTTACTTACTGGTGAAGGACTTCTATTAATGGTTGTCCCAGGTCTTTGTGGGGGCTCAACTGTAATTTCTATCTTCTTCATGGAACCTTTGGATAAGCTAGATGCACTGTAAGGGAGATAGGATACTGAATGACCTCCTTGTTTCTGATAGCCTGAAGTTGCTTGATACAGATGGGGTGGAGTAGTTGAAGGACTAGGTGGCATAAAGACATGCGAGCTCTGGTGACCCAACTGAGGAGGTTGCACTTGATGCTGAGGAGAACCGAAAGGTGAAGGACATTGAGAAGTAGGTGGCGATCGATAAGCAGTTTGAGGGATCTGTGGCTGTTTGGGAGAATACTGAGAAGGCTGGTAGTTTTGCTGATGTGGATAAACAGGCAAAGGACGTGGATTATAATGTGGTATAGGGCCTTGTGGTGAGGACTGCCAGGGTGTGCTCTGAGGAGTCTGTCTTCCTGATGAACTTTGAGATGTCTGCCTAATATATATTGAACCAGGAGGTCCATAGAGATTGCTTGGAATTTGTGGAAGAATTTGTAAAGCTCTGGGAACAGTCTGTCCAGAGGGGAGGTTTTGTGATACTGTAACAGTAATTGGATTTGTACTATAACGAGGTATGTGCATGTATGAGGGAGGTGGCTGTGGTGGTGGTGAAGGCCCTTGCATAGCAGATGTATTCATTCCTGTTGGCATGGAAGATGGCTGTTGAGGTGGCTGTGGAGGAGGAGTAGCTGCATTTCTATTCTGTTCATTCATAAAAAATGGGTTGTAGTTAGGAGAAGCAGCCACAACGGCTGGGGCCGAGTGTGGTTCCTGAACTAAACATATCAGCTGTTTACCTGGTGTGTGCTGTGGATCAATATGACCGTCACTTGAACTATGTACCAGTGTTCGACCACCATTAAGTTGAGCTCCATCTCCTGTATGGTAGTTACCAGGTGGATGGACACCCAGGTTAATGTGCAAAAAGCGATTTCTATTCATCCTGTTGTCCTCTGGGCTCTGGTACTCCATATACAAGTATTTGATGCTTTCCTGTGAAAGGGCTCGACAGCAAGCTTCCAGGTTGTTGTTATTCTAAGAGGGAAAATGGCATGGTTATATGGGTATATTAATGAACTATAATATTATAAATAATGTTAAGCTCAAACAAAGCGTAACAAAGACATGATAACCTAACATTTTAGCCATAGAAAAGATCATAGTTTTAAATAACAAGGGATAAAAAATGATTTTTACTATTTCACATCTGGCTCACATTATTTTTCTGGCCCAAAGTAAGCACTTAATAAATGTTTGTTGAGTATTACTTCAAAAAGGTAGTTGTGTGTGTGTGTGTGTGTGTGTGTGTGTGTGTGTGTGTGTGTGTGTGTGAGATCTAAGACTTTCCAATAAAATTACCTTATAAAGTACATATAAAAGAAGATACTGACTTTTTAAAAATACTGCATGTTTAAGGAAGCCAGATCCCTGTCCCAGAAGTATAATCATAACCATCTCCTTAGCAGCCTAGGCCAAAAACCACAGCCTGGAGGAATTCACGCCTAGGAACTCCACTCTACTGATGACTGACTGAGTCTCCAAAAACACTACTTCAGGAAAGCCCCAGCCATTCTTCAAGTTATCTCCTACCTCTCTTACCACAAAAGTCATTCTCTACTCAGGTACCCTCTTCCCAAACCTGTCTTCTCCTCCAGTTCAGGAACCAGGATCAAATCAACTCTGCTTTGTCCTGGATGAGGTGTGTACTACTCTCCTATTACCCTGTAATCATCTGAATCAAAATGCACCTTCTACAAAGACCACTCCACTATGTATGTTGGTTCCCCATTAGAAGGCAAATTCTTTGAAGGCAGGTGCTTTCACTGCTTTTATAATACCCCTATAACTTAAGACTGTGTTCCATACAGTCAGCACTTAATTTTTTATTATTTATTTTCATTCACTCAATACACATCCTTTACAATTAAAAATATCTGGAAAATGCTAGTTAACAACAGTGGATCCTACAATCCTACACTTTTGGAACAATAAATTTTAGGTGTAAATGACATTAATTTTGCAACAATTCAATTCAACAATTCAATTAATACATCAACTCAGTTTTGCTAAAATTTGATAAAGCACTGATAAAATACCCATTCCAGTTTTTACTAGAATTGAAAGCAATCCCAATGTGAACTTCCTAAACATGTAAAACACTTAAAATTCAAAATAGCATTCACTTTTCATCAGCTTTGCCATATACTTTCACCTGTTGATTCACAAGAGAAAATTAAGTTAAACAAAGAAAACAACTTAAAACAAATTCTTTAAAACAGGGGACAAAATTTCCAACTAGGTAAGCCTGGCCCACCAAGCGATTTTAGATCAAATCGCTCCCCATACTAAGATCTGTACAGCCAAAGGGAACATCTCGAGAGATTTACACATGGGCAGACTTTCAAAATTATTAAATGGTTTAAATGGTCAGTTACCTCCTAAAAAATGGCAACAATACAAAATGCTAGAAAATTAAGAAAAATATTTAATAAGAAAGGGTTTCTTCTTTTTATATTAAATCAAAGATTAAAGTGACCTATTATATTAAAGTGATAAGTGAACTTTATTCAACACCAAAGAAAGACCTGGAACAGGTATGCATGAAAACAAAAGAACAATGAGCTGAGTTCTGCTTTTTGTTAGCGCAAACACAATGAAGAATAAATCAAATGACCTGAAACGTTTTGTCAATAACCTGAAAGTTTTTCTATTTGCCTCAAAACTTTTATTTTTTATGATTTGCATTTAAAAATTTTTTCCTATTAACAGCTGGAAAAAGGACATTTTACAAGAGAAGAGAGAACTAAGGAATCGCTATCTAGTGATCAAAGAAACACAGGGTAGTAAAACAAGAAATTCAACAACAGAAAGTAGACTCAAAACTTTGTAGGTGAAAAGAATACCGAGTGAGAAAATTCACTGATTTTTCTAACATAGAATAAAAGCGGAGAATCTTTCAAAATGCCATGTAGGAGAAAGAAAAATATAAAACTCTTTTTGAGACTTTAATCAATTTGGGAAAGAGATTTCTTTTAATTGTTTGAATGAAAAGTTTTGCACATTAACTTGTGTAAAGTGCTTTGTAAATTAGGATTCAAGTTCAAAATAATGTTCACAAGTTGGATTTGTGATTATCTCCACAACAAATCCCTGCAGCAAGGAGAGATGAACTTTGCAAATGCAAATATAGCAGAAAAGTGCGTAACAGGAGGAAAAATGACGCTAAAGAAGAACAAACAGTATCATGTACTGTAAGGGTGTGTGTGTGTGTGTCTCTGTGAGTATGTTGTGTGTGGATGTGCGTGCATGGGGATGTGCGTGTGTCTGTGCGTGCATGTGTGTGTAAAAAATCTGGGAGGGATGAATATCATCTGCTTTCAATAAAGCCATACAAATGGACAAACTACTCTGCAAAGAGGAATTTTGGGAAAAATGGGAAGAACAAAGGGAACAACCTGAATCTCAGTTTCTTCACCTGTAAAAGGGGGACAGTAAGAGCTGAAGTACCTACTTAATAGGGTTGCTGAATTCAATTCAACAAGCATTTATCAAGTGCCCAAAAAATGTGCAATGGGCTTTATTAGGCACTGAGGATACAAAGAAACAGAATCTATTAAGGAATTTGATGTCCTTAACAATATCCTATTAAGATATTAGCCCAAAAAGAGGATTAAAGTACACAGAGAATCATACAAGCATTTAAAAGAATTTGGAGGCTGAAGTAGTTAAACCATCCAAAAAATAAAAAGGAGAAATAATTGCTTTCCTTTTATTTCATTTTCAACAATTTTTCACGTCATGTTTTCAAGGTTTTATATTTTTTCATTCAAATACAGACCACTGCTCAAACTGCAAATTCTAGGGGAAAATGCTAGTTTCACATTTCTATTTCATTGCTCTGCAACCTACCTGCAACATGCACTGTGAAACCACACCCTCTGGAATCTCAGGGAAAAGCTGCCGGAGATCATGGAGCATCTGGGCATCGAGCTGTGGGCTGCTCTGCGCCATGCCAGAGCTGATGGTGATCAGGGGTCCGGGGAGTGGATGTTAACTGGCTTTCCAGCAGAAATGATGTTCCAATATTTCAGTCATTTTCTAGGACAAGAAATGAAGTTATTGGTAATTTAAACTACACTTTCCCACTATTCTCATGAACTTTAACGAACTACGTTTATATAGAAAATTGTAAATACTATTTATAGAATGGTATATCTGATTCTTTAGTTGGCAAATTCTGTACCAAAAGTAGCTCTGACTGTAATACGCAATTATAATTCTTCTCAGTGCCACATTTAAACACAGTGTGTAGATATTCACTCTCACTCTTGTCCTGAAAACTTTAGAAAGAAAACACACAATAGGAAACTACTCCCAATTAAATTGGCAATTAAATTTTTCTAGCTTCTAAGTAACAGTCATTATACAAAACTACTCTGATTTTCCCTAGGGTTATTACATCATGTTTCTTAGGCAAAAATTATCATGATACTTTGTTGGGGGTGGAAGCTCAATTCCATGTGGACAGTCTCGGGTGGGTAAAGGTGGGAACTTCTAAATCTTAGAGTTCTCATGAGGCCCCCCATGAAACACCAGGGAATCGAGGAGTGAGACCGAGCAATCTCGTGTATTTCCGCCTCTTCCCGTGAGAAACGTGATGGGAGGAGCATCCCCGCCCTCGAGACTGTCCCGGATCTGGGCACACCTATTGTTATCTAACAGGCACGGTATTCAGGTGCAAACTACACGGCCGGAGAGCTTAATTAGGGTCAGGAAAGCCTGAAGGCGCTCTTAGCGCTGAGGGGCCCTTACAGGACAGAAGGCTCCGTTTTTCCTCTCTCCGCTCTCCCCTCCCCCTCTCTCCCCACTTACACTTCCACTTCCAATCTCTTACCGTAAGATCTTGCCTCCTTGGGAGATTTCTCTCTCCCTCCTAAGGAAGAGCTCCCCCTACACATGTAACCAGGACCCTGAATAAAGCCTAACCCTTGTTTGACTCCGGAAAGTCTCTTCTCTCATACGTTTATCCGGTTTGGCCAACCGAAGACCTGGGACAGGTAAGGTAAGACTCGGGTAGCCCTCAGGCCTCTAGGCCTGGCAATACTTAATATAATATTACACCTCAGGAAATAAGGTTTTAACAATATAATCACAACAGCAAAGATCTTGCATTTATTTTATAATCTCTACTTAATAGTTATGCTGAAAATGAAGTTAGACCAGCTTCTCTTCTGAAAGGAGGAGAGCTAATGTCCAAAGAAAGGAATTACAGCGGATAAAAATTAAATTATACTGCCCTCTATGATGTAGCTATTGGGGAACTACACTTAAAAGATTTTTCATTTTTCCATCAATGATTTTATGTTAATTTCAAATTAGTTGTATTTTCATATTTAATCCCCCTTGGGACCACTAGTCAATTTTCAAGGTAGTTAGCTAAATTATGATACACAATCACTGGTTGAGAGATTATATTAAACGGGACTAACCGTAAGAACTGAAGATACTTATCTTGGGGGGAAAAATAACT
The DNA here is from genome assembly GCF_028372415.1 of Notamacropus eugenii. Lineage (NCBI taxonomy): Eukaryota > Metazoa > Chordata > Mammalia > Diprotodontia > Macropodidae > Notamacropus > Notamacropus eugenii. The sequence goes on along the minus strand of NC_092876.1, from coordinate 444,440,908 downwards.
AAAAGAAACATGAGAGCTGTTTTCAAGAATTTGAGGGGCAATCAAATACGAAAAACTTATTAAAATCCTTCAAAGTAAATCAGCATATGCCTTAATAGTTCATGACTCTAGCTCAAAAGTGTGCATAAAAGAGGAGGATGACAAATGAGCTGTAAAGCATAGTTCAGGATTAAGAAAGGAGACTTTTTAGTCCAAAGACTTCATGCCTTTATATCATGAACCCTTTAGAAAGAGAGTTGGAAGGTGCTTAACATAGTGTGTGAGTGACAACAAGAAATTACTAGTTATAAATGTGAAAGTAATTTCCAAATCAACTGCCCATGACCAGCCACAGAATGGCTCAGTGAAGTAAAGATTAAAATCAATATCAAAATTTAAAAAGTTAAAATATCAAGCAATCAAAGCAATTAAAAAACCAGTCCTTCTTTTAAAAAGCTGTTGATCCCCCCAAAATGGAAAATGTGTAAAGAACAGACATCAACACTGACTATTCAGAACTTCTTAAGAAAATTAACCAATGTAATAAATTGCCACAGTAAGGAGACTAATAATAAGGAGTTCACACAGAGCTCAAAAATTGCCTCAGAAGGCAAAATTTAACCTGCATCGGAAGCACAAATCAGAGAGATAAATGATTAAATATCAAGAATGAGAAAGAAATAATTGAAAACCCATATGATCCACTGTGAGACTTAGCAATAGACTCCAATATGGCAGGCATCAAAGTTTGTGATTCATCGACTGCAAAGTAAGAAAAGTTTCATCCCATCCTCCTCAATGGAAGAGTCATTCTGATGACTATCTGGTCACTGGACCCAGATGGCTCAGGAGGAGCCCTCCCTCCCACAAAACAAAGTCAAGTGTAAGTCATGTCGTCATTTCTCTAATGTCATGGTCCTCTCTGAAAACGAAGGACAAACACAACCTGTGAGTAGACCGAGCTGCCTGAATGGGGACCCAGCTAGCTGGGTAACTCGGTTCATCCTCTCTCTCAACCTAGCCCTCTCCCCTTCCTTCTCCTCTCCAAAAGAAAGTAAATGCTGATGGTCAGAAGCTACCCAGTTAACTTGGGCTACAGTGGCTAGATTTCTTTTTCTCTCTCTTTCTTTTTTTCTCCCCTTAAACCTTAGACTCAATGCATTCTGAAGCCCATGGATTGAACAACAATGGGTCCCTGACCAACCTCCACTCAATGGCTGTTTTTGGACCCTCCTGGCATAGAGTGCATGTCAACAGTAACATTGTTGGAAACAACAACCCTGAGGCTCCTGCCCTTCCCAACATGATATATCTATTTTTTTCTTTTCTATTAAAGGGGCCATCCCCCTGACTACTTTTTAAAAGAGGCCTATTCACTGAATGGGCATTACCTCACTTTAAGTGAGTACCTGAAAAGGCCTTAGCCTAAAAGGCCAAGGATTCCCATTCCATCCTGGGCCATCACCAGTCATCCTGATGAGTATCTGGTCACTGGATCCAGATGACTCCGGAGGAGAAGTGAGGCTGGTGACCTGCAGAGCCCTCCCTCACTCAAATCAAAGTCAAGTGCAAGTCATGTCATCATTTCTCTGATGTCATGGCCCTCTCTGACAACGAAGGACGAACACAACCTGTGAGCAGACCTCAATGGAACCACTTCCCTTTCTTCACCCATTCTCCTCCCCAAGCTCCCCATCCACCTCCTTCTGTAGCACTTTTGAGGTTCTCAGGGCAGTTACAACCCAACCCTAAACCTGACACCAGCTTTTCCGCTCTGTACCACATTGTACACTCCCACTCCCCCCACCTCATGATTCTGCAGGTGTACCTCCATAGACTGTCTCTTCTGTTCAAAGGCTTCTGAGAAATAAAAGCCTTGCCTCCCCCGGCCTCTCTTCCCTTTTGTGTGGGGAGGAGGGGAGAAAACAACACAGGATGAATAAGTATAGATGGGTAATCTATACGTACTTCATTATAGTTCTCATTCTGTTCACTTGCCCACCAAACACACTTTTTTTCCAAACTTCCCAATTTTTGTCAAAGGAACCATTATCCTTGCCATCCATTAGATTTGCAGCTTCTATATCATCCTCAAGTTCTTTTTATTCCTCCAACATATGCAAGCAGGAGCCAAATCTTTTTATTTCTATGGTCACAATGCCTCTTGCAACCATCCCCTTCTCTGCAATCCCACAGCCACCCCCTTAGTTGAGACTCTCATCATTTCTCACCGGAGGCTGTGGGACCTGAGGATGTCACTTAGCCTCTCTCAGCCTCGGCTACTTCATTTGCAAAAAAGGCAATGACTATGGCACCTACCTCAGGGTTGCTGTGAGGACCAGACGAAATAACCCGAGTTAAACAGCATTTTGAAAACTTTCAGGTGCATTACAGTTCTATGATTTTATAGACAATGTATCAGTCATTTAGGCCGTGACTATATCAAAATCTATAAATGCATAGACTTATATTGGGTGCATGTTCCCATGCTGTGAACCATTAAAAAAAGTTTAGACACCACTGATCTCAAGAAAGTCCCCTAGAACTCTAGGTGAAGCTCCACCAGAGAATATGTGGGAAAACAATGACAAGAATGACATGAGAAGGCACAGAAGGATGAGCTCACTAAAGCACGTGTGAGATGAACTAGATTCTCTAGTTTAGTCAAGAGTATCTCTGTTTGGCCTCAGAGGATAAACAAGGAGGAATTGATAGAAGTTACAGAGGAAATTTAAGTTTAAAGAAGGGAAAAACCTTTCAAACGATTAAAACTACCCCAAAAAAGAAAAGGCAGCTGTGGGAGATAACAGATGCACCCTAACCAGAAGTCTTCAAGTATAGTTTGAATGATGTGTAAGGGACTGATATACTCTTCTACGGTGAATCAGATGACCTTTAAAGTTTCTTTCAACTCTTAACATTTTCTCATTTTAGGTTTGGAATAGAGTTTTTATCTGTGTAACTCATTATTAGCATCAGGTTAACCAGTTTGGAAAGTGGCAGAATCAAAGGTCAATTACCTAGCCTTTTTCTAATGAACTTCCTACTTAGCTGAGGAGGTATGTATATGTACTATGCAGCTTCCAAATATCTATACTAAAATGCAGATATTTTAGCTACTTTAAAGAAAGAAAGAAAATAAAGTCTATGTCTTCACGAGAGACACAATGACCATATCAGACATTCTTCCTAATTTATAATTAGATATACACTTGCCATACCAAATTATTTTTTTCTTGCAAAAAGAACAGACTTCTGGTTTGGACAATTTTGCTTTTGTATCCTCAGTATCTGGCATGATTAAGAAATGTTTACTGACTCAGTGAAACAACAATAAGAGAAGTGGTTTATCAAAAAAAAAAAAAAAACAACAGAAGAAAAACATTCCTTCTACTGGTTTATAACAAAGAAGCTGATTTTAAAATATGTGTACCACAGAGTAATTTTGTGGAATAGCATTGCTACTTTCACATATGAGAATATGATCATATCCTAATGGTCAGAAATTGCTTGCTGCATTGCTAGGGTATAACCAGATATTCAAAACATTAAATGGATTAAGAGCATTTTGAAGTTAGTTATTGCTATCACAAAGTTAACAAAATCAGATCTAGTAGTACCAAGGGCAGATATTATTTTTAATATCAAGCCTACAAAGGTTTGGGGAGATAATAAAGCTGCACAAGATATGAGAGAAGAGAGGAAGGATAAGGCTTAAAACAAAGAATTTATATTGCTTGAACATGTCGCCTCTATTAAACTACTCTGATTTCACTTCTCAACCTTTAGCAATACATCTTTCTACCTTATCACTCCAACCAAACCGTTCTCTTCAAAGTTATCAAGAGAGCTTAACTGCCGAATCGAACAGTCTTTTCTCAATCTTCATTCATCTTGATGCCTGCAGCCAGTGGCACTGTGGACCGCCATCTCCCATTAGATACACTGCTCTCTTTTGTGACCACCTTCAGTTTTCTTTGCTAGATCATCACTGATACCCTGCTCTCCAAGGCTCTCTCTTCGAAATCATCAGTTTCATTTTCTTATAATAATACCATAAGAGCTTACGTTTATGTAGCACCTACTATGTGCCAAGTGCTTCACAAATATGACCACATTTGATCATCTCTTAAGCAGATGACTCCAAGATCGAGGCTAGTCTCTCTGTAACTCCAGTCCCTCATCATCAATTACCTACCAGACAATTTAAACTAACTGTCCCACACGCATGTCAAACTCAAAAAGAGAATTCAGTATTACTGCCTGCCTCCCAAAAGAGTCTTTCTTCAAGTTCTTCCTTTTTCTGTTGTGAGTACCCTTATTTTTCCAATAACCATGGTTCAAAATCTAATACTCTCACTTATCCCACACATTAAACAAGTTGCCAGATCCTGTCAGTTCTCCCTCTACATCTCTCACAAGCCACCATCTGAGTTCAGGTCCTCCTCACCTGGGCAGTTAGAATAGCCTCCTGGTTTGATTCTCTACCTCATATCTCTCTCCTCTCTAAACCACTGTCCACACAGGTACCAAATAATTTTCCTAAGGTGCAGGTCTAACAATGTTAATCCCTACAGCAGCAAATGAACTTCAGTGGCTATTGTCTGTAAGGGAAAATGTGAACTCTAGGGTCTGACACTGAAAGCTATCTACATCCTCAACTACCTAAATGACTTCCCTTTACACACTCTACCATCCAGCCACACTAATCTTTTTGTCCTTCCTAACAGACTGCACCCTACATGCCATCTTCATGTCTTTGTGTTAATTGTTCCCATACCTGTTATGAACTTCTGCTTTACTTTTACCTTTCTAAATGTTATTTCTTTCAAAAATTAGCTCAAGTGCCATTTTTATCATGAAATCTTTCCTAATACACTTAACTGCTAGTGCATTTCAGACAATGCAACAGTAAAAATAGTTGTGATGAAATGAGAAAAGTAGGAGGGGAAATTACATTTTGGTTAAAGTCACAACAGACAACAAACTAACATCAATGCTTAATACCTATATACCAAATGGTATAATATCGAAATACATAAAGGAAAAGTTAATTCCAAATGTCAGGGAAAAGAGACAATAAAAATTATAATAGAGGAGACCTCAACGTACGCCTTCCAGACTTTAGACAAATCTAACAAAAACATAAACAAGAAAAAGTTGAGAATTTGAATAGAACTTTGGCAAACTAGACATGATAGACCTCTGGTAATTACTAAATGAGAACACAAAGGAATTTATAAATTTTTGAAAGTGTTCAGAACACTTAACAAAAGTGATCATGATGTAGGGCATTAAAATTTCACAAATACACACAGGTAAAAATATTAAACACACTCAAACACACTACAATAAAAATTATATTCAATAAAAGGCCTTTAAAGAGAAGACTGACAATTAATTGAAGGCAATAATTTACTTCCCAAGAATTAGTGGTCAAAACTAATCAAAGAAATAACAGAAAATACAATCAAAGCCAATAACAAATAAAAATTTGGGGGACGCAGTTAAGCAGTCTTGGGGGACAGTGCATATCTCTAAACACTTTCATCAATACAAATGAACAGATCAGTGAATCAGGGCTGCAACTAAAACTGAGCAAATTAAAAATTACTAAAAACCAAAATGGAAATTCTGAAAATTCAAAGAAAAGACAAAAAGTTGAAACAGAAACAAAAACACTGAATTAATAATTGAGGAGTTTATTTTGGGGGGAAGAAAAACAGTAACAACAGATATAAAGGAAGCTAATTTGAAAAAAAAAAAAAAGGAAAACCAAAGTTTTAATATTGGAAATAGAAAAGGAGAATCCACAACATTTAAAGATGAAATAAAAACAACTATGAGAAACTATTCTGACAAGTTATATATCAGTAAAACATAATGCAGATGATATGAATGAATTTACAAAGACATAAAAAACTCATTAACAAAACAGAAAACAGATTACTGAAATAACCTAACGTCAAAAGAAGGAATTGAACAAGTCATAAATGAACTAACAACAACCACCACAACAAAGCTTCAGGTCTAGGTGGACTTATAAGTGAATTCTGTCAAATACTTTAAAAAAGGATTAATTCTAATATTATACAAACTATTTACCAAGGAAAAGAAGGATTTCTATAATAAAAATATGATCTTTCTACCTACATGAAAAGGAGACAAAACACTGAAAGAAAATTAGAGGCCATTATCTCTAATAAATATTGAAGAAAATAGTGAATAAAATAACACAAAAAATCAAAAATATTTAAGAGATGATATATTATAACTAGATTGAATTGAACCATGAATGCACTGTTGGTTCAATAAGGAAAACTAAAAATAAAGTGAGCCATATTAATAACAAATTAAAAGCTATATGATTAACTAGATGCTGACAAAGGTTCTGATAAAAACATCCACACACGCTAGAAAGAATGGGAATAAACTTTTTCTTAATATAAGTAGTTATCTTTCTAAAAACAAAGGTGAATGTTACACTTAACAGGAAAAAGCTAGAGGTCTTTCCAATAAGGTCAGAGGTAAAGTAAGGATGTCTATTATCATCGCTATTATTTGATAGAATGCTAAAAGTACTAGCACTATACAAGAAAAAAACAAAGGAATAAGTATAGAAAAGGAGGAAATAAAGCTATCACTTTTAACAGATGATAGTCTACCTAAAAAACAAAAAAGAGTAAATTAAAAAATTAAAATTATTCCAAAACAATTTTGGCAACATCACAGGATATAAAATAAATCTGTGCAAATCATTCATAAATTACCAACAAAATACCATAAATTACCAACAAAATCCAGAAGGAATAGTTAACAAGAGGAATTACATTTAAAATAACTCCAGAATGTACACAATCTGGGGGAGGCTCTCTACCAAGACACATTAAAAACTATAGGAATACAACCACAAAACATCCTTTACAGAAATATGGATCTAAATAAGAGGGAAAACATTAACTGTTCATGGGAAGAATATGCCAATGTAATAAAAAATGCTAATACTATCTACTTACTTAGATTATTCAGTGCTCTACCCATCAAATTAGCAACAGATCACTTGAAAGAGACAGGAAAAGGAAAAACAAAATTTATCTGGAGAAAAAGGTCAAGAATCTCAAGAGAAATGAGAAAGAAAGAGGGAGGAGAGAGAGAAGGGGGGAGAAGACCTAGCAGTACCAATCATATCCTAAATAGCAGTAATTATCAAACTTACCTGGTATTGATCATAAAGAAGCAACTGAACAAAGTCAAGTAGTGTTCAATAAATTCGAAGATTCTAACTATTGGGGTAGATACATAATTTGACAAAAACGTTGAAAAATTGTCAAATAGTATAACATCAGATCAACGATATTGGTTGTAAACCACTTCACACTATATACCAACATGAGCTCCAACGAATGCACGACTTATATATAAAAAGTCAGATTATAAATAAATTAGAAGAGTAAAGAAGAAAATACCTCTCACAACTATGGACAGGAAAGGAATTCAGGACAAAACAAGGCACAGAAGGGATCGATAAAGATAAAATGGAAAATTTGTGTTCCATAAAATTAAAGCATTCTTGCACAAACAAAATGAATTCAATTAAAATTTGAACAGAAACAAACAGGAAAACTGCAGAAATTTCTGTGATAAAGGGTGAGATACACATATTTAATACATACAAGGCAGTAATTAAAATCTATAATAGCCACTCCCTTATAAACAGTCAAACAAAATGAACAGTTCGTAAAGAAATACAATCAACAAGCACATGAAAAAAGATTCCAAATCACTAATAATTAGAGAAATGCAAATTAAAACAACTCTATGATTCTACCTCAAAGTCAACTGAGTGTCAAAGACGACAAAAAAGGAAAATAACAATTCTTAAAAGGCTTGTGTAAAATCCCTTCACCGCACATGCAGCGTTGGTAGAGTTATAAATTATTGGTCCAATAAACTCCTTGAGGACAAGGACCGCCTTATGTCTCTTTTTGTAACCCCACTGCTTAGCACAATGCCTAGGACATAGTAGGAACCTCACAAATGTTTACTGTCTATTTGGAACTATGACCAAAAAGTCTCAACTGTGCACAGCCCATCACCCAGAGGTAGTATTACTGGGGCTCTATCCCAAGGAGAGTGAAGAAGGGAGAAAGGAACCGTATGTACAATAGTATTCATAAAGTTCTTTGTTACAGCAAAGAAGCGGGACCTAAGACAAGTGCTAACAAGGGAAGGCTGCACACAGGACATTATATAAATGCAACAGAACATCAGCCATAAGAAACGATGAAAGGCGTGGCTTCAGAGCGATCTAGGGACACTTGTATATACTCCTGAAGTTCTGAAGTGAGCCAGAAATAACGCACACCATCAAATCACGGCAAAGGTAACCTATGCTTATTTCTGCAAAGGGTTTTTTCTCCCCTCGACTGGGGAGGAGGGGCAGTACAAAAGACTGAGGAGCTAGGGACATGGTTGCCAAAAAATAAGCTTTATGAATGACAGTGAAGAACAGAAGGCAGGCCAGAAGGAATCAGACAAGCAGGACGGCTCCGAAGGTGACACGCTAACTTTTACACTTAAAAAGAAAAGCAAGCCATACATAATACAAAGGAGTATTTTATGTACAACTTTCTGTTCTTCCGTACATATTTAAGAACTCCTTTTGTCTGATGCTTGTTAAGTTCAGAACTAAAAAACACCAAACAAACCTGTGAGCTATAATCAAGGCCAGACTTGGTCAAAAGCAGGCTGAATATCCAACATGATAAAAGTGCAGTTTCATGATGAATTAAAGAAATGTCAAAATCTTTTAAATTCAATGCCAAAACATGTCAAACAAAAGACTGCAGCAAAAGGAGGACATATTGCATATTACAAATTTTTCAAAATTGTAAAAAGCTTTCAGGTTCATTATGTAAATCAATGAGTTATTTTAATCTTATACCATTTCGCTTCCATACCACTGTACTTAAGATTAGTGGACATAATCTCCCTTTTTTGAGGAAAGAAAAAAAGGCACACAAGCAACACTATCTAAAGAATAGTGGGAGTTTTTTTTTAATCCCAATTGTACCATACTGCTTTCACTAAGGCAGACACAACCAAAACAATGCAAATACAGCGTTAAAAGACTTCTTCCATCAGACACAGTTGAAATCTTTTCTGTCTATTGGGAGCGACAGGTGTGCAAATGCACACACTTCCAGTAACAGTAAAGTCTCTGTAGGACTCTACGGCTCAACCTAATGAAGTTTGGAGAGGATTCTCAACCAGAAGACTGGCTGCCAAGAAATGAACTTTGTAAAACTGAACATTCGTTAACTTTTGGCTAATACGATATGAAGAGTCAACAACCTACAAAAATGAAGAAGGCGTACATCCACAGTAACAAAACCACAGATAACTATTAGTAGATACAATAATAATTGTTGCTATTCAGTCATTTCATTCATGTTCGACTCTTCACATCCCCATCTGGGGTTTCTTGACCAAGAGACTGGAGCAGTTTGCCATTTCCTTCTCCAGGTCATTTTACAGATGAGGAAACTGAGGCAAACAAGGTTAAGTCTGAAGATGAGTCTTCAGACTCCAGGCTGGGTACTCTATCCACTGTGCCATCTAGCTGGTAGCAAGCTTTAAAGTTTATAAAGCACTTCACATGTGTTATCTCATTTTATCTTCACAACAACTCTGGAAAGTAGGTGCTACTATTATACTAATTTAACAGATGAAGAACTGAAAGAAGTTAAGTGACCAGTTCAGGGTCACACATTTATTAAGTGTCTGAACTTGCATTTGAACTCGGGTCTTCCTGAATCCAAATCCAGCCCTCTACTCACTATACCACCTGTTCATAAAATTAATCCAGCAAGTCAGCTCAATTGCACTGGTTGGTCCTGTCCTTTGAGAACCTAGGAAACTAAATTACAATACTTTCTTATAAATTTCTTTCAGTATCTAATATAAATTTACATGTGAAAATGTTTCTTATGCACGTAGAAAACTGGACGTCCCAAACCACAACTTATTTCATGCTGCGCCTGACCCAGTGACGTTTGCCACAAAATATATTTTGCATAAAATCTTGCTTTGCTTTGTTTCATCACTGTTTCCTAAAATGTAATAATTAAGGAGGGTTCTGTTTGATTTTCAGTACTGTATTCATTAAGGAAGTGAGATTTCTAAACAGCACAAGATTCTATAAAAACAGAAAATTTTAAACAATTTCCTCAATTTTGGATCATGGACATTTCAGAGCTGGAAGGGTCTTTGGAAATCACCTGGCCCAATCCACTTTATTTTAAACGAATACACTAAGGCCCAAAGAAGTTAATTTGTCCAAAATCACACGTAAGATCTTGTAGCATAACCTGGACTAAAGCCGAGATATTCTGGTTCCAGGTCTGGTGCTGTTTACATCACACTATACTGACTGTACAGTTACATGAGAATTTCAATTCAAATATAAATTGCATAATTCTGTAAAAGAGATGACATGTTTTTCTCTGGCCACAGACTAGAGCCTCTGTAGATTATTTCTAATGTGCTTTTGGCAAGGCCGAGATCAGACAGTAACTGAAATGAAGTGATTTTTAAAATAAGCATGTGCAAAGGATATTGACAAATGACATGACATAGTGAAAGGGTCTGACATCTTTTACTTCATATTGTTTCCTGCCAAAATTCACCAAACTCAAAAAATTTTACTTGCATCACCCTCAATGATGCCTGCTTTGAAGCCAAGCTAAGCAAATGTTGTCTTAGACTGTTCCCTGTGTAAATTCTGCCCCTTTAAAATGTAAGTAACTTGTAAGCAGGTCTTCACCATGCCACTTCCCAATTTATCTAGTACATTTTATGCTTGTCTATGGCACCAATACAAATTTTAAATAAGTCCATAATACGTTACATTCAATAAGTTTTTCTTGAATTAAATTATACTAATTTCTAACGTACTCCTGAGAGAGATACTATGATAAAGAAACACTAAAATGATCGATAAGAATCAGCAAAAATACTACATGACAAGTGCAAAACCTCAAAGAATTTGTATAGGAACAAATTAAAGAAAAAAATCAGACTATTTGCTAGATACCTATTGGCATCTACCAAGGAAAATTACAGGCATCTGAACTACGCAAATTTGATAAGAAGCAGAAGACTTACTAACGGTATTTGCCACTACCATGAAGGACATGGAGCAGGATACTCATAAAAGGATTCCACATAAATGATGAGGTTTGCCGGAGGCTCTTGTTCATAGATACAGTAATGACTGCCATAAAGCCATAGAATGCTAGTCTCTTCAATGAAACTCACAAACACTCAAAAGTTTGATTTAAAAATCTAATTGGGGAAAAAAAAAAAGTAGATGGAAGTATGCCTACTGCCCACACTATGACTCTCAACACACAAATTTAACAAAAGGAAAATAACTCCACATCATATACAAACAAAATTTCAAAGAACATCACTGATTTGCCACAAAATCTACTATAATTTCTGAAAAGGAAAAAAAAAGCAGGAATTTTAAATGGTTAATATAATTTCACAGGACAGTTTCAAATGTTTTGCTGTTCTTTCCATTAAAAATACTGTGTGTACATTGTTTTGCTAACTTCACTTTAAACCATTTCATAGAATACTGTTCAAATTTTTCTGTAGTAATCCTACTGATCATTTCTTCCAGCATAATAATATTCCTTTACATTCACATAATACAATTTGCTTAACCATTCCATAAATGATGGATATCTACTTTCCAGGACTCTGTCAACAAAAAATAGCACCGCTATAAATTTTAATTTATACGGTAGTTTTCTTTTAATTGGGGAACTCGGGTATCTAGGACTAGAAAGATAATCTGTAAGTATAAGGACATGGGTATTTCACCCACTGTATTCACCTAATTCCTAACTGCTTCCTAGAACGGTTGGAATAGCTTACAGTTCTGTCACATACCACGTACTTCTCTTTCCACAACCCCTTCAACTCTTCCCATCATTCGTAACCTTTGTCAGTCTGCTTAGTGTGATGTGAAACCTTAAGACTGTTTTAATGTGCAGTTCTCCTTATTGGTGATTTGGTCCATTCTTTCACATAGTTATTGACAGTTTATAATTCTTCTTTTCAAAACCACCTTTCACATCTTTTAACCAATTACATACTGCTGAATGGTGTCAAGGCCTTTTTTCTATATACCTTGGTTATCACACTCTTAGCAGGAATATTTCATACAAAGATTTTTCTTAGCTAATACTTCTCTTCTTACACCAGCTGCACTACTGACGTTTATCTGGCAGCCTGCAACTCTACTGAAACTATTGTCTTTTTGTGAATGTAAGTTTGGGGATTTGCATGTACTGGTGAGCTGATGCAACTGAAAGAGGATGGCACTGCCAAATTAAAGGGCACTTTAGAAAATGGTCTGTTAAGGAACTAGCAGTACAGTCCAGGGATGTCAAAGAAAGTCAGGAAGACAGTAATCAAACGTATTTCTACCAAAGAGAATCTTTCTTTCCTTTCATTAACTCAGTTCCTCTGCTTTCTGAAGTAACTCAATCTGAGCTGATGCCTAGTTTTGGTTATCTGATTACCATTAATTACTGACCCCTTTTTCTTTCCAGTTCGTTGATGTAGAATAAAGCTAATTTATGACTGTCTTATTACTATGTCTCATTTCTCAGGGAAATCCCTGAATTTTTTAAAAAAGCAATTTTTCTTTTTTCAATCCAAATTTTTTCCCTTAACTCCACCCCTGGAAAAAGAGATAGACAGATAAGACAGACAGAGATAGATAGACAGACAGACAGATAGATAGGTATATATAAATGTGTGTACATATATATACATATACACAGACACACACATATATATAACATATACATAGATGTATAGTGATACAAAACAAATTTCTGCATTAGCCATGTTCAAAAAAAGAAAGAAAAAATATTTCACTGTGTGCTCTAAGTCTATGAATTCTTTATCTGGAGGGAGTTACTCATGTTTCATCCTAAGTCTTTTTGAACATTAGTGGGTCATTGTGTTGATCAGCTGCAGAGTGAAAGTTGATTGTCTACAATGTTGTGATTACTCTGTAGACTGTTCTCCTGGTTCTGCTCCCTTGACCTTCCTCCAGTTCATACAGGTCACTCCAGCTTTTTTCTGAAACCATATCCTTTATTATTTCTTACAGGACAATATTATTCCATCATAGTCATATAACATCACTTGTTTAGCCATTCCCCAACAGATGGAGAGCCCCAAGTTACCAATTCTTTGCCACCACAAAAAGAACCGTTAAATATGTTTTGTACGTATGCATCTTTTTTCTCTCTTTGTTCTTTGGGGTACAGACCTAGTAGCAGTATTGCTCTAAAGGTATGCACAGTTTAAAAAAAAAAAAACTTGGGGGGCTTAATTTCAAAATAGTTTCCAGACTGGTTCACAGCTTTGTTTTCCTACATCTACTCCAACACTTGTTATTTTCCACTTTTGTCATTTTATTCACTCTGATGGGTGTGTGGTAATACCTCAGAGGTATTTTAATTTGATTTTCTAAAATTATTAGTATTTTTTTCATGATTTTTGATAGATGTGATTTCTTTCTTCGAAAAAGGGCTATTCATATCCTTTGACCATTTATCCACTGGGGAATGATTCTTCTCAAATAGTCTAAAGTCAGTTCCCTACATGAGATCTTTATCAGAGAAAACTTGTTGAAGAGATCCCCCCCAGCTTCTGATTTTCTCCTAACTTCAGATTGTTTTGATTTGTACAAAAACTTTTTAAATTTATGTAATCAAAATTGTAAATTTACCTCCTGGGAACTTCTTTCCTGATGATCATGACTCCTTCCCCTAACCACAGATATAATGGGAAATTTCTTCCATTCCTATTAATTTATGACATCACTTAGACATAAAAAGTGATGTCATAAATTAATAGGAATGGAAGAAACCATGTACCCATTTTGAGCTAGTCTTGGTATGCGGTGTAAATAAGATATATGCCTATTTTCTGCCAGCCTGCTTTCCAATTTCCCAACAGTTTTGGCAAATACTAGGTTCCTGTCCTAACAGCAGGGATTTGCAGGGGGGGGAGGTATCCAACATTCAGTTTCTACGCTCATTACCTCTGTATATTTCATACCTGCTCTGTTCTACTAATCAGCCTCTTTTTTCTTCAAATTTGCCTTAATGATTACACTGGTCTGGTGTTCATGGTGGCTCTTCTTTCTCATTTTTTTCACTGATTTCCTTGACAGTGATTTTTTGTTCTTCCAGAAAAATGGTTATTTTTTTCAGCTGTATAATGCCATTCCTTGGTAATTTCTTTGGAATAGAGCTGAATAACCAAATTAACATTAGTGTTATCATTTTTATTACATTGGCTCAACCTACTCCTAAGCAACTCATATTCCTCTAATTATTCAGATCTTTATTTGTGTGAAACGCTCTGTAATTGTGTTCACATAGTTCTTGTGTGTCTTGGTAAATACACTCCCAGGTACTTTACACTGTCTACAGTTATTTTAATTAGAATTTCTCTATCACTTCCCACTGAGTTTTGTTAGTAAAATTCAGAACTGCTGATTATTTCTGTGGGTTTGTTTGCAAGTTGGTTTTTTAGTGACTCCCTATGTTTCTCTAAGTAAACCAACACACCATTTGCAAAATGGATAGTTTTGCTGTCTCACTGCTTACGTCTTCCACTTTTTTGTCTTACTGCTGGAGTTAACCTTTCCAGTATAATCTTGTCCCCTGAAGGTGAGATCATCTTGCCTGTTCTTCCTCTCCTTCCAATGCACTTCTCTCTTACCCTTCCACCCTTCATCTGAGATTATCCCCCCAAAACAGACTCAAGAAGGGCTTGTTCTGGAAGTGTCCTAGGAGTCCTTTCCCTGGTGCTTTTTCTCCTGTCCTCCTAAGTTCTGGGCAATTTTCTTGTATAACTTCCCACACTGTGGCACAGAGCTTTTCATCATGGGTTTTTTTTTTTTTTTCTGAGATCCAAAACTTTTCTTTGAGAATGGCTTTTGCTTTAAGTAAGATTCTATGCTCTTTTAACATTGTTTCTCTTTGCTTCTCCTTATTTATTTCTTTTTCTAGAAACTGTGTACCTCTTCTCCCAGGAAGGAAGTACAGGCCCAAACCACTACTGCTGGGAACAGGAGCTTGGTTTTGACTTGCTCCATCTTTCCTTGGACTAACAGGTGGCCCTCGAATGAAAGGGGCTCCTTATTAATGCCAAACTTAGTTAGGACATCTGACCACCTTAGCCCACCCGTAGCTCAGATTGCCTAAAGTATCACAATTTGATAACTGGGAACTGACCCAACCATTCTGGAGAGCAACCTAGAACTATGCCCAAAATAATATAAAACTGTGTAAACCCTTTGATCCAGCAATCCCACTGCTAGTTCTATATCCCAAAGACATCCCAAAAAAGGGAAAAGGGACAAATTTGTACAATAACATTTATAGCAGCTCTTCTTGTGGTGGCTAAGAACTGGAAATCAAAGGAATGCCCATCAATTGGGAAATGGTTAAACAAGCTGTGGTATATGTGATACGTGGAATATTATTGTGCTGTAAGAAAGGACAAGCAGGATGTCAGAAAAACGTATTAAAGACTTACATGAACGGATGCACAGTGAAGTGAACAGAACTGGATTTCAGTGGACACAGTAACAGCAATGCTGTTCATCGAAGAGCTATGAATGGCAGCTTTTCTAAGACGATTCCAAGGGACTTTAGCATACAGTATGAAGCACACTCTCCACTTCCAGAGAAAGAACTTACATGATCTGAATACAGACTGAAGCACGCTAATGTTCACTATTTTTTTTTTCTTTTATTCGAGGCTTCTTGTAGAAAATGAGTAATATAGAAATGTTTTACATAATGGCACAGATATAACCTGCATCTGATTACTCACTATCTCAGGGAGAGGAGGGGGAGGGAAGAAGGAACAGAATTTGGAACTGAAAACTTTAAATGAAAATGCTAAAAAAAAAAAAAAGTTTTTAAATACAGTATTCCCACTAAGCCTGTGCCTCCTGGAGGCTGAGATCACCAGCATGTGCCACCACAGTGCGCCCTTTCACTTCTTTTGTCCGACTCTTCCCTGCTGGCCATTTCTGTATTCCAAATATGCCAATGGATTTTTTTTTGTTAATTTGCTAATTTATTTTATTTCTATAGTAGAAGCTGTAACTTCTGACGTTCCTAATTTTTTTCTTTATAGACTCTATTTCTCTTTTGATCCACTCTGGAATTTCTTCTAATTGATTCATACTCCTCTGTATCCCACATGACTGTTTCAGTAAGTACCAGGTACTTCTTTTGTTTTATAATATCTGTTAAGAAAGCTTTATAATCAGGTTCAGAATCCTTAGAGTGTATGCTACATTTTTTTTGGTGTGTTTTCTTCCTCTTGAAATCTCAGCATTTCGGCCTTCTTTCTTTATATTCCCCCATTATTTCACTTTCTGAATCCTCCCCATCTTTTGGTACATACATCATCTCCTCCTACCTAATAGTCTTTAGCCTCTTCTCACAATGGAGGATTTAGGGTTCACTGACCTGAGTTCCAATCCTGTACAGTGGAGAGTGAACCTTTGCTAGGTTTTCCAGTATAGCCACCCACAATGGTCCCTAGCCCTTCCTCCTTTCCATCTCCACCTGGGATGAACCAATTATCTGAGAGGGAGGAGATGGAGGAATATTCCAATGAGAATCTCTGTAGTTCTGAGGGTCTCAATATGAGGTTGACCCTACACAGAATGCTTCCTTCCCTTCTTCCTCCCTCACATCAGTTAAGATTCTACAAGGGTGGAATCACTCTGTCACTTATAAGGGACAAGCATGAGGTAAGCTGTGATGGCCAAGTCTCTGCAGCATAAACACATCCCAATTTTATGGGTTCCAAGCACTGACATCCAGAATGGCTTGTATATACCTGCCAGAACTGTGAAGGATGATTGGGAAAGAGGCTAGGTAAGTAGTTTAAAGAGGAGTATTTTACTGTTTTAATTCATAAAGATTTTACCTTATCAAGTGTTTTCTTTTTGGTGCTATTAGATTCAGCTATAACACTCTATCTCTGATGCACAATTCCTTTTTAGAGTCTTTTTGAGAATTGGGGAGTTTGAAGGAATTTCCTAGTCCTCAATTCTTTTGCTCCTTATGACCCTGAAGAATACTCTTCCAAAACTTTATATTGATTGTAGCATGAACGAGGAGATGAACATCTAAAGCAAGCATATGCCATTGTCATGGAAATCACACAAAGTCCAAGACAAGGAGAACTTTTCTACAAATGCTGAAGTGTTCCAGATGCTCCCTCACAGATGGTATTACTCTGATTGCATCAAACTCTGGAATATTGCAGAATCTCCTAAATTAGATGCATAATCACTGTAAAGATTTTGACCTAACTATCCACACAGGAAAAGAACAAGTGGATGAAAAACACAGCTGAATGGACAATCAAGATATCTTGGACAAGTGCTCACTTCAGCAACACAGATACTAAAACTGGAATGATACAGAGATTGGCAAGACCCCTGTGCAAGGATAACACACAAATTTGTAAAGTGTACCATACTTTTTCTTTCATTCTTTTTTTGACGATAGTCTTCTTGCGTAAAATGACTAATATGGAAACATTTTACACGAATGAACATGTATAACCCATATCAGATTTCTTGGGGAGAAGGAAGGAGGGAGAAATAGAATCTGGAACTCAGAACTGAACTTTAAAATGTTCAAGATTGTTTTAACATTTAATTGGAGAAAAACAAAATATTTTTATAACTATGTACATATTACACGTAACACGTATGCATGTATTTTATAACTATGTACATATTACATGTAACATATATATACACACACACGCACACACATACATATTTTGGACAATCACTGAGAAATGATAATGGATTGATCACAGAACTGAACAGCAGGAAGAGGGGCCAGACAACCACGAGGAAATTTACAAGTCTTTTTTTTCATTAGTCCAAGCTTCTCTTCAAACAAAGGTCTGTATTTTTAACACCAATATCCTGCAAGTCCTGTATAGCTACAAGAAAGGGAATAATACAGTTTCCAAAAAATTAAAACTGAAGGGCACCCAAAGATCAACACAGAAGCACATGGGGATGGGAGGAGGTGGGTGGTGGTGAAGTCAATAAGCAACATGTTACAAATGGGGATTAGAAAGGAGAAACCATGTAAAGCTCCTAAATTTCTAAGAAAAGACATATGTAAGCAAAAAACAAACAAAGAAACAAAGGAGAAGGGGAAGGCACACATAACTGATCCATGTCCAAAGAACAAAAGGCCCCAAGCAGACTGGGTTAACCTAACTGTGATAAATTTATGAAAGGCCATGGAAAAGAGCTGCAAAGGATAAGAAGGCATGAATGTATTGCAATATGCAACATTGGAGGGAATATCCACAATGATGGAGATTACAGATTCATACGAGTACAACAGAGCACTATAAACTAGAGGCCAAGACAATTTTAGAAGCTACAAAAAATAAATTATCTTAGAAAATAAGTCAACAGTGGCAATCTTTTTCAAGACTGACTCATCAGCCATCCACAGAAGTTAAGATTTATTATCATTATGTCTTTTTAAAAGGGCAAATTATGACCTTATTTTCTTTTCAAAAAACTGTATTTATTCATTGTTACTGAAGTTATATTTTCTCTTTCGAAAATAAGAAAAGGCTAAATCTAGGATATTAATTGATACATAAGTACAAATTCAATAAAACAGATGGGTTACATAGTGACCAATTCTGCTTCAACAAAAATTTAGATTTAGTTTTGTTACCATTTCCCAAATCAAAAACTGGTACTTATGATATCACAAAACAAAAACAAAAAGGTTCTCTTAGTAAAGCCTCATTCTTGAAACCAATACCATTACAGCAAATCTGGATTTACCATCACTGAAAATACAGACCTTCTGAAGGAACCTCACTCACAGAGAGCCAACTGCTGAGAAACTCCAAAAGGGAAGGAGAACATTGGTTCTCTCCCCTTCACCCACTGACATTCTGCACGTCCCTGACAGGCCTCCTATCTCTTGGTTCCTATAACTTCTAATCAGGTTCTTTACCTACCAGCAGGTATATGCCTAAAGTACACATTTCAGTTCACAGCTCTATACAAATATCAAGACAACAGCAATTAGATCCTTACAAACCTGGTCCAAAGTCTTACTCTCAAGTCAATCATCAAGTCATCTCAAGTCAAACTATCAATTCTTTATATCTCTTTCCCAAAATACAATTATGGGAAAATACTGAATAGATTACACAAAGCAAAAACAGCTTTAGAATCATAAAAAAAAAACCCTATAGTTAAGTAAGCAATGAAATTTAGCTGCCGAAATATCAAAAAAATGCTTATAAGGCTACAATGGAAATCTTACCTTTGACTTTTAATTTGTAAGGACTTAACTAGAGATACTATGTCCAGTTTGGCACACAACACACCACGTTGGTGGATAAGTCAGGCTGCAAAGAGTAAGAACAGTGAATTACAAAGATTTTTTTCTAATGTCTTATTGGTGCTTGAAAAAAAACCAAATCAGTCACTCTGTGTCCATCAGTCTACCTTAAAAGAATCTTTACTTGTAACTAATAAATACAGTTCAGCAAAACATGATTGGGAGAGATCTAAACAAATATGAAAAGCAGCCATAAAGAAAAAAATATACACGTAAAAGGTTTTCAAGGAAAAGAAAGTGAGAAAGCTCAAGTCTGCTGGAAATTTCAAAGGAACAAAATTTGGTTAAACCAGTTTGGCAATTTTGAGAGAAAAAAGCACACCTGTCTGTCTTGTCCTGGCCCTTACTCCTGACTACTTTTTGTGGTTAAGAAGGAAGAAGTAATCTATACAACAGAGAAGGCTAACATGAAGCCAAAGCAGACAGCAATGGTTTTTTAGAAGTCTGGGGCTTCACAGACAGCTAAGAGGGATACTGCAGCTGCAAACTTGGCAAGCTATGGAGTCCCTGCTGCTCAGAGAGATGTGGAAGCTTTAAATAACTTCCTATAATGTTGCAGAGAGCCACCCAGCCTGGTGCAGGATTATTAAATTTTAATGACCCTAAGCACAAAACTAAACGAAGACCTTTAAAAGCCACAGAAATGAACTGAAGGTCTTTAAAATTTAAATGATATCATGCTGAGGCTGGGTAGTTCTCTGACATAACAGGGAAGTATTTTAAGTTCCTACAGTTCAAACACATACCTGAGAAGTGGCTGGGAAGTATCATTTCCCTAACTTATTTGCTGTCCCATACCCTATCTCAAAGCATTGGAGTTAAAAGGGATCTTCAAGGTCATCTCCTCCATTGATGTCACACTCAAATAGAAATGGCCATCATTAAGCCTTACATAAATAAATCCTATGGGCCACATACTAACTTAGTTTTAAAATGCAGTATTATCTATGTTTTAGTATGTTTTTGTTTATTTTGTTAAAGACTTCCAATTATGTTTTAATCTGGTTTGGCTGAGTGCAGTGGGCTGTGTGTCTGACAAATGTGATCTCGTCCATGCCTCTCATCTGAGGTCCAGAGCAGTTAATTCTCTTGCCAAAAATCCCCCAAGTATCAAGTAGTAAAACCAGGATTCACACCTAGACCCACTGACTCCAGTATTCTTTCCACTGTAACATGCCACTTCTCATATCTTAATTATTATAGGTTTTAATAGAAAATGTTCTGCCAACTTTTAAAGAACTTAATTATCTAAAGTATGTAATGTTTGGTAATGCTACCATTATAGAGACCAGGCATAAAGTTGATATTAAAGATTTGGGTGAACCCAGGAACTATAAGCAATCTGAAATAACAGGGCCACAAGATACCTGATGCAACCAAAAAGGAAAGAACTAGAATTAGCAAACATATCAGAAACTAACGTGAACTAATTCAGGCACTAAAGGGCAATAATATGTCCATGATTCCAATTTACTCAAGAAGTCTAAAAATTTTTTACAATAGTGAAAACCCTGATCCTAAAGGCTTTTAATCCACGGATTCCACTGGCAGAGCTAAAAAGTCCCAGGGATGGATCTATATCACGTGCCCCAGGTTACTGGGGTAAAAAAACCAACAAGGCAAAAAGGTTATATGTACACAGACTTAATATTTTTATGTACTGAATGATGGTAAAGTGCATCAAGTTCATGCCATCCAACTATCGGCTAAAAGACCTGGGGATATTTAACTTGAAGAAGTCTTAGGGATATTTTCAAGTAACTGAAATGCTGTCACATGGGAAAAAAAAAAAAAACAACAGAAGGCAAAATTCAGAGTAATGAGTTTAAGTTGCATATGGACATTGATGAAACAAAATTTTCTTAATACAAGTATTTATTAAGTAAGCACTTGTGTGTTAACACTACACTAACAATGAGAGCTATCCAGAAGAACAGCAGCAGTTTGCCTTGAGAGAAGTAGATTGCCTTTCTCACTGAAAGTTTTTCCAGCAAAGATAGAATGAACGCTCAATTACGTGTAGAGAGAATTTTTTTTTTCAGATATGGGTTGGAGTAGGTTCCTTACAACTGCTATTTTGTGATTCTGTGAGTTTAGCAGAAGGAAGAGATCAGATCTGCTCAAAATTACACACTCAGAGTAAAGCAAGAAAGAGACAGAGTACATAGAAAGAACTGGCAATAGCTTCCTCATCTGGGAGTTTCTTCCCTATACCAATGAAATCACAATTCTAATCTCTGACCCTACTGTTATGAAGAACTACATCTTCTCATTAACTATGGTTATGAAAAGATACAATACAGGATTTGAAAGGTGGACAAGGGAATAATTCAAATAATCACTTTTTTAGAACTTGGAAACCTTGGATATATTTAAAGGGAAAGAAATGAGGAGACTAATGCTGGCACAGTAAGTGGGAAAGAATATGAAAGGAGGACTTATAGTAGCAGAGTGTCTCCAAGTAATTATTCTCAAGTAAATATACTTTACATAAAGAGAAGCAATAGTTCCAGTACTCTTGACAAAGTAGGAGACAAGGTCATTAGGGATTTTAAGGAGCTAGAAAAATTCCAAACAACAAGGGAACTACAGTAACTAGCTAAAAACCTTACAGTAATTATGATTATAGGAGGCAAAAATTATAACTCAGCATACTCCCTTAAGCAGAATTTAGATCCTAATCTTAGTTATGACATGAAAATTTTAAGAGTCAAAATCTTAAGTATTAGAGGTCAAAGAATTCCAGAGTTAGAGGAACTCTGGTGACCATGTAATCCAACTCATACCACCAAAAAAATTCCACTGAAACATATCTCCTCCTGTCTGACTTTTCCTTCTCAAGTTTCTTTGTGGCATCATCTATGTCCCAGTCCTTATGTAATATACCCTAAGGCTCTGTCCTGGTCTCTTTCTTCTATGTATTCTTTAAGGTTCAACTATTATCTTAATGCAGATTAATTCCTATGTCTACATATACTACCCCATATTACTACTTATTAGATATACTTGCCTGATATACCATATTTTAAATTCATAGCCAAGGCAGAATTCACCACCCCCACAAAATTAATCTCTCTTCCTCATTTCCCTATTTCTGCCAAAAATACCATCTTTAATTCACTCAAGCTCATAAACCAGGAACCAACCTCATCTCTTTCCTCTGATTCCCTTCCTAAATCCAATCAGGTGCCAAGTTTTATTGAACCTATCCTTACATCTCTTGCATCTACCATTTCAGCCCTTCATCACTTTTACTACTGAAGCACACCCTAGTCTCCCTGCCTTCAGTCTCTTTGCTCTCCAATAAATCCTTCACATAGCAGCCAAACTGATATTCCTAAAACACAGATTTGACCATGTCACTCTCCTGCTTAGAAAGATTCAACGTTTACATCTTTAACAGGGTACCACTGCCATAAACCCAAGTACCTATTTCCCAGTTGTCACCAACCCTATTGTTTGTTCCAAACTTTTCCTTTCAGTACAAGTTATCTTCTTCCAAGACTGTCTTCCCTGAATACAGGGGCTTTAAAAAATAGTCATCACAATTTAAATGTCACAGTGGAGTCTGTCAATGAAGGCTTTTTAATGATTAAAATCTTTTACGGAGGGGCGCCAGTTCAGGAAGGACATTGACAAACTGAAGGGTGTCCCCAGAAGGCTGAGCAGGAGACTCCGCCATAGAAAGATGAACTGAAGAAACTAGTTAAGAAAAAATAAGAGAAACACAAATATTTAAAGACCTGTCTTGTGGAAGAAGGATTACACTTGTTTGAGTTGGCCCTGTGGTAGAAGTAAAGTTGCAAGAAAAAAAAAGTCGATTTTTGTTGGCTATAAAAGAAAAACTTTAACAATTAGTTATCCAAAAGTGGACTAGACTGCCCCAGCAAGTGGTGGGTTTCCCCTTACTAAAGTGCCTTCAAGTGAAGACAAGATGACTCTTTGTTGGTAATGTAGAAAAGGTCTTGTTCAGATACAGGTTGGATTGAAGGTCATTTAAGGCCTTTCCAAATATGAAATTCTGAAAATTCTTTTTTGTAATTTATTCTATTTTTAACTTATGAAATAACACAAGCATGTCTATATTGGTTGAATAAATGATGATTACACATGAAACTGCAAATCTATTATTGCTAATTTGCTATTCCTTTGAAATATATAATAAAGTTATCATATAATTCTTGGTTGTCCTTTTGTTGTGCTATACTTGCAAAGACATGATCTGTGACTTATAAGAAATATGAACATTACTAAAGATGTATTTACAAGAAACCCTAGAGGAGTGGTTCATAACCTCTGTTGTGTCAATTAATCAATCACTGAACATTCGTTTGGTGCCCACTATGTGCCAGGCTTTGAGCTAAGTCTAGTGAAGTCTACGTATTTCTTCTCAGAATAATGTTCTTAAATGCATAAAATAAATACACAGGATTGCAAAAGAAATCATTGTAGTAAATTATAGTCATCAAAATATTGAGAAATCAAATTGACAACCCATATTAAGAACCCCTGCTCTAGAAGATCCCTTGAAACCAAAATAATTCAGCATCCTTTAAAACTCAAAGCACAAAACACAAAGTCAGCAAGGAACTGAAAAGGAGAATGGAGAAGAGGGAAAAAGAGGCATCCTTATTATTCATAAGTATACTGGTTTATCTTAACATAAAGACGAGCTGAGAGGAGGAAAAAATCCTAGAGAATTTTCCAGCTCCTTTAAATCAGGTCTTCAACAATACAGTTTCATTACTGCCTTTTTAACAGAAGAGAAACATTTCACTATAATATAAATAATGATATGAATTTTAACATTTCCAAAGCTATGTTCAAATCATGTTCTGGAAAACGACATACCCATTTATCCCTGACCAACACCTGTTTTCTTGTGAATTCCCACAAAAACAATTTCCATATGCAGGTGTGTATGCATGTTATGTTTAGTTATGCATGTGTTTACCTACACGCACATGTGTGTCAATACGGAAGCAGGTGTACGTAACCTAATGTCTATATTGGTTAGGATGAATAGTATATATTCTTTAGATCAGAGAACTCAATCCATCTTAATCAGATTTTTACTCAGCTAAAAAGGCAGGTGTTAAGCAAAATGCTTGTTCTTTAAAAATTTTCATGCAAAAACTAAACAGCAGAACCTGGATTTTAGAAATAGTGCTTTGATATCATTTGAATTTCAGTGAGTTACCACAATTATATACAAACATTGTATTTACTAGAACAAAGGATTTTTTAATATTTTATTTGATCTTATAGATAAAGAGATTTCTTTAAAC
Source organism: Notamacropus eugenii (assembly GCF_028372415.1). NCBI lineage: Eukaryota > Metazoa > Chordata > Mammalia > Diprotodontia > Macropodidae > Notamacropus > Notamacropus eugenii. The sequence goes on along the minus strand of NC_092876.1, from coordinate 444,416,112 downwards.
CTTAGGAAAATATTCAAATGTTTTTGGGTTCACCTATATTTGATAAGGTGTAAATGGTACTTCCCTCAACAAAGGAAAGCTGTTTTATTAGAAATATCCTTTAGTTCACACTACAAAAATTATGCAAATTTCTACATGAACACCACCATCTAGAGTACTTCATTTGTCACTCAATAATACTAGAAGTCAATTCTATGGCAGCAAAGAGAAGTATTTCTAGAAGCAGAGTGTGTGATGTGTAATATAAAAGCTAGCTTTCTCTACGTGCTAGATTATATTTTTTTCTGGAATGTAAAATAAGGACTTGTATGATAACTCAGAATGGTGACATAAGACACTAGGTGTTATTTAATTAAACTTTTGGATATCTATATCTATGTTTCTTCTCAGAATAAATGGTAATAGATCTGCCTACTCATTATGTCTAGTTATTCAACCAAACTTGTTAGGAATATTAAATATCAACTTTCCCTTTATTCCAGTTGTCCCTTCATTTTAACATAAGAAAAGCAAGCTAATTACAATCTTAAAACAGGAGAGTATGATGCAAGCTACGCTGAATTTGGAGTCAGAAGCGGAGGTTTGCACTCTGACTTTCCAATAAAGCTGTGTGATGGAGGAGGGGGAAGGTCACTTAACCTCTCTGGGAATCATTCTGCTTGTCTGCAGAGCAAATGGATTGATTAGCAGCCTCCTCAAATTCTTTCCTACTCTAAATCATGATCCTATGAACAACTCTGGTGGAGATCAAAATGTAATTTATGATTTTGGAGCTATGTCTGTTTAAAAAAGTGGATATTACATGAACTGGCCCATTTGATCCAGATCCTATTTGTATTGGCCAGACTTTTAAATGGACGATACAAGGCAGTTCGGTGGAGCCGCAAATGCAGCACTGGACTTGGAATCAGAAAGGCTCATCTTCGTGAGTTCCAATCTGGCCTCGCACACTTAGCTGTCTCACCTCAACTGCCTCCAAAAGGAAAAAAGCAAATAACATTCCAAATTAATTAACAAACAATTCTGAAAGGAAAGACTCTAAGCTACCAATGGCCACAAAGAAAAAGCTCCAATTCACTATTTGAGAAATATAAATTAAAGCACCTTTAAAAACATAATAAAAATTAACGGATGATATGGCATACTATCAGATAATTTCTGCTAAATAGTACCAAAAAAAGGAACAGATATAGTTCAAATACCAACTTAATGATCAACATGATTTCAAAACTCATGGTCACAAACAGGTGTGACACAATTGCTACGTTTCTTGTTAATCTTCAGAACTAATGTTTCTGAATATAGAGAATATTCCTTTTGGGAAAGGTTTTCAAATTTAAAATCATCGTGATTTTAAACTTTACAACTATTCAAGGATTACATCACACCAGCGAAAAGATTGTGAAATCAAAAATACAATCCATTCAACTACATGCTCTACTCCTGGCCTATTCAACACTTCTTATCAGTAACTGGAGGATCTAGACAGCATGTTTATCAAATTGGAAGACACAATGTTTCCAGTGACACTTAATGCATAATGTCAGAAATGGGTAACACTAGTCAATACACCTCTAAATTCTACTTTAAGCTATGACAAGCATTATCATTGTCCTTCACCACATCTCCTAGATAAACATAACCTATCAATTGAATGAACTAACCATTCAACTACCTGTCACAGTGTGGAAAACAAGCATTTTAAATTAATTTGCTTTTTTACTGAAGACTTTTAGGCTAATCTGATTAATATTAGTAATGCCCTGAGAGGAGGGGTTTGATTCAGAATTCTGACTTGATTTCTTCTATGTAAGGTTCATACACTAGACTGGCAAATTCTCAATAACATATATTCTTGGAGTGTCATGGAGCACTAAAAGACTAAGCAGGGGTGGGCACATATGGCCTGCCAGTTCCTCAAGTGAGGCCCTTTGACTGAATCCAAACTTCACAGAACAAATCTCCTTAACAAAAAGATAAAAGGATTTGTTCCATAAAACTTGGACTCAGTCAAAAGGTCAAAGTTGAGGAGCTAGAAGGCCACATGTGGCCTCAAAGTTACAGGTTGTCCACCCCTGGATTAAAGAATTTGCCAAAGAGCATGTGTCAGGAAAAGGATCTGAAAACAGCTCTTTCTTATTCTAGGGCCAGACTTTTATTCACTGTGTCACAATGCATCTTAATAATGTCCACAAAACACTGAAATATGGTTCTTGTCTAATAGTAATGTGAATTTAGTCATGGAAAACACCTAATAACATCAGAAGGCATTAAAGTATCTCCATCTGCCATCAAATGCCAGAGGAAGAGGAAGAGAAAAAGATGAAGGAAAGGGGTTAAAGTAGTACACTTACTTACCTTATTTCCCAGCTACTTTCTTATACTGAAATGATCTTCTTTTCTCTCCCTTTGAAGTATTAGTCTAACTCTAATGCTTCATTCCTGAGGCCTGGGACCTCTCAGCTCCAAGCTCTAGATGCCTGGAGCTACAGATAATCATATATTTTCAAAATGGAAAAATACCACTTTCAAGTTCTTCTGCACTTGGCTTTACAAGGACTTAGGTTGCAACCTCAACCTTAACATTTATTGGTTGTATGAACCCAGGAGAGTCATCACTTCTATAAACTTCACTTTCCTTATCTGGCTTATTGTGAGGAAATCACTTTGTAGACTTCTGAAAGTGTCACATAATGTAAACGACTAAAGGCAGCATGGATTAGTGGAAAGAGCACTGCATCTGACATCAGAGGACTTGGATTTAAATGCTAGTCAGTTAATAATTAGCTGTAGGCACATGGACAAGTCACTTACTCCTTCTGAGTCACACTTTTCTCATCTGTAAAATGTGTATAACTTTTGAAGTACCTACCTCATAAAGTTGTTCTGAGGCTCAAACAAGATAACATCTACGAAGCACTCTGCAACCTTATCTCACCTTGCTGGGCCTTCGAGTCCCACACCAATAAAATGAGAGGACTGGCCTACAAAGCCTATCTAGTCCCTTCCAACTCTGAATCCTATGAAGTTGCCACACTGTGATTTTTCCCAGGGCAAGCCTTGGTATCCAGTAATCTCAACCTTCATGCTAATGGTTGAATTCACTATGTGCCATTTTAATAAGGACCAACATTTCTTGAATTATTCTAAACTTTTAATTGTTAATCAGCAATTCATAACACAAAAACATTTTTCTTTAAAAATAACCTCAAAGCATTGCATTTAGCCTTAATTGTATTTGACATAAAACTGACAGAGTAATTTAAAGTTACAGTAACAAATCTACAAAATCTTCACAACTGGCATAGTTTATATAATTCCATTTAAATGAAATTATGATCAGCATGAGGAATAAATATCCACACTGATAAGAAGATCATGGTTCCATCAAAACCTTAGGGAGAAAGGGAATAATAGGTTGAGTAATACTTGGGGAATTTCTGAAGCCCACACTGGTGGATCATTGACAGACTGGCATATCAGACCACTTTTTTGAATCCTGAAAAGAAGGTGCACCATTACTACTTTCAAATACTAATCATGAGGCCCTTGAGAATATGAACATTCCTCTATCAATCAGTAACTTGTTAACTAGTATTAGGCTGATATAGAATGAGGAGGAGAGGACGGAGAAGGGAAAGGAACAAACTCTTTTTTTGCAATGCTCAGTTCCACCATACACAATTTTAATGGTTCAATTTAATCTTCCGTTGCCTTCCATGGATATGAAGTAAGACAAGCAGTTATTATCACACCTTTGCACTTCAGAGGTTTCTGCATAATAAGTTAGCCATAAAGTAATATCTGTAAAGTCAGTCTTAGGGAGTCTAGCATTAAATGGAATACAAAACTTAACTCCTAAAAGTATTGGTAATATCCTATGAATTTCATGCCATTTTGTTTTAACTCAAGGATTATATACTCTTCCCCAGTTTTTTTGTTATAGAAAAAATTAAGATAATTTTCACAAGTTCTAAACAACGCATAGTAACAGATTAAAATAATCAAGAGGACATTAATACAGAAGATCTAGTTTAACAGAAGCCAAGAATGCTAAATGAAACCTTTCAATTACCTCTTTATAACTACTCAAAACTCTGGAGTTCACTCAGAGTTCAAACAATACACTTGTTTGTAACCAGTATAATTTGACTGTCTTATTATTTAAGAAAAAAATAGCTTTAAAACACATTAGTATCCTAGTGATGTGGCCACATTTAGCAACAATGAAATGAACAAAACAATAAATGGCTAATAATAACATATGGCTTTTCTTTTTCCAATGATTTTCAATTATTTCTACATTCAAATACTACAGACTAACAGACAAAGTTTCATTTCTAGTTAAAAAAAAAAAAACAACTACTTTTTACCTAGTTCCTAAGCTTGGGGCAAATAACAAAAAGCTGATGACATATATTTGGGAATCTATACAACATAGTTTTAACAAACTCACAGAAAACAAAGAAAGCAGTGGCAAACGGGCACAGAAACTGCCAAAACAAGTAACAGAAATAGGTAAGAGACACAGATTACCCAGATTTAAGCAGACAGTCCCAACGAGAGTAAGCTTGAAGATAACTCTGGAAACTGTGAAGGAACTAACTACCTTCTGTCATTTGGAGATAAACAAAATTATCACAGGACAACAATACTACCATGATAAAGCAACATAAAGGTCAACAAGCACTGATTAAGTGCCTACTATGTACCAGGTCATGTGCTAGGCACGGGAAATATAAATACAAAAAAATTTCTATTCTCAAGAAGCTTATATTCTAAAGGAGGCAAAAACAATACATACAGAATAAATTCAAAGGTAATTAACACTGATAAATGCAAGTTAGTCAAATATAAGAGAGATAAAGAATCAAGGACACTAGGCATTGGGATCAGGAAAGGTTTCATGTAGAAGGTGGTACTTAATAAGTAGCCTCACTGTTTCTATGAAACAGAAGTGAAAAGGGAGTGGACCTGATGTATGGTGTGCAAGTCAAGAAATGGGACAGTTGTGTGTGAGAAGCAGAGATGGATAATTTGGCTGGATCACAGAGTCTGGGAGGAAGAACGTACAATGAAGCCTCAAAGATATGTTGGGCTTGGGAGTGAGGGGGGAAAGTGACTTGAAAAGTTCAACAAAGAAGTTTATACTTTACTCTAGAAACAACAGGGAGCCCATGGATTTTACTAAGTAGGATAATGACATGTTCAGACCTGAGCTTAAAGAAAATCATTTTCACAACTGTGTGGAGAAAGTGGGGAGGGGCCTGAAGGGGCCTCTCACCTAGGGAGAAGGTGGTCAACAGGATCAACAGCAGCAGTTAGGTCAAAAAATATAAAGACCCAGAAATAATCAACAAATTTGATAATTAAGAAATCCTTGATCGCCAGTTTCTGATGAGACTGACAGATTAAAAAGAGTTGAGGAGAACCAAGGAGACAGCTTTTTCTAAGAGAACTGGAAGAGAGATATAGGTTAATAGTTACGGTAGGATCTAGTGAAGTTTTAAGGATAGGTCAGACAGGCAGTAAAGTTAAGTCTTAGAGGAAAGACTGTGAGGGACAATTTTACTAAAAAAAAAAAAAAAGACAGGAGATGGGATGTAGGTAGAGGGGCTGGTCTTGGCAACAGGAAGGGTCATTTCATTGTGAGAAACTTGGCAAAAGAAGTAGGAGATGATATCAAAAAGTTTTAAGATGAAGAGAGAGCCCATGGCAAGAATTAGCAATAACATAAGTGGCTTTCACTACAGGTTAATAAAAATACCGTAAAAACTCCAAAAATCAGAAGCAAAATGAAACGTGATAAAATAAAAATCTATATGTAATAAACATGATAAAATAACAAATTCCAAACTTGCAAGAAATAGTGGAAATGAGATATGCCATTTATGGTATCTCAGTCTAATCAATAACATTGTAAAGTCTGTCTAAACTTGTCTAAACTAAAATTCGAAATGGAGTAAATCTGGTGACTTATGATTCAAAAAATGTCTTACTTCAAAATCTTCCCTATAGATAGTCTAAACATTCAGTGATCTCAGAGCATATATCAAATCAAACATCAACTACAAACACCTATTGATTATCCATTATTATCCAGAGTTTAATAAAATAGCCAGTTCCTAATTTACAAACAGGATATATTCCAAAAGTTCCTTGGAAAGTCAATTGTATGAAACTCATCATATTTTCCCATAGAAACAATACTAAACAGTGGTTAGATTTCTAGGTTATCCCACAAAATTTGCTTAATCTACAGCGTACCTAAAACAATTCAATCCAAACATTTATGAACTACCCACTACTACATGCAAAGCACTGTGTTCAGCTATAGGGAATCAGAGATTGAAGGGGAAAGGTGCAGGCCTGCTCACAAGATCCTTAAAAAAAATGTTGATTTCTAACTTGGGAAACCAGGAATACACGTCACCTCATTACAGTCTGGCAGTTGCATATTATTTCCCATACCTAAGGCAGTGAAAATTGAGAATCCCAGAGCTCAAAGTCACAGATAGCAGAGTTCCAAAAGAATGGCTACTTGATAGGGAATGATACTAGCAGGTTGAGATGAGGGATCTCTAGGATTAAAAGTGAGAAGCTAAGGTATGGGTTCTGAGGAACAAAATCAAAGCTCTGAGGGATGGAAAATTTAAAATGGGGGTACAAAATCAGCAAGGTAAGAAATGGGATACAGTGGGAAACAAGGTGGCCTATGCTCAGTGTTTGCCATCTATGTTGGGGGTGGGGAGGAGAGGAGGAGGATAGAGACTGGAGAGGAGAAAAACAAACTCTGACTTGAAGAAAATTAATTTTCCTTCCCCTTCCCCCAATAACCTCCTAACATGTGCTTAGAAGAGCAAGACAATGTCAGGAGAATGTCCAGACAACAGCAGGGGCTGTATCAGTAAAAGAAAAGGAGAGGGAATAATGAAGGGAGAGAACTGCGGCACAGAAGAGGAAATTCCTAAGATCAGCTTGCTGGATAATATACATCAGAGATCTTCTGTCAGGCACATGCAAAATCAGTATTTTGCCAATATAGTACAACCATAGTCACTGTCAATCTTAATATCACGCAAAATCTCATAGTTGGAAGTTACTTTAAGTCCCAACTCTACCCACTACAACACACCTGACGACTTCCAAAAAAGGGTTCTCACTAGCTCCAAGAGGGACTCATTCCTTTTTTACTGTATTTTTATTAACCTACAGTAGAAGCCACTTACATTACTGCTAATGCTTGCCATGGGATGCCTCTTTTCATCTTAAACCTCTTTGATATCATCCCCTACTTCTTCCCCCCCAGTTTCTGATTTGTGGCCAAGATCAGCCCCTAGCTTTATCCCATACCCTCCTGTCTTTTTCAGTAAAATTGTCCCTCATAATCATCTCCTCTAGATCTCTAATCTTTAATTGTACCTACTTCCTTCAAATAATGCCTGTCTGATCTATCCTTAAAACTTCACTTGACACTACCATTCCCTCAAACTACTGTTTGTTTTTCTCAGGTTCATAGATTTAGAAATGCGAAGGACTTTAAAGGTTACTGCCTTACTTTGAATCTTAAAATGCTTCGAGACAATTTTCAGCACTTGTTCCTAAAGTTCTGCTCTGTGAGGATCAGAAGAATGATGAGATGTTTTCTATGTCCAAAAACCTGATATTTTTTTTTTTGGAGGGGGAGGTGTGTTGGTGTTTTTTCTGTCTAGTATATAAGATGTTTCTGGTAATATCAGTGACTAAAGGTTATGTTATGTGATCTGTGGAAAATATTTAAACTAACAACATCTTATAATTATGCCATCTGAATATTTGTGTTTCAATAATTTTTCATATTTTCACCAATATTTTGAACTAGAAAAATACCAAAAACAAAAAAGTTCTATAACTTCTGTTCTCTAATCTATCAGATAAGCCCTAAATCAATTCAGAAAGTTTGTCTTATAAACACTTCTAATATTTTAAGTAAATATTTTAAATATTTACTCAATTAGCAAATTATTCTTACATGTAAACTCACAGACATACCCTTTTTCAAATCATTTGAGATATTTCTCTTTCAAGTATAATAAAAACTCACTAATTCAGACTTACAAAAAATATTTAACCTTAGTTTAAAACAAAGAAGTTACAGATTTTAAAAGTTACATACTTGAGATAAAATACAGCCTATAGTACATAAACTGTTCTTAAGAATTAGTAATATATACGTTTTTCCCTACTGGCCTTAGTATACTACATATTTCCAAGAGACTCAGGTCATAGAACTTGCCAAATCTACTTGATCTGAACCCAATTAGATTCTATACCAGTTCTTTCAGAACTTCCTGACAGATACTAAGATTATAGGTGAATCCAAATGAATAAAATTCAGGTACCAGTCACTTACAATCCTTTTCTTGTTTTCTGCTTCTGCCCCTCCAACCTAATAACTCCACCCAGACTGCGAGGCACACTTCTTGTGCAGGGACAACGAGATGTAGCAATCATAAACCAGAGATACAAAAGCAGAAACAAATGAAAGGACAGCGAAGTGATCAATAACCATCCAACAGCAAGTTGTTGGTTTGTGCCTTCAGTTTCACCTACAACCTTGGCTCAAAGTTCAAGGAACTTTCCCTTCACTGAGCCTAAAGAGGTTGTGTTAAACTCAGCTGCTCTATCTTCTGAAACTGATGGTGTGGGTCTGAAACTTTTCCAATAAAGACAAGGAAAGTCCAAAAGAGAAGCACATTGCCAGCTATTAAATACTTCACTGGCTGGAGTAGATATAATTCAATTATCTTAAGAGGCAAATTCACAAAATCCAAAAGTTATTTTTGTTATGTAATCATTTTGTCAGTGATGCAGCTTACATTATTGTGCAGAACAGATGAATTAAGGCATTTGATCTTTACCATAACACAGGCATGGTGACCTGGGAGGCAAAAAAGATCAACACGCTCCATTTGATTTCAGGTTTCAGACAGGTATCACCAAAGACTCTTTAGAGGTCACTTCTATAAAAATCCTTCAACTAAAAAATCCTTGTACCAAATTTCTATGATAAGGGCTTAGTATTCTCTCTCTCTCTCTCTCTCTCTGTATATATCTATGTATACATGTGTGTATGTATACATACACACACACACAGCAAACAGCTGTTCCCAACAGATTGTCAAAGGATATGAACAAACAGTTCTTCAAAGACCTGCAAAGTATTAGCAACCACATGAAAGAGGGCTCCAAATAATAAGAGAAACACAAATAAAAAACCCTAAGGTTTCACCTCATCCGCGACATCCAAAATGGTAATAGCCAGTGTTGGAGGGCCTGTGAAATGACGAGCGTGCTCATGTACTGCTGATGGAGCTATGATCTGTTACAACCATTCTGGACGGCAATTTGGAATTGTTGGGAAAAAAGTGACTAAAATATCCATAACCTTTGACCCAGAGGTTCCATTACTGGGTTTGTTCCTCAAAGAGGCCATTGATAAGAAAGTCCCTATGTAGACCAAAATATTAATAGCACTTTTTATGAAAAATAATGAATATGATGAAAAGAGATGCAGGTTAAGATTTACATGAATTGATGTAAAATGAAATATGCAGAGCCAAGAAACAATACACACAACGACCATAACAATGTAAATGGAATAAAACAACCAGACTCCAAAAGTGAATGTAGCAGATCATATAGATTAAGCAAGACTTGAAAAAAGATACGAGAGCATGTTGCCAAACCACCCCTTCATGGAAGTCCACAAGGGTTGCACATGCACGTATTTTAGGAATATTTCAATTGAGTGGTTACATCAATTTTTCTTCCTTCTCTTTTTTGATGTCTTTAAAAAATATCATTTATTATATTGGGTGGCTCTCTAGGAGGGGTGGAGAGACAGGAGAGAAAACCATCATGATGTTAAACAACAAAAAACATCAATAAAAACCTATTAAAAACAATTTTCTATTAAAATTATGTGTTCTCTTGGCTACGTAATAGACACAGATTTGAAAAAACACACAATCTTAATTAACCACAATAATAGCAACACATGAAACTTTATGATGAAAAATTTCATTTTTATATAACTATGCAAAATACAATTCTAAACACTTGATGAGATAATAGTTGTGGGTGAGACCTCCAATAGGAAGTAGTCTAAGACTGAGTATAGTCTTATCTCAACAGCAGAATGATTTTTTTTTTTTTTTGGTTAAAATTAACCTGTACTGAAATTTGAGTATTTCCCTGAAGTTAATGACTTTAGAAAACATGTGTGCTGTTAAGAAAAAAAAAACAGTATCACATATGCTGATTTGGCTAGCCAAAATAGAAATACCTCCTCAAAAACTTCCAGTGTGTACAAGACAACTTAACAAATTTACAAAGATGAAATTTCACAATAGGTTTCACTTCACAAATTCTGATGCCTCTAAGTCAATAGTTCATGCCAATTGCAAGCTTTTCTCCTTTGTATTCATTTCTAAAATTTCCGTTTTGCTGTAAATAGTTGGGTTTCTAAAGCAAGAAAATTAAATCAATTTTGCTTTTTTGCAAATTTAAGAAAAAAATAAATGCATGTAAATAGCCTATTCCAGCAAGTTATTAGCTTTTTCTACAAATTTCAAAAATTGTACATGCCAGGACTAAGAATTAGAACTTATTAAAATAAATAGCCAGTAACAAACATCACTGATGACATGCTAAACTGACAGACCTATCAATATAAAAGTGAATTTTTTTTAGGATGGTTGACTTCTCTTTTTAAATAATCTAAAGATATATACCTAAAAAACCTCCAACTACTCAAATAATGTAAACTTTAGGTCCAATGCAATTCTGTATTAATAAAGTGATAATTTCAAAATAGAAACTGAATCAAATTTCTTAATAAACTACAAAACTTTTTTAGTAAACGAACAAAAAATTAATGCAATTAATTAACAAACATTCCCTTCTGCTCTCTACTACACTAACCCAACTATCCATTAACTTTAGGAAAACATCACGATTACTGTTTACTACCACCACCACACCCTCCCAACTCCCTCAATACACATAGTGAATGTGAATATATAATGAGTATCAGAATCAGACCTGTCTAGATGCCTACCGGAGAATAAGCAGGCTCTTCTTCAGGAAAGCTTAGAAGGAGTGAGTGGGTAGGTAGGGTAAAATGGGGAGGAAATAAACAAAATAAGGAGAAGAGTCCAACCAACCAAAAACCTATCTCCAAACCCTCCTACCTCACCCTCGACCCTACAGAAAGACTAGCACCAGGACTGTTGTTACTACATCATCACCTCCCCCTAAATACATAGGATAAATGTGCGGCGATCCCAACCCTGCAGGCTCAGCCTCCTAGCTGGGTCCAGCCCTTCCTCAGGAAGGCTAGCTTCTCCCCAACTCACTCGCCCAAGCTAGAAGCAGCTTCAGAGACCAGCCCCCAGGCAGAACCCACGACTGCGGTAGTTACTGTTGCCACTCTTGCTACAGTAACAAGAGCTGCCCAACTCCCCGCAATGCACACACTGAATGAACGGGGAAAGAACCACCTGCCAGCAGAGCGCTCCGTCCCGGAGCCTGGGAGAGACGAGGCCCTTGCTTCCTGATAACGCTCGTTCTAGGGGGGGGCCCGGGGAGCCAACACCACCCCACCCAGATTCTAGGGGCGGTTCTGCAGCCTCCCCTCCCAGCTACACCTGCACCAGCCTTCCCCGCTCCCGGCAGCCCCGGCAGCCCCGGCAGCCCCACGCCCCGGCGCTGGGGGCCGAGCAGCAGGCAGGCAGCGGGGCAGCCGGGCAGGCACGGTCCCCCCGCATCGCCCCGGGGTCACGGAAACACCCCCCTCCTCCCTGGCCGCAGCAAGTGCAAGGGGGCGGGCTCGGGGGCCGGCTCGGGGGCCTGGCGAGGTCTCTCACCCTGAGCGGCCGCCGCTGCTCCTCCTCCTCCTCGTCCCTCCGTCCCGCAGCGCGGGCGCCCTGGGCTCCTTCCTGCCCGTCCCACCGGTGCCGGGGCCCGCGGGCGGGGCCGACACCGCCTCCTCTTCCCGGCCCGGGGTCCGGGCAAGCGCAGCTTCCCCTGCCCCTTGGGTTCCGCCCCCCCACCGCCGCGGGGTGCGCGCACGCACGGGGGCCCCCCACCCCCGGAATCCCGGGGAACAGCGGCGAGCTAGCGCCCGCGCGGACAGAGCAGCAGCAGCAGCCGCCACGGCCGCCGCCGCCCCCTTTCCTGCCTCCCACCCTCCCCCTGCTTGTATTTCCTGGATCCGGCCTCTACGCGGAGTTGGCAAGTGAAGCAACCAGCTTCCAGGGCTACCGCCCGGCTCAGCCACCCGCCAGCTACAAAGATGGCGCCGGCGGGGGCCGGAGAAGGCGATCTCGCGAGAGTTGCCGGAAGAAGGGTGATATACAGGAAGAGGGTGCTGGGAAGGGTCTCCCAAGTCGAAACCGGGCTGGGATTGGCCTTGGGGCAAACGCGCTCCCGGCATCGGAAACAGGTAGTAGAAAGGGTAAGTACTGCGCATGTCTGAAGGCTGCCCATGCTCAGAACGAGCCTTCTGCGTCCTGTTACGGCTTCGGTTCTTAGCTGGTGTTCCTGCGGAGGAACAGAGAGCGGATGGGACGGGAAGAGTCTTCATTGGAGTTGGGAAAAGTGGCAGGAGCCAGTGCAGAAGCTTTCCAGGACACTTCCCCGGGGGTCAGCAGGTTCTCTGCCTTGCCAGCCCTCGTCCCGCAGTCAGAGGATCCTGGAGGTCACTTCCAGCTTCTCCCGCGAGAGCAGCCCTTTGTGAACCCGGCTCTGTCAAGTCCTGGTCATTCTCTGGGGCATCCCCTGGGAAGTTCTTAGTCCTGTGTCTTTAATTCCCATAGCTGCCGCCTTAGTTCAGAACCTAGCCACCTCTTACTGGATTATTACATACATTTCCCGACTGGCCTCCCTCCCCGTGCTGTCTCATTCCTCCAGTCGATTCTGCCAGCCCACAGGTTTGAAATCAACAATGGCTTCTAGGTGACTAGAGAGCACACTGGATTAATAAATATTTCTGCTCCACCAAGTACTAGCTAGCTAAGTGACCCTAGGGAATTTACAGACAGAATCCCTAGGAAATGTAGTGGGATAGAGAGGAAATCACTGTGACAATAACTTGCCCCACCTACTTCTCCAAGTTGTGAGGAAAGTACGTTACAAAGCAAAAGATACAATGTAGCCATTGTCTAAATCCTTTAAGGTTCAAATCAGATTCTAACCTCTTCCATGATGGTCGTCCTAACTCTTTTGGCACTAAATGATGAATCCTTTTTCTAAATTATGTGTGTTGTCAGAATATATGGCAACCATGTGTTCTGAATTGGGGGGGTGGGGGAGCTACATCACCAAATTCCGGAAAAGATTACTTATAGCAAAGCTTTGCAAATGAAATAATCTTTGTAAGACTATGTAACTTGATTTTGACTTTGCAAAATAAGATTATCGTTTCTCTACCTCATCATTTTATATTTGATTCTGAAATACCCCCTGAGTTACTTCATCAACTTGCTCTCATAGTGGATTAAGTTACTAAACAATGAGTGAAACCTTAGGGTAACTCTGTGGGTCTGTACTCCTAACATATAAGACCTCATTAATGTTCTTCCCATTAACAAGCAGGCGGTGAAAAACAATTAGTTTTTAACAAAGATATTTACTAATGGCATAGTAAAAATCGTAGCTTAGATAACTTCCCATAAACCTTGGGGCATTCTTCCACAGATACACATAGTATCCATTGAAACAAATAAGACCTCATTAAATGTTTTTCCCATTAACAAGCAGGCGGTGAAAAACAATTAGTTTTTAACGAAGATATTTACTAATGGCATAGTAAAAATCTTAGATTAGATAACTATTCCCGTAAACCCTGGCGCATTCTCCCACAGATACACATAGTATCCATGGAAACAAATAGAGTATAGTGCTAAAGAGATACACATATAGGATACACACGTGGCAGAGGCAGCTCACAACTTCTGAAACTAGGGAACCTGGGTGTCCTCTGTCTCTTTATGAAGTCACATAGTTCTCCTTGAATATAGTGTCTCTGATGGACAGGTTGCTTATCTGAGTTCCCAGAGTCAAATTTTCAGATGACACAAAGATGAGAAAGATAGTTAACACACTTGCTATCAGAATCCAAAAGCATCTTAACAGACTAGAGCACTGAGTTGATTCTAATAATATTAAAAGTTAAATACTGATAAATGTAAAGACGTGTTTGAATGCACACACACACACACACACACACACACACACACACAAAACAGCTACACTAACATAAGATGGATGAGGCATAGAAATTGTTCTGAAAAAGAGATCTGGAGTTATAGTGGACTACAAAGTAAGTATTAAGTACCAACCATTCACCAGGCACTGTGCCAAATGCTAGGAGTAGAAAAAGAGGCAAAAGTCAGTCCCTGCCTTCGAGGAGCTCAAATTCTAATGGGGGAGACAATAAGCAAACAAATAAATAAAAACTATATGCAAAATAAATCGGAAATAATTAAAAGAATAAAGGCACTAAAATAAGAGGGGTTGGAAAAGACTTCCTATAGAAAATGGGATTTTAGTTGGGACTTGAAGGAAGACAGGAAAGCCAATAGGTAGAGAACTTCACCTATTTAACGATGTGTGTTGTAAAATTAAGGTAGAGCATGGAGGACATCCAGAGAAAATTCCTGGACCTCAGAGATGGGGTTTCTTGTTCATGGAATAGCAATGAGGTTCTTGTCGCTGGATCTAAGAGTACAATGAAAGGAATAAGATGTAAGAAGACTGGAAAGTGCGTCTTGGGGGGAGAGAGTAGATTATGATGGGCTTTGAATGCCAAGCAGAGAGTTTTGTATTTGATCCTGGAGGCAAAAGGAAACTTAACTACTGGAGTTTATTGAGTGGGAGGTGGGGAGGTTGACATGATTGAATCTGTGGTGTTGTTTTTTTTTAATGGAAAATCACTTGGCAGCTGGGGGAGGGATGGGATAGGGAGAAACTTGACACAGGTATACCCACCAGCAGGCTTTCCCAATAGCTCAAATGAGAAATGATAAAGGCTTGCGTCAAATGATGGCAGTGTAAGAGCAAAGGGGGTATACATGAAAGATGTTGCAAAGGCAAAATTGACAGGCCTTGGTGGCAGATTGGATGTGGGGGAGGGAGTGGGGAGAGGTGGAAGATAGTGAGAAGTCAAAAATAATACCTAATGGGAACCTGGGGGACTGGGAGGTTAATGGTGTCCTTGACAGTAATAGAGAAGTTTGGAAAAGGGGAGGCTTTAGAGGGGAAGATAATGAGTTCAGTTTGGCACCTGTTGGAGATGAGAGATTGGAAGTCAGCAGAGAGGTTAGGACAGGGCTGCATAGATCTGAGAATCATCAGCATAGAAATAATAATGAAATCCGTGAGAGCTGATGCGATCACCAGGTAAAGTAGTACAGAGGGATGAGAGAAAGAGTACCCAGGAGAAAGCACTCGGGGATACCCACAAATAGAGGATATGACTTGGATAAGGATCCACCAAGGGATACCAAGAAGGAGTGATCTGTTAGGTAGGAGGAGAACCAGGAGATAACTAGAGAGAAGAGAATATGGAGGAGAGAGTAATCAGCCATGCCAAAGGATGCAAAGAGAGCAAGAAAAATGAGGATTGAGAAGAGGTCATTGGATTTGGCAGGTAAGAGATGACTGGTAACTTTGGAAAGAGCAGTTTTAGTTGAATGATGAAGCTGAAAGCCATATTATAAGGGATTAAAAAGAGGAAAGTAGAAACACTATTGAAGCTAGCCTTCTCAAGGGATTTTGGCTACAGAGGGCCAAAGACATGTAGAATGATGGCAGGGATGGAAGGATCATTTGAGAATCTTTCGAAGAGAGAGAAAACATGGAGATGTTTTTAGGTAGTAGGGAGTTAGTGGATAGGGAGAGATTAAAGATAAGTGATAGAGTGGGAATGACAAAAGGGACAGTATATTGAAGGATGTGGGATGAAATAGGATAGCTTATGCAGGTAGAGGGGTTTGCTTTGGTAAGGAATGAGGCTATCTCTTCCTGTGAGAAGGGTGAAGGAGGAGGGTGACAGAAGGCATCCAAGTGATATGGATAAGGGTAGAGGAAGAAGGGTAAAAAGGGATCTTTACAGTGAATGACCTCCACTTTAGTAATGAACTAGTATGTGGTATGGCAGCCAAGTTGCAATTTTTGCCTGGGGTAAAAGGGGTATAGCTTCCAACAACAAAGAGTGCTTGCTGCCCTTGTCAGACCTTAGATAAAATATTGTGTATATTTCTGGGCACTGTGATATAAGAAGGATATTGATCATTTTTACAGTGTATAGAATAAGGCACCCAGGACAGTGAAGAGCCTTAGGATCATGACATACAAGTATTGTTTGAAGGAACTGGGCACCTTTAGCTAGGACAAAAGATTTGGAGAACATGAAAGCCATGTTCAAGTATTTGAAAGTCTGTCATGTGAAAGTGGGGTTACATAGTCATTCTATTTGGCCCCAGAAGGCAGAACCAGAAACCATTAGTAGAAGTTTCAAAGAAGCCAATTAAGGCTTGATTTCTAGAAAAATTTCCTAACAATCAGAGCTAGCCAAAAGTGGAATGACTTGCCTCAAGAAGTGATGGATTTGGAGCTCTTCAAATATAGACTTGTTGAGTGTGGTATAACAAGAATTCCTTCATGTACAGGTCCAACTACATAATGACTAAGGTCCCTTCCGATTCTCAAACTCTGTGATTCCGTGACTGGTTCCTCTCCTTAGTTGACTCCACTCTGCCTGTGGCTCTGTTCTTCAGAGGCTTCCTCTCCCAAAGGACCATCTTTGCGTATCCATGTCTATCTAGAGTGCATGTCTCCGCTACCTCAATTGCGCCTTACATTTTCTCCATCTAACAGACTGAACTGCCAGATGAATGTTTTCCTCTGGGCAAGTTGCCGCTAAACTCCATGGCAAATGGGAAAGGGAGTGGAGATAGAAATCCCTTCCTTCTCTCCCTGTGGGGTTCTCTTTCACAAAGTACCGCCGAACTTGCATTTCCTTGAACTGAACTGCTGTCCCTACAGCTTATGTAAAAGCAATGTCTAATTGCTTCTCATCCAGTGAAATTTCTTGCTTTAGTCAAAAGAAGTTGTTCACACAAAATCAAAGCTGGAGGCATCTTTATGCTTAATTTAACTACTCAGTACCTTGTTATTACACTCTGGGACTTCCGGGCTAAGAGGTTGGTCAAAGATCAACTTCCCTACAATTACATATTTTGACAGCTCTATAATTGTCATCTGAACCAAAAAGAGAGAGCAGTTGACTTGGGAAAAGAACAGGCAACAACAGCCCTAGCAAATCTATCAGCCTCTCGCCCACTCTATTACTGACTGCAGGCAACAGATAAAATTAGGGGAGATTCAGGGCCTTGGAATGTTATTCCGAAACTAGCCCTTATTTTCATAACTACAGAGCAGGTAGGTTGGAAAGAGTAAGAAGGAAGAGCAAATGAGTCACGTATGAGGCTTGTGTCAGACAGTGTAGCTGAGAATTAGAAATCTAGTGTTTCTAAGTAGCTTGACTGGGGTGTCTTTGTGTCCCCCAAGGGGTATGTACCCAAAAATCACATCACCTCATTCAATCCTTACTTGAGCCAAAAACTTCTACAACTGACAAATATGTTTACCCAACTTCACCTATTTAACTAAGCTGTTGATGTGTGTTATATAATTATGATGACCAAGTTGGTCCCAGGAGAAGATTGGAAAACAATGAACCCACATCCCTTTGTTGCAGTGGTGAAGAAAAGTGGGTATGATATTGCATATACCGTCAGACATGATTGATATGTTGGTGATTTTCTGGAATGCTATTTTTCCTCTTTTAAAAAATATTTGTCATAAATGGAGCTTGCCAGATGTGGAAGATGGACAATGATATTTGGAAAGATGTCATGGATAAAAATGTGTAACCATACAGAACTAACCACAGTTCCCTGGGGCACCTTGCTTGAACATCCATGATTTCTCTTTGTGTCTGGCCTTTGGATCACTTATGAATCTTCTTGCTTCATCGTACCTACTATCTAGCCTATATTTCTCTCTCTTTTCCACAAAAATAGCATAGGAGACTTTGTCAAGTGTTTTGCTAAGAACCTAGCTTGGTAACCTATATCTTTAGCTATCCCTTGTTCTACCATGTAAGTATCCTGTCACAAAAGGAAACTGTCATGCCTGTGGGCTCCATCATGGCCTGTTTTGGAAGCCATGCTTTGAACTCACTTCCTAGATATTCACAAATTATCCCTTTAATAAGGTCTGGAATTTTCCCAAGTGTCCAAGACAATCTTGTTCGACTATATTTGTCAGATCCTGCTTTCTTCTCTCTCTGTAAATTGGAACTTTTGCCTTTCTCCAACCCTGTTACACTTCTACCACTTTCCGTGATCTTTCAAAGATAATGAGCAGTCACTCAGCAATCACATCTGCCCAGTACCCTTCTATCTGGGCTTGTTGACTTCAGTTCCTCAAGAGCAACTTTGTTGTTGCTGTTCGGTCCTTTCAGTCATGTCCAACTGTCTGTGATCCCATTTGGGGTTTTCTTGGCAAAGATCCTGGAGTACTTGGCCATTTCCTTCTCCAGCTCAATTTACAGGTGAGGAAACTGAGGCCTATGGAGTTCAGTGACTGCCTGATTTGAACTCAAATCTTCCTAATACCAGGCCCAGTGCTCCATCCTCTGCACCACCTACCTGCACCAAGTCATTCTGAAATTTAACATCCCCAATATTATTCTCACAGAACCATACTTGTTCTCTATTAACTTCCGTCTTCTTATGCGTCTTTTTAAAACCTAAGTTTATTACAACAGTGAAATACTGAGTTAGCTATCAGCGTTGCTGGGTGAGTTTGCTTTTTAACTGAATTGATGAGGAAACCTGAAAACATCTGGGATAAAGGAAGGCTCAGATAACAGCAAGTACTAGTGCTGAGGTGAGAAAATAAGAGACGAGAGGAGGGAGACAGGATTTCCCATGCCTTGTTTTCTTTGTGTTCTCTGTGAATAGGAATTATCTTTGCCCCAATCTTGGGTCTCGACTACCTGTTAGCCATTTGTATTCCTGACTCTCCCCTTTCACAGGCTGTCTCCCCTGCCTGGAATTCTTATCCTCCTCATCTCTGCCTCTTGATTTCCCTGAATTCCTTCAAGTTCCAACTAAATTCCCACATTCTATATGAGGCCTTTCCTAGTCCTTTTTAATCTTCCCTCTAGAAATTATTTCCAATTTATCCTGCATGTATTTTGTTTGCACATAGTTTCTCTATTGTCTCCTCAATTAGACTGTGACCTCCTTTGTCTTTTGCCTTTCACATAAGTGACTGGCACATAGTAGGCTCTTAGTATGTGTATGCTGATTAACTCTGTTATAAGGAAGAGTTTTATGGGAAGGGCTTATTGGGAAGCAATTGGCTTAAAAAAAGCATCAACACATTTTTTCAAAATTGCAGTGCAAGAGAATTGAGATGAAGAGTGACGTCGCCACCTAAGAACAGCTTTTAACAAAACAGTTTTTACATCTCTTCACAAGGAAAGAACAGATACCTGAGGGAACAGTGTATGGTCTCCATGTCTGCGGTGGGTTGGTGGTGGAGGGTAGCCATGCTACAGTCGAAGACCCAGAGTCCTTTGGAGTTCAAATTTAATAGAGTTTTAGACAAAGAGCCAGCATAGCACCAATGGGAGAGTGCCCTGTTATCTATAAGAATATAGCTGAGACTTGTGATTTGCTCAATAAGGAATGATGGATGAGGGCTAGGAAATAGAAAAAAACTCTAATGATGCCATCTAAGAAGAAACTAAGGGGGGGGGGGGGTAATGCTTGTTTTCTGGGTCACACATGCATGTTGGGGTTGGGATTTACTAGAGCCATACCAGTAAAAAATGTTTTCACTGGCTCACAATTCATCCCCTAGACCCAGCATCCCATTGTTTCAATGAATAACTTTTCCATCTGGGGTACATACAAGCCAGGTGGTGAAGGAATTAGTGAATTGATATCAGATGCATTTCAGTACACAGCAGTTTATCATGTATCATGCAGAGGGCCAAAATAAGGAAGGTAAATTGGATGCACACTTCCCATGAGCTGTATCCTAGCCATGAGAATAAATCCCACACAGAGAGAGGTGGAGAAGTGAACCCCAGAAAATCAGGTGGCCTACTGCTTTACTGTCCTGATACTTATTCAGCTTATCCACTGGTGTTTACCCAAAAACACTAAGAGGCTTTACCTAGAGCTCAGATCCCTCCTTAGCTGGAGAGTAGATAATCTGATAATACAATTATCTATCATTGTGTATAATAGAGAACTCAGACTTCAATCCAGTCCTGTTAGCTACCCGGCTAGGGTTAAGGAAATGTTGATCTTTTTTTTTTTTTTCTGTTTCAGCCACTTTTGAAAGAAATTTTTTTTTTCAAACAGAGAAAGCTTCTTATCTCTGGTCTTACCCCATCCCCAGGAAATTTTAGTACCATAGAGGCAGAGAAGAAGGGAATAGGAGGGATCTTGATCAAAATGAAGGATCAGGGCATTACCCCATCTCCCCCAGCACATTAATGTAATGCCATCAGGGAGATAAAGGGTTCTGTTGGGTGCTTTCCAAGTTAGAGAGGTTACATTTAAAATGGTATCAGAGAGGGGCATACTGATGATGACAAGGACTCTTGTGGTTCACAGAGCCTGAACTCATTCATACATTTGCAGAGTGAGAAATACTTGCTGTCACAGCTACAAAGACAGAGTTAAATACTGCCCTTATAGTTCCCCAAATCAGAGGGTGAGGCATGACAGGAAAGAAAGATCCACATTTGCCTATGGCATTATATAATATTTCAGAAAAGCTGTTTGCAAAGCTGAATTTGCAAAAAGTGCTTTCATTGTTGTTGAATTATCTGCCAGTGGTATTCAAAACTACTCTGCACCCTTAAGAGGGCAATTTGCTTGCAGACTTGATGTTATGTTGCCAGTATCCCATTTCTCCCCTGCCCCTCCCCAGCTTGAAACCTCTAAACTTTACTGTCTATCCAGGAAGGGTATGGTTTGGGTTACATTAAAAGGGAAACGTTAGATTTGCCCCTCAGGTGTTCCTGGGACCAGGTGACAGCCATCTTTAATAGCAAATGCGGAAGTTAGATGCAGCTGCAGTTGCTTGAGTCAAGCTCAAGATATTCAGTGTTGTTGGTCCAGTAGTCACATACCTGAAGGAAAAGCAGAAAAATAAGAGAATCCTCTGCAAAAAAATGGAGCACTTACATGGTTCTACCTGGGTTTGCTTTTTTCCATCTTTTAAGGGTCAAGTAAAAAAAAAATTAAGCAGGTCAATAGGATCAATTCAAATGGAGTCTGAATGTCTATATCTATTCTCATCCAGTGTGGTGTTACATACCTGTGGAAATAAAAGCAAGGAAGTTTAAATACCAGAGTCCAGGATATACCTCCCCACCAGCCCTATGTAACTGGACTGTCTGAAGGGCAGGATCCATAATATCCCCTGGCCCACTATTTCATCTGGAGTCCCACTACTTCTGTGACTCAGCCATCCTCCTGTTTAGGCTAGTTTGATGATCCCAGTAGGTTACCTGGCCTGTAAATTGGCTATCCTAGGAAAGCTAAGTGGGCCGTAGGCAGGGTAAATGTAAAAGTCAATTAGTTCACTAACTGGACTGTTGGGACATGGCCAGCAGGGATCAGTGTATGAAAGTTGTTTTTATCTCTACTGTGGCTGGTGAGGCCTGAAGAGTAGGTCATCTTTTCTCCTGTTGTATGTATCTTGGGTGGGAAAAAGGAGGCTGAGTGTGGTTGTATAGTCACTGAATTACTCTTATAACCTACAACCTAGTGGTACCCTTTCCTCTTCTGATAAAAGGTCAGCCAACATCTGAGATGGTAGAGACTCACTCGTGTGAGAGATAGAGGTATTTAAAGCATTGACTGTCCAAACCAGGTGGTCCAGCTAGCCAGAATGTGATTACCTATTGTAGTTGGAGCACAGGACTTATTTCAAGTATCTGTTTCATCATTCCACAATACCTGCTAGTTGAATATACTATGGGGCATAGATGAGCCATCTAGTGCCCTAATTTGGGACTCATTTTTAAAAATGGGTCTATAAATCTATTAGCATTAGAAATAGAATAGCCAAGATAAAGAAGTATCCTTTTTAATAGCTATAACAGTAGCCTTTGCATCAGGGTAGGGAACAGGTATGACCATCCTATACTATTGCTGTTAAGATATAGTGTAGGCCATAGGTGTTGTGAAAGAGGGTGTACCTAATCTACTTATCAAGATCTGGCTGAACATATCCCCTGGAAAAATCTTCTCTAGGGGTCTACTTTCTACTTGGAGATGGAGTTGGCAAGAATTGCAACTGGTCTTTGTTTCCTTGATTTCTTGAGTGAAGTAGAGGCCTATCTGGTGGGTCCAGATCCACATGGTATGATCATCTGCATGGCTAATTGGGGCATAGATCTGTTGTGCTACTGAGAGGACCTATAGAATATAAACTTGATTAACCGTCTCATTACATTTGATACCTTGGGAAAAGGTCCCCTTTGAAGGACAGGTACATGAGTGACCTATAGCCATTGTTTTTTCAGTTTAGTTGCTATTCAGGCTATAAGGATCCCTTCCCCAATACTGGGTTAGACTTGATATACCAATTAGTTTTCTGCCACTGAGTTGACAAGGTGACTATGTCATTGGACAAGGCTCAATAGTCAATATAAATGAATATTGTTTGAGTACTCAGTTTGAAGGATGGTGGTACCTTCTACAGAAATAAAGAAAGTTGGATGATGCTTTGGGTTTTAGGGAAAATATGATGAATTCTGTTGGGAATGCCATGAGGCATTTAGTGAAGATATCTAAGAGGCATTTAGCTATGAGAAGTCTGAGTTCATGAGATAAGTTAGTCAAGCCAAATCTAAACGAACATTAAGAGCCTACTACATGTCAGTCCCTTATGTTAAGCTCTGGTATTTCAAAGAAAGTAAAAAAACCCAAAAAACAGTCCTCACTCTCAAGGAGCTCACAGTCTAACGGGGAGACACCATGCAAAAAACTGTGTGCAAACAATACATATATACACATGTACACATCTATACACATGTGTGTATGTATATACATATATGTTACATATATACTTACACATATATTATATATATACATACATATATATATGTATTTGCAGAGCTGTAACTAATTTTAGAGGGAAGACACTTTCATTAAGTGGAACCAAGAAAGACTTTTTGAAGCAGTATAACAGCAAGGACCCCAGTATACACAGGAGGGTCTGCTGCAGTTGTTAGATTTGCTTTTCTAAAAGGAAAGCAACTTTTGAGGGGTCAACAATCTACTTTAATCAAGCACATATACCATTCACTTAGTTCAGGGGAAAAGGTCAATGCTCTGAACTTCAGAAAAAATACAACAGAAATAAAGACCAACAGACAGGGCTTCCACCTGTCTGACAATAAGCTATGCACATATAATTACCAGAGAGGGAAGCACCAACATCTGGGTTTTCAAAGCCAAAGGGCTCCTTAGTGACTGCCAGGCGTCTTGTCTGGCCAAACAAACACTTCCAATGAGTAAGCCCCAAAGTAAAACCTCACCTCAAGTATTTATCTACTTTTCAGAGCTGGAGGGCAGGATACTCTGACCCAGTGCCTCAATAGAAATTAACAAAAGGTACTTGAGGTCTGTTAATGGACAGGGAAGATCTAATTAGCATTCTACCTCAAGATCTTTTCCTTTAGGGAAAACTATGGATATTCTATTAAAGGACTTTCAAACATTCCTGATGAAAAGACCAGAAATGAATAGAAAATTTGAATTTCAAATACAAGATTCAAAAGAAACATAAAAAGGTAAACAGGAAAGAGAAATCATAAGGGATTCAATAAGGTTAAACTGCTTACATTCCTATGTGGAAAGATGTTACTTGTAACTCCTATGAATTTTCTCATTGTTAGAGTAGTTAGAAGGAGTATACATAAAGGGCATAGTTGTGAATTTAATATGAAGGGATTATATCTAAAAAAAAGTTAAGAGGTGAGAAAGAGGGGTATTGACTAGAGAAATGCTAATTAAAACAACTCTGAGGTACCACACCATACCTATCAGATTGACTAATGTGACAAAATAAGAAAATGACAAATGTTGGAGGGCAGGTGGGAAAATTGAGATACTGTTGCTGGAGTTGTGAAGTGATTCAACAATTGTGTGGAGCAATTTGGAACTATACCCAAAGGGCAATAAAATGATGCATACCCTTTGACCCAGCAATACCACTACTATATCCCAATACCATGTCTATATTCCAAATAGCTAAAAAATACAAAAGGAAAAGAAACTATATGTACAAAAATATTTATCGCATAAAAAGGAATAGAAATGAATAGAAATAAAAATATTTATAGCAGCTCTTTTTGTGGTAGCAAAGATTTGGAAATTGAGGGGATGACTGTCAGTTCTGGAATGGCTGAAATTGTGGTATAAGATTGTGATGGGAGAGGCAGAGCCAAGATGGTGGAGTAACAGCACAGACTTACTACAGCTCTCCCCCTAAACCCAGCCAAATACTTGGAAAAAATGACTCTAAACAAATTCTGGAGTTGCAGAACGCACAGAATGATGAAGTGAAGCAAATCTCCAGCCCAAGACAGCCTGGCAGGTCGATGGGAAGTACCTATTGCACCATGCTGGGAGCAGAGCACAGTCCAGTGTGGGCCATGTTGGTGCAGACAGAACCTGAGCAGGCTTCAGGGAGACTGAATCTCTGGCACCTGTGGCAGGTTTCTAGGCTTTACAACCCCAAAACGCCAAGGACAAATTGGAAGGTCAGTGGGTGGAAGGGAGAGATGGGGAGAAAATTTGGAACTCAAAATCTTGTGGAAGGGAATGTTGAAAACTAAAAATTAATTAATTAATTAAAAGAAAAGATTGTGATGGAATACTACTGTGCTATAAAAAATGATGGCCAGAATGCTCTCAGAAAAACCTTAAAAGACTTACATGAACTGATGCAAAGTGAAGTAGGCAGAACTAGGAGAGCATTGTACACAGTAGCAGCAGTATTGTATGATGATTAACTGTGAATGACTTAGCTATTTTCAGCAAGGCAATTCCAAAGGACTTATGATGAGAAATGCTATCCATCTCCAGAGAAAGAACTAATGAAGTCTGAATGCAGTTCAAAGTATACTTTTAAAAAAAAACAACCCTGTTTTTCTTAGTGTTTTTTGGGGGCAGGGTCTGTGTTTTCTTTCACCCATGACTAGTATGGAAATATATTTTGCATGACTGTGCATGTATAAACTATTTCAGATTGTTTGCCTTCTTAATGAGGGGGGAGAGGAGGAAGGGAGGGAAAGAGTTTAAATTGTTTTTACATGTAATTGGGGGAAAATAAAATATTAAAAAAAAAATAACCGTTAAGTGCTATTTTGGGGGGCATATTGTTGTCCATGTTGTCTTTCCTCTCCTCCTCCAGCCCCCTATTGCTCCTCTTCTTGTACTTATACTTCCTTCTCTCTGAGTTACCTGGTTTGTGGTTTGTTTCCCTCATCCCATTTTCAATTTAAAGCACACATAATCAGACTCTCAAGCCTTAGCCCACATCACATGCACTTTATTTCTGGCCAAGAGCCTGTCATTCTTGTCTTAAATATGTTCACACTAACATTTATGTCAGTTTCTTGAATTTTGTTTTGACTGATGAAATTAATCCAGCTTTTCTCACCTTCAGAATATGTTAACTAGTGATCACGTTCAAACTTTAAGTGATTTATCAATTATATTTTCGGAAGAGATTTGTGTGATTCAAAAGAATTACATATGTAATTACTATACTCAAAAAAGGGAGATCCTGAAACCAAACCAAACAATTTTTAGAGGTTCATATTTGTGGAATTATTTTTATTCTGTGTAAAATATATGGCAAATATATATATATATACATATATATATAAACATGTGGAGTCTTATGGTTCAATATATGCTAATCCTCTCTGTGTAATAACTTCTGTCTTTATTCTGATAAAGTCATTATATGTAACCCATAACCAAGTACTCTATAGGTCTGAGTTTGGATTTATAAGGATGTGTCCCTTTTAGACTTTTAAAAAATCAAGTTATAAATAACAGACAATGAAAATAAGACAAAGAGGAGGTTCTTTTAGGCATAATTGAACCATTGCATCCTTAGAAGATCTGAGAAGTTAAACTACTTTTGAAAAGGCCAGCAGTGGAGACAATGAACTTGCCCCCAGGGGCAGCACTTCAACACTTCAACTGCCGAGTGAAAAATTTAAGAAATTCTTTATCAGAAAACCCGGCTCTGAAATAGGAAAAGTAGTCATAAAGAGGAGGTTATACCTCTTCTGCCTCTTGAGTGAATGAATGAATGAATGAACGAAGCATTTATTTATTTAGTTTTCAACGTTCACTTCCACAAGATTTTGAGTTTCAAATTTTCTCCCTATCTCTTCTCTCCACCCACCCCAAGACAGCATGCATTCTGATTACCCCTTACACCATCTGCTCTCCCTTCTATCACACTCCTCCCTTTTCTTATCCCTATCCCCTCTATTTTCTTGTGGGGCAAGATAGATTTCTATATCATTATATATATATATATGTAATCATATATATGATATCTATGTCATTTCTGTGTCATTGCCTATATGTCTTATTTCCCAATTGCACGTAAAAACAATTTTTAACATTTGTTTTTAAAACTTTGAGTTCCAACTTCTCTTCCTTACTCCCTCCCCACTCATCCCTACTGAGAAGGCAAGCAGTTCGATGTAGGTTATACATGTGTAGTCATGCAAAACTCTTCTGTAACAGTCATATTGTGAAAGACTAACTATATTTCCCTCCATCCTATCCTCACCCCCATTTATTCTATTCTCTCTTTTGACCCTGTCCCTCCTCAAAAATATTTACTTCAAATTACCCCCTCCTTGTATTTGCCCTCCCTTCTATCATCCCCCACTCCCTCACTTATCTCTTTCTCCCCATACTATTGAGTGTACATGTTATTCCTTCTTAAGTCAAATCCAATGAGAGTAAGGTTCACTCTTTCACTCTCACCTCTCCCACCTTCCCCTCCATTGAGAAAGCTTTTTCTTGCCCATTATATGTGAGAGATAATTTACCCCATTATATTTCTTCCTTTCTCCTCCTGCCAATATATTCCTCTTTCATCCCTTCATTTTATTTTTTTAGATATCATCCCTTCCTATTCAATTCACCCTGTGCCCTCTGTGTGTATGTATATAATCCCTCCAACTACTCAAATACTGAGAAAAGTCTTAATAGTTACAAATATTATCTTTCCATGTTGGAATATAAACAGTTCAATTTTAGTAAGTCCCTTATTTCTCTTTTCTGTTTACCTTTTCATGCCTCTCTTGATTCTTATGTTTGAAAGTCAAACTTTCTATTCAGCTCTGGTCTTTTCACCAAGAATGCTTGAAAGTCCTCTATTTTATTGAAGCTCCATTTTTTTCCCCTGAAGTATTATACTCAGTTTTGCTGGGTAGGTGATTCTTGGTTTTAATCCTAACTCCTTTGACTTCTAGAATATCATATTCCAAGCCCTTCAATGCCTTAATGTAGAAGCTGCTTGATTTTGTGTTATCCTGATTGTGTTTCCACAATACTTGAATTTCTTTCTGGCCATTTGCAATATTTCCCCCTTGACCTGGGAGTTCTGGAATTTGGCTGTTCCTATTCCTAGGAGTTTTCCTTTTGGGATCTCTTTCAGGAGGTAGATTCTTTCAATATCTGTTTTACCCTCTGGTTCTAGAATATCAGGTCTATTTTCCTTGATAATTTCTTGAGAGATGAGGTCTAGGCTCTTTTATTATCCTGTCTTTCGGGTAGTCTAATAATCTTTAAATTATCTCTCCTGGATCTATTTTCCAGGTCAGTTGTTTTTCCAGTGAGATATTTCACATTATCTTCTATTTTTTTCATTCTTTTGGTTTTGTTTCATAATTTCTTGATTTTTCATAAAGTCATTAGCTTCCATCTGCTCCCTTCTAATCTTTAAGGAATTATTTTCTTCTGTGAGCTTAATCCTGTTGGCCTCAGTTTTCTCGTTTATAAAATGAACTAGAGAATGTAACAGCAAGCACCCTGACATACACAGGAAGGCCTGCTGTACAGGTTCTTAGATCTGCTTTTCTAAAAGGAAAGCAACTTTTGAGGGGTCAGCAATCTACTTTAATCAAGCACATTGTATCATTGCCTTTGTTCAGGGGGAAAAGTCAGCACCCTGAACTTCAGAGAAAATACAAACAGAGAAGTAAGATCAACAGACAAGGCTTCCAACTGTTTGACCACTAGCAATGCATACATCACAGATCAACAGACAGATCCAACTCTCTGACCATACATACATAGTTACCAGAGAGAGAAGCTCTAACATCTGTGTTTTTAATGCTGGGGCTGGGGGTGGGGGGTGGGGGGATGGGTTCTTAGTGGTTTCCCAGAGTCTCATCTGGCCAAACACTTCCAATGAATGAGCACCAAAACAAAACCTCACCTCAGAGTGTATATGTATATATGCACTTTTCAGAGCCAGAGGGCATCACAACCCTTGAGAACCAGTGCCTCCTTAGAAATTAGCAAAAGTTGTGGGCCTTCCTATAAAACAAATCTCCCCTAATCAAGCTTCCCTTAATGGGTAGGCCCATTAATGGGTGGGGAAGATCTTTAACTCTCATTAGCTTTACATTGGGCCCCTAGATCTTTCACATCCTTTACATGGACAACTTGTATCTGAATAGGCATTAACATTTCTTAAGTAAATACAACACAATTCCCACAAAGACATCACGAACTTCACATTTGCAGAATACATAATGTAATATAACATCATTCTTTGGGGGTCCATCTTTGAGGAGTGAGCAACCAGCTCCTTCTTCCTCAATCCAAAACAAAATATCTAAATAAAATCCTTTATGGAGGTGTGTCCTTTCCCCCACACTGCCCTTGTAGGCACTCTCAGGTGCAGACTCTAATGAGCCAAGTCCCAGTCTTAACAATGCTCTAGCCCCCCCTTCAAGTTCTGAGGGGTGGCTGAGCAACAAAGCCATTAGGGTGGGGACCTTGGGAGTACATGGCACTTCCCCCCACCTACCATAGGCAACTTCCCCCCCTGGGTCCCAAACTGTCACAGGAGAATGCTGCAAAAAAGCACACTCAGTGCCTTACTGCGAAGCACCCATCTTGTCCCAGGACTGAACTCTGAGCTTCTAGGTTCCTCCTCCTGTAGCAGGAGCCAGCTGCTCCCAGGTCCCTCCTGGGTCTTCATGCAGGCAACTCTCCTCTTTCCTCACCAAGATCAGCACACAGGCAGTTCTCCACTACTGCTCCAGGGCTCCATTTCCAGCTTTCACTGCTCCTGCATGGGTTCTGCATACAATACAATCCCAGAGTGTTCCTGGGGCTCCACAGAACCATAGCCATCACAACAATGAACAATTATCCCAGTCCCCATACTTTGCTTTTTAGTTTACGGACCCTGCCCAACTATGCCATAAAGTAACAGCAGGGACCTTGAAGGCACTGAGTGTGCTTTTTTGCAGCATTCTCCTGCGACAGTTTGGGACCCCGAGGGGTGGAGTTGCCTATGGTGGGTGAGGAGAACTACTGTTTACCCCCAGAGACCCTACCCTGATGGCTTTGTTGCCCAGCTGCCCCTCAGTTCTTGGAAGGGGGAGCTAGAGCATTGTTAAGACTGGGACTTGGTTCATTAGAGCCTACACCTGAGAGTGCTTCAAGGGTAGTGTGGGGAGGACACACCCCCAAGAGGACTTTATTTGGACATTTTGTTTTGGACTGAGGAAGGAGGAGCTGGTTGCTTACTCCCCAAAGACTGACCCCCCAAAAATAATGTTATGTTATGTATTCTGGAAATATGAAGTTCATGATGTGTTTGTGTGAATTATATTGTATTTATTTAAGGAATGTAATGCTAATAAGAATTAAAGATCTTTCCCACCCATTAATGGGCCTGCCCTTTAAGGGAAGCTTGGTTAGGGCAGATATTTTTTCTTGGAAGGTCCATACCTTTTGTTAGTTTCAAATCAGGCAATGATTCTCAAGGGTTGTGATGCCCTCTGGCTCTGAAAGGTATACATATACTCTGAGGTGAGATTTTACTTTGGGGCTTAATTTTTGAAAGAAGGTTTGTTTACCAGGTTTGACTCTGGTACGCTGCTAAGGAGCCCTCTGGATTTGAAAACCCAAACATTGGTGCTTCTCTCTCTGGTAACTATGTATGTATTGCTTATGGTCAGACAGTTGGAAGCCCTATCTGTTGGTTTTTATTTCTCTGTATTTTCTCTGAAGTTCAGGGTGCTGAATTTTTCCCCTTAACTAAGTGAATGATATATGTGCTTAATTAAAGTAGATTGTTCACCCTTCAAAAGTTGTTTTCTTTTTAGAAAAGTAGATCTAAGAATCTGTATAGCAGGCCCTCTTGTATATGCCAGGGTTCTTGCTGTAACAGCACCTCACTCCAGTATCTTTGCCAAGAAAACCAAAAAGTGGGGTCATAAAGAGTCAGACATGACGAACAACAAAATCTCTAACTCATGTCTGAGATAGAACTTTTCCTATTAGAAAAAGGGAAAGCATGAAAGCCACTTTTGAAGCTAGCACAACCCCACCATCTGGGAACTGCCATTACATTGCTTCAATCTGGAATACATATTTCAGGGTTCAAATTAGAAATATCCTATTCCCACCTCCAGCCACCTATTTAGAATATCCTTTAATAAACCTCCTTTGGAAATATAAATCTTGTGAGTTTCTTTTTCCCTACTCTAGAGACACTTAGATTACCATAGTCATTCATTTGGAGAGGCATTTGCTGACAAATGAATGAATTGAAATGGATAAGAAAATCTGATCAAATCTCCTCCTCATTTTTAAATTCCTCGTGAGCCCTCATTCTAATTGCTGCAGTATACAGCCTCAATTTAGATGTTGTCTGGAGGAAAACAGAGGGGATGTTTAGGATGAGAGAGTAGGGATCAGTCACCAAAATGAAGAAAAGGTCAATGATATATCCAAATATTGGATAGAATTGGAGGACAGGGAGCTTCCAAAGAGTTAAGAGAGAATCAGAAATCAGTTCTGAATTTGTCAGATGGCCAGCCAGATGTGCAGAGAGGAGGAAGACTAAGGTAATAATGTATTCCTATTGTAGGTCAAAGGCATCTTTCCTTAAGTGAGCACCAAAAGTCCATCTGGAATCTGAAGGGTTCACTGGAGAAAATAAAAGAGAGGTGGCAAGGCCTTGAAGACCTTGGGGAGCATTGGTAGGCCAGACAGTTCCTGACAGAGAATGGTGGCTCTGGGAGACTTCTAGCTGAGGTGGAGGATGGGGGCTGGGGATATTCATCCAGCTGTCAATGGGCATCCCTGTGCCTAGTGGGAACTGGGAACTGAGGCAATGAGGAAATTGGGTAGAATTGAAAATTCTTTGGCTCTCCCTGGTGGTGGCAAGTGGTACTGTTGTCAGTTGTCCTTTGTTAATTCCACTCCACCACCATCATCCCCCCCTAAAATTGCGTATATTTTTCTCATTGAGGGAGCTTCTTTACTTAGGAAATCACAAATCTGGAGTACTCATCTCACTGCCCACACCAAACCGATTTATTGTCATCTTTTTGCTAGGGTTTTACTTATATGTTGAATCAATATTTATTGTAATATTTGTCTATAACTCTCTTTATTTGCTTTATATTTTCCTGGTTTAGCTATTAGGACTCAGTCTTTTAGAAGGGGTTTGATAAAGTGTTTTCATTCTCAGTTTTTAAGAATAATTTTGTGGTGTGGAGATATTGTTCTTTAAAAGTTTGATAAATTCTGCAAATCTTTCTACACCAGAATTTTTTCTCTCCATGGAAGTCCATTTCCAGTTCAATTTCTTTTTAAAAATCAGATTGTTTAATATCTCTTTCATGTCAGTTAATTTAAGTGTTTAACATTTTAAAGGTACTCTTTTTCTTTCAAATTTTCAATTATGCAATAATTTAAAATGAAGTATTTTGAAACAAGGTATTCTATGGAAAGAAATATTTTCACCCAAAAGGACTGTTCAAATAATTTAGGTAACTTTTTTGCAGTCTCCTGAGCAATATGTTAGCTTTGTTGTTTTTTTTTTAATCACATCATTAAAGTGCCATTTTTCAACACTAGTAAATGAGTAGGGCTTGTCTTATAGTTTGTCAGTCACAACTTATTGGATCTTCAATGTTTATTTTTTGATCTTCCAAAAAAATTTTTCAGCCTGATTCTCTGGCTTATCGTTTAGAGCATAGGGTATCATCTTCTGGGGAAGGTTTTTAGAATTCTTCTCTTCTTAATATGAACGGTAAGTGAAGAATCTTCTTCCTAAAACAATTTTAAAAGTTAAGAAGGCATATTATGCCCTGAAGGAATTACATTAGAGGATCAGGATAACTAAGTTGTATTAATCAGAGCCAGGTTGAAGTATAGCTAATCAATCAATAACAGGAAAAGGAAATACACTTAGTTTAAGAGACTGACTGAGAAATTAATTCAAATCAGATATTCTTTCCTTATCTCATTTTAAAAGGCTTGGGTACTGTTTCTCATTGTAAATTTTAGTAAAGATGGAGGTCACAATTCTGACTTCTTTCAGCTTACTTTTCCTTTGAAGTTTATATGGAAATTCATATTTTAGATTTTATCAGTGCAAATGGCAATTCTCTTTCCATTGAAGAAAGCTAAAGGAGCACTGTGTATTTTCAGTCATGTTCTCTGGTAGCTGATGTCACCGATAGGCTGCCTGAAGGTTTATTTGTGTTGCAATTGTATTTCTTTATGATCACAAGCAGTTTCCACTTTTTAAACCACCTGCTGTATCTATAGAAATTTCAGGGGGAAAAAAAATCACATCCAGTGTTGAAGTGTAATATTTCTAGCTGAGAAACTCTCCTGGTCTGGGTGTAGTAGATTATTTAATCATCTCTTACAATTTTATTGCAATTTACAAAGTGCCTTCACAATTACTGTTTTATTTTTTCTCATAATAACAATGTAAGATAGGTAATGGGACAGTTATTGTATATTTTCAAATTTAAGCAGTACTTTTCCTCCAAACCTGACTTGTACACATCCTGAGCATGACTTATAGCCTGCCTCCATTTGTTTTTGTCTACTACCATGCATTGGTAAAAGGCAGTGATGTATGAGAAATGTGTATGTAGTCTGTCTCACCTTCCTCTTTATTTTTCCTCTTTGTCAAGATATTAGACTCTGAATATGACACCTCATACCTTCTTATTGCAAATATAGTTATCACAAGTGTTGAGGCCTGTCCTCTTGACCCAAACCAGGGCAATTCTAGAACTGATGCTTTGGGAGTCCCAATGTTTCTCTCCTCAGTCATTCACACAACTTTTAGAGTAAATCTACATTTTATGATGATTTTGTGTTAATATTTTTCATTTTCAGCTTATGTGTAAAATTACTTCCCCTCCAACCAATAGAATAAACATTATTAATATGTTGAAACCAAATCCTAGTACAAAGATCAACTAACAACACTGCCTTGATGTTGTTAGGGAGCCTATACTGCATTTATAACTGGTACTATTCAACTAGCATTTTATCTAACAATATTTTCATAAACAGACTAATGACGTTAGGCAGGGTTTGCCTCCCTACATACATCCTCAAATGCTCAAATGGATTGTCTCCTAGATTTTGAAAGCGTCTTCTAGCAAAACAGATCACAGCCTACGTATGCTTACCCAACCTGTGGGACTCCTATAGGCTTGTCACAGGGGATCCATTCAATAGGCTCATTACATCACTAGAGGACCCAGTGAAGCACTCTGCCTGGTTACCTGTCATCCTTTACGCTCTCCATATAACCAGCTCATATTTCCTTTCTATCATATACTTCCTTGATAACATGTTTTTTCCTGTTTTTCAGAGTTCCTTATTGCTTATATACTGCAGACTGTCATACTTAACTGTGTGCCTCTCTATGTCCTTTGCATAATATTCATTTTTAAATTTTCATAGACTGTATAATCAGGTATTCAGATATTCCCTGTGGGCAGGGGAAATTTTCTAAAAATTTAATTTTGAATTTTGGGAATTGCAGATAGAGAGTGTTCGCTTCTGCTCTTGGGAGGAATTGAAGCTCTAGCAAGCTCTAAGCAATGGTGGTAGGGTGCCCACTGAGCAAGGTAAAGAATTTTTAAATAGTGATGACAATAGGAGAGATGAGTGGATAACAGCAGGACAAGAACATTTGCAAAGAGGGAGAGAAAAATCTCTTCAGGTCTTTTGCAGTGTCTCCAAGAAGCATTGCAGGATGGGCAGAGGGGCAGAGACTACTCAAGAGGAAACAATTGTATGGGAGAAGGATTAGTTGGAAAGGATTGATGGTGCTGGGGCTGGTCACTTCTTGGGGAATCAGCACAAGGACAACAAAGGCTTCATTCTCTCCTTTGTGATTGTCATTGGCAGGTATTTTCTATGTTTTTTGTTTTTTTTTGTTTTTTTGTTTTTTAATTTTCTTTAATTTGGTTCTATGTCCCGCTTTTGTTTCATATGAAAACTGTTGTCAACTATAACTAATTTGTCATCACCTATAACATATCTCTATATATTAATTGCATTCAGGGAAGATGATGGAGAATACTAGTGACTAGCTTGCTATAAAAAGAATGAAAATAGGACAAGGGGATTAGACACCTGTTCAAGATAGCCAGGATTTTGTCTTGCTTTGGGGGTTCAAAGCTAAAAGTGAGAGAGAATCTTATGTCTTTGAATATATCTAATCCCTCATAAGATCCAAAATAAGAGAGAGACAGAGACAAAGAGAGAGACACAAAAGGACAGAAAGGGAGGGTCCATATGAATCAGGATCATTTCACTCACTGGCTAAAATGAATACTGTTCAAATAGAGCCTTGTGTGTGGTTTGTCCTTCATTCTGGAAGAGGACCATAACATCAAGGAGATGATGACATGACTTGCAATTGAGTTGGATTTAAGTGAGGGAAGGCTGTGCAAAGTCACTAGCCTCACTTTCTCCTCCAGAGTCATCTGGGTCCAGTGGCCAGGTATCAATCAGGATGACTGGAGATGGCCCAGGATGCAGTATGTCAAGCAGAGCTATTTGCTGCTTAGAATGTAGATGTTCCAGGGAAAATTCTTTATATAAAGGGGGTTAAGTAGGAATGTGAACAAAGGGAAGATCATGCATCTGGGGCCACTTCAAGTAAGGAGAAAGGTTTGGTCTGAAAAGAACATGTCCCACTTTCTTGTCCAATTTGGGGTGGAGAGGAGGGGAGAGCAGTTTCTACACTAAAGCTCCAAACCATAATGGTGCCTATGGTTACATATTTGCATGCACATATATACACATAACAGACTTATATATGTAACAATATATTTCCATTTAAAAGAGATCTCATTTTAATAAACAATTAAACCAGAAATGAATATTTCTTAAACACATATCAGCTGTATGACCCTGGACAAGTTACTTAACCTCTGACTGCCTTAGTTTCCTTATCTTTAAAAAAGGAGTAATAATAGCACCTACCACCCAGGGTTGTTGTGAGGATAAAATGAGATAATATTTTCAAAGTGCATTACAACCCTTAAAGCATTGTATGTGCTAGCTGTTGTCTTTGTGGTTGTCATTATTGTTGTTCAATGATTTCAGTCATGTCCAACTCTTCATGGCCCCATTTGGGGTTTTCCTCGCAAAGATACTGGAGAGGTTTGCCATTTCTTCTCCAGCTTATTTTACAGATGGGAAAACTGAGGCAAACAGGGACTTGCCCAAGGTCACACAACTAGCAAGTGTCTGATGCTATATTTGAACTCAGGAAGATGAATCTTCCTGTTCCCAAGCTCAGCATTCTGTCTACTGTACCACCTAGCTTCCTATGTGAAAGTAGAGTAGAAGAAGAAATAGACTGAAATTTAGTAGATTAGTCATGACAATAGATTAGATAAGGGCTACATCCAAGAGTTAATGTAGAAGGAGAATTGAAATTGGCAACTGTTTGGATATAAGTGGTGACCACATCATGGACTCTTCCCTCCTCAATTCTGCCACTAACCCCTAAAATCCCATCTTTTACTGGAAACCTTTCCCAATGGTCTATTGATCATTTCCAATTTAACCTACATATTACTTGCTTTGCATATATTTGTTTGCATGTTATCCCATTAGATTTAAAGCTTCTTGAAGATCAAACTGTCTTTTGTTTTTTTTTTGTATGCCCAACATTTAACACAGTGTCTGGCACATCTTAGGCACCTAATAAATGTTTACTGATTGACACATTGACTTCTGGCCAAAATGGCTGCCTGAAGGCAGGCACACAGATGAGCTTCCAAACATACCTCCTCTCCAAAAGAAGGTAAATTTGGACAGCCAAAAGATGCCCGGCTGACTTGAGTTTTACTAAATACATTCCTCCTTCCCTTCCTTCCCCTTCTGCTCCCCCTCCCCTCCCCTTCCTTCCCTTCAGCCTACTGTGCTCTGAAACTCAGACACCATGGGACCCCTGCCCCATGCCTAAAGGCTCTCTTCTGGACCC
This sequence comes from Notamacropus eugenii, assembly GCF_028372415.1. NCBI lineage: Eukaryota > Metazoa > Chordata > Mammalia > Diprotodontia > Macropodidae > Notamacropus > Notamacropus eugenii. The sequence continues at coordinate 444,379,416 of NC_092876.1, read as the reverse complement.
TCCTGGCTTCAGAGTGATTATCAATAGTTACTATTATTGTTTCCCTCCCAGCTTGATGTCTTTCTTTTCTTTGCCTCACTAAAGGGGCCATGCCCTGACTACTTCTTAACCAGGCCTATTCAATGAATGGGTGTTACCTTACCCTAAATGAGTACCTGCATAGACCTTGGCCTAAAGGGGCCAAGGTCTCCCAGTGCATCCTGGGTCATCTCCAGTCATCCTGAAGAATATCAGGTCACTGGATTCAGATGGCTCTGGAGGAGAAGTGAGGCTGGTGACCTGCACAGCCCTCCCTCACTCAAAGCAAAGTCATGTGCAAGTCATGTCATCATTTCTCTGATGGCATGGTCTTCTTCAGCAATGAAGGATGAACACAACAACTTTACCAAAAATCTAAAATCATTCCAGACCAAATAATGATTAAGAAATACGATGAAAAACTATTGTAAGGGACTTCTTCCATCCTAGAACTGGACAAAAGTTAGCTAAAAGTCCACAGATAATAAGGGGCCTTAGAGTCATCAAGTCAGAGCCTGAACTCAGGCAAATAAGCTATCCAGCCTGACCAGAGACACATATAGCCCGCAGAGCTCTGTATCCAGTGCACACACATGTAAGCAGCATACACAGGGCTATACACCCAATTCAATTACCTAATAAAATTGGATGCATGCAATAACAGCTAAGGCATCTTACAGGTATGATTCCATCTTATTATGTAGCATGTTTGTCAATAGTATTGCTATGGAGACAAGAGACAAGAGACACTATCCCAGAGTTTGTCAGTTGGTGACTTGTTCTGAACCCAGATTTCTGGGACCCAGAGCTGGAAAAGGGAGCTCATTCTCTGTTTTAGAGTAATGTAGGAAGTCAAGGTCCAGTGGATGCCTATTCTTCTGCTCCTTTCTGAGACTGACAGGCATCATGGCTGGACAGAGTAATGAAATTCCAAAGAGATGCAGAGGCGCTGAGATCAAGGCGTGGTTAAGACAAGGTAAGCTTACCAGGGAGCAGTTCCCGCTGACTGTTCTTTTTATATGAATTTTTGTCTCTCCTTCCTTCACCTGTTGGGAATGAGATAAACAGAAAAAAGAGGAATTTCAGGGTTTTTTTTTTCCTTTCCAAAGGCACTATTCCTCTCATTACTAATTGTCTTTTCATTACAATTATTTTATTTTCCCCTCTTCCCCTGACATCATACCCACTGAGAGTTCATTGGAAGAAGTAGACCCCTACTGCTGTGAGACCTGACTGTGTTTGCCAGCATTGCTCTTTAACTGTGTCCACAGTTGGAGTGATGGAAATTCCTCCAAAGCACGTATCTGAGAAGCTTTAGAGTTCTCCAGTGTGAGACAACTGCTTGTTACTGAAGTAACGGCATTGTTTCAGTTCCCAGCTAAGAGCAGATCTGGAAAGCCACAGGTCAAGTTTAGGGATGCTGTTTCATTGAAGAGATGTAACATTTGAGGACAACCTATTTATGCCCTTTTACCATTTTTCATTTGGGGAATCACTCTTATTTTTATATTGCATAATTCCTTATTTATTCTGAAAAAGAAACTTTTATCCGAGAAACTTGTTGCAAAGATTTTCCCCCAGTTATTTCACTAATCTTAGAAAAAATGGATTTTTGAATTTGCATTAAATTTTTATGTAAAAAACTTTAATTTTATGTAACCAAATTGTATCTTCTTGGTATCAGCTGTTTCTTGTGTTGTCATGAACTGTATCCCTACCCTGTAGATCTGAAAAATAATTTCTTCTTTGTTCCTGTCATTTGTTTATGGTGTGACCTTTCAAATTGTGTATCCATTTGGAAATTATCTTGGAATATAGTGTGAGCTATTACTCAACCTAATTTCTGCCAAGCTGTTTTTTTTGGTCTATATATTTTTTGGTCTTTGGAGTGAGACATATTTTCGTACTTGGCCATTGTGGGAATTTGTTTTGCTTCAGTATGTATATTTGTTGCAAGGATATTTTCTGTTTTATTTAGTGTGTGAAGGGAAGGAGAAGAAAATAAATGCTTATTACTTGAAAAATTAATTGAAAAAGAATATTGGTGCTTTACTAAAAGAATTCAACCATACTTCAGCAGCCTGAATGTAACAGAGGAGCAGCCGGAGAGCTGAGAGGAAAAGAGTGGTCTTGCCTCATAAGTGGCACAGATGGTTCCCAAAGACACCCCACAACTCAGGCTTACAAAGCAGCATCATGAGTTGCCCCAGGCACATAGGTTGTGTTATTCATCTACCTCACCACTGTTTCTGTAAATGTGTGTGCAGTTGTCACTGTGCGCATCAGTGGGTGAGTATGACCCAGGTTTGGGAGCAGGGAGGTAGAGTTTTGTTTGGATTATTCCTGCTTTGGCCTTCCATTGAGTAAACATTCTGTTTACTTTCTCACTGAAAAAATGTGTCATGCGTAAGAGCTCAGGAGTTGGATCTCTGTAGAGCAAGGATTCTTGATGGTTGTAAGAGCTCAGGAGTTGGATCTCTGTAGAGCAAGGATTCTTGATGGTTGTAAGAGCTCAGGAGTTGGATCTCTGTAGAGCAAGGATTCTTCATGGTTTTTGAGTCATGGACACCTTTGACAATCTGAGGAAGTCTATTGATCCCCTCTCATAATATTTATTGCCTAAATTATAATTGAAGGAAATAATACATATCAGCTAGAAGTTAGGAAAAATAAAGATGTCATATTTCCCCCATTCAACTTCTTAAAATCAATCTGTGGAATCCTTGAGGGTACATGGATCTCAGATTAAAAATGCCTGCTGCAGAGGGTACCTGAGCACCCCGGAGCCTTGGGAGGCTGGAGTGTAGGGAAGGACTCTGTTCGGAAGAAACAAACATAACAGAAACATATAGAAACATAAAAATTGTACTACTAAGTAAGTGCAATTTTCTGTTAACAAGAAAGTCTATAAACAAAGACAACGTAGTGACGTAAATATAAATTAACGCCTAGGTTTAGTAGCGAGAAGCCTTTGAAGTCAAATCCAGGAATGGGCATTCGGTGACGAGTATTTCACCTGGGGCACCTGCTTCCCTCTTTCTCCGGCTTAGTCTACTTTTGCCTCCTGTTCCAGGAGTAAGTTTACATTTACGTTATTCATTTTTCTCTTTTTATAAACTCGTTGTGAGAGTCATGCTTAACTCTGAGAAGGAAACTACCCCTTTAGATAAAGTTAACACCAGACCTCTGTATTAATGAGCTGTCATAGATTCAGATCTTAGGGCAGGAACCACGCCCCCTGGAAAGACAACACTGGATTAGCTAGGCATCTGATGTACAAAAGCATTTATAGGTAACTGAGTCAGAAAAGAGTAGTAGGTTAATGGAGATCCTGCAAGGAACAGCTCTTTGCTTTGTGGGGGGCTAAAGGTCATACAGTTTACATGTCAAACGTGTCTGCAAAACTGAGACATAATATGGTGATGGAGGGACTCCAGAAGAAATACATATGCTACTTCTATCAATCTCCTGAGTCTTTTCCTCATTTCCTCAATTAGGGCTTTCCCTAAACCTCCCAAATTAATTTTTATTTATTTTGTGTTTTCTTATCTATGTACATCATTGTTCTCCCTTCCCCATCCTCCACCCCAAGTAGAATGTAAGTTCCTTGAAGTCAGGGCTATCATTGATATCTTTATACCTTGTGCCCAGAACATAGTAGGTGCTTTAAAAATACTTTTTTGAAATGAGTTGTTGAATCTAGCTCACTATTCATGGCGTCAAAATAAATAGTCCACAGGCTTGAGCAACATGTGTAATTGTACCAGTCCTGACTTGAACGAATTAACACCGTGGTTAGCATCTCAAATGGTTTTGTTTTAATAATCAATAGCAGCACATGGTACAATAAATAAGAAGAGTCATTAAAGGCAAACTGTAAAATTACTTGTTAGCACCTAATAAAAGAAAAATACAGTTGTGGCTATCTTAACAGCAAATGCAAACTGTATTGGTTAGAAATATTATCTATATAATGCCTTGATTGAAAAAAGGTTTTTTGTCAAAAAGACTATCTTTGCTAACAGACCTTGTCGCCTTACATTTAAGGTAACCAACTGTGAAAGTGATTTTCCTTTGCTTTTCAATTAGTCAAAGAAATGCTAAATCCCAGTCTGTGAGGATGTTAGCTTCCCCCCCCCCCCATGCCTTGGGGCCATTTCTCATTTGATTATACTTTTGCTGACTTCGGTTTCAGTGTTATCGGTCATCTTTTAAAGTATTTTTAGAAAGACAAAAGTAAGGGAAGCATATTCAGACCTGTCTCATGCTTTCACCAAAGCCCTAAAATCAGAATCTTTTCTTAGCTTTCCTCTTATTCTGAGTAATGCAATTGTGACAATAATGTCCTTAAATTGAAATGAAATTCTTCATGAAGACAAAAGTAGACGATAAATTTAATTTAATAAGGTCTATTTAGCACAGGGGAAAGGGCTTCAGGAAAGCAAAATGACTTCTTATTGTCATCCTTAAAAAACCTAGAGCAGAGCCTATCTTCCATACTGTCTAGGACAACGTTGTTGCAGCAGATGAGCGAAGGATGAGGTTATATACATGGACTCCACAGTCTCTGTATCTTTCGTGAAAAGAGTTAAACACACACACACACACACACAACATTTTGCTTTAAAAAAAAGAACCCTGCCTCAGGCAGTCTTCACACTTTTAACTTAATACTTAACTTTTTTTTATAATTAAAAGTTTTGACACATGGTAGTTACTGTGAGACCTGCTAATATCAGGTCAATGAGAGCTTGAGTGTGTGTGTGTGTGTGTGTGTGTGTGTGTGTGTGTATGTGTGTGTACTACACAATATAACTATGCTGCAGAGAGAAAATTCAGTTTACTATAATCCCTTTAAAAAGCCAATAATGTCTAGATTTAGAGAATCTTTCAGCTTTTAAATAATTTTCATTCATTCTATACTTTTAAAGTATAATTTCAAAGAATTACTTCTGAACATCGTATTTATCCTAGAAGCAGAACATTATTCTTTTCAGCATGTAAATAATTCATAATTTTATGGTAAATTCCTTTAAGTATCTTCTGATTTATTTCTTTCCTCTTATGTTCAGATGCATCCAAAACACTTCAGAATATGTTGTGGCATCTCAATAATTATCGTTTCCTCTGTAGCAATTTTAAAGTAAAAATACTTCTTAAATATTAATAATCTTCTAGTAATTAGAGGTGTCTAAAAAATGAAATAGGCTGCCTCAGTGGATAGTGAGTAACCCTTCACTGGAAATATCCAGCCAGAAATTTGATTACCATTTGTTAGGAGTATTGTAGAGGAAATTAATCTAATAGATAATACGTTGGACTAGACCAGGGGTTCTTAACCTGGGGTCTGTAGATTTCCCAGTGGGTCCAGGTATAAATCTGTATGAACTTTGATGGGAAAAAAAAAAAAAAGATTACTTCTTTATTTTCACTAAATTCCAACTGAAATTTAGAATTTCCTTCAATTATGAATGAGGGTAACAAAACATTATTCTGAGAAGAGGGTTTCAGGCTTCACTAAACTGACCAGGTTGTCCATTATACATATAAAAAAGGTTAACCCTTAAACTAGACAATTTGTTAGGTCCCTTCTTAGTTCTATGTTTCTGTGATAGTATAAGCCACTCTGTATTTCTGTGTTGTCTTAATTGGAATGTTTCAAGAAAACTGGTACCTTATACTACCATATGTGTTCCTAGTCTAGAGTTTATTATTATCATTTTGTGTAACCCTTAATCCAAAATCTTAAAACTAAATAAAAATGATCATGAATTTTTTCCCAAATAACTTTAGGCACTTTCCACTACATTGCCACTAGGAGGCAGGCAGAACTCACCAAAAATGATAACAAATTAGCTGGTGAGTTTACTTCTTTTCTGCAAATCTGTTGGCATAAATGATAAAATACCACTGTCCTTAAGGTCAGAGTCTCTCTTCTCCAGGGCAGACTTATATGCAGACAACATATCAAACTAAATGGTTTTTGGCAGGAAGAGACACCTGAATGTGGTAAACTTTTTTCTCTAGGGCTGATAGCCTCTCAAGCCTCAAACTCTGGAAACCCAATAAGAGAAAAGACGAAGGAAAGGGAAATCTAAATCTCCAGTGGACAACTCTCAGGAACTGAGCTTCTGCCTTAAAAAGCTAGGGTTCGACTTTCTCTAATGTCTCTATTGAATAGAAAAAAAGACAGCACTGTGGTTCGGAATCAATCTGTTCTGCCCAGCACTGTTACAGATACTGCCAAGTCAGCAGACCTGTCCTAACCCTAGGACTGTCTCTTAGGCAACTCATTTAACTGTTCTGCATCTCCATTTCCTTTTCACAGTTATTGTCCTATCTTGCAGGGTAGTCTCAGATGAAGCAAGTGTTTGTAAAAGTGCTTTGCAAAGGATAAAGTGCTATGTAAGTTTAAAGTTTTAATTTTTAAATTCATGGTCCAGTCACCTCCTGCCATCTCCCTTTCTCCCAGCAGTTTTCCCTGGGAACCTCAGGATTATTTGCTCATGGCCCCATTTGCTCTCACTCATATTCTTTGAGGCTCTCAGAATATAGCTCATGTCTAAGTCTCCACAGATCCAGGCCAAAAGGATTTAGCTCCTGTGTCAGATACAAGACAAGCCTCACTTGCTCCACTGATGAAACAGCATCAAAGCCTAATGACAGTCAACAAACAGCTCTGGTGAGTCCTACTTTCTCCCCAGGGCCCCGTGCAGTTCTACAGGCTCATAGCACCACCTTGTGGTTTAGATTGTCCTTCAACAGAATTCAGGTTTTCCTCACATTCTCGTAAATTCAAACTTCTAATTTGGAGAGCCATGTAGGCTTCCAGTCTATATACTACGAAGTACTATAAAGTATCACCCCAGGGGTTTAGACTTCTTGTTAAAAGGAAACACATTTGAGGATATTAGAGAAGCAACCCCCTTCCCACCAGATCTACAGCCTAGAAATTCATGTTAAGAATAAAGGGCAAAGTCAGCTTTTTTAGTTTCTTGCCTGGGTCCAGGTTCTCTTACATCTTCTTTACCACCTCTCTTACTTTGATGGGCTCTACCACTGACTCTCCACAGATGAACCTAGGGCTGGCATTTCCCAGTTTTCTTTCTAGAAGACTGAGCCCCAGGACTCTGGACACTTTTTTCCAGAAAGCTGGAGACAAGATCTTTTGATAACTATGTGGTGTGGGGCATAGATCTTGTTGGAATCAAGAAAACCTGCCTTAGATGTTAGCTGTGAAGTAGTGAACAGTCCGATTAACCTCCTCAGCCCCAGTTCCCTTATCTGTAAAATGTGGATAATAATATACCTATCTCCTAGGGTTATTGTGAAGATCAAATATATGAAACCTTTTAGAAACTTTAAAATGCTGTATAAATTCTAGTTATAATAATCATTTGCTACTGTATCAATGACCCCAATGCAGCTACCTTCTGGCTATATGTGTGGGGCCACGTGGTGGTAGAGGTCTTCTCTGTTTTACCTTCCCTACACAAAAGTTATTTATTATTTACTGAGACTTTATAATGTTTGAGGCAGGGTAGCACTAGGCATAGACAGTAGTGGGCCATATATGAGTTGGAAATTGAACCAAGAAAGCTTTACTCAAAGTTTTCCCACTGGAGGAACCATTTCAGTACTCTCTCTTTATACCGAGCATGAAATTTACAGTTTTAGTATTAGACTAGTTAAATAAATATAATCATCTCACTTTTGAACACTAATAGTAGTAACTGACACTTAGCTCCCACAAATCTGCAAAGTACTTTAAATGCATAATCTCATTTTTCTAAGCTCACCCCTTAATCTAAGCAAAATAGAAATTTGTGTTGTACAGAGGAAGTTCTTCCTCATTACCCCTCTATAAAAGAAGGGAAAAAAACTCCCTGAGGATTCTTGGAAGCAGGTTAGCAAGTTTGGCATCACGAAAAGGTATTGAGGAAGAATTTTCCCGTGAAGAAGATGGAAGAGTGGAACTCCTGGAGATGTAGCATCATGGAAAAGAACAAGGATATGATACATCCTGGCTGTGGAATTGGGATGAGTAGTGCCTGATAACAAGTCGAGACAGTGCCTGCATGAAGATCTCATCATGGGATCCCTAAGGGAAAGAGAAAGGTTGCAAATCCAACCCTTCATTGAGGTCACCCATGGAAGCCTATAGTTTGGCTACAGTAAGAGAGTATGAGCTAGGCCTTTATTACCAGGGTTGTGAGTCTGAAAAAACTTGATCCCTAAGCTTGTCATTCATCCTGTGTTTTCAAAGAGCACTGACAACATTCCCGGGGAGATGTCTTGACTGGTGAATGGATTGGATTGAAGGGAGGCAGAGTTGCATAAAGTCATCAGCCTCATTCTGTCTTCCAGAATCATCAAGCGACAAGACAAAAGTCAAGATGGCTAGTGATGGCCTGGGATGCCATGGATAACCTTGGGGTCTTCAATGTCTGACCAAGCCCTAAATGCCCCATCGTGTCTACTTGAACTGCCTTCATGGTCATTGGAACAAATGGCCTGAATATGGGAGAAGGTCTTCACATGCTTGGGGCAGACATTCCTCTAACTCACCAATGGGTTTGAGGTCTGTTGGTTACCCTCAACTCAGTCTAGCCTGTCTGCCAAGAAGGTTTGACCAGTGTGTGGTCTCTAGGCCGGTTACAGCTTCTTGGAGCCACAAGTGAGAGTTGGGTGAAGGTGGACATCAAAGGTAGATGGCAAGTCTTACACCAGAGATGCTAGACTTTCCTGTCTTTGCCATATTCCCTTTCCTAAACTTGGTGGGGGGTTGGGAGATGCAATGGGGAGAAGGAAGAGAGAAAAGATACCCTGTTCAATAAGGAATGAGGCTGATCCTGCTTTTGTTGCTTTAATATCCATTGCTCTCCCTATTTAAATGTAATACATCCTCTAGGCTACTCTCCTCAGTTTGTACTCTCATTCACTGGTATAACTACTCCCTAAGGAGAGGGTGTAGTCTTTGGATCTGGACTTCTAAAACTATAGCTCACAAACTACAGTGGTATAGTTACCTTAAATAGCTCCCCAGTAGACACAATCAGCACAAAGCAGACATGTACTGAGGTAGTAGTAATGACAATTCATTCTCTCAATAAACCTGGGGCTTACTCTCCCAGAAAAATACATAGCATCAGTAAGAAGAATGGGCACATCCATAGATTATTACATTGGCAGTGAGGCATATATGGAGGAAATACATTGAACCAAGATAAATCAAGGCTTTGGTCTCCCAAAGTTACTCTCAAGTCTATTCACTTCTTGTGATATCCTCTGGCTACTCGTCTGTGCCAGGCTCTCCCAGCATAGTGTATATGCTGGATGAGTCACTCCACTTGACCAGGGCTTTCTCTCCGGGTAACTAGAGTCTTCACTGTCTCCAGTTTCAGACTTAGCTACAGTTCTCACCTGGAGTATTACTGTGTTATGCTTTAAGCCTAATCTTTGCTTTTGACAATTTTCTTGGTACAGGGCTAGGTCCCTTTGGTGAGAAACTTCACCCTAAGTTATGGTGACTATCTAGTATGTTTCCTAAATTTTCCTTTATATAGGTCTGGCTGTAGCCAAGAAATGGCTATTTCCCAAATAATCTCCAGATTTGGAGTTCAGGATTCCCCAGCTTCTTAAAACTCTAAGTCTCCCCTCTTAGTCTATTCAAATGGGTTGGATGAAGAAAAGTTGCCAAGACAATTTATGACTGAGAGCAGGCAAGTTGATTATCTTTGGTGGCTGTTCAGATAGTTTCCTTTTCTTTTCATGTGCAAATACACTATACAAGAGATCACAAGAGGCTTTGTGAGGCACAAATTAATTTTATTCATTATTCTTTTTAAGGAACAAATTGTTCCACTGAAGTCTAAAAAGGGTTCTCCCTTTACAGGGTGCATATGTAGTCTGAATGGTCTCTGTTACTTGCCTTTTCATCTTTATAATTTGCAAAAGTCTGAAAGGGGAATACCATTGCATAAATATTTACCATTTCAGTGAAACTTCCTTTCCTGGATTTGTTACCTTGGTCAGCAACTCAGTACTGAGATGAGTTAATTTCATATGTTCCCAATTTCTTTTTTCTAAGTGAGTATGAACAAATGAGCCATGACAGGTAAATATTATTAAAATGTCCCAAGTCTGAACCTCTATCTATATGATTCCACAGGGTAAAAAACAATGGGCTACGAGTATTATATTTATAGCTCCAGGCATGTAGAACCCGAGGTGTCAATGGCATCAGCTGGCCTCAGGAATACTAGAAGGCAGGGTTCATATGCTGTGGATCTGGAACCAAGATTGACCTTCAAGTTAATATTTGCTTTAGTGGACCTTCATTCATTCTTATTTTAGGGAAAGTTCTGGTAAAAAACTTTACGTGTGATTTTTTCCATCGTTTTAATTTACAATGGTCCACTATGAGTCAATGCTTTTGTATTTACACATCCTTTTTCTTTCATCTTCTATTTTTTGTCTCCCTCCCTTCCTCATCCCTGTCCCTAATTCTTTTCCCCACTCTTCTCTTTCAGATCTCCTACCTAGCCACCTCCATCAATAGCTCTCTACTGAGATGTGGGGTGTGTGTGTGTGTGTGTGTGTAGGGGATGGAATGGGAAGGAAAGGAGGATTGGAAAGAAAAAACATATGAAAGAGGATAAAAATGCAGTGTATCTCATCTCTGCCGTTACATATCCTGTCGTGATCAAATCAAAGTACATTTGCTTTCTGTATAGATCAAAATACCAAAGGAATATTTTATAGAACTAGAAAAATAATAATGAAATTCATATGGAGGGACAAAAGATAAAGAATCTGAAGTGTAATTTTTTTAAGAGGGAAACAAAAGGGGTGGAGGTATCTATCAGTACCAGATCTCAAACTGTTCTACAAAGCAGTGATCATTAAATGAATTGGTACTGGTTTAAAAGACAGAGAAAGACAAAAGAGAGAGAGAGAGACAAAGAGAGAGAGGTCTATCAATGAAGCAAATTAGGTACATAACTGTAGCATAGTGTTCAGTAAACCCAAAGATCTCAGTGACTGGGGAAAGCATTCACTATTTGACAAAAACTGCTGATAAAATTGGATATCAGTCTGGCAGAAATTATGTTTAGATCAATACTTCACACTGTACAGTAAGGTAAGCTCCAAATAGACTTATAGTCTGGATATAAAAGGGTATGTCATAAACAAATTAGAGGAGAAAGGAAAAAAATAGTTTTTGGATCTATGGGTAAGTGAAGAAATCATAGCTAAATAAAAGTAGAGACAATGACACAAGATAAAATAGATTGTGTAAAGTTCAAAAGTTTTTGTACAAACAAATCTAGTGTAGTTAAAGTTATAAGGGAAATAGGTAACTGGGGAAATTTTTACAGCAAGTTTCTGTGATAAAGGTCTCATATTTAAGATATATAAAAAACCAATTCAGATTTATAAGACAGGTGGCAAGAAAAGGAACAGGCATTTACATAGCACCTACTATGTGCCAGCCCTGTGCTAAGCACCTATCAACTCATTTGATCCTCATAATAACTCTGAGAGATAGATGCTATTGTCTCAATTTTACAATTGATGAATGACTAAGAATCACTCCTCAATAGATGGATGGTCAAAGAATATGAACAGGAGACTTCCCAAGGAAGATATCCAACTATATATGGATACACATACACATATATAGGCACATATGTTATGATATATGTATGCATGCATATATATATTAATATAAAGTAGTCATTCATAGTTTAAAGTCAACTCGGAGGGAAAAGATCTTTAGATGACTGACCCAGAGATCTACTTGGGCTCTGCTTTGTTTTGTTTTGTTTTAAAACATTCTTATCTACAACTTGGCCAAAGACATAGATGACATAGTTAGAAAACTTTCCAATGACACAAAGCTGTAGGAACAGTTGACATCTTGGATGAAAAAGTCAGGACCCCAAAAGATCTTGACAGGCTAAATGAGGAGGCAAATTTGATAAGATAAAATTTAAGAGAGATCCTAGGGCTCAAAAAATAAACCTCACAGATCACAAATACAGAAGGGAGTATGTTCTGTCAACAGACATGGCAACCAAAAAAATTCATCTTTTTCAGGAAAACTTGCATGAACTGATGCAAAATAAAGAAAACAAAACCAAAAAAATTGATGTGTACAACGACCACAGAAATGCAAAGGAAAACATTAAAAGACCTCTGAACTCAATTATTTTGTAATGCACTATGACTTTGGGCTGAGTTAAGCCTGCTCAGGATTCTAAGAGGAGGTACTACTCTTAGAGGCAGTTACTGGGGATTGAGTTTGACAGTTCTGCCACAACTGTTGCTTTTTCTCAACACGTTATATTCTGCAGAGATATGTACTTTAGAACTGATGCATGATTTGGAAGTAAGTGTAATTTTTCTGAATATTGAAAAAGGATGAGAATTTAATGACTAATTATTAGCTAAGATGGAGTTATTCACAGAGAGGATCCAGAGCCTGATAAGAAAGGGAAAAAAGATAAAAGGACAGATTTCTAGACTGCATTGACATAGTTTGAAGTTGGTTGTGATGGATACTACAGCTGCTGTTAAGGAGTGAATCTAGCTGAGCAAATGAATGCTTTGGAGCAGAGGATCAGAGAAGTAACTTGGTTAATTGACTAAGGCCTTGTACCCAGTGATATGTTAGCCAAGCTCATCATGGATTGACTCAGTGTAGGCCTAGAAGCCTCTAATTCAAATAGCAGATACATTTAATCAAGGAACTTTTATTGGGAAGTTCCTGAGACATAAAGGGGATACTGACTCTGAGCTTATGGGTTTTCCTTATTCAAAGAGTCGTTTCCATGTGTGTCCACTCTGCTCCACAGATACTAATTACAGATACCCATGTTTATGTGTGGTTTGTGATATCTTTATTATTTATGTATTTCCCTTAATATATAAATACCAGTGATATTATTATTACTTTTGCCTTGTTAAGTGAACAGATATGTTTAGATCATAAAAGAACTTATTGTAATTTTATAGCTAGTGTGGGGAAATAGAAATGTATTATAAAGAGAATATAAGTGAATAGAAATATATTGGTAGGGCCTGCAATAATTTTAATTTTTGAAATACATTGTTTTCTGTTATAGTTATAATGATAGAACTCCTAATGATAGGAGTCGCTTAGGCTAAGTGGTCCTAAAGTTCTTAGACAATGGCGAACAATTTTGTATTTTTCCACTGTTCTGACCTAGTTTAACTCTGTGTCAAACAATTAATAATTGCAGCTTTTGGTTGGATAAAACTTCTGGCTGACTGCAGCAGCCTCTGAGCCACTACCTCTCTGTTGCCTTAGGCAGCCAACTTGAACCTTTAGCCAATTTGTGGTTCCAGTAAAGAAACTCCTCCTTCTCAAGATCAATAAATAACTCTAAGAATTTCTCTACCACATCTGAGTCTGAGTCTGCTTAACAATGTCCCTTTCAATATCTGGCATTGATTACCTGTTCTCAATCAGCCCATTTTTATGGTATAAAACTTCCTTGCTTGATACTGATTTTGAGTGTGTACTTTCCCCAACATGACTCCCTCCCTCTAGAGCTGTGCAGATAAACCTCTGTCTTTCTGTATGGTCATATCATATGTGTGAGTGATTTTGTTTTTGGCTTGTATGCTGTTCCATATAATAATAAAACTCCTGTTTGTACTAACTTCCAAGTACCAATTTTCTGTAAATCCCTAAACCCAGGTCTCTCCTTTATCATGAATCTTGAGCCTGAACGTTGAGTAGGGGATTTCAATATACCTTATATATATAGCCCTTTAGCAAGGTGAGTGTAACCATATAATAGTGGTCCTTTGAAAAGCATGAGAGCAGGTAGCAGTGAATGAGAAGGTCCAGAGAACAAGTTAGAGGTACAAGGTACTGCATCGTGTGGGTAGAGTATCCAAGCACCCACTGCAACAAAGGTGATCAATTTTGTTACCAGAGAATATAGGATGGAATCCACTTCTTGGAAGAGAGGGGAAACTATGGTGCTGTAATTCTACACATGTTGTCAGATTCAGTCCTTGTGATTTTGTGACTTTTCATGGATCAGTTATTTCTATGAAAAGCTATTGTCTCCCTCTAGTCAATGTCCTGATTTCTGTCACTGTTTTTGAGATAGGATTTGCTACTGAGGGGAAGAGATTTACTTAGTAGTCAATTTAGAGATTCACTTGATGCTTGTGTTTTACCAAAGCATACTTACCTTCAATAACTGCAGATAAAACTTTTCCCATGAATAACCATTTCTGTAGAAATGAATGACAAAAATCCTGGGGGAAAAATACAGGAGACAAAATTTATTCCAGGCTAGTTCCCAGAATTCAGCTCTCTCCACCTCTATATGAGTATTGATTTAAAAGTTGATTTTTTTTTCTGTCTTGCTTTAGTGTCCATGCTTGGATACTAAATTTTAAATATTTGTTTTTTTAGATGTTTACCTCTAGAGAGGGATGATTTTTTTTTTTAACTTTCCCACATTAAACACTTACTTCACAATTTTAGGAATGCAGTATGCATTTCAGATTTTTACTTGGAAGATCACAAACTTTGGAACCATCTTGAGGAGGTGGGCAAACTTTGCAAAAGTGTTAGAACTTTATCTGACTATTAGTCAGAGGTGTGCTGGTAAATGTTTAACAGTCGACTTTCCAGGAAAAAAAAAGACCATGATACACTTATAATTTTAATCTGCATATGGACATTTTTCTCCAGTACTTTCTTAAATTTAACAAAAAAATAACAAAAATGATTAATCAAGGCCTGTTTTGTAACCTTTGTCAATTTCCAAGGTATAAATGTTCATGATGAAAATTTAACAATTGGTTCTCACAGGCTGGTGACTTCAGAGACGCACACCTGCTTGTAGTAGACATAAGGTTCTCATCTTTCTCAGAGGTGAGAGAGAAAATTGAAAATTAAGCTGCACATATTAAATTATATTTTAAAAATAAAAACCACATGATTACATAAATAGATGGAGAAAAACCTTTGATTAAAAAAAATCACTTTTTGTAAAACAGAACACTAGAAAGCATAGAATTCACAAGACCAAAGAATCTGAGAGTTGTGAGGGACCTAGTGGCCACCTTGTCCAACCCATATACCACGCCCCCCCAAAAAAAAACCCTTGCCATAACATGCTTGACAACTGGTTATCCAGATTCCACTTGAAAATCTTCAAGCCAAGGGAACCCTGTATCTCTTAAGATGCAGCCTACTCCACTTTTGAACAGCTCAGATTCTTAGTAAATTTTGCCTGACAAAATTGTCCTATTTTTAACTTCCACCCATTGCTCCTGGTTCCACCATCTGGGGCCAAATAGAACAAATCTTTCTTCTACATGATAGTCCTTCAAATACTTGAAGACAGGTATCGTATCCCTGACCCTACCTCCTACCCCAGGCTTCTCTTTTCCAAGCTAAATATTTCTGGTTCCTTCAACAGATCCTGATGTAATATGGACTCAAGACCCTTTACCACCTCTGTTGCCATTCTCTGGACATCTGCCAACTTGTCACTGTCTTTCTTAAATTGTGGCTCCCAGAATGGAACTTAATACTGTTGATGGGTTCTGATGAAGGCAGGATACAAAGCTATCATCTTCCCCTACCTGGAAGCTATGATTCTCTTGATGCAGGCCAAGTATCTTTTTCTGATGCTACATCACATGGCTGGCTTATATTTGCAATTTGCAATCCATTAAAACTATTTTTAGGAAAAAGGCTGTGCAGGGGAAAGATCAGTGGACTACAGACTCATTTCTAATCCTGAATCAGCTTTTTTTTATTACACTATGTTATGGAAATGCTTGTTTTATCCCATTAATTAAAAATAAAGTTGTTTTTTTTTTAAAAAAGGAAAAAAATAAAGTGGAAAGAATATGGGGAGTGAATAAGAAAAATCCTCAATCTGCAACCAGTTTTCTGTGTGAACTTGAATGGGTTACTTATTTTCTCTAGGTCTTAATTTCTTTATTCATAAAATTGAGTAAGGGAGAAAAGATCATCTCTAAGGTCCCTTCTGGTTTACAGAATATGTTATGGCAGCTTTTTGGTCTCTTGGAAAGGTTATTTGAATTTGAACGTAGGCTGCCTTCCTTCTCCTGCTGAGAGAATAACATCTGGGTAATGATTAACCAGTTGCCTGGAGATGCTGCACACCTGTTCACTGGGTGCTGTTTAAACTGCACCCAGACAGTTGTAGGGAAATCATTATAAGAGAAAATGCTCTTTCACCAGACACCTGGAAGGAAGTGAAACTGTATGCCCACTCACAAAGCTTCAGAGCTGGAGTAATGGTAGAAAAGGCCAAAGATACAGGTGATTTGAAAGGTGTGGAGTTTGAACTGAACATGAGAGACTTGGACAAGTAGCATCTGGCTAAGGGAAGCCTGTGTGATCTTCTCTCCCCACTTAGACAAGTCTGAGAAACCTACACTATTTAAGCCTTGTAAGGAAAATCATTTCCTCTCATACTTGCTTTAGAGGGGGGAAAAAGTTGGGCAAGGCATGACTAAATGAAGATGTAACAAAAGGACTATGGATTAAAATGTAGGAATCTGTGCCTGATCCAGACTGCTGGTGGAGCCATAGCCCATGCCATCAGGAGAAAGAGATGGAACAGTAAAATCCTGAATTCCTCAGTAATCACAGACAGAACACTGCCAATGGGAAGTTTTATCATTAGTTAGCATCCACTCTACTAACTCCCTGTCAAAATGGCAGAGAGGAAGAACTGAGCTCTTCATTGTTTGGCTTACTTGATGAAAAAGGGGGGAGAACTGATCTCAGAAGGGCCACCGTGGTTGGGTCCCTGCTGAGTGCATTGGTGGATTTTTTTTTTAATCATTCCTTCTAATATTATGATTGAAGATTGATATGTAATTATATGCCTTTGTATATGCCTTTTGATCCTTTGCCTCAGTTGAAATTCATAAAGGAAATTTATCAGGAATATGATGAGGGAAGGAATTTTCTGAAACAGAATATCAAACTGTAAGGGGACAAGTTGCCACCCACAAAAAGGGCAGAACTAAGGAGAGAGAGAGTCAGTTCTCTCTCTTAGGGTCAGAGAGAGCTTGGTGGTTCCTAGACCTTCTTCTGGTGTTGGATGGGATGTAATTGTTGTACATAAGCTGAGTGTTGTGAGAAAGCACAAATCTGGCCTCTAACACTTACTATCTGTGTGAACCCGGGCAAGTCATTCCACCATGTTTATCTTAGTTTCATCATCTGTAAAATGAACTGAAGAAGGAAATGGCAAACTCTTCTGGTATCTTTGCCAAGAAAAGCCCCAGAAAGGGTCACAAAAAAGTCAGACGTAGTTATCAACAACTTGATCCTTACTACTACCTAATAAGCAACAGGTCACAATGCCCCTTGGTGACAATATATAGAATGACCAATTTGGGGAGAAAGTTTCCCCAAGGAATTAAAATTAGTGATGGAGGAGGAGGAGGTAGGAAGAGGCAATTGCTTTTTGCTCCCTAGTAGCTAGAATGAGGCTATGCACCCTTAATATACATGCTAAGAAGAATTTGAAGTCACTAAGTCTCTCCTACTGTTATTATCAATAACAGTATGAATGCACTTGCAAATCACGATCTCACCTTCCTGATGTCACAGTTCACTTCCAGAAAGAAGAACAAAGGACAACAACAGTTATTATCACATAGGCATGCATAGAATGTGAGATGCATTACAAATGGCTCTTTCCTTCAAAGGAAAAGCCAATGATAATGTAGCCTCAGAGAGTGCCAGTACACCTAGCCCAGGTTCTAAACATTTTTTTTTAATTAAGAATATCTCTAAACTTCACCATAATGTCACCTCTATTCTTGTCCTTGAAATAGATCTTGAACTTTCCCTAGTCACCACTACATATCCCCTGATTCTCAGGGTTAAGTAAAAATCTAGGTTTTGTATTAAGGGCAGGTGCCAGTAGTTTGCATGGCAGAGATACAACTAATTCCCTGAAAATACTGCTTCCAGTGACCTCAATGGAATTTACCTCCTCCTGCAGCCCTCTGACATGTTGGTTCATTCATAAAGTGGTGAAGAGCTTTCCTTGGAACTCTAGTTTAGCCCTGGTCTAGCATCTAATACATATTTATAGCAACTATTTTATATCCAAAAGGTAAGAAGAGATGGAAAGGTAGATTTAGACTGAAAGGAATAGGGAGAGAAGGGGAGAGAAAAAGAGAGAAGGGAAAGGAGAGAAGAGAAGCGGAGAGAGAGAGTCCCTATTCTTGAGGAACTCATTTTCTAATGGAAGAGACAACATATATGGAAGGTTTTCAGCTGGAAAGGTCCCACGGTTCTTAGGGTTCCATGACAAAGGAGATGGTAATGACTCTTTTTAGTGTCATTTACATTTTCCAGTTTCCATTTCTTCTTTAAGGGTGTTTTCACATCAGATTCAGATGTTGAATCGTTTGACAATGCCAAGGACTTTGGTGACAAGAACTTTCTTTTTTGGGACTTTGGTAACTCTGGCAATGACACCTGTGGGAACAATTTGTCCAGCTGCATCACCACAGGAGTTAACTTCCCAAAATAATGGCTAGAGCTACTGGGCTAGAAGCATTGGTATTTCCAGAGCTCTTGGGGTCAGGGTTCTGAGCTGAATCCATCAGGATCTATGGGTAAATAGAGGCCAAGGTGGTAGTGCTGATTTGTCTTGCCACCCACCCCCAGTGCCTTTCTCCTTCAGCTTAGATGATTTGCTTGACCCATGGGTAGCGGTTGGTAAGTGTGGCTGGCCCCTTCTTCACAGAAGTTGCTTCCAGAGATGATGGCTGTGAGTGAGAAACCATGAAACAGAGAGGTTAAGGGAAATTTGAGAAGTGGAACAGCTTATGTTTTTACCTTCTAGTCTAAAGCTTTATCAACTAGACTGTACAGACATTGAAGCGAGAGATATGAAGTACATTTCTTCCTGCTGTGGTAAAGGAGAGATGAGGTGGATGCTGCACAGTCTATTCTAAATAGCTGGTCGTTTTTCAAATACAGTGCGGGTCCACAACAATACTCTTGTGGAAGATTTATCTGTTGGGAGCTAGCAGTAATTTTCAAGTTTCTCTTCCTGTTGTGAAATCTGGTTACTTTATGCTTTAACATTAAGATGTCTTTTATTCTTTGTTAACACATCAAAATGAATTCTTTATTTACTGTAGACATATACAAACTAACGATCACTGAAAAGACAAAGAACAGTAGCTATGGCAGATATCCTGAGGAAAGACAAAGAGGGGGAAGACAGAAGTTCATATGCATGAAATATATGTTATTTTAGATAATAATTCAGTCTTACTCCTTCTAAGGGGAAGAGGGACATATAATTACCCTAGGATTAACAAAACTGAATAGAGGAAATCAGAGATGTATTAGTCTTCTGAGAAAATTCATCATTACCCACATGCCCACGCTCTGCTCCTAGCAACCCACAAATTTTCTGGGTATGTAATACCCAGAAAACTACCATTTATCTAGTCCATTAAAATTTATTAGATGTTTTATATCACAGATCTCATTTTATTCTCATAATGCATTATTATCCCCATTATACAGAGGAGCAAACTTGGGCAAAGAGGGGTTAAATGACTTACCCGGAGTCACACAGATGGTAAGAGCTGGAGAGGAAGTATCCCCTTGGGTTTCTCCAGATGCCAGACAGTAACACACACAAATTTATCCTCTGCATGCTGTATGTATCACACCAAAAGGTTTAGACCAATGTCTCACAACATAAACAAAGTTATATTATAGATTAATACCTTATTTTAATATAAAAAGTCCTATCATAAACAAATAGGAGTAAAGTAGAATGTATCTTTTTACAGCTTCAGATACAGGAGTAGCTCATGACTGAAACAAAGGATTGAGACTACCACAGAAAATAAAGTGGACAATTTTGATTATGTAAAATTAAAGAAAATTTTGAGCAAACAAAACCAGTTGAATTAGAAAAGAAACTAGGAAATAATCTTTTCAGCAAATTTTTCTGATAAAAAGTCTGATATCCAAAATATGTGTGAAACTGATTCAATTACATAAAAAAAAGAACCATTCCCTTCTAGATATAAAAAGATTTTTAGATGGTTCTCAAAAAAAAAGAAAAGTTAAGGTGTCAATAACCATGTGAAAAAATGCCCTAAATCATTAATATTAAGAATAATTAAAATTAAAACAACTCTGAATTAAAACACAACACATCTATCAGATTGGCAAAAATTATCCCCCAAAAAGAATAGAGCCAGTTGTTGAAGGGGTTGTGAGCAAACAAGCACGTAAATACACTGTTAACAAAGCTGTGAACTGGTCTAACCAGTCTAGAAAGCAGTTGGGAACTATGCCCCCAAAGTTACTAAACTGTTCTCAGCCTTTGGCCTGGTCATACAGCAACTACCTCTATATTCTAAATACATCAAAGGAAAAGGAAAAGGAGATAAATCGATAGCTATCTACTTACACAAACACACATGTATAAAATTATGGCAGCTCTTTTTGTCAAAGGGCAGAAGTAAAAGACCAAAAGAGTACCCATTAATTGAAGTATAGTTAAATGAGTTGTGCTATATTTATAAAACTAACAAAATTAAATTTTAAAAATTAAATTAAAATTAATATTATGCTCCTCAAGAAATGGCAGAAGAGTTCATTTCAGAGGGAGAACTTGCACGGTAAAATTCGAGATTTTCCTGAATAATTTATGCAACAGCAGAACGCTGTATAGACAAACAACTTTGAGACTTAAGAACTCTAATCAATGCAAGGGCCACCCATGTCTTGTGATCTTCACAGAGGTGATGGACTCAGAGTGAAAATAAGGCATACCTTTTGGTACCTGGCCAATTTGGGGATTTGTTTTTCTTATTAAGCATATTTATTACATATTAAACAGGGTGACATAGTGAGACTAGCAAAAGCTGATGATCTACAGAGACTAAAAGATAGATACATTAAAAAGGCATAAGGGGAAAGCCTTCTGTATACAAAATAGATATTCCTGAATGGGAACAGATTCAGTGAAGGCTTCTCAGGAATGTGGATTCTTCTCCCAGGGGTAAAGGAGACCAAAAGGCTCAGGCAATTCAGAGTCAGGCAATTCCCATATAAGGATTTAAGCTATGTGGTATATTAGGATCAATGATTGGATAAAACTCACTAACTCTTCAATGCCTAATTTGCATATGCATGAGCAGTTGGCAGTCCTCACACAGGTCTGCCTTATTTGCATATACTCTCAATGCTTTATTTGCATATACCAATGTGTATTTTTGCAGGCTTTGTAAAGGACAGGGAGTGGGAAATTCAAACCAAACTTAAGATGGGATTGGTTAGATTTCACACCTAGAATGTAAGACCACGTTTCTAAGCCAATGAGAACAATGGTCAGTGGCAGGAGGGGGCTTCTGCGTTAGGGTCTATATAAACCACTGTTCTGCCTTTGTGCAGCGGCTTCCCTGGTCCAGACTACCTGGTGGAGGGATTGCCCCGCTTCTCGCAAGAATTGAATAAAGGAACTTTCTGTTAACACTTTGAGACGCCTCTGAGTAGTCAATTTGAGTAGGAGGTCTTGCCATCCCATACATTCCCCACCCAAAAAGGATGCAGATAGGACTGAATGCCTAAATTACTCATGAAGAGGTGGCAAGATAATGAATGTGCCTCCAGGGCACAGACATAGACTTGCACTTGGCCATTCATTTAAATAAGATCTTCAAAGTACTACTGAATATGAAAAAAGGATCATTGCCATGTAGGAAACATAGAACTGTTTATAGATGGAAGGTGCTTTCGAAGGAGAGAAATTTCTCTGAAAGGACAGGCAAGTCTTCTACCATGTCTTAACAGGAGGTCATTAACAACACCAGAATTAAGTCTTCTGGAAATTCAAAGGGAAAACATTTCTGCTACTCTTAAACTAAAGGACTTTGCTCTAACTAAAGTTTTGTAAAAAAAAAAAAAAAAAAAAAAAAAGAAAAAGAAAAAGAAAACCTTCCCTCTAAAAAGGGTACAATACTCCTCATCTCCCTCTGTGGCTGAAGGTAGAAGAAAAAAAATAACAGCATGCCTTACCTAGCCCAGCAGCAGATTGGCCCAAGTCAAGACATTGCACCCTAAGAGGAACAAGCCTAGTTGAAGCACTGTCCAGTTCCAGAAGTCCAAGTTGCCCTGGCCCTGTGTCACTCATAGGTATACTTCATTATCATTACACTTCAGGTTCCTAACTGTTATATCCCCTATGAACTCCACTACCACTGCTTTATCCCACCTACTCCTACACTATTTATGTGAAAGTATGCTTCTTGTGTTGGTCAAAAGATTTGTAGGTTGCAAAAGGGTTCTACTGGTGTCTGGGGAAAAGAATCTACTGATTGATTGTTAAGAGGAAGCACATCAATGGGGGCTTGTAAACTAGTGTTTAGAAGGATAGACACCCACAGGATTATGTTTTGAGCTTTGAGAGTGAGACCTCTCTGGGAAGTTTTGAGCAAAAAAGAGGTTAGTGATGGATTTCCCTCCTCAAAAAAAAAAGAAAGAGAAAGGAAGGAAGGAAGGAAGGAGAGAAGAAAGGAAGGAAAAAAGGAGGAAGGGAGGAAGGAAGGGAGGAGGGAAGGAGGAAAATAAAAGATAATCATTGAACCAATTTTTAAATATGAAGAAGAGAACAGAATGGAAACCAGAAGGAAACAGACAAGCAAGACAGCTGTGAAAGTTATATGTTAAATTTATTATCCTCTTAAAAAGAAAAGCAGGCTGTATGTATTAGAGATGTACAGTTTCATATATAATCCTATTTTCCTATTCTGCTTTGTGTATATAAAAATGCTACTTTCATCTGGGGTTTAAGTTCAGAATAAAAAGTATATAATAATAGGCATCTCACAGCTAGCTTGTATAAGGAAATCGAGGCAATTACCTTAGACCTTAAACTTTGAGATTCCTTGATGTTGTCTCTAGACAGTGAGTCAAGAAGAACACTGGAGTAAAAGAAGGAAGTATCTCTTCAAAGTGTTTCTTTCCTGCAACCCATATCTGATTGCTTACCATCTCAGGGAGGAGGGAGACAGGGAAAAATAAAATTTGGAACTCAAAACTTTAAATAAAAATGATTTTAAAATTGGATTAAGAAAAAAAAAGATTGCTATATAAAAAAAAGAAAAACCTGAGGCTCACGTATTTAGAGCTAGAAAGGACCTTACACAACTTGTCCAACTCCCTCATTATATCGATGAGAAAATTAAAACCGAAAAGTATGAAATGACTTGTTGGCACCACACAAGTTACAAGTGGTAGATTGAGATTTCAAACCTATAATACTTGTCTCATTGCTCAGGGAGTGCTAGCACCTCTGATGTGAGAGCTTGCTGAGCCCTTTTTAGGATTGCTTATCTACCTTTGGTAATCTACCTTTTACCTAATTCTCACCTGTGGCTCCAGGAAGCTGTCGCATGCTCACAGGCTACACCCTGGTAAAACCTTCTTGGCAAACCAGCTAAACCAGGTCGAAGGCAACCAAGAGACCCCAAACGCATTGATGAGTTAGGGGATGTCTACCCCAAGCATATGAAGACTTTCCCCCAGATTCAGACAGATGGGGAACAATTTGTTCCAATGGCCATGCAGGCAGCTGAAGCAGACTCTATGGTGTGCTTAGAGCTTGGTCAGACCTTGAAGATACCATTCCCAATGTCATCCACTGTATCCCATGCCATCACCAGTCATCTTGATTTTTGTCTTCCCGCTGGACTTTGATGACTGTGAAAGAGACATCAAAGTTGAAGACTTTGTGTAGATCCAAATAATGTGCAAGTCAAAACATCACTTGTGACATCACTGGTGCTCTTTGAAACAAAGGGTATATAGTGCCAATGTGATATTTACAGCACCTACAGTGTCTATGAATATCCTGGCACAATTCTGAATCATGAAATTCCACAGACATTCCACATGGAAGACAGCCCCGAAACATTTATTCAGACACCAGAAAGCCAAATCCACCATAGTAACAAAAATCTGTACACAATAACAATGCAGAGAACAGCACCATCCTCAAGCCTTCCCCCTGCTAGCCTTCCCACAAACCAGCTCCCTCACACAAATCACAAGCAGGCCCTCTTCAACATAATCACAAGCCCTTTGACTCACAATAGCCAGCTGCCTGTTCACCTGCATCCTTCCTAGCTCTGACTAGACTCTCACTAACTTCCTCTCACCTATGCTCTAGTTCCACATCTTCATGTTCCACCCATTCAGCAAACTCCTCCCATCACAGGTTCCACTGATTCAGACTTACTTCAATGTGAGCCAGGTGGGTCACATGGGCATATTAATGAATGGGAAAGATCTTCCCATTTAATTACCATTACAGGGTGAACAACAACAATATTTGTCTCCAAATCCAATGCCCTTTCCACCACATCACATTGCCTGAATACAGTCCTCTAATTTCCATCTGATTTCACTTGTATAAAAATTTGAGGCAGATCTACATTGTGTGGTTTGTTCTCAGAACTATACCCCACCCCTAGGAATGGGCCTGCTTACTAACATCCATGCCATGACTATCTTGGAATACCCATCATTCCCCTCCTCCACCAAATGCCAAACTATATCAAAATGAGTCAGCCTGATTTATGAAGATCTTCTAATATAGGATCATAAACCTAGAGCTAAAAGGGACTTTAGAGGCCACTTAGTCCAATTCTTATTTTATGGATGAGACTCAGACAAATTGAATGGCTTCCTCAGTGTAGCACAGCTAGGAAATGTCTGAGGTGAGTCTTCCTGACTTCAGGTCTGGGTCCTTTTCTGCTTCACCACACTGCCTTTCTTGCTGTCAGTCATTACTGAACATCTACTCTGTGGAAGGCTTTCTGGTGAATACTTTAAAGAAGGTTCAGGTTCAGGTTCAAACAAAATATAAACACATGCTGGTTTCTAACTTTTGGGCTTCAGTCCCCAACATATGGGGCCTTAACTCCCAGAACTGGACAACTAGGTCTGAAGTTATAGTTGGTCTATGTCATCCATTGGACTGTGAGCAATGAATGGACTGTCCAGTGTATTGTTACATTTCATTATGTCAGAAGAGGGTAGACAAGTGGGTTGTCAACATAATCAATTTCTTTTTTTAAAAAAGCTTTAATTTTAATTTACAATAAAATAAGCATTTCCATAATAAAGTACAATTTTAAAGGATCATTGCATATGAAACTGCAAATCTATTATGTATAACTTGCTATTCCTTTTAAATATATAATGAAATTATGTAAATTTCTTTCTTTTTCTTTTTTTCATCCCTCTCCACACCTTAAAGATGGCTACCATTAGACACAAAGATATATATACATACACATATGTATATACATAAAATTATTCTATACATACTTCTATTTATCAGTTCTTTCTCTGGATGTAGATAGTTTCTTTCTTCATATGTGCTTTACTGTAAATTTGGGTATTCACAATAGTCAAAATAATTTATTTGCTCAAAGTCATTCTTAAAACAATATTGCTGTTACCATACACGTTTCCTAGGTTCTGCTCATTTCCCTGGGACAGGTTCTGAAATAGGGTCATATTATTATCTGAACCCATGAATTGTCTCATATCTGGCTTATCACTGCCTCAGCTATTCTGCCTTTCTGCTTTTCTCTAATTACGTGTGACTTACACCACTCTAGTAGCCATGTACTACTAGAATTTCCATTCCTTTGCCCCTTTACCCCTTATTTCCTGCCCTGCTACTCCCAGCCTTCATTTAAGTTTTTGGGAAGCAACACTGAGAGTAAGCAAAGAAGGCACTGAAGATGGTTTTGACTAACACCATTTGGATGGTCACTATCAGCATTCTTCATGAGAAGTAGCCTGGTATGATGAAGATGATGACGACGATGACGATGATGATGATGATGGTGACAATGATAATGATGATGGTGATGACGGTGATGACGATGATGGTGATGACGATGATGGTGATGATGATGATGGTGATGATGATGATGGTGATGATGATGATGACAATGACAATGATGATGGTGGTGGTGATGACAATGATGATGACGATGGTGATGATGATGGTGATAATGGTAATGATGATGATGATGATGATAATGATACCAACAATTGGTATTTCTAAAATGTTTTTAGGTTTGTTACGTCCTTTATATTTGTTATATCATTTGATAGTCACGACAACCCAGTGAGTTAGGGCTTATTGTTAACTTCATGTTATAACGGAGAGCATAGTGGACTGAAAGGAAGTATTTGAGCTTCCAGTCCTTTTACTGATTACCTCTGTGACCAAGAACAATTCACCTAGCTTTTTTAAGCCTGTTTCCTTCTCTATAAAATGGGGTCCAAAATGCTGCCTGTAGTTGCTCTTTGACAAGGTTGTTGAGAGACTCAGATGTAGTTACACATGTAAAATACTTTATAATTTCTAACTATCATTATTCATTTCTCCTTTTTGCTGACCTGTCTCCCTAGATGTATCATAACACTAAGAATGTTAAATAATACATAGGTCTTTGGGGTATGTGAAGATAGAAAAGTCTCTCAGACTAAAATAAATGTTGTCTATGATGGTGGCTCAACAAGGAGTGAAGTTGGTTGACATTAAGCCTGACAAGTGAAGTGGTTTATTCAAGGTTACTCAGGTAAGTAGGTAGTGGCAGAACTAGGACCAGAAGCCAGTCGTCATGACCTCCAGTCCAGTGACTAAATTCAATTCTGCTTGCACTAATGTCCTTACTGCAATTTTCATACATATTTTAACTTCTGTTTCCAAGATAGAATACAAGTTAGAGATGCATCAGGCTGGCAAAAAGTCTTTTGGAGATTGCTTCATGTATTTTTCCTCTTTCTAGGTAAAGTCACACATATGCTGTTACAGATAAATGCATCCCACTGGCTTCATTCATTTATGAAATCCATGTTCTTAGAGAGCAATTAGTGCAAGCCTAGGCCCTAAAGCTGCTGAACAGTAAAAAAGATGTGGACTAGCCATATTTTAATAAAAATTAAAAGTAATTTTTTTAGTACTAGTCCTGTAATCCAGGTTATTTACTACCATAATTTTCATCTTCTCTATAATGCATAAAATGTGTTCCACTCGTAGTAAATGCTTTATCATTTGTTAATTTAGTCATTTAGCCTGTACCTGATCAATAATCCCCTCTACAATGTCCTTAATAATCAATCTTCTCCTTGAAGTCCTCCATTGGAAGGAATCTACTTCAGTTATCTCTTCCATAGCATGGGGGTTAGGGGCACAGCACCCTCACAATCTGGAAAATCTGTATAAATTTTTTGGCCCCTCCTCCATAGCAGAAAAGAAGTCTGAATTATTATGGTATTAAAAATAAATATGTTGATATTTTACAGCACTATACATATATTTTATGTATTTCTAAGTTTCTAAATGTTTTCTATGTTGTCTACTGGCCTTTGTGTAATGTTTATGGCTTCTGCAAAACTCCCCCAAAATTCTCATTTAATTTCTTATGCCAACCTGAGATATATTGAAATTGCAGTGGGGAAAGTTGTGACGTGGAAAGGATAGCTGTAGTTCCCAAAGTAGCCCTTGACATTTTAGTATAGCTCTATAAGGAAATTTGCCCAGGAGACCATTGCCCCTATATGTGGGAGGAAAATGAGGAGCATTGTGAGCGTGATCAGACACATCAAGTACAACCTGGAGATGTTGATTCAGCAGCAGTTTGGGGTCATAGCAGTTTGGGGTCACTGGGGTCATAGTTTGGGGTCATAGCAGTTTGGGGGTCCACTCTTCTAGCCTGGATAAGCCAAGAGCTACTCTCTGTGAATTTTGTTTTTGAAAGCTGCCCACAGAAAAGTGAACATGTGTTCAGCCTGTCGCTGTTGTGTATAATTACAAGGACCATGTAAGAAGGGAGACCAGTGCAGATTTCTGCATGAGTATGGCACAACCAAAATGCCTGAATGTCATTTCTGCTCCTAATTCAAGAAGTGCAGTAACATGGAATATCCTTTATTCCCTATCACTTGGAATCCAAAGTCAAAGATGATCCTTTCTGTGACCAAAGCTTCTGTAAGCATCTGCCAGTGTAGACATACCAGCAGGGTCATTTGTGTGAATGACCTCGTTGCATTCTGTTTAGAAGTACCACTCCCTCCTTTGACCCCCAGTAAATTCTTTCACCTTGGATTTGAATTGGTATTGGGAACCACAGAACAGCTACTCCTGTTTCTCCAACAGTGGATTAGGCAGAGCAGAGCAGACTTTAGGTCAGTGGGATCATTCAGACTCAGAGTCCTAGAGACAGGGGGACCCCAGTCATTGAGGCAGGTCACCTACTTCATTGTGGTGAAAAAGACATTACTGAGAGCAAAGATTTGACTTTTCTCACTGGAGAATGATGTGCATCAAAACCAATATGGAGACCAGTATTCTGAGGAGAAATCTACCTCCCTCATAGCTGTTGTGCTGGAGAGAGCTAATCCCCCCAACATCCTTTGGATTTGTGATTTAATTATTTAATGCCACTGTGGATTAAGTTAGGGTCAGAGTTAGAGTTCAGTTGAAGATTTTTGTATTTTTATTTTTGAAGGGTAAAGATGGCTAGTTTCATCACCATTTTATTTTAACATTTTTGTAACAAATATGTTATTTGGTTCCTCTGAGAGTGATGTTCTCAATTGTTATCACATGGCTATTATTGAACACAAGCCTATTTGCTAAAGATTTGGTTGTCTTAGTCATATGTTTGAAAGACAGTAACCCTTGGTGACCGGAGAAGAAGGTAAGTCTCTTGTATCACTCAAAACTTGACTTTCTGCTAAATTCTGAAAGAATGACTATAATTCAAGCTAGTCCTTATAGCCTAAGTTATTAGCCTGGAGTCCTTGGATAAAAGGGGGAAAGTGGAAATCTGTGAACTAAGATAGAAAAAAAAATGTTGCATTGGGACAGCTAGTTGACACAGTGGATAGAGCACTAGCCTTGGCGTCAGGAGGACCAGAGTTCAGACTGGGACTCAGACACTTACTTACTAGCTGTGTGACCCTGGGTAAGTCATTTAACCCCAATTGCCTTCAAAAAGAAAAAAAAATGCATTTTCATTTCCATTAACCTATAACTAAAACTTTACATTTCTTTAGTTATAAATGTAGGCCATAATCTGTAGCAATATCTGCTGTTTGTCACTAATAGCTATCACAGATATTTTTCTATCACATTCTAATTGTTGCAGATATCTCAGAATATTGTCTACACTCAAAATTACTGAAACTATCAGTGTCACTGAAAACCAGGTGGCACAGGAAATAGATCATTAGTCCTGAGGTCAGAAAGACCTGACTAGCTATATGGCCTCAGGCCAGTCACCGAACTATTGTTTGCCTCAGTTTCCTCCACTGTTAAAGGGGAATAAAATAACATCTACTTCACAGGGTTATTGTGAGAATCAAATGAGGTAATGCTCATAAAATGCTTAGCACAAATGAGAGATATCTAAATATCACAAATTTTAAAAATATTTTGATAACTGCATTCTAATACAATTGGTTTCTTTTGTATTAAAAATTATTCTAAAAGGGGACCATAACCCTTATCAGACTGCCACAAAGGCTCCCCACAAAGAAGAGGTTAGATGCTTTTACTGTATGGGAAACGTGATTCTTGCTTCATTCTAGTCCAAGCAGAAAGAAAACAAACCGCAGCAGTTCTGAAGGATAAAAAAATTCTGAGTCAAAGGTGTTCATCTAGATTAAAGAGTATTTCTACTTGGGTATTGGTTTACTTTGACAACACTCTGAGCACAACTTCCCAAGTGAGCTAAGTTAAAGGCACAGGTCATCTGTTTTACTTGATGACCCAAACTGGCAGGAAAGTGCCACATTTTATCTATACATAAACTATACTTAAGGTTGCATTACTCCTTATTGCTTAGATGCTGTTGGAATATGAAAGAAACCACCATTTAAATGAAATATACTGTTGAAACTACCGAACACAGTTTTCAGGGGAAATGGGCCTTTGAAAATTCAATTGTAAGAATTTTAATGATATAGATTAAAGCATTTTTATATTTTAAAAAAAGAGAAAAAAACTTTTTCTCCACATGAAGTCAAAATCTGTCTTTCTCTAGCTTCCATCTATATTGATGCTAGTTCTGGCCAAGCAGAACAAGTCTGTTTTCTCTTCTACATAAGTAAATGCTGCCCTTCATATTGGAAGACTGCTTTTATATCTGTCCCTGCCAGGCCTAGAGGCCTGAGGGCTACCCAAGTCTTACCTTACCTGTCCCAGGTCTTCGGTTGGCCAAACCGGATAAAAGTATGAGAGAAGAGACTTTCCGGAGTCGAACAAGGGTTAGGCTTTATTCAGGGTCCTGGTTACATGTGCAGGGGGAGCTCTTCCTTAGGAGGAAGAGAGAAATCTCCCAAGGAGGCAAAGATCTTACGGTAAGAGATTGGAAGCAGAAGTGTAAGTGGGGAGAGAGGGGGAGGGGAGAGCGAAGAGAGGAAAAACAGAGCCTTCTGTCCTGTAAGGGCCCCTCCGAGCTAAGAGCGCCTTCAGGCTTTCCTGACCCTACTTAAGCTCTCCAGCCGCGTAGTTTGCACCTGAATACCATGCCTGTTAGATAACAATAGGTGTGCCCAGACCCAGGCCAATCTCGAGGGCGGGGAGAGCTCTCTCCCATCACGTTTCTCACGGGAAGAGGCGGAAATACATGAGATCGCTCGGTCTCACTCCTCGATTCCCTGCTGTTTTCTGGGGGGCCTCATGAGAACTCTAAGATTTAGAAGTTCCCACCTTTACCCGCCCGAGACTGTCCACATGGAATTGAGCTTCCATCCCCAACATGTCCCCTTCAAGATTTCTCAAAGGGCAGCTAGGTGGCACAGTGAATAGACTGCCAGGCTTGGAATCAGCACGACTTATCTTCATTACTTCGAATCTGGCTTCAAACACTTACTAGTTGTGTGATCCTGGGCAAGTCATTTAACCCTGCTTGCCTCAGGTTCCTCATCTCTAAAATGAGCTGGAGGAGGAAATGGCAAACCACTGTAGGATCTTTGCCAAGAGAAGCTCAAATGAGGTCATGAAGAGTTGGACATAACTGAAAAATGACTAAACAACAATGAAATTTTATCTTCTCTAAGATAAACATGCTAGGGCTTTCTTCAGTTTATCCTCATATGGAATGTTCCCCATTCATTCAAGAGTGACCCAACCTGGTCACTCTTTTCTGGATGCTGAAGCGTGTCTTGGCCTTTCTAAAATGTGTAGCCCAGCACTGAACACAGTACTCCTGATACAGCACAACAAGCACAGAGTGTAACAAAATCATTACCAGCTTCATTAAGAACCTGACCCTCTTACAGCAATCTAGATTAGCATCACCTTTTTTGCCCTCCTTCTCACACTGTTGACTCACATAAGAAGTTAAGTCCATCCACCTATTCAGTGAAGTCCCCATATCTTTTGTAGATGAACTGATCCCTTCCACTTTTCTGCTGTTTTTGTGAAACTGATTTTTGAACCCAGTTGTAGAATTTTTCATTTAACCCAATTAAATTTTGCCTTATTTGATTCAGTTCATTGATCAGACCTTTTTGGATCCAGACTACACCATCTAATGCACTGGTATCAAGCACTTTATCACTGCAAAACTGACAAGCATGTCATTTATAATATCATTCAAGTTATTTTTGAGAAATGTTGAATAGCACAGGGATGCTTAGGTCATTCCACTATACACCACCTTTCAAGCTGACATTGAACCATTAAATGACTACTCTTGGGGTTCAGTCATTTAACCAATTCAAAATTTGAGATACCACGCCATCTTATTATAGCAGTATAGAAATATGAGACATTATTATCATTACCGCCCACCCTCCCCTTGAGCAAATAAAAAACAAACAATAAAACCAAGTCTCAAAAATATAAAAATATAAATTCCCATATTAGCCATGTCTAAAACATATGTCTCTTTCTTCATTTTAAGTTCATCATGTCTCTGTCAGAAAATGAGTCTCATCATTCATCTTGATTCTTTTGGATTCATGGTTTTTCATTGCGTGATCAAGAGTTCTAAAGTCTTTCAAAGAAATAATGCTGTTATTATATATAGATTGTTCCCCCAGTTCTGCTTACTTTGCCCTGCATCAATTCATAAAAGTTTTCCCAATTTCCTCCTAAATCATTCACTTCATAATTTCTTCTGGCAAAGTACTATTCCATTCCATTCACATACCACAGTTTGTTTAATCATTCTCCAAAAAAGAGGATAACCTCTTAATATCCAGTTTTTGGCTACTACAAAAAGAACCTTGCCATAAAGCTAATGAGCTTGAGAATAGCAGATGACAATTTTGAAATATAGGTAAAATTTTTGTGATTTTCTATACTCACTTCCTGGGCTTAGAATACAGACATTTCTTGGACATCTGAAACTTGGCTTACCATGTAAAATTGTACCACGGCTTACGAATTTTATTAGAGCTTAGGAGTTCAAAAACTTCAGTATTTTCAGCAGAGGTCCTTTTAGCCACTAATCCTTCCACTTGAGAAGTTTTATTCTCTTTGAGCTGTGCTTAGATCCTCTATTATTTTCTTTCTAATTGCTAAAGGCATTTTTAAAAATGTATTCTACTTTTACTTTTTAGACAAGAAAGAGGGGCTTAAACAGAGTAGGATGCACCTTGCCTTTGGGTATGTAGAATCTGGGGGATGCTATTGATGAACACTTACTCTTTGTGTTAAATGTTCTCTTGACTCTTTATTAACAACATCGTTTTTCTCCAACCTGATAGAACTTGCCCTTATGACAAAGAAAAATAATAACGCAAAACAAACACAATGTCCATATCATAAAGTATATATGACATTTTGTGACCACATTCTATCACCTGTTTCTTGAGAAAAGGGAAATACGCTTCATCATCAGTCCTTTGAAATGAAGATTAATCACTGTATTCATTTGAATTCTGTTATATAATAATAATTTCCATTATTGTGGTCATTGTATATGTTATCCTCTTAGTTCAGTTTTCTTTGCCCTTCATCAGCGTACCCAAGTGGGATACCCCATTTGTACAAATTGGATTTCTGAATCTTTTCCATTTGACTTCACCAAGCCCTAGTCAAAGAGCTTAATGGGCTGTTTTCCCCCCATTATCTGTTCTGTTGAACATTTCTAATGACCATTGCATTCCTTCTTTGAATCTGAGATACATCAGTAAAAATATTGTGAATAAAAGCAAATTCATTTGGATGGTTTGATATATCTTTAAAAGTCCAACAACAGAACTCACTAGAGGAAGCATTCAAATATATTTAACATGGCATAACAAGAATAGATCCATAAATAAATAAACTGGAATTGAATGGCAGCATAAGATGGTTGGTGAGGGGGACAAACAACTAGAATTAGAAAATAATTCTGAATTGTGGGAAATGATTATTAATGACCAATTGAGACTCAAAACTTTCCTTCTATTTTAAAAAGTTTTGTCTCTTGAAGGACATTACTGATAATGAGATTGAATTAACTCTCCTCATTTTGGTCAGACCCATTCAACCTTTCAAGGAATTTAATCTAAGGTGGGCAGCCCAACATGTTCTACTCAAACTTGGGTGAAGACAGATTCTTTTGTCCCCATAGGTGGTTTGAGTATAGAGCTATTTTCAACATGATGTCACTCTTAGCCCCTCACTGAACACCTAAAGTGTATATAAACTGAGACTGAAACCATGATTGTCTTTGATCTGAGAGAAGTAGCCAAATGATCATCCTTTTATTAATAACATGCTGGCTTTATTAATAAAATGATGAAATTACCCCAAAACTGTGTCTCTTGAACCTTTTTAAATGTCACAGAATCCCATTTCCCTGAAAATATTCTCAGAAATTCTCAAAATATTCTCAGAAATTCTTCTCAAAATAATTGTTTAAATACATAAAATGAAATACACAGGATTATGAAAAAACTAATTATATTGGCGTGCATTTATCAAAATACTTTAAAATTTTACAATGTAATAACTCTCATTTATATAGTACCTACTATGTACCCGGCACTGTGCTAAGCACTTTATATTATCTCCTTTGATCCTCACAACAGGCCTGGAAAGTAGATGTTATTATTAACCCCATTTTACAGTGAGGAAACTGAGGTAAACAGTTGTTAAGTGACTGACTGCAGGTCACTCAACTAGTAAGTATATAAGGCTGGATTTGAACTCATCTCTCTGATTCCAAGTCCAGGTAGTTGTCTGTTCACTTTGAATATCACTCTATGGAAATTTATAGGTTTGATTTCACTCTGAAATATTTTCTCCTGTTAGGAAAACAAAATTTACACTTCTCTGATAATTAAAAACCACTGCTCTACCCAGAAGGGCTAGGGTATTGCATCCTCTTCCTCTTCACTCAGGGGCCTATCTACTCAGAAACTCATGACTACATTATGGCTTGTGTTAGCCTGACCACCTAGAAAAGAAACCAGATTCCTTTTTCTCACTCTGGCATGTTATACTCCCTACTCAGCACTCTAGGGGACAGTTACTTAAAGCTATGTTTTGTTTTATTTCTAAGGTTTCCTCAAAGTGGAAGTACCAAGTACTCAATGTACATTATAAATCAAATATGGGATAAGCATTTTTTTTATACACATAAAAGAAATGCTCAACATTAAAGATTTTCAAAAGTATTCATTGCGAGAAGAAAATTTTTTTTAAAAAACCTAATCAAGCAGCAATATACTTTGTAGGGAGGCCAAGACTTAAAGCCATCAATGTATAAAACATTTTCTAGATTTGCTGAATAGGCATCTCGTGCTTCACTTCAGTGCTGCACTGTCCTTCATTATCAGAGTTTCTGGAAAGCCCGGGCAAAGATTGTGCCCATCCTGTCCCTGGTGATCCTCCTTAACAGTACTGCAGACTCCTTCCAAAGTATATCCAGCAATGAGGAAATTTGTTGTTCTTGACTATACATGTTTGTAGCAGGGGGTTGGTTTTTCTTGCTTTCTTAATTTGGGGTGGATTATGAGGTAGAGGGGATGACAATGAATATCTGAAAATAGAATAAAATTTAAATGAAAAAAAACAAAGCTCAAGTCAGCACTGACTGAGAAGTCTGGACCTCTTGAACTCACAAGGTCACCTCTAACCCCAGCCCCAAATCCACCCTGAAATCAGCATTCAGTGTTTTAGGATCAAGGAAAAAAGCATACAGCAAAGGATTTCAAGCTCACCTACTTGAGTACTTGACTCCAGCTGCTACATGGAAGCAGTTAGGAGCAGTCAATATGCTCTGAAATGGAGAGGAACCATCTCTTCCTTCCTCTCATGGGAATCTCCAGGATTGGGTAATGCTACCTGCATGGTTAAAGGAAAAGAGACAGTCACACGCTTCTCAATGGGCTACCAAGTCATAGACCTTTCCTTTTTCGTGGCCAGTAAGGGACTGCTTTATCATCCCCAAGGCATCCGGGTCCTTTAGTGCTGAGTCACAAATGGCCAAAGTTTGTCATTTCCAAAAGAGCCAAGTGCTGAGCCAGTAACAGAGTCAACTAGAGGTAGACAGGGCAGCTCCATGCTTGCTCTTTTACACATAGGAAGAAAACAAAATATTATGTATATACATATATATATGTATACATACATATATGCATATATAATATCTGTATCTATAATATCTATATCTGTAACATATATACATATATATTATCAATATTCTGTTGATTGCATATTTACTTTGGGGCCAGTTTCCCAACAGCTGATCTAGCTCACTAGGCAAAGCTCTTATTTTAAGTCCTTTAACACCCATCTTCTCCTCCCATTTCGCCTCATTATTAAAAACTTACTACTGTCATGTATAAATGAGGTAGCTCACTAAGTACATTCAATAGCATTTTCCATTCAGTTCTGGTTTTTTTCTCCCTTCCAAATCAAACAGTAAGCTGTTTTCCTTTAACACAACCAGATCCCAAACTTTGCATCTTTTTCCCAGGTTGACTACTTGGCTTGACTGTCAGTCTATGTAATTGATCCATAATCTTTGGGACTCCTAGGCAATTACAAGTTGTCCATAGGCTTTTCTATGCCAGCAGAGTAAATCAAAATACTTGGGGATCTAATTCTGGGTCAGCAGAGTTCTCTTTGAATGGTATTATATGAACTAAGACTTTTTCTCAGAAAGAGAAAATCTTTTGAATGCTGTAGAAATTGTTACAGTAAGTTTACTTTTATTTTTATGTAGTGTCTAAAAATACTCTTTTCTCAACTTCCAATTAGGAATAAATCCTCCTATCTTTCTACCACTCTAGGAGTTAGAATGTAGCAAATAATTTGGAAATGTCTGATGTTAAAGAAAGTTTCAAAGTATCCATTCCCAAGTGAATTTAATGCTAAAAGTCATATAGATTTATTATCAGAGGACCTCTTAACAAGTCATTTTATTTCTGGTGACCTATTTTGCTAAATATCTATAACGTCCCTTTACTGTCTAAAGCTGTGTTACTATGATTTTATTGACATTAAAGAGATACCTACACCAATATCTCATGGTGGGGTAAAGATAGCTTTGAGTTCTCAAATATTACTCTAGGAAACCATAAACTCTGACAGGTCTTATTTGAGTTGGAAAACCTTTGAGGATGAGCAAAAATGTGTCCATCAACCTTAGACCAGCCTACCTAAAGTTGGAGAGACTCCACCAAAAAGTTGGCCACCAAGTGATGAATTTTTTTGATTTGACAACTCATACCATCTAAGGTTTAATTTGTGTTAGAATAGGAAGAACTCACACCAAGGAAATAATATCCTTTGAAGTGTTGAAAAAAAGGAGGAGATTAAATCAGTTTATTCTCTTAGATAAGATAAAAAGATAAGAAAAAGGGCATATTTAGTTATGGACTATGTACAAAGATTGTGTATCTGTGTTTACATGCACACAGAGAGGAATCCTCTCACTAAGATTGATTGAGCTACAGCCACACAATTATTAATTTGTTCTTCATCTATAAATCCATACTAACTCAGGGTCTTCAGATAGTGATTTACAGTTTTTGTGGAACCCTGACACTATTGTTTGCTTTCATGACATCCTGTCTTCCCCCAAAAAGTTATATACAGCATAAAACTTTTCAATTAAAGTGAATTATATTGTTGTGGTTGGAAATTTCGTGGCACTTCTTGAAGTGATTTAAGATACGCAGGCTCAGATATGGCACATCAAAGATTAAAATAATAGGAAACAATGCTTTGCATGTAGAACAGCTGGTTTACTTTTCTGTTTAGAATTAGCTGCCAGTAACCAGCAAGAGAGGAAAGAAAACTTTGGTCCTGGTTC
This sequence comes from Notamacropus eugenii, assembly GCF_028372415.1. Classification (NCBI taxonomy): domain Eukaryota; kingdom Metazoa; phylum Chordata; class Mammalia; order Diprotodontia; family Macropodidae; genus Notamacropus; species Notamacropus eugenii. The sequence goes on along the minus strand of NC_092876.1, from coordinate 444,342,012 downwards.
ATAGGTACGAGATTAGGCTTCTCCTTCCTCCCTCTTTTCACAGTAAGCACTGCCCTGGATGTTTTCCTTTCTCTGTTAAATGAATCCAAGTTATATTCTAATGTTAATGGTACCATTTCCTTAACAAGGCTCTTAGGAAAATCACTTTAATATGTAGTTCAGTAAAGGGGATACTCCAATCATAGGCAGCTAGTCCAGAGGACCTTAGCCAGAAACAAAACAAGTCTGTAGTAAACAGCCTTCTCATTTATGTGGTTGTCATAGACACAATCTTAGGAGCTCACTGTTCACATGTCAAATGACAAGGGAATCCCTTCCCTTTTAAACAAAGAAAAAAGGTTTAGTGTGTTTTTCTTTCTTTCTTCTCTTTATTTTTTCCTTAAACTCTAGAGTGAACATGAATACAAAATGAAAACTTGTACGAACATATGATGTCTCTTACCCAGTCTCTGGAATTCACTTATTCTCTATTCTTTAGAATCCTTGGTTTCCCTTACTGCTGAGCTCAAGTACCACCCCTTCCTTCATGTCTTTTCTGATCCCCCCCCACCTCATCCCACCACCCTTGTTAGTGCTTCGTTACCACTCCATCTTGTGAATTTATTGCATATATACTTTGCATTCATTCATCTTCGTGTACATTTAAACCCCTCAGTGGAATGAAAGCTTCTTGAAAACAAGAACTATTTCCTATTTCTCTTTTCATCCATTGCATCTAGCACAGTGTCTTGAATATAATAGACACTATCAAAGTGCTTGTTGAATTGAAAAATATCAAACTAACATTTCAAACATTTTAATCCTTTTGTCCTGTATCTCCAAAAGTCCTCACATCTCCCTCTCTGGTTTTTAAGTTTGCAAATTAATATCTTATGGCTAAAATTCAGTCTGTTAAGGATGCTGCAACAAGAAGATTTTTGTTAAGGTCTTAGGGTCACCATGAAATTTGGCTACTGTATCTATTTTTTTCTGTCTTTTGGTGGAAATGATAGAAAGAGGGAAAAGCTAAAAGTAGGATGGTTTAGTGCTTTTTTTTTTATGAATAGGATACGTTAGGCAAAGCAAACTTTTGAATAGCTACAAAGTGAGAAAGGGGACATGAATAGTTAATGCCATAAAAGATTCATTTTGCTCCACTTGCCCCTGGACAAGATTATATATTAGCTTCCTACTTATTTCTACTTACCTTAAAACAAATAATACATCTTGTAACCTACATGTTATTAGAAGGCAATTCACCTTTCGTATTTATATGCTTGATAAGAAAAATGCATTTTTAGAGCATACATTTATTATAGGAGAAACATCTTCTCTTTGAGCTCATGTTGTAGGTAACTGCTCCCAAAATTGATCTCCCACAATGCCGAAAGGAAAGAGATTAAAAACTTAGATTTTATTATGTTTTAAGTTTATTATGTTTAGATCTCAACCAGAAAAAAAAATACCTGAACAAAGATTAGGATTCTAACAAGATCTCTTACAATCAAAATTGTGTCAGAGGGCCAAGAAATGATTCTGTTACATATTACAATCTTGTATATTCTTCTTAAGCCATAAAAGTTAAAGAAAAGACAAATGCATAATTCCATGCTTCCTTCTGTCTCACCAGAGTTGTTTTTAAAATCCATCATAATCTTTAATGTCTTGACTAACTGTAATGAACTTAAATTTAAACACTTTCCCATCTAGAGCTGGGACAGATTGACAATTGCCATCCAAACACACATTGGCACTAGCTTATCATGTTGTATAAGGGATGGTTCTTCTATTATGTAACATTACTTTCGAGGCTGGATAGTCTGTGTATAGACAATATTGCAATTTCTATTTTCATGTTTGTGTGTAAACCCTTATTTAAAATAGTGCAAAAAGCTATAGTATAAATACCATTTTAAAGCTATCTGAACAACTAAAAAGTAAACTCCATTGAATTTCCTTTTCTTAAATTATAATTTTGATGGCACTTTTTATATTTAATAAAGAGTGATCAATATTTCAATTTCCAAAAAGATGGTTCTTATATCACAAATTTTTTTGAAAATGGTACTATGCAATACAAAGACAATATCAACTTTCCATTCTCTGGTTTATTGTACTCCCACCACAATAAATAATATTTTAAAAATAAGTTTAAATTTGGTGTAAGATGTAACAAAAATTATTTTTAAAATTTATCATTTCATGGAAACGAATGTCATTTTCTTCTATGAAGCCTCTTTTTTCATACTAAACAAGTTGAAACTGAGTTCTGACCTACGATAAAGTTTTTATTTACTATTTTATTTCTTGACACACTGTTACAAAAAGGGCAAAATTTTAGTTTTTCTTCGAATGTGCATTATTGGGAAGTGATAGCAGGCAGTTCAACATATTATAACTTCCAAGTATCAGCTGTAGAATGGTGTTGGAAACATTTTTTGAAAATGAAGCTGAGAATATTTATGGCATGTTGAGGGACTTGGGACAGTATTAGAGTGAAGTGAGCTACTGTGGTTAAGTTATTTTCTTGTAATATCTAATTAAATGGTGTTTGGAATAGCCTGGAGGTTTGGTGCAGAAATTCTTCCTTAAATGATCAGTGGTCATGCATGCTGCTAGGAATTGTAACAGAAATGGTCAAGTGGATTTTAATAGTAATCCAAATGTACACAGTCATTTCAACTCATTACATTTCAGTGTTTTGAATCACAATGATTCTTATGGAAGGTGAAAGTTGTAAGCTAATTGTTTTAAATATTCATGGATAAATAAGAATACTTCACATGGGCTCATGAATTTTCTAATACATTTTGAAATCAGATTGTTTATTTAGAAAAGGCCCAGCAAAAATATATTTGCCCAGAGCTGCAGACCCTAAGTCTTGCCCTGATAAGTAGGATATCTTTTAAAGGGAAATAAATATCCCTAAGTGTTTTATGGGGAAACAATCTCTCTGTGTATTCCTTTACATAAGAGCCTATCCCCTGAGTACTTGTTACAGATGGACATCTTATATTAGAAGGGATATGGGGAAACTAGGACACAAATTTGCTATTGATGGAGTTCTGAACTAATCCTACCATTCTGAGAAGCAATTTGGAAACATGCCCAAATGGCAGTCAACTGTGCGTACCTTTTGATCCAGCAAGAACACTTCTCAATATTCCAATGACATTAAAAAAGAAAAAGAAAAAAGGACATATTTGTACAAAAACATTTATAGCAGCTCTCTTTGTAGTGGTTAAGAACTAGAAATTGAAGGGATATCCATCAATTGGGGAATAATGTGATGGAATATTATTATGCCATAAGAAATGACAAGCAGGATGACTTCAGAAAAATCTGAAAGACTTACATGAATTGATACAAAGTGAAGTGAGCTGAACCAGGAGAATGTTCTACAAAGAAACAGCAATTTATTAATTCCATGGGTAACAGTAAATTTATTCATTTATAATGAAGAACCGTGAATGACTAAGCTATTCTCAGCAATACAAGGTTCTAAGACAATTCCAAAGAACTAATGGTGAAGCACACTATCTGCCTCCAAAGGATGAATTGATATTGTTTAAATACAGATTGAAACATGCTATTTTTCACTTAATTTCTTTTTTCCTCTCCTTTATTTAAATTTAAATCTTGAAAATGGAGGGAATAAATAGTCCATATGGTTAAAATGGGCAATTACACCATAGTATCTTTCAATAGCGCATTTAGTACCAAGGAAAATGAGTAAAGTCAATCCTAGATGATACAGGCAATTCCAGAAATATTTAAACTGTGTCAAGAAGCTAGGTAATGACGGACCTGAGCCATTGTGGACTTGTGTTGGTGAAGGATGAAGGGTAATGCTATCCCAAGACCAACCTTACCATCATGCCTAATGAAAAAAGAAAGGCATTCCTAGTACTAGTGTATGGTAGGAGGGGAAAAGTTAGCCTACACCCAGATAATTGTTACAAAGAAAGTGGGAAACAGACTATAATTGGGAAAAGTTGCTCTTTCTTGAACTAAGAATGTGGTTCATTATTTGAATTTATTCTGAATGTTAGAACAAGACAAGTGAAAATATATTAAGCACATAAGGAAAGAATTGATAAAGGGAGTCCCTGATCAACATGATGAGTTTCCCAATCAAGGTGATAAGATTATCTATCTATAGATAGATAGATAGATAGATAGATAGATAGATAGATAGATAGATAGATAGATAGAACTTTTGTCAAATACTATGCCAGATATGGTACTAAGCTCTGAAAATATAAGGGGAAAAAAAGAATCCCTACCTTCAAGGTGCTTACATTCTAATGGGGAAGGATGGCATAAAAAGAGGCTGAAAAGTTAAAATATAGGAAGTCAAGAAATAATCCAAGGAATGAGTCATGGGCTGAGCCGTGCTTAAAGTGTGAGTTTGGCTGGCATAAATACTTCTTTGAATGGGGATTGTGGGGATGAACTCACCAATCAGAGAAGGATAATGTTAAACACCTTTATAAAAGTGAGCTATGTGCTCAGTGTTACTTCTGTCTCTCTTTTTCTGTCTCTTTCTGTCTCTCTTGACGTCTCCAGGTCTCTCTTTTCCTCTTTTCCCTTGAAACTTTTCCAGAGTGAAACAAAGGTAGCTATCACTGCCCTGCTCCCCCTCCCCAGGAGTAGTTAATGGCAACTGGCAGAAGAAGCATATGCAAAAGTCAACATTTTTAATTGCAAGTGCATGAAACCCAAGAGAATAGTTTATGAATAATGTTTGTGAATGATAATTGTGTGGAGAGAATGGGGGATTTAGAATGCCTTAGATACCATTATTCAGAAATCTAGATGTCTCGCCAGAGAAGGAAGATTTCTTGAGTAAAACCACTTTGGAAGTTGCCTTAATGGGTAAACCACAAGTTCAAGAGTTTCCAAGTTTGGAACTTTGAAGAAAAAGAGTTCAGGACCCTTTGGGGGTGGGAGAAGAAGAAAGGCTATTTGGTTTATTTATGTATTTTCAGTATCTGTTTATGGTCTCCTGGGAATGGTCTGTGTCATCTGCATATTGAAGTATGGGGGGAAAAATGCAGTTCTCCATCCAATTTATATCTACCACCTTGACTGTTTGTATTGAATCTGATAATCCCTGTTGCCTTCTGTTGGAGAACACGAGGTGTAAGCTTTATTGTGAATATATTAGGAGACTTTCCTGAAGAAACTTCAAATGATAACCATAAGCCAATGAGAAAATGATCTGTTGGTGCCATCCCCCAAATCTGATCCAGTCCATGTGAGCCAAAAGCCTTGTGGGGCACTTGACCACTAGTTTAAAAAATATCACATCTTTGGTCAAACCAGGTTCAATTCAAATAGCCAGGACATCTCCATTAGATCCAACTGAGAGTATTAGTAGTCTGAGAAATCTTTTTTTTTTAAACAATATTATTATTTATTTATTTTTATCATTCTTTTCCTCTTAAATTTTGAGTTCAAAATTCTCTCTCCTCCTGACCCCTCCCCAGTCACTGAGAAGGCAAGCAAAATGATATCAATTATACATGTGAAATCATGCAAAATTTATTTCCGTGTTAGTCATATCACAAAAAAGCAAAAAAAAAAAAAAAAAGCAAAAAATTATACTTCCATTTGCAGTTAGAGCTAATCAGTTCTCTCTCTGGAGACTGATAGTATTTTTTTTTTTTTTATCATGAGTCCTTTGGAATTGTCTTGGATTATTGTATTGATCGTTGTAGCCAAA